>NC_132970.1:19060000-20402011 GCF_047496725.1 Anoplolepis gracilipes | reverse complement strand
AAAAGCCGAAAAAACTTTATCGATTAATAATTGCCAATAACAGTGCCTCTTTTAGGCACAAACTTTTGGTGTCGCGACTCAAAATGAAAATATCTCGCAGAGAAAGTAGATTTATGAAACCAGTTAAACTCTATTACTCTATTGTTTAAAATGATTGTGACGTCAAGGAAATTTAGCTGGTTGTCAACTGCCTCCTCAACAGTAAATTATAACTTAGAATGGTAAGAATTGAACGTATTTAAAATCGTATCAAGTCGAGAGAGGAGTCGTCAACGCAACATCATCAACATATTTTACATAAAAAAGAAAAGATTAACAGGGAGAGCCGCGAAAAGTTCTAGCTTCCAAATCTTGGAGCGTAATATCTGCGATAATCGGGAAGAGTGGAAAGCCTATGGACTCTCAAAAAATCATAAAATTACTTCTCATTCAGCTTTACCTCTCTCTTTCTCTTTCTCTTTAATTTTAAATTACTAGCTGAATGTCCTATATTTAATTCTTTTCAACGTTTACGTGTATATGCTGTCAAACAAGAGAACCTCCAACGAGCTAATCGAATCTCATACGAGAGAAAAGTTAACCGAGAAATCGGTGACATCGGCAAGTTCCAAATCGAATCGAGTGATATTCTTCTTGTCGATCGATCATGAGGCCATCTTTTTAGTACATCGGCACAGTCATTTGTAATCATTAGCGGCATGGTACCGTTGAGCCCGATATCTTATTATGTCATTTCGTTTCGTATCTTTTCTTTCACGCTGTATCATCGATATAGATACCTCGGCATTGTTGTAAATATTCGACACGAGCATCATTTATTGATGAAACATTAAATTAACATTTATTCAGCGCATACGAATGCACCAAAGTGTGAATAAACGTTTTAATTATAGAATTATGTAACATGTAAATCAAGAATGTACCTTCTTTTTATTATATTAACTAGCCTTTATTATTTTAGATATCATATCCATAAATATTATAAATATACGTTCATTCAATTATAATTATAAATAAAGTGTCAATTTTATGTTATAGAAATATGTTCTTCAGAAAACGCGAATCTCATAACGCCGGTAACGATGCGACTGGTTCCGCGACACCATCGGCGCGATCCTTACAGCAATAAAGTGTACTACAGTATTGTATCCGAGCGATGATATTTAATTCACGGAATGCGATAAACACACTGATATGTGAATCTACCGTGTTCAGACGTGAGCGCAAAATTAGCGTCTCAGGGGCAGCCTTGTTAGCAATTTACACATTCCAGATAGCTACGAAGTACGATTGAAAAAATCGATCGCGAGACACACTCACGTTTTCCACTCATTGCGACCTTGAGTATAGTTTGAGATTTGTGAAAAGAGACGTTGCGGTCGATTGCGCTCGTAAAGGAAGTTCCACCTGCTCGCTCTTAGCTGTGTATTTCGCCTGGTAATTAGCGAATTCCTGAAACTGCCGCGCGAGACTCGACTGCGAGGGGTCTCTAGTAAAGTAAAGTAAAATATCGTCGAAGTTCACGCGACTTGGAGCGACTATGAAAAAAAGCGTTGCGAAAATCTACATCCTTTGATCTTCGCGGTGAATTTGTGATTACGATAGAGTAATCGCAATGCATCATCCGTAGTGTGGCGACGTGGTAGCACTCGCGGCAACAAGCGGGACGGGCCCTGGGGTGAGCCTTAAATTTCCAAGCCGGCAAATTGAAACGGCCCCGGGCCGCATCCCGATATTACTTATGGTACAAATTTAATAAGACGCCTGCTGGGGCCACCAGTTACCATGCTAATATCATCCGCTATCGGCGCAGCCTCTCCACCTGACGCCGGGATGAACGCGAAGAAAAAGGTAGTGGTTGGAAAAAAGGGGGAACGCGCCGGGCAACGAAACATCGCGTAAGAGAGGAGAAGAGGAAAAAACCGACTGGCGACGACGAAGATGACTGCGACGTGAATGTGAACGCCGAGGAACGCGGGGTGACTCGTAACCCGTAATGTTATGGCGCTGCCCACCGCGAGAGGGGCCTTAAAGGGCCCTCGTGCCGAGGTCTTTAGTGCCAAATTGGTTATGCAGACGCTTTACGACACGGCGCGCCGATATTAACCGAATGAATTACATAAATTATTCTCAGCGTTACTTCGAGAATGACGTCGACGACGACTGCGTCGAGACACGGCGAAGCGAACTTTCGTCTACGAGTTTCGCGCAAATTCCATCATTTTAATTAGCATTTCAGAAAGATATCTCTAAAAATCGGTTGTGTTTAAAATTAATAATGTCTCTCCGCGCACACATACGTATATAATTTAATTATTTAAATTATGTAGAACAATTCCAATTTAAAAATGTTAAGCTTTTTCAAGTATCTTTATATACATGTATATATTTAATTTTGCTATTACAGTCATTATGCTTAATGTTTATAACCGAATTTATAACTGAGGAAAATTAATTTCTGCAATTTCTCTGCGTGCAGGTTACTCTGAAAACTCACAGATTCCTGTACTGAAATTCCGTGGGACTCATCATTCACTGATGCGGCGTATGCTGCTCGCGAGCATAACGAGGATAGTGTCCGCACATCACATGCGGTCCGGTCTCATCCCTCGTCATTTTATCATCCGGTGAACTGACTCTTGTGGGGTACCTACCGCACTCGGGACGCGTCTCTCGACGGGCAGCAACGCAGTAATCCCGTGCGTCCCTCGCCATTCGTCCGTACCAAATAAGACGAGATAAAGGCGGACGTGCGAGGAGAGAAGCGAGGAATAAGCTTCTCTCGCAGAGAAGCGGAATCAAGTAGAGACATTTTTATCAGTCGTCGAGCCCTCCACGGGAGGTCTTCGTGCTTACATACACGTGCCTGTATCCGTCAAAAATTTCACGAAAAAGGTTTGTTCTTACAAATTACACTCTCAACAATTAATAGTAAAAATGATATATCTCCACAAAAAACTTACAAAGGTAAAAAAATACACCAAAACAAAAATATATTGAAATCAATAGTCAACTAATCGCCAAATACATCAAAGCAAATTAATTTGTGAGGATTTGTTGAAATAATACTTATCATAAAATTAATCTTGCAATTATAGAAATATTATAAGTATTCTCCTTATAAAATTAAAACGTATTTAATTTTTATTATCAGAAGAATTCGATACTAAAAGAATTAAAATTAAAATAATAGACAAACAAATTTTAGCGTGACCAGATTGCAGACAATTTTCAATGCCCAATTACATACTTTCCTGGCGTTCGTGTTTCAATTAATCGAGACGTGACACCAGAAGAGCAATTGCCGTTTCTCAAAAGTCGTCGTAAAAACTTTAATAACGTAATCGTTGTCACGCTTACTGGATGCATTATGATCATTCGAGAGTTAAAAGACAGACGGATCGAAAAAGAGAGCTGCCATGACATGTTGAACGGCTTCGCCCAAACTGCGGTCCCTGGGTCTTGCAACTTTCTCTTCCTTCTTCTTCTACTTTTCCAAATGTTAATCAAAATATATAAGTCTTAATAGTTAGTCTGCGATCTGGTCACGCCAAAATCTTTTTGTCTATTATTTTAATTTTAATTCTTTTAGTATTGAATTCTCCTGATAATAAAAATTAAATACGGTTTAATTTTATAAGGAGAATACTTATAATATTTCTATAATTGCAAGATTAATTTTATGATAAGTACTATTTCAATAAATCCTTACTGAATTACTTTGATCTATTTGGCGATTAGTTGACTATTGATTTCAATATCTTTTTGTTTTGGCGTATTTTTTTACCTTTGTAAGGTTTCTTTGTGGAGATATTAATTTCTAATAAATTTTAATCTTTATCTTAATTCCTTTTAAGTTATCATTTTCAAAATTGTTGACATTTTATTAATTTCTTTTATTTTTTTTGTTTTTCTTTTTTTTTTATAAACCTATATAATTCTCTAAATTTTCATACATACAGTGTGCATCTGACAAGAACGTTAATTACATTTATTATAATATTGCATATTGTTACAAAATGTCTTTGAATTAAGAATTTAAAGATTAAAGAACGGAAATTTTTTAAATATTTTTTATATTTAGTTCATATATCTTTAAAAGAATAATAGAAAATTAAATAATACAATTATAATGTAAAAAATTACAATTTTTACTATTGTGCACACATTTATTCTATATATTATTTTAATAGCATATAATAATCAATGATTTGCAAGATTAATTCAAATATTGATTCAATGTATCTATTCAAGACGAGTAAAGAAGAAACGATAAATGTTTATTTTCTCTCGTCGTTAAAAAAATGTATGATTAATGAATATTTCACTTTTATAATTAATAGATGATGGAAATAAATATAAAGCATTTTAACATGATTAAAATAACTTTAACATATTATATTAATTAGAATAATTATAATATATTATTTACGTATTACATAAAAAATAAATATATGAAAGTACGTTGATATGGAAATGCTTTAATTCTCCACATGTAAAGATTAACAATTATTATTTATAGATATAGGAAAACATACATACTTATTTTGCTATATTGCTTATTAAATCCTATATGAAATTAACAAAATATATAATACATAAATAAATATCAAAAATTAGGATGTTCAATGAATCTTAAAATATCATAAATATTAAATAAAATATCATAAATATAATTCTAAATTTAAAATTTGTAGGATATGATGACCTTATATAACTTGTAAATATGTATTTCTATATATTAAATTTGTATTTCTATATTTATTTATTATGATGTCTTTTACATCGACATTGCCAGTTTTCGATTACCTCTTGAAACGTTAAGATTACGATAGTACAGATTAACGGTTCGCGGTGATAAAGTATCAACTTTAACTAGTTCTGAGAAGAAAAGGAATTGTATTATAATTAACATAGCATTTTTACTATATACAAGGTAAGGCGCTAAAATCAGAATATTATATAACTTCTTCTATAAAGATACGTAAAAGATAAGACGTAATTTAAATTGTACTAAAATATGAACACACACGATAAGGATATATTTCCTTTAAAAATTATTTTCAAAATTGTTAAATTGTTGATCATTTTATTAATTTTTTCATTTCTTTTTTTTTATTTTTTAAAAAACTTATACATATTCTTAAGTTTTATGTACATATATTCTGACAAAAACATAAATCTTTTTTATTATAATATTGTTATAGAATGTCTTTGGATTAAAGAAAAGATTAAAAAAGGAAAGTATTTAAAAAATATTTTTTATATTTAGTTCATATATATTTTTAAATTAATAATAGAAAATTAAATAATACATTTACAATGTTAAAAATTATCATGTTTATATAATACCGTGCATATGTTTAGTCTGTATCTTTTCATAATATCAATAATAATTTGCAAGGTTACTTTAAAATCGATTATTGATTTGATATATCCATTTAAACGAATAATGAACAAACGGTAAACGTTTATCTCGTCACTAAAAAAATGTGTATAATATATAATAAATACAAAAACATACAAATTGTTTTTGATCTAGTTGCGCGCACACACACATACACATACACACGCGCGCGCACATATATGTATGTGTTTATTCGTGTTTGAAAACACTTACCAAAAAAGTCGAAAAAAATTTAATTTTCTGTTGACTATTCCGTTGATTATTCGTTGCTTGTTTACTAAAAATATAATCATCTTTTGGAAATAGCATGTACGTAGGTCGATCTGCCATTCATCACGGATAAAATTTCTAATTACTCAGAAAAGCTAATTTTAAAAAATACTTTATAAATTTGTTTGCAGTAAAGTTTATTATCTAAATTTTATTTTATATATGTCTTTCTTTTAACAGGAACAGTTGCTACAGATACCTAAAAGTTGACATGGCGCTTCTAAGACTGTTATTTTATGGCGGTCTTATATTTGGCACCATAATAACATTTTCAATTAATGAAAATACGGGAAACTCATCGATTGAATTTACTTATTACTTTGATGATAAGCGTTGTTGTTAAGCATAGGGGGACGGGGCTTCATCCCGTCCCCATAAAAAAATATAACAAAACTTGAGAGCGCAGAAACTACCAAGGCTGACAGTACAGCCAGATAACCAATTGCCTAGTCAAAAGATATTTTCCTAAAATAACCATTTGCCTACGACATAGATATAACAATAGGTATAACGATATTAACGGTTTGCAGTGTGTGGTAACCGCAGTGTCAACTGCAACTAATTCTCGTAAGAAAAGAAATTGTATTATAAATAACATAACATTTGTATATACAAGATGAATCATTAGAAATAAAATATAATGTATTTTTTTTTAAATATATAAAAGATATATACAGTAAAATTTAAATAGTACTGAAGTATGAACTCACACGATAAGTATCTTAATTTCTAATAAATCTTAATCTTTATCTTAATTCTTTTTAAGTTATCATTTTCAAAATTGTTGATATTTTCTTAATTTCTTCTATTTCTTTTGTTTTTCTTTTTTTTATAAACCTATATAATTTTCTAAATTTTCATACATACAGTGTACATTTGACAAGAACGTTAATTTCATTTATTTTAATATTACATATTGTTATAAAATGTCTTTAAATTAAAAATTTAAAGATTAAAGAACGGAAACTTTTCTAATATTTTTTATATTTAATTTATATATTTTTAAATGAATAATAGAAAATTAAATAATACAATTACAAGGTTAAAAATTACAATTTTTAATATTGTGCACACATTTATTCTATATATTTTTTCGTAATGGCACATAATCAATGATTTGGATTAATTCAAATATTGATTCAATGTACCTATTCAAAACGAAAAAAGAATCAATAAATGTTTATTTTCTCTCGTTGTTAAAAAAATGTTTGTATAATTAATGAATACTTAACTTTTATAATTATTATATATGATTGAAATAAATATAAAGCATTTTAACATAATTTAAATGACTTTAACATATTATATTAAATAGAATAATTATAATATATTATTTACGTATTACATAAAAAATAAATATATGAAAGTACGTTGATATAGAATGAATAGAATGATATAGAAATGCTTTAATTCTCAACATGTAAAGATTAATAATTATTATTTATAGATGTAGGAAAACATAAATACTTATTTCTCTATATTGCTTATTAAATCGTATATGAAATTAACAAAATATATAATAAATAAATAAATATCAAAAATTAGGATATTCAATGAATCTTAAAATATCTTAAATATTAAGTAAAATATCATAAATATAATTCTAAATGTAAATTTTGTAAGATATGATGACCTTATATAACTTGTAAATATGTTTGTATTTATATATATATTTATTATGATGTCTCTTACCTCGACATTGCCAGTTTTCGATTACCTCTTCGTCGGAAACGTTAAGATTACGATAGTACAAATTAACGGTTCACGGTGATAAAGTATCAACTTTAATTAGTTCTGAGAAGAAAAGGAATTGTATTAGAAATAACATAGCATTTTTACTATACAAGGTGAGTCTCTAGAAACAGAATATTATATAACTTTCTCTTTAAAGTACGTAGAAGATATATAAAACGCAATCTAAATAGTACTAAAATATGAACACATAAAATAAGATTATGTTTCCTTTAAAAATTATTTTCAAAATTGTTAAATTGTTGAACATTTTATTAATTTCTTTTATTTCTTTTTCTTTCTTTTTTCAAAAAACTATATTTCTTTTTTAATTTTATATACATATATTGGGTATTTGACAAAAACACTAATTTTATGTATTATAGTATTGTTTTAAAATGTCTTTGAATTAGAAATTTAAGAATTAAAAGAAAAATAATTTAAAAATTTTTTAAATATTTAATCCATATATTTGTAACTGGATAAAAAAAATTAAGTAATTACAATGTTAATACCGTACACATGTTTGTTTTATATCTTTTCGTAATATTAATATTAATTTGCAAGGCTACTTTAAAATCAATTACTGATTGGATATATTTATTTAAACGAATAATGAACAAACAATAAATGTTTTTCTCGTCACTAAAAAAAATGTGTATTATATATAATACATATAAAAACATTCAAATTGTCTTTGATCTTATGGCGCGCACACACACATACACATACGTTCACGCGCGCGCGCGCATATATATGTTTGTATTTACACATGCCTGAAGAGACATACCAAAAAGTCGATAAAAATTTAATTTTCTGTTGACTATTCCGTTGATTATTCGTTGCTAGTTTACTAAAAATATAATCATCTTTTGAAAATAGCTTGTTCATGTACGTAGATCGGTCTGTTATTCATCACGAATAAAATTTCTAATTACTCAAGAAAAATAATTTTAGAAAATACTTTATAAATTTATTTGCAGTAAAGTTTATTATTTAAATTTTATTTTATATTTATCTTTCTTTCAACAGGAACAGTTGTTACAGATACCTAAAAATTGACATGGCATTTCTAAGACTGTTATTTTATAGCGGTCTTATATTTGGCACCATAATAACATTTTCAATTAATGAAAATACGGGAAACTCATCGATTGAATTTACTTATTACTTTGATGATATAACACCAGTGCATTACGACGTCAAGTTAATACCATATTTCAAGGAAGACAAGGAATATGAAATATTAAAATATGATATCTATAAAACAGATATAGAAGAGTATCAAACAAAAGGCAACTTTGTTTTCTACGGCGAATTAAGTGCCATTATCGATATTTCCGGTTCATTTACAAAAATAGGTTTAAATTCACCGACATTAATACTTCTTTTATCTGGAGAGTTGACAAGTTCAACCATATATAGAAAAGATTCACAAAATATTGATATTGATGTTATATATTCAGTGTCAGATACTAGATGTGATGCTGCAAAACAAATTTGCTTTTTTTATTTCAAGAAAACTTTATCTAGTGGACGTTACAGACTAAGTACAAAATTTGTCACTGCAATTGATAACACGGAAAACATTATTACTTCTTTGAAGACTATAGTCAAAAGGAGAAAATCATTCATGATGTGAGTAATATTAAGAGTACAATTAATATAAATTTTTATCATTGTTGCTCTCGCATCTTTGATTTTTTTTTTATAATATTTAATTATATAATACTATACATCACTATCTCTATTTCATTTTATATTACTCAAAAATGTCATCATAACATTTTATACTATGTTTGAATTGTTAATTAATCCTATTTATTATTAAATACGTGAAATATATAAATAAAAAAAATATATCATGGAAAGTTCAATAATTTAGATGGAAATGTAATAATTTATACTTTATGTCGTTTTATTATGTGTATGAAATAAAATATAAAATATTTCTGTACCTTTATACGCGCGTGTGCTGTATATACAGGGTAGGCCATTTTCATCTATGCACTATAATATCTCAAAATCCATAAGTTTAAGATAGAAATGTTTCATACAAAATTTGTATGGTTTCGAGGGGGTCATAAGACGGTACTATTGGTTTGATCTTGAAGAGTTATTTGAAGGTCATGTAAAGGTCATCTTTAATTTCTTAAATGGAACCTATTTTTCATTACATATTCTTGTAGCTTACCTCAAAAGCTTTCCAAAACACTATAATATAATATTTTTTCATTAAATACTTTTCGAGTTATAAGACTTTAAAATTGCAATATTTTGACATAAAATACAAGATATCTCGTAAAATATTTATTTTTAAATTATCTTACACTAATACTTTTATGCACAGAATAATGAGACAAATCAATTGGCGTAATTAAAACACATAGTTATCTTTAAGAAAAAATCTGAATTTGTAACTAGCAGTTACACATTTTTACTTTAACATAATTATGTGTTTTAATTTGTTTAGGGTAAGATAATTTAAAAATTAATATTTTACAAGATATCTTGTATTTTATGTCAAAATATTGCAATTTTGAAGTCTTATAACTCGAAAAGTATTTAATAAAAAAATATTATATTCTAGTGTTTTGAAAAGCTTTTGAAATAAGCTACAAGAATATGTAATGAAAAATAGGTTCCATTTAAGAAATTAAAGATGATCTTTACGTGACTTTCAAACGACTAATCAAACCAATGGTACCATTTTATGTTCTCCTCGAAACCGTACAACTTTTGTCTCAGGCAACTTTGTCTTAAACTTGTGGATTTTGAGATATTACAGTGCATAGATTAAAATGGCCTATCCTGTTTATATATATAACAAGGCGAATCGTAACTATAAATGTTTTATGTGAGCCATAATTCTTTAATTATGTTAGAGATAATTTTCCCTTAGCGAAAATATTGAGACATCAATTCAATAACTTGAATTATAAGCGATTGAATAAGAAGGGTTCTTTGTAAATATAGAGGCTAGATAATCGAAAAATAAATATTTTATAGTTTATGTATAATTGAACTAAAAAAGTTTATATTGCGAATAATTTATTATATCAAAAAATTAAGATAGCTAAAAAAATGAAAATGACTTTTATAACTCGAAAAAGTCACAAATAAACAAAATATTTTTATATTCACTTTGTAGCAGACTTAAAGTGTAAATTCTTCTTTTTCAACTATCTTCTAACTTTAAACAATTGCGATATTTGTTTGGACATTTACGGACAGACACACTGTATATATAATGCTATTGATTATTAAAAATCATCGTTATTTAAATCAATATTATTAAAATGTCGTAGGTCGGACCGAATACATTTTCAGGCGACTGGAACCCGACGATTGTTTCCATGCTGGGACAAACCGACAATCAAGGCCACTTTCAACATTTCCATAAAGCATCATCGCACATACCAAGTTTTTTCAAATATGCCGACACAAAAAGAGGAAACATGCAAAGATGAAATGTATACCGAAACATATATGAAGTGGACATGCTTTAATACTACTCCTCCAATGTCCACTTATATCGTGACGGTTGTAATATCGTCAACAAATGTCATTAAATTTGAAACGAACAAATCTAGAATCATTATATGGCGTAGACCCGACTTAGATCATATGGAATTTGCTGAAATGATAGCAACCAAAGCAATGACAAAATTTGAACATGAATGGAAAGAATTGAAAATACCAAAAGTGCAATTTGTTGCAATCCATAGTTTGCCATATGACAATGAGAACTGGGGTCTTCTGTTAAATAGGTAATTCAAAAATTAGAAAAAATATCAATTTATTTAAGTACAATTTATATATGAAGCAAAATTAGAAATAATTAAACTAAATTAAAAATATAAAATTAAAATTTAGAAATACATACGTTAAAATATAATTGTTTTAATGTAGAATTTTTATACATGTACATTATTATACATATATTTTTATAACTAATTATAAGTTGATTTCAATCATATGTATATCACGTATATGACAATAATTATGTTATAATTTTTATATAATCAATATATATATATATATATAATTATAGGTTGACTTCAATACATCATATATGCATATGTATATCACGTATATGACAATAATTTATGTCACAATTTTGATATAATCGGTAAAAAACAATATACAAAACAATATACAATTATACCATATCGATTATATTATCCGTTTAGAAGATATTTTTAATTTTAAATCAGAAAATATGTCAAAATTATTATTTGGCCAAATTTATATAATTACTAAGCTCTTGCAAATTTAATTTTTATATTTTTTAGTGAAACAGATATTATTTACGATAAAAATCTGCATTCTGTTGCGCATAAAATAAATATAGCACGATTGATAGGGCGCAAAATGGCATATCAATGGTTTGCTGATATAATAAACCCATTTTGGTCATCTGAGTTATGGTTAATAGATGGTCTTACTACATTGTATGGACTTTATGCTATCAATTCTATCGAGGTAATTTTTTAATATTTTTTTAGTAATATTCTTAATTTATCAATTATATTTAATCTTTCTTCTTTAGGGTTACAAAAATTCCGAAATGATGGATTTATTTGTAGTTCAGGTTTACTATGAATCACTTCGTTTAGAGACTCACAATCAGTCTCTGATAAAGGAAGCCAATTTTTCCGAAAATAATGCATTTTCTTCTTTTTACCGTTACTTTAAAGGTAAAAAAATCAATAAATTTGTTTGAATAAATCAAGTCAATAAATATATTTCAATATAAGTATATATATATATATATATATATATATATATATTAGTATACTAAAATTAAAAAATTTATGAAAAATGTAGTTGAAAGACTTCAAAACGAACTTATATATAAATCACATTGTATCATATGAATTGTAGCGCCCTTAATATTACGCATGCTGCAGTATGTAATTACCGATAAAATGTTTCAACGGAAGGTATATGAATATTTAAGTATGTGAGTATATTATGAAATATATTGTATATACCATTTTAATATATTATTTACTTATACATTATAGAATCTAGCATATTAAATATCAAATACTGCAATTATGTAAGCTGTATAAAGTGTATAAATTAAATAACACTTTGATATTTTTTTATACGTAATTTACGGTCAGTACCGCTTTTACTGTGTCAATAATGCCAAATTTTAACTAATATAGTGAGTTTAAGTCGCAGAGTCTTCTCCAAAGTTTATGGCTCACCATGCAGAATATTTTAAACAAATTATATTTTGAGAAAGAAATAATGCCTCCTTCAACAATAATAAATGATTGGATGAAAACTATAAATTATCCTGTGTTGAAAATAACGAGAGATTTCTCGAATAATGAAAATGTATATAATGTAACAATAGAAAATTATGAAATACTTAAACAATACGCTTTCTGGGTATTTGTAACTTATGCCTCCCAGAATAATCCAAATTGTGGGGACCTTAGAATGCCGCTTTACGACGAAAGAGTAATGGTTTTGTCGTCGTCCCGGCCAGCTTACCAAGTTTCTGTAAAAGATAATGGTTGGGTAATATTCAATTTACGACAAGTTGGTAAATATTGATTAACTAATTTATTATATTTTTACATAATTAAAGTATTAAACCATTATATAATATTAACTATATTTTTTTTAAATAACATTATGCAATATATGAATCATACATAGTAACATTATATAATATTTTAAAAAATATCGTATGACGTATTCCCTGCATTTTACTATTGATTAACGTGAAATAAATTCAATTTTGCACATATTATTATTTAAGCTAAAATAAATATAAATAGATTTATAATTTCTTATAGGGTTTTATTCTTCGCAATATTACAACAAATATCACTCTAAAATAATGTTTGTCTTAATTATTATAATTTGTCTTTCTTTTTGTAATACTTGGAATTACTCAAATATTTAAAATGCAGATAATTATAAATATTTTTTAATAAATTTAATAACTCAATTAAGTGAACATCTAATATAAAAATTATTTACTACAGGATACTATCGCGTTAATTACGATCCTGAAAACTGGCGAAAAATTGCAGAATATTTGAACTCTACAGAATATACAAAAATACATGTTCTTAATCGTGCTAAAATCATCGACGATGCATTTTATTTTCTGATAAATGGCCAACTCAATTCTTCCGTATTCTGGAACTTGACGAGCTATCTTGGACATGAGACAAATTATATAGCATGGTATCCTATGATAAAAGCTTTTGAACACATGTCGAGCATCATTCCATTTCCAGATGAAGGAATCCAAAATGTTAAGGTAAATAATAATAGTATTAAACAGTAAAAGAATTTTTAAATTATTTTATGTCATATTTTCCAAGAAAATAAAATATATGGGGCTAAAAAGATTCAAATAGTTTTTCTGTACTCTTATTTAAGATATAGTAAAATCTTTTTTATTTAAGAAAAGTTTTTATTTCAGGTTTATATTATAATTGTTAGACATACATAAGATTTTTGAGTAATTATTTTTCTCATATTTAAAGTAATTTTCTATTAAAATTTCAATTTAAAATTATATGTACGTATAGTAATGAAACGTATGTATAGTAATATAAAGTAGATCGGTAATTTTATAAGAGTATCAGATGATATTAATAAATTAAAGTTTACTTTGTATATTTGCATATGTATCATAATATATAGGTTCTCCTTTAATTTTTTTTATTTTGGATTGTAGAAAAAGATGTTAAAAACAAAAGTTGTTTGGCTCGAAAAGGTATATGTATATTGTGTATATAATATGTATATATGATATGGTGTCATTAGTTTGACTTTAAATGTACAAGCCAAGGTCAAACTAATTGCATTATCTCATATTCTCTTTGAAGCCAAACAACTTTTTTGTGAAAAATTGATTCCATAATTAAAAATAAAAAAATTGTTAGAACGGAGAGAATAAATTAAAATAAGATGTATGTGTATATATGTGTTGCTAGTACGGACTTAAGATTATCTTAATATGTATAGAATATCTCATTTTAGAGTTAGATTATCTCAATGTGGTTTCCTTTTATCTTATAAACCAAAAGAGATATACCATAATAAATATACATATATTAAATTAGTTCAAATTAAAGATATGTAAAAAAAAAGGCTTAGTATAAGTTGCTATTTTAGGCAAGAGAAAGGTTTTAAGATAGAGTACTTGATTGAGATTGGCTCATTTTGAAGGTTGTTTGGCATTGGCTCAATTTCGGCAAGAAAAGACACTCACCTGACTTTTTCTTATAGGTATAATAAGTATAGAAAGATGGTGAACGTTCGACAAATGATAGTAAGCTAAACGTAGAAAAAGACAAACTGAAATCTGAACTGTACCCTCACGTTCTCTCTCGTTCGCGCATGCTATGTCTGTGGTTCAAATTAAACTGTATTTTGAGTGTAGTGGTTATTTACTAAAGCTATCCGTATTAACGAACAGAGAGATATGTATAATTTCTTTTATAATAATGTGTCTATTTTGATATAAAGAAATTTATAACGCTGTGATATGAAATAAATACAACGATTTAATGTAAATACTTTATATATTATAAGAGTTTTATCGGTTTGAAATATCACTAGTAATGTCTACTTTTGGTCCAGCGATATGCCAATTCGAGCGTTAAAGATATATGTCATATTGTCACTTAATTATATTACAAAATAAGTCGAGTGTACCATATTGCAAAATTGACTGAACGTTTTGTAAAATTTTTTTAACTTTTTTTAACCATCTAAGCTCAGATTTTTGTCAAGCACTGTGTATATATATATATATATATATACACATATACACACATACAGACATACTAATATATGTATTCAGAATGTTTATGAAAGCCACCGAAATTTTAAAAAGTAACTTACTGAATTAAATCATATTGATTCAGTAAGTGAGATACATTTATTCTGTTTACTCGAGCGTTTTTTAGTAACTTAAAAAGTTTTTGTACGTATAAACCTAAATTTTTTACGTTAACATATGACGCTGTGACATAAATTTGATATTAAAATTAATACATTAATTGCATAATGTTGAGGATAAAACGAGATTTATTTCTTTTTCAACAAATTAGAGTTCCACTCGTGTTTGTACAAAACTAGACATTCAAATTTTTTAACTGTTTTTTACATGAAGAAATAAAGGGATGTAATGTTAGGACTTTGCAGTAGCTGTTCGATCAGCCTGCTTCTCTTTCAAACTACTTGTTGAGTAATTGAATGTTCAATGCTACACACTTACTGTTAACCGATATAATCATTTGACTTGGATAACTTTTAGGAGAAAATAAAAAATATATTGACCAATCTACTTGAGAAAATAAAATACGAAGAAGATCCTGAGGAAAGTGATCTTACTAAATGTTTAAGGCAAGAAGCCATTAAATGGTTATGTATTCTCGGTGACTCGAATTGCCACATACAAGCTTATAAAAAAATAATACCTATTGTATACACGTCGGATAAAAATAAGTAATTTTTCTTGTTACAGTTTTTTATTATTATTTGCATATTAAATAATTGATAATAAACAATAGTTAGGCCAACTAACGAGCACATTTAAACGAGTGTTATTTAAACAATCCTTATTATTATTCCGATTCAATCTCAGAACACTTTACATAAACGTTTCGGCCTTTACATAAACGTACGCAGCCTTCCTCAGTATTGAACGCGAACGCAAAATACAATAACTACACTAAAGCATAAATCTTGATCATCTTAATGTTATGTTACATAACAACCGCAACATTAAACTAACTTTTTTAAGAATCCATCGTACTACCTGACTAACATCTATCTATCATAGGTCCGAGTTAATTGACAATTTCTGAACTGTTCCAAAAAATATATATACTTATGATCGTTATGATGTAAATACTCTGTTTTTTAAACATATTTTTATTCTTTGGGGTTGCCGGTGACCAATTGATCATTCACCAGTTGAGGGCGAGAATTACCGACCACCGGCCACAAAATCGGAATTATTTACAATTTACTGGATAGAGCGTAAACATGCGAAAGGTTGCTCCTTCGCTTATGTATATAACAAAATATATTTTTTAAAAAAATAACAGTTCCTACCGAGATATTGTTGGTAGCAGGCTACCTCTCTTATGAGGAATGTGTAGTAGTGAAGATGGTTTCAGACTTTTGACATATGTTACAATGTTAGGGAAGTAATAAGGTAATGTGAATGGTGTGATAATTATTAGACCTGGACGCTGATATAACGACGTTATTGAAAAACTGGCATTTGTTAATAAAATACACATGCAGGAAAAATGATTAAAAAAAATGGAATCAAGCACACGGATTGCATGTCGGTGGTCGGTAATTCTCACCCTCAACTAGTGAATGATCAATTGGTCACCGGCAACCCCAAGGAATAAAAATATGTTTAAAAAACAGAGTATTTACATCATAACGATCATAAGCATATATATTTTTTGGAACAGTTCAGAAATTGTCAATTAACTCGGTTCTATGATAGATGTTAGTCAGGTAGTACGATGAATTCTTAAAAAAGTTAGTTTAATGTTGCGGTTGCTATGTAACATAACATTAAGATGATCAAGATTTATGCTTATTGTATTTTGCGTTCGCGTTCAATACTGAGGAAGGCTGCGTACAGCCGAAACGTTTATGTAAAGTGTTCTGAGATTGAGTCGGAATAATAATAAAGATTGTTTAAATAACACCCGTTTAAATGTGCTCGTTAATTGGCCTAACTATTGTTTATTATTTATAAAAACTTGATTACGAGCGTAATTAAAGATTGGTTTTAATTCAATTATTGAATCAAGATGCAATATTATAGCGCTAAATATGTTTAATCAAACTTTTATTTTTGAATGTTGTAGACTTTTACCATGGTGGAAAGAGTGGATATATTGTAAAGGTTTGATATTAACAGAGAGTCTGAATTGGCACTATGCGAAGAAACATTTAACGAAAAATTATAATAATGATAGATTTTTAGAATTTTTAGCTTGTGCTTCAAGTGAAATTATGGAAGAATATTTAGAATCAATTATGTTCAAACATAATGAAATATATAACAAAACACAAATCAAGAGAAATATGATGAGTTTTTTTTTTATTATTGCAAAACATGCAAAGCACAATAATGTGTTTTTGAATATATTGGAAAATTTTGATAATTTAAAACCAAGGTAATAACCAGAAATATTTTATTCTTGAACAAATACTTTTTACAATTACGAAAATTAATTACGTATAATAATTATATGTGTTGTTTTATAGAGGTGTCAATGGAATTGCCATATTTATTGTCATTATTAATCATGTGTATGCTGAAAAACAATTAATACAGGTAAATTTTATAGATCCGGTCATTTTTTTTATTATTACGCTTATTTACATCTAACGTATACATGTATATATATATATATATATATATATATATATTGCAGGCTTTTGTAAAATCAACTTTCTTTATAAAAAATTCAGCCTTTTTATGAAACGCCGAATCTTTATAAGCTAGCATTTAAAGATTTACAAAGTGTCTGTAACACATATACTTTAAAAGATAATTCTTTGTTGAAAAATAATAATGATTTTTCATATAACCATATATTCTTATAACGCTTTCTTGAGAGTTACACTCTTCTAAAAGGGGAGGTAAAGATTAAGTTTTTACTTATTTTTCCTAAATTTTGGACAAATTAAAAAAATGAAATTTGATGAAAATTTTCCACTGGCACAAAGGATATTTTTTATTATATTTAAAAAATTTTCTTCTGTCATTAAATAAAAGAATGAAATTGTGCATAATATTGTATTTATTTATTTACATAAAAAATTTTTACTTGAGTTATTGATTTTACAAAAATGATAAAACAAATAAAAAGTTTCTAAAGAAATCAAGCTTTCTAACGTATATTTTTAAATGATGACATTCTAGGCTGTTAAAAAGTCCTAATAAAAAATTGAATGTGGATTGCTTAATAATAAAAAACATAAGTTTATTTTTTTATAACAATACGACAGAATTAAAAAAATATAAGTATTTTTTTTAGTAGTAAAAAATGTCCATTAAATTTCATTTCTTTTAACTTGTTTAAAATTTGAGGAAAGAAATAAGAACCTAATTTTCACTTTTCTGTTTAGAGGAATGTAATTGCTCAGAGAGGAATATATGCTTATATGTATAAAAACCTCTTTTAATTTTATATGTATTATCTTCTCAAATTTATTGCTTTCATTTAGAATTATTACCTATACATCTATACAAGGTGTCTCATAACTAATGAGCCAACGCTCGTGAGTGGGTAGAGTACAGTAAACTAAACAAAAAAGTATTAAGTCATTTTGCGATTTTCGCAATAATTATTAAAATATTAATTAAAAACGCTTTGTAAACAATATTACACATATCTACAAAATGTCCGGTAATAATCGCTCCACCTCTCTATGGCAGATAGAGCAAGTCAAACTGAACATAAAAGTCCTGTATCATTTTACGATTAGCGCAATAATTATTGAACTATTAATTAAGAACGCTCAGGGTATGCTGAGCGCTACATGCGACGCGCGCTCATACGCTGAGCGTTTTTAATTAATATTTTAATAATTATTGCGAAAAT
This sequence comes from Anoplolepis gracilipes, assembly GCF_047496725.1. Taxonomy (NCBI): domain Eukaryota; kingdom Metazoa; phylum Arthropoda; class Insecta; order Hymenoptera; family Formicidae; genus Anoplolepis; species Anoplolepis gracilipes. Next base: position 20,382,973 of record NC_132970.1, on the reverse strand, counting down.
CGAAAAATGATACAGAACTTTTATATTCAGTTTGATCTGCCCTAGAGAGATGGGACGATTATTACCGGACATCTTGTAGATATGTATAATATTGTTCGCTAAGCGTTTTTAATTAATATTTTATTAATTATTGCGAAAATCGTAAAATGACCTAATACTTTTTTGTTTAGTTCACTGTACTCTATCTGTTCACGAGCGTTGGCTCATTAGTTATGACACCCTGTATATCTATATATCTATAAGTACATCTATATATATATTATATATACATATATATAATATTTTATTAAAAGTATATTGAAAATAAGAAATACAGTCGGACCTCTTATCCTACGACATTTTCGGTCCGGAATCTTCCCCTTAAACCTCTGATCCTACGACAAAAATTTGTGAGTGGGGGTATAATTCCCCTTTCGCGGTCATAGCATGGAAGGATATTTTGTCGTATGATAAGAGGTTTCCTAGCATAAGAGGGTCGTAGGATAAGAGGTCCAACTGTAATGATAATTATGCACATTAAGAGCATATTCAGAGATTTGAATAACCTTGACATACACCTGTTGTAAGAGTCATGACTCTGAATAACGTCCAAAAGGTTTTATTCGTCGCTCGTTGTTCATTAAAAAGTTGTAAGCAAAAGAATAAGCAATTTTAACGAATTTTATGCAATTTTCGACACTATGTTTACACATTTAATAAAATGTGTTTTTAGTATATAGTATTTACTACACACACATGACTAAATAAACCATACTAAATTTTATTACACTTTTCTACATGGCTTTCCAAAATCCTTAGCAAAGCGAATTCTATTGCGACGTCACCTCTCTTTTCAATGCAAAACTAGATTTATTACTGCACGATTCCACATGGGTTTTGAAATGTTTACGCGAAGCGAGATCAAAATTATTAACGTATATAAGTATAACAGTTATATACAGATTGAATTATGTTGCATATATTTTTGTTTATAACACTCATCATATATTTACTTCTCAAATGTACAAGGAGTCAAAATGATGGTCTCATACCTGGAAAAAATTAGATTATCGAGCTTAATAAGTATTTTTTACAATTTAAAACTGTATCCTAAAATCTGAAAATTATTGTAATTTGTGAAAATGCTTTCTTTATAACTTTTTAATAAACAATAAGTACCGCCTAAAACCTATTGATTACTCAAGGTCATAACACTATACGTTAAGATCATTAAAATCTGTGACATCATAATATATGTCAAAGCCATTTAAATCTTTGAAGTCACCTTTTAATATGCATAATTACAATTATTTATTGTTTTCAATATATTTAAAATAAAATATATGTATATATGATATACAGACATACATATGATTTTAAATAAAAGAAATTTTGGCAAAATATTAAAAAATAATTTTGTGTCGAAAATTAAGAGGGGTTTTTCATATTATGTTTTTATTATGCTTAATTACCGAAATACTATTCCGTTACACATTCTTGTTAAATTAAAAAGTTTTATTAAATGAAATTATTATTTATTGACAATAAATATTGATAAAGTTATTCTACATAGATCAGGAACTTCATGAAAAAAATCATTGAGATTGAAGCATACAAAACTAATGCTAAACGTATATACCAGAAAAATGTAACTCTCCTTGATATGGTAAACTTTATTCAAAATTATATTTATATTCAGTTTTCTATTAATATTTATATCTGTAATATGTCACAAGTATTTTGTTCTTTAATTATGTGAGTCTTTTAATATGGCAGAAAATTATTACATTAACTTAAAATAATCTGATTTAGGCAACTATTAAAGCTAGTTTTTACAAGTTTAAAAATCTTGTGAATGAATGGATGTTGGATGCTGACAAAAAACTGCTCAAACGTTTATATGATATCAAGGAAATAAAGAAATATTTTAAGATATAGTACTTCTTTCCTTAAAATATTAAGAACTTTTCAAAAGAAATTGATCGTAAATAATCATAATTACAGCAAAAAAATTATATATATATATATATAATATTATTTTAATATCATTAAATTATCATATAAACAATTATTATACTTAAATATATAATATACATATACATACACACACACACACACACACACACACATATATATATATATACATTTATATATATGTATATACATATACATGTAACAATAATAACAGTTTAATATTATTAAGCATAATATTTTGTTAATATTATTCTTAATATATTGTTATATGAATTACTTTTAATTATTGTCTATGTGTATATGTGTATAATAAATAAAACAATAAATATGTAGCAATGACAACTGTTCAATAATATTATATATAATATATTTTATTAATATGATTTTGAATATACATATATTGTCGCATAATTTATATTTAGTTAATTAGTTAATAGTTATAATACGAACATAAAAATTGTTTTAGAATTTATAATATTTATTTATATTTTTAATATTAATAGTTAAACTTCCTTATATGTATTCATGTGTGCATTTTCCGATTTATTATAAATTATCTAATATTATTACTTTTGTTTAAAGATTCTCATAATTCTATAATCAATTCTATTCTTATAATATCAAAATATTTCTTAACATTTTTATAATATTAATATCTCTCCTATCTAGTTTATTATTTTTACTATACAAATAATTTATTTATTTGTTATATAAATTCGGAAATAAATATATACTCGAATAAATATTTTACAAAATTATATTGTTTTAAAATATTTTTCAACACAAAATTATAAAATTTTAGTTTACTTATTTAACAATCATAATATGGATATTGTAATTACATGTACAACTTTCGTAATTTTAATATTTTTAAGTTATAATTTTAATATTTTTAAGTTGTTGTTACTTGCCATAATTATTTCCTTATAAGCCACAATTACTTCCTTAGTAATGTTTAGATTAAACTATATTTAGTCAAAAAATGATACAAGTTATCTGTTTATATAAAGTTATGCACGTATTTCACATTTAACAAGGTTATATACAGACAAACATTTGGGACTCCCATGGGCTCACCACTATCTCCTATTATAGCTGACATAGTTTTATAAGACTTAGAGAGGAAAGCTCTGAACACACTACTTTTTAATCCTCTGTTTTATTTTAGATTCGTAGATGACTTAATTATGGCTGTTCCCTCTGATTCTATAGATTACACGCTTAATATTTTCAATTCTCAACATAACAGAATACAGTTCACCATTGAGGTAGAAAAGGGTCATACAATCAATTTCCTTGACATAACATTCAAGACTGTTAATAATATTTTACTGTTTGACTGGTATCACAAACCTACCTTTTCAGGGAGATATCTTAACTATTTTTCACATCACCCTCTCCATCAGAAACGGGGCACAATCATTGGATTAGTGGACAGAGCAATTTTCCTCTCAAATCCCAAATATCACAGTAAAAATTTAGACATGATCATTAGAGTTCTTTTAGATAATAATTACCCATTAAAACTGATTTTAATGTTATTCGGTCGCGTTTAAAATATATCATTAACAACAAAATCCTCATAAATGACACACCAAAGGACGTGAAACCGGTTTATTTCACGATACCTTATATACAAGGTTTAACAGAAAAATTTAACAGTATAACGAAAAATTCAAGAATGAAACTTGCTCACCATAGTCTTAACAAAATGAACAAATTAATTAGAGCTCACAAAGATAATATTCCAACAGAATTAAAAACTAACGTCATATATAAAATTAAGTGTAACCTAACCATTGTGATGCCTCATATGTTGGCCAAACTTCCCGTAAGCTAAAAACCAGAATTACTGAGCATAAAACACATATACATCATAATACTAACACAACCTCGGTAATCACTAACCACAGACGAGAATTTGACCATGATTTTGACTGGGATAACGTTAGAATCCTTGACGAGACTCCATTTTACACCAAGAGGCTTATCTCTGAAATGTTATTTATCAAAAGACAAAAGAACGGTCTGAACCTGCAAACTGATACTGAAAATTTACCGAGTGTCTATCATGATATCATTAATTCTCTTCCAAAAATATAGTGATGAAAATAACATATAAACAGATAACTTGTATCATTTTTTGACACTATCCGAGCGACCTCCACAGTACAAGGAGTTGAGTCAACAAAGTACTATCAACCGTCGCAAAATATTGTTAAAAGAGTGAGTGACCGTCTAACAGTTAGTGATTGGTGATTAATATATGCAGTTTTTCACTTTTTCCAATTCTAAACTTCACCAATTTTGCAGATTGCAACGATCATTGTTTTTTCACTAACAATATTACCAGGTCAGTGACTTCAATTTAATGTTGAATCCGCTCTCTGCTGAAACATTAATACATACTCATCGGAGATGATTTTATGCGAGTTAAGTCGAAGGCTTAGTTAAAAGTTTATGTAGATATTATTGATGTTTTCATGTAAAAAATTTTTTATTATTGTAATTTAATTATCGCGCTGAAGAAGACTCAAATTTGAGCTCGAAACGTCCGCATTATAATTAATTAGTAGTATTTTTATTTATAACTTTAAGTTTTAATTATTGTTAATATTTGTAGAATTTTTATTCATGTAACTTTACGTCTTTGTGAAACATAATTTGTTATAATAATAGTTAGATACTGATTTTTATTGGGACTTATGTATGATTAAGTGTTATAAAAATATTTTAAATAATTTTTTCAAAAATTCTTTTCAAAAATTAATTTCATTTATAATTTACACCTAACAATGTTTAATTTTTAATTTGTATAATTTGCGTTATTTATTACTCATTCCGATTGTTCATGACTCATACCTGCTCTTTATTGCCGATTATATTATTCTTATTTTATAAAATTTTAGTTTACTTATATAACAATCATAATATGGATATTGCAATTACATATACAGCTTTCGTAATTTTAATATTTTTAAGTTGTTGTGATTTGCCATATATATTTCCTTATAGGCTACAATTACTTCTTTAATCATTTTTAGACTTAAATATATTTTGTTTGATGTTGTATTGTTCGATGATTCAAGTTCAAGTCAGAGTGAGAACACAAAACAATTTAATAATAAATAATAATAAAATAAACAATCAAATAATAGTCAAGTAATTAAAATTTAGGTAAGAAAAAATCTCATAATATATTACGTTCATAATATATTACAGCAAATAATAATTTATCTATACTTTATAAATTATAAATTATAATATTAAAATACATATTTTAATATTATAATTTTATATTTCACGTATGAACATGTATGTTATAGCAGATACTTGAAATACTTTGACAAAAATTAATAATTAATAATACCGTGGTGCATTTACGTTATAGTGTGCTAATGTTCGCTTTGTCAGCTCTGTTAACTTACAACGACAGGAGATTTTAACATGATTAAAATGACTTTAATATATTATATTAATTAGAATACTCATAAAAAATTATTTACGGATTACATAAAAAATAATTACGTAAAAGTACTCTAACATGAAAATTTTTCAACGTATAAAGATTAAAAACTAATAATTACAGACATAGGAAGACATAAAAATTGATTTATTTCATATTGTTTATAAAATGTATACGAAATTCACAAAATAAAATACACAAATATCTCGCAATTAATAATTCTTAAAATATGCACGTAAAGTAATCTTTAAACTACAATTGTGTAGAATTTTATGTATGTATGTATTTATTATAATATCTGACATATGTTATTGACATTGTTTATTTCCGATTATCTATTGGAACGGTAAGATTTTGATAGTATAGATGTCGTAGGCAAATGGTTATTTTAGGAAAATAGCTTTTGATTAAGCAAATACTATCTGGCGTGTACGTACTAAAAAGTACATTTTGGAAAAGAACGCTTAGATTTTCATCTAAGCATAGGGGGATGGGGCTTCATCCCGTCCCCATAAAAAAATATAACAAAACTTGAGAGCGCAGAAACTATCAAGGCTGACATTACAGCCAGATAACCATTTGCCTAGTCAAAAGCTATTTTCCTAAAATAACCATTTGCCTATGACATAGATATAACAATAGGTATAACGATATTAACGGTGTGCAGTGTGTCGTAACCGCAGTGTCAACTGCAACTAATTCTAGTAAGAAAAAGAATTGTATTATAAATAACATAACATTTTTATATACAAGATGAATCATTAGAAATAAAATATATGTATCTTTCTTTTAAAGATATATAAAAGATATATAAAGTATAATTTAAATAGTATTGAAGTATCAACTCATACGATGAGTATCTTCATTTCTAATAAATCTTAATCTTTATCTTAATTCTTTTAAGTTATCATTTTCAAAATTGTTGACATTTTATTAATTATTTCTATTTCTTTTATTTTTCTCTCTCTCTTTTTCTTATAAACCTATATAATTCTCTAAATTTTCATTCATATAGTGTGCATCTGACAAGCACGTTAATTTCATTTATTATAATATTGCATATTGTTAGAAAATGTCTGAATTAAAAATTTAAAGATTAAAGAACGGAAACTTTTTTAATATATTTTCTATTTAATTCATATATTTTTAAATAAATAATAAAAAATTGGATAATACAATTACAATGTTAAAAATTACAATTTTTAATATCGTGCACACATTTATTCTATATATTTTTTTTAATGGCATATAATCAATGATTTGCAAGATTAATTCGAATATTGCTTCAATGTACCTATTCAAAACGAGTGAAAAAGAAACGATAAATGTTTATTTTCTATCGTTGTTAAAAAAATGTTTGTATAATTAATGAATAGGTACTTAACTTTTATAATTAATATAGATGATAGAGATAAATATATAGCATTTTAACATGATTAAAGTGACTTTAACATATTATATTAATTAGAATAATTATAATATATTATTTACGTATTACATAAAAAATAAATATGTGAATGTACGTTGATATAGAAATGCTTTAATTCTCAACACGTACAGATTAAAAATTATTATATATAGATGTAGGAAAACATAAATACTTATTTTTTTATATTGCTTAAATCGTATATGAAATTAACAAAATATATAATAAATAAATAAATATCAAAAATTAGGATATTCAATCTTAAAATATCTTAAATATTAAGTAAAATATCATAAATATAATTCTAAATGTAAATTTTGTAGGATATGATGACCTTATATAACTTGTAAATATGTTTGTATTTATATATATATTTATTATGATGTCTCTTACATCGACATTGCCAGTTTTCGATTACCTCTTGAAACGTTAAGATTACGATAGTACAGATTAACGGTTCACGGTGATAAAGTATCAACTTTAATTAGTTCTGAGAAGAAAAGAAATTGTATTAGAAATAACATAGCATTTTTACTATACAAGGTGAGTCTCTAAAAACAGAATATTACATAACTTTCTCTTTAAAGTACGTAGAAGATATATAAAACGCAATCTAAATAGTACTAAAATATGAACACATAAAATAAGAATATGTTTCCTTTAAAAATTATTTTCAAAATTGTTGAATTGTTGAACATTTTATTAATTTCTTTAATTTCTTTTTCTTTCTTTTTTTAAAAAGCTATACTTTTTTTTTAATTTTATATACATATATTGTATATTTGACAAAAACACTAATTTTATGTATTATAGTATTGGTATAAAATGTCTTTGAATTAGAAATTTAAGGATTAAAAAAAAAACATTTTTAAAATTTTTTAAATATTTAATCCATATATTTGTAACTGGATAAAAAAAATTAAGTAATTACAATGTTAATACCGTACATATGTTTGTTTTATATCTTTTCGTAATATTAATATTAATTTGCAAGGCTACTTTAAAATCGATTACTGATTCGATATATTTATTTAAACGAATAATGAACAAACAATAAATGTTTTTCTCGTCACTAAAAAAAATGTGTATTATATATAATACATATAAAAACATTCAAATTGTCTTTGATCTTATGGCGCGCACACACACATACACATACGTTCACGCGCGCGCGCGCATATATATGTTTGTATTTACACATGCCTGAAGAGACATACCAAAAAGTCGATAAAAATTTAATTTTCTGTTGACTATTCCGTTGATTATTCGTTGCTAGTTTACTAAAAATATAATCATCTTTTGAAAATAGCTTGTTCATGTACGTAGATCGGTCTGTTATTCATCACGGATAAAATTTCTAATTACTCAAGAAAAATAATTTCAAAAAATACTTTATAAATTTATTTGCAGTAAAGTTTATTATCTAAATTTTATTTTATATTTGTCTTTCTTTCAACAGGGAGAATTGTTACAAATACCTAAAAATTGACATGGCACTTCTAAGACTGTTATTTTATGGCGGTCTTATATTTATTACAACAACAGCTTTTTTAATTAATGAAAATACGGGAAACTCATCGATTGCATTTAATGATTACTTTGATGATATAATTCCAGTGCATTATGACGTCAAGTTAATACCATATTTCAAGGAAGACAAGGAACATGAAATATATAAATATAAAATCTATAAAACAGATATAGAAAAGTATCAAACAAAAGGCAACTTTGTTTTTTTCAGTGAATTAAATACCATTATCGATGTTTCTCGTTCATTTACAAAAATAGGTTTAAATTCGATGGCATTAATAATTCTTTTATCTGGAGCGTTGACAAATGATTTATCCATGTATACTGCAGACTTACAAAATGAGATTGTAGATACCAATGTTAAATATTTATTTCCGCAATATACTGTTTCAATTAATTAAGACGTGACACCAGAAGAGCAAACCAATTGCGGTTTCTCAAAAGTCGTCGTAAAAACTTTAATAACTTAATCGTTGTCACGCTTACTGGATGCATTATGATCATTCGAGAGTTAAATGATAGGCGGATCGAAAAAGAGAGCTGCCATAACATGTTAAACGGCTTCGCCCAAACTGCGGTCCCTGGACCTTGCAGCCTCCTCCTCTTTCTTCTTCTCCTCTTCCACATGTTAATCAAAATGTATATAAGTCTTAATAGTCACTCTGCTACCTTGGTCACGCCAAAATCTGTTCGTATATTATTTTAATTTTAATTCTTTTAGTATCGAGTTCTTCTGATAATAAAAATTAAATACGTTTTAATTTTATAAGGAGAATACTTATAATGTTTCTATAATTGCAAGATTAATTTTATGATAAGTACTATTTCAACAAATCCTCACGAAGTGATTTGCTTTGAAGTATTTGACGATTAGTTGACTATTAATTTCAATATCTTTTTGTTTTGGCGTATTTTTTTACCTTTGTAAGGTTTTTTGTGGATATCTCACTCCTTTTTGTAAAAATACTAATATAACAAAATAAATTATATTTGCCCCGATATTTTTTCTCGTCTACATCTCTTTAGGAGGGTAAAGAGGGGTTATAGAACTCTTAAAAATGAGAATCTATTTCTTGGTAAACTACAGTAAAATATGCGCCCTGTGCACAGGAATTCAATTTTCGCAGGAAGAATTAATTTCTAAAGGAATTTACGCATTAACATCCGCGCATGGCTTTCATTGCCAAGTCGATAGTTACGTGTTTGTAAATATTGGAGCCTTATTTATTCGAATTATAAAATAAATTATGTTTGCATTTTATATCTCTGCAATTTATTTTGTGGTTCAATTGATAATTCAACATGACGAAAAGAGGTTACGATTACAATTATGACAGATGTACTTATTTGAAATATCTATATTAAATATTAAGTATTAAAATTAAATTTTCCATTTCTTTTATTATTTTATAAGTACAAATTTTATTTTATTTTAATCCGTTAGATATTATAACATGGATATATATTTTTATAAAAAATATGTAATAGAAACTGTCTATTTTAATAGTATATGTTTATATGTATATACATATACGTATAAAATAGATTTATATATATATATATATATATAGATTAAACAAATAATGAAGAAAGTTAATAAACGACACTATTATTTCATTTGATTTTATGAAATATTATGATATAATTATGTTATATTATGATATAATTATGTTATATTATGATATAATTTATATAAATGTAGAAGAAGGTTATCTGTCATATATACTTTAAAATATGTATATGTTGTACATCATTGCGTACATACACGTGAACGCGTCCGCTCTTGTGTGTATGTATCGTGCGTCAAATCGAATATCAAGGTGTATTTCCAATATGAAGGACTCATATATACATAAATGCTGCAAATGCGCCTTGAGGGACAAAATCTTTGCATGTGTGCGTGCGGGCACATACGTGAGATGACTGGAAAAAAACCGAACGCAAAGTGTTACAATTTTGATTTACGATAATTATATGTCAGGATTGATTGCACCATCTTATTCGGACCGGTCGCAACCGAAAGCTCGTATCAATATTATATAATAAAAGGTATCGTTAGAATTTTTATTACGACTTTAGTCCCGGAGATATTTTAATCAAAAGTTTATGACACGTGAAATTTTAGAATAAGCCTTCTTAGTAACGTCGACATCTATGCAATGATTCTCAACTTTATCTTTCATAAAAATTTTTTTTTTTTGTTTTGGCGTCACGACGCTACCGCAACGCTTGATATGAGAATGAATGAAAAGCGAAATAGTAGTAACGGTCGGTAGATGAAAAATTCAACAGCCGCCTAGGGTGCAGAGGGGTAGAAGACGTATTTGCGTGAAGGTGTAAGATAAGATGAAGATGCGGGTTGTTTAACGTAACTTGCAGGTGAAGCGACACAAAGGCCGTTGCTACCGCAAGGTGTGTCAATGAGTAACAAATAATTTTATGATGAACCTGTATAGTAACGATTAATGTAATAACATGCTTATATACAAGCATGAATATTAAAGAAATTACCTATCTGAGAGATAACATTTTACAGAAAAAGAATATTTTGATTATAATAATAGAAAAAGAACATTATAAACATTAAACAAATATAGGAAATTCCCATATTATATATTTTGCGTTATATGATTCTGTTATATTCACAAGTTGTATAAAATTCGAAAATATGTCATTTATTATAAAAAATATGTTTCATAAAGTTTGAAATCGCGTTATAAAAATGCAACATTATATAAGAGATGACTGTATATAAATTTACTTTTAATTCTAACAAAATACTTTAACTTATAATTTATTTAAATATTAGATTTATTTAAATTTATTTATATTAGATTTATATAAATATTAGATTTATTTAGACATTCTCAAGAAAAAATAAACTGATTATATAAAATTAAATCTAAAATTTGACGTTGTATGATTTGGTCATATATAATATCCGAAATTTGGCGTAATATTATTTTATCTTTATATAATCATATTTGGCTAGATTTGTTTTCATATATAATCAGATTTAATCAAATATGATTATATAAAGATGTAGTCATATAAGATATTATCGCATTAAATTTCGGATATTATTATACATGATCATATAAAATTACATATGTTATCAGATCTTTTCATATCTAATTATGTAGATTTACATATGACCATATTATACCCATTTTTTTCTCGGGTTTATTTAGATATATTAGATTAGATTTATTTGGATTTAATAAAAAAAAATATTTCGTGCCCCTCGACTTTATGCTTAGCCTTAAGAAAATCTTGACTCTCAACGATTCAATAATCGCGTCGATCCATGGCGTATCTTTCATCCTGACGCGCGCGGCGCGGACGATCTCTCCTTCTAACAATAAGTAAACCGGCGCACGGAGATTTAATGCAGATCCCAGCGAGCTCTTAGAATATTCCCGAGGACCTCCTTCTATTTCCGTGCTGGCGCGCGTACGAGACGCCGCGTCGCACTGAAAGCGGCAAATGGTACGGCGCGACGCACAGCCGGAGAATTAGCATACGAGGTTGGAATCGAACGAGGTATCCCCGATGTCTCCATCGCTCGTGAAATGGATACCCCATTCCATCGCGTTCTCCTTTCAGGATTGGTTTATGCCCGAGCGAGACTTACGATCGGGCTGCGCTTCAATCGCCGCTCGGGGAGCCAGCCAGCCGACCAGCCGCTTCATCTCACCTCGTGTGGGTGTTTTACGTGGATATTATTGACTTCGTCTTGCTCTTTGTCGCTCTCCCCGATCCTCCGACGAGCGAAACGTCCGGATGCTATGCCAGGTAATACCTCGTATCTTGCGAATGGAAAGCGATTTATTCGTACGCCGAATGTTATCGTGTCGATGAAACTTATTACTGCGTTCGGTGACAACGTCTTTCGCCAAACGCGTGATGTAAACAAAGAGTATAAACACGCTTACTATAAACGCTACTAAAATATCAAATGAGTATAAGAGTAATTAAAAATATAATTATATATTAAAAAATATGTTATTAAATTAAATTAGCGATTTTATATAAATTAATTATAAAAATATATATATGACAACTTTTTATTTAAAATAACAGTAGGGATTAAAAAATAATTCTAGTTCAATGCGAGTGACGCATCATACTCGCGTATTGAAGTCTCTATAATCATACTCATGTTAGCATTGAAATCTTTAACTGACCTGATAGATTTGTTCCGAGCTTGCGTCTTATATTTTTCACAATTTTATTGCGCAGACGCATTATTTGCGCGGAATATAATCAACGAATATAAGCATACGTACAGAGAGATACGAGACCGAGCGAGACGGGGCGATGGAGAAACGAGACAGAAAGAGGAAGAGAGGCTACCGGCTACGGTGAGTTACGTCCTCGTACGGATGTTCGCCAATTATCTCCAGACGGGTAGCCGCCTCTAATTGGACTTTACGCCGGTGGGTGGGATCAGAAATTGTGATCGCGGAAAAAAGAAACTGCGCCTTTAACGTGCGTGTACGGGACACGCATACATACACGCATTCGACTCGCTGCCGATAATTGGTCGATAGCTGGAATGATTTGCACCATTAAATTCGCATGGCACGAGCTGCCTGGAAGTCTATAGTCTAATCTGCTCGCTCGTTCGAGATGTCCGACCGGTTACGACGATCAACATGGTGTCGGTTTATTGCACGTCCCTAGTTCGGATACGCGCGGACGATGGAACTATCAAACTCACTTTTCCGACACGTAGACTCGTTTATGGTTGTAGCCGACGAGTTATATTACCGTGATGTCTATTTGTTGGATTGACTGATGCGATGTCCGACGATATAGACGATTGTATCCACAGTATTGCGTTTAGTAACGTACTCATTTGAGATTTCTCAACCGATTGCTTTGCCTTGAACATACAGATGATTGTTATCATTGAATAAATTACAGTAAAATAAATCGATAAAATGTGTAATGTAAAAATTATGCTTTTTATTCTTATCAGCATCAATTCTACTCATCTCTTTCTTTCGCCTCATAGAATTCTTCCTTTTAACGATTATTCTCTGCTTATACTTTAAGAATGTAACAAACTCGAAAGTAATTGTCAGCATTTAGCGCCAACAGACTCGTTTAGACATCTAGAGGATGGTGCGAATCGTAGTGAGATTACGTGCAGAAAATGCGAGGTGCACCGCGGCACGCAATGAGAAAGATAATTAAACGCGCGTTTGTGCTACCGACGCACGTGCTATTGAAATTAATGCCACGCTCGTAATCCGCAGATAGTCTGAATAGTACTTGCGGGTGTTTCTGTTATCATTGTTAGCATATGTAATTTTCTTTTTTTACTCCAAGTAAAATGCATGCGAAACGTTATTTAAATATTTTATTAATTATATTACACATAATAAAATGATTATTTCATCTATAATCATTAACTACTCATAATTGTAATTTAACTGACTTCTTGCATATTGAATGTCATCACGATTAACAGTAAATATCAAAAACACCCTGTATACGTGCGTGCAATACGAGATTGCTACGATAGACGGAAAATGCAACTGAGATGTACCGGATGGAACCAATCCTTCGCTTGTTTTTGCTTCGACTGACTTACCGATATTGGCACGTTGTACAATCGCGTATGTAACTATCACTCGAGGGAGACGGAGAGGTTGGTGGGCGAAGGGGAAGAGAAGCGGAGGAGGAAGCTGTACGGAGGCGCAAGTCTCGAAGAGGATAAACCAGCACGGCTGAATTATTGCTAAGTGAGGGTAGAACTTTGACCGGCGACCATTGTGTGTGCGCGCGAGAGCGTGTACATGCGTGTGTTGCGTGCACACGCTTTTGCGAGGCGACAGTGATGACCTGGATGACCGACTCCGAAACGCGAAGAAAGTGTCTAACTGAAAATACCCGCGTGCTTGTACCTCGCGCATTCGTATTTATTATACAGTCAAAATTTTTAATTGTCAAGATTATATCTTTCTTGACTGAGATTGACAAAATCCGTTAAAAATTAGAGTATTGGAGTTTATTATAAATTGATAATAATCCGCATTTTTTATGAAAGTAAAATAATACTTTCTATGTCTTGAATGTGAAAATAACGGATTTTTTAGTTTATTAAAATAATCTTAAAATTTATACATATTGGTGGAGTAATAATTTTCATATAATTGTGAATTGTATTATTCACGTAGTGTATATGAAAGTATGAATAAAATAGATATATACTCGATCAACACGTCCATTATCTGCTCCATGTAGCACCCACCATGTGAGGCGCTTCGTCGCTTTAGGCGTCGCATGACGTCTTCTTCAGCGGAGATCCGTGCGAAAATCAAGCATCACGAGGAGAACACCGCCGGAGTTGGCGAAGCTCTCGAGAAGGAGAACGATTACGTTCCGATGAAACTCCGAGTTATAAAAGCGGAGAACAAAGTGCGAAAAAGAGAGACGGTAAATATGTTTCTCTCTTCGTCTTTCTCTTCTTCTACGCGCTCATGTTTGAGTCGGGATGCGGAGGTGGACTAGCACGGAAGGCTCCATGCAGTCAGGGTGTGTTAACTTCTATCAAGCTTATATTACTATGTATTGGTCGATAGCACTACTCGCTGAAAGAGGAAGAAGGAGTGAGAATCGAAAGAGATTCCAGAGGGAAGGCACTTCTCCTTTTCGCAAGATATTAGAATTCGCAGAGAAGAAGAGAGACGTTCTAACGTAAATGAAGTTCAATTTGCTCGCTTATCATCTATATTAAACATTACATTTTCATGGTAATAGCTTCGACGAAAACATTAATTTGTATCGTTTAATAATAGTTAACAGTAATATAGAGAATAGAGCATTTTATATATCACAATAATTTTGAATAATAACTGTTTTGAAATCGCAGAGCGCTATGCAAATGATTGATTGAATCTTCTTTCTCGAAATGTTAAAATAATTTTGTGTTTTTGACACTTTTTTCAACGATCGTCAATTCGGGTATTCCAAGATAAACGCAACTATGTAAATTTTGAAGCCAGGACTCATGTATTAACGCTACATTTGCCAGCGGGGAGTAATAAATCCGTTTGTTCCCTCTCGCGCGTCGGAATGAAAGAAGGACGAGCCATGGTCCACCTCCAGGTTGTCTCTCGAACATTTTATTCATTTGGCTCCTCTTTCGTAGGGGGATATCCTAACGGTGTATCGACCTACTCGCTGCCGGAAGTGCAGATCGAGTATTTTGTCTTATACGTACAGCAATAATTGTCGAATTCCAAACGCCCGCAGACATCCGTTTTTCGGATGATGAGAATGAGAAGATTACGTTTCTTCGAGCCAATTGACATTGATATACGAAAACATAAACAATATACAATTCAAGTGGTTCAACATTATTTTAAATACACATTTGATCCAATGCTATTTAAAAGTTCGACAATTTTGTCAAATTTTCCTTATATTTCTTTTGTAACGAGAATTCTAAAAATAACTCGTACTATCACATCACGTGTGTGAGAATTACTTTCCAGGTATATATAACTTAATACGTGTTACTTTGTATATCTAGAAAGCGATTCACAGTAATACCTGCGCCGACAGCGCGTTATCGAACACTCATCCCACTCCTACATTCCAAACGCGCTGGTCGTTGCATACAGCCACCTGCCGCATTTCTTTCTACGGAATGATATAATGGCGGAGAAGAGACCGCAGAGTATGTAATTCGTGCAAACGGCGAGGGACGACGGCGCGGGGAGAGGGGAAAAAAGGATCGCGTAGATCTAATCGCATACGATGGGGAGATCGTATTACGCAAGAAAGCGGCAACCGCGATGCCTCTTGAATGCTTTAATTATTTAAGTCCCGGATCCAGCTCGCGCGCGATTCCACCTTCTTCGTTTTCTTGCCTTCTCGTAACTCAACGCCTTCTTTTGCTAACTATAACCAGTGGCTCTCGTACTAGTTACCGATCCATAGTTTTCCACGAGTACCTGCTAATCATACGATTATTTATTTCGCTTCATTACGCGGTATCATCTTAATTATCGCAGTAACTTTTGCATCTCCAATTTGTGGCGTCATCAATAATAAAAGATGTCATCAACTTTATCCATTTTAGAGAAAATAATCGTCCAGTCATCATTATAACACAAATTTCATCTTTTCTCTGAATACCGCGTCTTGTGCGTATTTTTTTTTTACTTTTATTTTTTTTATTTTGCCATTTCTTCGTTTCGAATTCATTTCTATTTTGTTGAAAGACTTAAAACTAAATTTATAAAATGTTCGAAGGTAAACATGTTTATTATATGTAGTTTTTCTGTAACTTTAGATTGCGGCTTATCTTACACAATGAAACAGGTTTCGCACGTCTGTTTTTCGTCGGGGTCAAAATGGATGCGGGCAAGGTCGTTTACGCATATAAACTTGGTATGTTGGATTTACATTTTTTTCAGTTGTTTTCCATTTTTTTGCTGTTACTTTACAAATGATAAATTAATAAACACCCGTCAAATTCAAAAGCATGTTGATTATATTTTTTGCTTGATTGATATCCATTGACACAATTCCCGATTGATAAGTGAGTTGATAATAGCATTCAAATGCTTGTGAAAAAACCAGGATCCTGCTTATATTTTTCTAAATGCAATCATAATTTTATTCTTATCAATTTTCTTTTCTTTTTATTAGAGTTCTAATGCTACCACTTGTGAATAACTCTCTCTCTTTACATTATATTTCTGAAATATTTCCGTTGATCCTCATTTAATCAAACGTCCCTTCGCAAAGCGGTAATGATGGAACGTCGCGTGCTCCCAAACACTTAAAAGACATCGTCTCGCAACAATAAAAAACTCTCGTCGGAATGAAGGACGACACGCGCTGCGCCGATGTCGCAGCGACCTGAAAGGAGAGGGCAGCCAGCAAGGTCCAGAGCTCGGAAAGGGTTTGTGTGCGGGGGAGGAGAGAAGTCTCGAAGATGAAGAGAAGGAAGGAAGAGAAGCAAAAAGAGGAAGTAGAGAAGACGAGCGAAGAGAGACAGAGGAGGAAGAAGAACGGAAAGAGAAAGAGAGAAATGCTGATAGGATTATAAGTAATGCGCCGCAGCACGTGGCCCCGCTGGGCCCACCTCCAGGTTGTCAAACCTGTTTCTTCCTGTGTGCCGTCGTCTCGAAGGTGCAGCGAGAGCGCGGGTGCCGCATCAACGTAGTGTCCGTCGACCGATTTTAATATTCGTTCCAGAAATCGGCCTCGCGGCGGCGCCAAAAGGAATTCGACGTCATGCTTCAAGTTAAGGCCCGGAAGCCTCGACGAGATAAATGCGAGCTTGTCGACTCCGCGCGACACCGTTCGAAGTGAGATCCACTGCCGAAACACAACCGGAGGAGCAAATAGCGACCATTAGGCGACCAACCTGTGCCTTAATGGAAAAATTGAAGATAACCACCGGCCTGCCACTCGACCACTCAACTGATTCGCTCACTGCCCCGACACGGGAGGCGTTTTCGTCGATTACGTCAACAAACTGGCCCAGCTCTTGGCTGGCCCGGATGCCCATCGAGACGCAACCCGAGCCGTACCGTCCTCGACATTGTCATTTTTTCTCATTACGCATCGTGAAAAGCGACGTTGGCTTCCATTAGGCGATCGTCGTCGCGAGACGGATGAAAAAACGAAAGGAAAAGAAATTTGTAAAGAACAGCCTGTTTCTAGATACATTTATCGTTCTGCATTTTCGGCATTCTTTTAGAAAGATAAATCTATCTTGCAACAACTCAAATCTGTAAAAGTAACTTATTTTATCTTTGTAATATTTTCAATTTAAGTATAATAGGAACGTGTCAAAACCTGTATCGACAAAGACATGTTAATAGGAAATTATGCTACTTTATATAATTT
Organism: Anoplolepis gracilipes; assembly: GCF_047496725.1. Lineage (NCBI taxonomy): Eukaryota > Metazoa > Arthropoda > Insecta > Hymenoptera > Formicidae > Anoplolepis > Anoplolepis gracilipes. The sequence continues at coordinate 20,364,719 of NC_132970.1, read as the reverse complement.
TATACTAGGTATAATAAAATTAGATTATTATCTATAAAATAGTTCTAGACATTTATATTATAATAATATGGACTATTTTTTAAATATTATTTTATAATACATTTGAAATGATTTTAAATACTTAAAATTATTTCAACGATGCCTAAAGAGACAGAGAGTAATGAAGCTGATTATTAAAGCAAAATAAAAAAGTAAAGATATTTATTGACACGTACATCTATCAGAATTTCTCTTGATGCGGTCCAGCTCGCGCTTCTCAATCAGCGACAGGTTACACCATTTCGTGCAGCCTCCATTCTCGACGAATGTATGTTGTTGTGCGTGTTTATCTGCTTTTCACAAGTAGTATCTGCGATAATTATACATTCCGAGCGATGAAAGGTCGCGTTTCTACGCCCGCTACCTGAGGCATCCATTACTCGCGCACGGTTCTTTGACGAAAGTGCCTTGATCTCCTTTGAAATAGGACATGTAAACGTATTATTATCGCATATTGTTGTATCAATGATTTCTCTCCGATCGGATTGTCTTCAAGTTCCGTCAAAAAAGTTCGACTCAGTGATTTCGAGAGGCAGACAATCCCCGAGGCATCTCATTGACGATAAGTGATGAGCGTAAGCTATTTCGCGCAACTTCCATTTGTAGTTTTTGACGCGATTATCGAACGATTGATGATCGACGATATAATTACAGATTCCAGTGTTTTAAACGGTGACGAGAGGCCGCGCATTTCTACCTGGACCGCCGCCGATTATTTGTAGTTACCGCCGAATATGGCCGACCGACCGTGCAGACCGTTATAATCCGCTGATTGAATGAAATCGATGTTACTCCGCGACCAGGCGGAATGTGCGGGTGAAAGAAATTCGCCGGATGAAATATGGTCAGCCTACACGGTGATTAGTTGATTTTTGGGCTACGGCGGCGTCTGCTTTGCCATCCTCTTGAGAACTTTCCCATGAAATATGGTCAGTCACAAATTTTATCTCTGTCATTTCTATTCTGAAATATTTTCTTTTATATATCGTACATTAATATTTTTACAACATAATTATTTAAAAAAGCATCAATAATTTATAAAAAATTTTTTTTTGTTAAACAAGCCATTTTTCTCGATAAATCATGTATGAAAAATAATGAGAATCATGAGAATGAGTGGAATTAATTGGATTGTCGATAGAGCGCGTGCAAATACGTTGGAAAAATAGTTTCAACTGTAAAAACCAAATAATACTGCGTAGAAATTTTTATTGTAAACTTTATCATCACTTGCGTCATTATGTCGATCCACAGTCTTGATTTAAGGTTCTACGGGTCATCGATCCAACGATCGCGATCGGCCGATCTGACGGCAAAGACAGCAGCGACGACAAAAAAAGTTACGACATCACACAGTTCTAGTTTCGACGCCGGCGTTACGCTGATAGATCCGTGGGATCCGATCGCGCCGATACGAGAAATCAATGCTGATCGTTTGATCGATCCGTCGTTCGGCGCCGATTTCTCCGCAGGTGTCCTGGACGACTAGGATACGTTGACGATCGTTGGCGTGCCATTTCACAGAGAGATCGATAAATTCCCCTCTCCCTTCTCTGGTTTATAGTACTGTAGCACATAGTTTTACAGTTTGATCTCTCTGACAGATCTCCGTCGTGAAATTGGGACTCTTCGATCGCTTGTGGATGCTGATTCTCTCGTCAAAAAATTCAAGCAAAATTGCAATGGTGTTTTCCCATGCGGTTCCGTGTCGTACTAAAGTAGATGCTGGGAGAAAGTTACGCTTGAAGATATTGAATCAACCAGTTCCTAGATAATAGATGCTGACAGAAACATAAAATATATTTTTTGCACGTGTACATAATTTCTGCATAAAATAATTTTCGCATTAAAATCTATATCTTTAACGATATAAAAAAATCTACAATCTATAAGTACTAAACATACTTGTCACGAATTACTGTAGGTGATGGAACGCTGATAGACAGAATTGTGACGGGCAATCTATTATAACATTTAACAAAATGTTGTTGGTATTGCTAACTGAGACGTGCTCCTTTGTTCGTCGCACATGTCCTTCTGTTTAACTCGTCAAAGAGAATCGTTCTTGAAACGGGCAGTAAAGGCGTCAAGTAGGAATTTACAAGGTTTCGTCGAAGCAGCGCGGTACGTGAAGATCGTGATAGAAGATCGGCGCTCGTCCACCAGGACGATCGGCGATAAAACGTCATTACGACGTCGAACGCTGGGTCAGCGCCGAACAGAAGATCATCACCATTTGCGAACATGCGTGAAAGCGGCTGCTCGAGGCGCAGGTGGCGAAACGATCGGTTTAACGTCGACCCATTAAAATCAGAATCGACCGTCTCGCATAATCGATTTGAGCGAATCGAAGAATAGAAAGTCACGAATCTGCGAAATATACGAAAATACATTGTAAGAAGTAACATTAATATTATTATAAATGCTACATATATTATTGCATCTGTGTCATTTTTCTCTTTGATTTATAAATTATATATATTTATATCTTTTGACTCTTTCGATAGTGATGTAGAGATCATGAAAGAATTTTGCTTTAAAAACACCGTCGTTGTTTCCATAATAATTTTACGTAGTTGCTACGTTGGCGACTAATTTATTTCTTCGTGAGAATTTGATGAGGTTTCCGCCAGCGATGTCGTGTAAACTTGCAGATTTCATTTTCCGGTTTCGCGATCGCGAGTTTCAATTCACGCGTATAAAACTCGCCATTTAACTATAGCCATCGAAACTTCTTTCGTATCTATTAAAGGTCCACGCTTATTTGATCTTGACCTTTTTTGCAAGTTTTGCAATGCCGCTTACAGATAGGCAAGTTTCGCATCGTATACTCGCGAACCAAACGTCAGCCATCATACGCACTTCTTATGTTCCCGAGATGCACGTCGCAAGAGAAAAAAAGCCTTGCTTCGAGAAGTACATATTTAAAGCTAGTTAATTTATTTGACAGGAATATTTTTCTATTACTGAATTTTTCTGTTAATTTTATTCTACATATTTAAAAATATTAATATGTGATAATTATTTTTTATATAATCGATGATAATTCCAATACAAATACTTATTTATTTATTTCCCAATCAATTTATGTAATATCTATTTATATAATATAACTAAATAAATGTGCCAAAGTGTTATTATTATATTCCTATAATAATTGATACAAATCTATTGGCGTCGTGAGCTACTAGAGTTAATCGTGATCCAATAAGCGGCTACATCATAAACTAAAGGTTTGAACAGTTAATACAAATGAGGTGGTAAATGAATCGTAAATAGAACTAAACGTAGCTCGTTAGAACGATGACATCTATAAATTTCATCCTTAATATCGAAAATAGGTGAAGGTGCACCAGTGAGAACCAGTGGGAATAGAATGTCTCTCGCTAAGCAGGCCAATAACAGCGATTACTTGAAATCAATGGCGCGTAAAGTAAGTATCGGTAATAGGAATCCGTAAAATCGTGAGTATGAATATAGAATATCCGCGAGGCCGCACGACGCGCGGCAAAGAAGATAGGTTAAAGGGGGTGGGATCAGGCGGAGGCCGTATAGGTGTATCATTACCTAGCTGACCCCACCCGCATCTGATCTTTCGGAACAGAATCTAGAGCAGATCGTTTCACATGTGAAAGGATACCCAAGTACCTCGTTACGACGTGCAATTATTGTCGGGATTCGTCGTGGATTTACTTTGCGCGCAATCGACAATTGTTTTCCCGTCGTCGGGCGAAAACATCTTGCGGGACATCGGAGCTGGTCACGAAAGGTTTAAGAGTTTAGAACAGAAACGGCGCCGAGGATTCTACGAGAATTCTAGAGCGTCAACGGGACAATAACATCACGCGGCTGACAATCATCCTTATTATATTCATTGTAATGCTAAATGAGTTTTGGCAGATGAGCTAAACGTTTAGATGACGTTTGATTGACTTTAAAACGTACTTATAATGTGCCTATAAAATTGTTAAGATAATATCAATATTATATTATATATGATATTTACAGGATATCCGAATATCAACATGAGCTTAAATAGCAACGTCAATTTACATATTTCAGAATTGATTATTTATCATGACTGTTAAGGTTCTTTAACTACAACGCCTGCTTCGATGATTACTTAACCAATCACATTTACATACCAGAGATTAATTAAATCATTTAACTGTTTGCAGTGCAATTCAGGCGTCATGTGAGTCATGTTTCTATTTTGATGAGATTACTTATGAAAGTGAATACGCATATGAATGCATTATATAAATGCAAAAGGTACTAGAGTTGAGTGTCGTTTATCCTAATTATATCACTTATCACATATCACTTGTCACTGATATCACTCGATATTGCATAAGAAACAGCATTCGTTTATCACGCTACTACGAGCATGATTTAACTGTTTCAAGAAAAGCTTTATTTATAGAACAACGTACATGTATATTACATGTATTGCTGCGATTATCTAATCAAAATATTAAGATGAATTTTTAATACTACTCTAATAATGTAAGATATAATTTCATTTACTAAGGCCAAATTAACCATAGCAATTAATTGCTAAATTTAATCATAATTGAAGAATATTATTCAGAAAAGATAATGTAAAAAAAAACCTAGAAATACATTTTTACGAACGTCAAGACGTACCATCTCGTAACGTTGAGCACCAAATGCCGTTCGCTGTTCCGAATGTTTGTGTCGTAAAGCATATTTTTTATTGCGTGTCCGTGATTCGTGAGGATGGTCATCGACCATGAGTTTCATTGGCTGGCAAACGTGCGCAGAAATTACTGCTATTAGCGAGTGTAACGTTGCAAACAGGCGGCAGTCAAAGGCCGAATGTATCGATCGGCGCCGCCCGGATTTTTTGCGAGATATTAAAGTAAATTTGCAATTTGGTGTGCCACGTGAGCGACGAAAAATGTTTCGCATGCTGACGATAATGACAGTAATGCGCGTAAACGTAACACGCACGTCGCGCGCTTGTTAATTATTTCACAGATATCCGCAAATTCAGAGAAAATTCGACTGACTACTTGCATCTCGCGCCAAAAGCATCTTGTTTGGAATGCTGTTGCATAAAATAATATATTTTCCAGAATTTTGATTCAACTTAGATATATATCTAATTGTGTAAAATAATATTCTTACGTTTTTCTTCAATTTATAATTCGCAAAATAATACAATAATATCTCCAATTTGCATTTTTATAAGTGACTCTTAAAAATATTTAACTTGATTTCATTTTAATGATTAAAAATAAGCATTTAACATTCTTCCTGAAAGGATTAGAGTGTCCTGTCAATTTAGACGTAAACAAGTTTTAAATTAAATCACACTTATTGCTCGCAACAGCACTAAGGGCAATACCGTTGCCGGAATGAAAAGTGATAGATGGACAGGTAGAAAATGCTTTATTATGTTTTACATCTGCGTCTCTACGAAGCGAATGAAATTGCCTTCGATTTACCGCTGTCCGACACGTTTCGCGCGCAAAAAAAAGACACAAAGTAGCCACAAAACGCACGCGCGAGCGCGGAAGACGGCCGTTTATACACCATCGGCGATAATTACTGACGTCTAGATAACTCGCGCCGTTACACGCCAGTGCGTTTCTCATCAATCGGGATCCGCTAAATTGAATCAAATCGCAGCGTGTTTTCAAGACGCGAAAAACGGACGAAGGGAAATCGCGGAAGGGAATCGCGCGCGCTCTGACAGCTCGGCTTGACACGCGTATGGGAACACGTCGTAATTAGTTAAGTGGAAAAGAAGTTTTTCTTTCACACGCGTATATCCAACGTGGCGGGCGCTGATAAAAGGCGTGATTAAAAGTTTTCGTTAACGGGAACTCGTTAACGGGTTCACACGTGTATACATGCTTTATTATAAAACGCATACACACCGATAAATATGCATACGGGAGTTCAGCGAGGTCGCTCCCGCGGTCTGCGAGCTTTGATGTCGACGGAGAAACGAATTGACCGGTTTCAAGACACTCGTTAATCAGCCAAGTGGTCCACCAGTGGTATCTAATTGACGGCTAATTGAGGTGGACTGCTAAATGAGAAACGGCGATAAGAAACACCAGCGCCGGATTATTACAAAACGCAACGCCAGGCGTTGCAACAGCGGGCGGATACATAGATAGCTGGGATTATTAACCATTTTTATGCGGCCCGACTCGCGATGACGGCGGCGATAAAGAATTCCCGCGATAGAATGTTAGATGCAGCGCGGATTCGCGTTTTTAACGAAAACGACATGGAGGCCTACGATTAACCGACCGTCACTTAAACGATTATTAATCGAAAGTGTTACAAATCGCGCATACGTTATGTCAAGTGAAATGACGAATTTTTCGTTCGATCGGTATCTATAATATATCGAGTGTGCGACACGCAATGAATAAGCGAGAACGTGTTTTGCATAATGAATCGACGTGAACGAAAAGAACGCGCAGAACGCCAGCTATTTTTATCGCTTACGGGATCAAAGCGTGATAGAAATGTTGGTATATATATTTTTAGAATATAGAACGTAGAGACAGGTGTATATATGTACATAAAAGTGATATCTCGTTCGAGCAGAACGCCTGTCATTGTACATATTTTGATGCTACTGTAACATACTTGTACATACTTGTATACACGGGTGCGAGTATGATTTATTCAGTCATTACGCGACATAGTTCTTGCATATTTATGAATGTTAATTCACAATTTTCTAGGAAAATGCATTGCATATGATGTAAGTATGTAAATAAATCACCAATTGTACACAACGCACGTGATTCAAACAAGATCCTTCTCAACAGAGTGGGGAGGGGGGGGGGGGGCAAAAGTTGGGGCGCAACTTTGGCAGACAGCGTCTGTGATTCAGACACTTTTCGTGGTTATCGTTTGGGCATCTGCCGCGCTGACAGATTTTTTCCCGAGCCGTTTTCTGTCGCAGAGGGAGAAGAAGAAGCGTGCCGAACATACGTTTCCGTCTATTTCTGTACATCATTTCGGAGCACTTACCGGCGCGCGGAGCCCACGCGCTCATCGTTAGGAACGTGCGCGTTTTAGGATACCCGCGTGTATATACGCGTGGCAGACTGTCGCAGCTGCATATGCAACAGACGTTCGGTTCGTTCTCGTTCCTCGTCGCGAACGAGGAACGAGTTCGGTGAAGCGGGGCGACTCGAAAGGGGCTGTTCCGCGCTGTCGTTACGACGGCGACTTATGTACTTTCTAAATCTATTGCCTCGTTTTATGGATCTCCGTTAACACGTTGCTTGTCAAAGTGATAAACAGCCTGCCGTGAGATGCACCGTGGCGATATTGTTTACGTCTTTTCTGCGCCTGAACGAGGCTTCATCTCGAGCCTCGAGTATATTTTTCACAATATCTCACGTCCGTCGACTTTTGTGATTTTTCAGCTCCGTCTGCGTTTGTCTCGTTGTATTGTCCAGTTATAAAATAAATCTTTTATTTTTTTTCTGTTTTTCCCTGTAAGTATTTTGATTACAGCAATTTATTTATTACGCGCGGGACAACGTCAAAATACGAGATACTACGTAAACGACGAATACGTGGAGAAATTTTATTATCGATAAGTCGTCGGCGTCTTCCGGACGGAATTGGGACCCGCGAAGTGATTTATGCCACCTCAGGATGAATCATGCTCGACGGCGAAAGAACCGGATAAGTATATAACCGTCGATGTCGAAGAGATTACCATGGCTCGTGCTTGATACGAGGTTGAAAGTAGGAGTGTGTGGGTGAGACAGCCAGGCAAAGAAGAGAATCGAGACTCGATATTTTTCTCCCGAAATTCTCTCATCGCGCTCTCTTCGCCACGCGACTCGAAAAGAGTCAAGCTATACACAAAAGCCGCTTGCAAGGACTCACAATCGCCTATAGTGATCGCACGTTGGCGTTGAACGCGTCGCTAATTATGCATTCGATAATTTTCAACTTCCAGCTTCGTCATTAATAATAATTACAGATAGTCTTCACATTATCTTTCTTTTACAGATATTCTACTCGTATATTCGAGTAGATAAGAATAATCTCGCGTGTTTATGACGGTTTTTTTTTAGGAAACAACTTATTTAATCGGAACCGCGTTGATAGCTTAAGGCGATTAGTTAGATAGACCACGTTCTTTTAAAATTGTCGACTGGATATCGCGTCAGACTTAGATCGAGAAAATTCATTGGTGACGACGGAACTTTCCAATGAAACTCGAAGTGTTATCGATAACATCGTAAATTAACCGAGGAAAGAATAGAACTATGTACCATACTGGTCGGATTTACGCGGATAATAACGGGATTTCCTTATCGTTTGCGATTTATGGTCGGTGTCAAATATATTTCGCAAGGAATGGGTTGACACACGATATGTTTAATGGGCTTTAAATGGGATCATACAACCAGTCATAAAATGATTATGCAAAATCGCACGATTTCGTCGTTGGTAATCAATTAATTTAGATGCGAAAAAGAACATTAAATTATACGTATTTTTAGAACCAAAACTTAATTAAGCAAATAATATGCGACAACAAGAAATCGTTCATTAATAATATTCATATTCCTCTCTAAATTTTATAGAGATTCGTTTGTTAACTAATAAACGCTCAGATTGCAAAGTAGATTCGCCGAGTTGAAGCGAGATGAAGAGGTCTCGCGAGAAGACGCTCTTCTAAGGATCTCACAATCAAAGGACCTGCTGGCACATGTTTCGGCTTAAGTCCTCTTCAGCGGCACCTGGCGTAGAGTCCTTGAATCTTTGGGACCGCGCCTTCCGGGTATGACGAGGGGCTCACACGTGTACACATGCACATACAAACACACATGTGCACGCATACGTCGGCATTCGTGTCATCTCCCCCGCAGTAAAGGCAGAGCAGTGGCGTAGCCAGTATGTAAATTAGTTCGTTCCTTTGCCACGAAGAGACGTGGATCCATCGAAGAGACGCCGTCTCCGACGAGTACAAACGACGGAAGATACGAGAGTGACGAAATGTTCAAAAAATATTAAAATTACGACATGTAAAATTGTGAAGAAAGATGGACAAGTCTAGTCGTATTTTTGCCTATCATAAAAGTAATATTTTTACGATGTTTACTATAGTATTACACAGAGATCGTTTAATTTTATGACGTTTAATATTCTTTCTTGTTTAGATGAGGAAAATAACTGATGTCTGATAGAATTATATACAAACGTAAGGCTTTACGTCGGCATCGAGATTATTCAATATTTTTTTCTTCCAGATGCTTATTTTAATTAATCTTGTAAATAAAAATTGAAAATTTGTTAAAGAAAATGTCAGCTGACGCCACTGCAATGCACCCTGCGGCACGCGTTGTTATAGGGAGATACCCTCTCCAGGGGGATTTAAACGTTATATACGGGTTTTCCCGTGTTCACGGCATCCGCTTGTCGGATAGGACACGTGTCCCGCCAGACACGGTAGTCCTAATGCGTCTCCGGAACGTGGGGAAGAGCACGATTTATTATGAACCAAGAATCCGATTCGGATCTTCCATCAGAGTTAGAAAAGCATCCGGAAAGCAATCTAGCGAGAGTAAAATGAAAGAATGACGGCGAATATCGTTCAAAGACAAGTCGAGAAACCAAATAGCATGCTTCGCAATGAAACGCGAGAAAAGCGAATAAAGCGATATAAAATTGCTTTATCAATTTTCTATTTTGCTGAAAAATGCAAAACATGATAATTAATACGTGGACAGTTTCATAAGTTTAAATTTTTTCAACATTTCCAAGAGAATAGTCTGATGAATAAAAAAGTGCCAATTCGACGTTTGCGCAAAAATGACGGAGGTTGAAGAGACAAACGAGGACAGCGTCTTTCAGAGCAAAATAATAATGTCAAGTGGTCGGTTTGTCTTTCTGAACTCTTTTTTCTTCCGCTTTCTTCACTTCTTCCGCCGCTACATAAAAACACGCAACTTCGTACGACCACAAATGAGTCCAATGTTCTCGTCTGGTCAACGCAAATCTCCTGTGCATGTTGCACCCACGTTCGGAAATCCCGATCCTCTACATCCTCCGTAGCCACCAGATGATATTGCACCAAAATATGCCATTGCCCCTTAGCGTATGCAGGAGGAGGCGGCACATTCTACGATCCATTTTTTGCCGGGCGCGCAACATAAACCTTGAAGTACACAAAGACGAACTGTCAAAGTTCTTGCATACCACATTCCTATTTTAATAGTTTTTTCCTTCATCGCTCCTTCTCTTTTCTTTGATATGATAAATCGACAAATAGTATATCATATATATAACAGATATTTTGTTCAAGAAGAAAGGTTAATTATTAAAATTATATAATGCGTTTTTATAAACAATTCTATATTATTAATTTAAAATATTAACTATAAGAGCAAAACGCTGTAATTGATGCGTAAAAACGCTGTAATTGGTCTGGTCAACTTTATGACCTTCTTTAGCGCAATAATACGTACAAATAGTAAATGAAAAATATAAAGGTTACTAAACAATATAATTATACATTAATTTGTCAATAACTGAGGACTGCAAGGAGTTATATAAATGTTTCGGAAGATGTCAAACATTATGTAGTCAATCCGTTAAAAATATACTTGAAGTTAGTTTAGAAAAAATTGCTGAGTTGATGTGTTCTTCTTTTGGTTAGTAGGCCAAGAAGTGACACATAAGTTGATTAGTCAAATTAAAAATAAAAGGTTGGAAATCTAGTATTGAAAAAAATAATAAAAAATAAAGATCAACTCACAATTTCACTAAGTATTAAATTTTTTTAGGAGACAATGTGTTAAAAAGTAACCAACAATTTATCCGCAAATAAATTTAACAAAAGAAACTTCTTCCATGTTGAGATGTTTAACAAAGAACTGATCTTATGATACTGAGAAAGTCGATCGTTATATAATTAAAATCATAAATAATAACAAAGCAAATGTCTCTTACAGGTTATTTATATTTTTGGTAATTTATCTATAATGTTTAGGTTTGTAAAGTTTAAACATTCTGTGTCTGTTTGCAAATTTAAACTGTTTATCTTTTAATGAATATCATTTCTGAGGTCAATCATTTATTGTAAAACCTCTCTTTGTCCAAAATTTTAACTCCTTTTCAGTCAAAATCATGATTATCTAATCTAGTAAGAGTGGTAATGATAGAATTATTATTATTTTTCAATATGTTAGATTTATGTGTGTGAGTGTGTGTGTTCCGACATTCTTGTTTTCAATTTCCTACTAGTTTACCCCACGTATGAAGCTGTGCAGTTTTACAATTAATTTTGTAGACTAAATCCGATTGTAAGGATGAATGTACAGGATCTTTGTGTACCTTGATAAAATTATTTAATTTATTTATGCTATAATATGACAATGTGACTTTAGCATTCCTGACAACGTTCTTAAATTGTTCGACAATTCTAGAAATGTACAATTCTGGAATTGTAAAATAAGAAGTGCTATTTTTGTCGGTTTTATTAAATTTTCTAGCAAAAAATTGATTATTGGTAATTAGAGCTTTAAGTTCGTCATGAAAAGTATTAAAGATAAATTCTAATGTGTAGTTATTATTCAAGAGAATATTTATGACGTTATATTTTCTTTGTGAAAAGATGGATGGGATAGGAAAAAGATTCGGTCAATGATATCAATTATTGTTCCTCTTTTTTGGCAAATCGGATATTGTGAAAAAAAAGTTCAATTCTATATTAATCCTTATAGAGAGATAATGTCCTCCTTCCCCCCCCCCCTCCTCTCTCTTTCTCTCTACATATGTATATTTCATACGTTAACTTCCATTCATATATTTTTGGTGTTGTAGATATCAGGATGCAGATGTAAATTCTATCAAGCATTATATCCGTCTATTGTATCCCATTGTAAAACACTTGCATTTGTCTCCTGTGGCACGGCATATTCGTTAATAACAGGCTATTCCGCCGGTGTGCATACATTACACGGTGGAACCTGCGTCTGGCAGGAGAAAATAAAGCGATCTCCTTGATTTATCCGCGATCGTCTCGCTCCCCATCCCGTTCATCTCCCCGCGGAGTGGCGCGGAGATACTATCGAGCGATTCATGTGTCTCGCCGATCCTCCCCGCCGATTTGACAATGTCGTGGCGTAGCGGCGCACGAGGTCAAAGAGACACCTAGCTGTAAATGCAAATACATATATGCGATGGCCCGACTTGTGCCCACGATTATTGCGTCGCGTCGCACATAATCGGCTATTTGTAATTATAATGCCGCAATTAGAGGGTTGTCGTGATCCTGGGCGATCTATCGGCGCGATCGCAAGGACGATTAAGATCGGATACCCTCGTGTACGCGCGATACATGCTTCATCTGAAATGTAAAGTCTCCACTCGTTTGACCCGTCTGACGTCGGGTCTTGGGAAACTGGTGAAAAACAGTTTAAACATTTTTCTCAAGCCATGACAGCATCGTGAAACACGTGGGATTATTATGTAACAACACGTGACCGAAAATTTATTATCGAAAAATATACGCGACTAGAATATCCCCGCGTGTTTAAAATATCCGTCGCTGAAATTTACACAAGTGCAACGCCGCGGTTGTGCGTACGGCATTCGTTTTTAAACCGATGATTCGTCCTTAAGCCGAAACGTATGGCGGTAATATTTCCGTACGTTATTACTAGAATAGTTCGCGCGACTTCATCCGGATTATCGTATATGCTAATTTATCTTCGACGTGTCGCCGCACAGAAAAGAGATTCGAGTCTTGATTTTATCAACAATGTAACAAGACGATCACGGTGTTTTTACGATCAGGATATCCCTCGCGCGACTCGGTCGACTTTTAGCTTCGAAAACGGCTCAACCTCCCACCCACCACGCTCGTCGATCGAATTTAAAGATAATCAAAGCGACGGTGCGGCGTTCACGCATTTCTCGTCTAAAAAAGATAATTTGCTTAAAAAGTTGCGATCATTGATAAGCCGTATGAACAATAAAGGAAACGTTCCTCGAAGCAAAATGTTCTTCAACCGTGCAACTCCGGTCTTAATACCGAGTCTATCGCGCGTTTATCTTTCGCAGAGAGACTGCTCGTAGAGAAAGCAATTCGTATTTCGAACATCCGGCGAGGTTGCGAGAGAATCGAGCTCGTAAGAAGCTGAGCCGCCCACCAAGGATCACGATCGCTCCGATGTCGGTTGGCTCGAGCTCTCGAGGATCATTGAAGGTGGCTGTGCATAGATTTAACGCGCTGCACTTACGCGCGCGTGCCTTTACGGCCTCGTGGGTCATTCAATAAGGTACCACGCACACAGTGATCATTCAGAGATGGTTGCGCGAAACTGAGTGAGGTTGGCAAACGTAAAAAAAAAAAAAAAAAAAAAAAAAAAACGGCCGCCAGGGGAAAAAGAAAAAGCAGTAGAACACGAAGGCTCTAGCGAAGTTCTGGCACTATACGTTTATGTAAAACGACATTCCGCGCGTGGTGGTGCCTACTCAATCCTTATCTAAAGCAGTTATATAGAGTCGTTGGAAGTCGCGCCTTCTTCAGAAGGTAATGCACGCCCAGTATTCTTCCTCTCGCAGCCCTCGCGTTCCTTCGTCATTCCGATCCGCTTCTCCTTCTTCTAGTCTATCGTCTATCTCGTAGAGTCTCTTCGTTCTCGGCCTCGCACGCTCACACCAGCGTATATGCATGCGTACACGCGTGCTCGCACGCGCTGTCGAGTGTTTGCCCAGAGAACGCTCCACCCGTTGTATCCCATCGAGCGTTCGCCGGCCGGCTCTTACATCGCGCCTGCAGGGTTATCAAATCGTAGTGAAATGCGGCCGCGAAGAACGCTCCGCGATCAAGCTGACTACGCGGATGGCCTGTCCTGATAAAGATGTCCTGGGAAAAGGCACGAAGTGCATAACGTAAGTGCGCCACCTTATATCGCCGGCTCCAAGTATCTGCTGCAAAACAGATGGTTGCGCGTACAACTCGCAGATAATGAAAATAACTTCTTTTACGGGATATCGAAAATACCAAAATATCTCGGAAAACATACAAAAAACAAAACTCAAATTTGATAGCAAATACGTAAAATGTGAAGATAAATAAAGTTTCTGATAGATAGTATAGCTGTTTTTTAATATCTAATTACAAGATAATTAGTGTTTATATAATGTCTGATAATTACGTGTTATCTATCGGTAAATAGTCGGTGGATAAAATTGTTATCGTAATAAATGGAACCGCTAATTATAACCAGATTATGTAACTACATTAAATATCGAAGTAGATAACTAGGAAATATAATATAATAGATAGATATTATACAGGAAGCATAAATTCTCTAAATCAAATCATTACATTCTGCATTGTTAAAGCAGCAATGAAATTCAATCAAAGTTCACACATTACTATCCTTCCGACTGTAATCTCAATAACGACTTACGATTTTACTTACGCTTGTGAATACATTGCAAGTGCAAAGGATTAAGTTTCAATCACTCGGAGCAGGTTTGGCGCGAACATCAGATCCAGGAAGGTGATTAAATACGAAGAGAGACATTACTCGCAGTATCTCAACCTTGATCGCCTGGTTTTATGACGTTACGCGCTACGGGCAGATGGGCGCGTTTATTATATAGGCGGAAAACTTGCGCGCCCTCGATTCAACGGGGCCCGCGAGAATATCGCCGTTCGTGCTTGAAGCCTCCTCCCTGAACCCGCTTCTCTCTCTCTCTCTCTCTCTCTCTCTCTCTCTCTCTCTCTCTCTCTCTCTCTCTCTCTCTCTCTCTCTCTCTCTCTCTCTCTCTCTCTCTCTCTCTCTCTCTCTCTCTCTCTCTCTCTCTCTCTCTCTCTCTCTCTCTCTCTCTCTCTCTCTCTCTCTCTCTTTCTCTCTCTCTCTCTCTCTCTCTCTCTCTCTCTCTCTCTCTCTCTCTCTCTCTCTCTCTCTCTCTCTCTCTCTCTCTCTCTCTCTCTCTCTCTCTCTCTCTCTCTCTCTCTCTCTCTCTCTCTCTCTCTCTCTCTCTCTCTCTCTCTCTCTCTCTCTCTCTCTCTCTCTCTCTCTCTCTCTCTCTCTCTCTCTCTCTCTCTCTCTCTCTCTCTCTCTCTCTCTCTCTCTCTCTCTCTCTCTCTCTCTCTCTCTCTCTCTCTCTCTCTCTCTCTCTCTCTCTCTCTCTCTCTCTCTCTCTCTCTCTCTCTCTCTCTCTCTCTCTCTCTCTCTCTCTCTCTCTCTCTCTCTCTCTCTCTCTCTCTCTCTCTCTCTCTCTCTCTCTCTCTCTCTCTCTCTCTCTCTCTCTCTCTCTCTCTCTCTCTCTCTCTCTCTCTCTCTCTCTCTCTCTCTCTCTCTCTCTCTCTCTCTCTCTCTCTCTCTCTCTCTCTCTCTCTCTCTCTCTCTCTCTCTCTCTCTCTCTCTCTCTCTCTCTCTCTCTCTCTCTCTCTCTCTCTCTCTCTCTCTCTCTCTCTCTCTCTCTCTCTCTCTCTCTCTCTCTCTCTCTCTCTCTCTCTCTCTCTCTCTCTCTCTCTCTCTCTCTCTCTCTCTCTCTCTCTCTCTCTCTCTCTCTCTTTCTTCATACACGCGAAGGCATGTCGGAAGAGAAGAAAAAAGTTATAGATTACGCGCCGAATGTAACTTTAGTGGCATCGTAAACCGGTATCTTTACCATTCCCGACGCCCACGCGCTGACGCACTATCCTAGAGCGATCTGCCTATCAACTAGCGTGAAAACTCGGTTTAACACTCTCGCGCGTTCGTTGCGCCTTTCGTGACAAGGCACCGTGGCCTCGGCCTTACTCGCTCGTTGCCGCTTCCACGCGTCGTGTACGGCTCGCCAAGATCAAACTGCAGCCTTCAAATGCAGCCAAAGGCGACTTGCATGAACGATCGCATCGATCGAGCGATCGCGTTCCGTTAATTCAATTATATCGCGATCATTACTCGTGGCCATTCCTATGTCGGTATTTGTATCTTCGATTCGCTTAGAAGTGTCGCGTGGCACGATAATAATAATCAAATCAAATATCGAGGAGAAAATATAATTTATTTAATGTATTTTTGCAATTGGAAAATTTCTCTTTCATCCTCGAAAACGAGAGAAACGAAGAATTCTTATATTTAATATTTTAATAAAATGTATTTCTTTTTCTAATTCCTAAAATACTTGAATTTAAATTTCCTGATAGACTGCGGAATTTTGCTTAAAGTAGGGCGATGAATGCCAAATTCCAAAGTGTCAACTGAAAGGAGATTTGCTATATCGGAGTCTCGCTCTCTCTAAAATATATATTCGAAGAAAGAACTGTTTTCCTGTGTACAAGAGATCGAATTTTTCGTCGTGCCATGGATAGAAATAAATGCTAGCTGCCAGCGATGTTTGTACGACAGAAATTTCACAGGAAATCCTATTTTTCGATCGCGGATTCACGAGATTCGACAATGAGTCGTCGATCTTGCCTATGCCTAAAGCGCAACTAAACTCCATTTAAAGTCTCGTCGAACTACGATCAATCGAGAATGGTGCCGCCCACAAAATTGGACAATGGGACATCCGGTCCTTTCGTACAGGTGAATGTTTACGTGATTTCTTCTCATCTCCAAATTTTCTTGGAACTCAGCAATGTTAATATTACCGAAATGCAGCGTTTTACGTAGATATAACGTTGAACTCATCTAGATAAAGATAAGACATATAAATTGTATCTTAAATGAGATAAAGATGATTTATTTCAAGTTTACCTAGATAATAGGTGAAATTATAAAACATTTTATCCGGATGATTTTAAGATAACATTATTTTTAAAAAATAAGAAAATGCAAACGTTATAGTTGTTATATATTATTATAATACAACAGAATTTAATAGTTAATAAATGCTTAATGATTCTTTAATGTGATTAGATTTTGTTATTAGTACTTTAATAGAACTAAATGATAAGAATCAAAAATATTAAGGAATTATAAAGCGCTTATGTAAGAGCTGAGTTATGCTAATGCAGCCATTATCTTAAATAATTTAAGATATATAATTTTTCCATCGCATTTTTCCTTGTAAGATTTTTCCTTGTACATTTCATTTTTACCTAGATAAAGATAAGATAATTGCTTCGTCTAAATGATTATCTAGAAACATAACAAAACATTCAATGTAACTTTTGTTAACAATTTAATCATCTAATTATTTTATTAAATATGAAATACGCACGTATATTTTTTTTCTTTGAGGAATAATGTATATATTGTTTGCTTTTATATAGAAATGAAAAATAGCGAATCTTGTTAGAGTCCATATATTGCGTGTGTATGTATACGCGCGATTACATCAAAGTAGCCAGGGAGGCAACTTTGCGTCGAGGAAGAACTCGTCGCCTAATGTCGGACACGGTGCTAATGCATTGGTTCTACGTTCAGCGTTTCGGCGCGTGGACCGTCTGTCGGGGATAGAAGTTCCGCCGCGCGTACGGTGCATGTTCCATAAGGTGGCAGCGAGAGGCGCGTGGTCCGCGTTTCACGGTTTACCGAAAAATTAGCCATTAATTTACGCCTGCCGGGCCGGTGGGTGTGCCAGAGCGCGTGTAATGAATAGCCCGCGTGGTGAGCGTGGCCCACATGGTGCGTTTTCCGGGAGGATTATCATGGCTTTCAAACACCTTGGGGGAAACTTGTCAGGCAATCTATATTGAAGAGAATGCGGGGCGTTTAATTATAACTCTACAAGAAAGACGAAGACGTGTAGTGCACGAGATATATATTCCAGAAAACGTTCTTTTTTCCGAAGAAAAGTCGTGATGGCTGCTTTCTACAAATTCTTTATTTACGTAGGTAGATTGTTTATCACTTGAAATTAAAAATCAAATATTCTGTTGTGTTACTAATTTCTAATTTAATAATATTCAAAATTAATAAGAAAAATACTCTATTAATTTTACTATATAAAATGAATATGTTTAACCAAAGATCAATATTTTTGTATTCATGATACCAGATAATTTTAAAATAATATAGTATAGCAGCCAGCTGATACAACAAGAATGTGTCACTCAATCACTGGAAATCAATTTTAATGCGCAAGCGACGCGTTTTCATGGCTAGGTAAACATTCCGGATTCCTTTATCTCGCACTCGATGCCCTTATCGCGATTCGAAAATGGATGGATACTGGATCGATAACAAAGAGCTCGAAGAATCCGTGTCGTCATGGGCTAGAAATCGATTCGAGATTCACGCGCGTCGATGATTATATTCGCGAAGCGAATAATCCGTCGCGCCGAGGGACGGAGGCGCGATTTGTACATATTCACACACATCGTCGGGAAAAACCGGGCCCGCCAATGGCAGCGTGATTGTGCCGCCGAGAGTGTTTTACGGGCGGGATATACTACGGTTAATATAAAGCTCGCTCTCGTATCCCCTCGCCTTTATTCCAGTTTCCACGTAGTCGAGCGGATCATCGCCGGGGCGTTCGGCCGCCTCGTAAGTTTCATCGTAATTATTAATTTTTACGAGGTAGGCAGGAGATAGGTAGATAGGTAGGTAGGTAGGTAAGCAGGCAGGCAGGCAGGCAGTCAGACAAGCACACTTCGTGCAAGGCGCTACAGGTGCGATAGAGATCTCCCTCTCCTTTTCGCGGCCGCGGACCACCGGCGCACGTCCCTGAAGAAACCACCTCGTTCGCGGCCCCCGTTACCCCCCCCTCCCCTGTTCGTTCCATTAGCCATCGGCGTGAGCAAACGTGCGGCGAGACCTGGAAGATAACCCTACTGTCGGCGCGGCGAAATATTTTAATTCCCACCGAATGGAAACGCCTCGTTCTCTCGCCTCGCCGGTGTTAACTCATCCTCCACGTCAGTCGCACCATCGCGTGAACGAAATTACGAATTTCTTCGAGTGCACGGCTTTTAAATCATCGACGCAATAAGTAGATGACATTACGAATCTCGACGATAGTCGTCGTTTGGAAAAAAAAAAAAAAACATCTGTTTTGCATCTTTTGTCGTTAAATCGTCTGGCGCAGTGAACCCCACGCGGATTAGAGACGTTTACAGGGCGACCGGTTGATCGACGCGCGCGCTTATCAACCGTTTCTCACGGCAAATGACCGCAATTATCCGCGGTAGTACCGCTGGCAGAAGTTATGGAGATACTTAATCCGAGTTAATTAATTACATCGCTCCTTCATCGCTGTAAATTGCTACGGTGTTGCAAAAACTATTACGATTTCCTGCGATCTACGCAGATTTATCTCCTATAGTCTAATGGGACTCGGAGATAAGTTAACAACATATATCTCGGCTCTGTCTACCCTTTGAATCTATTCGAGTCATCGGCTTGACTCGAGGCAAGCGTTGCGCAACGCGAGAGTCTGAATTCGCCAGCACGAAAATCATTTAACAATTCACGCCCGGCGGCACCAGGCGATCGAAATTCTCAAAACGAGCGCATAATCCCGCCACAAATTGTCGAGCTATAATCCGCCAATAATAATTTAAGCAACGGCATTTAACAATCACTTGCAGCAAATTTGCTTGAAACGAGCCGACTGCGACTTAAGTCGACGCCGCGGCATCGTTGAGACACTTAAACGAAAGAAAAGGTGATAAGCACACTTCTCGCGGCAGCACGATTACGTGTCCGTTTCGGCGTTTACTTACTAGCCGAATAGGCCACCCACCGTGTATCTTATCCGGGATCTCGCTGCGCCGCGCGAGAGCAAAGATAGCGCTAGCGTTATGAGTCGGAGTACTCATCCATAGTGATGGGATCAAGCGTCATCTCTGTCGATCATTTTAACATCGTCGAGACTATTATTTCGACAAGCATGTAGCTAGAAATCTAGAACACGTAATTTGTTCTCAGCATCATGGTTGCTGAAACATATAACGGAGTCTAAATTTAATTTAATTTTTACTTCATTTTGTTTATTGCAGATTTATCTTCGATCGAGTGTATGTTTTGGAAAATTGTACTATAAAATGCATTTATTAAATACTCTTAAAAATATCTTTAAAAAATTTTAAAATTAAAAATATTTTAATACACTCATTAAACATCGCGGTATTATTTGAAATTGATTGAAAAACCAAAAGATATAATATAATTGGATCGAGCCCATCACTACTAATCCCCCCCCCCTCCCGCAAGTGTCCGGTCGACTTCTCAGATTCCATATCCTGTTCGAGCGTACGAGAGGATTCTTACGTGCATTGTTTATCCTGTGGGAGGTTGCGGGATGATACGGCGCGACCGTAAGCGTTGCGCAATAACATCCCGCCTGGTCCTAAGCTCGTCGTTTTATGCTGGTTGTAAGGTCCTCTGATCGCCGATGTGTGTGCGAGTGGTTCTTTCAAGCAATGGTTCGAGGTATCTATGGGCGCAGGTAGATCTCGCGCATAGCGAAGAATTTTAAAGGAGAAAGAGAAACCTTTGCCCCATTCGAGAGGAGCTTGAGATCGTTGGCTTTCGTTTATTCATGTCTGAATGTTTCATTCTCCAAAGTGTTCTTATTATTAGAATCGCACATATGCTCTCTTTCTCATACAAAAAATAATTGAAAAAAATATTCCTTTATACAAGATTTTTATAGAAATATTCAGACAGAGAGAAAGAGAAAGAAAGAAAATTTCCTCTTTTTTTTCATCTAGATTTTGGATATTATTTTATACCACATGTTATAAGTATTTAAAAAAAGGCGAAATTATTTGCAGTAAATCATGACTAATTTTTTCACTTAGCAATTATACGTCTTTATTATACGTTTCATCATATTTTATATGTTATCTGTGTCTATCCTGCATATAAATAACCATAATCGTAACCTACGTAATTTTTTGTAAGTGGAAAAACATTTACCGCAAGTGCATCGCGGCGGAGCGACCGATCAAGCGCAGTTTGCAAGTAATAACGATAAATATCGTGCGATTGAGTCTTTTAGTAAAACGCAACGGGCGTTAAGTGCATTCTTCGGCGTTCGGAATCGTCCCATGAAGATTCGAGAGACGAGCTACCTGCGCTTCGCGGATCTCTCGATGCACCTTATGTCCGTAATGTGCTCATCCAGGCTTACATCATCCGCGTTCTACATATCGTTTTCTCGCCGCATCTCGTTGCCGGTTATCTGAGATCGGTGCGGGTAAATAGAATCCGGCAGAACGCGGCATATAATTAGAGGAGATTTAGCGGGCTGCGTCGGGTGCACCTGTAAAGGAGGCTACCCTCTCGAGGCGCGCTGGATTCGTGCTTTAGGTATACCAACCGAGAGGAATAAAATAGCCAGACGCGTAGGCGAGTGTCCGGTTCCCTTTGTGTTCGCTACCTGTCTTAAGACATCCCCTTCGTGCTATCCTCGTCTCCTTCTTTTTCCTTGCGCGTGCGTATTTACGAAGAGAAAACGGACGAGGACAGAGGGGATGCCAGATCTTTTGATAGCACGGCATTCCTGCTCATTCGTCAGACATTTGATAGCTTCACGTGGGAGCCGCGGAATTCTTCGTGGTGGCTACCTTCGTCCCCTTCCTTCTCCTTTCCTTTCTCTCTCTCTCTCTCTCTCTTTCTCTGCCCTCTGTGCAACTTCATGGAGCGCGTTTAGGTAGTATCAGGCACATGTTTCGTGGCCGTCGATGTCCCTTGATATGTCCTCTGCAGAATCTCACTTCTGCGTATCTTCTAACGCAACTAGCCAACTACGTTCTGACCACACACTACCCTTCTTCCGTAAATTCCACAATGGCTACGAATGTTCTTCGCGCACCGTGTCGTTGTACTGTCAGGTTCGTTCGCGCCGATATATTCTTTTTGTCAAGAGATGCGTTATATTCCGTGTGTAAAACGAGATATCATTGAATGTTGTACTGAAATACCTTGTTAGGTATCTTTTTAAATAATAATTATGAAAAATATATTTGGTTATAAAATTTAAGAAATAATAAATATTGCCCAA
Organism: Anoplolepis gracilipes; assembly: GCF_047496725.1. Lineage (NCBI taxonomy): Eukaryota > Metazoa > Arthropoda > Insecta > Hymenoptera > Formicidae > Anoplolepis > Anoplolepis gracilipes. The sequence goes on along the minus strand of NC_132970.1, from coordinate 20,342,753 downwards.
AGATATCTTTAGGATATTTTATCAATAGTTATATAGTAATGATGTTTCTAGTTCCAACGATCGTAATTTTGCCGTTGCACGATCGATTGATCGCAACACGCTTCGCTACAAGGAATTAAGTCAAATGGAAACAAGACAAAATCGAGCTAAACAAGGCGAGCAAGTGCGACGTCCTGCGCGGTGATCGGGCTGTTAAGTTAGCACACAGGTAATCCAATAATTTCCTCGTGTCGCGAAAGCGAAAGTATCGTCGAGGCCGCGCACGGCGTCATAAAGTCAGGTTTAATAATCCGGTGTGCTTACGGGTTCTTTTAATAAATAATTAATGACTTCTTCCAAGATGCAGCTCGGTTCGTTTCCCGTGTGTACCTGCGAAAGTTATTGCAATACATACGTCGACGCGCATCCGACGGATCTCTCGGGCCTCGGCGACAGGGGGAGGGAGGGGGGGGGCGAATGGACCAGCGTATGCGTGTTGGGCAGGGGAAGGGGGGGGGATCGCTAGAGAATTTCCATAGTGGCTATCGTGCCGCACGACATATGCTCGCTCACTATACGCGACTACCACGTTTTCTACCGGTCAACATGCGCGCGAAACGTATAAATAGAGAGAGGCGCACACGCATAATGCACGTAATATATTTGTAGATCGGCCGTGATACCGTGGGTGTACCGTACCGTTGACCACTGGTCGCAGAGGCCAAGGCTCGAGGGGGGGATCCCCCGCGCGACGACTTGCCACGGGTATCGCGACGAGGTGTGCCATGTGGTGGGAGACAGCATATGGGCACGCGCCTAAGATCTGATAAGGTCGGCCGCTTCAATTGACTGCAATCATGGGGGTTAGAGATATTAACTTGGGGATTCTCGCGCCGCCGCTCCCCATGCAAGCTTCTCCGGGAATTTCCACGTAACGAGAGCCTGCAATTGACGGTTTTATCGGGCTCTTCGGATCGCCAAAGTGGTGGCAATTGGTCACTAGAGAATAGATGGCAACGTGCCTTGTTAGATTATTATTAAATGCATAAACTTGTTTGTTGTTTGAGATAAATACAACAAGTTAAGAATTATTTAAAATTTCATTAAGAACCTATTCTTTTTTATATTATCTTTGGAAATAATTGGTAATCAGATATCTTATTTAAAGCTCTCATTCACAGCAAATAAAGGGTCGAACTCTCGAAAGATTTTTTTTTTGGTTCCGCAATAGATATGTTTCAATGAACATATGGACGTGGCATATTTGTAAAGGGTTGATTGACATTTTAGGTTGATTTGTGGGAGTTTCGGCTAACGAGAACTTGCAATTGACAGTTTTATCGGACCATCAAAGAATCAAGACACATTGTGACTGAAATGACGAAAGCATATTCGATTATATTTGATAGACAAATGATTCAGTAATATAAAGTAAAAAATATAATATTATTATTACATTAATTATACGGTGTAAAGATAACTCAATATTTTGATCATCTCTTTTAAGACGCACAGAAATAATTCTAGAAACAATTCACTAGCAACTAAACGCTGACGTAATACAAAAATTTGATTGGTAAAAAATCGATCTATCGCCGAGCGAAAATAAAGATCTCTATGGTCTCGCGACATTATTTTTTACTTGTCATTGCTGCAAAAGGTTTCGTAACGACTTCGTGACGGGTTGCGAACAACACGTCTTCATTAAGCGGCTGAAAGAACCTCTTTCATTGTCTAAACGAGCCACAGAAAACCGGTTGATCAATCAATTGGCCGGGACACGCGCGGAGTGCCGTAGGTAAGAGAAAGACCTCGATTCGATTCATTAGAATCAATTTCATGCCCAATATGGCATCACCGGCTGCTTCTTGTTTTTCACAAATTAATCGACCGGCAATTACCGCGTTAGAAGCAATGCCGCACCATACGAACGTTTTTCGCGTCAGTTGGCGTCGTGCGCACATGTTGCGACAACACGACATTGTGACGACAGCACATTGGTAAAAAAAAAAAAAAAAAAACAGGCGGCACTATTAGGGTATGAAAAAAACTCCGATAGACATTATCTCATTATTAGCAAACATTAGCTCATTAAACAAATTTAAAGGAATCGTCCCTGACTCATAAAAGCCATGCTTTGCTCTGTTAAAACTTATACAATATTAAGTAAATTAACAAATAAGTTAAATTTTGTTTAATTTATCAAAGGCAAACAATGTTTTGATTAAATCTATTTCGTATGCTTTAATATGACAAATTTTTTTAAAGTATTTAAATATTTTTATATGGAGAAACAATATTAATTAGAAAAAACACCTGAAAAAAATGGTAATTGAAATAAACATATATATTTTTTTATTATTGTATTAACATAATATTTAAGAAAATCTTTCTAAAGATCGATGACTAATTCTTTCGAAGAGCATTTAGAAATATCAATCGTAAACTTCTTGTTTGACGAGAGTTTTCTTTTCAGTGATCAAGTGTTTCATTACAAAATTGGCCAACGGCGAAATGAAAGGCTTACAAATTCTCACAGCGTGGCAAATAAAAAGAAAATAGATGGTTGGCTCTTAGCCGAAGGCTAATGCGCGTTTCACACAATTCTAGAGCAACCCCGAAATATCTCCATATTTTCCCAACGAGCCAAAACATTTTCAAACAAACTCTCTATACGAGACGACGGGAGCTGCGACGGGAGAAAGGAAAACTGCTCTCGCGCCGGAGGAAATAAGAAAAATCCCACAGTTGGAGATTTGAGATCGTTGCGATCGACATCGGTCCACGACAGGTACGGACAAAGCACCTTGCATTGTATCCCTGTCAAATCCCCGGGGCCAACGAGTCCCGAGATACCGGTCGTAACGAGATTATTGTAGGCGTTGAGCCATAGAGAATGGCCACGAACTTACAATGAAGATCCTAGAACGAATCCCATTCCCTAAACGCTGTTGCCAAACTCACATACCTATGTGAGATTTCTTTAGCTGAATCTCCGCTTCTGATTTTCTCAAAGCATAGCAAGGTAAAATGGATTGAGAACGATAATGTAAAGCAGCAAAATTATTATGTTAATACGTGACGCTATTAATTTAATTGCAAAAGAGTCGTCTTTTTTGCTAATAAAATAAAAATTAACAAACATATTAATTAACTCGATACACTTAATGATATATGTAATTTAAATGCAATGAAAACACGTTACTGTGTACAATATACGAAATAGTTCCTTTCCATTAAACACGTTATGCCCTTCGAAACGAGATTTATGATCTGTTGGTTTGTATTACCACTAAACAGTAAATACTTTACATATTACAGATCATTTGCGTGACCTAATTTATATTCGCGCGTAAGAGAGTAATATCCGGGCGTTATTGCGGAATCTTAAATCAGCCTGTTCCGTGCGCCGATCCTAGTAATTAATAAATTCGAATAGCTCGACAAGCGACCACCCAGCACTCTCCAATCCAGGATCTCCCTTTCGCAGTTTCGAAACCGTAAACGCGGCACTCTAACGCGCGTTGGATTAACGGAATAGCGCAATGTAGCAGCGCGACCCGTTGACCAGGTAAGAGAAGGCGGTCTACCTGCTCGATCATTTCCCGGCGGGAGGTCCAGCCACCATAATTCCGCCTTCGCCTTCACCTCTGGCGTCATTATGGGATGCGTGTTGCACGTTATACCAATGACTACCAGCGGACGAGAGTAGCTCGTTGGACATAATCATGACGAGTCCCTCTCTATCTCCTCACCATCGTCCACCTGACTGCTTGAAGGCAGATGACACCTTAAAAGCGGTCCCCAGCGCTGGGGGTGACTCCTTCCGTCGATTCGTCAGGTAGAGAGCTACCTGCCTGCGTGTCTGCTTTTGGTCGTCGTCATGTTCGATGTCACTTGCTTCTATGCTGAGGCAGATGAGTCACTAATGAGAACGAGCCGGCCGAACGAGGAGCACGAGCTTAAAGTAACTATCATTCGACGAGGCTAATCTTGCGATCGTCTCGGTTGGTGGGTGCGTCATCTGCTGATGACGATTAATTAGTTACTCGTGGAGATTGCACCGGTCTATGAACATTATTGCTTGATAGTTTGATGAGCAGATTTCAAACGTAAATTCCTGTATCGCTTACATTCATTTCAAAATGAAATTTCGCGTAATTCGAGATATCTCAATTTTCAAGAAAATCAATAAAATAATAATTCCTCTCTCTATATCACACGATCATATTTTTAAATAATTAATATCAATTGTTTGATATGATGTAAACAAAATTATTTTACGATGGGTAGATTAAATTTAAAATTAAATTGTCTAAACATAGTATTCGCAAGTTATTTCAAGTATCTACCTCTATAGAAAATGTTAACAATTTTTCTATCGACAATTGGACGTTACTTTCGTTCGGCTATTTACACGCTCTCCGTGCGACGTGATCTCGCATAAAAATCGCAAAACACGACACGCCAAAGCGCAACATTATCGTAACGATAACGAGCATTCGCGCGACGAGAGCAACACGATCAAAAGCCCAACGTCGCTCGTCCATCCGTCGCCTGGTCGTGTGTAGGTTCCGTCCGGATGAACCCTTGCATGTCCAATTAATTCAATGAGTGAATCAGGCCCCGCTCCGCCGCCTGACTCGTATGTAACGTTTTAATGATACGACCCTGTCTCAGCCAGATGACTCCCGATGGTTATCTACCCCCTGACCGCCACACCCCTACGGACGACCCCCTGGTATCGAGCACGTGCCGCGTAGAAAAAAGCCACATGTGACGGAATATGTGCGTCGACTCGTTACGAAACGTCGGATGCTCTTTCCGGCAAATACGACGACTATGTTTTGCAACATTTGTTTCTACTTTCGATGTATATCTCTCTTTCCGCTGCCTAAAGTATCTAAAAAGGCTCAAGATCCGTAAAATTTTTATTTACAGTCTCTATTCGGATGAAAATTGATTCTTTTATAGATTAGCTTTCGCCTCCGTAAAATTAGTATCATATATTTCCAGAATTTCAATTTCCTTTTCTCCAGAAAAACTTAGAAATATTGAAGAAATCTATTTTATTAAGATTTAACTTTCAAGTAAATAAAACTTTATTAGCGTTTTTTTACGAGTCGCAATCATAAAACGGATCCCCTCACTCGTAGTCACAAAAAGAAATGTTCTCGGCGGATAGAGCATATAACTAGCATTGACAAGACAACGAAGAGCCCGACAATTCTGTCGGTGATGGTAATTGAGAATGACGTACGTTCTCGCGTCGCGACGACGGCGGGCGGCGTTCTTTGAGATCCGACGTGAGAGACGCCTAGGGTGGGCGTACTAGAAAACGTCGTCGGGGCGCGAGATTATATGCACGCCTATTACACTCTACGAGGAAGAAAGAAGAAGAGAAAAGAAAAATCTTCTGGTGGAGGAGGAGAGAGAAAGCGAGAGGAGCATTAAAATGAGAGGAAGAGAAGAATGAGCTTCGCAGGGCACACCTCGCCTCGCGGAATACGTATTACTTTGTGGTGTCGGAATTATTGCCTCGTGGGCCGCGGCAGAGCCACAAATGGAACAGGTTGTTTAGCGTTGGTGCAAACGAACGATAAATCGCGGAAATTAAATCGACCCTATCGGCTGTCGATGACATCTCGGCGCATCTGCTTCGTTTCTTATTATGAACAAGACTGCTTGATACTGACGCCCTTGCAAAAACATTTTGTAGTTTCATTCAAACAATCTTTCGATAAAAAAGAAATCATTCTCAATGTATACTTTATAAAGCCCACTTAATAGATATTCTTAATAAATAAGAATATATTTTCTTTTTTTATGTAATATTTTTTTAAGTACTTTATTTATAAATTAAGTAAAAAAAGTATATTTAATTTGTCAAAGTTTTAATAACTAGCAAATGTTCATTTGTAAAATTGATCTTTTTTATCATTAAGATTAATAATTCCAAATATTATAAAATGTAATAGTAAGAAAATATTTCATTCAGTATATATTCTTACATGTTGAAAATATATATCTGAAACTACTCTTTAGAAGATTTTTCTTTAAAAAACTAAGAGAATGCTTTTGGCTTATTTTAGAAAAAGATATTATAAAGTATGAAGATTAGAATATATAATAATTTTTCCGACGCGCCATATTTCATTGTCCTGCAAAATACAAGTTACGTTTTTTGAAACAAGTTTCTTATAAAATTTGCGCAAAATAATTGATTTAAAGAACTTGGCGAAAGAAAATCGCATAAGACTCGTAGATAAGATTCTTTTATTTTATCTTTCAAAATTATCAGGCGAAGAGATTGAAAGAAAGAATAAATCTTTTGCCATATAGAATCGCAACGACAATAGCTATCGTTCACCCGAGGATCATTCCCGTCTCGTTCCCGAGACATCGAGGAGGATCGTGTTTAAAGTAAGGCACCGTAATGCCCGAGCGAGCAGCGGCCGGAACGCTGGCGGCCACGAAGATCCCATCGTATAAGGTATAAGGTACACCGGGCATAGCGTGCGGAGTAAATGTTCCAATCGTCGTGCCCTGTCCACAAATTATTCCTCGTGTTCTGCACGATGCATAGCACGAGCTCGGCGCACACGCGCGCGTCGCCGTCGTCCCGAGAGTTCACGGCTTCGTTGCGACGAAGGAGGAGGCGGCGACGGCGGCGGTGGATGCAGCGACTCTTCTACTCATTCCGAGAAGCGAGTATCTCGTCTGCGATTCGTAGAGAGACAGAGAAACGGAGAAAGAGAAAGAGAAACACCCCGCTCTTGTCTCGTATGCCACGATCGACCTAGCTCGATATCCCCGAGTCCCAGGGCGCTGTATGTATTCCGAAGGAGCAGTCGCAGTCGGCGCGGAAGAAACGGCTTCGAGACATAGAAAGAGAGAAAGAGAAATCACACGAGGAGAAGAACGGTAGCACGTGTGGCTACATCGATTCGTTTCTCGTCTCTTCTTGCAGCGAAGTAGTTAAGACGTTTCTTCTTCCCTCGGACTGGCGTCGCGTCGTGACGCGAAAGACTTGTTCCGAGAGTTGGAGTCTCTGTTGTTACTTATTATCTGCTTGCACTGTTAACATGTACGATTGTCCGGAGACATACAAGACGCAAAAAAGTGAATGAATTACAAGAATAATAAAACGATTGAGAAAAAGAAAGTCAATTATTGTGATAACGTAAAGTATGACAAGTAACATAATAATTTCACCGAAAAAATTATATTCTCATTTTGAGAATATTTCACTTATCTTTATAATATATTTCTCTAAAATAAACGTCCTCTTAATTTGAGAGAGAAATCCTCTAAAACGTAGAGTAGTATTAGATATTTTTAATATATAAGAGTATATATTGAAGAGGATTTAATATATTGAGAATATTTTCTTACTCTATTATTTAATATTTGGGATTATTAATTCCAACGATAGCAATAAATAATTTTAAATGAACATTTATTAAAACTTTGGCAAGTTAAATAGTTTTTACTTAACTTATAAATAAGATATTTCAAAAAAATACCAAGAAGAAAAGAATATCCTTGTTCATTATTCTTATTCATTAAGAATATCTATGATAAGAAGGCTTATAAAGTATACATTTCAAGAACAATTTTTTCGGTGTTAATATCTAATCTGTATATTCACGAATCAAAAATTACAATTATAAAATATTTCTAAATTAGATAATAATATTACATGCCGTATTGTCAGCTTATTCGAAAGCCTAAAAAAACGAATAAATGAAATTTTTTGAATCAGAAAAATGACAAAAAGAGCCGAACTAACGGATAAAGAGGCACGACTAACTCGGACAATAAGCCGTATTCGAGCGGGCAGTAGTCAAGGTGCTCTCGTTTGTTCCTCGTTTCGAGTCGTGTCGTTCGCGTCGTGAGGAGCTCGAACGAACACCGCCTATCTCTCATCTGCCATCCACCTGTATTCCTCGTATTGTCAGCACGTGGAATCCTGTGGAAATTAACGATTGACCCCCGCAAGAGAATCTGGAGCTTATCTGACTCGCTCCATCACGGCCGTAGAGAAGCGTTGCGGTCGCAACTGTAGACTCTTATACGTGATCGCAGATACCACGTGCGACGCTTGTGCGATTCGAATAAGTACATCGCAGGCTGACGCATTTACAGAATTACTGTGGCTCGAAACAAATAGAAATTACAGGATGTAAGCTTGGATAAGCGGCAGATATGCAGCGATCGATGTATATCTATTGCCGTTCAAAGCTATCGCTGTTGAAAATTACTTCCACGAAAATTGAATATTATGCCTGTATTAAAGTCTGCTTTCTCGTTGTTCTTCCTCATTTAGTATCCGTCGAATTAGTCTCACCTGAATCCCTGCCTTTCAACCAGAGGTGTTATACAATAACAGAGGAGAGCGGAAAAATAATAAAACACAATAAAGCAAAAGCGAAGGTGACTGAGAGAATTTTAAGAATGTATTAGCGCCGCAAACAATTGAAACGCACAAAAAAGCAGGTGCTTCTTCTCGGCCTCTAGCAGCGAGCGAAACAATTTCTTTGAGAGAATAAAGCCGATGCGAATCAGTGGAACGAATAGAGCCAGCAGGTTTTAAAGGTTGTAGATCTTCACATCTCTCCTTATATCGTTCTTATCGTGATTCTGACATTTCAATTAAATTTATAGCGCTATTTGATTTTTTAAGCAAGTTTATTGGCAACGCGTATGAAATGAAAGTGAACGTGTCAAAGTGCTTCCCTGGAAGCGCAATATTTTATTTTTGATCAAATAAACTTATTCACTTTTGATATATTATAATATATATTTAATATATTACTTAATATATTTTATTATGAAAATCTTTGTTCTCTGAAATAATTATTTAAAAAAAATTTAATTAAAATAATGACAACAATAAAATAAATCGACAAGATAATATAACTACATAAAAACAATAAAGAATTTCTATTTGTTATGAGACAGCCAATTTGTAACAACATGATATAAAACGATGGGATAGCGTCAAGTTGCAACGACGATTTACTGGCGATACGTTGCAGTTCTCTCAGAAATATAACAGTCCTCACGAACGTTATGTCTTCGTCGCTTTATCGGGTAGGTATCTTGAGAAAGAGATGTCCCGAAGAGTAGACGCGCGACCCCCGGGTAGAGTAAAATTGAGATAAATAAAATTACAGCCGCACGTACGAGAATGATGATGTGAAAGTCCAAACCGAATGTTGCAACAGATCTTTGAAATTGTTTCCGGATGAAAATGTGTCATTGTTAGATATTTTTCGAAAAGTAAAATTTATCATCAAATTTACTCATTCTTGAGTGTTTTTAAAGAATATTTCAACTTAGATCCATCTCAACTATTAATCAATATCTACGATTGCCAAAAAAAAAAAATCAATTTTGCAAAATGTTGGGAATAAACAGCCGTTTGTGTTGATACAAAGTATCTTAGGTTTTCGCAAATATTTCGTAGAACAAGTTATCCTCGAAGAATTGACTGCATGACTATGTTGAATGACAACTCGTGAAGTCCACTTCGGATTATGTTCAGATATCATCGCGAAAATGTTAAACAGAAGGAAGGTTGCACTCGTTCTTCTCCGTGGTTCGATATGTCGTATCGCATCGCGTCGACCCTACTCGCGAGGATGAGTGAGCTGTTTGACGGCGCACACGTAGCGTGTGCAAAAAGTCTTCACATCGATATTTATGACGCATAAAATTCTCTTACATCGGCGGAATGTGCGTGGCCGTAAAGAACCCACAAGGGGATACATTGATTTTAAGTGTTTTGTCACTTTGCACACTCTGATAACGCGTTATACATTCTGCGTGAAGCATTGTATTCTTGCTAATTTGAATTTATAAGCGCCGATATATCGTCGATTCTTCGAGAGCCTCTATTGTACAGTGTATCGGGGGGCGTTGTTTTAACGCATAAATGACTCATCTCTCGCGATCTTCGATTGAAATATGATTTATGGGGTCAGAAGAAATTTACATTTAAATATATCCCGGAAGTGAATTTGGGTCAACCTTTGAAACTGAACAATACCGTAATTTGCGTTAATCAATTAAAATATATTGCACGAAATAATATAAGCTGTAATGTTATATAAGCAATAATTTTAAAAACAATTATAAAATAACAATTTAATAACTATATTTTTAATTAATATATAAACTGATATATAAAGATTTTTCGGACAGTTTTCTGTAAATACCTGATTATTGTTTAGTTTCCTCATCCATCTCCGGTTCTCCGCACCTATCCGGCATGATTATTCGCAGGAAGGAGGTCAGAAAGGAAGCGTTTATAAAGAGAGACGATCATCGTCATCATCGCGCAATGAAGGTATAGGTAGATAGGTAGATAGGTAGGTAGGTAGGTAGGTAGGTAGATAGGTGCCACGTACGTGGGCAAGTCAGGAAACGAGGGCACTCGAGGATATCAGAGAGGATACCGGGTAGACCCCTTCTCTTTTATTAATAGGGACAATCCAGTGGTCTGTCACGGCACAATGGTCAGGACTACGCCCAGCGTATCGGCCTCGTATACCGCTAAAGTGTATCGCGTTGCGATGTGTTGGATCAGTAATACGTACGTGTACTTACTATCGTAGGTTGTAAGTTCGTGCGGGTTCGGCCAGTACGTGTTCCGAGGTGGCACACACGTGTCCCGCACCTCCGCGACCTCGAGGCTCGTATATAACGCTCGAGGAGAAGAGGAACGCGTTCGGTGCATCCACCGTGCAAACGGGCCAACTAACTTCTCGGTCCTGCACGCTCGTGCCACGAGTCCATGACAGCAGGCACTCCTACGTGCGAAACGTCCTCTTCCTCACGGCTGATATATCTTCGCTACCACGTGTTTCGCCATTAGCGATACATTACGCTTCCTTCAAATAACATTACTGACGATGCGATATTTCAGAAACATTTCAGAAATTATATTTTGCAATATTTTTATCGAATAAAATAGCCTTGTTAAAAGTACAAGTTTAATTACTTGAATTAATTTTAAATTCTATTGAAGAAATTGACGATTTATTTAAAATGATGGATTTGGTTTTAATTTCTTCTTAAATTTAAAATTATATATAAAATTAATAGATATCGTACTCAAAATATTTCAATCAATAGCAGTACTGATTTAATAGGTTACTATGCAAACGATCCAACTAACTTCTGCGTCCTTCGAGCTCGTGCCATGATATCGTACAAAAGAAGTTTCTCCGCTGTAAGAAGGTTCTTACATATTCAGGAACCGTCTTTCACGGAACCCGATAACTGCCTGCGAGGTCACGCGTCGAAGCACCGAGCAGACCGATCGACTCGCCGATCCGGTCCAAGTACTCTCGTGAGCTTAAACGGTCGTTCCGGTGCAATCGGCTTCGTATGCATAGTGACGATTCCATCGCGCAACGACTGTGCTTTCATTGCAGCAGCGTTGCACGATGTTGCATATTTCAACAGAATAATATCAAAGTGTGATAAAAAGGTTACTACGTATAATATTAATCTCTCTGATTTTAAGATTTACAAAATTATTATCGATCGACCATTGACCTTTGCCCGATGATGATTACATTCAGATTTCATTTTTAATTATATTAAGACATTCAGTTTTAATTAATACTGAAATAATTATGAAAGATAACGTATTAATAAAAATAAACGATTAATTAATTGCCCCGCTACTCGTGGTCCATCTTTAAAGAATTTTATTTCATGCCGGCAGAGCGTATCAAGCGGATGATAATTTTCGATTAAACTTCGCTACCATTAGCTCGAGATGTTGTGCTCCGTACAAATTAATTTCTTGCACACATACATACACACACACACACACACACACACACACACACAGAATCTAATCACAGATACGAGATACATGCGACTCGTATATCCAATCACAAGAAACGTGCCGTTAAGCTTCTAACGATATGGGCTTTTAATATTCGAGTGTCGAAGAAAAACGAAGAAAAAAAGGAGAGAGAAAAAGAAAATACGTCCGTGGCAAACGCTTATCGACATCGACGGACATCTTTACGAGGGCGCGTCGTCGTATTTTCGTACTGCGTCGTGACTGACGGTTTTTGGCAGCAGCCTGCGCCAGGATGTAATGTTTTTATCGCGGTGACACGCCTATAAAGATCCTAAAGGATCACTCCATCGGGCCCCGGCGGGTATATCGGAAGACCCGGGGCACCGCATGCGCGCGCAAGCAGAGTTCATGTCGCGGTATCTTTGTCGGCGGAGCCGGTTCTCCATCATCGCTCTGCCGATAGGAAGAAGAGCGCGCGAACCGGTGCAGCCGGACGAAGAAAAGAAAGAGAGAGAGAGAGAGAGAGAGAAGAGACAGAGGAGAGATACGCGTGCAGCGTGCGCAAAGTCCTTAGAGGCGAGCGAGAGAGACGAACCTGCTCGGCTCTTACCGGCCAAAGCGTTCATATATTAATTAGTACGAGGGGGGAGTCCGAGATATTATTGGCTCGAAATTAATAGACCCCTTCGCGGATAAATAACCCGCCTGCCTCCTACCTTTTCAAATCCGTGCAACCCTTCTGCTATCTAGTCGGAAAGATGGAGGATGGAGGACGACACGAGAATCGGAGCAGGAGGCATGTGAGACGTGTTTATTGGCGCGCACCCGATGAGTTCCTCTTTGTCGAACAAGTACAAGCAATTAGTTCTGTTCAGATTTGTATTTTATGTCGTCGCATCTATCATCAAACGACATGTCGTCGCTGCCGCGACGATAGTATTAACGAGAGGCAAACGCACACGTTACGTAAAAAGCGCGATGAAGATGAAGTGCGAGGAGCAGATAGGCTCCTCGAACGACCACGCGAGACTTTGCGTGATACTTGTATTGTGTACTAAATATATCGTTACGTCTTTCACATGAGACGTGTACGTATCTGGGCGCATTATCGAGTCATAAAAAAGATGGCTAACACGACGTTTGTTAAAGACGGAAAAGGACGCAATCGTACGGAGGCTGACGTTCTTCGAACGTCTACTAGGCGAACATTTATCGTCATCATATGATGATCCACGAGCGAAATATCGAATTTCCTGGCGCGCCCAGAATTGAACGATACCTCCTATTGTATCGCCATCGAGATCTACTAGACGTCAGCTCGTCGAGTCGTTTGTAAGGCTATTGTCGGACTTGACAAATGTTTTTCCATCTCGACACGCTTACTATAATATAGCGAATCGTAACTTGTGCATCATGCCTGATTTCACCGCGAATATGGATGCGTAAAAATGGTTAAAAAATGATAAACAGGCATCACGGAACAAACGATCCGTAATCTCTTGAAGAGCTTTGACACAATGAAAGAGAGAAGTCAGCATTGATTTCATTAATTTTCTGTTAAATCCGAAAATACTGGCACAATATATGTATACATCACATAAAGTTCAGTCGTATATGTATATGCATGTCAAAGCGTTAAGGACAAATATCTGCGTCATTGTCTTCACATTCATAAATCATGATTCACAAGGAGGGCCAATTTTAGCCATACCATATAAGAGGACATCTCTCCTCCTCTTGCTCTCACCATCTGAAAGCACCACAAGGGCCTCTACGCGCAACCAACAAAAAAGATGAGCTCTCGGGGCCTTTTGAGATTCTAGCTAGCCGCAGGTTGCGCAGGTTGCCCCGGATCCTTGCGGAGCGTGCTGCCGGCTTCAGGGTGGTCTCGAGGTCTCAGCGCGGGAGTAACGGCGACACGGGCAACGTGCTTCGCATCATATACCCCTTCCATTCAACGCACCCCCTCCGGCACTCTTCCATCCCCCTTGCCCGACATCATAACCGTCTGACAAATGGCCGACAGATTAGAACTAGAAACGGTACGCGCGCACCGTGTCCCCCTCCGCCATCTTCCCTCGGACCCCTTCATCAGAGAGACTGCGAGCGTCGGTGCCTTTCATGAAACTGGATCTCGAAGGAGCCCTCGTCTATACCCCGCCACCCTTCTTCGACGTGCAACCAGCCACAAGATAACAGTGCAATAATTCAAGAACTTCATGATACCAGGACTCTTGAGAGCCCTCATCGAATGAAAGATTAGTCACGAGGACTGCGTCCTCGTCTTCCTACTTTGTCGTGTCGCCCTTTTCGACTCGGTCAGGAAATCACTAAAACAAGGTCATAATATCGATGCAGCTGCGGTGATATTCGCAAATCATATTTTAATAATAGCTAATTGCTTCTATCACTGAACAATATATAGTTAAAAGTTGTATATTATCGTAAAATGAAAAATGTGCGTCTTCGCTCTAATCGTTTTTTTTTCGCGAGAGATCACGCTGCGTTGGTAATGCTGCTAAAATTTATGTGAATAATAAGAGAGAATAGTATAGTATATCATTGAGATGTAATTTATATCGGGAAAGGAAGACTGTGTAGAAATCTCCAATAAATACTTCTACTTTCACCTAGTTGATATCACATGAATTCCGTAGTAGTTTTCTAACAGATATACATATAGGCGTCATGATTTTATCCTGGTTCTTATGTCTAGTATTTACATCGCGTATCAAAGTATGACTTTATGATATATGAGTTCTGGTAGAATGACGTTCTTTCGTGAAATTGCTACTTTTAAGATTTCACTTACCACCCAAAGAGGTGTTTGAGATTGTGTGCGAGAATGTGTGTCACATCGCCTCGATGTGCTATCAGTGGTTTATTTCAGTGGTAATATTCAGATCACGTGGGAGAAGGTACACAAACTGTGTGCAATTAAGATCGTCGCTAAGTCCGGTCTCGTTATAAAATTCTGACGGCGCCTAACGGCATAAATCCATAAATTCATGTCAAAAAATAGGTCAAAGTACACACAATCGGTGCATTAATGTAAGCCTACGGCTGTATAAATGCAACTTTGTAATATGCTTGATATAAAGAGCTATTGTGTCAACGTCTATTATTATCTAAGGACGACGTCTCGCTTCTACAATTCGGATGGAGGTGTCACCTCTCAAGAATACTGAGCGCCCCTTTGTGCGTTATTTTATTAATAGTATGACTCGTAGTCACTCAATCAAACGTAGAACAACACGTACGTTGCATTCATCACACATATGTATAATTCGAGTAGACTTCTACATATTATTACAGACTGCTAACATCGAAAGGCAGCCACGTGCAATTGGGCAGAATATATAGATTGCGTTAATATTTACTCTGTGCCGTATTTCAATTTGCTGGCAGTTATTAAAATGTAAGCTATTTTCATCTATAGACAAGTATTGATTGATATTCTGCCCATTAATGCAGTAATTATATTCTGTTCAACTATAAATGACTTTGGTTTCACTTTCGACAAGACCACTATTAGTGATAACAATTTGTAATATGTATCATATTTTATGTAACCTTTCACTCAAAGATTGTTAATTAGCATACTATTTTTACAATAAAACAGCTTAAAATTAATCAAAAACGATGAAAAAGAGACAAAAAGAAGGAAAAAAACCTAACCTGACATTTCTAATTTACAAATGAATTTTTCGTAGAAAACGAAAGTTGTCTTTAATGAAATGTTCACCGAGCGTGTCGATCAAGCAAATTTTTTGCCTCGCACGCGGAGTAATCAGCAGGCGGACCGAGTGATCGGCATACCGGCAAGGAAATCGCGGACCACCCTGCATCCGTCGGCCGGGGGGGTAATTAAGTGCTACGGAGTGATAGGCTGGCGTGACCGACGGTCATACATCGCGCCTCCGCGTTCGTGATCCGGGACACGGGTCCCCGCTGATAGTTCCGATCCACCAATCGCTCCATCCCCGATCGATTTGTAGTATGGTCCGTGAAGATAATTGCGACGGAAGACTGACAACTCTCGTATATCGTTTTGCATACCTTGTTCTTTCTCTGCAGCGTTTTTCTATTATTGTCGTTCTTAACGAACGCCATATAATCTACCTATGCTTGTCTACTTCTTGAATTAATCCTACAAATTAAATAAAATCACTGATAATTTTATCCTAAAGAAATGAAAGATTTTAGAATCGCGAGGGACAGCTTATAAAAGCGAAAAAGATATATTATTGATTTTTTTTTTTTTAAATTGTTTGGGTGTAATCTAACTAATTCTACTCATCTCGGATTTTTATCACCGAGCCGGAATGTTATCAGTAATATTACAAAGTTACCGTAAATGCCCGCCGGCAATAACTCGAGCAACCTATTTTCTTTCGTTTAAGCTGGACATTGAAGAAACTTTCCAAAAAGCTTATTAACGGCGTTAGCTCGCAAGAGGTTTCTTGCAACCAAGAACAAGCATGAGAAGAATACTCGCGGCTAAATACGCGATCACGTCCGCGTGCGCGTGCATGCGTGCCTACCTGCGTGCAAGAGGACGCGCCTATTGCGAGCAGGTTGCTTATATTCGCAATTTTATGCGCACAGCCGCGCCTTCGCTGCTCCGATACTTCGGGCGGTCGCGAGATATACCCGCGCGTCTGTACCTCTCTTTTCTCGTCTACCTCTTGCAGGGGCGGACTGGTTGCGAGATTTATCAAGAAACATCACGATGACTTGAAAGGACGTGGACTCCAGGAGTTAAATGCCGAACATATGTATATGCTAAGCACACATCTCTTATTTAAAACAAAAATAATTATCAAGAAATTGTGTGTAAATATCGAATATATTTTTGCTAGATTTATTGCAATTTTATAAATTTTCAATTTGCTTAATACAAAGTCACCCTTATTACGCATAATTACTATTATTTATTATTTTTAATATATTTAAAATAAAATATATGTATGATATACAGATATACAGATGATTTTAAATAAGAAAAAGTTTTAGCAAATTTTAGGAAATAATTTTTTGTCGAAAATTAAAAAGGGTTTTTCATATTATGCTTTTATTATGCTTATTACCGAAATACTATTCCGTTACACAATCTTGTTAAGTTAAAAAATTTTGTTAAATGAAATTACTATTTATTGGCAATAAATATTGATGAAGTTATTCTACATAGATCAGGTACTTCATGAGAAATATCATTGAGATTGAAGCATAAAAAACTAATGCTATACGTATATACCAGAAAAATGGAACTCTCCTTGATATGGTAAAATTTATTCAAAATTATATTTATATTCAGTTTTTTATTAATATTTATATCTGTAATATACAGGGTGTCCCGAAAATGCCGATAAATATTTTAATGGCAGGTTCTTTAGAACATTTTAAGATGAAAAGTTTAATACAAAAATATCGAGGCTACAATAGTTTTTAAACTGGAAGCAATTATATTTCACGAATGATAAGACTGAGATTTCGCGCTCTCAGGTACGGCAAAATAACAAATGCATAATATCGTGAAAAGAGCGCTATTTATAGGAGCACTTTTATCACTTGTTATTTTGCCGCACCTGAGAGCGCGAAATCTCAGCCCTATCATTCGTGAAATATAATTGCTTCCAGTTTGAAAACTATTGTAGCCTCGACATTTTTGTATTAAACTTTTCGTCCTAAAATGTTCTAAAGAGTAATACTTGTTCTAAACAAGTATTTTGTCCTTTAATTATGTGAGTCTTTTAAAATGGCACAAAATTATTACATTAATTCAAAATAATCTGGTTTAAGCAACTATTAAAGCTAGTTTTTATGAGTATAAAAATCTTGTGGAAGAATGGACGTTGTATGCTGAAAAAAAACAAAGACGTTTCTCTGAAATCCAAAAAATAAAGGATATATTTTTTCTTTTCTTAAAATATTAAAAACTTTTCAAAAATAATTGATCGTAAATAATCATAATTACAGCAAAAAGGAATATATATATATATATATATATATTATTTTTATACCATTAAATTATCATATAAACAATATTTATACTTAAGTATATAACAAACATATTCATATATATACATATACATATATATACACACATATATATATATATATATATATATATATATATATATATATACAGAGTTGGGAAAGTTACTTTATAAAAGTAACTCGTTACCATTACTGTTCATTTTTCCAAAAAGTAACTCGTTACCGTTACCGTCACTCAAAAAGTAACGAATCGTTACAATTTCCGTTACTTTTTTGTGTACAATATAAACTGTACATAAAAATTTTTTTAATACAAGATCAAATTTTTACACTAAGTACTAAAAATTTTTGAACATTATTTTACAGTAAAGTAACCAAAATAATATAATTTTTTGATAGTGATATTACTATTGATATAAAGTGTGTAATAATTTTGATAATAATAAATTATTTTAAATAAGAGAAACTTTTGAAAAAAAAGTGTAAACAAGCTTTCTTAAACACTTTTAGATTTTGTAAATGTAAATAAAATAATTTTCTTATTGTTAGTTTACTTTCAATAGATTGGTAAATATATGGTTAAAATCGCTTTCTTCGCGTCTTTTCAATTTTTTTTATTTTAAAATTCTAATACAATACGATAATTTTTATAACATCGAATTCTTGACTAATCATTGAATTATCTGTCTACTTAAATGTTTTTTTTACACAGTAGACAGATACTAGAAAGAGATGCCAGTAGTTTCTAAGTATGTGATACTGCGTTTCAAAACTTTTATCAATCTTAAGTTCCATTTCACGCATATACGTACAAGTATCTATAGTATATGTTACATTTACTATATAAAATGCGCGCATATGCATGAAACGAAAAATATCTATGTTTCTTTATTTGAAAATTATATTCGAAAAAGTATAGTATATTCAAATATATTTGAAAAAAATTCTAGACTACACAGAAAGATCAAAAGACATCTTAAAGATGTTTAAAAAATAAGACCTCTTTAAGCTGTCTTTTTTAAAGATATGTACTGTCTGGAAAGAAACGATAAAAATAACTCTTAATTTCGTTACTCGTTATCGAAAAATGTAACGAAGTTACTTTTTCCGTTACAAACAAAATTTGTAACGCCGTTACCGTTACAGTTATCGAAAAAAAGTAACTGTAACGGTAACGACGTTACAAGTAACGCGTTACTTCCCAACCCTGTATATATATATATATATATATATATATATATATATATATATATATATATATACTTATATACGTAACAATAATAACAGTTTAATATTATTAAGCATAATATTTTGTTAATATTATTCTTAATATATTATTATATGAATTACTTTTAATTATTGTCTATGTGTATATATGTGTATCTAATAAATAAAATAATAAATTTCTAGCAATGACAACTGTTCAATAATATTATATATAATATATTTTATTAATATTATTTTGAATATACATATATTATCACATAATTTATATTTAGTTAATTAGTTAATAATTATAATACAAACATAAAAATTGTTTTAGAATTTATAATATTTATTTATATTTTTAATATTATTAGTTAAATTTCTTTATATGTATTCATGTGTACATTTTCCCATTTATAATAAATTATCTAATATTATTACTTTTGTTTAAAGATTCCCATAATCCTATAATCAATTCTATTCTTATAACATCAAAATATTTCTTATAATTTTTATAATAGCAATATCTTTCTTATCTAATTTATTATTTTCATTAAACAAATAGTTT
Organism: Anoplolepis gracilipes; assembly: GCF_047496725.1. NCBI lineage: Eukaryota > Metazoa > Arthropoda > Insecta > Hymenoptera > Formicidae > Anoplolepis > Anoplolepis gracilipes. The sequence goes on along the minus strand of NC_132970.1, from coordinate 20,323,173 downwards.
ATTTATTTGTTATATAAATTGTGAAATAAATATATCCTCGAATAAATATTTTACAAAATTAATTTGTTTTAGAATATTTTTCAACGCAAAATTATAAAATTTTACTTATTTAACAATCATAATAAGGATGTTGCAATTACATATACAGCTTACGTAATTTTAATATTCTTAAGTTGTTGTTACTTTTTTTTTTACTTTTTTAATTATATTTTTAAAATTTTCCCGTATCATTAAATAAAAGAATAAAATTGTGCATGTTATTGTATTTATTTATTTACTTGGAAAACTTTTACTTGAATTATTGATTTTACAGAAATAATAAAACAAATAAAAAGTTTCTAAAGAAATCAAGCTTTCTAACGTATATTTTTAAATGATGACATTCTAGGCTGTTAAAAAGTCCTAATAAAAAATTGAATAAGGATTGCTTAATAATAAAAAACATAAGTTTATTTTTTTATAACAATACGAGAGAATTAAAAAAATATAAGTATTTTTTAGTAGCAAAAAATGCCTATTAAATTTCATTTCTTTTAACTTGTCTAAAATCTGACGAAAAATATAAGAACCTAATTTTCACTTTTCTCTTTAGAGGAATGGTTCTTAACTGATGTTCGGCGGAACACTAGTGTTTCGCGAAATTATGAAAGTTTCAGTGTAACTTTTAATAAAAGAATGTTTATGCACATTTTTTTGTTGGTTTTATGATCTTAATGATTTTGATGTTTTGCAAATTTTCCTTCTAATAAAAAAAAAGTGTTCCGTGACTTTGAAAAGGTTAAGAACTACTGGTTTAGAGGAATGTAATTGCTCAGAGAGGAATATATGCTTATATGTATAAAAAACCTTTTTTAATTTTTGACGCATTATCTCCTAAAATATATTGCTTTCATTTAGAACTATTATCTATGTATCTATATATCTATATGTATTTTTATATATATACATATTATATATACGTATATATAATATTTTATTATAAATACATTGAAAATGAGAAATAATGATAATTATGCACATTAAGAGCATATTAGAAGCATATTCAGAGATTTGAATAACCTTTATATATGTTGTAAGTGTCATGACCCTGAATAATATCCAAAAGGTTTTTTCGTCGCTCGTTGTTTATTAAAAAGTTATAAGCATAAGAATAAGTAATTTTAACGCATTTCATGTAATTTTTGACATTATGTACATTTTATAAAATGTGCTCTTAGTATATAGTATTTACTACACATGAATAAATGAACTATACTAAATTTGCTAAATATCCTACTTAGGGGGGGATGCTTCGATGTTCTTGATCTTGACATATGTTTTCAAGGTCATCACTCTGAGTAACGCTTTTAAAAGGTTTTAGCCGTCGCTCATTGTTTACTAAAAAGTTACAAAAATTTTTTTAAATTGACGTTTTTTACAATTATTTTATCAAATACTGAAAATTTAAAAAAAATGTTTCAAATAAAAGTTGTAGGCCTCTTCAAAATACACATTTTATATTCTATCCATTTTTATTATACGAGGAATAGCTTTCGAGAAAAACAACGATAAAGACTATAAACTTTATACAATATTAATTATAACATAATATATAGTCCCACTGCATCTGCGCATACACTTTCCTACCCACAAGGCGGAACCCACTATGTCCACGAATAGACTTTCTATGAGTGAAAAGTGTTTGCGTGGATACAGTGGGTTCCGCTCTCCTACGGGAAAGCTCCACTTCCAAAAAAACCTAACCCAACCCATTTGTTGTGTGGATAGGAAAGTGTATGCGCAGATACAGTGGGACTATAATATATGTAATATTATAATTTATATTGTATAAAGTTTTTATAGTCTTTATTGTTGTTTTTCTCGAAAACTATCACTCGTATAATAAAAATGAATAGGATATAAAACGTGTATTTTGAAGAGACTTACAACTTTTACTTGAAACATTTTTTTTAATTTCCAGTATTTGATAAAATAATTGCAAAAAACGTCAATTTTTAACAATTTTTTTATGTAACTTTTTAGTAAACAACGAGCGACGGCTAAAACCTTTTAAGCGTTACTAAGAATAATGACCTTGACACCATATGTCAAGGTCAAGGACATCGGAGCATCCTCCCCTAAACAGGATATTTACCCTAAATTTTATCACACTTTTCTACATGGATTTCCAAAATCTTTAGCGAAGCGAATTCTATTGCGACGTCACCTCTGTTTTCAGTGCAAAACGAGATTTATTACTGCACGATTTCACATGAGTTTTGAACTGTTTACGCGAAGCGAGATCAAAATTATTAACGTATATAAGTATAACAGTTATGTACAGGTTGAGTTATGTTGCATATATTTTTGTATGACACACATCATATATTTACTTCTCAAATGTACAAGGATTCGGAAAAATATGCTCTCACACCTGGAAAAATTTAGATTATCAAACTTAATATATCTTTTTTAATTTAAAACTATACCCTAAAATCTAAAAGTTATTGTAATTTGTGAAAATCCTTCCATTATAACTTTTTAATAAACAATAAGTACCGCCTAAAACCTATTGATTACTCAAGATCAGAACACTATACGTTAAGATCATTCAAATCTGTGAGGTCATAATATATGTCAAAGCCATTTAAATCTTTGAAGTCACCCTTTATTATGTATAATTACTATTATTTATTATTTTCAATATGTTTAATATAAAATATTTGTGTATATGATATACAGGCATACATATAATTTTAAATAAGAGAAATTTTTGGCAAAATTATAGTAAATAGTTTTTTGTCAAAAATTAAAAACGGTTTTTCATATTATGCTTTTATTATGCTAATTACCAAAATACTAGTCCGTTACACATTCTTGTTAAATTAAAAAAAATTTTGTTAAATAAAATTACTATTTATTGACAATAAATAATCATAAAATTATTCTACATAGAACTATAACTTGAAAAATATTATGATAAATATCATTGAGATTGAAGCATACAATAATTATCACAAACGTATGTGGAGGGAAAATAGAACTCTCCTTGAATTGGTAAGTTTTATTCAAAATTAAATTTATATTAAGTTTTCTATTAGTATTTATATCCGTAATATATGTCACAAGTATTTTGTCCTTTAATTATGTGAGTCTTTTAAGATGGCACAAAATTATTACATTAATTCATAATAATCTGACTTAGGCAAATAATGAAGCTAATTTTTACGCGTATAAAAATCTTGTGAAAGAATGGACGTCGTATGCTGACAAAAAACTGAACAGCCGTATACATGAAATCGAAAAAATAAAGAAATATTTTAAGATATAGTTTTTCTTTCCTTAAAATATTAAGAACTTTTCAAAAGATATTAATCGTGATTAGTTATCACAATTACAGCAAAAAAATATATATATATAATATTGTTTTTATACTATTAAATTATCATATATAAACAATATTTATCCTTAAATATATAATGTGCATATTAATATATACACATATACACACACACACATATATATATATATATATACTTAACATGTAGCAATAATAACAGTTTAATATTATTAAGCATAATGTTTTGTTATAATATTATTCTTAATATATTATATGAATTACTTCTAATTATTATCTATGTATATATATGTGTATATAATAAATAAAATAATAAATTTGTAGCGATGACAACTGTTCAATAATATTATATATAATATATTTTATCAATATTATTTTGAATATACATATATTATCATGTAATTTATATTTAATTAATTAGTTAATAGTTATAATACGAACATAAAAATTATTTTAGAATTTTTAATATTTATTTATATTTTTAATATTATTAGTTAAATTTCTTTATATGTATCCAAGTGTGCATTTTCCGATTCATAATAAATTATCTAATATTATTATTTTTGTTTAAAGATTCCTTTAATCCTATAATCAATTCTATTCTTATAATATCAAAATATTTTTTATAATTTTTATAATAGCAATATCGCTCTTATGTAATTTATTATTTTTACTATACAAATAGTTTATCTGTTTGTTATATAAATTCGGAAATAAATATATCCTCGAATAAATATTTTACAAAATTAATTTGTTTTAGAATATTTTTCAACACAAAATTATAAAATTTTAGTTTACTTATTTAACAATCATAATATGGATATTGCAATTACATATACAGCTTTCGTAATTTTAATATTTTGAAGTTATAATTTTAATATTTTCAAGTTGTTGTGACTTACCATAATTATTTAGGCCACAATTATTTCCTTAATAATATTTAAACTTAAATATATTTTGTTTGATGTTGTGTTGTTCGATGATTTAAGTTCAAGTCAGAGTGAGAACGCAAAACAATTAAATATAATAAATAATAATAAAATAAACTATTAAGTAATAGTCAAGCAATTAAAATTAAGGTAACAAAAAGTGTCATGACATATTACATTCAGCAAATAATTAATCTATACTTTTAAATACATATTTTAATATTATAATTTTATATTTCACGTATATACATGTATGTTATAGTAGGTACTTGAAATATTTTGACAATAAATTAATAATAACGTGATGTATTTACGTTAGAGTGCGTTAATGTTCTCTTTGTCAGCTCTGTTATCGTACAACGAAAGGAGATTTTAACATGATTAAAATGACTTCAACATATTATATTAATAAGAATAATTATAATATATTATTTACGTATTACATAAAAAATAAATATGTGAATGTACGTTGATATAGAAATGCTTTAATTCTCAACACGTAAAGATTAAAAATTATTATATATAGATGTAGGAAAACATAAATACTTATTTTTCTATATTGCTTAAATCGTATATAAAATTAACAAAATATATAATACATAGATAAATATAAAAAATTAGCATATTCAATGAATCTTAAAATATCTTAAATATTAAGTAAAATATTATTCTAAATTTAAATTTTGTAGGATGTGATGACCTTATATAACTTGTAAATATGTTTGTATTTATATATATATATTTATTATGATGTCTCTTACATCGACATTGCCAGTTTTCGATTACCTCTTGAAACGTTAAGATTAAGATAGTACAGATTAACGGTTCACGGTGATAAAGTATCAACTTTAATTAGTTCTGAGAAGAAAAGAAATTGTATTAGAAATAACACAGCATTTTTAGTATACAAGGTGAGTCTTTAGAAACAGAATATTATATAACTTTTTCTTAAATATATGTAAAAGATAGGACGTAATTTAAATTATATTAAAATATGAACACACACGAGAATATATTTCTTTAAAATTATTTTCAAAATTGTTAAATTGTTAAACTTTTATTAGATTTTTCAATTCTTTTTCTTTCATTTTTTTAAAAAACTTATACATGTTCTTAAGTTTTACGTACATATACTCTTTATCTGACAAAAACATAAATCTATTTTTATTATAATATTGTTATAGAATGTCTTTGGATTAAAGAAAAGATTAAAAAAGGAAAGTATTTAAAAAATATTTTTTATATTTAGTTCATATATTTTTAAATTAATAACAGAAAATTAAATAATACATTTACAATGTTAAAAATTACCATGTTTATATAATACCGTGCATATGTTTATTCTGTATCTTTTCATAATATCAATAATAATTTGCAAGGTTACTTTAAAATCGATTATTGATTTGATATATCCATTTAAACGAATAATGAACAAACGGTAAACGTTTATCTCGTTACTAAAAAAATGTGTATAATATATAATAAATACAAAAACATACAAATTGTTTTTGATCTAGTTGCGCGCACACACACATACACATACACACGCGCGCGCACATATATGTATGTGTTTATCCGTGTTTGAAAAGACTTACCAAAAAAGTCGAAAAAAATTTAATTTTCTGTTGACTATTCCGTTGATTATTCGTTGCTTGTTTACTAAAAATATAATCATCTTTTGGAAATAGCATGTACGTAGGTCGATCTGCAATTCATCACGGATAAAATTTCTAATTACTCAGAAAAGCTAATTTTAAAAAATACTTTATAAATTTGTTTGCAGTAAAGTTTATTATCTAAATTTTATTTTATATATGTCTTTCTTTTAACAGGAACAGTTGCTACAGATACCTAAAAGTTGACATGGCGCTTCTAAGACTGTTATTTTATGGCGGTTTTATATTTAGCACCATAATAACTTATTCAATTAATGAAAATACGGGAAATTCATCGATTGCATTTAATGATTACTTTGATGATATAATACCAGTGCATTACGACGTCAAGTTAATACCATATTTCAAAGAAGACAAGGAACATGAAATATATAAATATAAAGACTATAAAACAGATATAGAAGAGTATCAAACAAAAGGCAACTTTGTTTTCTACGGCGAATTAAGTGCTATTATCGATATTTCTCGTGAAATTACAAAAATATATTTAAATTCAACGGCATTAATAATTCTGTTATCTGGAACGTTGACAAATGATTTATCCATATATACTGCAGATTTACAAAATAAGACTGTAGATACCAATGTTAAATATTTATTTACGCAATATATTTACTGTGATCTAAAGCAAAATTGCATTTTACATTTCAATGAAATTTTATCAAATGGACGTTACAGACTTAATATAAAATTTATCACTGCAATTGATAACACGGAAAATATTATTACTTATTTAGAAACTATAGTCAAAAGGGGAGGATCATACGAAATGTGAGTAATTACGAATACAAAAAATATAAATTTTTAATAATGTTGCTTTCGCATCTTTTATCTCCTTTTTATAATATTTAGTTTTATAATACTTTACATCACTACCTCTATTTCACCTTATATTACTCAAAAATGTCATCATAACATTTTATACTATGTTTGAATTGTTAATTAATCCTATTTATTATTAAACACGTGAAATATATAAATATAAAAAATATATATTAACAATTATATATATATATATATATATAACAGGGTAAATCGTAACTAAATATTTTTTATGTGAGCCATAATTTTTTAATCATGTTAGAGATCATTTTCCCTTAGCGAAAATATTGAGACATTAATTCAATAACTTGAGTTATCAACGATTAAATAAGAAGAGTTTTTTGTAAATATTGAGGCTTGATAATCGAAAAATATAAATATATATATAGAGCATACGCGCGTATAAAGGTACAAAGAAATTTTATATTTTATTTCATGCATATACGTAATAAAACGACATAAAGTATAAATTATTGCATTCCCATCTATACTATTCAACTTTCCACGATATATTTTTTATATTTATATATTTCACGTGTTTAATAATAAATAGGATTAATTAACAATTATATATATATATATATATATATATATATATAATTGTTAATATATATATATATATATATATATATATATATATATATAAAACAGGGTAAATTATAACTAAATATTTTTTATGTGAGCCATAATTTTTTAATCATGTTAGAGATCATTTTCCCTTAGCGAAAATATTGAGACATTAATTCAATAACTTGAGTTATCAACGATTAAATAAAAAGAGTTTTTTGTAAATATTGAGGCTTGATAATCGAAAAATAAAAATTTTATAGTTTATGTATAATTAAAATAAAAAAGTTTATATTGCGAATAATCTATTAATATAAAAAAATTAAGATAGCTTCAAAAATGTTAATGACTTTTACAACTCGAAAAAGTCACAACTCAAATTCATGTAAATTTTTCTTGCTCAACTTTCTTTTAACTTCAATCAATTGCGACATTTGTTTAAACATTTACGGATAGACATTCTATATATATAATGCTATTGATTAATAAAAATTATCGTTATTTAAATCAATATTATTAAAATGTCGTAGGTTAGACGGAATACATTTTCAGGCAACTGGAGCCCAACGATTGTTTCCATGCTGGAACAAGCCAACAAGGAAGACCACTTTTAACATTTCCATAAAGCATCATCGTAAATACAAAGTTTTTTCAAATATGCCGGTACAAGAAGAGGAAACATGCAAACATGAAATGCATGAAAATGAAACATATATGAAATGGACATGCTTTAATACTACTCCTCCAATGTCCACTTATATCGTGACGGTTGTAATCTCGTCAGCAGTTTTACTTAAATTTTTGATGGTAGAACCTAGAATCATTATATGGGGCAGACCCGAATTAGAGCATATGGAATTTGCTGAAATGATGGCAACCAAAGCAATGATAATATTTGAACATAAATGGACAAAATTGAAAATACCAAAAGTGCAATTTGTTGCAATCCATAGTTTGCTATATGACGATGAGAAATGGGGCCTTCTGTTAAATAGGTAATTCAAAAATTAAAAAAAAATATTAATTTATTAAAATACAATTTTTATAAGAAACAAAATTAAAAATAATTAAATTAAAAATATAAAATTAGAAATATATACGTCTAAATATAGTTGTTTTAATGTAAAATTTTTAGACATGTACATTATTATACATATATTTTTATAACTAATTATAGGTTGATTTCAATACATCATATATACATATGTATATCACGTATATGACAATAATTTATGTCACAATTTTTATATAATTAGTAAAAAGCAATATATAAAACAATTCTATCACATGAGTTATATTATCCATTTAGAAGATATTTTTAATTTTAAATCAGAAAATATATCAAAATTATTATTTGGCCAAGTTTATGTAAATACTAAACTCTGAAAATTTAATTTCCATATTTTTTAGTGAAACAGATATTATTTACAATGAAAATCTTGATTCTGTTGCGCTTAAAATAAAAGTAGCGCGGTTGATAGGGCACAAAATGGCATATCAATGGTTTGGTGATGTAATTAATCTATTTTCGTCATCTGAGTTGTGGTTAATCGATGGTCTTACTACATTGTATGGAATTGATGCTATCGACCGTATTTTGGTAATTTTTTTATATCTTTTTAGTAATATTCTTAATGTATCAATTATATCTAATGTATATATTTTATATTTTAATATGTTTTGTATGTTTTTATGTTAAAAATAAAATATTATTTTATTTATATAAGTAGATATAATCTCTAATATTATAAGATAATAAAAATTTTTACACTATTTTTAACATTAAATATGTCATATAAAAGTTGCTAAAGCTATTTATAAATATCTGGAAAGACTAAATTTTATATTGGTTCTCGATATTCTAAAATTATAAAATTTGAAATACGGAAAGAAATAATACCATAATTTTCAATTATTTCAAATAGGTTTAAATGACAGGACTGTTTCACAAACTACACATTACTTTATCGAAAAATTTTACTATATTTTGTAATGTTGATAAAAAATTTTCAAATTTATGTTCAATAAAAGCATTGAATGTGTACCGTAAATATTTCATTCGACTAAATAGTCATTCGATTATATTAACTCTTTCTTCTTTAGGATTACAAAAATTCGGAAATGGTGGATTTATTTGTAGTTCAAGTTTACTATGAATCACTTCGTTTGGAGACTCACAATCAGTCTCTTATAAAGGAAGCCAATTTTTTCGAAAATAATGCCTTTTCTTCTTTTTACCATTACGTTAAAGGTAAAAAAATCAATAAATTTATTTGAATGAATCAAGTCAATAAATATATTTGAATATAAGTACAGATATATATGTGTGTATATATTAGTATACTAAAATTTAAAAAATTATGAAAAATGTAGTTGAAAGACTTCTAAACGAACTTATATATAAATCACATAGTATGATTTGAATTGTAACACCCTTAATATTACGCATGCTGCAGTATGTAATTACAGATAAAATTTTTCAACGGGAAATTTATGAATATTTAAAGCAGTGAGTATATTATGAAATATGTATAATGTATATACTATTTTAATATATTATTTAATATATTATTTACTTATATATCATAGAATTCAGCATATAAAACATTAAATATTGCAATTATGTAAGATGTACTTATAAAGTGTAAATTAAATAACACTTTGATATTTTCTGATATATAATTTACAATTAGTACCAATTTTACTGTGTCAATAATGTGTCAAATTTTTGCCAATATAGTGATTTTAAGTCGACGACTTCCATTCTTCTCCAAAATTTATGGCTCACCATGCAATATATTTTAAACATATCACATCCTCAGATAGAACAAATGCTTCCTTCAACAATAGTAAATGATTGGATGAAATCTATAAATTATCCTGTGTTGAAAATAACGCGAGATTTCTCGAATAAAGCAAATGTATATAATATAACAATAGAAAATTATGAAATACTTAAAAAATACGCTTTCTGGGTACCTGTAACTTTTACCTCCCAAAATAATCTAAATTTTGAAGAGATTAGAGCTCCTTTCGACAAAAGATTAATAGTTTTGTCGTCATCCCAGCCAACTTGGCGAGTTTCTATAAAAGATAATGATTGGATAATATTCAATTTACGACAAACTGGTGAATATTGATTAATTTATTATATTTCTACATAATTAAAGTATTAAACCATTATATAATGTAACTATATTCTTTTTTGATAACATTACGCAATATATGAATAAATACATAGTAACATTATATAAATATTTCAAAAAATATTGTATGACGTATTCTCTGCATTTTACTATCGATTAACATGAAATAAATTCAATTTTGTATATATTATTATTTAAGCAAAAATAAATATAAATGGATATATAATTTCTTATATAGTTTCATTCTACGCAATATTACTACAAACATTACCCTAAAATAATGTTTTTCTTAATTATTATAATTTGTCTTTTTTTTAATACTTGGAATTACTCAAATATGTAAAATGCAGATAATTATAAATATTTTTTAATAAATTTAATAAATCAATTAAGTGAACATCTAATAATATAAAAATTATTTACTACAGGATACTATCGCGTTAACTACGATCCTGAAAACTGGCAAAAAATTGCAGAATATTTAAACTCTACAGAATATACAAAAATACATGTTCTTAATCGTGCTAAAATCATCGACGATGCATTTTATTTTATGATAAATGGCCAACTCAATTCTTCCTTATTTTGGAATTTGACGAGCCATCTTGAACAAGAAACAAATTATATAGCATGGTATCCTATGATAAAAGCTTTTGAACACATGTCGAGCATCTTTCCATTTCCAGATAAAGAAGTCAAAAATATCAAGGTAAATAACAATAGAATTAATCATTTGAAGAGTTTTTAAGTTGTTTTATGTCATATTTTTCAAAAAAATAAAATATATGTAGCTAAAAAGATTCAAATAGTTTTTTTGTATTCTTATTTAAGATATAGTAAAATCTATTTTATTTAAGAAAAGTTTTTATTTCAGTTTTATATTATAATTGTTAAACATACATTAAATTTTTTCAAAATTATATTTCTCATATTATAGAAAAATTTTTTATTTTTTAAATTTTAATTTTTAAAATTAAATGTACGTATAGTAATCAATCGTAAATATAATAATATGAAAAAGATCGGTAATTTTCTATGAGTATGTTGTTAATAAATTAAAATTTACTTTGCATATTTGCATGTGCATCATAATATGTAGGTTCTCCTTTATATCTTTTTATTTTGGATTGTAGAAAAGATATTAAAAACAAAAGTTGTTTGGCTCAAAAGGGTATATGTATATATAATTTGGTGACATTAGTTTGACTTTAAGTGTACAAGCCAAGGTCAAACTAATTGCATTATCTCATAATCTCTTTGAAGCCAAACAACTTTTTTGTGAAACATTGATTCCATAATTAAAAATAAAAAAATTTTTAGGACGGAGAGAATAAATTAAAATAAGATGTATGTGTATATATGTGTTGCTAGTACGGACTTAAGACTATTATGTTTTTTAATATGTATAGAATATCTCAGTTTTAAAGTTAGAGTATCCCAAAAGTGATATACAATAATAACTATACATATATTAAATTAGTTCAAAATTAAATATGTAAAAAATATAGGCTTACAAGGGAACCTCGCGAACCCGAAATTTCTGATTTTAATGAAACTTTGTACACATATAGAGAGAATAAATAGGTGAATTTATAAATTTTCAGTTGCTGCCTAAAAACGATTCTAAAGGATGAAACCACCTTTTACATATTGAGCCGTTTTTCGGTTTTTTCTATATATCTCGAAAATTATTGGAGCTATCGAAAAATATTTTATACAAAAGTTTTATAATAAAAAGTCCTCTATTTAACCACATTAATAGAATTTTTTAAAAATAATTAAAAAAATTTTTTTTCTTAAATCTTTGAAAAAAATTATTTAAAAAAAATTTTATTAATCTAGTCAAATAGAGGTGTTTTTATCATGAAATTTTTGTATAAAACATATTACGATATCTCGAATAATTTTCAAGACATATAGAAAAGCTACCCTTTATATGAAATATGATTTCACTTTAGAAGCATTTTCAGGCCGCAATTAAATAATTCTAAATTTATTTACTTATGTACCTACATATTATATATGTTATGTAAGTTAAAAAATTAATATAAAACTCTACATATTATAGTTTTATCAAAATTAAAAATTTTTGAAGGTTTTTTTTTCACCTTAATATTACATAATTAAATTGTTAATGATTAATAGTCCTATTTCACTCGCCGAATTCAGTTATTATAATTTTATTTATATGAAATATTAATCTTCATTTGTCATTTATTTGGTATGTTTTTGTAATACAAGTCATACTGATTTATCTTAAAACGTATTTTTTTCATTCTCAGTAATCTTACGTAAATTAAGGAACACACACACATACACACACACACACACACACACACACACACACACACACACACACACACACACACACACACACACACACACACACACACACACACACACACACACACACACACACACACACACACACACACACACACACACAAATATATGTATTTAGAATGTTTATGAAAAACCACCGGAATTTTAAAAATTAACTTACTAAATTAAATCATATTCAATCAGTACGTGAGATACATTTATTCTGTTTGTTCGAGCGATTTTTAGTAACTTAAAAAGTTTTTATACGTATAAACACAAATTTTTTACATTAACAAATGACGCTTTTACATAAATTTGAGATTAAAATTAATACATTATTTGGATAATGTTGAGGATAAAACGAGATTTATTTCTTTTCCAACAAAATAGAGTTCCACTCGAATCTTGTTCGTATAAAGCTAGAGATACAAATTTTTTAACTTATTTTCACATACAAAAACAGATCAAGGGATGTAATGTTAGGACTTTTCAATGGCTGTTCGATCAGCCTGCTTCTCTTTCAATCTACTTGTTGAGAAATTGAATGTACAACGCTACACGCTTACTGTAAACCTATATAATTATTTGACTTGATTAACTTTTAGGAGAAAATAAAGAATATATTGGCCAATCTACTTGAGAAAATAAAATACCAAGAAGATCCTGAGGAAAGTGATCTTACTAAATGTTTAAGGCAAGAAGCCATTAAATGGTTATGTATTCTCGGTGACTTGAATTGCCTCACAAGAGCTTATGCAGAATTGTTGCTGTTGTATATGTGGAATACAAATAAGTAATTTTTCTAAGTGTTACAGTTTTTAACATTATTTGCGTATTCAATTATTGAATCAAGATACAATATTATAGCGCTAAATATGTTTAATCTAACTTTTATTTTTGGATGTTGTAGACTTTTACCGTGGTGGAAAGAGTGGATATACTGTAAAGGTTTGATGTCAGCAGAGAAACATATTTGGCGTATGATGAAGGAACATTTAACGAAAGAATATAATAATGATAGATTTTTAGAATTTTTAGCTTGCGCTTCAAATAAAATAATGGAAGAATATTTAGAATCAATAATGTTCAAACATAATGAAACATATAATGAAACACAAATCAAGAGAAATATGATGAGTTATCTTTTTATTATTGCAAAACATGCAAACCACAGTAATGTGCTTTCGAAAATACTAACAAATTTTGATCAATTAAAACCAAGGTAATAACCAAAAATATTTTTTTCTTGAACAAATATTTCTTACAATTACGAAAATTAATTACTTATAATAATTATATGTGTTGTTTTATAGAGGGTTCAACGGAGTTGCCATATTTATTGGCATTATTAATCATGTGTATTCTGAAAAACAATTAACGCAGGTAAATTTTATAGATCCGGTTATTTCTTTTATTATTAAGCTTATTTATGTATAATGTAAACATGTATCTATATATATATATATATATATATAGATTATATATATATATATATATATATATATATATATATATAGATATATATATATATATAGACAAATTTTCCTTCTAATAAAAAAAAAGTGTTCCGTGACTTTGAAAAGGTTAAGAACTACTGGTTTAGAGGAATGTAACTACTCAGAGAGGAATATATGCTTATATGTATAAAAAACCTTTTTTAATTTTTGACGCATTATCTCCTAAAATATATTGCTTTCATTTAGAACTATTATCTATGTATCTATATATCTATATGTATTTTTATATATATACATATTATATATACGTATATATAATATTTTATTATAAATACATTGAAAATGAGAAATAATGATAATTATGCACATTAAGAGCATATTAGAAGCATATTCAGAGATTTGAATAACCTTTATATATGTTGTAAGTGTCATGACCCTGAATAATATCCAAAAGGTTTTTTCGTCGCTCGTTGTTTATTAAAAAGTTATAAGCATAAGAATAAGTAATTTTAACGCATTTCATGTAATTTTTGACATTATGTACATTTTATAAAATGTGCTCTTAGTATATAGTATTTACTACACATGAATAAATGAACTATACTAAATTTGCTAAATATCCTACTTAGGGGGGGATGCTTCGATGTTCTTGATCTTGACATATGTTTTCAAGGTCATCACTCTGAGTAACGCTTTTAAAAGGTTTTAGCCGTCGCTCATTGTTTACTAAAAAGTTACAAAAATTTTTTTAAATTGACGTTTTTTACAATTATTTTATCAAATACTGAAAATTTAAAAAAAATGTTTCAAATAAAAGTTGTAGGCCTCTTCAAAATACACATTTTATATTCTATCCATTTTTATTATACGAGGAATAGCTTTCGAGAAAAACAACGATAAAGACTATAAACTTTATACAATATTAATTATAACATAATATATAGTCCCACTGCATCTGCGCATACACTTTCCTACCCACAAGGCGGAACCCACTATGTCCACGAATAGACTTTCTATGAGTGAAAAGTGTTTGCGTGGATACAGTGGGTTCCGCTCTCCTACGGGAAAGCTCCACTTCCAAAAAAACCTAACCCAACCCATTTGTTGTGTGGATAGGAAAGTGTATGCGCAGATACAGTGGGACTATAATATATGTAATATTATAATTTATATTGTATAAAGTTTTTATAGTCTTTATTGTTGTTTTTCTCGAAAACTATCACTCGTATAATAAAAATGAATAGGATATAAAACGTGTATTTTGAAGAGACTTACAACTTTTACTTGAAACATTTTTTTTAATTTCCAGTATTTGATAAAATAATTGCAAAAAACGTCAATTTTTAACAATTTTTTTATGTAACTTTTTAGTAAACAACGAGCGACGGCTAAAACCTTTTAAGCGTTACTAAGAATAATGACCTTGACACCATATGTCAAGGTCAAGGACATCGGAGCATCCTCCCCTAAACAGGATATTTACCCTAAATTTTATCACACTTTTCTACATGGATTTCCAAAATCTTTAGCGAAGCGAATTCTATTGCGACGTCACCTCTGTTTTCAGTGCAAAACGAGATTTATTACTGCACGATTTCACATGAGTTTTGAACTGTTTACGCGAAGCGAGATCAAAATTATTAACGTATATAAGTATAACAGTTATGTACAGGTTGAGTTATGTTGCATATATTTTTGTATGACACACATCATATATTTACTTCTCAAATGTACAAGGATTCGGAAAAATATGCTCTCACACCTGGAAAAATTTAGATTATCAAACTTAATATATCTTTTTTAATTTAAAACTATACCCTAAAATCTAAAAGTTATTGTAATTTGTGAAAATCCTTCCATTATAACTTTTTAATAAACAATAAGTACCGCCTAAAACCTATTGATTACTCAAGATCAGAACACTATACGTTAAGATCATTCAAATCTGTGAGGTCATAATATATGTCAAAGCCATTTAAATCTTTGAAGTCACCCTTTATTATGTATAATTACTATTATTTATTATTTTCAATATGTTTAATATAAAATATTTGTGTATATGATATACAGGCATACATATAATTTTAAATAAGAGAAATTTTTGGCAAAATTATAGTAAATAGTTTTTTGTCAAAAATTAAAAACGGTTTTTCATATTATGCTTTTATTATGCTAATTACCAAAATACTAGTCCGTTACACATTCTTGTTAAATTAAAAAAAATTTTGTTAAATAAAATTACTATTTATTGACAATAAATAATCATAAAATTATTCTACATAGAACTATAACTTGAAAAATATTATGATAAATATCATTGAGATTGAAGCATACAATAATTATCACAAACGTATGTGGAGGGAAAATAGAACTCTCCTTGAATTGGTAAGTTTTATTCAAAATTAAATTTATATTAAGTTTTCTATTAGTATTTATATCCGTAATATATGTCACAAGTATTTTGTCCTTTAATTATGTGAGTCTTTTAAGATGGCACAAAATTATTACATTAATTCATAATAATCTGACTTAGGCAAATAATGAAGCTAATTTTTACGCGTATAAAAATCTTGTGAAAGAATGGACGTCGTATGCTGACAAAAAACTGAACAGCCGTATACATGAAATCGAAAAAATAAAGAAATATTTTAAGATATAGTTTTTCTTTCCTTAAAATATTAAGAACTTTTCAAAAGATATTAATCGTGATTAGTTATCACAATTACAGCAAAAAAATATATATATATAATATTGTTTTTATACTATTAAATTATCATATATAAACAATATTTATCCTTAAATATATAATGTGCATATTAATATATACACATATACACACACACACACACACACATATATATATATATATATATACTTAACATGTAGCAATAATAACAGTTTAATATTATTAAGCATAATGTTTTGTTATAATATTATTCTTAATATATTATATGAATTACTTCTAATTATTATCTATGTATATATATGTGTATATAATAAATAAAATAATAAATTTGTAGCGATGACAACTGTTCAATAATATTATATATAATATATTTTATCAATATTATTTTGAATATACATATATTATCACGTAATTTATATTTAATTAATTAGTTAATAGTTATAATACGAACATAAAAATTATTTTAGAATTTTTAATATTTATTTATATTTTTAATATTATTAGTTAAATTTCTTTATATGTATCCAAGTGTGCATTTTCCGATTAATAATAAATTATCTAATATTATTATTTTTGTTTAAAGATTCCTTTAATCCTATAATCAATTCTATTCTTATAATATCAAAATATTTCTTGTAATTTTTATAATATTAATATTTCTCTTATCTAGTTTATTATTTTCACTATACAAATATTTCATTTATTTGTTATATAAATTTGGAAATAAATATATACTCGAATAAATATTTTACAAAATTAATTTATTTTAGAATATTTTTCAACACAAAATTATAAATTTCTAGTTTACTTCTATAATAATCATAATATGAGTATTACAATTACATATACAGCTTTCGTAATTTTAATATTTTAAAGTTATAATAACAGTTAATAATTTCTGCGCCCCTGTTCTCTTTCCGATGCCATCCGCCGCCTCTTTCTTTCGAGGCTTCTTCACTTCCAACTGAGGGCGTTGTATATGCGTGTGCATTTAATACGTAGGTTCGTTTTACTATTAGTGCTTTTTCTCGCGCGCGCGATGATAGTTGCTAGAAAGATTATTACGACGATGCAATGGCAGTAATGTTGAGTGCGCGCGTAACGCTCCGATCGCCGTAAATACACTCGTTTTACCACGATACGTAACTTCGCCAATATCTTCATGACTGTTTGCTTCAACTCGTCGACGTAATACGATACGAAGGCGATGCTCGATATGCACTTGAAAATGTTTGGCTTAATTTATTTTAAGTCTCAATTATATACATAAGATACGCGACGCTTTGACAGGTGGCATTTTAACTTGTATATTATGAATTCATATTACTTATAAAAATTTTATAGTCTACGATACTAATAAAGATTAAAAGCATAAAAAGATCGCAGAATATCAGTAAAAGATGAGAGAATTTTTGTTATGTAAATTTTTATTATGTCACGTAAAAGGTTACAGGTGCAAAGCAGCAAAGCAGCGATCAAATTAAATTTACTTTTAAAATCTCAAGTTTGTGACAAACAAGATCTATTAGTTTCTCATTGCAAACTTCTATGGCAGTCTTGCGTGTGCTTGCCTATTAGTGCAAGAGCATATATGCTATGAACATTATTTCTGCTGCTGGTGCAACAGTGCAAAACAGATAACGATATTACAACTCGACAAATCGATTGATTAAATCATTTTGATTTATCTTATCTCGTGACTTCCAGCCATGCAAAAAATTCAACTAAGGAAAAACGATAAATCTGTACATGATTCGTAATGTTCAATGTCATGTTTATATGTGTTTCGACTCCAATCACTCATTGATAATTTTTACCAAATATCGAGAGATAATCTTTATAGAAATTTTTATTTTGATTTGATTTTGTCGAGATTTATGCGTGTTTGTTTCAACTTCGTATCTTGGCGCCATCGATAGCCTTCGATTCCATCTAATTTCTATCAAGTTTTGTACGACAATCGCCAGAAGAAGGAAAATGATGAACGAAGTTGCGCGTAGATATAATTTTGCACTAATCGTCGCCGAGTTTCGAGTTGGCGTGCAATGTCCTGGCGCCGGTTTACGTGATCACGGTACCGATACCATGACGTTATCAATAGCTCTCCATTGCAGAAACGTGCGATAGCGGCTTCCACGTTATAAATCAGTAGCGTTCATTGCGAGTCCGAGAGAATCCGAAAGAGATACCATTCGATCCGCCAACGGGTTCTCGATTATCCGGTTGCGATTATGTCGTACGACATGTATACACGTGAAAAAGGACGGCGAGAAAAAGAGAAAACTTAAAAAGCCGAGAGAGAGAGAGAGAGAGAGAGAGAGAGAGAGAGAGAGAGAGAGAGAGAAAGACCAATCGCCACGATAGTTATCCGTCTAAATGCGTATACGCGTAATTAATTGACTATGGAAAACCTCGATCTACGATCTTCCGTAGTGCGTCGGCCAGTAAAGTCTGCGAGTCCAGACAGATAACGAATCTAATGTGACGCACAAGCTGGTTTTTTCGCGAATAAGAAACATGCATCGAACTACACATATTCAGATCGATATTATCTTAATAAATGAAAGTAGAAATGCGGTTAAAAGCACAGGAGAATAATTTCATCGTGTTTGCTTGCACGTCGCAATTTTATCAATAATATTAAATCAATATAAAAAATCATTTATATTGATTCAAAATCAGTTTTATATAAGATATTTGCATTTGTTTTTAAGAAAAATTATTACATAAATCATAATAAAAATTAATATCAGTATTAAATTATATGCATTATTATATAATATATGCGTATATCTATATTTAAAATATATTATAGTTATTATAATTTAAAAGAATAAGAGATATTCCATAAAAACTATACTCTATATATAAACTACTATAAATCACAATAACAAAATTAATAATCTATATTAAATCCATATATTAACTACATATATATTAAAAATATGATTAAAACTATCGAACCAAATGTATAATAATTAGGATTTAATTAGGTTAAAATAATTACGCAGTCATGCGACTTCAAAATGACTAGTCGCATTAGAACATTCTCGCGTCTCGTATTAGTCACGGCGCCGAATGAGCGATGACCGGCACACCTTGGAGTTACGCAGCGTTTCGAGGTGCCGGATGCGCGCGCGATCAAATGCCTGGGCACAACGGGCAGACGAATCCCCGGCTTATCAGCACGGTGCAAATTATAGAACCTATAAGCCCTAACGCCATATCGCGGGACACGCAAGCAAAGCCGGGCCCCCCGGGGCGATGCATATTCAACGGATCCCCCGGGCTCGGCGCACGGGGCCTCAACGACGCGACAACAATCAGCGAAACAAACCCACTTATGATCAACAAGAGTATATGTCAGCCGTTGGACCCGCGAGCGTCTCGCGGACAACTTGTACGCTGAATATTCATGAGCCTCCTTCGCGTACGCACCAGGTTGCCGTGGAGGAGATGAAAGAGACGTCGGCCAAAGCGGAATGGCAGGAAAGGGAGGAAGCTTATTGTGATAGCATTGATTTGTCTTACACATTCGCGCTATTGATCGATAATACGTTGTACGGTCCAGCCCGACAAGATTGACGTCGCAATATTGAGTTGTTCGTTCGCCTTTCAATCCCGTATTTAAGATAATACATTCTTTATTCTCAATGAAAGTTTACTCTGCTAGCGACACACGAAGAGAGAGAGAGAGAGAGAGAGAGAAAGGAACATACGGTATTCGGGGCAAACAGTACAAGAACAACGCAGCCATCGCAATCGTAATGATCTGCAACACTTAAGCTTACACTTGAATAAATGCTTTCTGAATGCGTAATGCGTACGTTTCCTAGTCCAAGATGTATGAGTCGGCTATTACTGAAATAATGCGGCCTATTAAAATGTCTATCAATGTGTCTCGTGTATTTGCTTTCCTGACCGAAGAGTTCTTATTAAAAAGGCCCTGGCGATACGAATGTATCCTGGGTGTTATAGAGGTAATGAGCCTTGCAGCGGAGCAATGGTGCATATCGATAAACCTGATCACCGCTTGCACTTCTAGCTTCGAAACTGCGTGCGCAATCATCGAGGATTGAAGCATTGTTAAATTTCGTCCTATTAAATTTGTGATTTTTTTTCTTACAGTGATAAAAATATATATAAATCTACAACGCTTACATATTCTATTCTAAATTAATTCGTACAATTCTGTACGATTAATAATCTATCTTTTTTCTTCTTTAAAATATCACTAATATCAATTTACTTACCTCAATTAATCTGCATAATCAGGAACGAATTTCTCGACTGATGATCGTGCTTACCTTCCGCCGTGATCGCTCAATCATGCGTGTTAGGTGCCGACGATAATAATAATTCGTGCTCTCCGGTGGATGCACTCGAGGTCGCGAAGGTGGAGAACCTCGAACAGGTTGCGCAAGACTATCGTCATCGTTATTCGTCGGCGGCTCGATAAAGGAGTCGATAAGTGGCATCGGAGGAGAGAGAGAGAGAGAGAGAGAGAGAGAGAGAGAGAGAGAGAAAGAGAGAGAGAGAAAGAGAGAGAGAGTATATAGTATGAACAATTTTGTTGGACGGGTGTGGATCGGATGACCATCGGAGCGTTGCCATAATCAACGTTGACATCCGGTGGTCATAATTCATCGATCACGGCGAAGCAACGACACTCGTTTGCTGTTACACGGCAAGTAATTATAAAAAGGGCCGACTTTTTTTTTCTCAGAACAACTAATCGATCTCATTAATCAAAGGACACCCCCATAGCGAGACTCATCGTGAAATCGCAGTAACGATACTGCGAGTTATGTTACCGGGAAATCACGTTGCCGAGATATCACGCGCGTTTACGAGTGTAATTGATTCCCTGCCGAAGTACAGGATACACGCAAATGCATAAATCAGTTTTATTTCCGCGCCAGCAATGTCGAGAGTCGTTAGCCGATCTGGTTTTGACGCAAAAACTGCATGACAGTTTAGCCCCGTGCGGTCCGTTCTCAGACCGCATTTATTATCTCAGTTTCACGCCAGCTAATCGATAATAATTTGTCGATATTTAATAAACTTGAATTATGTTCTTTTCGATTTTCTCAAAGTATTAAGATAACGCGTTTCCATTCCGACTTGGAAGAAACGCGTCTTCATTAATTAACATCAAAAAATGAATCGTAAAGTCATTATTATCTTCACATTACGAGGAATGTCTGTCGTAAGTTCATAAAATCTCAGATTTCACGTCGTTTGTCGAAGAAACAAACTAGCGTCGACACTTTCCGCGGGGGCGGACATCGTGCGTGTGTTGCAGGAAAAACGCGCCTCTTCCAGTAGCAGTCACCCCAGCATTCATTTTCGAGTGTGACATAAGTTATCGATATTATAATAAATTGACTGTGACTGGCTAGTTATTCGACGACAATAGGATGTCATCGGTCTTGCAAGCTATCCTATTAGATCACGCACGAAGATGCCCCTATATATTTCGCCGATTCTCGCGCGCGTGTATTTGCCTATCTCGTGCTCGTTTTCGCATCTTCCGCACGCGTGTATGCGTGCGCCTGGTGAACGTGCGAGGGTCGCCGATCGTGTCTCGCACGTCCGCGAATACGATTGATTTATCACACGCCAAGAGACAGATTGCCGCTCGCCCGACTTCGCTTCGGAGAGTCGGCGAAAAGAGAAAATACTCTCTCTCTCTCTCTCTCTCTCTCTCTCTTTCTCCTTCTCGAGAGTAGAGGAGAATGAAACAGCAGAGAACTCTGTGCGAAAGCAGATAGGCCGCTTGTGCGTACTGCTCTTGCGACTCGACTTATCTCGTTTCTTTCAATCCAGTCGGCTCTCCTGAGCGGCCACGACGTAAATGGAACCAATAGCAACTATAGCTGCGGAGAATGATAAAAGGTTCCGCTACAACGCGTATTCTTGCGAAACGCGAAAGTTCCGTTTGTAAGGACTAACTCGTTGAACACTCCATCTTATCACCGTCATTTACCTTTTCTTCCTTCATTTGTGTGAAATTTATCAAAATTTGAATATTTCTAAAGAACCTTTCGACGAAAATATTCGGTAATATCCTTCAAAGTTGTCGACTCAATTTTATATGATAAAAAATAATATAAATAAATAAAAAAATAATGTAAAAGAATTCAAAAGAGAATTTCATTATATGTTTTACAATTTTAACGATTGCGTATTATTATGATTATAATATAATATCCTTAGAAATATAGTAATATATATATATATATATATGTGAATATTATGTATTATTTTTTAAAATATTTTTAAACAATAACCTTGATAAAATACTTTGATAAAACTCTCGAAAAATAACCTCGATAAATATACATATGTCTCATTTTACATACTGTGGATAAATATGTCATTTATGATCAAATATTTACAATTAATGACACAAATATTGTACACGACGATATTATATACCAGCAGGTTGCCGCTTCAGCAACAGGTTGCTGACTGCGGGAAAGAAATCAGGTGGCTTGAGTTCAGTGGAAGATAAGCAGGTTCAAGGACCAATGTCCTCCCACCGGCATTCCCTACGTGCAGTGCGGTGCAAACGAGATGAAAGAGCGTCGCGGGCGAGGGAGATGACAGAAAGGGACGCGGACTATGTCCGAGAGTTTTCACACACATACACTCACACACATAGAGAAGATAACAACTTGATAATGACCGGTGACCCGAGGTTCTGAGAGATAACCGAATGGTGAACATCTCCGAGTCTGGAGCCGTAGCACCGGTATTTGGATCCTTGTCGGGATTGCGCGTTGGGATCATTATAGTGATTAATGCTGATGGAAAGCTCCGATAGCGCTGATTTATCGATGTCACCGGCAACGGATCCGGAGAGACGGTGACGAGATAAATGGTGAAATGCGTCCTCTTACGCGCCTTCTTCCTGCTCGTTTAGAATATAAAGCCCGCGAAATAACGCCGCCTGGGAATCTAATGTCGTGTGTGTTCTAGGAGTCGAATTGATGAAACATCGATTTATGTCACCCCGTGACTCATGAAATAATATTGCGATACTTTCTTGGACATCAAGTTTTTTCATCGTTATACATTACAAAACTATTTAATATTATTGATCATATAATTGTCAATTATAACTAGTCTACAAAGCATAAAAATAATCGCGGACTGTCTGATCTTGTCCGCCAGGTGGGAGGTCGGGCTTTGTATATCTATAAGGCTTGGCCTCTCAGACCGGCATCGTATAAGCTTCTCTGCAAGGAATTCTATTTGTTTAATCGAGTTGAATACATTAGTCTACGTAGTGTGTGTATATTTGTGAAAGGTACGCTAGAAAAACATTGTGATATCTTCGTGGTATCGATAAAAGAACCTCTGTTGTTCGCTCGAATTATACATAAAATTGTTAAAAATTCAAACTTTTAAAAATAAAACATTATTTTCTTGTTTTTTCTGGAATATTTTTATTAAAGGATAAATGGAATTTAAGTAATCTATAAATAAGTAATAATAATAATTAAATAAATAATTAAAGCGATATAAATGAATAGGAATAATAATGGATATGTATGTATATATATAAATAATATTTAATAGATAAATTAATCAATGGATTAAATAATTAAGTAACAACCGTCCGAGATGTTTAAAGGACATTTAGCGCGAGATAGTGCGCGATTTTAGTGAGCAGACATCAATGAAACAGGTACCTCGTAAAATTTGGTCGTGCGACTGAGCTCACGTTAACAATCTCGATTAACACGTGGGCGGAATAAAAGCGTTATTTATATTGTATAGCGTTCTCTGTACATTTGCTCCGACACATTCGATGAGATATTCGAGACGCGGCGAACATTATCGTGCTTCTGTCGCGAATAGAGTTCTCTAAGCATCGTTTTAAATAGAGCTTCTCCTATTGTGTCTTCCTAATACGATTTGTGGCCATAATATTGAGAAACAATCGTTGGCGATACAATTGGTCGAGTAGCAATTCAAATTCTGACTCGAGGACATGACCCGCCGTGAAGGCGATTTCTTCTCGAGTACGCGGGATGCACAGCGTCGTTTATAAGCTCGCCATTCAAATCTCGCCTCGCATATGATAATTTGCCGTGAACCAACCGGCCACCAGAGATCTCGAGATCCCGTCACGGCGAGCAGTAGGTAACGGCGGCCCGGGCTTAGAGCCCGATAAGCCCCGGGGCTCTTTTGCCCCGGACCACCCCTGAGTGAATGTGCATAGATTTGAAAAAGCATCCAAAGTGTTATTGAGCTATGATATCTTAACCATCGCACGGCTGAAATACGATAGAGCGGAAACACGCAGATATTGGACAACATTATATTATTAAAGAACGAGATATAAAATATAGTACATCTTCTGTGTTATTTTCGACGATTATAACTATCAATCTAACACCTTAAAAGATGATAATAGTGATAACATTTGCTTAAATATTTAAAATTGAGATTTAAATTAAATGAATTAATTGCGAATCAAGAAAGATTTATATGAAATAAACAACAATTCTGTTATATTTGTTTTGGGAATGTTTTGACATAAAGTATTTCACTTCGCTCTCTGAAAAAAATTCAAAGTCGGAATCCAGGATCCAAGCTCTTCGAAACCACCCTGGAAGAAATATACCGCTGAAAAATTCGTCTTGACTTTAACGACAGCGGACCCGCCGCATCGTTATCGACTTACTTGTCAAGCCCTGCCGCGACCCACCTATCCCCTCGTCCGACGCGACATACAAATTTATCTCGTTATCCAA
The DNA here is from genome assembly GCF_047496725.1 of Anoplolepis gracilipes. NCBI lineage: Eukaryota > Metazoa > Arthropoda > Insecta > Hymenoptera > Formicidae > Anoplolepis > Anoplolepis gracilipes. The sequence continues at coordinate 20,297,463 of NC_132970.1, read as the reverse complement.
CACGCCGCTGGTATGGAGCGTTCGATTGCACGCGGCGCACACGTGGGGTCCACGGGTGCGCGCATCGATACACGCGCGGCTAAACAAATCCACCGGCTTGGGTACGTAATAAACGTCGGCATGGCGTTGCCGTACGCGGGCTTGTATAGGTGACAGTTAGGTGTTTCACTTTCCCTAGAAGGCCACCGGTCAGGGAAAAAAATGGCGCTTAAATAAGAGATCGATGGGAGGAAGCGGGGGAGGGGGGGGAGGGGGCCGAACGAGCGTGCACGGGATTGGGGAGGGGGGTACCGGAGATTACCGCGCGAGAGACTCACGTATAAGTAAGATCTTGGGATTTTATGTCGTTACCTCACACGAAGCTGCCGGTCCAAACCGGCCGTTAAGAGCGAGCCTCTCTTCCTCCGACAGTTCTTACTTCTCCTCGTCCGCGCCCCCCCCCCTTTCCCCCTCCCCCCGCCGCCAGCATCCTCTTTCTCTCATCGTTGATTTGCCTCTCCGACGTTGCATCTCGATTCTCCGCAGACCGTGGGTGGCTCAAGCGTTCGACATGTAAACAGGTGTAAACGGGACTCTCGCTTCCTCGCCAATGATTCATGCGTATTCACTTGCGACGCCTAATCGCGCGGATGGCAGGTTATAGGACACCTACATGCAAAACTCGCCGCGGAATTACGCGAGGAAATTCAAAGAATCTACCTGTGCTATACCGTAGTCTTAGTTAATTTATTTATCTATTCACGTACTAACGCGCTATAAAAGTGGAAACACCAGACTATCGTGATTGCATGTCGCTAGTCGCTAATGCGGTTGAGTGCGTGAACGCCGGTGTTTAATTAAATTCTCAGAGTCGTGCGAATTCACGACAATTAAATTCAGTAGTCATTCAAATTTGCATATTCTACCATATGGCGTAATAAAAAATAGATACTTAATGAGTTGTTATTTCAATTACAAATTCAATTATTCAACTAGTCAAAAGATATTCAATCAATTCGGAATAATTATACAGTATATATTTTATTTAAAAAAATCAAAGTTTGATCATTTTTCTCATCATCAATCAATCTTTTATATCATAATAAAATTATGATAATTTCAGATTTACCGAGACTAGAAATAGGTCCAAGCTTAACAACACGTCTACGCTATAAACACGTTTCTTATTAAAAAATGTGGGCGTGATATACAAAGTCCCGAGGCGAGAGATAGAAGAGAGCAAGTAAGCTAATGTTAGAGATGAAATTAACGTTGAAACTTAAACGGACATAGCGGTAATAAATGTGTTAGAATTACGGCAGAACTGTGTCTCATTTTTCCAGACACGGCTTAGGTTTTAACAACAGTCATTCTCGAGGCACTAATACGGTAGAAGCATCGCCGTCGATTGGAATTTATAAGCCTTAGAGTTCACGATTCTTCTCGCAATACAATTGGAATGTGTAAACGTATACGATTTGATAAATAATTCGAGCATAACAAATATTATTATTAAACAAAATGTTTTGAAAGAGTCAAAATAAATTCTAAATATTTGAAAACTCTCACGCGAAAAAATTAAATCCATACATTTAGATATAAATATTTAATATGCGAAAAGGTTCAATAATTCACGTTTCTGATTCGGCGAGTCAGAAGATAAAATCTCGTAAATAAAATATAGGAGACTAGGAAAACAAGTCGACGTTTTCTTATGGGGCGCATTTATTTCGAATACAATAGCCACAGCAGTGTCCAAAGTGTCCAGATAACGGCGACACGCGTGGGTGCTTTGTGGGGGGTAGTAACACCCTGTGACACCACCGTGTCCGATTCCGTGTGCACCCCGTAAATGGGAATACCTGCTAGCGTCCTGTCTATGCGGCATTACTGCGGTTTAAATCAGCCGCGAGGAATCCCGGAGAGACATGGGTGTTCAATTACCTGGTCATAAACCTTTACTAGCCCACGAGGTGGACGGCGACGAGTTCGTTCGCGCGAGTACGATTCACCTCTCCGGGATTCTCTATGGATACCATGACGATCTCTACGATCTTTACGATCTCGTAGAACCCCCACCATGACGCTAAACACCGCCAGGTGAGAAAATATACCGCGTACTTTCTACGTTTTATTAGTGGTTTCCGGTGAAACGTTTCAAAGAAAATTTTGTTAAAGCTGCGCTTTGCAATTTTCTCTCTCTTTCTATTCAAATCAATTACAATCAATGCCATCGCGGTCATCCTACTCCGTCTCCTCGACAATAATAATTACGTTCAAAATTATTACAGAGTCTCAACAATTTTAATTACGACCTCGCTTGGAACGAAAGCGAACGTTCTTACTACGTCGATTATGCATCGCGCGACGTCGACGAGTAAATCGAGGAGGGATTTGTCACCTTTTTATCGACACCGTTGTCGAGCACGTAAAGTATAATAAAGTATACACGAGTATTGTCCCCGGGCTATCGCCATTATTCTTCCCGATGAATAAGAGAGAGAGAGAGAGAGAGAGAGAAAGAGAGAGATGGAGAGACCTCGGCATTGTGTCGAAGGTGCATTACGATGTAACGCAAGCGGGGAAGCGCGCGCGTCTGGCGCGTCCGATGCTCGCGACCGATACGCCAGTACTTTTGTAAAGACGTCAGAAAGAGACGCCGCGCGCGCCGTACCATTTAATTTTCAACGATTAATCAGTCTAACGATATCGATTATATCGCGGGCAATAAAATGCGACGTAATAAGGAGCCAGCGAGATGTACGAGCGTTGTGCATCTCGCGCAGAACTTCGATGTTAATCGCGAGGAAGGACGAGAGAAAGAAAGAAAGAAAGAAAGAAAGAAAGAGAGAGAGAGAGAGAGAGAGAGAGAGAGGAGGGAGGAGGGAAGGGGAGAAGAGAGAGAAGAAAGGGTTATATCTGCAACTGTAAATCAATAAACGGGATACCGTAGCACGGAGGGCACCACCCTATGCCACCGGCACCGGGGTGAAAAATATATCGCAGAACACGCCGCGGAATCGTTCGACAGCCACGAGTAATATACCCGCGTGCGCGCGCGGCTATTTTTCCGGCGACCGGAGGCTCGGTCGTTACTTAGTAGCTTATTTATTTTTGCATAGATAATCCGCGCGAGATACGGAACGAGATGTGGGTGGAGCGCATATGCTTGAGTCACGTGTGATTAAGCGATGTTATCCGCGGTTCTCGGTGCCGTCGCACCTGTATACCCGGAACGCCTACGTCGAGAAAGATATAGATAGAGAGAGAGAGAGAGAGAGAGAGAGAGAGAGAGAGAGAGAGAGAGAGAGAGAGAGAGAGAGAGAAGACTCTCTCTTTGCCTCGCCTGCGGTCTACCTTCCTTCATCCCTGAAACTCGCAAGGATCGACGGCCCTGGCGATGTCCTTCGTTGGATAAAGTATGCTCAAACATCATGGATGTATAAATAATATCAATGCTAGAGAGTTGATGATATTCAGAGAGTTGGCGTTATTTTATCTTTATAGCGAGCTAATATGATTTTACAAATGGTATTATAATTACAAAAAATAAAATTAAAGTTCTTTTATATAACATTTTTTACATAAATAAGTGTATAATAATAATTATACTTTATAATTCGACAGATATTCATAATTCGATTCAAATAGCGAGTACTATATGTAACAATTTATAGCTCAATAAATAACGGTTCGTGCAATAACATTCTGCGCAAACACAAATTAAGCGATAGCAGTGTCTATATGGTAACGTTGGACATTATTCACTCCTTTGTACGTTTCGTGGAAAGCCGCAGTGGCTGCGTGTACGTTTGCATACAACGATGCACAACCGGGTTACGGACATTGTTGCAATCTTGCTTCTTGCGCCTTTCTCAAGCGGTACCATAATGCCGACATATTTCATCGTTCGCCACGCGCGGGAGTAAGCGGTTCGACGGCCGATTGAATATCGGGAAACGATAATAACAGCCCGTTTTCCACGGCCGTTCTAAAAGTATCGGATAATTATCGCCGCGCGGCGAGAGTTATACGCACACCTGCCGTTGCGCTTATGTGTGTTGGTGGGCGTAAAAAGCAACGCGCGTGTGTTTAAAAAAAGAAAGAAGGAAAAATGAGCAAACGCGAACCGTGCCGATAGTTCTACCTTACGTGCCGTTCTATATATTTATAATTGCGTTTTCTGTCGCGGCAACCGATGGCGGTACCATACAGAGAAAACAAGCGGAAGACGAAGGAAGGACCCCGTGATTCAACGATTGCGCTTTAGCTATATACGTGTTCTTTCCAACAAACTATTATCCTGTTTACTGGCTCGCCAGAGGCAGAGATTATTCGACGCAAGGAGAAGACATTATCAGACGCTGTTCGATAATGTCTATATAAGCGTTTTGAGTATAGTTTGCATTGATTTATGGACAATTTCAATATTATTCTGCTTTTATAATAGCGTGTAATAGAAGTAAAATTTCAATAATCACAATAAAAACAAATTCTTCCCTTTTTAATGAAATTATCGATCGGTTGACTAAATTGATTAGTTAAAAATATTAATTAATTAAAAAGAAAGAAATAAACGACGCTAATATAAGCATATGGATTATATATTGATACTCATTTGCATAGCTTGCATTTTTTATGTATATATATTTCCTCAATACATTATCTTATTGTGCGTCGGTCCTTAGTCAGCTCCAAGAATATGTTGGCGCACGCACGTGCAAACGAGAGGCAAACTATCAATATCTCGAGCGTTTATTTCGCACAGCGAGTCGGCGCTCGCGATATCGTCGGCTTAAATTAAGAGGGGGCCACGCTCGATTAGTTCCAGCGCTCGTCGCATGCGATTTTTTTTCTCGTTAGTTATCGGCGTGTACCCCGGGGCTCCGATACGGGTCCAAATCCTGCGAACGATGACGCGAGGAAACGCAAGGAAGCCGGTGTCCCGGCCTATCTCGTGATTCAGTAGCGTCTTACCCAGGACTTACCCGATCGAGTAATGCAGTACCCGTGTACCGGTACCAAGGTCTCCCTCTCGCGAGATCGCCGCTCAATAAGAAAACTGTTATCTCTTCTCTCGTGTGTCGACGGTATCGGGGCCGACCGGTGCCAAGATCGGTCCAACGTCAGTAGCGAATGTCGGCGGCACTTTTGACCGGATTTGCCTGACCGGAGGATATCGGAATAGCTGTATGACTGGATTTACGGTGATTGCTTTACTATTACTAGCCGGATGAAAATAGCGATAGTGGCGCAGTATCTTGGTTCCGACTTTGTTGTCCAGGTTAAAATCCAGTCTTTTTTCAATCCTTTTTTTCAATTTCTTGATTTATGAAAATTTTTTTCCTACTTGTTATGCGAGAAATGCGGAAAGCTGCATTGCTGCTAATATGTTTTGATGTTAATTCGCAAAAGCTAAATTATGATAGACAAACTTACTCACAGTTTGGCTACGATGAATTTATAACCGTTCACACGCGAGCGACTACGACTATTGTACTTTCACAGTCTCCGATTTAAATTTACGCGAGCAATTTATTTTTTCGACGTCATGATAGACGATAGTTCCAGGTTAACTAATCGATCGGTCGGTAAACTAATTGCAAATTTATGAAACTGCTTTTTTTTTACTTTCTTCCTAACGGAAAGTTATTTGTAGAATGCCAATTAGTTTCGATCAAATTAAAATACGGAATAAATAATAATAAGCTATTAGCCTGTCATCGTCGATTTTGTATTCAATTTATTTCGCTTATTGTCATATGTTAAAATATGCATATAAGGATAATAAATATTGCAAAAGGATTTGTAAAAGGATCAAAGTTGTTTTTGCATATAAATTATCTTTATATACAATATGCGATATATTTATAAATTTGTTTAAATCATGAACTGTTTCATGGAACGAATCGTTAAAGTAAATTTGCAGAATTGATGAGCATTCTTGACAAGGGAAACCATTTCGTTAGCAGACAATACGTAACGAGTATCGCGCATGATAGTCCAATTATACCGACTAAGGCACGCATGTGAAAATGAAAAGCACCGTAAACAATGCGTCGATGCCTTGCTTTCGTTGCGTGTGTCGACCGCGCCCGATAAAATTAACATACTTTTCACTTTATCATCGGTATGTAAAAGAGAGGAAAGTGCACAGTCGCCATACGACGATATATCGGAAATCTCGTGCGCTCCATTTCCAGGATAATAGACTGCCTCATTTATTCCGCCCCAATTCCCCGACCACGCCCGACCGAATAAAAGTGCTTATCAGTTTATCAAGTGTAGCGGACGCACGCGCGTACGCCACGCAGATAAGAACTCCTTAGAACGCTAAATAACAACATCGGCGGCCCACAAGTGTCAGGTTTTTAAAATAGAAGAGTGCATTTATATTTATTCGCCTTTAAGGTGACACGCACCCGCGCTTGCGTGCGTGCAATAAAATAATTACGCGACTCGATTTTATTACCGCCACAGGTATTTGCAATTTTGCACGGGTGATTTCTGATCGATACGCCTCGTTCGCGCGAAGTTTATAATACCAGTGATATCATTTTATTTGGCGCAATGCGTGCGTCGCACCGGCCGACATCACGCTGTGCAACGAGAAAATGTTTCTGCAACGTTGAGAAATACAGCCGCGCTCACGTGCGTATTTTCTTAAGAGGCACTGTTATTTTTTTCGCGCCTGGCTGGAGGAATAACTGTCATCTTAATGTGTCGGGGTCCCATTAAAGGTTGCGCATGTGCGTGCCGTGATTTTGAAATTATGTTAGTGGCCCGATATCAAAAAAGTAAAAGTGTTCCATAACTTCTTGCGTTCATATATACGTAAACATGTCTAAGTATATTTTGTTCTGATAAAATAGTTATTTTCGTAAGAACGTGAATCTATTTTTCATTTTCATATATTTAAGCTTTCAACATTTATGTCAAGAATTCCGTAAAAGTCTTGCTAACTAAAGCAATGAGAGAAAAATAATGGCCGTTACGAAAAAGCTCATTCCCGTTAGGGAATGTTACAACCTACGCACGTAAAATCCGAAAGCATATCACATTTGACATATTCGAGTGCGATATTCCTGTTAAGGGGATTCAAAAGCTGTTTTATATTATCGACCAAAATTTAACCTAACATAACAATATATTTGCTTAATATAAAAGTTTTGCAATTTATACATACAAAATAAGATAGGTTTCTACTGGGAATTACATGAAGGAATATTTGTGAACTTTTAGAAATGACGTCTGACATGAGAGTTTGTGTTTCAATCTCGCACATTCACAGATGCGCGAGAAGTAATTTTTTTACAGACTTTGAAAATCTTTTTTACTACGCTTCTAAAATAATTTCTAATAAAAGTTTACTAATATTCTGTTATGTTATTTCAAACGCAGACGCTATATCTCTTGCACGAACATACCGTAGAACTTTTAATATTAAATAAATATTGTTACGACGTAACTGTCATCTTTTAATTTGTTATCATTTTTATATGAAATTATTAGCCCCCGCGTTTTGTTTTTATAAGTACTTTAATTGTGGGGAAGGATTTATTAATCCTCGTAGCCAAAAAAGAGATTTTCAAAATCTGTAATTCATGTTCTGTCGGTAATTTTGGATCCCCTTAAGTCCATCGTCCCGATGTGATTGTATCGTCTCGAATTTCCAATCGCACCTGTACCTGTATCGGCATTCAAATCGGCGTCAATGCGGATGGTTCTCGCTGAAACGCGTTCGCGTTATAAGAAAAGGTGGAGGAGTGAGTATATGGATGGACCACGGGATGCACTAGGGAAACGATCGCGAACACGAGCCACGCATTCCCTGCTTAAGTGAATTCCGTTGACCGTAGCACGGATGTCGAAAAACGGCCGAGATCGAACGAGGATCGTGCGTGCATTTGGCGCGCGTGCGACCGAACACGCGGTCTGCGCACACGCATTTGCGTCTTGCGCGGAATCCTTTGTGCTCCATATATAAAACGGGATATCGAATGGCGTTAAAGGAAACCGCAGACGAAAGACACAGACACGACGATACGAATGATAATGAACCAATGTGACTATACGATACGCGACTTATTGACATTTAATGACGTATTACGTTTCACGTCACGTTTGGAACGTCGTACAGCACAATACACTTCTCAAGTTTCCAGCTACGATAATAACGTTCGTGAAAATAAACGCTGCAATCATTGTAGTACATAATTTTCATAATCACAATTTTTCATCGTTCTGTATAATGCAACGTAAAATTGCAGAAGATATTATAGAATACCGCGGAATTTATTGTAACAATTTTATCAAAACGTTCGAAAAAATTATCGATACAATCGCGGTCATGGCATTTTTCATCACCTTGTTACGTAGCCATCTTACATTAGCCTCCTTTGCACCTTTTATCCCCCAGCACGTACTTGGCCGATCAATTGATGCGCGACATAACTCCGCTTCGAGGATGCCGGTGGCTGGTACATAGAATCACACTTAGTGAATATATATCCGGTAGATGCGGGAAAGACACAGCCCCCCCAAGAAGGATGCCTACTTCGTCGCCTTCGTCTTGCTCCTCCCGCAAAGTGGTTTTATCAACGCACAGAGACAGCGTACGGTAGCCACCTATGACCTCTTGCTACGCAGAGCCGCATCGATTTCCACAAGTTTGTGTAGACTTGTAAATTTATTTTTTAGTCCCTCGTTTAGATTATGTAGATTTATTTATATATTCTTATATTGTACTTTTTCTTTCTTTCTGTCATATATAATTATTATCATCAATAAATTAATTTGCAGCAATTTTATAATTAAGAGAGTTTTCTCCACAAAAATTAATTTTAAATGGAATTATTTATTTTTCCTTTTCCAAAAAATAAAGACTGTAAAGAGTTGCGTAGAAGAAACAAGAGGAACGTAAGGGTGAAATAAAATGACGTTTACAAAATTTCTATTTCCACCAGGAAAAGTCCGCTGGCGATCTTAGAAATTATGCGATGGGGTCGCGAATGTACTTTTACGTGGGCGCCCTGTGAGTTTCCGGAGAAGTTACGATATACGGTTGATCTACGGACAACAATTAAGCATGGCATTATAAATATCGCGCTTGCGCGTTTGCCAACATAACTTCGTCGGCCGGAGGGCACATAATGGCGCCTGAAAGATGCGTACCCGACCTCTAATGCGTAGGTGAACCTACGCGCCCTATGAGAACCTCATCTTTACCGGTACATACATTCGCTCTTCTCTCCACTCCGCTCACCTGAGAAGCGAATGGAAATTGGTTAACAAAGTCGGAGACAAGTCGATAGCTTTCTAATAAATTGACGATTGTTCGAATATGCGTTCTTACTTCATATATCAACGAGAACTCCATAATAAACAGTTTCAAGTTTCTTAGACACAATCTTCTTACTCTGAAAAAACTTATATGTTGAGAAAATAATTGGATAGTCTGTATATGTAAAAGAGATCAAGTGTCTTTATATATTGAAACTATGTATAATGGATTTCTGAAAATTTTCTTTTTCAAAAAAGAAAAATATGACAGTACTTTATGTCATAAAATAATGTAGTAAATCTTACAGCGAATTCGGTTTATGCATTAGTGTCCACTGGTGCACATTAAAGATTATCGTATACAAATTTACTTTAATATAAACAAAAGTAATTCAAACATTAAGATAATTATAATAATGTAAATTATTATTATTACTCGTATTATTGAAAATAATAATAATAGCTAAATAGCTTTTAATATTAATTATTTTATTTTTTTAATTATTTATGTCAATATAAATTTATATACAATAACCTTTGCAGTCCAAATTCGCTATTAATTACTAGATTTGAAATTAAACTGTTGATTGATTCACAATATTAAAAATTATAGACACATTTAGCTATATATGTATATACATGTATTTATTTATTCTCAAATTGTGTATTGTCAAGTTCATTCGTGTATTCCTACGAAAAATTCTGTAAATCCTACAGTATTATTAAATTTCTCAGTTGTAATCTGATGCACTCTTATCGTTTCTTCAGCCGGTCGTAATCTCTAAATATATCTGCCATCGCCGTCATATCTATTACGATTTCTCCTAAAAGCTAGATCTGCCGGTCAAAGTCTTTCGTGCCAAGGTGATTTTTTCCAAAATATGTAAGGCGCGTCGTGTCGGGAAATATTCAAATCATCTCCTCTAGTATCAGGTATCGGCATTGGCTCGCGGCCATAACCGCGGGCGGAATAATTTTGAGCCGCGCACCTCTCACGATAATAAATGCGCGCGCGTCACGAGCCTCACGTGAGTGTGACTCGATCTCGGGCTCTGGTAGTTTATAGGGTTCCTCCTCTCTTTTATGTCTGCGGTATACCCGGTCACATACGATAATACACGCTTTTCCTCGGCGGTGTCACCGTCGCCCAGAACAGGCATAGCATTAACTGGCCGTTGCCCGCGCGCGACTCGCACGAGGACGATCTCGCCTCTCGACTCGTAACCGGCGCCTCCTCGGCCTCTACGGTCCATCAAGGTAAGCGGTATAATGGGTATATACGGTAGCCGTCAACGTGTCAACCGGTGACTAATGGATCCACGCTGACGAGACGACGTTGGTAACGCGGACCCGCTCGTAAGTAGCGTGGTCGATAGCGGTGCCAGCGATATAAGCTGTATATAAGCGTCGCCTTATTATAAATAGACACTTAAGACTCTTGGAGCTCGCACTACTCTCTTGGAACACGGAAATTCATCTTATCAGGCAAGAAGAAATAAATTACACCCGCCTGGTTTAACTCGCATGATTAGGCAAGCGTTCTCTCGTCGAGTCTGAACGCTTATAGATGAGGAGCTTTATCCAAATTAAAATTGTTTTAAATGTAAAGAAAGTGAAATTATGGCATATACAAATGCTTTTTTATTTATTTTGATTATATTTAAAAGTCCATTAGAAAGGCTAGAGATATAAGAGATCTACGCGTATTTAAGATACAAGAGTAGAAGAATCGACATAAGTATTCAGTTAATGTTCAACATCCATTTGAAATGATTACTGAAAAATCTGATGAAATGGCTTGGAAAATTCTTGCCATTTATTGTCTTGAGTGTTTGGACGTTCTGTTTGGGTACCGTTGACATACCTAGTAGAACTGACGTTTCTCCACATTATTCCAACGTTAATATTGATTCCATGATACGAGTTATAATGTCGCCTGTAGAAGACATTTAATGTTCCTGATAATAACGCACGTTAAGGTTCAGAGATATCTAATCATTCGGTTATGGCCCTTCACTTTTGCTCGCGGCGATAGTGTACATCGTTTCGACATTGTGTTCCGAGAAAACGTTTCTCGACACGCAATGGTTCCGCGAATGGGCGAGATTATCTTTCATTTATGCGGCGGACCAACGGGCGGCACAATGTATTTGCTAATCTGCGATATAAACGTCCGGTAAATTTACTCGCGACACGCGAATTTCAAGGAAATGATGTTCGTCCGGAGCAGTGATCTCATCCCCCGAATGTGTCGAGATTGTCGTTAAGATACGCGGCGACAATTCTCGACACGTAAATCTTATATGTAAAAGCTCGCAGAATGTTTGCTTGGTGCGCGAGCAATCGATATTTGTTATCGTTAATATAAATTGTATTATCGATAACTGGAATATAAATAACCGGAATGTGTGCTCGGTAAATGGTAGCCACCCTCGAAGAAACGACATTCCTTGCTTTTCATAGATCTGAATTTCAAACTCAATTATTTTGTAACATATTCGAGTTTTTGCTTCCCTCCTGCGGCAATTTAACCCTTTTACTTTCAATATAATCGCGCAATTGCCTTTAGTGAAATCTTTACTCTAATTGACTCATTAATATTCCGATAAACACGACATTAATTTCGTGCGTATAAAACGTAAATGCGATACGTAAGAAGATACGAGAAGAAAAAATTTGTGAAAGGATCTGAGTGGGCGAGCAACGTTGCAATCATCAATGATTTACTTACTTACCCCATGATTTACTTGTCCCACATGTTCTCGAGTATCCTCCTGCTTTGTAAATCTCCCTTTTCGACGATTCTTCCTCTTTCATTGCTTCCTCGCCTAGAATTAGTCTTCGAGTGATGCACCGGTGCTCCATTTATCTCTATCTTCCGACTTGCGTACCGCATTAGAATTTTCCTCCTCTCCCCCTTCTGTTTTTCCTCGTCTCCTCCTTGCTAGAGCGGCCAACAGGTGACAGGTATTCATCTAAAACAATTATGGAGAATCGCGGTTATTTACGAGATAGAGAGCGTCATTGGCGCTGGAAAGGAGGAGCGATGATTCGAACGGCTCCCCAGGCGACTAGGCGGCCGTGAACGGCCGGCATGATTGAGAGCGCATAATGCGAGATGTTGAGGCAGGTCGGGAATCGGCGCTAATGATCGGGCGTGGGTGCGAATTAAGCGGCGATGGCCGCGGAGGACGATGTGCCGACGACCTCGCGGTTCCGGGGACGGACTGAACGTGCAAACTCACCTTCTACGTGCAATTACTGTCTTTGATCGAGCGCATACAGTCGTATACATACGAAATCACCCAATCAGCATGAAAATGTTTAATTAGGACGCGCGTTTTGTATTTAAAGCAAATCTAGTATTTCGTATTCCGGACGTGCCGATTACTCTCGTACTCTCGTGCCTTTGATCGCCCACGCATAATCCAAGTCGTCGCGCGTTCAATGCATTTATTCCGAAGAGACTGCATGCCGATGGATTATGTAAATCTGTGGTCGCTGCTTCAGCTCTTCAATGCCGTTTTATTTCAACTCAAACACTCTAAAAGTGGTATTTAGGAGAAGAAATGCGAGGAGATATATATTTAAACTAAAGAGACTTATAACATTAACGAGGAATCCATCCCGCAGACAGATTTATCGATAATTATCGCCGACATTGTGCATCGATAAAAATATGGGATGCAAATTACAATATAAATTACAAATTCCACTCCGCTTTACCTTTCCTCGGGATTTATGCTAAGATTACTACGATATTATTCACAAGTTCTCATAGAGCATTCTTTCAATAATTTACCGATTAGCCGCTCAATTATCGAGTAACGTTCTCTTTAGTCGAGCAACAAAGAGACCTCGTTTACTCTTCGTATCGCTATCGTTTCAGCTCAAAAACGCGCCTTCGCCGCGCGACATTAACGCTCCGCTCATTTACATCGGGCGGTCGGCCGCTGTTAATTGGTATCGGATCTCAATTACCGTAGATTACGGTGGCCTTTTTTCACCTGTTACTGCGAGCGAGAATGCTCGCAGCTCGGCGCGCGATAAGGCATTTATGACTACCGCGCGCACAATGCCAAGGTTGGTTTCTCTTTCTTTCGCTTGCTCTTTCGCCTTTTCGAATCGTCCTTCCGTTTCTGTTTCCTCTTTCTTAGGTTCAATTTATCGGCTCTTAACATACATGCGAGAGTATCGTCACCGTTGGCGGTGACTGCATACAGAAGGCGTCGTCTTTTTCACCTCGGCAAACGAACGCTTCTTCTCGCGAAGAAAAGAATCACCGCGCCATAACTCATGCAACATTAACGGAATTAGCATAGCAATCTCATTGACTGGCTATGTATGTGTGTATAGGATACTTCATCTCAAGTTTCGAGATCGCACACGTTGGAACATATAATAAATAGAAAAAATGATACTTAAGAGAAGTGTTTTGGTTTCAAGTATGTTAATCAAAGATTAAATCTTTTTTCTAGACAGAGGCATTTATCACCGTGATATATTTTCTCTCTTGTCCTGAATTTTCAAGCTGTACGATCTGAATTCAAGTGAAATAATCTACGTGTTCAACGTTCACGTGGCCATGCCGTCGTGACTTTTAAAGCTGTTCGAATCGTGATGCGATCGGCCGACCCTGTTCCGTTTCTTCGCAGGAACGATCGCGAGACGACCCGGTAATCGCACCTGCATATCGATGGCGGTACACCTACGCGTGAATTCTTTCGTTCGGGATGATGCGCAACCAGCCAGGCCAACGTGTTCCCTTGGAATTACAAGATACGGGGGTCTGGAGACAAGTGCTGGAGAATTGTGTGAGGTTTCTTTCACCAAAGATATATTACTAAATAGCTACAATATTCCGACAATTTATTATAGTCACTTACAGATGTTCGCTTCAGTGATTTTCTCAAGTCTCTTTTTGATATAATACTTTCTTTACCGCCAATTAAACATTCAGATTTTCAGATTGGCGAATTGATAAAAAGATTAAATGATCTTTGCAATCTACTTTTTATCTAGCAAAATCAAATCTATTTTAATACGAAAAAAGATTTCGGCTGATCAAATGCAAAGAAATACACTAAGCGAAAGAAAGAGAAAGAGAGAGAGAGAGAGAGAGAGAGAGAGAGAGAGAGAGAGAGAGAGAGAAAGAGAGAGAGAGAGAGAGACAAGTTCCACCTGTGTCCTCGAGAGTGAATCTCGGGAGCGATCAGACCCTGAACGAGCGGACTTAGGCGGAAGAGAGACAGGCGTCCATGGAAAGAAGGCTTCGAGGAAGTACACTTCGACCTTCCCGTGATGCCAGTCGTTATCGCGCACCGGGCATCGCGTGCCGCAACCCTACCGTAGGCGAGTTTCCTCTTATCGTGCATCTACCACCACCTGCGAGGGATCGAGAGCGCGGTAATCGTCTCACGGTAGTTCCCCGGAGCGTGTCCCGCCCTCGTCCCGCATCTCCGCAGCATCACCGTCCTCATGTCTGGACGGAGGACGTACGGGACGTCGCACGGTAACCGCAGACCGGTACCGCCTTTGGCGCAAGCGCGCATAATGAGAGTGATATAATAACGACGCGCACCGGCCGGCGCGGTACTCTCGGCGACACAACTCATCCCGATAAAAGGATACCGCAGCATTTCTCGTAGAAGCGGAGAATAGAAGGTCGAAGAACGGAACGCGCGAGGAGCATCAGCGACCGAGGACCAGCGAAGGGGAGCGTCTTCGGGAACGAAACAGGCTAGGGCGAGGCGGTACGTCCGTCGCGCGCAGGAGAAACGATGTAACCAGTCGGGTTAATTAAGAGGATCCAACCTTGACGGACGTAGCTATTGTGCACATGCTGCACCTCCTCCGTTCCATTCCGCTTCTACCTCCTTTTCTCCTCCTTCTTCCCCTGACGCGTGATACTACGTAAACGCGTCCACATATGTACACGTCCGCGGGACATCGTCGTACTTCGTTCTTGTCGTGCACCATTTACGGAGAACTTCTTGCGGGCTTCCTGCACCGTTGAAGAACGACCGAGAATTGGTCGCACAAGTTTTCTGCTCATTCTCTTCTTGTCATAAAAAAAAATTGCGCGTTATTGGAAATACCTTACGGATAAAAAATATTTTTTAGCATTTTTACTCAAAGTGATAAACGCGCCAACTGCAAAGTCGACAAACATCTGGACCCTTCGTTTCTCTTTACTAATAAATTTAATATTTCGATCAAAATTAGATTAAGGCGATCCTCTATAGTTAAATACAAACAAAATATAATTTGGCTAATGAGGGCCCAAGCTCAGTAATTAGTGAGCGTACAAAATTATTTATTTTATTATTAAATATTTACTATTCTAATACGTTTGACAACGGATGCGAACGTTTCGGTCAATTTTTTGACCAGCTTCAGCGCAACTTATATATAACTAAACATAACACGCAACATATTTGACAAAGCTCAATTAAAAATTAAACCGATGGTATTATCATAATAAAATTAGACGCTGACAGGTGAAGGTAAAGACAAAATAAACGCTCCTCTCTAGGTGAAAAGCCAGAAGGTGTGGCGCGTATTATATCTGTATAAGACGGAATTAAATTGAGTCTGGTAGGTAATATTTCTAATAAATAAAATTGTTACTACCTTACTATCCCAGGCTATCAGTGTCCAATACTTGACAATTAACAATTACTTCCAAAGTGATGTTTCGTGATCGAACGTCAAGACAAACTAACCTTAGCATGTAAATAAAACAGTCAAATTTTTGATAGATTCTTTATCATGTCCTTATAAGTAGCGTGTAAATAATTTTAATATTTGGAATATAAGGCTCTTAATATTTACAAACAAGCAACTATCAACTTGACGAATAAGAGCCATACGCGGATATTAATGCGTAAATTTCTTAGAAATTAATTTTTTCGCGAAAATTGAAACGTGCACAGGGCACATTTTACTTGATGTATTTTATCAAAAAATAGATTCTCATTTTTGAGAATTCTATAACCTCTCTTTACCCCCCCCCCCCCCTCTAAAGAAACGTGGGCGAGAAAAATATCGGGGCGAAGTCGCTGAATCGGGAATCGAACCAGAGTCTTTCGTTTGCCAGGCGACTGCTCTTATCACTGAGGTATTCAGCCTCACACCATTTTCGCGGAATAAATTAATTTCTAAAAAATTTACGCATTAACATCCGCGTATGGCTCTTATTCGCCAAGTTAGTTGCTTGCTAATAAATTTAATTCATCATTGAGTAGTTTTAAAGAAAATAAAGACATCATAGCGCATAATCTAAACAGCCGCTTGAGACACATAGTACATTATGTAAAAATTAGAAGTTAAAGATTAAAGTCGTTAGTATTCAATTATAAACAACGGGTTAATTAAAACGACCTAACTAGCCAAAATCATTTATTTATTAACACGACGTTTCGACCATACGGTTGTGGTCCTTTTCAAGTGTCAACGTAAATTAAGAAAAAGAAGAAAGAATACAATGAGACATGTATAAAGGTGGAACAAATTAAACATTTCACATGTTAAAATCAGCAATTAATAAATTGAAATCAACGCAAACAACGAGACAAGTGATTTTGGCTAGTTAGGTCGTTTTAATTAACCCGTTGATTATGTAAAAATATATGAAGACGCGAGATTAATAGAATCTCTTGCCTTTTGTTCGTACAGTTTTCTAAAAATGATTTTCGTATATCGAGATAACGTAGTAAAACACGACACGCTCTCACGCGCCGTTTACGCGGCGTTCCATTATCTTTTCGCCGCTGCAAAGACGAATAAACTGCGCGCGTGCACGCGGCTGATAGTGCATTACACGTCCCGTGTGCAAAAGCTGGTCCGGCGCGGAGATATAAAACCGAGGGGGCGTCCCGGTGACAATTAACAGACCCGCTCGACCACAAATCACCGGGCGGCAAGCTCTAATCACAACCGCGAGACCGCTCTCTTCCTTTCTTGCACCGCTCTCCCCTGCACTCGCCCCTCTTTCTCTCTTTCTCTCTTTCTCTTTCTCTTTCAGATGTTGCCGTGATATATAATAGTATCGAGTCTCGTGAAACCACCGCTAAAAGCGCACCGCGCTAAGGTGCGACATGCTTAAAAGCGATCTCGAGACCGCGAGATCGCCAACTGTTCCCTTACGACCCACTTTCCCGGCGCCGATCGTGTTTCCTGTCGCCAGCGTGCGCGGGTGTAAATTTCAATTTTCAGATTGCCTCGTAAATCGTATGCTCTCCATACGAGGAAGTGCGCGTAGACTAGACGAGAGCGTTGTACTATCGCGACCGAAGCGGATAATTGAGATAGCACACTGCTGGTATGCTTTGATGTAAATTAATATCCGCCTGCGTCAAAGTTCCGATTTTATTAGGCAACAAAATTTATTAGACTTACAAACTGATATACAAATCAATCGACACAAATGCTATAAATTTTGATTTCATAAAGGATATTTATGACGTAATATGAAAGCTTAATAAAAAAAAAAAAGTAAAATCTTGCGTTTATTTAGAAATGAGAATTAACTATCCTTTTAAATCGGAATGAATTCAATAGGATTATTAGCGATCGTGTATCATCTCAACAAGTTCGAGCGACAGCGAAAACGCAGGAAATACAAAACACTCTAGAAAAATGAGCTTTCCTGATGTTGAACGGTAAACGAGATCCTATCCTTTAGCGAATCTATTACTTCGCAACGCATTAAATTAATTGAACGCTGATTCCTAATGGATTGCGTAGATCGGTATCATCCCGTCTCGATAAAGGTAAGCTTCGCAGGCAGACGACCCGACGCGACGGCGGAAACGGATAGCCGCGCACTTAATAACCGATAATTTATTAATACTGCGCGTTCAACATTAGCCCGGCGAGTAAATCAAGGCATCCTTGTTTTATGGCATGCATTCATTACCGGGCAGGTTGCACTCGCTCGTATATCTCCGGAGTTCCGGGCCTCGACGGAGAGAGGACCTACGCGTCGGTGGTTACGCGCGGAAAAGTGAGAAGGACGAGCCGATTCCACCCCCTCTCTCCTTCGAGCGAGAAAGATAAGGGAGGATCTTTGCACGATCCAGCGCCTGTCCAGACGTTCTTCTCGCGCAGTGCATACATTGTTAGCTCGGTTTACGAGGCACATTTTAAGACCTTTACGCTCCTATGTCTTTACGTTTACGATCGTCACAGAAATCCCTCGTGGCCTCCTTCCTCTCGCGACAATTCCTCGACATTATCCTCCGCTGACACCGGGATCAGCGGACTTTACCCGGGGTTAAGGGCAGAATTCTCTTTCTTCTTCTCATTCTATCTCTCTTTCTTTCGTGCGAATCTCTCTCTTCGCTATCTCTAAATCCTCGTTATCCCCGGGCGGACCACCTCGGAAATTTATCGTTCTGCGTCGACAACATCTCAGATCCCGACAGAGCTTGGGAGCCTAATGACCTCTCGCATGATGTAGAGTACGCAGATACTTCTCGTGGTGGGGATCGATCTCCTCTGCGTGTCTCCGACAGTGCCGTCCTCTTTTCCGTAGTGTCACAAAACCCGCGGGCCCCATCAATCACTTATGTTTAAAGGACGTATTTAGCCGTTTAATAGAGTTTTGCGGGATACCTGCTGCGCGCGCGATGATCTTTCGCAATCACGAGTACAGTAAATTCCGTAATCATGTGTTTTGCGGAAAAAATACTCGACATGGAAACATTATCATTGACCATTTATCCGGAAAAGAAGAAGCTGCATGAAAAATTATCAATCATTATCAGTAATGATGATATCAACCAATGCTTGATAAACGAAACTTGTTTCTGTTAGAGAACATGAAATTGATTAAAAGTTGCAGCAAATACTGACAATTTTAACATGACACGGTAGATTGTAATACGTCAGGTACGATAATTCCCACAAAGTGCAATGATCATCTTTCGAATGGCAGGTGGTCGCCGCGACAATCGCGCGCGAAACGACAGGGCGGTTTTATCGGCGGACGATGGTCGAAGGGAGAGGAAACCTAATTGAGTGTCCTCGCCCTGGGTGTCCAACGTTGTCCGGTGTTGTCGCCGCTACCTGAGGGCGTGGGCGTCCTGATATGAGTTACGAGTCTGTCGTATTACACGGCGGTGACCATGGCGCGGCTGCGGTGGTCCTGCCCGTCCTGAGATTACGAACCATTTATACAGCGAGCGACGAACGCGGGCGCGGGAATATACGCGGTAGCATTTGCCGCCGTTTCATCTATTCCGTTACACATTCCATCTAAAGATTATCGGAATCTCATAGCCGTGACGATGGATACCAGACATTATCTTAGATAATATCATAATTACATAAAGCTGTTATCAGAGAAATTATCGAAATTAATTGTAAAAACAATTTAGTTCTGATTTGAATATAAATTTTTAGATTAACCAGAGGACATTTTTAATTTTTTAATTTAATTCTATCATTAATGTAATGTCTCTTGGATACTTTCTTTTTATGTTAATTTTATATCAATTATACATATATGAAAAAGTTAAATTTTTTTGTTTTTTAAATATATATAAATATCGTTTATATATATAAATATTTTAATATTTCGAATATAAGGCTCTTAATATTTACAAACAAGCAACTATCAACTTGGCGAATAAGAGCCATACGCTGATGTTAATGCGTAAATTTCTTAAAAATTAATTTTTTCCTCGAAAATTGAAACGTGCACAGGGCACATATTTTACTTGGTGTATTTACCAAGAAATAGCTTCTTTTTTATGAGAATTCTATAACTCCTCTTTACCTCCCCTAAAGAGAAAAAATATCGGGGCAAACTTCTCGCCTACGTCTCTTTAGAAAGGTAAAGAGGGGTTATAAAATTTTCAAAAATGAGAATCTATTTCTTGGTAAATACACCAAATAAAATATGTGCCTTGTACACGGTTCAATTTTCGCAGAAAAAATTAATTTCGAAGAAATTTACGCATTAATATCCCCCTATGGCTCTTATTCGCCAAGTTGATAGCTGTTTTATAATATTTTGTTATTTTCAAAATTGTTAACAAAGTTAAAAAGAATCGTCTAAATATTTGTCACAAGGTTGACTACTCTTTTAATATCCCTTCATTCCTTCGTCTCTTGGATACTTTCTTTTTATGTTAAAAACAGTAATACTTTTGAAAATTTATAAATCCGAATATTAACAGAACGAATACAGATTACATAATTTGTCGACTACGACTTGGAAGATGTCGAGGTCGAACCAAGCCGGTGGTCACACACCCACGACGACACTACGATGACCACGGACGTCGACGACTATCAAGACGGCAATAAGGGGTAGGTCGGTAAGAGATCGCTATAATGAGCAGAACCAATATTAGTCGGTGTGGCCACCATGCCGCCCGGCTGGCGAAGAAATTGGCGAACGAGCACGGTCGGATCAGCCGGGTAATTGCCATTACGATATCATCTAAATGCTCTCACGGCTATCCGTAATGAAGACGCACACCGACGGAGAGAGAAAGAGAGAGAGCGTGAGACACGTACGAGAGCAAGAGATCGACTATAACGTAAGCGTCGTATACGCCCACGTAAACATACGCACGCGATCCGCTGATACTTTCGCGCGTGTATGGCTCACATCGTCGTTCACCTCGTGAATCCTCTCAGACCGGACTTCTCCTCGCCCCAATGCCTCCTCTTCCTCCTCCACCCCCGCTAAACGCTTCTCAATGCTATCGACGAGATATGAGGCGTGTCTAATTACGCGATCGGTGCACGTCCAATCAAACTGCCTTCCTGTCGACGATCGCCGTCACCATTATCGCGATCGAACCGTGCGCATGGGGATCGTCTCACCCTTTTCCGTCGACGTTCGCCGCCGGGACTCCGAGGCGAATTTCACGGACCGCGTCGCCCGGTGCTTTGACCTCCGATTGATCGACCGATCTCCGATCTCGTTCCCGTTCTCCATGGGAAGATTCAATATCGCGACGTGCAATGAAGAACGAGAAGGTTTTTATCACACTTGTTGAACAAAAAGAAAGTAATTCGGGAGAAACTCGCTTAAATTTTATAACTCATATATACATGGGAAATAAAATGATATGTTTGACTTTTATCGACCGATTACTGTCTTGACAAAAAGTTATTTAAATAATATATGATTAAAATCGAGTGAGTTTTTGTCGAGAGGTGCTTGCCGAGAGGTAAGCTGCCATTCAATGACACATTTCGAAAACGAGCATAAAAAAGCGATCAAAATAAAAATTACAGGCAATAATAAAGTAGTTGCCGTACTTTCACGAGCTATACGACGGCGAGGGGAATCGACCGGTCTCGTAGAAACCGTACTCACCATCGAGGGTCAACGATTTTAATAAGAGATCTGTGGAACGTAATTGCGATTTCTGTCTTCTTCCCTCTTTCCTCTCTACTTGCTCGAACACGAACACGAGCGCGATTAACATTACTACTGGAATAACGATTAGAACCTCGCCTCGCTGTTGACGTCTCATTAAGTCAGTTTCAGTCGATGAATATTAGTATTTGTGCCCGTATCTGACCTCTTGACGCAAATTCTCCGCGATTAAACTCGTTCTCCGATAAGATCATCGGATGGCGTTACATTCGAGGAATGATACGCGACGTAATCATCGTGGAGTTCTTACAGACATAGATAATTTCTGACTACACTGTAACTTGCTGTGCTGTTGATAAAGTTCATAATCGTTTGATTATATTTTAAAATATTCTACAACGATTTAAAACTCCATATGTCTAATGATAAGAAAATTAAATTAAATTAAGATTTATAATTGTATATATCTATATTGAAAATAATCACCTTAATGTCTATGTATACAATCAATCTTTAAATGGCAGAAAGAATATCTGCTGCACTTAAGTGGTAGCGCGGGAAAGTAAACTTAACGGGGTGTAATTCAGCGATATCTTCACGCATGATGGCCACCGGTAATTGCCGTTTTTACACGCAATCAGAGCATGAATTTATTGGTCGCGTACGAACGACTCGATTAGTCGCACTGTCGATTCACGCGGTGGAAGCAACCGAACTTATTAGCTCGCGTTAGCTAGATGCCGTTAATTAGAGTCGTTGTAATGTACGCGACGATCAATGGCCAGGAATCCTGTACTAATTTGTCATCCATGTGCAAGTCCGTAATTTCGCTCATAATATTTTAAAGATCACCGTAAAATCATGACAGTAATTTATATATTTGCCCGGAAGGAAAATAGAGAGGGGAGGGGGGGAAGAGAGAGAAGTGGGAGAACGCAATGATATGTTAATGCGTTTAATGAAATGCCCTAGGCTATACAAAAATGTAAATTAATATACTTGTTCGATATGAGACTGCCTTTTAAAAGAGACTAAACTTGTGTGTGTATGTGTTCGAGGAATGCGGAAATATATTTTTTTATATATTCCGATGTTGTGCGTAGTAAAAATTGCACGTTAAGAAAAATAAAAAATTTTGAAATATTAATCAAAGTTTTTCAAGCAGTTTGTAATGTTTGCTAATTAATTTCTTTTGTTTTTAATCCAAATTTTTAAAATCTACAATATTTTTCTATATTTCAATAATGCGCGCCATTGTTGATTAAAAAACATTTATTATTGTAGCATATAAAATGTATAAATTGCCGACAAATATTTTTTTCACTTATGCGTTAAATATTCAATTTCATCCATGCGAGTATCTCGATCTCTCGCAAGAATTAATATCGTTCGGTGGAACGTAAGCCAGAGTTTCATTTTGGGCTTACAATGTCGCCAGATGAGAAAGCGGATTATGTCCGACGATTTGACCACCCGTCTTTCTTCCGCATTATCTCTATTGCATCTTGTTCCACTCTAAAGCAAAGAGGCTAACAGTACAACCTCGGTTATAACATCTTAAATCCGGCCATTAAGCGCTTTTTTTTAACACGCAATCGATATTTGTCTGTATGTCAATTTCGATCGCACGACTAGATATATTAAAAATTCTATTAAACGCGGACGCGAGAGACTTTTATATGATCGAAACCTCGCTTACGTTCTCTTCTGATCGATCGAACAGGACGAATTCTACACCGATCGCCACTTCGATGCATGTCCGCCACCCAAGTCGTCAAGGCCTGATGTCGTAAGAGACGAGCATGTCTCTTGACAAGTTCGTTCTCCGGGACATGCGCTGGTGCTACATCGAGTCCCCGACGATTTTCACGACGCGCATCGAGCTCGTAATGAGGGGTCGTTAATCAGAGGGAAACAGTGGACACAGAGAGACGCGTCCACCGTGATGAGATGGCGGCGAACTCGGAGTAGGCGAAGAGGCGGACACGATGACACCTGACACGCAGGCTCCTTACAAAGAGATCATTCACGATGATGTGCCCGCTACTAATTATTAGGTCTCACTTAATAAGGCAACCTCTAAAGATGCCGCCACAGATGCAGAGAAATTTTGATCCGCTTGAGAGACGTCGAGGATTCTTTCCACATAATTTTATAACAACGCTGATACTTTGTAATGATTATATCAACATGATACTGTCAAATCTTGATGTATCATTTACTGAATGTTTCTCGATAATATTGCACAAGCAATATTAGAGATATTTATGTTTCATTATGTAATAATATATCTATTTTTAAATATTTGTTTGGATATATATTTTTAACTGAAATTCTAAATATTTCAAACTTTTATAAAGAAAATGTTTTATATTGGTTTAATAAAGAAATTATAAATATATTTATAGATAAATTTTATATATACCTTTGGCTACATCATTTCTTTGTAATATTGAAAAAAAGACAATATTTTTGCACATAACATATCCGTTGCCTTCCTGCCATTGCATCACAAAGGACAAAATGTCATTATTGCAACACATGAAAAAAATGAACGCTCAGTTAATTTCACCGACAGAATCCGTCGGTCATCCGTCGCGTCATCGTGCAACATTGTGGGCATGAAAATCCGTCTCGGCTTACGGATCAATTAACTTAACGACCGGCGGGCAAGACGGCGGCGAGTTAACGCGAGGTTTCGCGTTAACGCGCCGCTCAGGGCGCCCTCGGAAACCTACGTCGACCGTGCATAAAGGAGCATAAACACGGCCCTGTCGACGTCGCGGGTTTATTAACGCCGACAATTATACCGCCGGGGGCTAGGCGTGATTTACAAGGGGAGCTCGTGAAACCGCGTAACCTACGGTCCAGCCCTTTACCACGCGAGCGACGTACACACACACAGACCTTTGCTTCCATCGTGAGGGTGTACAAAAAAGTTTCTTGGAAATTTTTTGACAGAGCTACAGCGACGAGGCTTAAATTTCGATAGTCTGAAGCCTGTGCATTCTCTCGCGTGAATTCATTATCATAAATATGTGACCGGCCAGACACAACGCGTTATGATAATTGTCGCAGGTGTATATGTATGCCATATAATTTACGATCGACGTTATGATCGCGGCTTTATGATCAATGATCTAAACCGCAGCAAATGTATTCATTTCGCGCACGATTGTCCCACTCGCGATTCCACATAAACTTCAACTGAGATCTAGGAAAACAGGAGCATTTAAATTAGGGCTGCCAAATGTCCCGGTTTAAAAAACAAGTCCCGGTCGAGCCGGGACTAAATGTCCTGGTCAACCCGCTAAACTATTAAATTATATCTCATTTTAACCACAAAAATAAAATAATAATAAAAAAATAGACATTGCTCTATATAATATAGAATAACAAAATATATATAAAGTCTATATATTTTGAAAAAAAGTAAATATTGTAATGTAAAAATAAATTTTTTGTTTTTTTATTTTGTTCGTTTAATTATCGACGATTATAAATATTCGAAATGTTAAGAATACATTTTTATGTTAAGAAGAATATATTTATGTTCATATTGAGAAAAAAGTAAAGAATATATTTTTGTTTATATTGAGAAAAAGAAGTAAAGAATATATATGTGTTTACATTGAGAAAAAAATAAAAAATAAATTTTTGTTTTTATCTTCCCTCGTCCTCATCCTTGTCCTGGTCGCCTCATGGCTCGATATGGCAGCTCTAATGTAAATGCTATTTTATGATTTAAATGTTATATTTGTGTAAATCGATCTTGATAAAAATCTCTATATAACTGTGACGAGATGTCTACAACGATTAAATTGTCGCATTAAATATATTCCTAATTGTTGTTCCATAAATCGTAATAAACAAAAATGTGTTGATATTTCATCAATAACTTATGTCCTACGAAGATAGGCTTTTTTTAATGATATATATAAACAAATTATTGCGATCACACAAGAAATGAATGTGTGCAAAATATATACATATATCTATAATAAATTGTTTCAATATCTCGTAACCTCGACCTCCCACAACACGACTACCCATTTTTCGTTCCGAGAAGAGAGCTGGGCTGACTTGAACTCTGAAAACCCGAGGTCTTCTACCTCGGGCCCAGAACTCCCCTAATTTGTTTGAGTGAAACAATATCGAGTTACGACCGATGGTATCGCTCGGACACGCACGTGCTACGGCACACGGAAGGTTCATCGCGGTTCTCTGACGAGCTACCGTGCCGAGCTATCTTCACGAATCTCACCTCGAGAAGAAGAAGAAGAAGAAGAAGAAAAGAACGCAACGGCCGCAGCGAAAACGACTCCCTTCCATGCTTCAAGCAGGTTCCAGCGTTGCGCGTATACGAATTTACGTTGCGCCGTGACTTTCAACGAGATGTTGATCCTCCATCCTGATCTCGCGAGAGCGGGGACAACGGTAAAAAGAAGTCAGTGAAAAAAATCACCCGGCTCAAAAATTTAGCCAAACATTCCGCTCAGAAAAATTTCATTCAGAATCCAAGACACCTGACTATGCGAGTAACATTTTTCAACAATCTTCCACTTAAAATCTTGCTCTTCGAAGTATAATCATAGACATTCTTGTGATGTAAAAATTGGAATGTAGTATTATTTATTGTCTTATTTTATCAATTATACATATATGAAAAAATTAAATTTTTTTGTTTTTTAAATATATATAAATATTATTTTCCTTTATCGAAATTTATAATATTTTAATATTTCGAATAAGAGCCATACGCGGATGTTAATGCGTAAATTTCTTAGAAATTAATTTTTTCCGCGAAAATTGAAACGTGCACAGGGCACATATTTTACTGGTGTATTTACCAAGAAATAGATTCTTTTTTATGAGAATTCTATAACCCCTCTTTACCCCCCTAAAGAGAAAAAATATCGGGGCAAACTTCTCGTCTATGTTTCTTTATATTTTGTTATTTTCAAAATTGTTAACAAAGTTAAAAAGAAATCGTCTAAAATTATCTCACAAGGTTGACTACTTTATAATGTAATAACATTGGTTTTAGAGACTCGCGCTCTTTTAGTATCCCTTCATCAACGACAAACCTTTGACAAGCCGACGCGCCACCCAACGCGCGAAATTAGGACCGTATCGAGCAAAAAGGAACTGCGGTCGACAAGATGTTGCTGGTTAAAATTCCAGCCAAGAACCGCGCGACACAACATCAATGATGGATTCACCTTCCTCTCGGTCGCTGTTATCTCATTCTCCCAATATTTTTTTAAAGAGATAAGCGCGACTTTGAAAAGAGATATTTGATAGGGAGAGACATGAGGAACTGTCATGCGTTCGCGAAAGTTACTCAATGAAACGTCAAAACAGCAAGACACTATCTTTCTTTCCCATAGTATCG
This sequence comes from Anoplolepis gracilipes, assembly GCF_047496725.1. NCBI lineage: Eukaryota > Metazoa > Arthropoda > Insecta > Hymenoptera > Formicidae > Anoplolepis > Anoplolepis gracilipes. The sequence goes on along the minus strand of NC_132970.1, from coordinate 20,270,464 downwards.
CTTACTTCTGTTTATTTTTTTCTTCCTCTTCCTCTTCCTCTTCCTCTTTTCTCGGAGGCAAGCGCGTGCGGATCAATCGCATTTATTAAGGCGAGATGTCACAGAATCGTTACCGCTGTCTGCCTTATAAGCTTACTCGCAGTACAGAGGTGTCAGCCACATCGATCGAGAACATTAACCGCGAAACGCGTATCCCCCCCTTCCTAACGAGACAAAATGACACGGCTGCGTTTCTGTTCTCAGGCATCTCACGTGCGGTTTCGTAGCCGCGGTCGATCCGTGGACGATCTGTCTTTCAGCCCGATAAATCGCATTCGACGCGCGGTTTCGTTCCTTGGTACTTTGCAATTTTGACGTGGCATTTATCCTGTTTTACGCTATTTAATTGTAATCTTGTCTAAATCATATGTAATGCAATCTGAAACAAGTTTTTAAGGCATCGTTTGCCGCTTATATCCTATAGTAAATTAGGATTGATCTAAAATAGAACGATCTAAAAATATTATTGTATAAATTAATTAGTATCTGCAATATCAGTATTTGAGAATTAAGCGTTAAAGGTAATCGTTATAATGTCGAGAAAGGCGAAAGGGGATTGCGTGCATCGTATCATATGACGAAATGTCACAGACATTTTATAAGCGCGATGCTTGTGGAGTCAGTCATATAGATTTACGCATTTTTGGAAACCTTAACAACTGTTTACTTGACTTTACTCCGATAGACTTAAAAATCTTGATGATGCAACTATTTGACGTATATACTTTTTCGTTTACCGAAACATTTTCTCTCATTCACGATAATTTCGCTTGGTTGAAAAATTTAGATTCTATATATAACATGTGCACTAATTTTTAGCGAAAAAATCCTACAACAGCAGTATATGTATAAATTTATATCTCGAAAAAGAGCAGCAATTGCATGTTACGTAAATAAATTTTAATTATAAGACTAAATTAAATCGTCTTTACTTTTAATTGAGTAGTAAGATTTAAGCGATATATCGTACATTAATTCTTATAATTGCTTCTGAATCCGCACATAATTCGTTACAAGTATTATATTTAAAGAAATACTTTATTATATAATAAACATAAAATTTCAATTTATGAAGAAAGAAATTTGTCACAGAAAAGATCTAATGCAACATAAATCTTAATCAAGCCTACACTAAATACGTGTATAAAAGATAAAAAAATGAATGTTCCAAAAACTCATAAGGGAGAAGCGCAACGAAATCTTATCACGCGTGTTTACGTTATCATAAAAACAAATGGACGACTAACCTGTTTCTGTATTAACCAGCCGGCGCGGATCGCGCTCTATCTCGCGAACGAAGTGTTTTATCCTCCGGATCCGAAACGTGAGAGGAATTTGCAACTAAAATCGGCCGCGCTGGAGTCCGCGGGACGAACAAAAGGGATCGTGATTCCCGTGTCCGTCAGTTCCCGTATCCTGTCTCCGCGAAAGGAGCTGGATCGCAGGAAAAGGGAGAGGCGAAGGAAGAAAAGAAGAAAGAGAGGAAGGAGAAGCAGCAGGATGAAGCGAAAACGAAGGAACAGCTTGCAGGGCGGAAAAGAGCGAGGAGCAGAGTCGTTCTGAATGGTCTCCTCTCCTCTCGGGTAGCCGGATGCGTCTCGGACGAATATTTCATCTGGCATAATCCAGTTTATGAAACCCTGAATGTGCATGCACATACGCGGATATCTATGTATGTGTATGCGCGCCTTCTATTTCGTCGGCGCGAATGGACAGGAAACGGCCGGGACTGAATGCTTCTGGAATTGGATTAAGAGCATTCTATGTAATGCTGTCGGCTTCGTCATGGTTTCGCCAATGCTTACACGCGCAACACTTATTTCTTCGTGTAACGTCGATTTCCTTGCCGTGAAAAGTCGAAGATTATCCTCGTAGAATCTAGCCAAGTACGAAAGATTAGTTAAAAGTCGTCCGGCTTGAGAAATAGATCTATCGCAACCACTGCGATATCCTAAACATCCGGTCGGATTTATTTTATGGAAGCGCAGGTGTACCATATAACTGCGCGTTTTTAATTTTTTTACAATTTGGGACCAACTATTCTTTTCTGTTCTATTATTAAGAGTTAATAATATCGTTATCAAGGAGGTATCAGGCAAGATTATGTTTTCGAAAATGACAGACATTTATCTAATTGTGTACATGATTAATGAGATACGATTATATATGATGTTATAACTACTTTTATTGATACCAGTCATAACAAAATTTTTTGTAACGCCTCGATATATATAAACGATAAGCGCCAGATTTTCACAATGTGAGATATTGCCTAGAGATTTATATCAAAGCTCGTGCATACGAAACGAACGTGTGATCTATGATTCCGCCTCTACCCGTTCCACCGGTTTCCAATTTAGATCGCTACGTTCTTTCACCTTTTCGCACTTATTCCGCATAGATAACGTTATGTATTACAGAATTCTGCTTAATTGCTTTGACATCGTAAACAGTTTCTGGAATATTACTAAAGTGACAAATGTTACGTTATCATTAATTTATTCGCAAGTAAAAGGTATACTTGTGTTTGAAGTATTAATTGCGCAACACCCGAACCTATCATTACCATAACAAGATATTTTATGATTATTCTCATGAAGAAACACTATTACACAAGACAATCGCATTATCCTAAATTACAAAACAACATCTTCATCAACGGTCTGTAGATCACGAACTATCGTTTATCGTGCATCGCTATTTTCCGCTCCGCTCAGTCTTTCGAGACAAGAGTATTACTAGCTAACCGATCCCTTTCCGCACTCGCTCGTCATGATCCTAACGAGGTACCTGCCTCGACTAATTGCGCGATTAGTCTGAATTTGGGCGGAACCGAGCCTCCCAACTCGCGGTCGCATCGTACATACACTTCAAGAAATAAAAAGGAGAAAACGTGCAAGCAGGAAAAGAGAAAGAGAGAGAGAGAGAGAGAGAGAGAAAGAGAGAGAGAGAGAGAGAAAGGAAGAGAGAGCCGAGAATTGCTAATTAGGCGCCGCGCGCGAATACCGTGTCGGTGTATATCGGACGCCGTGATTATGGCTAAACGAAGTCTCATACCTCGGAAGCGAGAACGCGAGGTAGGACAGAGAGAAAGAAAAAGCGGGAGAGAGAGAGAGAGAGAGAGAGAGAGAGAAAGAGTATGTGCGCGGCTCATACGTGGGCTTCATTAACGGACCGTGTTAATTAGTCGCAGATAACCGATCGGCCGTAGAGAGTGCGGCAACCCCGCCGATGCCATACGTCCCTGAAGCTGCAATAATTGCACAAGCCCGGTGGTTCGTGGTTCACTGAAAAAATTCTGTAATTCCTGATTTTCATCGGGATCTCGTTGGTTGCGCTCCGACGAAAATACTTGGATAGGAAAGATTCGGAAAAGATAGGACTTGCAGCAACATTCGATCATTAACTGTTACTAATTAGCGCAATAATGTAATGACGTTCCCTTACACGGACATCGATTTCTCCTTTCGTTAAGATCGGGAATCATGTTGTTCTTGTATTCATTCCATACACGACACGAAGACATGTAAAAGAATATTTATCCTGGATTGTTAAAAATATACTTTTTAATACAGAAATATTTTACGAAACTAATAAAACAATTTGAATATCGTTAAATTTCCACCAATTGACGACTTACAAAATAAAATAGCTTGTTAATGAAACTCGGATTTTAATTACGCGAAATTTTTCGCACTTTTAAATTATGATCGTGGACTGAATGCGATGGGGCTACTATAACGAACGCGTGAAAAACGAAGAGATAATCGACCGTGCGTATCACATAACGCAGTTTATTAACTAAAATTCATTAGCTACGGTATACAGCGGGATTACGAGAGCAAGGCTAAGGCAAAAAGCGGCTTCAGGATAAAGTGGAATATATAGAACGGGACATTTAACAGCACGTGGTGAGACACGCCTACCGACAAGGCGGCGCAAGTTGGCTAACCGCCGGCGCAATTAACATTAGCCGATCGAGTGAGCGAGCCTCACGTTAATTAACAAAACGTTGCACGGTACGCCGACTGGAAGCTGACGTGGCGGCCGCGGAAGTGCGAGAGGACGGCGGTGAGCCTTTCGTCTCGTCTTCTCATAGCGCAAACTATCCCTTTAACAACGCCGTTTCGCAATTCTCGACCTGTCCCGAAGCGTCAGGTATGCGACAGCAAACGACGACGGAAATATTTCTATGTCTAATCCTTCTATATCTTATATCTGCTATGTACATAGAAGCAAGATTTTCGCTTATGCAATTCATGATAATAATGAAAAGTTAATAATTGAAGACTTCATTGGAAGTGTTATAGATTTTTAAGTTTTAGTGCTAGTTAAAATTGTTGTAAACAAATATTTTGAAAAAGTATTGTATAAGAAACACACAAATATAGTTTAATTTAGATAATTAAAAATTATGATAATAAATTTTTTAGAATAACTGAGAGCACAATACAGGTCATTTTTACAATCATTGTATGATTAGAATAAAGGATCATACAGAAACGAGTGAGCAAGTGAGCAAGGGAGACAATGGACCATTTTCTCAATGCGTTAATAAAACTCAAAGTCGACGAGTTAAATTTCTGGACGTGCACCTACACCTCATCTTAGAGATCTCGGGAGAGGTGGGCCCACCCGGGATCGTTTCTTCAATGGAATGGTGGGCGATCCACCGTGAATGGAGGTCATTTACTCGCATTCAACCTTCTCCGACTGCACCGTGTGGACCTGCCATTGTGCGCAGGAGGACGAAGACTATACCAGACCGGAGTCCATGATCCGACAAAGACTCGGACACGTCCGATGTGACACTACCGGAGGTGACGTCTATCTTCGCTGTCTCCCTCTTTCATTCTCCACGCGATCGTTCTGAAAGGATATCTGACGTCTTGTCCTCGGACGATCCTCGAAGAAGTCACTGCGTAACAACTCCTATCTCGTGATTTTATTGTGGTCCGTTTATGCGGCAGTTTCGGTCGCTTCCAAAACGACTATATTACATTTTCAATTGAATGAAAGGAAATTAAAAGACTCAAGTCGGTAGACAGCTCGACTGTAAGGTCAAAGACCTCTTTATAATGCGACTTTTATTTTTTGGAAGTTTTTTATATATATATATATATATATATATATATTTTTTTTTTTTTTTCATTGTCATAAATTAACACGTATTTATGATTATTTATAGTAATACTGTAGTAATAATAATGCTGTAATAATAGTAATAGTAATACATTCATATCTAATTTATCATTTTTGTTTTATTTTCTTTTTCTCCCGTACAATTTATATTAAATTAGATTTTCCCATCAATTTACACATAAATTACTTAGTTAAAGATTATCTGAGTGCGACAAACACATGGCGCGTGTCTAGAGTCATATATACAATATATCTCCAAAGCAGTTGAACGAGCAGGATGCCACCTTGCCGATAATATATCGATTTTTGTGTCTGGAAAGCGAAAGAAGGTGTAACCGTCCTCTGGGAAATGACCACCATGCATGGACCAGTTCCATGACCAATAACGAGGGCGGATACTAACCATTTGGCTATTTTCTGCCGACTTGTCCCACCTGCTGTTGCGGGGGTGCCTTCCAATATTCTTTCATAATAACGGAAAACCGTGAGCCAATTCTTAATAGCTATTTAATACTGGGTTGTTCTAGCTTAATATCTCTGTTTTTAAGAAAATTGCAGATCTCGTCCGTTTTAGAAAAAATTGATATGTCTTTCAAGCAGACCTCCCTAGTGCAACATAATTAATGTACGCAGAATGGTGGAATTCCTTTCATTTTAAAATTCTACAAATATTTTCAATTATATATGTACAGAAAATGATATATTGGTATACAAACAATTTAAGCACTAAATAATTGAAAAGAACATTTAAAGAGATTCATACACCGAAAAAATCATATTCTACATATTATGCAGTAAACTACAGTATTTCTCACTAAAATAAGTGCCAAGTATATTGTAAAGGTGAGAGAATATTTATTCCCTTTCACAAAAGTGTTAGCGAAAACAATCAGTTCGATATTCTGAATATTCTTACAATTAGTTATAGTATTTCGATTATTCGGGCGTTATAATTTGTGACATAACGCTGCATGAGAATTTCGTGTCGTGTGTACCACACACGTCGCACCCAACGCAGGTTCTCTCGACGAAGGATTTACCATGAAACGAGCGAGTTTGTAAGCGCGAGATTCACAATGAAACACGCATGAGAAGCCACAGGGATTTACAGCCTTTTCTTCGGTTGACTCTCCTATGTGCTTGTCTTGGACACGCATAATAGCACGTGTTGTGCGACCGCCGGTGCTTACCACTTGTTCCTTCATTGTAAACGCGGTACATAGAATACCAATGTTGTCTCTGCAGCTCGCTTTTGATTACGCGATATGAGCCAGCCTTTAAACATTGTTGCACTCGCATCGCCGACTACTTCGTGGTCATCGCACAATTCAAGTACTACGACTCTCACGCGACGCTGTTCCAAGCTTTATGCCGAGAATCTCGGTGTAAGATGCAGTTTAAGAACCGCTACGACCCATTGTGACTTCATAAGAACGCGGCCTTATCGTTTTTAACGCGCAATATTTCTTGCAAATATATGTGCATCGACGCTATGCGAGCCTCGTGATTATTGCGACATTACTTTATTACTCGGTTGTGAAGTAGAATTTAATCTGATTTCTCACACTTTAATATTCCTTAAAAACTTTTGTTTGCATATAAGAAAGAATAATTTTTTTTTAATATTATAATATACTGGTCTCAAAAACTAGTATTTTTTTCAAATAATGTTTCTAATAATTTTGTACAGACAAAATCGAGATTTTGATATATTGTAAAGCATTCTTTTTCAAGGGGATTAAATCATTAAATAACACTACTAATATTTTTATTTGACATTTTAGTAATTTGTGTATTTATTGAGATAGTATTTTATATCCTAGAAAATAGGTCTTTTCGGAGCCCATATCACCTAACCACCACTTAATCTTTGCGCCGCAACCTCCGAAAAAAGGGAAGGATCAGAAGAGGGTGCCGAAGAGGGCCATATGGCATCTTTGGACGCGTGGCATAAAAAGAGAAGTCGGCGCCGTTTTTAATTGCGCCATGTGGCGATCCGAAGAAGATGGGTACACGAAGACCCAAGCTCATTTGTAACCGCAACTGTCAGATCTCTGTCCAGAAGACCATTGGTAATAGTAAGTGCTTTCCGTTTCATTTTCATCGACCAGACGACAATGGTAACCGAGCCGATATTTCAGGTGTGTGTCAGTTGTCTGTGCGACGTAATATCACGATGATGTTGCATATTCATACAATTTTTCGCTTCTAAAGCTTTCGTCGATTCTTCCGATTTTTTTTTTCATCATCCGGATGTATCGTCCACAACGCGTGCTATCGATTTGATGTAACAGAAAAAAACGACTCAATAATAAAAATGCGATATAGTTTTAAGATTATCTCAATGATATGATTTGCTGATATTTTATTTATCAAACAAAAATGGAAAAACTCAAGTTTCGAACTCTCAATTCTTACGTTGATAATAAATCTTTGTTAAATCTGTGTAATATTTTAATAAGTTAAAATATAACACCCGTCGAAAGAATATTCTAAAATTTCCAAAATCTTTTATTCATTCAAAATCGCATATTTTTTAAATACTTGTTAAATGTTTATCCTTCTTTTATGAATTTATAGATTTCTAAAATTTCTATTATGAAAAATTTGATTGAAGAAGCCCGAACAAGATCTCTCAAACAATAAAGTGTGAATGATGACAGGATGTAAAGCTACTTTCGTAAAAACCGTTAACTTTGATCATACCGCTCGCAAGTACGACGATTAGAATAATTTTTACGGTTCTGTGTCATTGACGACTTTGTCTTCCCGTCCTTTATTTTCCTACCGTTAATCCGGCGAATTTCGTTCCGATGGAAGTGAATGGCGTGAAGCCACTTAGGTAATTTCTCAAAATTACTGTTTTATATAATCTTTGCTTTGGGATATTAATATACGGTTTTACCAATTTTGCAAACAACTGCAATCTAACTTGATCCCAACAATATAATTATTTCCCGTTGGTCTCGCATTGCTTGGTTTAAAGAGGAATTCGAAATTCTATTTTTGGAAATATTATTGAATTGTGTGTTTTCTCTCAGATTTAACGATAAATAGGGTAATAAAATTATTGTTTATTAACTGTTAATTGAAAAATATTCAATTATATACATATACAATTTCTGGACTTGTTATGTTTGTGAACTAGTCAACGTTTATTGTTAGATAAAGAAATACAAGACATTTCTGTTTTTTCTCTTTGAATGAGATGACGAAGGGTTCCGAGGATTACAACAAGCATGGATTCCGATCGACTTGAGCGAGATTTGTCGGCACAAAGAGTAACTGAAGCGTAAAAAAGGAATCTTACGTAAAAATCTCAAAGGATTGCAAAAGCCGCTGCAGTGATGGCGAGGTGACAAAGATGATCGTATCGTCGAGGTTTACGGATAAAGGGGCGAAAAGAAAACGAGGAAAAGTGTCCGCAATTCCGCGAACGTTCCCATGTAAAGAATCCTTCAGTCCCATGAGAGGGGCAAAGGGAGCAGAAAAAACATGGAGAATAGAAAAGATTTCCAGGATTCGGGCAAGTCTGTGGGAAAAGACTGAATGAACGCAGTAGCGGTCGTCTTTAGTGCTTCACACACAGTATTATTCTGTGGAATAAAATAAGATTTCAAAACATGATGCATCGGAGACGACATCCGATATGTATATCTCAAGAAATAATTAATTATATCTTTTTTAACCCACATAATTCATTATATAAATAATTTGAAGTAAACATTATTACCAAATTGATTGATATAATAAATTATATTTTTATATTTTTGTAAGAAAATAACATTTTTTCTAATATTTATTAATTAGATATTCAATCGGTTAATAAGTATCAAATAATTGATAATTTATCTCTATAACAAGTACTATCTATAACAAGCTTATAATTAAAAAACACTTAATACTAAATTTTGCAAATATGTTATTAAGTAGAATGATGTTCGTGTACGTGGGCATTTTTTTAAATTTAACCGCTGCGTTTATTTTTTACGAAACAAGCATTAAGGAAATTTTACAACAAATATTTTTAATGAGGCCAACGAAAGAATAATTATTATAATTATATGGTTACTGATGTTACTGTAGTATAAATCATGCAATTTTTTTCATTTTATTCGAAAATACAGAAAATAATTAATGAATTGTATAATCAATTATATGTATATTATACCATTTATTTTATATATAGCTTTCTTTATTAGAATTTTTGGATAAATGATCTACAGATATATATATATATATATTTATTGCATTTATCAATTTGGTCTTCTTAAAAAGAGCGAGTTTTTAACACGCTCGTCAGGCGAAATACACAAAAAGATCGTCGATAATTCGTCCGCCACATCTTTCCAAGCGGCCGGAACGGTTGGTGGCGCGCAATTTCGAATTCTTCGAGACTTAAAGGACTCCAGGGATCAGGTGTGGTCGGTCCCTTTGGGTGCTCTCTACATAGGTGTCGCCGCGTCGTCACGTCCCCGAAACGACAAAAGGTCCGCGTCCGCGTAAAACGAACTTGTCCGCGCGATAGACGACGCGGCGGCGAAACTTCACAGGCTCCGAAACGTGTACCCCGAAACGGGGCCAGGTTGTCAGAACACGCAGTAAGGGAGGGGGAAGTAGACGGCCGTTCCTCACCGCGCGACTCACGCGGATACGTGCAACGAGAAAGAAAAAAAAAAACTTGTCAACAAGCAGAATCCGAGTAAAAAGTGTATTGTATGAGGGAAAGTGGAATGGGGAGAGAAGAACGGTCGGGATGGCAGAGGTGGAGGGAAACACTCCGGTCGGAGACGAGAGAGATTAGCAACGAGACCATGCTGATAAAAAAAGCGGTCTACCGGCGAAATAATACCCAGATACCGGGGCCTCGTTGCCAGGAATGTGAGACGTTTCTACTTTAAATATGCCGACTCGAGGCACCATACAAATTTGCACGACAGTCGTAAAAAGTGGACGTCGCGGCTGAATTAAGAAGGACGATGTTGCACACATAAATATCACCCTACTTACAATTAATAACATATTTGCAAAATCTTATTGTTAGTGATAAATATCTTGGAGTTACAATTAGTTGTAGTAGAGATCTTTAAAGATTATCAACTATTTAATACTAATTAATTGAATGTCTATTCTGTTTATTTTATGAATGTTAATAAAAATATTATCCTTAAAAAATATATATATATATATATATATATATATATATATATTTATAATAAAATTTAAACATATTATATAAAGCGTATGCGAGATATGTTTTATTTTCGAAATTTTTTATTTTTATACTTTTTATAAATTATAAAACTAGTAGGATACTTTAACAAAAGAAAACCTAAAAAAAAAGTTTTCTTTAAATAAGATTATAAAAACTAATGACAACCGCTGTGATTAATCTGACATTTCTATTAAGAAAAATAAATATACGTAATAATCAAAAGAAAAACAGACAGTCTTACCAAGCGTGCTGCAACACATCACGAAATTTAAAGACATGTATTTCTTTATAACCCCATACAGACCCCCGTTTAAAAAGAACTAAACTCCATTATTCGATTCAGTTGACAAACGCCATATCGAAAAGAAAATCGTACGGTTCTGTGCAGCGTGCGTCCCTTCGAAAGAATAGAAATTTCAAAAGTAAGCGGTAAAAATCCTCGAAAGCAACCGTGCGATATAAACTGCAAAAGAAAATAAGAGATAAAAATAGAGAGAGAAAGATAAAAATGTCTTTCGAAATATAAATACGATAAAATCAACAAGGAACAATGAGTTGTCAGTACGCAGGAAGAGTGAAATAATTCTCGATATCGCGACGAGAAATCCGGGGAGGAGCTTTCTTTTTTATATTCTGCACCTTCTATCCCTCTATGGGGAAACATTCGACCCGTGGTCGATGCTAGATTTTTACGTATAGGTACACGTTTCTGGAAACGTAAGGTGCAAAGCATTGTTGCGCAGGTATGAATGAACCGAAGAATGCAACCTGAAACAAGTGTATCGTCCCACAATGGCAAGCATGCGAAAAATTCTAGGTGATTTATAGACTTGATCTCGACGAATTGAAAAGAATCGGAAAACGAGTCGATGACACATTAGGACGATTCATGAATCTGCGAACGATAACTCTACTTTTCTACCATAGACCCGTAAGAATGGACGCCTCAACTTTAAGATTAAAACAATTTATTTTTATATTTTGTATCTTTTTATATATATCTTATGTGTCCATAAAAATAGTCTTTTAAAGCATTAATGAATTTTTTCGACAAGTTTAAACAATAAGCAAATATACATAGGATGTCCTAGAAAAGGTGAACAATTTCTCGTGGACATGTAAAGTAGGTAAAAATAACCCCATAAGTTCCTATAAAATTTTTTTTATAATGCATTTCTACCGAGATATTTGTCTTTAAGTTTTAAATTTGAGAATCATTTTTCTCAAATAACTTTTATATTACTTTGTATATCTTAATAATGTACAAGAACTTTTGTTTATTATTAAGTGAAGATCTTTATAAAATAGTATGACAAATTTTTTGATATTATCTCGGAGAGTCAGATATTAAAGTTTATTTAAAAGAAAACGAATTTAGCCGACGAATTGATGTCTGCTGCACCTGCCATAATTTTCCAGGATCATTTCTTATTTGTTCATAATGATAAATAATTTTTTCAAGTAATTGTTTCTCTTTAATACAAAATGTAATTTTGTATTATTTAGAAAATCATTATTCAATTATTACGAATAAAGGTTTACTTTCTTTCGATCAAATGCGTTTTTTTTTAAACAGTTAGTTTTAACAAAATGAAACAAAAATACCTTTTTTTAGGAAAAGATGTGATAAATTTAAAAACATAATTTAAAAATAAAGCCCACCGACTTTAAAGTTTTGTAAGATAAAAGACTTACAGGTAATCCAATTCTGGCTCTTCGAGATAATATCAAAAAATCTGTCACACTATTTTAAAAATCTTCACTTAATAATAAAAAGATCTACAAAGTAATATAAAAGTTATTTAAGAAAAATGATTCTCAAATTTAATCTTTAGAGACAAATATCTCGATAGAAATGCATTATAGAAAAAAATTTTATAGAAACTTATGGGGTTATTTTTACCTGCTCTACATGCCCATGATTTGCCCACCTTTACCAGGACTCTGTATATTTTTTACTTTTATAAAAATGAAACAAGATAATGCATATTTTAATTACTTTCCTTCGAGAAACAATTGCAATATTTATGTACATACGCTGTTTGCGTACATATAATAATAAACCGGTTATATCGATACTCGAATGTCGAGTTATTCGAGTTTACTAACATTAGAAACGTCCCCCGCAGCGTGCACGGCCTTGGTGCCAATTACCGATTCGCACGTGAATACATAAATCGTAATTCGTTAATTCGCAAGGCGACTCTTCGCGCGGCTAGCGGGATTCGATATGCCAATGTCGAAACTTGCCCCCGGGCGCGATGCTATTCATTTGGCTCGAGAAACTCGGGCCGGCCATTGTTTGTGAGTTATGTTCTTGTAACGAGAAACGAGACTTCAACGCGTTCGGTGCATCGCTTTAACAGTTGCCAATTCGCCCATCTTCGAGATCAACTTCATTGTAACATGCATCGTATGAGAAAGTGTTTTGCATCATTGCACTCGCAAGCGAAATTATAGACCAGCTTGTGTTTACAAGACTCTCTCTCTCTCTCTCTCTCTCTCTCTCTCTCTCTCTCTCTCTCTCTCTCTCTCACTCTCTCTCTTTTCGAGTTATATTTTACGAGATTAATCCGAGACGTGAGCTTATATTAAATTTCGTGTTTATTTCGCAAAAAAGAAAGATGTGTGATATTTCTGATTTTTTATCTCAATAAAATAATTTACAGATGAAAAATCTTTTCACTGCCCACTAATGTTTTACTCAAAAAAATATTTTGCTAATGTAGATAGACTTCTAGATGTCTCAATTAAAATTTATCGCTACTTTTTGTAGCTGTTAGAATATTGTTTGTCACGTATAGAATTTATAGCAGCAATATTCTAGCAATACCTCTAGAAAATTTAGATTGCCAAATATTAATCACAAATCTAATTGTCCTTGACAATAGGCCTTAAAGATAGGCATCGCAGACAAATTTTCTGTCTAAATTACACTAATAGTACAGATATAAATTCTGTCTCTGTCATTTAAAATGATTAAGTGCAAAATATATACAGTATCATAGTATTTGCTAATAATTTATCTGCTTCAGTTAATTTTTTATACCTAGAAAATTTTTGTTCAAGTTGCAAGATCATTTTTTTGAGTGTTCTCTTTCACTATCTTCGATCCTCTACACTCTAAATATAATATTTGAAAAATTAATATTATAATTTTTCAAACACATCTTATTTTCTTTACGGAGCATTATACACACGCTAGATAAGGAATGCGTGTTTGGACAGAGAAATGGGGAAGAAGAAAGGTTATTCAATCGAGGCAGGTTAGATTTAAGGTACTTCAGAAACTCTATAAAGTAATCCGACTTTGGCAGCGGATCACGGATACAATCCACGAACCTGCAGACGTAAGACGCGAATAATGGCCTCATTCATCGAAGTAACGAAAACCTCTGAGCGTATAGTGCCGTCACCGACCGCGTCCGATATTTATAAGGGCATTGTATCGATCTCAATATCCACTTGAAAAAAGCGGCATTCCATTCTACGATAATCTTTGCAAAGATCCAACCGAACGATGCGTAATCAAAAGAAGAAAAATTGAGATTCTTTTAACTAAATTTCCTTTTACAACTATAAATTTAGATTTTATAAACAACTTTGATTTTTCTATTACCATTACACATATAATTATGTATATTGCTAAAAGAGATTGTGCGCTTTTAATTTCAATAATAGGATAAATAAAAATATTATTTGATTGTGTAATTTTTTTATATATTATCAATACGAACGAAAAATACACACTATTAATTATATGTGCTTATGGAACATAAAATCACTCGCTCTGATTTGAGATAAAAGTTCGAAAACAGAGTTTGAAAAAGACAGATTTCAAGATTTTTAAAACATAAAGTGAATTGCTAGTTACGATTGTAAAACAGCTGAAAAGAAGCGGTCCATTCCAAAGCAAGTTTCGGACAAAGTTGAAGGCGGCGCAGGTCGTAAAACCCGTTGGAACTATCTAGAATTTAGAAACCAGATCGTCGCCGATGATGAATAGACCGATTCGTGAAGCGGTAGTGGCGGGGGAGGAAGAAAAAGGGGGTCACAATCATTGTGACGACTTTGCGTGTGCGCGTGAGACGTGCGATTGTACGCGAAGGTTCTTACACGATAAATCTTGGACCTCGGTCCTGTTTTCGTGTTCGCGCACTCGAGCGTGCCGACTAAATCTCCATGATACAAAGGATTTTATAAAATAGGTGGAACTTATAAAGTGACCTTTTATGATCTCCCTGAATAAGAGTGTCACGCGAACCGGTCGATCCCTCAGATTTTCCAAATTTTATTATGCTTCTACTGGATGCTCGTGTGAGAACTTGCAAAGTAATCCGAAACGAGATCAGTTTCTCTGTCGGCACATTCAAGGCATAATATCCTAATTCATGGGAAATATACATGGGATCATAAGAATATCGAATAAGACAGGCAGAATATAACAGCATTAGCCTGTACAAGATCATATAATTATAAATTTATAAATTAAATTATTTAAGAAATATGTAATTTAAATATATAAAGTCAGATAAGCAACTATAAACGTGGCAAATAACCTATCAAGATATATATATATATATATATGACTTTAATACTGCGAATATAAGGCTTTTAATGTTTATAAACAAGCAACTATAAACTTGGCGAATAAGAGCCAAACGCGGATGTTAATGTGTTGATTTCATAGAAAATAATTTTTTCTGCGAAATTGATGAGTACACAGGACATATATTTTTCTTGATGTATTTATCAAGATTTTTATTCTAATTTTTGAGAATTTAATAAACCCCTTCTTACTGCCTTAAGGAGACGTAGGCGAGAAAAATCTTGGTAAATTATTCGCCAAGTTGCTTATTTGACTTTATTTATTATATATATATATATATATATATATATATATATATATATATATAAAGTTAGAAGGTGCCAAAAATAACAATACGGAGTAAGAGTTAATTATTGTCTATATGTATATATGTGTATATAATAAATAAAATAATAAATATATAGCAATGACAACTGTTCAATAATAATATATATAATAAATTTTTTAATATTATTTTGAGTATACATATATTATCACATAATTTATATTTAATTAATTAGTTAATAGTTATAATACGAACATAAAAATTGTTTTAGAATTTATAACATTTATTTATATTTTTAATATTATTAGTTAAATTTCTTTATATGTATCCATATTCACATTTTCCGATTTATAATAAATTATTTAATATTATTACTTTTGTTTAAAGATTCCTATAATCCTATAATCGATTCTATTCTTATAATATTAAAATATTTCTTATAATTTTTATAATATCAATATCTCTTTTATCTCGTTTATTATTTTCACTATACAAATAGTTTACTTATTTGTTATATTATATAAATTCGGAAATAAATATATCTTCGAATAAATATTTTACAAAATTAATTTGTTTTAGAATAATTTTCAACACAAAATTATAAAATTTTAGTTTGCTTATTTAACAATCATAATATGGATGTTGCAATTACATGTACAGCTTTCGTAATTTTAATATTTTTAAGTTATAATTTTAATATTTTTAAGTTGTTGTTACTTGCCATAATTATTTCCTTATAAGCCACAATTACTTCCTTAATAATGTTTAGATTAAAATATATTTTGTTTGATGTTGTATTGTTCGATGATTCAAGTTCAAGTCAGAGTGAGAACACAAAACAATTTAATAATAAATAATAATAAAATAAACAATCAAATAATAGTCAAGTAATTAAAATTTAGGTAACAAAAAATCTCATAACATATTACGTTCATAATATATTACAGCAAATAATAATTTATCTATACTTTAAAATACATATTTTAATATTATAATTTTATATTTCACGTATGTACATGTATGTTATAGTACTTGAAATATTTTGACATTAAATTAATAATAACGTAATGCATTTACGTTATAGTGCGCTAATGTTCTCTTTGTCAGCTTTGTTATCGTACAACGATAGAAGATTTTAACTTGATTAAAATGACTTTAATATATTATATTAATTAGTATATATCATAAAGTATTATTTACGGATTACCTAAAATAATATATGAAAGTACTCTGATATGGAGATTTTCCAACGTGTAAAGATTCAAAATTAATAATTACAGATATAAATAGACATAAAAATTGATTTTTTTTGTTTATTAAATGTATACAAAATTCACAAAATAAAATACACAATTCATAATTCTTAAAATATGCATATAAATATTACTTTAAACAATTGTGTAGGATTTTATGTATGTATGTATATATTACAATATCTAACATATGTTATTGACATTGTTTATTTCCGATTATCTATTGGAACGGTAAGATTTTGATAGTATAGATGTCGTAGGCAAATGGTTATTTTAGGAAAATAGCTTTTGATTAAGCAAATACTATCTGGCGTGTACGTACTAAAAAGTACATTTTGGAAAAGAACGCTTAGATTTTCATCAGGGCTTCATCCCGTCCCCATAAAAAAATATAACAAAACTTGAGAGCGCAGAAACTACCAAGTCTGACAGTATAGCCAGATAACCATTTGCCTAGTCAAAAGCTATTTTCCTAAAATAACCATTTGCCTACGACATAGATATAACAATAGGTATAACGATATTAACGGTTTGCAATGTGTGGTAACCGCAGTGTCAACTGCAACTAATTCTAGTAAGAAAAAGAATTGTATTATAAATAACATAACATTTTTATATACAAGATGAATCATTAGAAATAAAATATCATGTATCTTTCTTTTAAAGATATATAAAAGATATATAAAGTATAATTTAAATAGTATTGAAGTATCAACTCATACGATGAGTATCTTCATTTCTAATAAATCTTAATCTTTATCTTAATTCTTTTAAGTTATCATTTTCAAAATTGTTGACATTTTATTAATTATTTCTATTTCTTTTATTTTTCTTTTTCTTATAAACCTATATAATTCTCTAAATTTTCATTCATATAGTGTGCATCTGACAAGCACGTTAATTTCATTTATTATAATATTGCATATTGTTAGAAAATGTCTGAATTAAAAATTTAAAGATTAAAGAACGGAAACTTTTTTAATATATTTTCTATTTAATTCATATATTTTTAAATAAATAATAAAAAATTGGATAATACAATTACAATGTTAAAAATTACAATTTTTAATATCGTGCACACATTTATTCTATATACTTTTTTTAATGGCATATAATCAATGATTTGCAAGATTAATTCGAATATTGCTTCAATGTACCTATTCAAAACGAGTGAAAAAGAAACGATAAATGTTTATTTTCTATCGTTGTTAAAAAAATGTTTGTATAATTAATGAATAGGTACTTAACTTTTATAATTAATATAGATGATAGAGATAAATATATAGCATTTTAACATGATTAAAGTGACTTTAACATATTATATTAATTAGAATAATTATAATATATTATTTACGTATTACATAAAAAATAAATATATGAAAATACGTTGATATGGAAATGCTTTAATTCTCAACATGTAAAGATTAAAAATTATTATTTATAGATGTAGGAAAACATAAATACTTATTTTTCTATATTGCTTATTAAATCGTATATGAAATTAACAAAATATATAATAAATAAATAAATATCAAAAATTAGGATATTCAATTAGGATATTCAATCTTAAAGTATCTTAAATATTAAGTAAAATATCATAAATATAATTCTAAATGTAAATTTTGTAGGTTATGATGAAATTAACAAAATATATAATACATAAATAAATATAAAAAATTAGCATATTCAATGAATCTTAAAATATCTTAAATATTAAGTAAAATATTATAAAAATAATTCTAAATTTAAATTTTGTAGGATATGATGACCTTATATAACTTGTAAATATGTTTGTATTTATATATATATATTTATTATGATGTCTCTTACATCGACATTGCCAGTTTTCGATTACCTCTTGAAACGTTAAGATTACGATAGTACAGATTAACGGTTCACGGTGATAAAGTATCAACTTTAATTAGTTCTGAGAAGAAAAGAAATTGTATTAGAAATAACACAGCATTTTTACTATACAAGGTGAGTCGCTAGAAACAGAATATTATATAACTTTTTCTTTAAAGATACATAAAAGATAAAACGTAATTTAAATTGTACTAAAATATGAACACACACAAAAAGGATATTTTTTCAAATTATTTTCAAAATTGTTAAACTGTTGAACATTTTATTATTTTTTTCATTTCTTTTTCTTTCATTTTTTAAAAAACCTATACATATTCTTAAATTTTATGTACATATATTCTATATCTGATAAAAGCATAAATCTTTTTTTATTATTATATTGTTATATAATGTCTTTTAATTAGAGAAAATATTAAAAAAGAAGTATTTATAAAAATTTTTTTATAGTTAATTTATATATTTTAAATGGATAATAAAACATTGAATAATACAATTATAATGTTAAAAATTATCATGTTCATATAATACTGTGCACATGTTCATTCTATATCTTTTTCTAATATCAATAATAATTTGTAAGGTTACTTTAAAATCGATTAGTGATTCGATATATTTATTTATACGAATAATAAACAAACGATAAATGTTTCTCTCGTTACTAAAAAAAATGTGTATAATATATAAGACATATAAAAACATTCAAATTGTCTTTGACCTAGTTGCGCGCACACGCCAATACACATACACACACGCGCGTGCGCCCATATATGTATGTGTGTATACATGCCTGAAGAGACATACCAACAAAGTCGAAAAAAATTTAAATTTTTTTTGACTATTCCGTTGATTATTTTTATTGCTAGTTTTATGAAAATATGATCATCTACGAAACAATAAATTTTAAAAATAACATGTTCATATATGTAGATCGGTCTGTTATTCATCACGGATAAAATTACGCAAGAAAACTAATTTTAGAAAATACTTTATAAATTTATTTGCTGTAAAATTTATTATTTAAATTTTATTTTATATTTATCTTTCTTTCAACAGGAACAGTTGTTACAGATTCCTAAAAATTGACATGGCATTTCTAAGACTGCTATTTTATAGCGGTTTTATATTTAGCACCATAATAACTTATTCAATTAATGAAAATACGGGAAATTCATCGATTGCATTTAATGATTACTTTGATGATATAATACCAGTGCATTACGACGTCAAGTTAATACCATATTTCAACGAAGACAAGGAACATGAAATATATAAATATAGAGACTATAAAGCAGATATAGAAGAGAATCAAACAAAAGGCGACTTTGTTTTCTACGGCGAATTAAGTGCTATTATCGATATTTTTCGTGAAATTACAAAAATAAGTTTAAATTCATCGCCATTAACAGATTTTTTCTTTGGAGTGTTGACAAATGATTTATCTAATATGTATACTGCAGAATTACAAAAAAAGACTGTAGATACCAATGTTAAGTGTTTATTTCCGCAAATTACTGAATGTGAAAAGCAAAATTGCATTTTACATTTCAATGAAACTTTATCAAATGGACGTTACAGATTAAATGCAAAATTTTTTACTGCAATTAATAACACAGAAAACATTATTACTTCTTTGAAGACTATAGTCGAGAGGGGAGAATCATTCGAAATGTGAGTAATATTAAGAGTACAATAAATATATGAATTTTTGTCATTGTTGTTCTCGTATCTTTTATTATCTCTTTTTATAATATTTAATTTTAATACTTTATATCACTATCTTTATTTTACTTTATATCACTTAATGTTTTATACTATTTTTGAATTGTTAATCAATTCTATTTATTATTAAATACATGATATATATAAATTAAAAAAATGTATTATCATGGAAAGTTGAATAGTTTAGATGAGTATGCAATAATTTATACTTTATGTTGTTTTATTACATATGTGCATGAAATAAAAAATATAAATATTTCTGTACTTTTTTACGCGCCTGTGCTCTATATATATAAATATTTATATAACAGAATATATCGTAACCAAATTTTATGTGAAAGCGATGATTCTTTAATCAATTTGAAGATAATTTCGTCTTAACAAAAATATTAAGACATCAATTTACTAATTTTCAAATTATGGGATTGAACGAAAAGAGTTTTTCGCAAATTAAACTTCAGATTAACATATGTAATTACATTTTTCCGTTAATCTTACAGTTAACTTTTAAAAAATTTTAATTTTAAGTTTACAATTAAGTAAACAGATATAATGGCAAAAATAAAAAGTTTAAAAAAAATGATGACCTCTTTCGATATTTTCACTGAAAAAATAATTATCTTCAAATTGGTCAAAGAATTATTAAAAGTATATCTGGTAATTATATCTTGCACATATTATTATGTGTGTGTGTGTGTGTGTGTGTGTGTGTGTGTCTGTGTGTGTGTGTTTGTTTGTACGAAACGCTATGTCTAGAGTAATAAACTATACAGTGTAAGCCATTTAAAATGTTACAAACTTATATCTCAAAAACAAAGCATTTTAGAAAAAAATGTCTCATATAAAAGTTTTGCAATTTTAAGGGGAATGTCATTCACCCTGGAAGCCATTTCAAGATCACATAAAAATCACTTTCAATTTAAAAAAATCACCTTTTTTAAAGAAAACTCCTATTCTATATTCTTATAGCTCATCTTAGAGCTTTTTAAAATACTATAAGATTATTTTTTATTAAGTACTTTACGAGTTGTAAGGTTCAAAAGATATAGTTCTTTTACATGAAATACTTTAAAACATTCAGTTTTCGATAATTTTACCTTAATACTTTTATGTGCAGAATAATGAGATGAATCAATTGGTGTAAAAAACGCAGTTGTGTTAAAAAAAAATATGTAAGTGCAAATTTATATATAAATTTTTTTAAGACAACTGTGCGTTTTTGTATACGAATTGATTCATTTTATTATTTTGTATATAAATATTGAAACTAGATAATCAGAAAATCAATATTTTATGCTTAAATTGTATGGTATAATTAAAGTATAAAAGTTTACTTCATAAACAATTAAATTTTTGGCCATCGTATTTTATAGTTTATGTATAATTAAAGTATAAAAGTTTATATTGCGAATAATCCATTAATATAAAAAAATTTAGATAGCTTGAAAAATGAAAATGACTTTTACAATTCGAAAAAGTCACAAGTAAACAAAATATTTTTATATGCACTTTGTAACACACTCAAAATCATGTAAATTTCTTTTATTCAACTATCTTCTAACTTCAAACAATTGCGACATTTGTTTGGACATTTACGGACAGACATACTGTATATATAATGCTATTGATTATTAAAAATCATCGTTATTTAAATCAATATTATTAAAATGTCGTAGGTCGGACAAAATACGTTTTCAGGCGATTGGAGCCCGACGATTGTTTCCATGCTGGGACAAGCCGACAATCAAGGCCACTTTCAACATTTCCATAAAACATCATCGCAAATACAAAGTTTTTTCAAATATGCCGGTACAAGAAGAGGAAACATGCAAACATGAAATGCATGAAACCGAAACATATATGAAGTGGACATGCTTTAATACTACTCCTCCAATGTCCACTTATGTCGCGACGGTTGTATTCTCGTCAGCAGATGTCTATAAATTTGAGATGATAGAATCTAGAATCATTATATGGCGCAGACTCGAATCAGATCATATGAAATTTGCTGAAATGATAGCAACCAGAGCAATGATAACATTTGAACATAAATGGACAAAATTGAAAATACCAAAAGTGCAATTTGTTGTAATCCATAATTTGCTATATGATAATGAGAATTGGGGCCTTCTTTTAAATAGGTAATTCGAAAGTTAGAAGAAATATCAATTTATTCAAATACAATTTATATATGAAGCAAAATTATAAAAATAATTAAATTAAAAATATAAAATTAGAAATTAGAAATATATACGTTAAAAATAATTGTTTTAATGTAGAATTTTTATACGTGTACATTATTATACATATATTTTTATAACTAATTATAGGTTGATTTCAATCATATATACATGTATATATATATATATATATATATATATAAATATATATCACGTATATGACAATAATTTATGTTACAGATTTTATATAATCAGTATATATATAATTATAGGTTGATTTCAATACATCATATATGTACACATATGTATATCACGTATATGACAAATTATTTATGTCACAATTTTTATATAATCGGTACAAAACAATATACAATTATATCATATAGGTGATATTATCCGTTTACAAGATATTTTTAATGTTAATTCAGAAAATATATTAGAATTATTATTTGGCCAAGTTTATGTAATTACTAAGCTCTTGCAAATTTAATTTTTATATTTTTTAGAGAAACAGATATTATTTATAATGAAAATCTGGATTCTGTTGCGCATAAAATAAAAGTAGCGCGATTGATAGGGCGCAAAATGGCATATCAATGGTTTGTTGATGTAATTAATCCATTTTCGTCATCTGAGTTATGGTTAATCGATGGTCTTACTACATTGTATGGAATTGATGCTATCGACCGTATTTTGGTAATTTTTTTATATCTTTTTAGTAATATTCTTAATGTATCAATTATATCTAATGTATATATTATATATTTTAATATGTTTTGTATGTTTTTATGTTAAATAAAATATTATTTTATTTATATAAGTAGATATAATCTCTAATATTATAAGATAATAAAAATTTTTACACTATTTTTAACATTAAATATGTCATATAAAAGTTGCTAAAGCTATTTATAAATATCTGGAAAGACTAAATTTTATATTGGTTCTCGATATTCTAAAATTATAAAATTTGAAATACGGAAAGAAATAATACCATAATTTTCAATTATTTCAAATAGGTTTAAATGACAGGACTGTTTCACAAACTACACATTACTTTATCGAAAAATTTTACTATATTTTGTAATGTTGATAAAAAATTTTCAAATTTATGTTCAATAAAAGCATTGAATGTGTACCGTAAATATTTCATTCGACTAAATAGTCATTCGATTATATTAAATCTTTCTTCTTTAGGGTTACAAAAATTCGGAAATGGTGGATTTATTTATAGTTCAGGATTACTATGAATCACTTCGTTTGGAGACTCACAATCAGTCTCTTATAAAGGAAGCCAATTTTTTCGAAAATAATGCCTTTTCTTCTTTTTACCATTACGTTAAAGGTAAAAAAATCAATAAATTTATTTGAATGAATCAAATCAATCAATATATTTGAATATAAATATATATATATATATATATATATATATATATATATGTATACTATATACATATATGTACATAATAGTATACTAAAATTTAAAAATTTATGAAAAATGTAGTTGAAAGACTTGTAAACAAATTTATATATAAATCACATTGTATCATATGAATTGTAGCACCCTTAATATTACGCATGCTGAAGTATGTAATTTCCGATGAAATGTTTCAAAGGAAGGTTTATGAATATTTAAATTTGTGAGTATATTATGAAATATATTGTATTATACATACCATTTCAATATATTATTTACTTATACATTATAGAATCTAGCATATAAAATATTAAATAATGCAATTATGTAAGCTGTAAAGTGTATAAATTTAATAACACTTTCATATTTTTTGATACGTAATTTACGATCAGTACCGATTTTACTGTGTCAATAATGCCAAATTTTAACTAATATAGTGAGTTTATATCGAAGAGTCTTCTTCAAAATTTATGGCTCACCATACAGGATATTTTAAACAAATTATATTTTGAGAAAGAAATAATGCCTCCTTCAACAATAATAAATGATTGGATGAAAACTATAAATTATCCTGTGTTGAAAATAACGAGAGATTTCTCGAATAATGAAAATGTATATAATGTAACAATAGAAAATTATGAAATACTTAAACAATACGCTTTCTGGGTACTTGTAACTTATGCTTCCCAGAATAATCCAAATTTTGGGGACCTTAGAATGCCGCTTTACGACGAAAGAGTAATGGTTTTGTCGTCGTCCCGGCCAGCTTACCAAGTTTCTGTAAAAGATAATGGTTGGGTAATATTCAATTTACGACAAGTTGGTAAATATTGATTAACTAATTTATTATATTTTTACATAATTAAAGTATTAAACCATTATATAATGTTAACTATATTCTTTTTTAATAACAATACGAAATGTATGAATAAATACATAATAACATTATATAATATTTCAAAAAATATTGTATGACGCATTTTCTGCATTTTACTATCGATTAACGTGAAATAAATTTAATTTTGCATCTATAATTATTTAAGCTAAAATAAATATAAATGGATTAATAATTTCTTACATAGTTTCATTCTATGCCATATTACCACAAATACTACTCTAAATAATGTTTTTCTTAATTATTATAATTTGTTTTTCTTTTTTTAATACTTGGAATTACTCAAACATCTAAAATGCAGATAATTTTAAATATTTTTTAATATATTTAAAAAATCATTTATGTGAAAATCTAATAATATAAAAATTATTTATTACAGGATACTATCGCGTTAATTACGATCCTGAAAATTGGCAAAAAATTGCAAAATATTTGAACTCTACAGAATATACAAAAATACATGTTCTTAATCGTGCTAAAATCATCGACGATGCATTTTATTTTCTGATAAATGGCCAACTCAATTCTTCCGTATTCTGGAACTTGACGAGCTATCTTGGACATGAGACAAATTATATAGCATGGTATCCTATGATAAAAGCTTTTGAACACATGTCGAGCATCATTCCATTTCCAGATGAAGGAATCCAAAATATTAAGGTAAATAATAATAGTATTAAACAGTAGAAGAATTTTTAAATTATTTTATGTCATATTTTCCAAGAAAAAATAAAATATATGTGGCTAAAAAGATTCAAATAGTTTTTCTGTACTCTTATTTAAGATATAGTAAAATCTTTTTTATTTAAGAAAAGTATTTATTTCAGGTTTATATTATAATTGTTAGACATACATAAGATTTTTGAGTAATTATTTTTCTCATATTTAAAGTAATTTTCTATTAAACTTTCAATTTAAAATTATATGTACGTATAGTAATGAAACGTATGTATAATAATATAAAGTAGATCGGTAATTTTATAAGAGTATCAGATGATATTAATAAATTAAAGTTTACTTTGTATATTTGCATATGTATCATAATATATAGGTTCTCCTTTAATTTTTTTTATTTTGGATTGTAGAAAAAGATGTTAAAGACAAAAGTTGTTTGGCTCGAAAAGGTATATGTATATTGTGTATATAATATGTATATATGATATGGTGACATTAGTTTGACTTTAAATGTACAAGCCAAGATCAAACTAATTGCATTATCTCATATTCTCTTTGAAGCCAAACAACTTTTTTGTGAAAAATTGATTCCATAATTAAAAATAAAAAAATTGTTAGAACGGAGAGAATAAATTAAAATAAGATGTATGTGTATATATGTGTTGCTAGTACGGACTTAAGATTATCTTAATATGTATAGAATATCTCATTTTAGAGTTAGATTATCTCAAAGTAGTTTCCTTTTATCTTATAAACCAAAAGAGATATACCATAATAAATATACATATATTAAATTAGTTCAAATTAAAGATATGTAAAAAAAAGGCTTAGTATAAGTTGCTATTTTAGGCAAGAGACAGGTTTTAAGATGAGAAGAGTACTTGATTGGCTCATTTTGAAGGTTGTTGGCATTGGCTCAATTTCGCAAGAAAAGACACTCACCTGACTTTTTCTTATAGGTATAATAAGTATAGAAAGATGGTGAACGTTCGACAAATGATAGTAAGCTAAACGTAGAAAAAGACAAACTGAAATCTGAATTGTACCCTCACGTTCTCTCTCGTTCGCGCATGCTATGTCTGTGGTTCAAATTAAACTGTATTTTGAGTGTAGTGGTTATTTACTAAAGCTATCCGTATTAACGAACAGAGAGATATGTATAATTTCTTTTATAATAATGTGTCTATTTCGATATAAAGAAATTTATAACGCTGTGATATGAAATAAATACAACGATTTAATGTAAATACTTTACATATTATAAGAGTTTTATCGGCTTGAAATATCACTAGTAATGTCTGCCATTTTACTTTTGGTCCAGCGATATGTCAATTCGAGCGTTAAAGATATATGTCATATTGTCACTTAATTATATTACAAAATAAGTCGAGTGTACCATATTGCAAAATTGACTGAACGTTTTTTAAACATTTAAAAATTTTTTTTTAACCATCTATGCTCAGATTTTTGTCAAGCACAGTGTATGTATATATATATATATATATATATATATATATATATATATACATACACACATACTAATATATGTACATACTAATATATGTATTCAGAATGTTTATGAAAAAGCACCGGAATTTTAAAAATTAACTTACTGAATTAAATCATATTGATTCAGTAAGTCACATACATTTATTTTGTTTGTTCGAGCGTTTTTTAGTAAATTAAATAAATACATTAAAATTAATACATTAATTGGATAATATTGAGAATAAAATGAGATTCATTTTCCAACATATTAGTTTTCTACTCGAATCTTGTTCGTACAAAGCTAGTACATTTATTTTTGGATGTTGTAGACTTTTACCGTGGTGAAAAGAGTAGATATTTAAATTTTTAAATGTTTTTCACATAAAGAGATAAAGGGATGTAATGTTAGAACTTTGCAGTGGCTGTTCGATCAGCATGCTTCTCTTTCAATCTACTTGTTGAGAAATTGAACGCTACACGCTTACTGTAAACCGATATAATTATTTGACTTGGATAACTTTTAGGAGAAAATAAAGAATATATTGGCCAATCTACTTAAGAAAATAAAATACGAAGAATACATACACACACACACACACACACGAATATATGTATTTAGAATGTTTATGAAAAACCACCGGAATTTTAAAAATTAATTTACTGAATTAAATCATATTCAATCAGTACGTGAGATACATTTATTCTGTTTGTTCGAGCGATTTTTAGTAACTTAAAAAGTTTTTATACGTATAAACACAAATTTTTTACATTAACATACGACGCTTTCACATAAATTTGAGATTAAAATTAATACATTATTTGGATAATGTTGAGGATAAAACGAGATTTATTTCTTTTCCAACAAAATAGAGTTCCACTCGAATCTTGTTTGTATAAAGCTAGAGATTCAAATTTTTTAACTTATTTTCACATAAAGAGATCAAGGGATATAATGTTAGGACTTTGCAATGTTCAATCAGCCTGCTTCTGTTTCAATCTACTTGTTGAGAAATTGAATATCCAATGCTACACGCTTACTGTAAACCAATATAATTATTTGACTTGGATAACTTTTAGGAGAAAATAAAAAATATATTGGCCAATCTACTTGAGAAAATAAAATACGAGGAAGATCCTGAGGAACGTGATCTTACTAAATGTTTAAGGCAAGAAGCCATTAAATGGTTATGTATTCTCGGTGACTGGAATTGCCACATAGAAGCTTATGGAAAAATAATGCGTATTGTATACAAGTCGGATACAAATAAGTAATTTTCCTTGTTACAGTTTTTTACCATTATTTGCATATTCAATTATTGAGTCGAGATGCAATATTAAAGCGCTAAATATGTTTAATCAAACTTTGATTTTTGAATGTTGTAGATATTTACCGTGGTGGAAAGAGTGGATATACTGTAAAGGTTTGATATTAGCAAAGAGTGAGGATTGGCGCGATGTGAAGGAACATTTAAGGAAAAAATATAATAATGATAGATTTTTAGAATTTTTAGCTTGCGCTTCAAGTGAAATTATGGAAGAATATTTAGAATCAATAATGTTCAAACATAATGAAACATATAATGAAACACAAATCAAGAGAAATATGATGAGTTATCTTTTTATTATTGCAAAACATGCAAACCACAGTAATGTGCTTTCGAAAATACTAACAAATTTTGATCAATTAAAACCAAGGTAATAACCAAAAATATTTTTTTCTTGAACAAATACTTCTTACAATTACGAAAATTAATTACGTATAATAACTATATGTGTTGTTTTGTTTTAAAGAGGTGTCAATGGAGTTGCCATATTTATTGTCATTATTAATCATGTGTATGCTGAAAAACAATTAATACAGGTAAATTTTATAGATCCGGTCATTTTTTTTATTATTACGCTTATTTACATCTAACGTATACATGTATATATATATATATTGCAGGCTTTTGTAAAATCAACTTTCTTTATAAAAAATTCAGCCTTTTTATGAAACGCCGAATCTTTATAAGCTAGCATTTAAAGATTTACAAAGTGTCTGTAACACATATACTTTAAAAGATAATTCTTTGTTGAAAAATAATAATGATTTTTCATATAACCATATATTCTTATATCGCTTTCTTGAGAGTTACACTCTTCTAAAAGGGGAGGTAAAGATTAAGTTTTTACTTATTTTTCCTAAATTTTGGACAAATTAAAAAAATGAAATTTGATGAAAATTTTCCACTGGCACAAAGGATATTTTTTATTATATTTAAAAAATTTTCTTCTGTCATTAAATAAAAGAATGAAATTGTGCATAATATTGTATTTATTTATTTACATAAAAAATTTTTACTTGAGTTATTGATTTTACAAAAATGATAAAACAAATAAAAAGTTTCTAAAGAAATCAAGCTTTCTAACGTATATTTTTAAATGATGACATTCTAGGCTGTTAAAAAGTCCTAATAAAAAATTGAATGTGGATTGCTTAATAATAAAAAACATAAGTTTATTTTTTTATAACAATACGACAGAATTAAAAAAATATAAGTATTTTTTTAGTAGTAAAAAATGTCCATTAAATTTCATTTCTTTTAACTTGTTTAAAATTTGAGGAAAGAAATAAGAACCTAATTTTCACTTTTCTGTTTAGAGGAATGTAATTGCTCAGAGAGGAATATATGCTTATATGTATAAAAACCTCTTTTAATTTTATATGTATTATCTTCTCAAATTTATTGCTTTCATTTAGAATTATTACCTATATATCTATACAAGGTGTCTCATAACTAATGAGCCAACGCTCGTGAGTGGGTAGAGTACAGTGAACTAAACAAAAAAGTATTAAGTCATTTTGCGATTTTCGCAATAATTATTAAAATATTAATTAAAAACGCTTTGTAAACAATATTATACATATCTACAAGATGTCCGGTAATAATCGCTCCACCTCTCTAGAGCAGATAGAGCAGGTCAAACTGAACATAAAAGTCCTGTATCATTTTACGATTAGCGCAATAATTATTGAACTATTAATTAAGAACGCTCAGGGTATGCTGAGCGCTACATGCGATGCGCGGTCATATGCTGAGCGTTTTTAATTAATATTTTAATAATTATTGCGAAAATCGAGAAATGATACAGAACTTTTATATTCAGTTTGATCTGCCCTAGAGAGATGGGACGATTATTACCGGACATCTTGTAGATATGTATAATATTGTTCGCTAAACGTTTTTAATTAATATTTTATTAATTATTGCGAAAATCGCAAAATGACCTAATACTTTTTTGTTTAGTTCACTGTACTCTATCTGTTCACGAGCGTTGGCTCATTAGTTATGACACCCTGTATATCTATATATCTATAAGTACATCTATATATATATTATATATACATATATATAATATTTTATTAAAAGTATATTGAAAATAAGAAATACAGTCGGACCTCTTATCCTACGACATTTTTGGTCCGGAATCTTCCCCTTAAACCTCTGATCCTACGACAAAAATTTGTGAGTGGGGGTATAATTCCTTTTTCGCGGTCATAGCATGGAAGGATATTTTGTCGTATGATAAGAGGTTTCCTAGCATAAGAGGGTAGGATAAGAGGTCCAACTGTAATGATAATTATGCACATTAAGAGCATATTCAGAGATTTGAATAACCTTGACATACACCTGTTGTAAGAGTCATGACTCTGAATAACGTCTAAAAGGTTTTATTCGTCGCTCGTTGTTCATTAAAAAGTTGTAAGCAAAAGAATAAGCAATTTTAACGAATTTTATGCAATTTTCGACACTATGTACATTTAATAAAATGTGCTTTTAGTATATAGTATTTACTACACACACATGACTAAATACACCATACTAAATTTTATTACACTTTTCTACATGGCTTTCCAAAATCCTTAGCAAAGCGAATTCTATTGCGACGTCACCTCTCTTTTCAATGCAATACTAGATTTATTACTGCACGATTCCACATGGGTTTTGAAATGTTTACGCGAAGCGAGATCAAAATTATTAACGTATATAAGTATAACAGTTATATACAGATTGAATTATGTTGCATATATTTTTGTTAATAACACTCATCATATATTTACTTCTCAAATGTACAAGGAGTCAAAATGATGGTCTCATACCTGGAAAAAATTAGATTATCGAGCTTAATAAATCTTTTTTACAATTTAAAACTGTATTCTAAAATCTGAAAATTATTGTAATTTGTGAAAATGCTTTCTTTATAACTTTTTAATAAACAATAAGTACCGCCTAAAACCTATTGATTACTCAAGGTCATAACACTATACGTTAAGATCATTCAAATCTGTGACATCATAATATATGTCAAAGCCATTTAAATCTTTGAAATCACCTTTTAATATGCATAATTACAATTATTTATTGTTTTCAATATATTTAAAATAAAATATATGTATATATGATATACAGACATACATATGATTTTAAATAAAAGAAATTTTGGCAAAATATTAAAAAATAATTTTGTGTCGAAAATTAAGAGGGGCTTTTCATATTATGTTTTTATTATGCTTAATTACCGAAATACTATTCCGTTACACATTCTTGTTAAATTAAAAAAATTTTATTAAATGAAATTATTATTTATTGACAATAAATATTGATAAAGTTATTCTACATAGATCAGGAACTTCATGAAAAAAATCATTGAGATTGAAGCATACAAAACTAATGTTAAACGTATATACCAGGAAAATGTAACTCTCCTTGATATGGTAAACTTTAATCAAAATTATATTTATATTCAGTTTTCTATTAATATTTATATCTGTAATATGTCACAAGTATTTTGTTCTTTAATTATGTGAGTCTTTTAATATGGCAGAAAATTATTACATTAACTTAAAATAATCTGATTTAGGCAACTATTAAAACTAGTTTTTACAAGTTTAAAAATCTTGTGAATGAATGGATGTTGGATGCTGACAAAAAACTGCTCAAACGTTTATATGAAATCGAAGAAATAAAGAAATATTTTAAGATATAGTACTTCTTTCCTTAAAATATTAAGAACTTTTCAAAAGAAATTGATCGTAAATAATCATAATTACAGCAAAAAAATTATATATATATATATATATAATATTATTTTAATATCATTAAATTATCATATAAACAATTATTATACTTAAATATATAATATACATATACATACACACACACACACACACACACACACATATATATATATATACATTTATATATATGTATATACATATACATGTAACAATAATAACAGTTTAATATTATTAAGCATAATATTTTGTTAATATTATTCTTAATATATTGTTATATGAATTACTTTTAATTATTGTCTATGTGTATATATGTGTATAATAAATAAAACAATAAATATGTAGCAATGACAACTGTTCAATAATATTATATATAATATATTTTATTAATATGATTTTGAATATACATATATTGTCGCATAATTTATATTTAGTTAATTAGTTAATAGTTATAATACGAACATAAAAATTGTTTTGGAATTTATAATATTTATTTATATTTTTAATATTAATAGTTAAACTTCCTTATATGTATTCATGTGTGCATTTTCCGATTTATTATAAATTATCTAATATTATTACTTTTGTTTAAAGATTCCTATAATCCTATAATCGATTCTATTCTTATAATATTAAAATATTTCTTATAATTTTTATAATATCAATATCGCTCTTATCTCGTTTATTATTTTCACTATACAAATAGTTTACTTATTTGTTATATAAATTTGGAAATAAATATATCTTCGAATAAATATTTTACAAAATTAATTTGTTTTAGAATAATTTTCAACACAAAATTATAAAATTTTAGTTTACTTATATAACAATCATAATATGGATATTGCAATTACATATACAGCTTTCGTAACTTTAATATTTTTAAGTTATAATTTTAATATTTTTAAGTTGTTGTGATTTGCCATAATTATTTCCTTATAGGCTACAATTACTTCTTTAATAATTTTTAGACTTAAATATATTTTGTTTGATGTTGTATTGTTCGATGATTCAAGTTCAAGTCAGAGTGAGAACACAAAACAATTTAATAATAAATAATAATAAAATAAACAATCAAATAATAGTCAAGTAATTAAAATTTAGGTAAGAAAAAATCTCATAATATATTACGTTCATAATATATTACAGCAAATAATAATTTATCTATACTTTATAAATTATAAATTATAATATTAAAATACATATTTTAATATTATAATTTTATATTTCACGTATGTACATGTATGTTATAGTAGGTACTTGAAATATTTTGACAATAAATTAATAATAACGTGGTGCATTTACGTTATAGTGCGCTAATGTTCTCTTTGTCAGCTCTGTTATCCTACAACGACAGGAGATTTTAACATGATTAAAATGACTTTAATATATTGTATTAATTAGAATACTCATAAAAAATTATTTACGGATTACATAAAAAATAATTACGAAAAAGTACTCTGACATGAAAATTTTTCAACGTATAAAGATTAAAAATTAATAATTACAGACATAAAAATTGATTTATTTCATATTGTTTATTAAATGTATACAAAATTCACAAAATAAAATACACAAATATCCCACAATTAATAATACTTAAAATATGCACATAAAGTAATCTTTAAACTACAATTGTGTAAGATTTTATGTATGTATGTATTTATTATAATATCTGACATATGTTATTGACATTGTTTATTTCCGATTATCTATTGAAACGGTAAGATTTTGATAGGGTAGATATAACAGTAGGTATAACGATATTAACGGTTTGCAGTGTATGTGGTAACCGCAGTGTCAACTGCAAGTAATTTTAGTAAGAAAAGGAATTGTGTTATAAATAACACAATATTTTCATATACAAGATGAATCATTGAAAATAAAATATGATGTATATTTCTTTTTAAAGATATATAAAAGATATATAGAGTAGAATTTAAATACTGAAGTATGAACTCACACGATGAGTATCTTAATTTCTAATAAATCTTAATCTTTATTTTAATTCCTTTTAAGTTATCATTTTCAAAATTGTTGAAATTTTATTAATTTCTTTTATTTTTTCTTTTATTTTTCTTTTTTTTATAAACCTAGGTATATAATTATCTAAATTTTCATACATACAGTGTGCATCTAACAAGAACGTTAATTTCATTTATTACAATATTGCATATTGTTATAAAATGCCTTTGAATTAAAAATTTAAACACTATAAAAATAAGAATAAAAGGCAATATAGAGCCGACGCAGATATGAGGCGTGAGGTTTATAATTTCAACATCAAATGTGATCCATGGTTTATTGACTCAAACGTTTCTGACTCCTTCCGAGCCTTCTTCAGTGAGATTACAATAAACGGTCAAATATGCACACATCTATCGCTGTCACCTATCTGATATGGGCTCTTATACAGTACAAAGCGCAAGGAACAGCATTACCAGGGGAGAACAGCGAAGACGCGCGCGAACATCTGTACCGCTCTCAAGACCGTTAACGACTGCTAATATTTAATTTTATAATACTTTATATCACTATCTTTATTTCACTTTATATCACTTAACGTTTTAGACTATTTTTGAATTGTTAATCAATCCTATTTATTATTAAATACATGATATATATAAATTAAAAAAATGTATTACCATGGAAAGTTGAATAGTTTAGATAAGAATGCAATAATTTATACTTTATGTTGTTTTATTACATATGTGCATGAAATAAAAAATAAAATATTTTTGTACTTTTTTACGCGCCTGTGCTCTATATATATATATATATATTTATACAACAGAATGTATCATAACCAAATTTATATGAAAGCGATGATTCTTTAATCAATTTGAAGATAATTTCGCCTTAACAAAAATATTAAGACATCAATTTAATAATTTTCAAATTATGAGATTGAACAAAAAAGGTTTTTCACAAATTAAACTTTGGGCATATATAATTACCCGTAATAATTTTTCCGTTAATTTTACAGTTAACTTTTAAAAAATTTTAATTTAACGTTTACAATTAAGTAAACAGATATAATGGCAAAAATTAGAAGTTTTAAAAAAATGATGACCTCTTTCGATATTTTCGCTGAAAAAAAAATTATCCCCAAATTGGTCAAAGAATCCGTTTAGCAAAAGTATATCTGGTAATTCTTTTACATGAAATACAAAATATTTTAAAACATTCAGTTTTCGATAATTTTACCTTAATACTTTTATGTGCAGAATAATGAGATGGATCAATTGGTGTAAAAAAACGCAGTTGTGTTAAAAAAAAATATGTAAGTGGAAATTTATATATGTTTTTTTAAGACAACTGTGCGTCTTTGTATACGAATTGATTCGTTTTATTATTTTATGCATATAAATATTGAAACTAGATAATCAAAAAATCAATATTTTATGCTTAAATTGTATGGTATAATTAAAGTATAAAAGTTTACTTTGTAAACAATTAAATTTTTGGCCATTGTAGTCTTATAAATTTTTACGCAGAATATTGTAAATAATCAACATACATAAAAAAATTGAATAATCAACATACATAAAAACAAGTGAAAATGACCTTTAAAACTCACGAGTAAACAAAAATTTATTTATATGCACTATATAACGGACTTAAATTCATGTAAATTTTTCTTACGTTTCGTTTGGAGACTTACAATCAATCTCTTGGAAAAGGAAGCCAATTTTCCCGAAAATAATGCATTTTCTTCTTTTTACCGTTACGTTAAAGGTAAAAAAATCAATAAATTTATTTAAATGAATCAAGTCAATAAATATATTTAAATATAAGTACATATATATGTGTGTATATATTTGTATACTAAAATTAAAAAATTTATGAAAAATGTAGTTGAAAAATTTCTAAATGAACTTATATATAAATCACATTGTATCATATGAATTATAGCACCCTTAATATTACGCATGCTGCAGTATATAATTACCGATAAAATGTTTCAACGAAAGATTCATAAATATTTAAATTTATGAGTATATTATGAAATATATTGTATATACTATTTTAATATATTATTTACTTATATATCATAGAATTCAGCATATAAAACATTAAATATTGCAATTATGTAAGCTGTATAAAGTGTATAAATTAAATAACATTTTGATATTTTTTTACGTAATTTACGATCAGTACCGATTTTACTATGTCAATGAGGCCAAATTTTAACCAATATAGTGAGTTTAAGTCGAAGGGTCTTCTCCAAAATTTATGGCTCACCATACAGGATATTTTAAGCAAATTATATCCGGAGAAAGAACTAATGCTTCCTTCAACAATAGTAAATGATTGGATAAAATCTATAAATTATCCTGTGTTGAAAATAATACGAGATTTTTCGAATAAAGCAAATGTATATAATATAGAATGTATATAATAATAGAAAATTATAAAATACTTAAAAAATACGCTTTCTGGATATCTGTAACATATGCCTCCCAAAATAATCCAGATTTTAGGAAGCTTAGAATTCCGCTTTACGACGAAAGATTAATAGTTTTGTCGTCGTCCTAGCCAACTTGCCAAGTTTCTATAAAAGATAATGGTTGGATAATATTCAATTTACGACAAACTGGTAAATATTAACAAATTTATTATATTTCTACATAATTAAGGTATTAAACCATCAGATAATATTAACTATATCCTTTTTAAATAACAATACGCAATATATAAGTAAATACATAGTAACAATATATAATATTTTATAAAATATGACGTATTATGTATGACGTATTCTCTGCATTTTATTATCGATTAAATTGAAATAAATTAAATTTCGCATGTATTATTATTTAAGCTAAAATAAATATAAATGGATTTATAATTTCTTATATAGTTTCATTCTACGCAATATTACTACAAATATCATTCTAAAATTATGTTTTTCTTATTTATTATAAATTTTCTTTCTTTTTTCAATACTTAGAATTACTCAAATATTTAAAATGCAGATAATTATAAATATTTTTTAATAAATTTAATAAATCATTTAAGTGAAAATCTATTAATATAAAAATTATTTACTACAAGATACTATCGCGTTAATTACGAGCCTGAAAACTGGCAAAAAATTGCAGAATATTTGAACTCTACAGAATATACAAAAATACATGTTCTTAATAGTGCTAATATCATCAACGATGCATTTTATTTTATAATACATGGCCAACTCAATTCTTCCCTATTCTGGAACTTGACGAGCTATCTTGGACAAGAGACAAATTATATAGCATGGTATCCTATGATAAAAGCTTTTGAACACATGTCGAGCATCTTTCCATTTCCAGATAAAGAAGTCCAAAATATCAAGGTAAATAATAATAGAATTAATCAGTGAAAGAGTTTTTATATTATTTTATGTCAATTTTCCAAGAAAATAAAATATATGTGGCTAAAAAGATTCAAATAGTTTTTCTGTATTTTTATTTAAGATAAAGTAAAATCTCTTTTATTGATTTTTTCTTGAACAAATATTTTTTACAGTTACGAAAATTAATTACGTATAATAACTATATGTGTTGTTTTATAGAGTTGTCAATGAACTTGCCATGTTTATTGTCATTATTAATCATGTTTATTCTGAAGAACAATGAGGTAAACTTTATAGATCCAATTATATTTTTTAATATTAAGTTCTTTTATATCTGATGTATACAATATGTATGATGTATACAATGATGTTCTTTTCTTCCGCATCAAACGACACGACATCTACGGCAGCACAGGGGCATTTATGGAGCATAACAATATATTGAATATGTATATGTATATATATGTATATATGTGTTACAGACTCTTCGTAAAATCAATCTTTAAATGCTAATGCTCATAAAGATTCGGCGTTATATATATATTACAGGTTTTTGTAAAATCAACTCTTTTATAAAACGCCGAATTTTTATGAGCATTAGCATTTAAAGATTGAATTTACAAAGAGTCTGTAACACACATACTTCGAAAGATGATTCTTTGTTAAAAATTAGAAAAAAACTTTCATATAATTATATATTCCTATATCCTTCTCTTAAAAGTTACACTTTTTTAAAAGGGGTGGTGTAAAGATTAAGTTTTTACTTTTTTCCAAATTTTGGACAAATTAAAAGAATGAAATTTAGTGGTCATTTTCCACTGCAAAAAGGATATTTAATAATATTTTTTTTTTAATTTTCCCATATCATTAAATCAAAAAATAAAAGGATAAAATTGTGCATAATAATTTATTTATTTCTTTACTTAAAAATTATTAATTTTACGAAAATAATCAAACAAATAAAAATGTTGCTAAAAAAATCAATCTTTCTAACGTATATTTTTAGATGATGATATTCTGGCCTGTTAAGAAGTTTTAATAAAAATTAAATGAGGATTGCCAAGTTGATTCTTTTATAAGAATACGAAAAAATTAAAAAAATATAAGTACATATCTTTTTTAGTAGTAAAATGTCGACTAAATTTCATTTCTTTTAAGTTGTCTAAAAATAAAGAAAAAAATTTAAAAACCTAATTTTCACTTTTTTTTTTAGAGGAAAGTAGTTCCTCATGGAGGAATTTAAAATATATGTTTATATGAAAAACCCCTTTTAATTTTCGCTAAAGAATTATTTCCTAAAATTTTTTGCTCTTATTTATAATTATTATCTATGTATCCATATGTTATATATACATATATATAATAATGTTCTATAGATATCTACACATTTATATGTCATATATACACATATATATAATATATTTTAATTATTTGAATTATTTGAATTATATTGAAAACACGAAATAATGATAATTAGGCATATTAAGGGCGACTTCAGAGATTTGAATGACCTTGACATATGTTGTAAAGCTTATGATTTTGAATAACATCTAAAAAATTTTGCCATCGTTGTTTAATAAAAAGTTATAAATAAAATAATTTTTACAAATTATATGTATATTTCGGCACTATGTACATTTTATAAAATGTGTTTTTAATAAACAGCATCTACTACACGTAAATAAATTAACCATACTTAATTTTATCATACTTTTCCACATGGATTTCCAAATGTTTGCAAAGTGCAGTCTATTCTACGGCACCCCTCTTTTCAATGGAAAACGAGGTTTATTACTTGCACGATTCTATATGGGATTTCAACTTTTCACGTGAAGCAAAATAAAAATTATTGACGTATATGAGTATGACAATTATATATAATTTGGGTTATGTGGCATATATTTCTGTATAACACACATCATATATTTACTTATCAAATGTACAAGGTGTCAGAAAGTGATGGTCTCATATCTGAAAAAATTTAGATTATCGTGTTTAATATACTTGTTTTACAATTTAAAACTGTACCCTAAAATCAGAAAATTATTGTATGTAATTTGAAAATCCTTTTGTTTCTTTAATAAACTATGAGGAACATCTAAAACCTTTTGATTCAAATCTGTGAGGTCATAACATATGTTGAGGTCATTTAAATCTTTGAAGTCACTCTTTATTATGCATAATAACTATTATTTATTACTTTTAACATATTTAAAATAAAATATATGTATATATAATATACAGCTATACAGATGATTTTAAATAAAACAAAATTTTGGCAAATTTTAGGAAATGTTTTGTCGAAAATTGAAAAGGATTTTTCATATTATGCTTTTATTATACTTATTACCGAAATACTATTCCGTTACACATTCTTGTTAAATTTAAAAAATTTTGTTAAATGAAATTACTATTTATTAACAATAAATATTAATGAAGTTATTCTACATAGATCAATTACTTCATGAAAAATATCATTGAGATTGAAGCATACAAAACTAATGCTAAACGTATATACCAGAAAAATGTAACTCTCCTTGATATGGTAAACTTTATTCAAAATTACATTTATATTCAGTTTTCTATTAATATTTATATCTGTAATATGTCACAAGTATTTTGTTCTTTAATTATGTGAGTCTTTTAATATGGCACAAAATTATTACATTAATACAAAATAATCTGGTTTAGACAACTATTGAAGAATTTTTACGAGTATAATAATCTTATGAAAGAATGGACATCGTATGCTGGCAAAAAACTGTACAGACGTATACATGAAGTCGAAGAAATAAAAAAATATTTTAAGATAAGTTTTTCTTTCCTTAAAATATTAAGAACTTTTCAAAAGAAATTAATCGTGAATAATCATAATTACAGCAAAAAAAAAAAAAATATATATATATATATATAATATTGTTTTTATACTATTAAATTATCATAGAAACAATATTTATCCTTAAATATATAATATACATATTCATATATATAGGTACAATACATATATATTATATATAATTTTTTTTATAAGATACTAAGAAACTAAAAAAGATTTTTAATGGAGCTTTTTAGTTTATTTGTTCGTGACTTTATAAGTTATATCGATATGTCATCCGTGAATATAATTTGATCGAGAAAAAAATGAACATATGTCTAGACAGAATGAGAGTTCTGGCTACCGAATATCATTAAAGTCCGACTGTCAGTATTTTAAGCATCGTGTTCACGGCCGTCAAGACTATCTGAACCATTCAAAAAATCTTGTGTAAGGTGCACGGGAAAATCTTTTTAATAATGCTAATCAGTCAATCGAAATGACAGCAAGAGCATGATTCGAACCGGTCGCCAGCACATACTTCTATATCTGACAATGAGAAATTCTCATTCTCATTCGAATTTCGTATGTCTCTCGGAAGAGCGTCTAATACGCCTAATGTATCGCCATTTTCTGATAAACTGCCGCAGATAAAATGTAAATTTCTTCAGTAGAGTTTAAGAGTCGGCTGAAGATTAAAAACTTGTTTGCAAATTTGTAGTGAAGCTCGAAGATAAGCATCTTTATAACGTTCAATATAAGGAGTCATTCGTTTTCTTGTTGTAGAGCAGGAAATATTCTAGGAAACCGTTATTTTAAGGTTTTTTTTCTGAATGTGTGATCGATACAAAATCAAGAAGAAATTTGATGAAAAACAAAAAACTTTCTTATAAAGATGCTATTCTATAAACTATATATTACTTAATAAATATTATTTATATTAGAACGTATGAATTCTTTATTTCTCTAAAATTAATATATATATATATATAATAAAATTTTTTAGTTGCTTATATTGTTCATGGAATAATAACGGTCGCAGATCGTGATGACTAGAATCGGATCTAAAAAGGTTAAGAAGAGCTTGCGGGATCTGCGATTTCTGCAGGTGGTACTTGGATCATAAAGAACCGTGCATTCAAGAATAACGGACTAGCGAATGACATCTCTTCGATCTTCACGGAATGACGTGACCCTTGATCGGTCATCGGAGACGATCCCAGATCCTTGAGGATTTCGCGTAGCCGCCTGATCGCTCAACCTTTGTTCTCATGCTGGCGCTTCTCGCTAGCACGCTGAACCGATGTGCGAAATGTTTCTCTCCATGTAACCATTTAGCTGTTTAAGAATAGTTAACGGCACTTATCGGATCGATTTAGTCTAACGAGATAATCGACAATGGCATGTATTAACCACTAATTAAGATTGCGATGCCATGTACTCTACACATTATATAATAACATAAAGAATTCACTAGCGATAATCACACAACGTTTAATTAATACTTAAATATAAATGTTTAGAAAACAACAACATATTGTTTCGTAAATATTATCGAATGTATTAGCATGTCATGAACATACAAG
Organism: Anoplolepis gracilipes; assembly: GCF_047496725.1. Lineage (NCBI taxonomy): Eukaryota > Metazoa > Arthropoda > Insecta > Hymenoptera > Formicidae > Anoplolepis > Anoplolepis gracilipes. The sequence continues at coordinate 20,228,906 of NC_132970.1, read as the reverse complement.
TGTCAAAATTTAAAAATCGCTACGCTGATTAAATTTGCCATCAAAGCTGCTTCAACAATAACAGCTACTCTCAACAACGGCTTCCGGCTCTTCTGACTTTTCCTTCCGCTTTTAACAATACTCGCTGATACGAGATGTGGCGCGCCTGCGAGCGACGAGATCATAAAACCCCTATGAGTGATCGTAACCGGAAAACGAAGAAGAGGTATCGCGAGGTAGCTGTGCCTTACTCTCTACCCTAGGATCGACCGCGAGAACTCGATAGAAACTGTTTCCGGGTAGAAGGATCCATCGGTGCGGTTAGCACGATGCCCCAAAGCGGGTTGACCTCGAGAGACCGTAGGTCCAGGACGGTCGAAGCCAAGATCATCGTCCCTCTTTCTCTCTCTTTCTCTCTCTCTAATCTCGTTCTTCGCGTGGCTGTATATATGTGTCTACCACCACAAAATAAGAAATTGAGGAGAAGGAGAGAAGCCATAAGAGAAACGCGAGAACGAGGTGGCTGGCATGGACAGACGAGGTGATCGTCCACTTCACTCGGATCGAAAAATGGCCCCGGGTCGGTTTCCGGGTCACGCGTTCGTCGAGACGCTCTTTCAGAGCATCAAGTGTCATTACTGTCGCTTCTCGACTCCCGCTCGATATGCTTCGCTCGATGTGCCTCTACGAAGTGGGATTCATCGTAGAGAAAACCTGTACCGCTGGCCACGAAGAAGAAAGTACGGATATGAAGCCAAGTCACGCCCTGCGACGAAGCATTATTTGCGAAAGATTGGATTTTTGCTTCAAGTAATAATAATATAAATCTCTCTTTCATTTATTATTTGAAATACTATAATGAAAGTAATTAGGTAACTTTATTTTTAAATATATAATACTATAAAAAAAAAACAATTGTGATTATTTCGCAATTGTAAATATTAAAATAAGATGCAGCGTTTTGGCAATCACTGTTATTATTATGATCCGTATTTAATGATTTCAAATTTTTCTAGTTCAATCATCTACGCGCATGTGCTCGAGCTTTTCGAAGGTTCGGGCAAACAACCGCGCCTCCTTGCAAGATGATCATTCCAATCAATTCGATCACACGACTTCCTTCCTCGATTCCCGCGGTAATCGGGCTGCGATTTCTGTGCTCTCCCAGGGACACAACGGGCAATTAATTCGTCGAGCGTGTATCGGAGTGTATCGACCGATCGCCACGGCGTCCTGCTGTCATTCATGATTTATACCGCATTGTCTTCTGGCCCACGGCAGTGATCCCAAGACCGTTCAAATTTATCTATCACTTATATATCCCTTCTTTTTCCTCGCTGCATCGCTTTGCGCCATCTCCATTTCCACCTCTGTAAAGATCGATATCGCTAGCCTCGAGAAAAATCTTCGAACTCCCAAGAATTATCCCTCCGTACGTTCTTTTCCTCTGTCCTCCTCCGCACCGTCGTGAGGTGTAATCGTCGCAACCGTAGCCTCATTAACCGTCTAATGTCTCACTTAATTATTCGACTCCTTCCTTTTCTCGTTGCTTTTATTTGTTGGCGCCGATTGCACCCACCCGCTAAGTCGCGCAGTTTTTACTTTTTTCATTAAATTGCGATAAAAAAAGAATAACATATGTAGAAAATTTTGGAAAAATCACGTAAACTAAAAGTCCTTGTAATTATTTTATATCATTCTTATACGTGGATTCTTATACATTGGTTCAGGAACCGACCGGTGCTATGTAGTTTAAAGGCCGTAAATGTCGTAAACACTGTGATCACGCATCGCGTGCATTACGCAGGAGAGCAAGAGCGCATTGTCGGAACGTTTTCCTGTGTGATGGATGTACCGGGGTGCCGAGGTTATTCCTGTGCGTTTTCTGCGAATTAAAAACGCCTCGCGGTAATAATGATTAATAGGGTAATTTTCGAGATCGCGTAAAACCAAATTGGATAATATATTATCTCGCGCTCCCGGAATATAATAATCTCGCATCATATCGTAACGAAATGGAACGTAATGTTGCACGCTTGGAAAAATTGCGCTTTTTCTCTCTTTCTTCCCGCACACATAGAATCTCAACGTAATATTTTCAAAAGTTATTCGTCGGGTATGCGGAAATGGAAAAATGAACAATGATGCTTTTGAGTCGCATCGCGAAACTTCGAATAACACTCGTATTTATGATCGTAATGGAGCGTTCGCGAAGGAAGTGTTCTCTCACGTGTCGCTTCGCCGCATGGCTATATATTTTCCCTCGCGCAACAAACGCCGACTCTCCTTTACATCCGTACATCGGCCGTTGTATCGATCTCTTCTCACGAGTGATCGATGCGGAGATCCGAGTCTACGGTCTCGTCGATCGTCACCACCGTCGATATCGTCGTTGTTACTCAATGATTTAAGTCCTTAACCCGAGACTCTCCTGCTGTCAGGCTCAGCGCAAACGTCGTTCCCACTTTCATACGATCGGTAAAGCCTGCGCCCTGTTCCCTTCCTCTTTCTCCTTTACTCTTCGCTTTTTTTCCCTTTCCAATTGTTTCGAAAGATTGGCGTGAATGTCATATGTACAAACGTATGGGCGACTCGTATAAACATATATTCACTTTCTATAAACCATATATCGGCACATTGCCTAATCTAGTTTCGCACAGACAGTCACTTCAATTGTACTTCAATTTTTTTAAAGTTAAAGCTGTCGATTTAGAATAAAAATCGGTTTCGATTCAGCAATCAGTTTGGATTGACAAATGATTTACAGTCGAAAAAATATTGCAAGCAGAGAGCAATTAGATTTGCTTTGTTCCACGAAGACGGAATTAAACTTGAAGTGTCCGTTGTACGCTAATCTCACATCGGAAACAACCGGCAACAATTGGCAACAGACGCTCTGAATTTACAGTTGCGCCACCGATACGCACAAGATACTTGACACATGCGAGTTCACGATAATGTTGTTCTACGAATCCGACAGCAGAGATGAATGTAGCATGGATCTCATGATTGTGGGCCATATTGTATCCATACATATTGGCACGTACATCTCGAAAAGTGAAAGAAACAGCCGAGCACCAAGAAAGAGGGAAGAAAGAAAGTCGGTGTACGTTTTATATTCGAATTCGCGATCATGGGATGGTGCCCGGAGGATCGACCCGCGAGAAAGAGAAACAGAAAAAGAAGGAAAACACAGAGAAAAGAAAGAGAGAGCTGAATTATGGACACATTCGAGATTTCTTCAGGTTGTACTGCTGGCATCGGTTAAAGGGAAAGAGCAGCCTGCTTTATTGAATTGGGTTACATGATTTACGATACCGCTTCTCGATCTCGGTCGATCACCTTTCCCTGTCAGGGTTGACTCGTAACGTTTAATTCCTTTCAAGCTTACGTCGCGCGCTCGTTATTATACATATCTGCCTTTTATTACGAACCGATAACAGACAAATTCGCGACAAGTATATAGGTGTCAAAAAATGATTAGAATGAAACAAAAAATCTGTTAGACAACAGTACACAGCAAATATACACAGAGAATGAATATAACTTTCTCTCATTACGATATAGTTTAAGATTAAAGCAACTACATATCAAGAAAACGCATTGTTTTTTTTTTTTTTTCTTCCAAACGATAAGACGAAATGGAAATAATTTTACGATAGATGTCGAAGTCATCAAGAGATCCTCGAGATATATAACGTGTGCAGCTAAGAAATATTAATTCCTCCGGAGAGTACGGTGTTGTAATTTAGTGACGCTCGAGAAACCCACCTATCGTCGGGACGAGCCGTATGTACGTCTGCGTTTACCGGGAGATATTAGCGATAAGGTCTATCTGCTTCTCAACCTGTTGCGCGGGCAATATTACAGCGGATTGATATACTGCCATGTCGCGGTGAATATGTTGCTCCGTTGTACCGTTCAGCGTAATAACGTTGTACGGTAATGGCACGGTAATCACGGCGGCCGCGTTAATACTCCAACGCGATATTTGTTCTCGGACCTGTGATCTTTTTTTTTTTTTGATCTCAACTACCGATGGACTTGACACCACCACGTATCCGGACCACGCATTTCTGTTCATTGAAATAATCGCGAGACATGATCACGATATATCGTCGTTATGAGTTTGCAATATTTAATGTCAGTGTTAATGTTTTTATCGTCTCGCCATTCTTGAAAGATTGTACGCAAGAGATATTTGATAATTTTAAATTACTCAATTATTGCAAATGTCTTGCCGATCTGATTCGTATCCTATCAAGTAATTCATCATCCTGCATTAACAATGCTCCATTAATTTATAGAAAGTCAGTGATGGAAAGCGTATTGCATACACGCGACGTAGGCTGGACAATTCCACAGTGCGAAACGATAAACCGAGAGCGAAATCATTTTATCGGTACGTAAAACAATTTCAATTCGCTCAAAGCCAAGATGTGTAAGAAGTACGCGTCCTGCTTACTCGTACTCGATAAAATCAGCGGGTGTGGTCAGGTTTATTGGCAGACTCATTCAGTACCGCTCGTGGGATGCGGGATAAAAGTCTCGTAAAACTAGAAAGAACATTCGTTTATAAAAGGAGAGTAGGAAAAATTCGTATATCGTCCGATCTTCTCGTAGATCGTTTGAAGAAGAGAAATCTGGATAGAGTTCCGTAAGATAATCATCAATCGCCGTCTAAATAAATAGTAAATTATCGCACCTCGCTGTAAAGCTCGTATCGACAAAGATCAATCATCGATCATCATTGGTACTTAATTCCTTCTTGGATGAATTAAATCGCAACAACTCTAAATAGAACATCGGCGATAACGAGGCTACCGTGCATAACGGTCGGCTCGTCTTCCCTTTTCCCTCCTAACGACTCAATCGGGAACATCCGTCATAAATATTTGACACGCGGTTGCATAAAAAATTGGGTAATCCAACAGATTCGACGTCAAACGCTAGCGATTCGCCAATTTGAGGTGGCCTCGAAATCACGATCTATCAGGGAACGAGTTTGAGTGCGTTCCCACTCTCGGCCTGCTCGGGCCGTTGAGTGATGGCCGGAGCCTAGGGCCGCATTGGAGACCGTGTACCATAAAATCGCTTCACTATATCAATCTGCTTATTGCCTCGTCATATATATCCTTTGTATCGCAATAAGCCGAGGCGAGGTGTGTACAAGGGTGTCACCTCTTCTTCCTTCGCGCTATAATAAATAGCGTCGGTGAATCTAAGATCTCTATGCCGAACATGTGTCGGATATTATGACGTTCGCATTCGCAAATGGCTTATTGTCTGTTTACGCAACTTGGCACTGCCTATATTAGTGTAAAAGATTCAATCAAACATAAAGTATTATATATTATATATTGTTTTATACTTGAAAAATGTCTGCGCTTATTTTTCTTTATATAAATTTTACCACCACTAACAATACCAACAACGAATTGTGTAATATACTATTATCTCGAAACCTTGAACAAATATAAACGAACGAGTATTACCAATCTTGCGTACATCGTAGTAATTATTATGTTGCGACAACAAAGTTCTTCGTTTAATAGTAATTTATATTCGAGTAATATACCGGGAAAGATGTGGAATTTTAACTAATACGATTATCTTGCGCTCGATTATGATGCGACTGTTTGCTATGTATATCACGAAACGTAAAGTTTATTTCTGAAATTTCGATAAAGAAAATAATAATTATTGTTGAAATAGATAAAAAGAAAAAAATTTTAAGACTAACAATAAAATATGCAAATAAAATATTTTTACATGATAAATATATCTAAAGATATATATATCTAAATAAATATATCTAAATTCTCATATTTACAGTCATAACTTATCAAATATAATCTGATATATGAATAACATAAATTCACTTATCAAATAACAATAATAATCTACATCCAACTTTACCAAAACGTATCTAATTATAAATAACTAAATTAACAAAGAATTTTTCAATCATACATGTATGTGTGTATACATATCCGTACACGTGCTGCTTGGAAGAAATTAAAGTAGACGGAAAAGAAAAGTAAATATATATATATATATATATATATTTTACATGGCCAGAACTACCGGGCATCAATGATAGGACAACGTCGAGATTCACGGCTGAGGCACGGATTTATGGTAACGTTCGTGTTCCGCGAGTGGAAGAGCGGTAAGACGATTTAACAGTGATTTAATAAGTGGACGCTGGTGCACACGATACCTACGAGTAACGTCTCCCCCATCCGAAGTCGCTTCGACGATGAGGATGCGCGTTATCTTCTTTACCTTTCTCCGTGCTCTCTCTCCTCTTCCCCGACAACCGATTCCTCCATGGCTCCGCTGGACGCCGCCACGCTGGCGCCATACACTCCCACCCACACTTTCACATTCAGGCCGCGGGAGAACGTACGCACGTACGCACGTACGCATACAGGCGCCCGCGCGCCAACCACGCGCAAGTGCAACGCGTGCATCACGCGTACATGGACGATGATGTCAGGAGAATTTGCACCTGACGGTGCGCGCATGTACGGTACGCCGACGATCGTACACTATATTCGTTACCACCACGTGGAAGGAGTGTCGGATTCCTCGTCGTTAGAAAGTGCGTGTATATGTACAGACGAGACGATATGACGGCCACATGCGAAATCTTACGGCCGATGGAAAGTCCTCGGCAACTTATGGCTACATCTCACTCCGACAGAGGCGAATAATTATCGCTGCTGGTTTACGACTCCATCGCGCACAAAATCGCCGCTACAACGATAAGAAAGTAAACGCGCGTTATGAGAGTTATAACGAAAATACGAGTAACACTTCAGCGAGTAATAATTCATTAATGATTTCTTTATTTCAAATCGATCAACCGGAAATTTAATCGTAGTTTATAACAAATAAAATCGGTTTGAAATTGTTATTGAGATTGATAATGAGATAATAATGAGATGATAATAATGATTATAACAATTATTATATTATCCTAGTTTTATCATAATTTTTAACATGTCTCATAATATCCAGAAGTATTATTGTATAAATAAAACATTAAAAAGTAAGTAAATGTTAGAGAAAATATTGACAATAAATGCACGAAATCGTAGTAATTCTAAGCGATTCTAAGATAGCGTAATTAATGTTATTCTTCCTATACTCTTTGTTAAAGCTTATGCAGCGTCTGACTTATTGTTTTAAAGAAAAATAGAAATAACTCGCGGGACCGTACGATTAATGGTATCATCATATACCGTTAACAGTACCTCCGTAATTACGCCAACAATTTATTTTACAGTGTTATTGTATCCCATTTGATAAGTTGCCAATTTTATATTCCGTAAGCACAGTTGAATTGCAATTTTATGCGCGGGAACGTGAGAAAGAGGAAGAGAAGTAAATGGACGAAGCACAGATTGATCAATCTGACAGATGGGTTACGTGCTCCTCTGAGGGCGGCATCAGCGCGGGCCTTAAGAGACTCCGGAGAGGCTACTGAATTACTGACAGCCAAATAACAGGGCGATCCGCGGCGCGATGTTCCACTCGTTGTCGGCGCCCTTTCTCTCCTTCTTTTCCGCTCGTGAGCGGCGCATCTTGGACCTGTACCGCTCGGCTCTCGGCTGTCCCAATATGGGCCAACATATTATGCATATCGGCCATCGTGGCTCTTATCTAAACGACATAAGTACGGGCGCATCTCTTTGGAGTAGCCGACCACGAATGTTGCTTGTGTTCCGACAACTACCGCCTACCGCTCGTCGGATCGACTTGATTAGGCGAGAATCTTGTCTTGACGTCCGCGAATGTAATCATTCGGATATAAAAGATTATATCGACGTATGCAACATTTCGTTCTCACCAATACTGAGAAAATGCCATTTATCGCAGCTATTAATGTGCCGCGAAAAAATAGACGGTTCTTATAAAGTTAAATTCGCGCTTGATTATTAACAGCCGTAATGCAATGCCAATGGTATAAGCGTCTATTCATTATCTTCGCTCGTCAAAAGGCTTTTAAAGGGAAGTTACGTAAAACACGTATTATACGCGTGAATACGATTAATTGCCACGATTTGTTCCATCCAGTTTAATATATGTCCATATAATCACTGTCGTTTGTTCCTTTCTCTCCTACAGCCGCGCCCGAATTCGTCGTCTTCTTACTTAACCGCGCACGTACCTGCAGAAATCGATCGACGTCGATCTTGAACCGGCACGTCTAAGCCAAGCGCCTCGTACGGTGCGCTCGTTAGTATCACCTAGCTCAATAATTACAACCGCGCGATATTTTTCCGCAGCTATTCCGATAAGATCCAGCGCAGAGGTCGCGCAGAGACACAATCTATAATTACATCGGTGCGCCGACCGATGCACGTACACGAGATCGCATTGCTTGTTAACACACACACACACACACATACACACTCGCACGATCGGGCCAACCGTTCTTTTTGCACGAGAAATACGAGAGTACTGAAGGATCCTTGGCTGCTTTGGATTAGCTTGTAAAATAAGATATATCCCCGTGTTTGAAAGGAAAATAATTGCGTTCGGCCATTTGTCTGTGTTGCGTGTAACGCCAAACATCTCAATATTCTCCACCTTGGAAATATATTACTGTAACGCAATGGCGAGCCGGAGAATCTATGCCTTTCGTTTGGTGAATTGTGTTTGAGTGTTTGAGAAAATGAGTTGTACAATTCGAGATACAATTTGCCATGTGAGGATCGATATTACCTCGTCAATTTTCAGCGATATGTCATTCCTTAAGGAACGATGTTCCAGGATGACAAGGCTGTTTTTCCACATCAATTTGCACGGATACCACGTACAAATACATTGCGAGCAAATTAATATCTTGGTTTAGATGTTTGGGCGGAGCGTGACAAATTTCAATCGTGTAAATCCCATCGATACCGTTCATCAAACGCATCGATCGATTAGCGACGATTAACTGCCTCTTAGATGACAAGAAACAAACAAGATGTCATAATTGCAAGGTATCGCTGATTAGGATATTACTATACTGTTTGACAATCAGCTGATGAGTTTTATTTCACGCATGAATTTCAGATCATGCAAGGGACGATAAATATATTCATCGAATTGAAAAATCTTATATGAATCTCAGGAGATTTAACATATTACATCCGGATACTTACTACTTATATATTTTTATTTATAATTACATATATATCTATCCTTTCGTTTCAATTAAAGTGCGTATAATTGTTCTTATCTCTCACTTGTCATGTGGATTCTACTGATAATTAGTACTTAAAACAATGTTGTTTAATGAATTTCAAATGTTGTTATTGCGTCGTTTCCTACGTATCGAGAATACGATAATGTAGGAATTAAACCGAGTGCAATAAGCGACTAAGTAGCATTCGGGAGAGAGATAACATGAGCGAGACAGACGCGGCAGCTTAAAACATCCGATAAGAAGCACGCGCGCAGGGCGCTTAACGATTTCATAAAGGAGATAGCGGCCGAAGGTAGAGCTAATTAAGTGATACAATTCTTGCGTCTTAAAGGCCATTAAAGCCAACATTAAACGCACACTTGTTCACTAAAAGATACTTAAGATACTTAAGATACTTCCACCGAGCATCGACTTGCCTAATTATCTTTGACATTTTTGTGTGTGACAATGCGGTCTCTTAATATGTCGCATCGTTCTCATTCGTTGTCACACAACAGCGCTTTAGTGTAATAATAATATTTTTTTTAAAACATTATTGTAACGGTATTTAACTTTTGCATTCATAATTTTCTATACAGCACAGTTTTTAATTATAATCATCTAATCGTGAAAAAGGAAAATATTCACAAATGATTGATTGCTGATTCTTAGTCATCAATTTTCGTCGATCATTCAAATTGAAGAGCATTACACGTCACACCCTCATCATACACACATGCAAGCATGTTATGTATTGTTTCGAACCCATATAAGAATATTCACCGACGATACAGAATAGATAAATAGAGTTCCGGACTGGTTGGAACGATGCACTGATCCGCAGCCAGAAATTGATTCACGATTATGGCCCTGTACACGCCTTTACTTCTTCGATCCTACCGGATAATCGGTGCAAATCTTGACTGTGAAATAGTTTTCGGCTGGGATCTTTCTTTTTGTCGGCACGACATGGAATCTCTCGCATTATTTCCGCATGGATGATTCGCCGGGTCACCGAATACCTAAGCAACTAATCCCGGTCAATCTGCGCGACAAACATCCGACTGAGAAATTATTTACTCCGAAGGTAAGGCCTCGGACATTAAATTCAAAGTTTTCTTTTATCGATTATTTTAAAGATCCCTTTTTTATAAATGTTTAACATTGAACTTGCAATCGTAGAAAAAAATAAGAAACATATCTACAGTGCAAAGAATTTCCATCAGCAAAAGTTCAATTGCTATTAAATGAATATATGTTATCACTTTGATAATAATGTATCGCAAGATGTAAACTAACTGATTAATACAACTCGTTTGAAACACAGCTACCATCTATCCCGTTAGTTGCATGAAATTATACATTGTTTGTATAATAGATTGCGATATTATCACAACTATTTTCATAATGTAGATAATGTAGCGACTTATAAAACAAGATTAAAACTCTTTCCCGATCTTCTATCGCAAATGTCACGTGCGCATATTCATGCGTTGTTTTATGGCGTGAAAAGAGTCATTAAGTATAATTGCGGCACATTATGTCGTGAGATATGACGTTTAATGGAAGACTTATTTCAAAATCCGCGCGCGATATGCAAAAATATATAAATAAAAATAAATCTCGAGCTCCCCTCCGAGCTTGAGATTTATTAATTATTATGCAGATCACCTAAGGTAGTCGTACGTTTTCGTGGTGAACGTATATACGCGATATCACGCATGTAACGAATAAGGATCACGCAGGTGCAGTTTGAACCGCACGAGAATTTACCTTCGTGTCTCCCCCGCTTCTGTTCTCCTTCTATCTTTTCGCAACCTTTCTCTCCTTGCTACCACGAGGAACTGATTCGCACACTTCTCGCGTTTCCATAAAGAGACGAAGAAAGTCGCGTACATTCTTGAATCAGCGTGTGGTCTGCGTTTGCTAGAGCAAAATAGAAGTTCTACAGCGTGGAAAAAGAGAAACAGAAAGATACACCTGCGTTACTCGCCACGTGGGCGTTTCGCGATAACAAATGTCATTGTGTGAAGTAAGATCTTTCGAAAAGATTTCCTTCGATATTATGATTATGGCGTAATCGTTCGAAATTTTATTTAAAAACCACTAAACAAAGATCTAGCACAAATTGCATTGTGAATTACGTTCCTAAAACTTTGATTACGTTCATGGATATAAATAAAAATAATTAAAATAAATTAAAATAAGCGCGCAGTTTTTTATACTTTTAAATAACTAACTTGCTATCTCATTAATAAATTACAGTTAGTTATTAAAAACTGCAATGGTCTTACTACTGATAATATATCTAAGAATAAGCATTTATAAATATATATGTATGTAATATATAAGCATATATAATAAGCTAACCATACTAGCATACTAGCATCTATAAAAATGTCACATGCTAGCAATTCCTGTTTCGAAGGGCAAATAGCTCCGGGTCGCGCCGCGTGTCCAGATCACTTTTACGAGATTTAATAGATTATAGAGAGACGTTAGAGAGGAATATCTCCTGCCGGCGCGTTATATTGCTCAAATTTTTGTAAACTTGTATCATCCCTCTCTTTCTCGTTTGTTGTTGTCGTTAATAAAAATCTAAAAGTCTTTCAAGTGTGTTCAGTGCGAACTCATTATAATTTTCAAACATAATAATTTTCATAAATTATTAATCCTTTTTCTGATATTCAAAAATATATAATTACTATAAAATGCAAAACATACCAATTTTATTGTTAGAGCTTATCTTTTTACTAGAAAAAATATATATTTTTTAAATCTTCAATAATATCATAAATATTTATTCCACAAAATATTTCTCTACGCAAAATATATAAAATATATAAATTTTATATAACGAACTTTGTCAAATAGAGACGTTCTGTTCTATTGAAAGTGACTTGTACAGAGATCGGCGGGAGAAATTGAGCGATCACCTGAATCACGTTGTAAGTACCGTCCGTGCGATAATAATCATCCCCGAAGACCCGCCGCAACCGTCCTCGTGATTATCCTCACGAAGAGACACGTGATCCGGACGACTCCGACTGATCGAGATAACCGCGAGCTCCGAGCGACGTTATTGGCCATCTAGAAACTGCTCGCATCTAAGCTGTGCCAGCGATGTCTGGCGGAATGGAAGCGACGGAGAGGGGCTTTTTTTTGCGAACGACAAACTTGTCCCGCGGTGTTCACGATTCGACCTGGGCTGTGACCTCGACGTCGTAAATTTCGTGTCATAGCGGTTGTCACCGGTTCACCTTTTTACGATCGTACTGCGACGCGCATTCATGGCTTCCTCGAGACGTATTCGAGTTACGGGAGTTGTTGAAAGGACCTCTTCGACGAGAGGTCTGGTAACAGCGATTTGGCACACCCTGCTGACGCGTTGGGTTGGGTGAATTTTGAGCGACTATCTCGGACAACTTATGAACCGGGAATTATATTTAATGTTGCAGGAGTAGATTTTATAAAAGTTTTTTATAAAAGTTTTACTGAACTGTTTTAATTAATCAAGTGTTTATGTAAATTTCTAAAAATTTTGATTGTATATCAAGATAAGAATTTATATCTTTGTGGTTAACAAGAATCTTGACGATAAATATGTACAATCTTAGCATAAACGTTATAAGATTGGATATTTTAAGTCTATATCTATGCTGCAAGAATAAAAACTCTATGTTACATATAAGATTATACCCTATGATTATGGAATATTTTAAAACCGCCAACGCAGATTCATAACATTAACGTAGTGACTGTATTTTGGAACGAATTTCGGAATAGAACTTGCTTATCGCGAGGCTAGTTAATGCAGTTGTGTACATTGAGACGAAGGTGCTTTTAAGATGAAAGATATGATGAAGTTTTGATTTATAGTCGCGGCACAATCGCCGGAGAAGTAACGATAATTCGTTAGCGGATGAACCACGTCATTGATAGCGACCCGACTCACATTGTCACCCACGACGACGTTAATGCGGCCAAGCCCTCTTTCATTTATAGCGCAGGTATACGCCGTGTGACTACCGTGTGTTCCAAGGCTGACGTCTCATTAATATTTCAATTACTGACTCCCGTTTACGATCGCGTCCGTGCGTGAGGAATAATGTCCGAGGTGACATTTCTTTGCCTCCAAATGACAAATCGGAGTTTAATAGCTGATTGCTTTATCATTCTGCAAGAAATTCTACATTGGATTTAATACAAATAATAAAAGAGTTTTGTATAGTTTTATTTTTATTAAAAAAATTGATTGCCTGCTTATTAACGCTCCTCATTTTCCTTTTTTATATGCAATTTATCACGCAATCGGTGCCAAGATTGCATCAACTGGCATGTATCTTTTATGTCTTCTTTTTTCTCGTAATATGGTAAACGTATAAGAAAATTGTAATGTGTTATTGAATTTTTAATTCTTATGATGACTTCTTCAGTTTAAAGATTTAAACTTATATTGTAAAATAAATTTAAAAGATAACATAATTTAATAAAGAGTATAAAAATTTATATGTAACGTAATGTGTAGGTAACTCTCAATAGATATGACAAAGAAACTTATACTATATTCCATCTTATACTATACCTTTTTACATGTTTCGCTTATCTCAAAATTGTTAAACTGAATATCAGGAAAGAAAATTTTAATGCCATTTGATGCATCGATGCACACTTTTAAAAGTAATGGATTTCGAATTAAAGGTCCTTATGGAAGAAACCTTAAACTTCCCCGACTCTCATGCAATATTTTAAGCTTCGCGCGTTCTTGGCATGCTCGCGACATCAGGAACCGCAATCCCGTAAACTCGTCGACACGTGGAAATAAATCGCGTCGAGTTTACGAAGAAAATTCGTAGATGATCTCTTTTAAAGGCAAAAAAGAATGATACGAAGAAATGTACTTCTATCTTCGTCGGTGGATCGAGGACATCGCTAAGCGCTGCGCATTTAATCGCTCCGCTTCGTAATTAATTAGACCCGGTAACGAGCTGCGTGTGGAGATCTACGAGGCTCGTTGGTGGAATTACAAGCATTCATCATCTATTAATTAAACGATTAGTCCGTGGCGTCTCTAACGAAGAAGCCAACACGGAGACGGAATTTCTTTGGCGCGAACGCCATCGGGCAATTTCTGCTACGCTAATCAGACCCGCTGGAATTTAAGCACAATTTCTAAATGTTAACAGATTTAATAATTAATTTATTTTTTATTGATTTCTGAGAAAGAAACAATTATTATTTCTTATCGTACGCCGCAGAGAGTCGGCAGATCGAACATTGCTGGAATACGCACAGTAATCTGATTTACGTTCGCTTTTCACTGATTCTCTACGTTTTCTGTTTCATGCGTTCCTCATATTAATGATTTGTACATTTACTTTATTGATTTGATTTGATCCATAGCTATAATCACCGCAATATGTCAGTGATATTAATGTGTCATCATTGCGCAATTCAAGCATTGCAATGTACATAAGAATCGAGACGAGGATTTCGGTCTATCCGGAAAAGACGACTCGCTATACTTTATGCCTACGGATACGCATTGAAATGAGCGCGTGGGTGGCGGAGAGAAAAGACGCAGGTAGATTCGTGCAAGAATATACGATGCTCTGCGTCTCGCATAGATCGCACAACGCGAGAAATCTCCCATAACTATCCCCGAGCATCGGGGAGACCCGTACTTCTTTTCCCTCCAAGCGCATCCATAGAAAGGGAATTTTTATTCGTCGGCAATTTTTTTTTTTTTTTCGATCGCGTGGGTGACCCAGAGCGTTCCCATTTCGCAAGATATGTCGCGCTGCGGTTGCAATGTGACACGCCGCCCGCGCAATTTTCTCCGCAACGGTGGAGGAACCCCCCGAGATCTACGAGGAACATATAGCGCGTTGATTTTCGCGTAGGTTGAATAACCGGCTCTTTCGGCCGTGACACACGGCGCCAAAGTGGCGGCTACGGTTGAACGTAACGCCGATGTCACGGTGCTTGTATTTCACCGTGCGCGTTGCGTTTCTGCGGAAATGTTGGAACCCCGTTTATCAATCGTGATTTGCGCAAGGTTGCGTCATGAAATCAATCTGACGCGCGATACGTTATGTGACGCGGCTTTGCGCGACGTTGAAGAAATTTTACGACAAACGTCGTGACTCAAACATGACGGCAATCAGTAGTTTCAATAGTCACATACCTGTATAAGTGAATAGCTCCGCTTATTTCAGGGATGTAAACCGGTTTCAGTTGAGAATTGCCTGTTTTCCCGGTGCCTAGTGGCGCGACAACGAATCTTCTACGATCTTGTGCGGGAAAGTGATATATCTTTAATAGCTTTCTTTCTTAATCTTTAATAATTATAATTAAAATTAGCAGTAATATTCATAATTATAGATGAATATATAATAAAAATCAAATGTTATAAATTTTTTTGTAGTATCTTTTTTATACTCATACTACAATATATACAAATCATTTTCAACATTTTAATTTTTGTACACAATACAATTCAAATTTTAAAAGATATCTTGTATTCGTCTATCATTAAAGCCTCTCGTACAGACATCAATCTTACAATTAGAAATAAAACAACTGCCAAATATATTTCATATCGTAAATAAAGACATCTCTCAGAAAGAGATATGTAATTTGGCCGCGTTGTGTAACTTCTCGGGGAAAAGATTTATCCTCCGACATCCTCCGACGACAAAGGAGATTTACAAGAAGAGAAATAAAGTTGGGCTCACTGGTATATATAAATAGTGAGCACGAGGTACCGTTGCGATCGTACTAGGTTGAGGGTCGGGGTGATGCGATCGTGATCGATGTAGATCGTTCTTTCGATCTATCTGCGGCAATCCGTGCTTGGGCAGGCCGCTGTATCCCTACCAATCCACCGGTAAATCTACATATACCGGTAAACTACGTGCTTTTACATACAGACATAGCGGAGAGATCTTCGCGCACACGTGCACGCGCGAATAAGTTATACATATATAAATATATATAACATTCGTATATAGCGCGCGAGATCTGTTTCCAAGTCACGTTATGGCAGGTTGATATCGGCTATTGTGTCCCGCGATATCTCGCATCGATTAGCATTGATTTGTAGATCATCGTGATTGACCCGCGGGACTAGCGGCCAATGCCGATTTACTCGGATACGTACGAGAGATAGCGGTGATCTTCCGTTTCGCGAACAATCATGGGTAATCAGCCGGTCACTCGCCCGCGGTGAGAAAAGATCGAGATCGCTCGATCCCACGTAGAAACCTCACGCATAGGATTCGTCATGGTCCGATATTTCAATAGTTAAACGTATATCTGCACTACTCCATCTAAACATTTAGGATTCGCTGGCATTCGAAATATCGAATACGCTGCGACATCAACATCGTCGGCGAAAAAAGGGAACAATGGATGTGGGCCAAAGTTATTTAAGTTACAAGTTTCATAGATCCATGCTGCAGATGTAACTTTTAATCGCAACGATTTCCCGCGAACCGAGAAAGACACCTGCGACCAACGGTGTTGCAGCTGATATCCGTCTTCCAGATTACGTAATGACTAACAGAGTGTGGGATTCGATATATTCTAACCGGTAGATGCAGGAAGATTCGCGTAGATTCAACTTGTACTCTTTCTCTTTTTCTCTCCGAGCGAAATCATATAAGCTGCGAAGATAGAATCTGACTCGGTCACGTCTCTCAAGAGAAGAATCGAACTGTCTCTTCCGTATAAGACGAAATCGTTTTTGACGTATCTCGCGGAGATTAGCACGAGATGCGTTCGATAGACTTATTCGGGCCTTGCTTTATGTAAGAGCGTGATGAATAACGGAAACTATCATTCGATATTGATGTTAGACAATAATCTTGGAGGAATGTTCAATTCATGATTGTATTCTAAAGATATTGTAATTCCTATATATACGCGAATTTGAAATAATCCTTATGCCTGGATACAAAAAATGAAACGGTTCTTTGTATTGATTTATCTATAGAATAAATCTTACCTTCTAAGACTTTTACAATTACTACTTTTTCATCATTTTATATCAATAGATGTACACAACAGTGTGGGTTTACGTTTTCTTTTACAAATTACAAATAAACGTTACAAATAAGTCAAACTTTCACTGTCCGCATTAACTTTATGGCAAAATTCAATTAATAGGACTAAGCGCGCCCTCACTCGATGATGCGCTCTTACAATTTTAGTTTTCTGTGTTTAGTCGGTATTGAAGAGTGACGCAGAAAATTGAGGAAGAATATTACAGATATTTACCTTGTTTTTACTACATTAGCTTTTGTTGGCTATATATCGATAGTGGGTAAAAGTTTCATTTGCTTATTTTACCAACGTTTTATAGGTAATGCTACGTTTGCAGTCCGAATGTATGATGGAAAGAAACCCATAGATGGACCCAATTCAGTTAAAAATGCTTTCCCACACAACACAAAGCCCACAATGTGTCACGATTCCAAGATCCGAATCTCCAGACGGTAGAGGTTACGTGATTCGAGTGTTGCTGGAAGGTGCATTGATTCGATAGTTTATTTCGAAACTGAATCATTTCATTTCTTGAAAAGAAACAATTTGAGTGAACTAGTGATAACAATTAAATCATCTTTATCAATGACAGTTTGTGTGTAGCCATATTGCAAATATGATGTTAAACAGCTGATCATGCGTGACAGATAAATGGACGCTCAAAAATTCTCTCGCGCTTTCCTGCATTCTATATAAGAAGTAAATATATTTTAATATATTTTTGCTAAAAACACATTATTGAATAAATTTTTCTACGAATATTTCGATTTTTACTTGCTCCGTTATCAACAAAAAATCTATTGATATATACTATTAAATATTAATCTAATTATATTGATTCGATAAATCGATAAAAATGCCGATGTATTATTTAAAGTATAAAAAGTGGCAAAGCTTTCTTCGCGAACTTCCCAAGGCGAACCAGCGTGCAATATATCTATGATGTAAGCTGACTCGTATCTCACGCATCATATTTTCAGCGTCACCTCTCACCGCTCTTCCTCCGTGTGTGTATATATACACGGGTACACGTGGTTGTATGACAGGCCATAGTAGGTAGGTGAAGTCATACACCCACCTTCACAGGTGGTCCGTTTTTCATTCACGCCGTGCGGTTCACCGCGTGTTGCAAGAGAACGCGTAAGGAACTTGAGAATATCCGCTCCGTTCCAATAGCTTTTTTATACGATCATGAGGACATTGTTCGCGGTTCATCCTGTGTCGCTGGTGCTCGTATTCACGGTCATTGCCATTGGCGGCAATTACACAGATATCAATCTACCGCACCCGCACCTCAAGTATTATTTTAACTCTTTTCCCACGGTAGCAGAAAAATGCCGCAACGATGCGGCCTGTCCGTATAAGGTAAGATTCGTATTTAATTCCTTGATATACGCTTTCATCGTCTTTTCTCTTTGTATGTATGATATATACTTGAACATATTACGTAAAAAATTACAAAGAATATTTATTTATCAATTTCGAGAACGATTTTATTGTGTTTTGCAAATATGTATTACAATTCCGAATATCACTCCATATATATTTTCATTCATTAAAAAAAAAACTTTTTTAATTGTTCTTACGTAATTATATTTTATATAATTAATAAAAAAACATGTCAATTTCGCGATACACTTCAGGACAGTCTCGATACAGAAGCCTGTTGGGGCTACGAGGAAGGCTGCAAAATGGAAAATTTTTTTTCCACTCCACATTGTCCAGGCGATCATAAAGGATGGGTTGCTACAAAAAAAGCTCAATTAGACACGTATTACGCGCAAGGTGATTTTGGATACGTGCGCGACCAGAGGAAAGAAATGATGCTATTATGCGAGCCATTATTCGTGGTGAGCTCATTGAATAATAATATAAATCTGACATCATGCATGGAATATAAAAAGATAATTATATCGATATCTTGATCAAAATTTGTAATTTTTTCAGGACGATTCGTCCTTGGAATGTTCAGAACATATGAGGTTTTGCAGAGCGAGAAATGTGATGCTAAATTTGACGGATTTGTTGAATCGCAAGGAACCTATACGATATAAAATGGACGTTTTAAAAGAAGGTCAAATTGGCGGGTATTGCACGTAAGAAAATATCAGCGAACAAAACAGATCACCTGTGCGAGAGATTGGAGAAAGTATCTAACTCTCTCTTCTGCAATCAGGCTAAACGAAAGGAGATTGCAAGAAAATGCAGACCACATCAGCCCATTGCAGTCCTGGGGCCCCGAATTACGAAATTTTAGAAAACTACATCGTCGGCCAATTATTCACGGCGACTGCGATGTTATCATTGAGAAACCGACCTTCATCATGAAGATAGATGCCAGTAAGTTTGGACATATTTACAAAAAGATTCTGCCAAATAAATTTTATTCATATTCATCACTTTGTTATAGCATTGAATATGTATCATCATTTTTGTGATTTCTTCAACTTGTATGCATCATTTCACGTGAATCTCTCGCACCCATCTGTTTTCGACACAGACAATCACATAATGATATGGGAAAGTTATAGGTACATAAAACGAAGCATAGCACAAATTAGCACAAATATAAAATAAACCTCATGAATAGATACTAAACCATGTCTTGCTTTCAGTTACCAGTCGGCGTTCCAAGAGACTTTCGAAGCATTCACAAGAAATCCATTGTGGGACCTAAAAACATTTAGAGGCAAGACAGTGTGTTTCAAGAACCTGGTATTTCCCTTATTGCCACGAATGATATTTGGACTTTACTATAATACACCAATTATTTATGGCTGTGAAAAATCCGGATTATTCCAAGCTTTCAGTGATCATGTGCTACATCGACTTCAAATACCTCTTCATCAAAGGAAAGATCGAAAAATCCGCGTTACCTTGTTGAGTAGAGATACTCAATATAGGAAAATCTTAAATGAAAACGAACTGTTAAAAGCTTTGAAAGAGAATCCGGAGTATAAAGTCAAAAAGGTATTATTAAACTTCAATAGATTTAGTTTGTGTTCTATTTATCGTTTATTATACAACCGACTCGCTCTTTTACAGGTAGTGTATAACAAAAATGTGCCGTTCAAAAAACAGCTCGAAATAACTAGAAATTCTGACATCTTTATTGGCATTCATGGTGCCGGATTGACACATCTAATGTTTCTACCAAAATGGGCGGCAGTGTTCGAAATGTAAGATTGCTTTTAATACTTCTAGAAATATGATTGTGAAACACTATCATAGAATATCGTGTTATATGCATTTCAACTGTTTTCAGATATAATTGCGAAGACGCTAATTGTTACAAAGATCTTGCACGATTAAGAGGCGTGCGATATTTTACGTGGGAAGATACATCAAAATTAATCCAGCAGGATCCAGTATGTTTACATACATTTTTTTCACTGAACAAATATATATACAAAATATATAATAAAACTTAAAAATTATATTTAAAATTTTACAGGGAACACATCCCGATGGCGGAGCTCACGCTAAATTTACAAACTATAGTTTTAATGTTAAAGAATTCCTGAGAATCGTTTCGCTTGCAAGAAATCACGTAAAACACCATAACGCGTTTAATAAGTTTATAGATAATTTTCACAGTGAAATACAAAATGACACTAAAACAACGAATAACAAGGAATCTGTAACATCACAGCCTTCTAACGCAAAAGAATCGATTCAATTTCAACAAAAATCGAATATATTATCCAAAGATGAATTGTGAACAAAATTTAGGTACTTTAAAAAATTTAGATATGTTAATAATGTTTTATTAACAGGTTGCACAGTGTGATCTGAAATGCAGTATAAACTATTTGTTATTAAACAAATTCTTTTATATTTTTATATTAATGTACATTTTAATAAATAAATACATGATGTAATTCTTTCGATATGTCTGAGTTGCGTTGGCATTTGGCAGTATTTCTTCTTAATTACTAATTCTTAATTATAAAGTTTATATAATATTTACATATTTAATTGTATATCTATTTGGCTATACAAGAAATAATATAATTTATAATAAAAAATAGTTTTCTATTTAAGTATAAATTGTGCAATCATCTTTAGCGATATGAAAGTAAAGAAGACACTTGAAAGAATAATACTTTCAGCATAATTGTAAAAAATTCGATTTTAATTGGAAATTTATGAAAATTGGCTTATTACAATTTTTGCATACATTTCATAATTTAACTGGTATTTTTAATCTATAAAGTATCAATGTAGAAAATATACCTATAGCCATATATGTAATTACTATTAATACAGCTATCAATTGTTTTGTATATAATGTATACATTAACATATTGACAAGACCAGTCAAAATATTACTAAGAAGGAAGAAAAATAGACCATTGTAATTCACAGCATCACAAATTTCCAAAGATCTCTTAACTACACATTCTTTATTTTCTTTCCTATCACTCTCAATATTTTTCTTTAAATTTAATCGCAAATTTTTATTTAATTTCTTTGTTTTACTTTCATTGCACGATTCACTTGCTGCATAATTAGTTATATCTAGCACAACCTCTATAAATAATAACAGAGTAAGCAATGTAGTTGTCAAAGTCAATATCCACATACAATATCCAGCATTGGCTAGTCTTCTTGAAACCTTTGAGTATGAATCACATAATAATGTGACGATACAAGCTTGTGCAGATATCAAAGATAACTTAATACATAACAACATGGACTCATTGTAGCTTGCTTCAAATTCAAGACCATATAGTTTTACAGAAACATTCATGTTCAATATTGTATGTGAATTTTGATATGTAGAATGGATTAATCTTCCAACGGCTACACCAATGAAATACAGACCAACGTAACCAGGTATAGAAACTAAGCCCTCTCGATTGGCAGAGAAAAAATCATCTCTTGGGCCGTCTCTTAAAACCCATGTCTTTAAACCTTTTGTGCTCATAATATATTCATGCATACCCAATATCCAAGCACCTGAGAACAGCGAATACTTCGAGCTAATCGTACTGGTAATCATACTAGTGAATAACTTGACAACGGCTAAAGTTATAAAAAAGTTCCAATGAATGCCATATTCAGTGACATGCTTCTGATATCCCGTATACTCAACTGCTACAAAACGTCCAAATCCCAAAACCAGTAGAGGTACACAGCTTCGGAAACAATTTTTTATATTTTTCGTCAGAGTCTCCTGAAATCCTGCTTGACGATAAATGGAAAAGTCTCGAGCTTCCGGTGCAACTAAAGCATTGGCTAATATAAACAGCCCGACACCCGTATCCATTAAACTATATCCAAACACTTCTGTTTTCGCAAACTTTCGTGGAAATATTGGAAAGTCGACGGCTAATATACAAATCGCAGTTATAATATTAGTTAACGCGCGAAAGTTCGTTATGAAGGGCCTTTTACCGGTAACCGGTCGCATATCCAAGTTAGAAAAATTCGCGCCCTTACTTCCTAATAGAATTATATTCAATGCAGAGATGGATATCATTACGATACATACGCTACCGATGTGTTCTGACAGCACGGTACAGCACAAGATAGTCGGGATAACAATCAGTGCGAATTCTATGACGACTCTCACATTCCTGTGGGTGTATTTCCTAAGGACTCCCAGAGTCGTTGCTGTCAACAAGACGCCGCAAAGGTTCGGTAAAAGCGTGAAAATTACCTCTTGCGGCGTCGTACCTCCGTGATTAGAAACGAAGGCTTCTTGCTCGAGCCGATATTGCTCCTTGCTCGACGCCATCCTTATATTCTTATCGAAACATTGAATATTGAATTTCTTCGGCGTTCTCTACGAGCGTTCCAATCCAATAATTTTATGATATAAGAATTGATATAAAAAGGCGTACTTGACGAAGGCGACAAACTTACAGTTGCGGACGATCTTCCCGTTAATTCATAATTGCTCGAGTGTTTCGCGATCAACTTTTGCTAAATGTTAATGCTAATACATATGTAAAATGTAAATGTGT
Source organism: Anoplolepis gracilipes (assembly GCF_047496725.1). Taxonomy (NCBI): domain Eukaryota; kingdom Metazoa; phylum Arthropoda; class Insecta; order Hymenoptera; family Formicidae; genus Anoplolepis; species Anoplolepis gracilipes. The sequence goes on along the minus strand of NC_132970.1, from coordinate 20,205,725 downwards.
ACAGTAAATATATACGCATAACGCGTAGAGCGTTACACTACAACAGCGCCATCGTATCTGCTGTCGAGAATTGGAATTATTTAGCCGCACCGCTGTCGATAAAATTAACAATGTATATATGTATATTCGTGCTAATAATACTCAATACTCGTCAAATAAAAATACAAACGTGTAATATTCAGTGCGCAAAAAAGGATCGTATGTAACGAAGAAGTAAAAAATAATAATTGATGGAAGGAAAATCTAAAAGATCATTCCCTCTTGAAGAAAATTGTATGATAAGCTGTGTGAAATGAAAAAGATTAAAGTGCATACCAATCAAATGCCAAATACTATGGAAAATGTATCAACATCTGACCATAATTTTGTAAAACATTCCTCAGAGAGAGATAAGGAACATGTTTCGCTTGTTGAAAAAATGATGCCGACAAATATTGCAGCTTACGTAGGACAAAAACAAATTATTGGGCCAGGTACTGTCTTGAGCTATTTACTGGAAAAGGGAGAGATTCCCAGTATGATATTTTGGGGTCCACCTGGATGTGGAAAGGTAATTTTATTCTTTATTATTTTTTATATTTTTTAATTTTATTCTTTATTTTTGTATTTTATGTTTTAGACATCCTTAACTAATATAATAGCATGTTTAAGCAAAGAAACAGCAGGTGATAATGTACATATTATAAATTTATCTGCAATCAGTTCTGGTGTAAAAAATATAAGAGATGCTGTTACCACAGCAAAGAACAAATCCAAATTTGGATGCAAAACTATTGTCTTTATGGATGAAATTCATCGTTTCAACAAGCTTCAACAAGATATATTTTTGCCACATGTAGAAGCAGGAACGTTTACTTTAATTGGGTGTACAACTGAAAATCCATCTTACAGTTTGAATCCAGCTTTACTAAGCCGCTGTCGTGTGTTTGTACTAAATAAATTAACTGAACGCAATATAACAGAGATCCTTCATAAAGCGATAGAAAGCATGAATGGAAGAATAGTCAGTGTACCAGAAAAAAATGAAATAAACAGAGAACAGTTGTATTCCCATTCAAATTTTAACTTTCGTATTAATAATGATGCAATACAGTGGTTAGTGGAAGCATGCGATGGTGATGCACGTGTAGTTCTGAATACTTTAGAATTAGCAGTGCTTGCAAAGAGAACACATAGATTAAAAACATCATGTAATAACGATATTATTCTAAAAGATATTAAGGAAAATTTAATAAAAGCACATATGCTTTTTGAAAAAGAAACCAATCAGAGTCATCACATGTATTCTGCTCTTCATAAATCGATAAGAGCTGGTAAAGCGAATGCTTCCTTGTATTGGATGGCTAGAATTATGGCAGTTAAGGAAGATCCAGTAAATATTGCAAGACGGCTAGTTAGGATAGCTAGTGAGGACATTGGTCTAGCTGATCCAGATGCTTTAGGTAAAAAAAGAGATTATTTTCACATAGCGTGTCCATAAATAAATTATTCTTAAAATTTAGGTGTAGCTATTGATACAATGTATGGATGTCAAATGATTGGTATGCCAGAGTGTGATGTACTTTTGGGACAGTGTACAGTTTATTTAGCAAAAGCACCAAAGTCTCGATCGATATATAATGCGTTAAAAGCAGCTGAAAAAATGATTTTGGAACACAAAGGTCCTCAACCTGCTGTGCCATTACACATAAGACGTAAGATTCTATCTCATTCCTAATATAATATTACCTAGTTTTAATTTTACAATAAACTTACCCTCTTTTACAGGTTGTTTACCTACAGAGTTACAACACATCAGTCTCTTTCAAGAAAAAGAGCATGTAAATATTTAAAAATAATACTATGCGGATTCGTATATTATATTTATATTCACACAACTTTGATTACAATCTTTTCAAGATAGAATTGTTATAAATTTTTATTTTAAATTAAAACTAATCAATTGATTAACCTCTTTCTCATCGAGATTAACTATTTGTCACAAGAATGAGTTATTTAATAACTATTAAATTATACGCACTTAAATATCAGCATTGTGCGAATTGTAGAGTTCATCTATGCATTTGATTTTAGCGCGCTTTTTCGCACACGTAAATCGACCAATTACGTCAGGCACTACGTAACGCGTCAGCTATTGGCTGATACACAGTTGACGCTGTTTAGCGTGGGACAGAACATACTGATCTTGTCATTGTAACATCTTTCCCACTTACATCATATCTTTAAAGACGGCTCGACGCACGGCGGACGCTCGGAATCGTGACAGCTTATTTCGCGCACGTGTCGCGCGTTAAATTATAGTGTCCGCCCTACATGCAGCGTCGCTCGTTCTATCCATAACGCTATGAAAATCTGGACGTCTGAGCATACCTTCGAGTAAGTATGGAGTGTGTTCTTTAAACACGGATACTCGCTTAAATACTTTGTCGGCATACATTATTCATGTTAAATTCATCCAAATACAATAACTTAGTTATATGCCTAACCTCATTATCGTTTTACCTGTTACATTCCATGAATTGGGCAACTTATCGTTGTTAGGGAGGGGGAAGACATGAATGTAGGTTATATCTCTGACATTTGAAATTCTAAAACGTCTATATCTATTTCTAAAGTATTTTTATCTTTTTTTCAATTTACTTTTTGGAATTACGGAACATTATATTCTATTTCAGAAACATTAAAGAAAATTAAAATATTAGGTTAATCTGTGTTTCGTAAATGAAATTAACGTTATCTTTCAGAGAAAAATAAGTTTGTCAAATAATATTTGAGAATTATATTGAGATAATCTTTCGGAATGTTAATAATTTTAATAAATTTTTTTGCTTTCCCGCAGTCATCCATGGGAAACTGTAGCACAAGCTGCATGGAGGAAATATCCGAATCCTATGGTGCCCTCGGTAATTGGGGCGGACGTCATCGACAGAAAAGTAGTCGATGGGGTTCTTCACACCCACAGGCTCGTTGTCTCTACACAATGGGGGTTTCCTAAATGGACGCAAGCGGTAAGTCTTTCAACGTTTGCCACGTGCCATATATTACATTACCGCGAGTTCGATAACGTATCTAACCTAACATAACCGTAACCTATTCTCGAATGGTAATCAGTGTGATTGTCAGAATTAATATAATTGTATAGTTTCTAAATTGTATGTAAATGATATTAATATAAACTAAACAATTAATCTTCTTATATAAAATTTTTGTATTTAATATAAATTTTACTAATTTAAAATACGAATACTATTTCAATACTATTTGTAAATGTACGTGAAATCAATACAATTATATCGACTCCGAACACACTGACGTAAATACACGAGCTCGTTACGTGCTTATTACGTATAACTCTGTCACATGCCATTTATGAAATGCATTTCGCGAATGTATTGATATATTGCTGTACACGTGACCTTTTTAATCTCGTATATGTATACCTCTTTTACGAATGATGAATTCGTTTCATGTATTCAGAATATACATATACACAGACGTATGAATGAAAAATTTGTGAAAAATGTTATAATATTATTTTGCAATAATACAATTAACGAAAGGAACATATTTTCGATGTGGACAAATTTTTCGTTTAAATATTAGTCAACTATTTTTACTTTAAAAAATAAATTAGTATCTCACTAAGAGTAAAATACACTTTACATTATAATAGGAAGTTCGAAACAAAAGGATTTTTCCGCTTTTGTTTTATATGTTGAAAGTATGGAGATATTACAAAACTCAATACGAAGAAACGTCATCACGCGTGATTCATTCTGTAATCACTCAAGTCTAATCATACATTGACTTCATTGGTTCATTGTTAATGAGAAGAGATTATTTTACATGATTATACGAGAGCATTGATCTTTCTGTGATAAAGAATATGCATCGAGGCAGTAATAAAACAGCGTTGCCAAAATGTTTCATCGCGTACTCGAGTACGTAGCACGTGGATGCCGACTTGCTACAAGGTCGTCAGAGTAGAGCGCGATGGTCAAAGTGCGTGATGGTAACCTTGCGAGAACTTATCTACAGCTCGGTTCATCGATTTTTACGGCGCACTCTCGTGGAACGTGAATAAAACCACTTCATTCACGTAAAAATTTATCAAAACAACCTTTCAGAGACCTTTGTAACTTTGTCTTACCTGCCAGTGCACCACGGTTGAATAAGTTACCGACTCGCGCTCATTACGTGGAAACCTTTTACATTTTAATCTTCCAACTTTTCTTGTCACGCAAGGTCACATAACTATACTACCGCTATACACTTGGCGGAAGAAGATAATATAAGCTTAGAGAGATGTAACTTGGACAACTATAAACATTTTTTTATTATTGTTTATCTCTTGATCTTTTGTACAAATGCAGCATGTTCACTTCAAAAAAATATATCAGAACAAAAATTGGTATAATATGGTCATATGTAAATATACATTTATGTACATAATTAGATATGAAAAGATAGCATATGTAATTTTATATATGATTATATATAATAATATCCGAAATTTAGTGCAATATGATCTTACAGGATATCTTTATACAATATAATCATATTTAGCTAGATCTGATTTTAAAATGAAAATAGATCTAACAGAATATGATTATATTATATAAAAATAAAATCATATGGCAAATTTCGGATATTATTATATACGATTAGATCTTATCGTACCAAATTTCAGATTTAATTATATGTAGACAAATTATATTACATATGATTACATCGCGCCAAATTTAGGATTTAATTATATATGACCATATACGTATAATTACACAAGTTTATTTTTTCTCAAGTATAGATAATATATTAATTGTAATCACTTTTAATCATTTGAATAGCTCTTGCATAGAAAATCTTTTATATAGAAAAATTAAATTTTAATCTTTTTTATCATATCTCTTTAATTTAAATAATTTTATTAAATATATGAAACGCGATAATGTCATGTGATATTTATATCTTGTTAATGGTTCATATTTTAAAGTGTATTGACTTCTAATATCAATCGAATTAGACGTATAATATATAAATCGTATGATATATCAGTCTCAGAAATTTCTTGATAACATCAGTGAGAAAGCGAACTTTGAACGCAACTGCAAACGTTGCGATATGATTAACAGATTGTAATGACGTAACTAGCATACATATGTAGATTAACGTTTGACTTCCCAGTGAACTCTTGCGTGAACGAGAGCTATTCGTGACATGCATGCAATCGTCTTTTAGATCGAAATATAAAATGTTCAATAATTTTTCACAAATATTTTACAAGTTATTTTAAAAGTTTATAATTAATAGAACGTTAAAAGTTTATAGTTAATGGAATGTCGTAGAACATGTAATTTGATTTTACTTTTTTTATTTCGTTACAGCTCGTACGAAATGTAGTCTATACATGAATTTTTTTATATAGAAAATTACGTAATTTTTTTGTGAAAAATGCAAAAAAAGTATAGTTCACTAATTAAATTCCGCCACTTTATTCTTTCCGGCGACGATCTAATGATTTAGGCGTTTTATTTTTCCTTTAATCAATAGATTCTGCATTTGCTGACACAAAATGACAACCATATATTGACATTACGTAACAATTTCTCATGGAGAAGACAACATTATTATTTGTAAATCTTTTGTATCTATTATTTATCGAACGCTTTTGCACCTTGGTGCGTAACTTGCATTTTTATCGACGTAACTTTTTCACGATTATTCGCACAATAAAATTGATGTTACATTGATATCTTTGGCGGGCGAGAAGAAATCAATCCGTGAAGCGGCGTAACAGAATCATCCGACCTCTTTCTGAGGTAGCCCGTAGCGGGTCGACAAAAAGCCCGCGCCGCTCATCCCAGCTTAGCAATCTCCGCCAGCGTACCACGGAGATCCGGAAATTCGAAACTTTCGACAAACGCGCGCAAAAAAAGGTGCCAGGGACTCGGGGAATTGCAAAACAACATCCGTGCCCGGCATCAACTTTCATAATGAGCGCGTTCAATGTTACGCCGTTTGGCAATCGTCCAGCCAGACGCGCCCGCTTTCTGGAATATCCAGGCAACCTCCCCATCCTTCGCTATACCCTGGTGCCTTTACCGGCATATTCTGGAGATTCTGGGGCGTCGAATCCCTCTCTCGCGGATCGCTTACTCTCGTCGGATTTTCTATAAGCTCGGCCATTTCGCTGGGCCGTTTCGTTGTGCACCATTCGCTCGAATGGCTTGACTCACGATATCATATACAGACTCAAATAACGACGGTACATAAAGTTATCGTTCGGACGGTTGACGATAAGAAAGAGCTTGCAAGAAATTTACGATATTTTACACGAGGACTTAAAGTTCTTTTATTCAAATTCTTGAGACAATAGACATGATTGACAATATAAATAATTTCATCTTACATAGTCTTTTCATTTTTATTGTTACTTTTAATGATTGCTGCAAATAATACATGTGTGTATTAAATAATGAAAAGAAATAATAAATGTGGGGAAAAAAGATTATACTGTTTTTTAATCATATAAAACATTTTCTATTGCATAATTTGCTCCTTTTGTTAAAAATCAAGAAATTAAAAAAAAAAAAAAAAAAAAGGTTTTTACGACTGTTGATAGGATGTTATAATAATTTATTTCTGTCAATAAATAATTTCTATAAAAACGTGGAACGTTTTAAGCACTGACATGTCTCCTCAGCCACAATAAACATAATCTAATTACGTTTGATCACTATCGTTTAACTTATAATTAGTTACATAGTTACATAAAAATTGTTGAATGAAATACTTTGATTTTGCATATCCAATGCACTCTCATCTCCATTTTGTAATCGTACGATTTATTCACTATGTTTGTAAAATATGTTATCAATCTATTGTTCCGGTTACATTTTTGTCTATGGTCAATGAATAAAATCAATGCCTTACATCAAGCCTCTGACTATAAAAAACTGACTCTATAAAACACAACAGAAATGAACGAGAGTCAATTAAAACACTAGCAAAAATAATTCATCTTTTTTTTTTATTTTTAATTGATTTATTATTATATTGTGTGCTTTTAATTGATGGTGTCTTCCTCCTATTTTCATCTCTATGCAATTTTTCAATTTGGCTATTCCACTAAAGTTACACCACCAGTAACATGCTTTATATTTATCATCATATAATAACTAATACAATGTAGCAATGTTTTTGGAAAATTGTGCTTATATAACAACGGAAAGGTGTGTGCATCAACTAAGAGATAATTAAGAACTTTGTTTATTTGCAATTTGCTCTAATATTGGAAAGTACATTTAATCTAACGATTCGATGTCTTCCATGATGTTTAAACTATTTTTTTGTTGCTTGATAAAAATGGTTGCCGAAATCAATCTTTTATAATAATTAGATTCATGATCTAATATTTTTATGTTTTCTCACGCTCAATCTATATTATGAATTTTATCCATAATGTATTATCTATGTTATTACCTGCATGCTGTGTATTATCATTCGCTTCGAGAAATGTTGTTATAAATTAGATCTATGCTCTTTAATTTATGTTTTCAATTGTCTCTTAGTCTGCTCCAAGTAAGAGGCATCGCAGTCTTTACAACTAATTTTATAAATTATATTGTTGTTTTCTAATTGTGTAATATCTTTATTACCTTAATGAACCTACTGAGACGATTAAAATACTTAAACTGGCAGCAAATTCAGTGTTTCTAAATGAACTATAACGTATTCAAATAAGCTCTTTACGTATGATATAAACTCTTCATTGTTTTCCTTATTATCTTTATTGTTTTCCCTATTATATTTTCATTATCGACCTTATTGCTGTTCAATTTATTAATAAGTTTTTTTATTCTATTGTGTACACATTTGAATATAAAGGGTAGAATAAAACCATTGTCCACGTTTATGCAAACTGCTGTTTTTTTTATGATATTTTAGATGTGATAATAGTATCGGTTGATCAAACTATAGGTGGTACCTATTTTGTAATAAATAGGATCATTGGAATAGTATATCTTTCCAAAGTAAATGCTTTTTTTTTAGAACCAATTACAATTTAATTAATTTTTTTTTACACAAATTTAATCTATTAAAATATTTAATGAATATATATATATATATATATATATATATATATATATAAAAGAGGAAAAATGTGTAGAATACCAAAAATTTCATTAGGGAGAGAAGAGTTAAAAATTTTTTAATGTACAAATATACAGTGTCGAGCAGGTGTGCGATCATATGTGGTAGTCGTATTTCTCGAGCACTCTACGTAACTGTTACCGCAGAAAGCGAGAGAGAGAGAGAAAGAGAGAAACAGAAAGGCGGAGAGAGAGAGAGAGCTAAAAGTTGCAGTATTTAGATACTGCCGAAATTACTTAACGAATGGAAAAGTGCGCAGGACCGTTTGGGTCGCAACGCTTTCGCCGGCACCGTTTTCAATGCTGCATCCACCGGCGCGCTATTCCGGGTAATTAGCGGATGCACTCGACAACGAAACACGTTCCGTGAAAAAAAGTTCGCTTACGCCTGTTCCCTCAAAACGCTCGAATTGGCAGCCGAGCGTCGCATAAGCAGGCCGGTTTATTCGGGCGACTAATTAGAATATGCATAATTAATTGCAAGAGGAATTATAATTAAAGTGTACTTAGCATGCCTGCCCAATTAGCGTCTTTCTAATTACCTAATTACTCATGCTAATTTGTTATTTATATCGCGCAGCCGCGCAAACTTATGCGAAAAGCGCCGCTCTATTTCTTCTCGGCTGGGGAATAGGCGGCTCTAAACTAGGCCGGAACATTTACGCTTTCAAATTATTTATTGTCGGCGATTAGTTCTAATAATTACTCGATGCAAGTGGTTACCGCTGCGTTTCAATATTCAATCAGTGCGTTGTAAAATTGTGCGTCAAAATTCACGATGTAAAGTTGATTGATCGATCACCATGTATCGTGTTTATCGCTAGAATGGCTTTTTGTTTTATTTGACGTTTTATGGTCAATCCTTTTCTGATCATAGTATCTTTTTAACGAAAAAAAGTACCAGTTTTGCTACGATTGATAATTTTTTATAGTTATGCAATTTTCAAAGCTCGTCAACTTAGGCGTATTTTACACGACGATTGAATAAATGATATCATTAATTTCAGGCTTTCGTGTATGCTTCTCGTATAATCGTGAAAGCAGGATAATGCAACCGTCACTATAGGTGTTTAACAAAATTGATTACCGTCCGCGTTCTGACGCAGAACCAATTAATAGTCGCTTATCGCTTTCTATAGAGAACCCAGCGCTATTCATGTAAATATCGCTTGTTTGTTTAATTTGCCTCGTGTACATATAAACATACTGATATGAGTATATAGTGTATTTCCATGCATAAAGGTCTCCGTTATTTTACCTTGCCGATATTGAACGTGAACGCTATTGCATATAATTTCTATAAATCTTATTAATGCTGTTTGTAATGGATCAATAATAGAAGATCAGTGGAATACCTAAATGCGGGGTTAATTATTCTAATGAAGAATGTTTGCTCTTGATAGATACCGGGCTGTATAGAATAACGCGTTATAGAATCAAAAGCAACTCTATACAAGGATATGTTTGTCACATGTTAATTCTAAATGAAATCTATTCTCTTGTATATTACGCTCTGATAAATAAAATTCACGAATTACTCTAATTTCTCATTGCACTTCTTTTTTTGCTCTACTGAGCACGCTATGAAAAGTCGTGAAATCGAGTCGAAGTAGCTCTCGAAGACTGAAACATACCATTGAAGTTTAGAAGGCTTTATCGTCGAATTCAATGCGGAAAGTTTGAAACCGGAAGTGCTTGTCTATAGCACTTCCGAGATTTTTATCGGTGGCTGAATCGATTTTTAGCAGTTTGCCAGCCAGTTCTCGCCGAAACTAAATTTAAATAGTGCGGACTTCTTTTTACGCGAGTAAGACTTTTACGTTGATGCCAGAGCTTATTATACGAGTGCACGTTTTCTCTTTTTTTTTACAGTTAATTGGCTACGCGAACTTGTGTTACGCCAGCGAGCGCAGCGAGGTCGATCCTGTGAATAGAGAAATGATCCTTAGGACGCATAATGTAAGTATTTTTTATTTTTTCTTTGTTAAAAAATGGATAGAAAAAAAATTGTTGCATTGTCTTACGATTCTGCAATAAGTAATTTACAATGAATTCTGTATAATAGAATGTAGTCGCAATAGGGGGTATTATCCAAAATAAACATCGATATGTTATAATTTTAGTTTATTTGCCATTAATAAAAAGGACTTCTTTGTGCATATAACATAAAAGTAAACGTATTGGACGTTTTGATGTTTTAAGAAAACAAGTACATTACAAAGAGGAGAAATTTTCCTTGCATAAGCTACTGACATTTTTTGCGAAGAGCACATGTAGTGGTAAAATATAAAAAATATAAATAATATTTTTAATTGTAATTTAATATTTTCAATTGTATTTCTATACAAAATTCTGTCAAATTACTTTGAAGTATATCTCTTTGCATTACATGAACATTACTCATTTAGAATCGTATAAATATATTATTTACGCGTTTTTCGTTGATTTTCGATGTATACGTTTCTTGTTTTCTCTTTGTTTAATTGTATTTGTAATCGTGTGTTTGATATGATTGCAATTGGTTCAATTGCAATACTAAATTAAATACTCGCACAGTAACATTAGTGTATGTTGAAATTAATTTGGGCAACATTCATATCTCTATTTCTCTTTTTTTACTATTTTTACAATCTAATCTTATTGTTAGACAGTGATATTAATGTGCGTGCGAAAAATATTAGAAATTTAAGGGCAGTGATGATTATCGCTATTAAAATCTTAGCATTATATTTCTATTTGACCATTTCAATTTTTGGCTTCGAAACTAGCACATAAATGATAAAATTGGCAATTTCGCGGCCACAAATGCGTGCCCGCAGAAATAATATTCGTCTCGGCTGCTGGTTATCAACAGAAGCGTTGTGTTGAACCGTGCATCATCTACGGTTTCTCGTTTTTGTGATAACGAGGCGAATATTTTTGGGCAATTTCTCGACCATGACGAGATTGCAAATGCGTTGTTCATATTGCAAAATAAGATAATAGAGTATCAGCCGGAAAGAAGGAATACCAAACGAGGTTGGTCCATTAGCGAGTAATAAAAGCATTCTTCTCGCAATGCTGTTTCTCTTTACGCGTTTACTTTCGCTGTTGAAATCATCCAAATGTTATGGCTAAATGAACTTTATTTTGTAATGGTTTAAAATTATTGTACCGATTTATTATTTTTAATTGAATCATTGATGCCTGAATTTATGATTTTCTCTCATATTTTTTATATATGTTACACAATGGCGTGGGTTAAAAATTGTAGAAAAATATCTTTAGAATAACTTTTGTAGTTTGATTATAAAGCTTTGCATGTCTCTGCAGTTGGACATTATATTATTAAATTAAAATTTGGATATATATATATATATATATATATATATATATATATATATATATAGATATTAATACAATATGAACTTTAATACTATAAATGAGTTACTAAACAATTTTTCTTATTATACCATCTTTGCATTTCATGTACTTGGTAAAGGGGAATCGATATTCCCATTTTGTTTTATAACGCGCAAGTTTATCAAATTGCACGAAAATTTTTTTATGCCATATTAATGTTCTAAGACACTTGGAAACTTTCAATATTTTTTCAATAGAGGGATCTCTCATAAAAACAAAAAAAATGACAATTTCCGCATAGTTTCCCTAGTGTTGCATGTGCAACACGTTTCGGATAGAGGTGCGTCGGCGTAAAATCGCTGGATTTTTTCCGAGCCGTTATCAGAAAACGATTTTCTAGTTCCGATTTACATAACATCCGTTCTAAGGAATATATATATATGCATAGTAAAGACCCTTCGGAGAAGTATCTAGCTGCAAGCTCGAAGGGATCGACGCGTCTGAGATCGGTGAGTGAACGTGTTGGAGAGGGAGCGAGAGAGCTGAAATGCACGCCACTACCGCATCCAGAAGGTTGGATATGATAGGTTATTGATGCGCGCATTACCGGAGGTTGCATAGCTGGGTGAGCTCCTTGGCGGGGTGTATCAGCTGGGGTGTCAGGGAAAGAGCGGTGGGATGCGATGCGGTAACCGAAGAGAGTAAAAAGGAAAGGAGGGAGGGAGAGGGGTGGCCGTGGTATTGGTCGTGGCTTTCCCGTTCACGTCGAAGATCATCCCCCGCTTCGTCGACGGAAAAGAGACCAAGAGAAACGCAGGGGCGGTAGATGCATTACTGGTATGATGAACGATCCGCAGGTGGCTTAAAGCAAAAGGAGGAGAAGGAGTCTCTCTTTCTCCATCTCTCTGCCAAGAGCTAGCTGTTACGTCGACCTTTTATATCCATTGAGATTCCATATGTATCTGGGCGCGAGTACATTATGTACGATCGCACTCGCACGCTCTGGTTTCCGGCTAATTCGTACGAGAGAGTGCTTTCACAAGCGGGTAAATCGGCGTACGCTGAGCGATGATGTACTCGCGGATAGCTGAGGTATGACTGAATGAAATGATAGAGCGAGAGTAAATCGCTTTGCAAAGGTCGCTGTGGCAAATTCCATTAGTTATACATCTATACACGATACTTTAGCGACAATTTGTTGCTCAAAATGTTTATCAATGATTAATGATAGAAATACGAAAATTCTAAATTTATTTTCAAACGAATAAAGGGAGAAATATTAGTGGATCGCGATCGGTTAAAGTGGCTAATAGATTTCCCATTTCTGATATTTATGTAGTAAAATTCAACAGCGAACTGCGTTATTTCTTTACCAAATACAATATGAGACGTAAAGATGATACATTAAATCGCATAAAAATGGCGAACGGCGCATCGCTATTGGATGCCACATGTAAACCGATACGACAGGCAAAGACAAATCGTAGAATGTCTACAGTATTAATGCGGAAAGCTGTATACAACGCAGGATGCAGTCGCGCATAATCAATCCGCTTTGAATCTGAGGATAGATACCGTATCGCCGCCGCAATAAATTTGTCTTTATCTTCTCATTGATCGTTTTACGAATATAATTTTGTCACTTATTCACACTGATGTGCATATAATTTACACGGTCATACAGGCCATTTGGATGGCGAAATACGATATCGCGTGCGCCATACGTTACGTCGTATAAAATACCAACAACTGCGAAACTAGAAATGATTTAGAACTTGGTGCACATGTTGCGTCACCGGAGATCGCTGCGTGTACTTGATGCCTCGAATGAGACAGTCTTTCACTGTATTTCGACTTCATCTTTCGCTCGCGGGAGAGTCATCTTTCTTGTTCGTGCCATCCTCCTTCCCGTCGGGAAGTCTCTCCGCAATTAAGATTGTGGCCAAATTCCTCGGTGTGCGCTATTCACCTGCCAGCATGTCTCACGGATTCTCATATTAATGTGACGTGGCATGCTTTGAGAAATAAAATTTATGATTAAAATAAAACCTAGAAATTAGAAATTTTTCTGAAGAAATGTCAATTGCATAAAAGAGGTATGTACTCGTAATAATTAAAATATGTCGGGCAATATTCATTACCTTTTATTGCAACTAGATTAAAAATAAATTAAATTTATTGTAATATAATTCCTAATATGAGAGAATTGATCAATAATTATATATTAATTAAATGTTTTATTTATAGAAAAAGTAATATATTTAATTATGTACACGTTTGTTGCTAAATTTTTTATCGCTCTAATACTTTCTTTATATAATTCTTCAAAATTAATAAAATTTCTATAATTTTTAATTAAAATTCTTTAATAAATATTTTCATAATTTTCATTGATGTTGCTTTTTATAAGCATCATAAATAGCAGGAGATAATTTATTCGTGCGATTAAATTATTACTCATACCTTACCTTTTACATCTCTTTAAAGTATATACTATCATACATCTAAAACCATCCCATCGATCGTTGATTGTCGTAATCGCAAATAAGGATGTGTTTATTGCGTTGCGGATGAATTCGGACTGTAACTGAACAATCCTCCCATGGGTTTACATGTTTGCTAATGTGCCTGCAGGCGTGTGATATCTACCTACCTACCTACCTACCTACCTACCTACCTACCTACCTACCTACCTACCTACCTACAGACATATGTACGCACGTTCTATACGTTTCCAAACGCGAATGTAATTCGCTCGAGCGAGAAAATCGGGACGGACGCGAGGTAGAAACGTAATCTCGGTAGATTTCAAATGTACGACTAATCGAATTTACGGGAGATATCTTTTAGCAACTTAGGCACTCTGAGTTCTGGTAGCTAGTAGGACTATGACATTACATATGTGTATATATACATCGCGTAACAAGTTACCGTATCGTCGATCCTAACTACACGTGCGTCGCATTGTTACAGGATCGAACGTAATAGGATAGTTAGATATCGTTCGCGAGGATCATAACCGCATACAACGCGGCTATTAAGACGATCACGATCACGTCTTGGAATAATTGAGTTTGCCACGTACACGTAACGGATTTGACGGATTTCCGTGCGATCGTAAGTCGGCATTATCTACAGGAGATTATTTTCGTGACTGGATATTACTCCGTATATAGAAGGATCTGTCCGCACCTGACTGTTAAGACTTAAGACAATTACGATTCTCTATCTCTCTCTAATTGTAGCATATCAAGTTTGATAGATTTCTGTAACAAATGAGTCGCTATGCTTTTTGTGAAATAATTTGTCTGATTTACTATTAGTCAATAATAATAAAATTAACAAATATAAAGGGGTCTGGAATAAATTGTTGGAAGGTATGATTTTTTTCTCTTATTTCTTTTTATGTATTAAATAAGTTTATATATAATTTTTTTATTTATATTTAGTCTGTACGGAAAAATTATCGCACGTTTATTCCACGTAAATCTCATTTTATCGGGGTGAATAAACTGATACTGTAAATAAAATTTAATTGCTTTAAAGAAATGAATTAAGCTATTTAAAATTTAAAAGTTCTTCTACCGTTGAATTGACGTAAATAGAGTTAAACGATGAGAGATTGCAATATATTATCGTAATTATGTTACCATGTCGAAGTTATTATTTTCGCGCGATTCGAGTCACACGATGAAGTACGGTTACGAGAATATTGAAACAAAAACGCAGTTTTTTTTCGGTGAGTTACACGGTGCTGACCGTGGATAGTTAACGACGAGGCAAGGTGTTTTTACAGCGCCGATCCGCTTAAACTCGCGCTAATGAAAATACTGCACTGTCCGGACATCGCAAATATTGCGCTGCTATAAAATTGCATATTGTTAATTTACAGCGATGCGGGATCTCCCTCGGCGCCTCGCGGGAATTCGCGGGCGTCATTGTTTCGTAGTGAATATAAGCGCGCGTCGGGGCGCAAAAACGATGAAATATTTTCCCGTTGCTACGCCAGCCGGATATTATCAGATTATAGAACGAACAAGCGGGCGCTATAAGCCAACCGCGCGTAGCACGTGTCTGCTTGCACAACGTTAATCGCATACACGCTTGTTTAAACTCGGTCATCCTTTTCTCGCATTTCTCGAGCAGATGGGGCATCTTGGACCGACCACTGCGCGGCTTAACTCATCTTCCTCTCTTGCTCTTCCACATATTTGATAATATTGTATGTTATAAAATATGAAAATTAGCATTAAAGTGTTTATGTTATCTTATTAATTAATTATTTTAATTCTTATTTGAAGATAATAATCACGAATATAATTTAGATATCGTTAATACTAGAGTGTCAAAAGTGTAAATTGTTACAATTGCAGTTTGTGTGCAAAAGTAATCAACGCTGCTGTTATTATGTCTAATATATAATAATATTAAAGCAAAGTTGTGCATTCCGTGTTGCATTGCGTGCATCGATTAGGTTTCGCGGAACAAAGACTAACTAGTAGAAAACGGACTGCGAGAAAAGAGTATTTTAGAAGACGAATTAAAGGGGATCAACACTTCTAATGCATGTCTGTGCAACTGTAATCGACGAGCCCGTTCGTGCAACGCGCGCGATATAAAGTTACTATTTTTTATTATCAAGTCATCCGCTGACTCGCCGACTCTACATTTCAATAGGTTCTGAAAACTTGCTGGCACTATCCGCTCCGCATCCGTATAAATACCCTTTCGATGTGTGTACACGTGTATGCGAAATGTGCGAGACACGTGACTCAGCGTTATAGGGCGCGTTGAGCCGCGCGCAATTTGTTGTTTTTATGATTTAGAGAACCGCACGTACAATAATTCAGTCGCCTGTGCGTTCAGTGATATCCTCTCTCTCTCTCTCTCTCTCTCTCTCTCTCGTTCGCTATCCCCTTTCGTCCCTTCTCACCCCATTTAGCCCTCTCGCCGGTCGGAACAAAGCGTGGTTGGGAAGGGACGGGGGAGGCAGGGAAGGCAGGGGTTCTCTATCACCCAAATCCGCGGGGAGTCGACGAGCACGAAGCCTGGGGATACATCGTCGATACGCGCGTGTCCGTTATTAATTCTCGTCCTCAATGGCGAACGGTCGAGCACATCCTCTTCGCCGCTGTCAGGTTAACCCTTTTCCCCCTTCGTCCCCTCTCCGTCACACCTGCTGTCTCGATGTTCTCGCGCTCGTTTACGGAAATTTGTGCGGCGATGAAGGTGGCGGCAGCGCGACGCGGAGATCGTTAGCGGGATATACACGCGAGTCGTTGCCGTTAAAATATCGTTCCGGTTTCCTTCGTGCGCCCGGCAACGTATTGCGACCCCTGCTTACACACGGTCGCGCTTGATTGATTTACTGAGTCTCTGTTTTTGTGGGATTTCCGGGAAAGTCCGGCGGCGAGCGGATGCGTATTAACCCTTCGGTGACGGGCGTTTAAATCATCTGGATTCGATGGTCCCCGATTTTCTTCCGAATTGCCAGGGTGATACCGCGGGATTTTATAAGCACGTCGCTTCAGGATGATGGATGGCCGCGTTTGTTTCGCGAGCTATGTGTACATTTAATGACTCGCTTGAATTTATTTGAACATTTTATCGATATGTATTTAGCATTTTATCAGTTTTAATGAAATGTAATAGATAAAAATATATATATATATATATATATATATATATTACTTTAATCGAATTAAAATGATTAATCGAGTTTAAATGTTTTCTCGCATAATTGTTTTAAACCGTTTCCATTAGCCACGTATATGGAAACCGATGTGTGTACCTATCAACTTGAACGCGAGTTACTGAAAGTTCTCGGTTACACAATCTAATCCCGATTTGTCAGCAACGCCGAAATCCGCTGAAATCGGCGATTAGCGCGCGCAGAGGAAGCGTCCGAACTGCATCGGGGTCGATCCAGCTTGCAGAGTTGTATGCCGGCAGATTTGGGCTTCCGGCCGCGAAACCCTCTCGAGGCATCGGATGGTATGGGCGAATTGCGAGCCCACCGAACTCGAACAATGCAGCCTGCGCAGCCAAATCCGCAAAGTCCTCTCAATTATGCGGCGATGCTAATTACTCGCGAGTACACGCTGAAGGAGAGCCTCCACTCCACACACAACGGTTCTCCCTACGCTCTGCAGTCTTCCATTCTCCGCTCGTAATATCAAAGGGCGAAACGGAATCGTGGGAATTCTCCAAGAGGGACGCGCGTGCTATGCCTACAATCATCAGGCAACTCCTTCTTCGTCCTACGTGGTTTTAATTAGCAAAGTTTGAGTCAACATTTCTCAATTATCCCTATCGCGAGAAGATTGATACGTACGTTATACGCTATCGAGAACTTTGAGATTTGAAAGATTACTTCTGTTATTAGGGGAAGAGTAGCATATTTGAAATACTAGTTTTATTTTAATACTCCTGAAATTAAATTTGCGCTCTTTGACGAAATTCAAAACATTGATTGACAAACGAACGATCATTTATTATGAAAAAACAGAAAGAACTTAAAAGATTTCTTACACTTTAGGAAATCAGAATCAAAAACTTAAACTGATACGTAAATGATCAAAATGTAAAAGGTCTCGATAATTTGAAATAGTATATTCTAAATTATAATATTTTTAATTTGCAATAATCACGTATAAATGTGTCTGTCAGAACCAGCACATTCACTGTGCAATGGCTACACATCACTCATAATTCACTATTACGTCACTAAAGCATCTGACGCAAAAGAAACACTTTGATCATTTGACTGAGAAATTACAGTACGGCTGAATACTTAAAGTTATATATGTTACATACATTACATACATTACATACATTACGTTAGCATCACTTTAAGTAGGTATTCCAAATGAGAAACATATATTGTTTTACATCAAATCTGGAAAAAGCATCAATAAATCATAAAAATTAAAGGCAAAATTAATCTATACGAAACGAGTTAATTAATGCACATTATAAAAATTATCTTGTATTAAAATAATAATAAGGGATTTTAAACTTATAAAAAAAATTTCGATTTTATAACTTGTACAAATTTGCTCGTCACAGCCATAATAAAATATTAACATTCCTGACAGCATTTATTTTGTTATATGAATTTTTATCTAATTCCAATATTTGTTGATAAATGGTACTATAAAAAAAAAACATCAATTTTTGTGGTATTTTAAATTACCAACAGTATATCAATATGCTACGCTTCCCCTATCCATTTTGTACATCAACGAATTGATAAAAGCGTATTATAAAATAATGTATATATTAACAGTCTGTAAACTGAAACAAAAATTGTATCGCTTCATTAATTTTACTACTACTTCTGCACTTATTTTTGCATCGCTAATCTAGTAAAATAAGATTATTAAGTGTCTTTAGAGCATGAAATAGTCACTATCTATTGTTAAGTATCTGCAAATCGATACGACGCTTTCAAGGTGGCTACTCAGAAGTCGTTCGAGATATCTCGTTTCCGAGTTGATGCGTCATCGGGCGCGGTCGCATTTCGCTCACCGGTAAATGGAAAGCAAACGAGGGAGGTTTTGGCACAGAGAGGTCGGAACGATTGGCAAACATGAGTTTCGACTGACGAGAAAAATTTTCAATTAACCGATGCACCCGTGGCATCGCGCAACGTCCGTTACCAGCACGATGATGCGCCACCGCTCTTCGCGGTCGCACTGGGAAAAGAGGCTGAAATTAATTACTTTCGGCGTCAACGACAGATTTGCAGTTGACGGAACGATCGATTGTTCGCTTGATGCGATTAAATCTCGTCCGTTCTTCGTCGTCTCATTTCTTTTTCTTATTATTTTTTTATCTTCACAATGTTTACGCGTTGCGTACTGATTGTGAAACGAGATGTCGACAACGAGAGAGATTGTGTCGTTCGTTGTTCAACAAACGTAAGAAAAAAAAATATTGTAAGTTACATGTAATTTTTATGATGAATTTATATATATTTTTTATTTGCCGTGGAAAAAGAATTGACGTGGAACGCGATTGTTTCATAAAAATTGATTAGGAATTAATAAAATATACACTAAATGAAGAAACGGATTTCCTGTGAAAAACACGATTTAAATTATTCAAGTCATTAAGAGTATAATTAAATTTGCTGATTTTTTTTTTTTGTGGAATAACACGTAACTATACAATTAATGGTAATGGACGTTTGACATGCAATTTTTTTCTAAAAAACGATCCTAATCCTCGTGAAAAAAAAACATGAAGTAAAATCGACAAATGTATTTGTAACGTTTTCAGATCATCCGTTATTTTGTTATTCGTTTATTTTCGCTAAAAAATCTCGCAGCTATGGCAACGTAAATGTCCGCTCAAAGGCTTACAATCTTCAATCCGCATAAAAAACTATTTGCTTTCGTGTCTATTTATGTGTCACATTCATTGGGAAATTTCGAAAATCAAAAGTTGAAGCTATTTTTATTTTGCACAGTTGGTTGGGATAAAAAAGTTGGATTGAAACAAGAGTCGAAAGAGAGGGAGGCGACTGCTCTTTGATATAACACCGGATTGTCATAATCCTGCTCGGTATTAAGCGAAGCGTTTTTCGCGCCGCGGTTAAAAAATTTGTTTCAACAATAGTGCGATTACACTTTGTCACAGACATGACAATACACACACTTCTCGTCTCGCCAATTACACCTTTTTTTATTTGTTTTTCTCTCGCTGTTATCTACTCTTCTTTCACGTATGCTAAGCTATTGGATATCTAGACATTTTTTTTTAAAGAATAACATGATTTTTTCACAACTTTAAACGCTGAAATTGAGCATTTCAAATAATAGTTTTAATGATAACTAATTTTCATTTTCGCAAAACAGTTTTATTTAATTAAATGAAACAATTATATTGATACGTGATGGATATTTAAGATTAATGTTATCATTAGTTCGAAAGATAATAAGACTTACTCGATTCGTGAATATAATATTCTTCCTGCGATAGAAAGTTAAGTACAGACCACAACACCACTAGTAACAACAATACTAGTATTTCGCATCGGCAAACTTGCCGTTGCGGCGCGATTGCAACGAGAGCTGCAATAACAGTATATTATTTAGATAACCAGTCGTGTACTTCAACAGCAGTCCTTCAATTTTCCTACGAACCTTGCCTTTCTTCGCATTCTACAACCGTATACTTAGTATATACTCGGCATAGATCCGGAAATTCTCGAGAAGAATACATTACTCGAGAAAGCAGCGAAACTTAATACTCTTTCCATTTTTCGCTGGTTACCGCATTTTGTCTTTATATTCTTTTGTCCTCATATTTCCATGTCCTCTAAATGTGTATAATATCGTAATAATAGAACTTATTTCTCGTCAGTATTTTATAATTACGGGATTACTATTTCTCTTGACGATTTTGCAGACATTTTGCGATTATTTTTCAGCCTATTAGAGCAGAATTATTATATTATACGAAATCATGCTACCAAGTGTAAAATTAGTCAGAATTAAATATAGTCCGTACATCACCATCAATTTCTAACATCGATAATCCTACGATCGCAAATCATCTATATGCGGCGAGCAGGATCGTGCATTTGTGTTAGTGGCGTTCCCTTTTCATTTCCCCGGAATTTAATCGACATCTTTGTTCCTGACACGCCGAGCGTGAGTTTCATGAAACGCCGCAACTCGCGGCGTAATGTTAATTTTTCGTTTCTTTCTTCACGTTCACATGAATCTCTATGGTTTGGAAAGCGTCGTAACGCGAAGCGAGCTGGATAGTGAGTTTGCCGTGGCGTAACACAGCCGGTTTCACTGATTGCCAATATGGCAGAGTGCATAGAACACCGCACTGTTCTATATATCTGCGATGGTCGCGGACCCACAATGTGCTACGGGCGTTAATTTCCTCGTGAAACGTATTTCGTCCCTGCGATTCAATTGTTCCGCCCTACGATGCGATACGCTGCGATGGTTCGTCCTCGGAACTCATAATGATGTGGTTCTCTATTAATCTCGTGTTCATGTTTTAAGCCGAGCGCGTCAAGTGTACTGATTAGATATATAGACTTATGTACAACATAGATTTGAGAAACCGCGAGCTGTAACTTTTAGGGACCGTTAAATGACTGATTTATCAAAAATGGCAAGCGCAATCAATGCTCCTGAAATGTAAATTTCGGATCGAACAACGCCTAAAGCTAGATTCGCGTCTACGAATACGAGAGATCGAACGCGGCCAATTTTCCTACCGCAAATTTACAGACTTTATGATACCAACGGCAAATACGTTTCAGCTAGAACAAATATTATGACAGCGACATAGATTAAACTTTAGGCCTCGGGGGTAACAAGCTTCAGGCGCCCAGTTGCCACACTAGTTTTCAACCCTCTTGCGTTTCCACGCCCTTCGCCTTCATCGCGCAAGCGGCGCGCGTGATTGTTTCTCTCGCGGCAGGAAACAAATCCGCGCCCGATGCATCCTGCCGCTGCACTCTCTAACACAGGACTTCGTCTACCAACGGCATGCCGCGATGCGACAAAAGAGCGTAACACACCGCCCCGCAGAGTGCTGTTTGTCGTTTTCGCATCGCGTCGTGTCGCGTGTTTACGCACTGGCGCACTGTAATGAATTCGAGATGGTCTTCCAACGCGCGCCACTCTCGACGGGTTTTGTTATATGCTCCACGCTCTTCTACGTATTCAATTAGTTGTAGCATACCATATACGTTGGATCTGCATATCTCCATAGTTTGTAGCGCGTGCGCACTCTAGTATATTGAGATCATGATATACCGTGGTCATTCATAATGCGGGGTTGCATTATCGCTACGAACCTTTCGTTAACTCGATAGGTTTCGTTGCAGCACAATATGTTATAAAATGCTGCGCGGTATCTATCAAAGCTGCATATTTGGGTTTATAACGTTTCATATGTAATTTAACGAAGCAATATGATATTTATAGTTAAAAAATCATGTTGAAAGATAATTCTAACATAATATAATTTTTTTGATAGTAAAAATACATCATGACGGACATTTCCATTGAAAAAGTTTTTCTGTATAATTAATTTTTGCATCCGAATTATTTGCGGATGAGAGGAAAGAGGTTAATAATTTTAAAAGCAACTCGGGAATTCATGTCAAATAATACAGTCAAAATAAAATGATGAAAAAAAAAAAAAAAAGAAATACAGCGTAACGCAAGGCGGGGAAGTGGAAACGCCGGACGTGCTTTTTACTCGTGACGGGAACCACTGCTAACTCGTTTGCAAGCTTGTTTCGTAGCATCGATTATTCACAGGTCTACGTCACTTTCGTGGAAATGTTCCATCTCGATAGTTCCGGCTGCCCATCTACCACGAGGGTTGCTAACCCCGTGAGTTTTAACAAATGATCGATACGAATGACCGAAACTCGATCCCCGCGTGCGAACTTAATCGTGAAAAATCTTGAAAACTTTAACATAAAGTGCATCGCGATATAAATTAGTAGTAATATACTGATATTTTTTATATTTATACGATAACGCAGACACAGATTTTTTATAAAGCGAATTATGTGTTTTTATTAAAATCACATAATATTCGATACAGCTCTAAGTTATTTTTACTTAACATACAACAGATAAAAGTACGGAAATTCTAACGTTATTTAATAATTATGCATAAAATGTTGTACAACATTTGCACTAATCGGATCAATTATTGTCTTTTACAGTTAACTTTCGGCAATTATATCGCTGTAGACGAAGCTGTCAGATATACACCCCATCCGAGTGATCCCAGCAAGACACTACTCACGCAAGAAGCAGTAGTCACCGTCCGAGGGGTACCACTAACCAACTACATGGAAGACCTTTTAGCCTCGAAAATTTCTTTCAATGCTAGCAAAGTAAGTATAAATATCTTCCTGCTTAAATATCTTGTACAATATATGTGACTTATTATTAAAACGTTCGAAAAAAATTAGATATTAATGCGAACTTTAAGTTCTATTTCATCAATCATGTTTACTTGCAATTTAATAAATATCAATAATGTCTCTTTTTATTTTTTTTAATTTTTAATAAATTGAAATATTTTTTTTTTTTTTTTTTTTTTTTTTTTTATATAATTAAAAAGAAAACATAGTGAGATATATAAATCCGAGAAATATGAAAAATACATACATAGAAATGTAGCGAAATTTTTACATCATACGCGTTTTCAATTTAGCGTACAGTATTAAAATGCATCATAAAAAATATCTCATAAAACGGTGATGCGTTTCACGTGTTTCATAAAAGTTTATGAATGACAAACCCGTCAGTGGCATCTTTGCGATTCGACGATACGTTTGCGGATTTTCGCGTATGCACGTAATCTTTTTTTTCTTACGTTTGAGGGTCGACAAGGGTTGGAATGGGTGATCAACAAACTTGAATCCGAGATGAAGGAGTTCGCCTGAAAGGCCCGGCCGCCGTCGCGAAACTTCTAAACTGCCGCTATCAGCACAACATGAGCGCCGGCGTCGGTGAGGAGCGGCAACTTCTAGATCGAACGATTACGCGGATCAGAAGAACATTAACGTCCCGGGTTTCGTCAGAAACGAGCAGATGATTCGCCGCGGGCCACGTAGATCGCCTAATTGAATTTTGCGAAACTTGTTACTAACCGGTTTGCAGGAACGAGCATTTCCTTTGAAGGGCAATTGCCTTCGCAACCGTACACTTGGGTCCAGGCCTGCAAGGATCTGTCGAACGAACGGGCGAAATAACGTGACTGATATAGAGAAATATGAAAATGTATAGGTTTAAATTGGTATTTAAACCTAAAGGTACAACGATTGGTTCGGCAATTAAATAGTAACAATCTTGACATTATAATCTGTACTCACATATCTCTGTCGGTAAACTGCATCGACTGATGATGAGAGTTAGTCTTGTCACGAATCTACTACACTTAGCCAATTCAAATACATGAACATTCTCGATCGTGTACAAGAGAATTAAAAAAAATGCATGTCAATATATATATATATAATTTATATTTAATTTTATCATAGCAAAACTTTTTAATAAGTATTAGACACAATTTTGTTGATACATATTTACAAATCATTTTTGTTTACTACCCTCCCATATTCTTGTGAAATCTTCTATTATTATATATTTTTTATTACGTACCGATTATCATACAAACTATTTTCGTTCAGAATAATCCAATTGCACGAAGAATACGTCTTATGAATTTATCGCAAGCTCGACACGAACAATTTCATGAACTGGTCGAAAACGAACAATCCAGACACAGACCTTTGCGAAACTATGTTCTCCGGAACTATGTTCACTGGACTCTCATTCCTTCTCAACGAGACGGCAAAGCTCTTTGATCGCGGCGAGGAGGCAACTTACAACGCGTTCCGAAATCATTGTGTGGTCTCTTTGATGCGTCTATTGCGGGTCGGTGAAATTGTCGCAACTGAATCATTCTTCTTTTGTTAACGTCAACTTTTTTTTCGATTAACTTAAGTTATTAACTTTTACGATTTAGCAAATTTTTTTTTCTGTAATTTGTGATATTTTCAGTTGATGATTTTTCGATTTAAATTCATCAGTCATTTTTCCTGAAATTGAAACATGAAAGAGTCCTCTGTATTGAGTCCTACAAAAAAAAGCATCGAACAAAAGTGTATCTTTTGTATCAAAAAGTTGACAGAGAGAAGGGGATGAATTCACGTCCACTTTACACGGATGGATGCTTTAATTTAGGAAAGTCGACGTGCACGTCGAACGCGGACATTGATTCACCCACGAGTTCGATGGTTCGATACAAAAACTGAGTAGACATCAAGTAACTTTGCGTGGGGCGCGTTACAAAGGATACTGTTTACCGCTTTGTGATTGGAAGCTGTCAATATTTGTCTGCGTCGGATAACAGAGAGCAATGAATCGATAGCGTCATCAATTATCTCTTACATACCGCCACCAAACGAGCCGCGCGTTAAACTTATCCTGTCCGTCCTATCGTTACCCTCGTTTCTGATTACGATCACTCACGGTTCATCTCACGGCGATTGCCTGAAGTACGCGGAATCATTCCCGATGAAAATCATCTTTGGACGATCGAAAGCAATAATAACTTTGCTCGAAATTCCGTTTGATTGGAAATTGCTGGATGTATCCGTGTTCGATCCTCCAAAGTGATCTCTCGCGCATACATTGTGTACTCTACATGTGAAAGTACTCGACGATCCGCGTGAGTGCCCTCGAAAGGTAATGGTTAGGGCGGGCGAACAACTGCCCTAAAGAGAAAATGAAGTATTTTGTAAAGGATATTGTTGCGAGGATTAATAGATTAATGTAATGTAATGACTCGATTAATGTAAAGATCTTTTACATAGAGGCTTCTAAAGAGGTATTAATAAATTAAATTTGTATGTATAATGGCCAATCTATCTGAATAATTCGGTTCTACAATTTTAGATATATTGTGTTATAATTTATTTAATATTATTTAAAATAAAGAGGTATCTTTTTCGCATAATAATATCGAAAAAATGCATTCTTTCGCAAATTACATTGCACTTTCCGATTTCGAATTTTCAAATTTCCGATTCCTGCAGCATCGACGATTCCGAACGGTCAATAACTGCAAAAGCACGCATAATCCCGAGGAGATATACATACGTGTACTACACATATACTTTTTGGTGTATCGTGGTACAGCTCGCACGCGTCTTGCCTTATCCATATTTAGATTACAATGCTTTACATTAGAGATGATACGGGTAATACTCGGGGGAAGCAAAAGTCGCTCTCGTGCGCGGTTTTCGGAAAATCGGAAGGCGTCTCGCTGCTTGCCGTGAAACTCGTGATTCTGCAATGAAATTGCAACGGCGCGCAGAGAATCTGGGGACCTCTCCGAATGTCGTCGCTCTCTCGGCGTATGTATCCGTGCTCGTAAAAAGGATTCGCTTCTCAGTCGAATCCCGTCTCCGTCTCTTCGGTTGCGTTTCTTCCGAGAGAGAGGGTGAGATTCGAAGAATCGTCGAAGGGGCTCATGGTTTACACATCGTGACGGCGCTCTCTCGTCAAAACCCGTAAAAGCTCTCGGGGACGATCGAATTTGAGAGCTAGCAAACGGTCAAGGAGATCCTCCTCGCTGTTGCCGATTCACGACCTCGTGAAAAGCTATCCCCGCCGCAGTCTCGGCGCTCGTCTTATTTTCCTCGCTGCGCTCCTTGCCGCTCCTTGGCGCCGATGCGATGGTCTCGAGGAGCCACAAAGCGGCGTTGATTTTCTTTCAAATAATAAATTCGACTGGCCCGTGAATCCATTCACTACCGACCGGTCAAGTAAGGTACGTTCCGAGAAGTTGTAACGGTTGCTTTATTTCCATCATCAGACATTTTTAAAAGTTTTCAGAACACAGTATTGCGTGCCTCGACCATTTCCGCTTATGTAAAATTAGGGCCGACGAGAAGAAAAAGTTTTCCGACCGTACATCAAATAAATTACGTTTTGATGATATTTAATTTGAAAAGTTCTTTTTAACAAGGAAAAAAAAAAAAAAAAAAAAAAACGAAGAGACTGTATTTTATCAGTAAAAATATCTCGAAACGGCATTTGCTATTAAAATCTCGTTATTTTTATACGCGAGCGTGGTATTTTTAAATTAATTCAAGAAAGAGAGTGTAATCGTGATTTTAATACAGTTATTCTCTTTTGTGAACTATCTTCCGGTATTGCCTGTCAAACTCTTATTTTGCTTGCATTGTAATGGATAAAGAGAATTGGCCGCAAACTAGCACCCGATGTTCGCATCGCAAACTCGGTGTATTTCTAAACCCCAACTTCGTCAATACATCCCGTTTTATCCTTTCTCTGAAAGAACTTTTAATGAGTTCGCGTACACTGTTTAAAGATTTAAAGTTTTGCGAGCTTCAAAGAGATCCTGCCATGCTTCTCTAAAGTATTACAGACGGGACGGAGCATTATTATGACGTACAGAATGTCTGCGATATTACATCGTAAAAATTGCCTCTGTATATTAGTTCCTCGCTGCCTGTATCCTATAAAAAATTCAAAGAAAAATGCACACTAAACGGATGAAAAAAAAAAAAAGAAAGTCTTCGAATATGTAATAAGATTACGCTAATCTTTTTAATTTTAATATTGAAAAATTCTTTTGATTAGACATATAATTTGGATCTTTATGCCTATGCTATGTAAAAAGATTAAATCTTTGAACAAAGGAATTAAGACTTAAGTATGCATAGAATCGAATAAACTTTTGGTTCCAATGAAAAAAAAAAAATTATTCTGTGGAATACAATACAATTTTTAAAATTGTATCCTCGATTTTACGTTCCGGGCGTTTAAGTCTCCTCACCGTAAAACTGCGATAAGATAATGGCGGTGTGATTGTAAATAATTAACAGAACAAGCATCGGTGAACGGCGGCCACGAAAAAAGCGCACGCGCGTGTGCGCGCGCGTGCGAGAGAGAGATTTTTTAGTTAAGTAATATATGTAATTTCTGGGCACTAGTAGATAGTTGCGGCAAGGTTAATTACACGAAATTGACCAATGTGTCAACGTTGTGTCGCGGTTATGCGAATACATAAGTATTCGCCATAAAAATACATAGGTAATTATGCGAGCCGTGGTCGATGCGGTCGTGGTCGATGCGGTGCATACGCTCGCCCTATTAGCATACAATTATCTTTATACTTCTTTTATGATTCATATTTAGTGCCAGTTTTGCCGCCACCATCACCCTTCACGTCGAAATCGACTCGCAGTTAGCGACTTTTACGACCTCATACTTGTTTTGAAATTTAACGTACTTCGTGCTCGCCTGTTATCGGGCCTATCATAATTTGCTTGCATTTTTGTTAAACATGCTCTGGAATATACTTTCAAGAACATGCGCTACATGAAAATTTATCGTCATACGTGCGAACTGTCGACTGATATGATATCTGTCGATTATGTTTGCCTTGTCGCGCGAAAGGTAATGTGATTAGCAGGTCTTGAGATTAAATAAACGATAACGACAAGATCATTGATCATGATATGTTGTATCAACAACTTTTTATAATAATATGTAAAATATTATAAATATAATGTAAAATATGAAAACAATTTTCAAAAAAATAACAAACTAATATATTTTATTGTGTTTTCGATACAAATGATGTAATATTTTCACGCTTCTCTCTTTATTCCCTTTTACTTTAATAATTTTATAGTGATAACGTTAATATATATCCAATGAATTTTCCAAGTTTAATTATGACATATGATTCACATTAAAACAAATAACATTGCGTGCCCTTCCACTTTTGAAACACGGCGGACAGAAAAAAAAATCGAAACAATAAAGTACAATAACGAAAGGTTACGTATATATATATATATGTACCTTTTCGAATAGCGCCGTATCGTTTGTGCACGGTCTATGACTGCAATATCTTCAATGACTCGCCATTG
The DNA here is from genome assembly GCF_047496725.1 of Anoplolepis gracilipes. Classification (NCBI taxonomy): domain Eukaryota; kingdom Metazoa; phylum Arthropoda; class Insecta; order Hymenoptera; family Formicidae; genus Anoplolepis; species Anoplolepis gracilipes. Next base: position 20,176,757 of record NC_132970.1, on the reverse strand, counting down.
CCACTGGCTACCCATTAATTTAATTAATACGCACCCATTTGCACCGGCATGAAAGCGACCTATTTTCGTCCTTTATTTCGCACCATTTGAGTTTTACTTTGACGAAACGGCGGATCGAGTTTGCAAAACACACACGTGCATTTTCAGCCACGCTGTGGTGAAAAATTGCACATTTTTCGTCAGCCACCCCCATCAGAAACTGCAAAAAAAATATGTTTAGTCGCAGGCAAAACTGCCATCAGTTTAATGAAGATGTCTATAATAATGTATTCTTCATTAGACGTCGCTAAATAAATTATGCATACGGAACATTCTAGCATGCCATAATAGTAAAATTTTTATTCCATTTTCTCTCTCTCTCTCTCACTCTCTCTTATAGAAAGTACAAATAATTATAAATAAAATTAAGTAATATCGATCATACAAAGTACAAAACTGTTAGTCTTATAAAAACCGCGAAACCGATTATATATTTTTTCGAAAAATTTTGTAAGAGGTTTCCGTAATATTATAGTGTATTAAGAATTATTACATGTTTTAACGAAAATGTAACTTTTTTCACAAATGTGACGTTACATGGATAATAAAACTGTGCGTATTTACATTTGCACATATCACGCTCATAAATTTCATCTTATACATGTTATCCTTTAATGTTACCATTATATGCATTATTCTCCCCCCCCCCTCTCTCTCCTCATATTTTCTATAAATTTATCTATAAATTCTACTTTATATAAATTGTGCAGTCAGCATGCATTTGTTATTTACATTGCATATTTTGTTATCCCGGTTTAAATGGAATTTCATGCACAGGATGGAACGTGAAAGCGGAGCGACGCGGTTAGTTTGTTTGATATTCATTTCTCGCTATTAATCGTGTTCAGGAGTCACCATCAGCGTAGACAACCGCCGTGCAAACACGCGCAAAGAGCTAGCTGCCTGAATATCCTGCTATCCGGACGAGGCAGGTGTAAGTACCGTGTTAGTCTTACGGGTTATGTCGTAGCTAGCAGAGACCTAACTAATAGCCTCTTAGCCTCGGCTTAGGTAGGATCATGCTGCAAGCGACCGCACCCTCCTTGGCTCTCAGACTCCGGAGCAAACCCCTTAACCCTAGATGCGATCCTTAAGCTTGTGCGAGGCTTGCAAACGGCTGATTTCCTTCTCTTACCATCTGACGATGGATTATCTTGCGTCGTTGACTGATTTTTAGGTCTTGACCTGAATATAGATCGCGCGTACTGTCTCTAGACTGGAAATTTACAACTATGCTGTGTATCTCGTGATATTATGCGTTTGACTAAATTATAGTATTGTATTTATTCAGGAAACATATATAATAATTCATAAAGGGAGTTTAATTAATTTTATTGGTAAATAAATTTGTGAATGAAAAAAAAAAACACCTGCCTATATATGATTTTAAAATATATTAGAGTAACAATATATAAAATACGCATATTTCCTGAGCAGCTAGAAAATGTAAACGAGAAAAGTAAAGTTTGTTCTATTTCATTTTTTTACGTGTGATAAAGTCATAAAGAGTGTAAAACTTGATGAAAATGATATGTACGAAAGGCAGAGTTAAAAGAGTTACAGAAAACATTGTGTAATAGTCTATTACGGAGCGTCCAAAGTATTCTTATGAAGTCCTTCTGAATTCCGCTATCAAAAAGTTTCAAGTATAATATTAATAAAGAATGAGCCTGTGTACCGATCCTTCGGAAAATAACGTGTGCACCAACACGCTGCTCTCGCCTAGTCGCTTTTATGTGCAGCGCATGCAACATTTTAAAAGCAATAACCTTTACGAGCATCTAAAGCAAGTTTCTTAAAGCATTAATAACGCGGGTGCATATGCATCAAATTCACTAGTAATTTCGATGCCGGGATCTTCATAGAAATTTTCATACATAGAACGACAAAAGAATTCATTAGGTGAGAATGATGTCCGGCGCGTAATAAGCCGAGCGACAAGCAAGTAAGTTTATTCACTGGCATTCCTATATCGGCTATCGCAATTCGTATCGATGCGAAAAGTTTGGCGAAACATTACGACAGTTACGTAAACTCCCGGCGGAGGCAATATAATGTCATTATCTCGTGGTGTACGCTAAAGAACCGGCACATCGCGAGATTTATGGTGGCAATGTGCAACACCTATGCGGACCTTTATCAACGAAAACGGGACTCTCTTCGGTTGATGACAAAAAGTCGATAGGACACACGTAAACAAATCCACGGGAGTTCGAGTTCGCCGGCCATTCATTAATTAAATCTCGTTTAAGTAGTCGAGGCGTCCGAACGACGGTAAATAATGGGACAGGCGGCGGCGTGTCCCGATAAACTGGGACGTCTGGGCGACCCTAACACAAACGTATATGCCGCCGTTTGTTTCTCTGTGAAATTAATTCAAGCTCGGAGGTGCCCGTTCGACGGTTCACCGGTGCGTCGGTAATATTTCAAAGCAGTGAAAACCTGTCGATACAATGGCGACATTCGAACTTGTCTCCCTTTTAGACTACTAAATAAATTAACTAACAGGTAACGCCCAATTGTGATCACTTCGAGCGATTTTTCACGTCTCTCTTCCGAGAAGAGCATGAATTGTAAATGTTTATATATATATAATATACATATATTTTATATTAATGTAAATGGATCGCAGAGATAAATAATTAATTTTACAAGTAATCAAATAATAAAATAATAATAAATTAAATCAAGTAATAAATAATAATAATAAATTAAATAAGTTATAAGTTTCGCTTACTTCGCCTGATGTCTTCTTGAACTTCTTCTTCTTCCTCTCCTCTTTCCTGTCCAGCTTTTACTTTAGCGCTTATATGACACTTGCGAAAATACGATTAATTACGATTGCGCGCACCCTAATTAATAGAATCAATAGAACGTTGCGTTCGTGATATTTTAGCTACACTCTCAATATAACATGTAAAATATTTAACTATCTTATTATTATTGTATATTGCGAATATTTTCGGCAGACGCGAAAACAATGAGGGAATTACGCATAACACAAAAGTTACGATCCATTTGCAAATCGCAAATAAACGCTTTTAATAAAAAGATCTTTATTCTCCGATTTTATTATAAGATAAAATGTGAAGAGATATATATAAGTTAACGGTATTTCGAAAGAGATAATATGATAGTGGAGCGTTTCCATTCCGCTGCCTGTTCGTTCGAGTCTCACCGCATGAATGATAAGAAAATAACGACGTATAAATAAGAGCGTACTTTGTATTTCTATTATATTTTGAGAGCGAATATATACGAATGACGAATTGTATAAATACCGCATGAAAAATTTCGACACATGGAGGGGGAAATTTCGAGCTCGGTATTGTTTACCTACCGCGGCCTTGACATTCACGTCGGGAAACTCGAGCGAGAAGGTAGCAAGACACTCCGTGTCAGTAAAATAATGACGCATTTTTGGATAGTATTCTACGAATATTTTAAATATATTTATTTATTTACACATGTAATATAAGATTGAAACGATTGTTTTAAAAAGAAAGCATATTTTTTATACATTAGCGTTATCGCAGTAAATGATGCGTAAGTTTAACTGCGTAATTGCTGAGCTTTGTTCTATGCATGATTTGTCATTTTGGCGTTGTTTTCCTGTCGGATTATATTATTATACATAATAAGACGCTCGAGACATGCGTTCCATATCGAGAGAGTCTAAAGTGTCATGCGATCATAATATTCTGCTAATTAATGTGACTGTACTTAATGTTTTTGCGAATAAGTGACATGTGAGTGTCAAAAAAAATTAGCAAAAATAGCAAACGATCCGGAAAAGCATCAGATAATGACGAAACAACTGTGAGGTGAGAAAAATTTATAACTTATTTAATTTACATATATTGTTTAGTTACTAAATTACAATTACTACTATTACTAAATTATAATTGTTACTATTTGTCCCCGACTGATTGATTACTATTTTGCATTATTGTGCAATATAATGTAGGTATATAAAATATATTATATTTATTCTCTGGATGCTTTTTTTAAATTTGCTTATAAGTAATCTAGACAGCTTATTGAGTTTATAGAGATTCCATAATAATTATATATCTATGCTTAATTAAAGCATAGATATAATTTCTTTTATTAATAAATTCATTAAATCGTGAGTATTGAAAATCAATGAGAAAATATCGTGAGCATATAAAAGAAAAAATGAATAATAACGAAATTATATAACGGATTACGAACATTTAGTAAAATACATGACATTTCGTGCGCGCGTGATATTATGATAGTTTAATCGTCAACGTACTAATCATAGCACGTGACCTCGAGAATGTTCCTTTTGCGAACGGACGATGATGATACCACGTCGTCAGGTGTACGTTGCCTGAATACGAAGTACGGATTCCGGTGACTGAATCCGCTTCGAGGGTGGTTTACGGGACAAGGGGGCAATAATCCCGGGGATGGTGGCGGTCCAACCAATATTGCGAAAGTTTCGAAGCTTACTCTTGGTCTGTTAAAGTTCAACCCGTCGTCCCTTCCGGAGACGACTGACACATGACCACAAGACAATAAGGAGTGTAACTTGATGTTTTGCAAAAGTCTAGACATTGACAGATATTTGCCATTTTTTCCTTGAGATACATTGCATCATATTTTAAGAGTGAGGTGCATTCTCCGCGCGTATTTACTCGTCGCTAGACGACAATCATATATACATTATTAAATGTTCCATGTTCAAATCGTATATATCATCAGGTAAAACTAAAACTGAGTAATTTTACGAATTATTTATATCGCAAACTATACGAATTCTGTTTTGATACAGTATAAGATTATTATTTGAAATTTCTTTAAAATAATAAAGAATAATATTATTTAAAATTTAAAAAATATCAAAACACTCATACTAGATAACTATCATTTGGAAACATTAATTGGTTATTCTTTGTAATATTATTAGAAAGAAAAACATAATAATTCGGTTTTCATGGTCTTTAATGTTTTTATATTTATAATAAAATAATAAATTATAATAATAATATAATAAAATAATTGGTGAAATATTATTGAATAAATAAATTCGCTTGCAGTAATCTATCGGGGATTGTAAACATTTGTATCGTTGTTGTGACGTATGAAGCAAATTTTCAAATAGCATCAAACAAGTAAAATTATCGCTTACTTGCGGAAATTTTCATTTAACGGAAACCATAAGCCGTCATGGATCGATTTTCCTGACGATGCACGCTTCCCTTTACTGCGGTAATTTGCGATTCTCGTGATATCTTTCGATAATTACGCTCTATGTGAAACCACAGGATTATATTAAGCTCGAGTAGTAGTACAAAGAGCTTTCTTGTATCTGTAGATTCTTTTATAAAAATATTATATGTGACAAGACATCTCGTGAACGTCAATTTCATGCGCGCAATCGATTACAAACGCTCAAAACAATCCCGTGGACTTTTGATCAATTCCCAAACTCATCAAGATCATTTAATGAGTCATTTAGAGCGTAATTAACGAGAAAATATAACAATCACTGCATAAAGGTATGATATTTTCCCAATTACCAATGTTTGTGGCAATTTTTAGCTGATGTAGCTTATCGTAACATATCTTGATTGTACTTTAACGAGATGGCCACTGACATTTCTGGCCGAAAATAAAAACCGGGAAATTGAGTTAGTATAAATAATATATTTTTATTTTATTTTATATTTTATCTCTTATTTTTTTCATCTTTGTGTAATTTCTTCGAAACCAAAAAAAATTTAATTGGGTAAATTTCCTATAGATAATGCAAGCTTCCGGTTTCTGACACATAATATCATTTATTTGTTATCTTATCATTAAATAATTTAGAATGTGGTATTTATATAGTTTATTATATTACATACCATGTGTCATTATATTATATTATATTATATAATATAATATAATGACACATGGTATGTAATATAATAAACTATATAAATACCACATTCTAAATTATTTAATGATAAGATAACAAATAAATGATATTATGTGTCAGAAACCGGAAGCTTGCATTATCTATAGGAAATTTACCCAATTAAATTTTTTTTGGTTTCGAAGAAATTACACAAAGATATTATATTATATTATATAATATAATATAATTCATTATATATATAATGAAATATTCCAGTGTTAAAATCTTTGTTTCGGCTCATACCCATGTGAACTTAACATCCTTAGACTTTTAAAAAATTAATTTTTTAATACAGAGAATGGTAACATTTTGTTTATAATGGATAAAATTATAAATGAAATTATTGTTACTATAGACAACTACAAATAAAATGCTACCATTTCTCGTATTAAAAACTTAATTTTTTAAAAGTCTAAGGGTGCTAAGTTTACATAGATTCAGCTTTTATAAATTGTCAATAAAGTACTCCATCGTTTTCTCAGCGAAAAAATCTGTCTTTTACAATAAGTGAACGCTTTAACTGTAAAATTTAAATGCGCAAAAGAGAAATTCTACGTCTTCTTTTATAAATTAATGCCATTCGTATTGTTTAATCATTTGTTCGTCGGTCTGTGCAAACCTACATCTGCAAATATTGGTACAATTTACGATTTTAATATCTTGTCATACAATTCCTTTTTATACGGATACGAGACCTACAGTCTTGATGATGTTACATATCATCTGACAAGAATCAACTAATTAATCATGAAATTGTCATAGAATTCGTAAAAATATGTCTGATATTACGAGAAGATCAGAACACAATTGAAATAAATGAATCATGACACACATTTGATTTAAATATTATGTATTCCATAATAATTATAAAGTAATTATAAAACGATTTATTATTGACAAATTTTTTCTCAAATTATTCATAAATTCTCTTCCTTCCTAAGTCTTGTATTATGTATCAAGTTGATAGTAAAACCCTCTGCATCACAAGTATCGGAGAGTCGCTATCGGAAGAACCATCACCGGATAATAAAATCTTCAACGGTCTCATACGACACATAAAGTAAGGTGCGTATATGGTCACAGTGCTCGAAAATTCGACCATAAATGATAGATCCTGATGAGCCCCCAGGTATCATAGCAACAGTGAAATATCCCATTTCATGGGTGTTCTGAAACGTCCGTTAAGAGGTTGCCCTGGGTCGAGATGCAACAGCAACACAAGAGAGTCTCTCTCAAATCCCTTTCGAGCGTTGCCTCGGCAGATGTCTACCCCGGAACGAACGTGTAACTGGGTATGCACTGTAACGTGCTCGCCGTAGCGTCCGGTATATTCGCGGTTGGCTATAAAGGGAGTTCACAAACGACTTGCACAAACTTTTCCTCCCACCGCATTTTCCCTATCGCGGTTCTAACGACCGTGCACGCGGAATGCGCGAGTTCGCGTTGAAAAGCGTCGACGAACGAGTATAGACGTGCGATGTGTAGCGTTGCTACGTGTCGATCCGTCCGCTTCCGGTCTTGCAGAGCAAGAGCGTTCCTCACTCGTATACGGAATTGTTCGTGAAATTCCTGCGGAATGTGTCAGTAAACGCACGGTCGTCTCGATTTCGCAAAATTTAATTCGCGAAGTTACATTACTGACATAAAGGATACTTCAATTACGTTGATAAGTATCGTATAAAGATGGTCGGCTAAAAAGTTGAATCTATTCCAAGATAAGAAGTGATATAATTTATTATTCGTTTTTATCGTATATATAAATAGATCTTTCAATAAAAATGCATCGTTGAATAAAAATATATAAAATATTTAAAAATATTTACTCGAGATGAAAAATAAGATAAGATTTAATGATTTGACATAGATGTGCAGATAGACGCGTATCTTATTTTTGTTAAATTATAAGAACAAAGCGATAATTTGATAATAAGTATGACATTGATAGTACAGAGAGAGAAAGAGAAAGGACAGAGTTTAGAGTCAGTCTAAACTGGAAACAGTCTTTAGATATGGCAAACGTTTACGAGAAGGAAAATAGCGTTCACATTTGCAATAGTTTACATTTTACAATAATCTTGAACTTTGATGACCTGCACTGGTACGCGAAACGGAATGGCAAGCTAGAAATTGTACTGTCGGTACGTGCCAATCTGCTCTCCCGAGGTTTCGTACAAACGCGATTTTCTGCCACACGAGTTTTCGGGTAAATTTGCCGAGGGTGTAGGAGTAAATACGCGACTATTCTGTTTTTCCTTATAAAGATTAAGCCAAGTAGTTTACCATCGAACGAATGTTTACTTGTTACTGTGTGGTCGATGGAATACTACTAGAATATTAAAGGTTCGTACAAGATTAGTATTTGTTCTACAATTGGATTAGAACTAGGTCAGGAAATGTAAATATATATATAAAGTCAATATCTCATGTATTATTCGCAAACCATTCCGGCCTGTTAAAAAGTTCTAATAATAAATTGGAATGGAAGTTACCAGTTTCATTGCTTTATAACAATACGGGAGGATTAAAAAAAATATTAAACTAAAAATTAGTATTAAAAAAGTAAAAATATTTATTTTTGCTAGTGGAAAATGTCCACCAAATTTCATTTTTTTAACTTGTTCAAAAGTTGAGAAAAAGAATAAAAATCTTTACCTCCTCCTTTAGAGGAATATAACTCTTCAAGGAAGGATATAAGAGAGTATACGTTTATATGAAAGATTCCCTTTAATTTTCGGCAAAGAAGAATCATCTCCTAAAATTTTTCGCACTTATTTAAATTCACTCTGTATAATTTGACATAAAGTATACAATATTTTGTAAAATATTTATTTTTCGATTATCTTGAGTCAATATTTTTATGTACAAAATAATGAGAGAAATCTATTGTTGTAAAAAAAACACATTATGTCAAATTAAAGTATAAAATATCTCTTAAATTATTCAATTTTTGGTCATTATATCGCTATAATTTTATATGTAGAATATTACAAGGAATCAATTTAAATAAATAAAAAAATTAGGACAGTTCCATTTTAAAAAATAAAGATGATCTTTATCACTTGAAGAGATGACGAGTAAAAAAATTATCTTACACGTACTTTGCAGACTCAAAATATCGATAATAATGTAAAAAAAAAAAATATATATATATATATATATTTATGATCAATAAAAAACCCTAATATATATAAATCGAAAAATTCTTTTAATTGGTTTACATTAATCGACACGTGTTGCAATATGGCAAGCTAAAAAAACTAAATTAAATAAATGTATGAATTAAATAATTGTATGAATCATCGTATATATCTTTGAAACGTGCGCGATTTCGATTTCTTTCTGGGAAAAAAAAGTCAGCCTAAACAGTTTGCGCATATCACGTCCTCGTATAATAACGGATCGTGGAAACTCGCGTACGCGTCATCGCTCCGTAAGCCCGCAATCTACGCGAGGGTAGATCCCTCATACATTTCCCAAGGATCTTTACGGCTCTCGGCACCCTGTACCGCATGTGTACTTTAATTAGCTCGGAGTTCCTCGTTTCGTTTGGCTTGACGATACCTTTCAATCTTCCAGCAACCGATTCGAGAAATTGTCTCACGTATTCAGGAGTTCAGGCTTTATTTGCTCCGAACTTTGGAGATTCGGAGAGTCAGAAGTTACTCGAAATCGAAGTTCCGCGACGAAGTGACAGCACTACGCTATCTGAAATCTTAATGGAAGTGACGACACAGTGATTACCTCATCGTCGATTTTATCGCTTGGGATGTGTCACTGTCGAAATGTTTGATTTAGCAATGACCGACGAGTTGCCAACTAGTTTCTTAATTGGATCGTAATATGAAACTGGTGTGCGAATGATACGAGAAATTAGAACCCATGTTGTTTTTGCCGAGTACAAGCTGTGATGACATACAGAGATCATATTCTCTTTTATTAAAACTTAAACGAATGATTCGTAATTAGGTGTTAAACATTTATTTTATATATGTATATAAATATATATTATATAATTTTTTTATATATTATTTTGTAAGTGACAATTTGAATATAAATACAATGTACACAAAGTATTATAGCAGAAGTATTATATTATAAATACGAAGTATTATATTGTTTGCATTTTTTTCTACAAGACTTAAAAATCACTTAAAGCTCAATGTATAAAACACATTCTTTTACGCTATCTCGAACGGAAACGTGTCTTTTTTATTGTTGACCTTATAACAAACTTTGCGTAACAACTTTTTATCACTCTCAAAGTAGACCACAAATGCTATAAAAACGGCTAGAATGAAAGTTAAAATACAGAGTTTAAAATATAGACTATGATAGATTGTAATTATTTATTTTAATTGTAAAAGGGAATTGTAAAAGGGATAGTATTAAAAAAAAATTTGAAGAACTAAAAGTATTTACTTCTAGGTGATGTAATATTTCAGACAAAGATCAACGTTTATTATATGTATAATACAATTATATAATCAATAACAACTATTCATAAACCGACAATAACTTTTTTTATTGTATGATTACACAAGTATTATATATAAAAAGTTCGACGTATTTATTTAAAATTTGAATAATAAAATACTTTTTTTATTATCATTATTTTAGTTTTATCTTATGAAATTAAAGAAAGATAGAATTCTGATTACTATGTTGACTTGATTCTACGTTGATCTGATATTATATATATTAATTCTATATGATTTCAAAGGACAAGTGATACACGTGACCCGCACATGTTTCATGAGAAACGTCAGTCCGTGGCTTCATGAATCTCCAATCTCCGAAAACGTTCGTCACGAGCGTTATCTATCGGAAAGCAAAAAATAGATAAACAGTCTACATAGCAGCAGAGAGAGAAGGGGAGAGAGAGAGAGAGAGAGAGAGAGGTAAAGAGAGAGGGAAAGAAAGAGAGAGAGAGAGAAAGGTAAAGACTCGTTCCACGGTAGTACTATCATGACCACGTTATAGTGAGCATGACACACGTAAAAGAGCCGTATAGAGATTAAAATTCACGTCGTTCGTAATATTTGTCGTGCACGCCTCTCACGAGAGACGGGAGAGGAAAGTTCCTCGTTATCAGCATCAGTGACCGTTACTACCGTTGCCGCGTGCACAAGCCTCACTAACAGCGGAGAGCCAGAAGTGTTCGAGAACGTGCCAGTTCTCGCTTTCGTTCGGTAGCCTCTTTTTCTCTCTCCCTCGTTTTCTTGCTCTCTCTCTGTCGCGTCAACAAGCTTGATTTGCGCCGTGTCACAAACACGCGTGCTTCTATATGTTCCTCTACGTCGCGCTTAAACGACGACAACATGACGGCCGAGCACGAGCATGGTGACTTTCGGATGCGATCGCGTAGAACGAAGAGCGTAACGAGGGCGGAAGAGATCAAGAAAGCTGAACAGATGGTCCGCAGATCGCAGCCTGACAAACCGTGAGTAACGCACTGAATACATATAGATAGTTTTGCGTATCGGTTCACTTACGCGCTCGTGCCTCGCGTTTCCATTGATGCGTGTTATGTCATCTCTGATCGGCACGATGACAGATCGATTATCAGCGTAATAGAGATAACGATGTTGAATTGTGTACGGTTACGGCCGGAACAGCCGTTCACGACGTCGTCAAATACGCGGCAATGTGAAATTTTTAGTAACTTCGAGAGAAACACGACATAGCAGGCACGCTTCGTTTAAAGTGCGCATGCGTATTTCGCATCGTACTCGGTGGAGATACAACCGGAGGGGATACCCCATTCTTGGCGCTCGCGCTCCGTCTCGTTCCATTTCGCATTCCTCGTCTCTCTTCGATGCACGTTGTAATCGATGCGGAGGTCAGCCGCCTGGCGCCCCAGAGTGCGGTCGGACTACAGCTCGTTTCACGATACGCACGGATGCTTCCATCGAGCTGATTGCGGAATAATGAACCTTGGACAAATGCGTGTTGTCCATATCAGAAAAAACAATGACTGTGCCACAGGAATGTGTCACAGTAATCTTTGCATTCAATTCAGTCACAAATGACGTAACATTTTGTTTTAATGTGAGTATATAAAACCAAATATCATTTGCTGATGAGGATATATTGCGCGGATAAAAGAATTATTTATTCTTATTACTACTATATTGGTTTTAGTATGGGTATACACTTTTAGAAAGAAAATCTTTTTTTTTTTGAAAAGTTAATGTAATATGTTAGCATTAATACATAATGCTTAATATAATGAAGAATTGTGTGAAATATATTAATAAGACACAAATATTTGACGAGAGGTTTGATTGTGAATGAGCATGCGTTTATGTCATTAACATGATATGATGATGATGAGTACCTTAACATAGAATCAAGAATTTAAATATTTTAAGTATTACGACAGAGGAAATTTAATTACAATTGACTGTTTATTTTATGAAATAAATATATATATATATATATATATATATATATATATTACGTAAAAAAATTACACGCAAAAATTGTGTATAATTTGCATAACAACTTATGTATAATAATAAGTTATTAAGTGTTTATCTTTTTATCGATCAACATAAGTATATTTTGTGTTCTTATATATTTAAAATTTGCAATAATATATTACTAACTTTTGTTTTCTGTAGAAACACAGTAGTATTTTATTATTACATATGTCATACATATTTATACAGAATATAAAAATAATAACGCACAAACATTTAAAAAACTGTGATCTATAATCAATCGACACACAAGGATAAATATTTGTGTATTTTTATCCTTTATGTATGCATAATAATATATTGTTATTATTAGTCTGCGTTCATGTATAATAATATCGGTCGATTATAGATCGTAGTTTTTAAGTGTTTGTACAGCATTCAATTGACTTTATGTCACTTCAAGAAATAATATTGTGTTAAACTTGTTTTGAAACCGTGTCGGATCTATATACATGATATAAAATTAAATATCTGGATATAATATTGAAATAGTATCGATTAGTCGAAATATAAGAAATATTCCGACTTAAAAAAATTTAAATTTGCCCGACTGTTAAAATCTTGTTGGTAAAATTGGAATAAGACTCGTCTCGATTGTATCATTAATGTATGCTTCTTGCTATTTTGTTATTTTAGAGTATAATATCCAAATAATCTATTCTATTCTACCGAAATTTCTATTAACGAAGTGGAGTTAGAGTTCGGTTGCATTATGCTTACAACTTTGAATATAAATCAATCTTTAACGAGATTGATCGAATTCGAGGAACTAGGGAGTCGTGGGAGAAATGTAATCCCACGAGACACACTTTGATTTGATTATCATGATGTTTACAAAGAAGAGAGTTATGCAAAATATGAGGCAAATTATAATTTATAATATAAAATATACTTCTCTCTCTCTCTCTCTCTCTCTCTCTCTTTCTTATAGTTTTTGGCTGAGGTTATTTGCATTTGCTATTTCTATAAACTTTGAAATTACAATCAAATTACATAATTGAGGCTTTAATTTTTTTACAATTTTGTTGTTTCATGTATTAATTGTTTAATATTTTCTTTATTATAATATCTAAACATAGATATGTAGATTGTGCGTATCCTGTGTTTCATTCTCAAGACACATCAGAAAGAGAGAGCATGCTTTGGATCAGCATTCCTACCTTTTTTTAACGTTATTAGCAGATAAAGCTGTCTTTGTCACACGAACGGTGATCAAAAGCATGCTCTTTCTGTTTATTTAGACATCTATTGATCTGAACTCGCAGTCTATATATTATTCATCTGTGTATCTAAATTACTTTACTTTATATTATCTATTTTTCTTATATTATTTACTTAGAAAATAATTGTTAACATTATTGCAATTGAAACTCCGATACTTTTTGATTTTTTCTAGAATAAAAAATATCAATTTTAATGGAATATAAACTTATAGAGTCAGAAATTCAATTATATAATTTAAAAAACGCGTGACGCATTACTCGAAGTTAATAAAAAATAGAAAACATGTTTTGCATTGTTCGATCGACAAAGTTCAATCTTAAATGATTTCCGTATATTTATAATGACTTTGTTGGCATTTGAAGTCCAAGTATATCTAGTTTGTATAAAACGATTGATTTTGCGACAAATACACAACTCTTTTCCTCTCTTTTTTTACAAAATAATTTATTTTTTTTTAATAAATTAAAGAAATGTATCGTATATTACTTTTCATTTTCCAATTGAAAAATTAAAGTAATATACAATTGAGTTATTCTTCTAATATTAATTAATGTTTAGTCAATCATTTATCAGCATGTTTCACTCTTGTAGAGATGATATTATTTTTTAGAATTAAATAATACTACAAAAATAACTGTAAGGCTACTGTTTGCTTGAAAACAAATAACTACCTTTTTAAATGCTGCATTGTAGTAAAACATTTATTTTCAACAAATTGAAATCAAGCGGAACAAATTTGAATAGATTTTTACCAATAAAATAAAAAAAAAGTTGTCATCCTGTAAAATGTTTTATTCAAATATCCATATAAAATAACCACGTAACAATAAATCTTGTAAAGGGACACTTTTTTCCTACAGCAAAATAAAAATTTCATATTCATTATTAAGACGGTTTTTTCTATAAAAGCCAATTTTATATAATTCTATATATTATTATATTATAACTATATATTTTACATAATACTAAATTTAATTTTATATATTCTAAATACCAATGCTACATCTTCCATATTTAGAACTCACTATTTTCGTTAATTAATTTTATTAATCATTTTATAATCATTTTAACAAATGATTATAGATGTTAAATGAAAAGACATTAAGCTTGAAATATCTTATTACTGTATTTTTTATTATTATATATTTATAACAATATACAAATTTATGCCTGCATTGTCGAGCAAAATAAAAATTATATAAGTAATCTAATTTCATGTGATGATTCAACATGTGAATTAATGATTCCGATATACGTATTTAAGTCATTTCCGTTGGTTATATACCGCGAGATCCTAGGTCAAGGTTAAGGACTACAAACTTTCGATCACGCGAATGCACGAACAATTTAAACACCTCCGTACGCCTCGATGCGCCTAATTAAGCTCTGAGTTGTGCCGAGGTTTTGCTTCGATACCTCGGCAACTCCTTCGTGAGGTAGTCGTCACTCTTCTTAGCGACTTCCGGAACCGCTGACGGTTTCCATGGAGTGGAACGTAAAGCGAAGTATGCGCGCTGGAACATCACTTTCCTGTGCCGTTAATTAAAATGTTAATTTGGGGGTGACGCAGCAAAATCGCTTTGACGTGATGTTGTCGTTAAGCTTTTTCCCTACGATCTTCGCTTTATACGTCAGCAATTTTTCTTTTGCAAAATAACAAGTCATGCAAAATTCAGTTTGTGACTTTTTATGAATACTTGTTATTTTTTTTCCGAATCGATCTTTGTATAATAAAAATGATTTTATAAAAGATTGAATTAAGTTTAAACTTAGTACTGCTATAATTACTTTTTTCTAATTTAATGTTGGACACTGAAAATTTTATTATAATTCAAATCTTTGTTTGATTATTAATATTGCAATTTTATATTGAAGTATAATGAACGTTATTATAATTCAATATACAATCTCTCGTTCATTCATAGAAATATTTCTTACTCGAATTAAATAAATTTTTGTATTTCTTATTCAACTATGTGGATTTAGGAATGCGATTGCTCTATTATCAAGTGCGTTTCCCGTTCAATCGAACATTCCACTGGTAATAGAACCTAACAAATTGATGGGCCATTCATGATTTGACTGGAAGTAGAGAATACGTGTGCGCATTGATAATCTGCATTGCTAGAATATGC
The DNA here is from genome assembly GCF_047496725.1 of Anoplolepis gracilipes. NCBI lineage: Eukaryota > Metazoa > Arthropoda > Insecta > Hymenoptera > Formicidae > Anoplolepis > Anoplolepis gracilipes. The sequence continues at coordinate 20,160,948 of NC_132970.1, read as the reverse complement.
CGATTTTGTATCGACATGAAATCGCTTGCTTAATGCACATTAATGGAACAGTACCAGTGGATTATGTGCAGTGAAAGAGAATACAGAATTGTAATGACACTTTAATGACAATATATGCATATATTTATCTTTCTTGCATGTCATAAAAGTGGGTTGGAGGTAAATGTAGAATATATTAATTTCTTGATCGTATACGAGTTACTAGCCATGATAACTATAGGATTTATTGACAGGGCATTATAAAATGTAGGACATGTATAATATTACAAAAAAAAAAACATTTAACACACACATTTACACATATTTATGGTCATAGTAATAATCATTTATTTTATTTTGAGAATAAAATTTTTCTGAGAATATATAGTATGCTCAAAATTTTGTATATTTTAATGTATATTAACAGTAATTTTTTTGTTAAACACGAAACAATGATAACATAAAATTAGTGTCATAATTTCTTTATACGATATATTTGTGACACATTTGCGTGGGTTTTATGTAATTTTGGTATAATATATTTATTACTAGTACTAGGAAAAAATATTGTATTATTAAAGAATCGCGCGGTGATTTATAAATAACGATGTATGAAAATTGAAAATCATTAATATGACTGGGCGATAAAAACAATGGAAAATATAATTCTAATATTGATTTTAATAAAAGATGTTTCGATGAATAGAAAAATATTAATTTAAAAGTTTTATAATATATAAGGTGGTGTATTGAAATTAATTATAACATATTAAATATTTTTTATTTTAAAAATATGTACGTGTACCTTGTTACGCGCTAAGCTTTAGTCTCTTCTCGCGTGTGTATGTGCTCTGTTCACCTCGTCGCTTTAGGAAGACAGGAAGGAGAGAGAGTAAGACAGAGTAAAAACTACCACTCCATGGTAGACATGGTATAATGACTTGCAAACAAGAGTTTCTCGTTCTCGAAAATGGCGAGTCTCTTTGGCGTTGCCGCGTCGCAGCTTCTTTTCCATCTTGGCGTGCGTTTCCCTTTATTCTTCTCAAGACCCGTTCTCCTTGTACCTTGTACAGCGAATCCATTCTCGAACAAATGATCTTTATATTTACTCGCGGCGTGTTTGTCGAGCGCTTCTCTTGTTTTCGCGAGTTTGTAATTAGATGCGCGATGGATGCAGTCAGGCAATATCGAATTTTCGCCTTCTTGCCACGTGTGGGTGACGAAGGCTGTGGAGAAGCACATCATGAGGACGGGACGGTTTTGCAGTGTATTTCCGGAATGCCTGGGATTGACTTCGGAGAGTTTCCGATCTCTCTCGTTCTCGATTTCGACGGACGAGTATTCAGGATGTGTTTGCCCACTTGATTCAACGATTCGCTTTCGCCTCTTGCCGTTAAAGGAAATGCTGCTAAGTTTATCAATGCATTGTTTAACTGTGTTGTACTGCTTATTCCGCGAAGCAATCGATTATCGATTACAAAGACAAGATACAAATTAGGATCTTGTGTTTTGTCAACTGAAAGAAAAGATTAACAAGTTCGAATGTTATATTTGAAGAATTTGCATAAATTAATTTGCATGTAGCTAATATATCTTTTTTAAAATATCTGGAAAAGTAACTTAAAAGAACAATTGTTCGCTAGTAATAATTATTACTATACAAAAGATTGAAACCTTTTAAATATTTATTTTTCGCAATATAATAATAAAGTTTTGATAAAATAATTTAATAAATTATTCTATAAACAATTAACAGAGCATTTAAGTGTGTGTTTGAGAAAGAGAGAGAGAGAGAGAGAGAAAGAGAGAGAATCTTGCTCTTAGGTTTTTTAATTTACCCTAAACTGTTAGTTGCATTATTGCCTGCGACCGATACTAACTTGCAAAATTAGCTCTATATGTGTTCAATCTCGCGTGGGTGGCACATTTTCTGGCAAAAAGTCTCTTAATAAATCCTGAAACCACGCGTCATCTCCACGACGGGCGACAAATTTCCGCCTCGACGTTCAGCCTGTCACGGTAGATTTTTGCTTCTCGTCTATCTGCCGCCTGTTTTCTCCTCCGTTGCTACTTTTTTGCATTTCGTCGAGTTTGGCAAAAAGTTTTAATCACTCGCGAACCTATGAGGTACAGAGGACGTCTCGCGTAGCGCCTTCGAAATGAATGAGGATTAACGGTATTGTGCTGTCAATCCTTTTCGCCCAGTGTCCTACTTCATAATTTTTATCGTTCTTTCTTTTTATCTGTCTGCCCCTGGCACAGTAGACCATTTTCACGGTAAGATTTTCACGGTAGGTAGTAATGGCGGGTTTCGTGCGCGAAATCAGGCAGAAGAACAATGGTAGCGATTACGCCGGCGGAAGGGACGGAACGGGTGTCTGGATTAGGAAGGGTTGTGGTTTTTTGACGATAAAAAACACGACATCATCGGCTTGGAGCTCTTGCTCTGCTAATCGCCACAAAAATGAGATAGTGTCGGATGAGGGATATACATTTCGCAGATTCCTATTTTAGAAATTTTACGCTCCACAATCTTGGAAATAATTTAAAATAATACTTAAAAACATCTCGCGCGTAAAACACGATTTATGTATACTACATTATATTATAAATCATAGTTTATTGCAAGTTTATTTCAATTAAAGATAATGTATCAAATGCATGTATAAAATGCATTTTAATGCTACGAATGTTTCTCGTAAAAGTGTCAAGATCAATTTCATCTTTCCTTTTTACGCTTTTATTGTAAAGTAGGGCGATTAAATATTTTACGTGAATATATAATACAATATATGATTCGAATGAAACGACCAATATTTCGCAGTGCCGAAACTTGAAATTGTATATAGTTTGTAATAGTGGAGTCAAAAGAAACGCAATTTAGTCTGGCCACGATTACAATGGATGGAAGTTGCCGCGTAGTTTTGCAAAAAGGCGAAAAAGAAACTGTAGTGGCTCTGTCACGACCGAGCTTAAATTAGCTTCTTTAACGCTTGTCCGATTTATGCGAATTCCGTTTGCCGCTTGCAAGACAGGTGAGAAAATTTTGATGAATCTCTGGAATGCAATATCAAGTGGTGGAAATGTCGTAAGCAAGAGGAAGTAGCTAAACGGATAAAATGGTTTGTCACGAAAAAAAGCGAGAAAGAACAAGATAGGAGACAGACAGACAGACGGACAAATAAATGAGATAAATAGATAGATGGATAAATGGATAGACGGATAGACAGATAGACAGAAAAAGAAAAAGTAAAATCATGGAACAACATGAAGGGACGAGTGATAAAGTGAGAAATGAATCGGAAGGTAGACAGAAGAAAGGGTAATCGATACTAGATATAGATTGTCAAAGGTATAAGGTAGAGTCATCCTGCACGAGGAGTCGAGATGAACGAAAGAGAAAAGGAAAACCTATTTAAAGAGTCATTTAATTTCTCTTCATGAATCATTTAAAATATATATTCTTCCGTCGCTTATTCCATTTGCCTCTCCGATTTGCTAGCCGGATGTTGTAGTAGAAGGGATTCCCTCCTCATTACACCGGTAATATATGTATATCCGTCTATCGTTTAAATATTCACGAGGCCTTCCGGTGCTGGGAAGATTCGCGAGGAAAATACTACCAGACGGAAGGTCGTGACACAGGGTGCCATTCTTCCATTTCGCCCTTCCCATTGGTTGTTTCTTCTTATCCCTCGACACGACAACTGCTCTTCGTTGTTCCCTCGCGTAGAGAAAGAAAGGAAAAGAAGAGTAGCGCAAGTGGCGTTCCTTCTTTTGTCGGGGTGATTCTCACCAATCCGGAAACAAAAGGTTCGGCATCTTTATCTTTTTTTGCAAAGACACGTCCATTACAACCGGTGACTTTTAAAGAATACAATTTTCAAGTCAAAAGTTCGAATAATTTATCCATATCGTAAAATTCGATTAGATGAAGGAGGAACATCTTTTTTCAGTTTGAATAAATTGAAGAAAATTACGAGGCGTTAACATGAAGACAATGGAATCAACAATAGAGTTGGATTATTATTGTGTAACGTTATCAATATCTATGTCAATATCTATACAAGTTATTTGAAATCTGTGTGCAACTTTTTACGCAGTTAATGAGTTTTAATTGAGTTATTTTTCGTAAGATTTATTTGTATAAATGTTTAATGCTCCATGCTTTGTTTTTCATTTAATTGATTTACATCTGTCTTAAATATAAAGGTCGCATTACAGGTTGCAGAAAAATATGCCGATGAAATACGAGTACTATCAGGAATAATGAATGTCAAACAAAACAGAATAGCATAGTATTTGTAGCAGTTGTTTGAAAAAGTAATACTTCGTATATGAATACGTTAGTCATTTGCGATAACGATAGGATAATATCTTTTTAAACATATTGCACGATATTCCATAACGTCGAAAAATCACTTAAGCGCTGAATATAAGTCCTCGAATCTCGGAATAAATCATGCTACTCAGTATGACGTGGACATTAGTCATCCGTGATACGCTGAATAATTATTGCACAGATGGATGTGCAGTCGGACACATTGTTATTATATAGTGGCGAAGTACATCGTTTGCGTATCTGTCTGCACAATTTCGATAAGCAAATAATTAAATAAATCAGCATTACGTTAATAAATTATACTATGTTTTCATAAAAATGAAGAGAATGAAAATTTATTAGAAAATATTACTCTGGAATCTCCATTTATATTATTATATTTAAAACTTGTATACGTGTAATGTTTTTTCGATATTCATCATTTCCTATTGTAGAGAGAAATATTTGCAATTTAATCCTTCAATCATCACGTGATTTTTCATAACACGGGGAATTATCGTGAGATTTTGAGAGTCCTTAATATAAAAAAAAAAAAAATAATTTATCTTTTTCGTGAACTGAATGGTACAAAAACCTAAAGCTTTATCGGAAAGATATTAAAAAGATCAAACAGTATTGCAAAGTATTGCATTTTATTAAAAACCTCGTGCGATGGCTGAGGGATTAATTTAGCTATTTGCAGTATTAATTATTTTGTTCATAATTTCCAATAAAATAAAATTCGTTCGAAAAGTAACGCGAAGTGTCGATCATTCGGGAAAATATTGGTTTGATTGCGAAAATGTCGATAATGGACAGCCGCATATCTCATCGACGCAAAAATGTCCTGATTTAATTATATTTCGTAGCTGCGACAATACGCTTGAATAATTATACGGAAATATAATGTGTTGCGAACATTTTCCGAAGCGAAAACACATTTTTCTCTTTATTTTTCTTTTTATTCAACCATCATATGTGTCGATTATCCTCACTTCTCTTTCTTTCTCTTTCTTTTTCCGATCTCATTTTTGTGTCTATTGCGGAAGGATTTTTTTGTCGGACAAACTTTGCGAGTGTCCATTTTATCAGACAGAGAAATAACAATCGTCATATTTTTGAATCAGAGCACGCGACGAGGATACCAATGAGATTTTTTGCGCGCGACTTCTTTTATTTTGTTTAAAATCTACCCGCGAGCGTGGGTTTGCATTTTTCAATAGGATGCGAGTTTCGAATAAACACGATTTTTGTTTCAGGCGCTGTAAATAATTCTATTTGAAAATTGTCACGGTTTTATCGGTCGTGACCCGCTTTTGCTTGTTTGATTTTTTTTTTCTCGCTATTTTCGGTCGCAAACAAACTTTCAAAGTAATTTGCACTTTTGATGGCGATAGCCCATGTTTCCATTAAAGTCTTTAACGGAAATGTAAAAAAAAAGAGAAATCCGAACACCATTGCTAACGAAAATTTGCAACTGGAATGTAATAATGCAGGGTGGTAATGATGACGTTTTATTGGTGGAAAATTATGGCTCGAGATTATGGTTCTTCATATTTTTCGATAAAAATTATAACTTGGGTTTTTTTATAAATTTCTGAAATAAAAGATAAACTATTTTTTTCTTTTTTTTTAATAAAATGTCCCTCGCTGTTATCTCAAATAGAAGATGTATTGAGAAAATAATTTTACTGAGAAATCGTTTATTGAAATATTTATTCGCAATATCAATTTCAGAAATGACAGAATTGGAAATTTGGCAGATGAGCGTCAATGTCAATTGGCGAAATCAATTGTCATTGGGATGTATTAGCGATCATTCGGAATTCAATTAAATCCGCGAAACGGACCGAAGTCACGTTCGGCGTGAAAGGAAAACCGAATCCTCGTCGGATGTTACAGACAAAAACTCGACGCCAAAGTTACGCGCACACGGAGACGGTGTCGATGATCAAGGGATGTAACGGCGCGACGACTACGTGCCGAAAACTCGTCGCGTTAGCGAAAGTTTCGCTTAAGAGGAACTTTTTGCACGGCCTGTAATATGTCCACTATAAGAAAGCGGAAGCGATTTGCCTCGAAACGGCAAGAAAGTGGCGCGCGCTTTGGGAGCGCGTGTCTCAGTTCCGGAATAGCAACGACAACTTAGTTGGTCCTTTTTGCTCTTTCAATGGCTGCGGTTTGTTCAGAAAGTGGACTGAAGTATGATATTGCAACTTATCTCAGAGAGATGCCGCTCGACCTTTGTCTAAAAAGTGCCGTCGACATCGCGATAAATCATCCGAGAGCGTACGTATAGCTTCAAGCGTCGTTCCCTCGACATGACAAGGCGACACTGTCGACTCTAATTTATCAATATAGAAAATAACGCGTTAATAATGAAAGAGAAGCAGAGAAAAAGGCAAAAGTAAACTTTCTATAAACAAAATTCTGAAGATACGGCTATATTTCTAATATGGCACCAATTAAAGTATGCTGAAGCATTACTCTGGTTACTTTAACGTTCCTTTAGCTTCTTTAGTTTTTTGATAGTATATCGTATTTTATCTCACATGACTTATCGTGTTTCGCAAACCGGGTGACAAGAGTCGAAAGAGCGCGTTGGTGACTATATCTCATACATTTGCCGAAGATGCCGGACGGAACATTTTAATATCCAGTGTACTCGCCATTCTCATGCATATGAAATTTCCATAGTGACACGTTCGCGTTCTATTCACTATGCTGCTCCAATAGCAGAAGCGTGAGAGATAGCTCTTCGTGCGCAAACCGCCGTTTCTATCGCGGCTCTATTAATTATCGCGATCTGCCATAAATTCTGAGTAATAGTTACGGCGCACAGGTCGAGAGGGTTTATTAGGTGAGCCGTTATACGAGAGAGTGGGGGAGGGGAGGCGCGACGATGCTGCTGAATACACGCAGAAACCGCACTCCTGAGGGTGGCTGCGGGTAATTACGGTGGGGCGATATATAACATTCGCCTGTTACATTTTGTACACAAAACGACGGAATTCTTTTACTAGACAAATTGCATCGTCATCGTTGCGACGCCACCCTTGTAAAAATTTTTTTAAATATTAACAATAAACTTAAGCGCTAGAATTTGAATATAATTACGAATTAAAATAATAAAAGCACATTTTTTATCTTACTATATATAGAAAAACGTATATTTTCCAATTAAATTTAAAATTATAATTTGCATTTGTTTTTTAAAGAGATCTTAAATGGGGAAAATTTGCATTTTCGCAATATATATCGAGGTTTTTATACGATTTAAAAGTTAAATTGTAGTATTCTGAAAGATATAAATTCAATTTCATGGCTTTTCAGTTGCGAGATTCTGACCCGCCGAAGTTCCAAGGACAGAAAGTCTCGAGGATACATCTTATCACTCACGCCTCTCGAGTTCTGCCAGGATCTTTCATATATAAATACGTAAGATGAGAGGTTCTTTCGTGAAAGTGATATAGAAGTTTCTCCAAATCTCGATGATAGCATAATACTAGTGGTCACGAAGTAAGAGTCAATCGAAAAGTCGGCAAAATCGTATCGTTTGATACGAGATTTGTTTTCTTCGTACATTAATTACGGATATACATAGTTATTTCCACTGCAAAATTAATTCACGAGTCATTTGGAAAACTTTTCATTTATTATTGTTAAAGGAAAAATTAATTATAGAAAAATATATGAATTTATCTCGTGATTTCTCCTTCTCCTTGAATATTTAAGTGAATTTATGAAAAAAATATTAAAATGATTGCTGTAAAGACAATTACTTTTTCTAACTGTTTAGAAACCTTTCCGGGTATATTCACAATGATATGGCAATATACACTGTTAACAATATATATCATAAAAATATACACTTTTGCGATCTTGTGGAAAATAAAATATTTTCCCGAGTTTCGCAAATCATTTTGCGAAAAAGTAAGTAAATTGCAATACGATAAAGAATATGAACTGTGACTTTGAATACAAGGATAGAAAAAAGTTTCGCTTTATGATCATTATTCCTTTTGTTCTTCATGTATATATAATCAACTTACCGCAATATTATTCGAGATCCTTTTAGTACATGCTCCTTTTGCGTCGCCGTGTACATTCAATAAGCACTTTAGATATCGGAGATTCCATATGGTGCACCACGCTCTCGTGTGACTGACAAGTGCACATCGCTAACAATACTTCATGCATGAAATCTGAATGGTATCTATGGTACATGGTGGAGGGTCGCAACACAAAACCCTCTTGTCTTTGGTGTCTCTGGGATGGATTATATGCCGGATGCGTCTTCGTAATCGGCTTCCACGATACGTCCATCATCCCTTCTTCGATTGCGCGCTCGCGACGAAAGCCGACAAGGGTCATTATATAAACTTTTCGAAAGGGTTTTGTGTTGCTGCACAAAACATTCGAGTGCCTCTTGTATCTTTGATCGATAAGGCGTGTTCGTGATTCATGATAGTGTTTGATTAATAATGAACGGAATGTATCGCTATAATAAATTAACAAAATAATATATAAATTAGTTATTGCGAATAGGAGATAATACATGCTAATTCTTTTGAAAATTGCATAATTGAAATTGTTGTTTATGTATAGACAACTGTGACGTAAATTAACTTTTTAAACAATTCTTTCTTTACATTCTCTCTTTTAGTGCACTTTATTTTTAATTTTCGTCTACGTAATTATTATATTTTTTAATATTGCGTTAAAGTTTTTATAAGAAGAGCGTGCTGTACCGAAAAAAGTGGTTAAGACAAATGCTCTGAAAGTGAAATATGCATTCTATGTATTTTCGTGGATCGAGAGAATGCGTTGTTATTGCTGCCCTTAATACTGCAGCGGTACGCGGTTCAAACAGAATTCGCGATGTCTTGAATGCTTGATGGATGTAAAGCAACGTCCACCAAGAGTACAAAGTAAAAGGATCGCGTACGGAGTAGTGGTAATCTTGCTGCGATCGTTTGTTATAAAGTACATTTTGCTAGATTTATATATGGGAAACGCGGGAGAATCGTAAATCCCGCGAGTGTCTTCGAGACAGATCTGCTTGCTCGAACGTCTGCCATATAACGAGCATCTTTTATTGCGATGAAAATGACTCATATCATTTACCGCGTCGTCACGTGTGAACTATACGTCAGTCCGTAAATTGATATAAGGACATGTATAACCATGCGATATGAAAGCCCCTTTATTGCTCCATTTTCATCCCTATGACGTTCGTACGTCTTTCTTCATACTGCTCGCGCACAAGGAGCATTTTGCTAGTATGGCGCCAGAATGAGAATATTCTCCTTTAATACCTTCCCCTTCAGCGACTCAGCAACGGTCTATTATCGAATTTCCGTAAGGTTAGTAGGTATAATAACGAGTTCGCTATTCATAAAGAGATCACAAAAAGACGAGTACAAAATATACGCCAAGATATTGCTTATAATTTAATCTTTGAAAAATGTTATAATATTACAGAATACATTTTATTAATGATTATTATATAATATATATATATGTATATATATATTATATATATACATATAATATAGTTTTTATTTATAGAGATTGTGTGCTGGAAAATTATCGATTAAATTGGTGTAATAATGAATGAACAGAAATAGATTTTTATTTTTCTTTTATTTTTCAACGGATTATATTTGCAGATTTATATTCTTATATATATATATATATAGTTAGATAACAGGTGATACAAAATTTAAGGAGTGATTCTACATGATAAAACAAAAATCAATATTAACAAAATTGCGATGGAAGTTTCGCTTTTTAGTTTTAAATATTTGAAAATTTGCGTGAAAGGTGCCTGAAACATGGTAATCCGCAAAATTTTTGGCATGCGTAAGCTACATCTACTTAATCGCTCTCAAAATACTCTGTGACGCAAACGTATACAGTAAATTGCCGAGCTTTAGATACTTTTTACACGAACTTTTAAATATTTATAACTAAAACACGAAGCCTCCATAGCAATTTTGTTATTCTTGATTTTTGTCGTATTTTATCATGTAGAATCACTCCTTAAATTTTGTCTTACCTGTTGTCGACCCTGTATACATATATTATATAATACAATTTTTATTTATAGAGATTATGCTTTTTGGAAAGTTATCGATTAGATCGGTGTAATAACGAATGAACAGAAACCTATTTTTAAGTTCTTTTATTTTTTAACGGATTATATTTGCAGATTTATATTCTTTTTTTTTCAGATGTCACCGTCCTAGAGACAGCCTTTTTTCATGGAGTTCTGGCTTTGGCAACTTTACGGGATTCGTCAACTGGGGTTTCTTACTGCTAGGCATCGGTGGTATTCGGTTACTACTGGAAAATTTCATAAAGTGAGTTAAATTATCAATAATGTGCTTTACTCTTATCTAACTACACGGTGAATTGTGATGAAATAGTTTGTGATAGATTTTTGTCATCTAAATAAGATATATTAACAATCACGAATCACGAAAAATTATTATTAACGAGACATCGCGTTGTTTTGAATACGTCTCACGGTATTTTTTCAATTCTCCAAAAGACATTTAAGTGGAAAGTACTCTATCATTCGGATCAAAATACGTGGACTTTGAGAAAAAAAACACATAAAAGAGAAAAAGAGCGTTAGAAGATCGAATCGTATTTGTCGATGTTCTAATAACACCGTGAAAAAAAGAGGAAGTTCTAACAAGCAATAGCCCCATCAAGAAGTTGTTATTTGCCCATTGGAACTGAAAGAGGATGTCTTCGCATGAGGTCAGACATCCTCGTGACCAATGAGAAACCGATAGGGGAACAAGAGGCGATCAAAAGAGCTCCCATCGATTTGATGGATGCGCTACCGTCCGATTGACAACGTAGAACAAAAAGAATCGATTGCCAGCGAGCTGACAAAATTGAGTTTGTAACTGTAACAGCTACAGTGCGATTATTCGCTGTTCTTCAGAGATGGTTACAGATCGATCGTGTAAATGGATATTATTTGGAGTCTGTCAGCAAATGTTGATGGTACAAACGTGACAGGTTGACTAGTAAGGTTGCATAATCTCTTTTGATGCGCTCGTATTTCATCAGGTGCATATTGCACGCGAAAAAAAATTATATATTTAAAAACTAGGAATTTTGTATTATTATTGTTAAAATATTACATAATATAGCATTTGATATTTAGAATCGATAAAAATCGATAATAGAAAGGTATAATAAAAGTGGCAAAAAATATAGCTCTATATTACATAGTATAGATTTATAATTCAGAGAATTATATATTTTATATTTTATATTTTATATATTTTATATTTTATATTTTTATAAAAAAATAACAATATAAATATCGTGTAATATAGAATGTTTTATTTGCAAGAGAATTGAAGAGAACTGTAACAATTGAACTAGTTATTAGGTATGTCATTATCGAACGAATATAATTTATGCCTTATTCTCATTGTGATAATTTTAGTTCCAACGCTGAAAATTTATATTTCCAGTATAAATTATTCGATTGACTTCTCGAAATGCCAATCATTATTTTTGCAATGACAGAAAAGTACGAATAACAGCAAATTATGTAATTGTGAACAGCATGATGGAGCGAAACTGATCCTATCTCCCCTTTTCAAGTTGAATTAGCCGTTGTCTGCAACAGTAGCTATGAAGCGCAATTTTAAACAATTAAAATTATACAAAATTTTTGTAATTTTACTTATAAAACTATATATTGACGCAAAAAATATGAACGTATATATTTCTAGAATTTAGAAGAACAGCTACAATTAATTTGTTCATGTAATAATTAATTTGAATTAAAATTATATCGTCAGAGAGCTGATTATCTTCTCACGTATATTGGTGTCATTGATAGTTGCGCGACGCTTCTCTCTTGAAGGATATTATTCTTGAAGGAGTAAGTTAACTACTTTTTTCTTCCAAGGGTAAGAGAGGAGCATAAGCGTTGTCCATGAATAATTTCAACGAGATTTTTATCGTCGTTGTAAACTCTCGGTTTCGCGTCCGGCCGCTCCCGGGGGCGCGTAACAGAAATTTATCACGCTCGTTAAGCGTGGAAAAACTTTCGAGGGAACTCTTGCGACGTAATTGCTCGAGGTAGCCCTAACACGTTTCATACGAGTCTGAAACAAACGCAGCTGCGAGCAACCGATGACACCGTAAACGATTCTAGTCGAGATTGACGGGAAATTTTTTTTGAGGAATGTTCATTTTGGGATTCGATTGGATTGACGTTTTCAATTTACTCCAACTTTAGATATCCGTAAAAGAGAGAGTTTAAAATTTTAAATCAATAATGATTATGATAAATATATATTTTACTAATATATTTATGTAAATAAATATTTATTTTAAAGAAATAGCGCTATAAGTATATAAATTTAATAAAAATATAAATAAATTTATATAAATGTAAATATAAATAATTTATATAAAAATAAATATGAACACACATGCACACACATACACTCTAATATATGAATATACATGTATTATGATGAAAGCAGCACAGTTAACAAAAGCTATGTATTTTTATATAGAGAACAAAAGTTTTTAGATTTATAATTTTAAAAAAATATTTTCAGAACTGCGAATAAATTAAAAAATTATTCTTTATTAATGTAGATATAACGCTTCGCAGTATACTTTTGTATGATATAACGTTCAATTGGCCAGATAATTTCGTATAGACGTCACCTCTTAATTAACTTATCGACGCTTCCAATCGAATACTTCGAAAGAATCGTAACCATTTAATGCCACTGCGTTCTCGACTGATTTGTTCCAACCGGCAAAAAGTCCTTTTTATACTCGATTCGCGAAGAACGCAAACGGTGATCGAATCGCGAGGATGAGGTTGTCGACACGATTCCATTGCGATCGAGATTAATCGACAAGACGAGGGTAGGAGAGACGAAAGGATAGATTGGCGACTGAAAATAGCACGTAAGAAAGCAGGTAGATGCTCTGCAAAGTGAAAAAAGGCAGCGAGAGAGCTCAATTAATTGAACCTCCGACGAAAGGTTTCCTTGCTATCGATAAAAGTCCATGGAGGCGGGTAAAGGGAGTTACTGAAGTTTCCTCTTCCTTGTCTTTCGTGGATCTGCGTGGATTGAAACTTTTTCATAGAACTGTCATGCAGTCATAATTTATGTAGTCAGAACTATCCAGCGCATTTATTTCATGGCTCGGTTTCATCAATTACCTCGAATTATTTTCTGTTCATTACCGCTGCTGTACGTTACTCCCTTTTTTTGTAAATGTTTTCTAAATTCTGTAAATTTGTGATCTCCGAAAATTATTACTTTTGTTGCGATTATAATGAGCTGATAAATAAGAAAATACAGAACAATTTATAATTTTTATATCATAGATTGTGCACAAAGAACACATTAATTGTTCTGTATTTTCTTATTTGCTTGGTCATTTATAATCGCAGCGAAAATAATATTTCGTAAATCAAATAATATACCTAAAAGTAAATAATATACAATATAAATATATAAAATATATGTAAGACATTTATAATATAAAAGTATATGAATTTCATACATACATAAGTATGTATGTACATAACAATATATTCTTGAAATATCAAAAATAAAAAATAATACTGTTTAATCCCAGTTAATTCCCCAGTTTGGCATGGAAATTTTTAATGGCACATTGAAAAAACATTTTATTATGGATATTAAATATTCATATGGATATGATGCTGTCGCAATGATTATTCCATTTTATCAGCAATTTTCGTAAAGTATCGCGCGCTGTGTTAGAACATAAAATTCGTTCATTATTCATTCGGATTACGAGTTCTATAATTCGATATTGTAATGGAAAGAAATATTAATGTCTTTGGGAATTTGATTTGATTTGGGTTTTAACTTTTTTATAGATATATTATTACCAGCTTATATATCTTTTGTTCTTTATACAGAGTCCAGCAGAACAACCAGACGTTTTTAAAATGGTTACAGTTTAGCCCACAATGGTCAGAGGTTTACGTGCTCGATGGTATTAAACAGTACATACCACGCTATTTTGGAGTAGTATCATGCTTTTGTAATCAAAACATTTTTAAAAAATGGTGACTCAATTGTTCGTATTGCCCATATAGCAAGAGCTTTCATGGAAGTTATTGCATTAAAAAAATGTTTCCCGACCATGTCATTTCTCACGATGACTTGTCATGATCTGTTCGATCTTGACCTTTATATTTGTGATTATTTTTCTTGAGGAATTATTTTCCTTTATTGGAGGATTGTGATTATTTTCTTTATCTTTTAGGAAAAGTGTTCATCAATAAACCGCGCACACCAGATAAACTCAAAGCTGCGGTTCAAATGGTTGTATGTAGGTTGCCACGTGATCCTCCGATCATTGTCAACTAAACCACAATATTTTAAAAACGTTAGCTTAGGTTTTTCTGGTGGATCCTGTATATTTAGATAATTCAAAATTGAGTGAAAAATAATTAAGCGCAAATTGATTCAGAAGAAAAATAAAATGCTAAATAAATGTCACACATATAAATGAAATGATGTATTTATTAAATATATTTTTAATATCGAAATAAAATTATGTGAGAATACTATATCTTAAATATAACAAGAGAGAGAAAAAAGAATTTCAGGCACAAATATAAATGGCATTATATAGTGAGCTTTTAAAAGAGATTTTTAATAAACCAAGCTATGCTGCACGTGTTTCTAGATAAGTATCAAAATAAATTAACCAAGCTACGCTCATGGCTCTTCCAATTTTCTTCGAGAACAATCCATCTCGTCCCAACGGGCCAATCGGACATTTGAAACGAATCCTGAGGCCTTTCCATTAATTTCAGAAAAAAAGAATCATCCGTTGCGTTCTTTACAATCATAGAGATGAAGATGTTCCCGTTCCGTGCATTTTATTGATATTTAATGCGAATCGTTCGGCACGAGGCCATATTTTCATCTGGACCCGTCGCATATTGGCATCATAACTCTTCCAATCTAGCCTTTTGCGCGCTCTCGCACCCACCGAGAGTCACCCCGGGGCTCCTCTCACCACGTTCGATGTGAAATTGGGGATTTTATCGTGACGCTGTATTAACGAACTCTGGTGGACGAAAAACGAGCGTAGATTTAACGGGCGGATCAAGACGGTTATTCCCGCCGGGAAAGAAATTTAATATCGTTTCTGCTCACGCCTCGAAGCGATGAGTTTCGATAAGTACGATAAGTACGATATTCCCTTAACTTTCAAGTACTTGAAAAAGGCTTTATGAGATTCGTTCACCGTGTGTACACGTGTATCGAGGATAGATCGGTTTAATCATCGACGGTGTCGAACGATTGTTTTATTTCTTGTCGATTAATCTTTCCATTTCGTTAAAATAAATATTTGTGTGTGGATTATATCGAATAGTATTTTTATGCATAATGCTATTGATTCTAACGGATTTTATTATTTGTATTAACGGAACAGAATAGAATATCTAAAATTTCTTTCGTAATTTTAGTTTATCGTAGAGTCTATTTTCTACTATTTGACTTTGATAAATTTGCTGAATCGCAAAATAGAATAATGGATAGTGATTAATTATTTTTTTTATGTTTACAATTAAATTACTTTTCTACGTATTATTTTTATATGATAGTACACATCGAAAAAAAATAAGTTAATTGTAGATATAACAATAAAATTATAAGTTCTAACAAGCTAAAGTATTGCAATAGATATATATTCAAGATATTCAAGATGGAGTTTTCATTATTTATATGTATCTGGCATTCACATGACGTGCAAAAGCCAGTTCCATAAATTATCACCGATCAGCTGTCACACGGCGTGTTATAATAATTAATTATGAATGAGAATGATATTTTTTCCATGATGCTATTGTCTAATTACCGTAACTACATCACATGACTGATCGCGTTTTCATAGAGAACTAGGTCAATGATTGTGTCCCAATAAATATTGTCTCATTGTAACAACCGCGCGTCCACTTGGAATACTTTAATTACTTGACCTTATAAGTCTCGTTTATCATCGATAAAAGCCATTAATGTACACACAATCAGCCATCTTTTTTCGGCCAATACAGCTACTTCGTGTGTCTCGCGAGAAAATAATATTCTCAATGGATTCGATCGATACCATCGCACATATTATGTTTTCAAAATAATGTAACGATAAGGTATATAAAATGTATTTTTATGAACGCGATAACACAGTTATGGAATATATTTTTATATTTAGGAATAAATGGAAAGGTAATCTTCTCTCACGCGTTATTTACAAATTATCCTCATTAATTATAATTTCGATTTTATTAATGTCGTAATATTTTTATATATATGATATATTAATATTGTAATATTTATATGTGTATATATATATATATATGAAATATTAAATTTATGTAAATCCTCTTTGCGTATTTTATGTCGCTTTTGTAATTAATACAGCTCTTTATATTATAGAGACAAACATAACTTAATTGAATATCATAGCTTAGCATATTCCATTTGTTTTATTACGCGTTCTATTTCTGCATAACTCCGTTTGATTTATGCACAGAAATTAATGTATGATTCGTGTATACAGAAAGTGCCATTTTACAAAATTGCCAATAAATAATCCGGTACGATTTAGTCGGAGCACGTCGTTTATAATATTTTCCGACGTACGCAATCAAAATAAATCACAGATTCAAATCAAGATCGCAGTCAATCATGAAATAGACGTTTTTTTTCTACATTTCTTTGAGTCGTGCTAGAAAAATAGATTTATTTTGCAGCACGAGTTTCCCCTTTACATCGTGCGATATGACGGTTATTATTTATCTCAAGGACAAAGAATATGAGCAAACTCCTTTCTCTCTTTACATTTTTCATTTTATCCCTTGTTTTTCTCAACTATCTTTGTAAAGAAGATTGTAACAGAGAAACAGAAATAGACTATAATGATGAAGCATTTGCTTTTTGGTTCATGTCGCGTTTAATGCACCAGCGATGAAAAGCTAAAGATTATAATGGAAAACGTGCCGATTTTTATCTCTAATATTTATTATTTTTATGTTATTTGTTTATAGTAAGCAAGAGATGTACGATTGCATATTTTGTTAAATATAAATGTGATTTTATTTTTCATGTATTTATGTGTGAACCTAGTGTATTATATCGTAGAAACTTAAATAATTAAAAAGTTTTAATAGTTTTATTTTCAATAATTCTATAGTTGTTAATAGTTTAAATAAATAGGTTGGACCATTAAACCAAAAAAACAACAAACTAAGACATTATGGTATTTTATTCTAGAAAGGCATATTTTTATGTATTTGTATATGAAACGTTGATTCATTTTTAAGAATTCTAAAATAATTGTTCTAGAATAATTATCGTATAGTTTTTGATAAATTAATTTTTTTTTTCTAAAGAGTTTGCATTTTGATACGTAAGAGTAGGTTTTCTTTCGGACGAAATAAATTATAAAATATTATATATGCATATTATTATATTAAAATATTATTATAAAATATTTTAATAATGCTTATGGTTACCATTTTGTTTAGGAAATGCATGAATATATGTTTAGAACTAGGTGATAGCTGTATTAGAAAAGGCAGAACTCTTGAAAATCGATTAATGTCACATCTGGGGAGTATTTGTACATGTACGCATTTGCTCGTGATTATTTTATTTTAATGGATGTGTTTTTTTAAAAAGAACTTTTCCTAGAACTCACGTAAAATTATAATTAACTATTATTATCAATTATAATTTTGAGAATTTTTTGACGAAAAATAGGAAAAGAAATATCACAAAGTGAGTTACTGCGTGAACTTCGCAGTTTTGTTTTGGAATATTTTTTTTGCTTCGAAGATTAGAACTAATTATTATTTTATTATTTTAATTATAAAAAGTTATAAAATTATTGAAAAAATAAAACCAAAACTTTTAATTATACGGGAGAGTTAATATCGCACTGGTTTCCTAAATCGTATCTCATCAATTTTTTTATTTAATAAATATAAACGACATCTAAAGCTAAAAATAAATGAGGAATGGAAAATGTAGACAAAAATTTATCTAAAACATTCTATTTTGTCTGTGCTACAAAATTAAAAAAAAATCAGATACGATTGATGTAACTTGTAATCAATTTACATATCTTAGCTGATAATTTAATAATGCAGTTTTTTTTAGCTTTATACTTTTTTACTAAAAGTAGATTTTTATTGTAGAATATTTTACATTTATTTAATATATACATTTATTATTATATGTATAAAGATTAAATCGATATTTATAAATAAACACGTTTCTTAAATCATACTATTACAAGGTTTCTTAAATTGTATTGGATTTGAGACAATTTTGTTTAAAAAAAAGTAAAATTTATTCAGACAAATAAAACTGGATTAAAAAATAAGAGCCGAGTTATTTTAAGTAATTTTTGACAAAATGTTAATAAGCAGTTAATAATAGGTCTTAAACATCAAGCTAAAATGCGTAATATTTATTTGCGTACAAATTCGTGCCAAATAGGGAATATTATGTAAAATATTATAATATCTTGATATGATATTGGCAACTTTCCTCTATATGAATATTTAAAAATGATATATTTTATTTACACACATTACATTTAGTCACCTGTATGTAATGTATGGTAATATAGGTTATTCGTTTCCATATCGTGCATATCTTTAATTAGAGTTAATGTGTTATTAGAATTAATGTTTTATTTGCTTTTGCTATTTACTTTGTTGTCTACTTTATAGTTATTGTAAATGATATAATAATATCATATTGAAATGCAAATTACTATAATTATGATTGCTTTTGTTTATAGTAATTATTATTTGGTTTTGTATAAACAACACACATATATAAGTGTTAAGATATTTGTGAAATAATGATCTTTTTGAAATTTGTCATAAAATTATTTATTTCTTAATTTTTTTATATTACAGATATGGAATAAGAGTAGATCCTAGACAATGGTTCATTTTCCTTAGCGGTAAAAACGATGGAGGCGAAGAATATCCCTCATTGTTGCTGATTTGCTGTAAGTAAAACTGCCGATATGTCATTTTACAATCGTTTGACGAAAACATAACTGTCAATGTTCGTGGCCTCGATTACAAAATGATCGACGTTTATTATAAGAAGCTTTCGACTGCGTCATTTTGTCGATATCAAGAGAAGTGTGTCAATCGGAAAATTATTGATAACGTTTTTTTACTATTCGATAGCTTGAAATAACTTCTTGATAAAGAAGAAAACAAGACATCTTTTATACATTCTATTATCTATTCCGGACATGTTAATAATATCGAGTGAAAATTATTTGTTATATAAATTTATCAAATATTACATTGATTTTACCAAGTTACAAAATAATAATAGAGTCGTGGAAATAAGAGAATGTTATTGTTAGAGTGCAGTTCCTGTCATCAAATATTATCATCTAATATAATGTGTTAAATTTCTAATTTTGGAAATGATAACAAGGCTGGAAATGCAAGTTATTAAGCATTTATGTATTAATCTCGTCGTCATTGCTTGAATTTGTTTTGCTTTTATTATTTTTATTCTGAATTTTTTTCTCTTTAAAATTACAGTATTAATAAAATACGAAAATTATTAAAGATTTATATAATATATGATTGCGAAAAAGGATTGTGTTTTTTTGGCTATTACAAACTAGAAGATTGAACTGCATTAGTGGGGAAAGGAGAAAATAGACTTTAAATTTCGCTTTTATATCGAGGGTTTCCGGGATCGATGCACCAATATCCGCCGTAATTCAATTTTAACGTTTTTTGGGCACTATGCTTTTTTTTATTTAACTTGTACATAATGTGAATTCCCATTAATGTAATTGTCGAATAATAGTGAGAATGGCTCCGAAGAACCGTAATGAGATATATGATTTTGCCTTTGAACGGCTGAAAGAGGCAGAAATGATACGTATATTAAAAGAAAGAGTCAGTAGAATAATAAACATTCCAAGAATTCAAAGTTGAATTTTACCTTCTCCTGACAGCCATCCACTGATATAGTGTTATACCCGAGCAGTACTATAGAAATTAATAAAAAAAGAATAAGGAGAATGTGCTAAAAGGGTTCAGTAAAATGAAGTGAGGAGCGCGCGGGGGTGGTGTCAGTGGCGCTGATATGAGATGGGGAAAATGAAGGTTTGTTTCTGTCTGGCAAACTGGCTGTTGTTTTAGTTATCTCGTTACAGTGCGCATTGCAAAATTACAAAAAGGTGGAAACAATTTGGCGAGGTAATTTTCTATCTCGCCAGATCTCATTGATTCTGAATATTCTCTAAATGTCGTTTATTCAGAAGCAACATTCGAGCGTTTTTGCAATACAGTATAATTTGCTGCGCTGCTTCTTCATTTCTACGATGCGGGAAGAACTTAACAGACGAATCTTTTTTGTAATTTATAGTTTGCTATCTCGTGTGCTTGTTACTGGAATTATTGTTTCATTTCAAGCGTGTGGCATATATGTTTCTATTTTCTATTTTGTTAAATACGTATTATTATACATACAGTATAAAATATAATAGTAACAATAAATAATTAATTTATTTTAAATTAAAGTAAATTTAGTTTTAATTAAAATAGAATTAAATCAACACGATAGGTGAGAATAATATTTTTTCAAAAAGCTGACATTTACAAAATTGTCTATCAAATTTTACTTATCAATTCGATACAATTTCGCACAATGTTTGGTAGGTTAAACTCTTTAAATGCTATAATATAACGCTTTTAACGTAGACTTTTAAAGCGGATCGAAATTCAGCGAGTCTCCCGTGAGGCATAAATTCCAAGGCACGCATCGTGCCTTTAAACAGAGAACATATTCCTCGTGTATTGTCCCTTTAGTATCGCGCGGGTGTGCTCGCTTGTTGTGCTTTCACCCGAGGTTGCAACACTATAACTTACATGCGCAACAACCGGATACGCGTGCAGCTTTAAACGCGGATTGCACGCGCTATGGTTACATTGTGATAGATCAGGCATTGCCTGTAACCGAAAAACGATAAAAAAAGTTTTGAAATTTTAATCACAAAGTAGAATGAAAAATTATACAATTAGTAAAGCGATTTTTCTCACTCTCATTATACTTATATTAATAAAAAATATAATTTTATTATAATATTACTTACATATGTTTACATTTGAGAAATGTAGATAAAATAAAACGATAAAACTGATAAAACATAAAAATTATATACGTTATATTATCTGATTTTTTACGATATGATTTTTCCGTTTTATTAATTTTTTCGTTTGAAAGATGAATAAAATATCCATTTTTATTTGGTTTTACTTAAAAATGTTATACTATCAATTTGTTAATAGAATTACAGTATCAATTTTGATGATATTTAGAGAGATTATTTACCTTCACATTTTGATATCGCGCTCTAAAAAAATCTTTCTAAATATGATTTCTACCTATTTATATTCTTAACGTTTTCAATCCCTGGTACAGATTGAACGCGGAGGTTTACGTCGGACAGGCCGCCAGGGGGGGTTGCATCATTTACACATAAGGGAAGGTAATGCTCATGGGAAACTACGGCTAATAGCTTCCGTATTTTAGAATCTGCGCCGTACGCCGTCGCTCCTTCCGACGGGATGCTAAACTCGTTTTCTTTTTACATTCAACCCTCGGCCTTCTTTCTGCCTGCTCCCACGACACCTCCCACGACCCTTCGTGGCAGCAGGCAGAGTGTTTTGTTCCTCGCGTATCTTGCGCGACCCCTCGTATAATAATTTTTATGGCAAGCGAGCCGAAATTGCTTTTTAAACGCGAGATTTTTCGCAACAGCCGTTTTGCGATTAGAGTATTAATTATTAGATGAGCTAGACATTTTTTTCGACGAGTTAGCTTATTTTATAAATCACGAAGGTAGGACATATGCATGTCTTTTTTCCCTCTCTTCTTTTCCTTATTTCATTTCGCATTCGCGGTACGATTTATGTCCTTTATTATAATATTATTCAAGCTTTTCGCATGTTGTCTGTAAACTGAAATGACGACACATCAAACGCGCTGTTACGGCAGATTTCAGTGGATAGAAGTACATACATAAAAAACGTCGAGCTCAAAAACAACGTCGAATTGAAAATTTGTTGTGTGCATTCCATGACAATGCCAGCGGTGCGAAAATACTGAGCTAATAAAGCCATAGGTTTGTTATCGACGCGAGGAGAGTATCAATAGTTTGTAGTTGTATATAGGTTTTTTTTTTAGATGTAATAATTGCATTTGTTTAATAAAGCCCTTTAATACAATTTGCGTTTTAATTAGAATTTTTAGATTTATATTAATATACGTACATATATACAGATATACATATGGAGACGTGTGAAAAAATAACATCATTATTAATAGCAAACATAAGATAAGAATTTTTAAATCATTTAATTATTGTAATAATTAAATTTCAACTAGAGTTTATTTTACTTTCGTAACAAATAATTAGCTACATTTGCTGAAAATAGAAATAGGTTACATAATTAATATGCATATATGCAATTATACACGTACAGAAATGTGAAAATATAAAATCATTATTAATAGCAAGCATAAGATTGCTATTAATAATCTATTGGATTATTTATTCCGCGTATTGTATCAAGCAAATTATTTTTAATTAATTGAATTATTGATAATTGATTCTCGATTAAAGCTTATTCCACTCTCGTAACGAATAATCAGCTGCTGAAGATAGAAATACGTTGGTTTAGAAATGACATCACGGATGGAGAAGTGAAAAGAAAAGCGGGTAGATACCGAATTCACCTTTCGCTCTTTCAAATTTCCGCCTTCAAGGTTTTCATGGCGGGGAAATGGACCTTTCCCTAAGAACATGTAGCGGTGTCCGTTTGGCGGTTTTCCGGAAGTTCGAAGACGGCAAGTTTCAGGATAACTTAAAGTTAACTGTAACTCAATGCTCGCGGCCCTCAAGCCGCGTAACGAGTCTGGGGCGAAATGTGAAAGGGTGTACCGACGAACCACCACCGACCTATCCAGGCAACCGCCACGATAGCTTTACTGGCGAGAGGGTTTGTTCTCATAACGCCGACAACATTGTCGGCACCCCGCCATGGCGTATCTTATTCTCTGTTAGTCGAGTGTTAAGACCAAACTCAGCGAGATTTGCATGCCACGTCTGTGTGAATTTCGCCGCAACGTGCCGGAAACAACCGCGTCGCGGTAAAGCAATTAACGACTGTCTGTTGTATCGGTGCCGATCCTTCCATGTTACTTGTAACAGTATTCCGCGAAAAAGGCTGCTGCAAGACATGTGTAATAATCTTATGGCTGAACTCAAAATTATTTGAGTAATTAATTTATTTTTTGGATTACGTTAAATTATTGTTCGAAAATAATATGCCATTTAAGGGGATTCAAAATTACCGACAGCACGTGAATTACAGATTTTGAAAATCTCTTTTTTGGCTACAAGGATTGATAAATCCTTCTCCACAATTAAAGTGCTTACAAAAACAACATGCGGAAGCTAATATTATATAATAATTCATATAAAAATGATAAAAAATTGAAAAGTGACAGTCTTTTATATTAAATAAATATTGTTACGTCGTAACAATATTTATTTAATATAAAAAGTTCTACGGTATGTTCGTGCAAGAGATATAGCGTCCGCGTTTGGAATAACATAACAGAATATTAATAAAATGACTTTAGAAGTTTAGTAAAAAAGATTTTTAAAATCTGTAAAAAATTACTCTCGTGCATCTGTGAGGGTGCGAGATTGAAACACAAACTCACGTCACACGTCATTTCTAAAAGGTCACAAATATTCCTAGTAGAAACCTATCTTATTTTGTGTGTATAAATTGCAAAACTTTTATATATTAAGCAAATATATTGTCAGGTTGGGTTAAATTTTGGTCGATAATATATAACAACTTTTGGATCCCCTTAATGATTCTTTTTATTTTCTTATTTAGTTTTTTTTTTTTAATTTTCTCTTTTTCGCAGAACGATTGAAGCAGTTTCATGCAGGCGATCTTACGCGGATCGCATTTAGTTTAATTCCCAAAACAATTATTACTTTTTCTTCATCTCTTATCCAATTCGCTATCAAAATTGTAGCAGTATCGTGAATGAGTTTTACGAGAGATGAAACTTTAAAAGGACCAATGGCATGACCAGACACCAGCGGAATGAGGAAATTTGCGTGATAGGGATCGCTTTCGCGTTAATTTCAAAAGGCGAATGTCCGGGCTGGGTTTTCACGCCGGTCGTGCAATGTTATACGTTTCGCCATTCGCGCGCTGCTCATTAAAGCACAGAATGGAAAACGGGACAAGCGGATCGTCGTATGAATTAATCTGCGCACGAGCAACACGGCGCGCAAGTAATCGAATTAAATGCGAGATTGATCTAAATCCCTCGCGAGATCCCTTCGCATGCATTCACTATCTGCATATCTCTCTCGTTTATCGTGGGTTATGCACACGGCCAGAGTAAACATAGACTTATTACAAGTGCGTATCGATCGAACCATTGTATGTTTTTTCGCTTCGTGCATTTCTGATTAGAGATGTAGAATTTTCCCTGCTTTATTAGAATCTTTTACTACTGTAGTTTTTTTTTTTTTTTTTGTTAAAAAAAATCAGTAAAAGTAAAGAAAAAGTAGTGGCCTATCGTAATATATTATCACGATGCGCATAATATAATGCATTAATTACACACTAATTTATTTATTTATCAAGAGAAATCGAGCAAGAGCGCGTTTTATTATTGATCGAATAAATAATTAATAATTTTTAGATGGTATTGGAAAATTGATCAACATTGGCGCGACAGAGGAGATGGGATATGAAAAATTCAACTTGTCGGAAATCGCAGAAAAATTGCGCAAAGCGAAGAGTAGATAAAATTTCATAATTTCTATGCAATTCCAAATAAGATTTCTTTTTCATAAAAAAATTTTGTGAAATTACGAATCAAAAACTGAAATAAAAATAAATAATGAAACATTCCATTTCGTCAAATTTATTTTAGAAAATTATATGCAATTGAGTTTCTGAAAAACCAAACTAATCAACTTTACTTTTTAAAGTTTCTTAATTTTAATACTAGAGCACTTCTAATTACGTTCATTGTGCGTGTGTATGTGTGTGTGTATTACTAAAATTAAGAAATTGATAAAAAGTGCAGTTGATCAATTTGGTTCCTGAAATGCTCGATTAATAAATTGTTTAAAGATCTTTTGTTCAACGAGCGTCACAAAATACTGTTCTAAAAAATTAAGAATATCATGAGCGAAGAATATTTTTCCATGATGAAAAGATTTCGAGATAAAAGGCTTGGAAGACGTCATTCTGCAGCAATCGTTTCAGAATTACGTTTATAAATCTCCTCTGTGTATTGCCCGAGATACGAAAATAGCGTCGGTTAAAACTCGCGAAAACCTCCGTTCGAGCGGCGCGAGCCCACTTCTGGATTAAGGAGATATAAAGAAAGATAGAGTTGTGTGAAAAAGGACTTGGTAAGGGGGTGGAAAGCGGATGCTAGAGAGTGAAAAGAAAGAGCGAAAGGAAGGCGACGCCGTATATACCTATATACAAAGCTTGCTGAAGAGTCGGAGAACGGGGTATGAAAAGAGGCGATTTTCCGTCCGCGGTTTACGTTGCCTCTTTATTGCCAGTAGCGGCGGCGTCGCCACCAACATCACCACCACTATCCGGAGAGTCCGTCGAGAGTAGTCTGAACCGCGCGCGTCGAGTGCTAATTACGAATAATTATGAGTGCTAATTAAGGCCTTCCTTTGCCGCGTCGACACGTCAACGTGCGATACGTCTGCGCTTTTACGTTCGGTATAAAACCTGTGCTAACGCCCGAGATGTCCTAAAAAAGATCGATTTAAAGTTCGCTAAAAGCATTTAAAAGCAAGCTAAATATTTCGTACACGATACGTATAAAACGGTTACTTTGTTGAAATAGCACACGGTTTGTACATAACTTATCGTCTTCGGATCAAACTTTTACTCGCGCTTGAATTTTTAAACGATTTCAGTGATGAAATAAAAACAAGAACTAAATGTTGAAAAATAAAAGTATTTACCGATTTATTGAAAAAATATATTTCGCGACAATCTTCGCGTTAATTTACTTTAATTACTGTGTCAGCAAAAAGAAGAGATAAGACACTCCGCTCTGCTTGCCTGGCGTCCGGCCAGTTTATCAAACTTTCATAAAACACGTCGAAAGAATGTCGCCGACTCGATGTCAGAATCTAATTAAGATCCGCTTCCTACCAGAATTTGATCTCCCTCTCTCTCTCTCTCTCTCTCTCTCTCTCTCTCTCTCTCTCTCTTTCATCTCTGCCATTTCTCGCGAGCTGTGCCGTGTAACTAGCCATCTTCTGGTTTGACGCGATGATTCGCAGCCAACGCTTCAAGAGATAGGAGAGACTCATCGTAAAAAAAGTAAAAGTCTTAATTAGTGGTCGAGATCGGAGAAGTGCTTGAGGGTGGAGGTCGATTACTCTCGAGCCTGTAAATGTCAGTACACACTATTACTGCTTGTCCCGTACTGATATTTGTATATTTGACTATTTCTTTTTCCTTTTTCTTCTTTTTTTCTCTTTTCCTATCTTCCAAATGAAAAACTTCATCCCGTTAACACGATTATAACGGCTTCGTCGTTATATGACATATTACTGTAATTCGTTAAGGTGTCTCTTTTGCTCTTCATGAAATACACATATGTGCTGCAGAAATACTTTTTTGTTTGTTTTTAGATTTAATTTTTGGCATATCTAAAGACACGAGTAATGTATCTGTGTGATAATTTATTTTTTAGATAGATAAATGCTTCAAATTCGTCGGATAAGTCAATATTTGTAGTAATATTTTTATTAGTCTTTATACTCATCAGTTTACGTTTATTAAAGGTACTTTGATCCCTTTATACATACAATTCGAAAATATAATATTGGAAATATTTCACTTTTGTGCAAGTATAATGTAACAATATTAATAATGATAATATTTACGTATAAATACGATATATATAAAAAAGTTCATATTTATTCTATAAATATCTAAATGATTAATCTAATTGTACGTTAAAAGCGAAATGCGAAAAATAAAGTAAGAAACTTCGTCTTCTGTCACCATATAAATTTGATCGTAATAAAACTTTCAGGGCATCAGATTGCAATTTTAAACGCAACATAGATAAAAAAATGTAATAAATATGAAGATTAATTTTTCTGATACCTTTGCGAGATAAAATAATGTATCCTACCTTGTCAGAAAGTCTGTTTTTGCTCGAACAACTATTTTTTTTTTTTTTTTTTGTTTTTATTGGATCTTATGACATACTGCATGGCAAATACTAAGAATAAACAAGCTCAGCGCCAAACAGGCCGAAATATTTCATCGATTTTTCGACGTTAACGTCCGCTAGCTTTCGTGCGATAAAATGCATTCGAATGCCAGCCTCGCAACATTGGCATCGCCATATCGTTTTAACGACAACCGTCCATCGTTCATAAATTCGGCCCGTATCCGTCATGAAACAAACCGTCGTTCGTGAAACATTGTTCTCGGAACATCAAATGGAGTTTGAAAGTAGATCAAAGAAAAAATGCATACGCTTGTGACGAAATTACACTGTGCAATCACCGCGGCTCGGTTTGCTACGCGTGATTTGTCCGTCGCCCATTAACCCTCCTCGTCCCCTCTCCGACCCTCGTCAAAACCCATTTTTTTCTCGTTTAATTCCTCTTGGACGAAGCGAGCTTTGAAGGCTTTTGCGATTTTCACCCCACAGTCGGCGTGAAAAACCGAGCGAATTTCCACGACGAAAAGGGTTCCATTAATATCTATTAGCGAGCCGTGCTCGACATCGGGCGGATTTATACATCTCCCCCTCGCCCTCCTTTCTCTTTCTCTCTCTATCCAAATTTCTCCTTGAATCTCCTATCTGTCGGAATATCGCGAAAGAAAAAAAAAAGCCAGAAAACGAGCGACGGGAAAGGAAAGTCGGAGGTATTCTGAAATATGAGACGTCGTTTGTTTTCATTAATTAACGCCAACGTTGGAGTGTCAGACGCCGAAACCGATACGTTTTCCGGATTATCAATATTCCAGCACAACGATGCGGTTCCTCGTATTCATTACTAACAATTTTCACTTTCGCGCTCGTATTCCACCACCTATTTCACCACGAGGAGAGCGAGAGGAATTTCGTTGCCTCGCGGCGTTTTCCAGATTCTATCTCTGGACTTTTAGGCATAGATTGATTGGTAGGGTTTACAAGTTATACGCTTGTGGGAAAGATACACGCGCGCGAATAATTTTATTAAAAGATTTACGGGCAGAAAATATTTTTAAATCACGGAACTTCGAGTTAAAAAAAAATCTCTTAAATTTAGGACGATTTGGGAAGATACATATATCAAGACTTTTCTTTTTTTATGAATATTAATTTGCAAATAGTAGTACATATATAATTTTAGTATTAATTATTAATGAACAAACTTGCATTTAAAGCAGTTCGTGCATCTCCTACAGCGTTCAACTTTTTAACTTATGGTTAATTTATGCTCATTTTCTTGTCTCCTTTTTTTATTTTGAAAACATTTTTCTGCAAAATACGTTATCGAGGTAATTTTAATCTTATTCGTTGGTTAGGTAAAAGGGATTGTTTTCGTCACTTTATTTCAATCCTCTTATCAAAACAGCTGTGTGCTTCCAATTTCTGGGACAGTTTTGCATTTCGAATGCGCTTAATTCACCGAATAAACGCTTTCGCGTTTTTTCTCCTTCTACGTGCGAGCTCGTAATTTGTCCGATAAAGCAAGTCTACGAATCACCGGAGACTAAAAACAGTAATTTGTGAAGGGTATTCAAATTCAAAGAGCTTGTATTTAATCGACGTGAGTAACAATCGTCATCTAACTTTTGTTCATCGTACTTCGATACGGGTTGGTCTTAAATTTCTTTGTGTCCAGCAATGAAACACGAAAATGAATGAAATTAAGTAAAATTGACAATATGTAAAGCGATAATAAGTAAAAAGGTTGCAAAACTCGTCACTTTTATTTTACTTTATTCGCACGAGAGAATCGATGTTACGCATTATGTTTATGTAAAACAAACGTATTCTTTAATTTTATAATATTACTTTTATTATTAAATTAATGTTTTTCACGATATTATTTTTATAATGCATTTGTTATCTTAAAATAATATACTATTATATTAACAAAATATATATTGACACTAATGTAAATTTTAATACATATTGCAATGGGTACACAAGCCAACGAGTTTGATAATCCTCTTGGGCAACATTTGTTCTCGTAAATCAAGTTAACGTACAAATTCGTCGGGAAAATGTGAAAACATTCATTGAGCTGTAAAGTGATAATAGTGTCATTATTGAAGTTTACAAAGTAGCAAAGTCTCAAACAAGCTTTCTACGCAATCGTTCAATCGATTGAAAGAATACAAAAGCTGCACTCGGTTTATTGTAACACGTTGCACAGTATGTGTGTGCGTGCGTGTGTGTGTGTGTGTGTGTGTGTGTGTGTGTGTGTGTGTGTGTTTGTAATTATTTTTTGCATTTTATTTTATGATAAACATTACCTGCATTAAAATGTTTGTTAACTGGAAATTGTATCGAGAATGACTTGACTTTTTTGAGTAGTAATGAAAGGAAGAGAAGTTTAGACTCTACATGGAAATTAATTGTGACTAATGTGTTCTTGATTGCCTGCTTGACATTTTATACGCGTCAGCATGCGACTTCTTTTCTTTGTTAGCTAAAATTAATTTGGGATTAGCATAACGAGCAACTCAGCGCAACGTTCGTAACTTAATAATAGTTTTGCAGAGGCAAAAATACTCGCGTACAATCATTACAGTAATATATGATATTTACGTGTAATGTGAAAACTAATAATTATGCTTAACCTATTCCGACCTATATATATCTCTTTTAATAATGTTTCTTGTATTAAAATTTCAAAATACAAAAGTTTGTCGGTGATAAAAATAACGTGATTATTTTTGTAATCATAACATAGACATTTCAATCAGAAGTGGCAGGCAAATAATTAAAAGTTAAAATATTCAAATTTCATAATTTTAAAACATTTCTTTGGAGGAACATGTCAGAATTTTGAAAAGCCAAAATTTGTGTGATATTCTTTGTAGTCGGATGAAAATTGTCATGTTTTAATGAAGCTTGACAGCTGCAGATTGTGTGTATTAATATATTAATAAATTAAATTTCTCGAAAGCAATGCATAGCCAATGTTTTCATTAAAGTCGCTAATAACTCGTACTACTAAAATTCTTGATGCGCCGCAGGCGCATGCATTTCCGGATCTTCGCGTCGGGTTTCTTCGACGTGATGCTTTCGCAATTCCCAATCCTGCGAGTTTGCCTATCATCCAGTTGCATCTCTTAAACTTATTTAAGTTTCGCCTATATTTTATCCCACAGCGGATGATACCTCGAAGAATACGATGAGCCACTCGCGGTGAAATCTTACCGAGTATAGCGACCGCTATCGCGTGTCTCATCCACGCTGAAAATCCACGTAATCTTCGAAAGTGTCCGAGTGTTCTCGGTTCTGGCAACGATGCTAGGAACGATAAGAGAAACGACATGAAATAAAGGAGAAATTTTGTATTTCGTCAAATTCCATTGTTAGGATCGATTCTTGAATAATCCCATTCGGGCGTAATTTTTGTATACCATACGAATCTGATTTAATATTTAAGTAAATAAAAGCTTTCTCTTAAAAATCAACATTAATTAAACGTTAAAATAAAATCTTGGATTAGCTCTTAAGATTAAAAATAATAGATTTTAATTTTTTAAAAGATTTACTTAATGAAATATTGAATAAAATGCATAATTAAAATTATCTAATGATTTAATTATTAGTTTTAAAATAATGTGCAACTTTATCTCGATACAAAAATTTATCCAAGCATTTATTTTTGCCATTTTAACAAAATTTCAAAATCGTAGAATTTACAACGACGCATTCATAACTTATGTTTCTGAAATTTCCGGAATGCGACAGTTTTCTTCGCGCAATAATGCAGGGCCGCATTGGAACGCAATTTCAGAGACGACTCTGCGATAAAAATTTAGACGACTAAACGATTACGAAACACACATTTCGTTCTTCTTCTGCAGATAGAGTTGGGATCGAGGACGATATTGTTTTCCGTGAACTCCGGGCGCGCGTCGGGCTCGATGTACGCCCAATCGTACTTCCGCTTTATATCGAGTGCTATTTTGGATGATTTATCGACGAGGCGCTTTCGTCGCTGCTAGTTCGATATCGGCTTGCTCTTTTTTTTTTTTTTTTTTCTGTGTGTGTGTGTGGGTGTGTGTCCTCCCTACCGAACGCTTCGAGAGCGACGCTTTCGATCACCGGCAGCATTTATCCTCACTGCGCAGCTTTCGCCACACACTCGCCTGTCCTCTCTTCTTTCTTTTTTTTCTCCGCATATCTCTCACTCGCTTCTATACCGTCACTCTGAGTGACAAGTCCTTGTCACTTCCTCTCTTCAGCTGGGATGCCAATCGGTCGACTGCACATTTCGATGTTCGGCCGGTTTCAAAAAGAGAGAAGAAGAGGGAAAAAGAGTAAAAGAGCGAGAGAATGACAAATTCGCGGAGAGCAACGTGAAGCCGTATGATCGATAAACTAGCCCTTTTGTTTTGTTTGTTTTGCAGATTCCACCGTACCGGTGGTCCTTTGTCTGCTGATCGAGAAAGGACTGTCTGTGGTGAGTGAATTTTTCTTCCAAATATTTTGGTATACATATGTATAAGGGGCGTGCGAGCGGAAAGTGAGCAAATCCAATATCCGGGTAATCGACTGAACGATAGTCGCGCGATACCGTAACTCGTTCGACAAGAGAGGCGTTACATTGTAATTTATTGCCCTTAATAGTGTCGACGCTTTTGCATTGTATCGATTGGAAATAAAAGAATTGGTGAGGCTACATCACTAACAGCTTTGTAAAATTTTGCGTACGATTAATTTATTTATTCTCTCGATAATCGTTCTCATATTTTTGTTAATGTATATTGAACATGTTTAATTGCAAAGCGATATGAACATATATTTTAATGAGTATCACCGATAAAAGAAAGTATTACGTAAGAAAATGTCATATTTAAGAAAAAATTTAATTTGTTTCTCTGTAATTTGTATTTGTTCATAGTCCGATTATAAATCTGATTATGATAATATTGTATAATCGGAGAAATACTTTGTGTAATATTTCTTTCTTTTTTTTCTTTAATATTTTTTAAATACACGCGCGATTAATTTTCTTTATTTAAATTATTCTATATTTAATATAAAATTATAAAGTTAATAAAAATTGGATAATAAATAAGCGCTTTATCCATGTATTTTATCATGAAAATAAATGCATTCGAGTTTCATTATATGAAACCTCAGAAAGAAAGTTCTTGAAGGGAAGTTATTTGTATACTTTTTCACTTCTTCTTATTCTTCTTTTCGCACTCGCGGCAAACATCGAGGAACAATCAAAAATAAAGAGAAAGATAAAGAGAAATAAACATGAGGAACCGAGGGACACATTGTACACATTTCACCTCCAATAGACTGTTTCTTCTCTTTTGTTTTTTTTTTTTTTTTTTTTTTTTTATAAGGAGACAGAGACTAAATAATAATGATATGAGGGAGAAACTCGTGGCGAGTAACTTTCTACAACTATAGGGAAAAGTACAGAAACACTATCAAGGGAGACATTTGTTGCGTTTTACCCTTCCTCGAGCTCTCGCTCAGCTTTTTATATTCGATGAACTGTCAGGTTCACCTCTGCAAAGTATTTCGAAACGTTACATTATCTGCCGTACAATGTAAGAAAAAACTATTTTATTCTATTCCACAAACTCTTTTTATATTATCAGCTTGGTCTCTTTTATAGGAATTATAAAAAATTATTTTATAATATTTTTATAGAAGTACAGTATAAACTTACCTACGCTACATCCAGTAAAATTCTATATCATAAATTTGTTTATTATAAATAAATTAAAAATTTTAAAATATCTTTTTACATTTTTTATAATAATTGCGTCATTAAAACTATCAGGGTTCTTCTGCAATGGCGCTTTTTACTATCCCTCAAACAACCGTCATAATGTCCAAGAATAGCGTTTAAAGTCAGCACAGATTATTGGCCGTAACTTTGGTCGAAGTTTGCGAACGAATCAATTCTATCGATTTGACGATCCCACGGCTGGTAGATAAGGGCGGCGATATTTTTCCCGGCTGCGAGGGTGAAAGTCGACGCGTACGGTGCCATACATAGTGCTTTATCTGCGCTGATAATGCCGGCGGACAGCAGTGGGATTTTAACGTCGGAAATCTCTTGCACGATGTTCCCTTATCGCTGTGTCGTAAAAGTGATCACCGACCGACGAAACGCGTCCAGTCATTCTCACATTGTGAAGTCCGTTGATTCCGAGCGTCATATGAAATAGCGACGCATTAATGGACCTTTTATCGCGCACCGTGATGTATTCCCTTATGACGAACATGTTCGTTAGTTATGTTTTGTGTTATGCAGTCCGTTATGTAAATATCAGTATAATTACGTTATATCACCAACGGTAATTTCGCGATGATCACTCGTACATCGAAAAATTGTCATGGATCGTGTCCCATGCAAACGAACACGTGACTTTTCGATTATTCCACGCGTAAAACTCAATTTAGCAGATTTACGATGGCAGAAATAAAAGATTGCGAATTAGGAATGATATAAAAATCGATGAATAATTTGACAAGAACATATATATTCTCTTTTGTATTTTTATGTAGACTATAGCGATATGTTTAGATGATTTCGCGTATACGCGGCTATTTAACGCGTAATCACATAATCAACTGGATATAATCCACTAGCTTGTCTGTCTTCAAACGTCGAACTCGATTAGTCAGTCTTCCTTTTCTGGAACGGAATCCCGTCATTGACACGCAAACTCCGGCGATAGGATCGGTACACGTAGTAATTACCACTCACTGATTAATCGCCGGCCGCTAATTGGCTAATAATTCGGCTAATAACGAAACGCATAATTACAACGTTGTATGAATAATTCGGCTGACATGGATCCCGCGTATGAATAATATATAGCAAATTAATACTCAGAACTAACATTTCGCGCACGTGGATAACTTCTGCTCGCGTTTTCGCATGCATTCGCGACCATTTACGTGATCGCGCTTACATTCGGATGAAATTGTCGGATTTTATTATGCAAGTCGCTCGTGTGCAATTCGTCCCGTTTGATAATTTAACGCACAGTTATCTGACGGCATGGAAAAACTTATCGGTCACGTTCGCTTGCAAGCTGCATTTTTTAACTGCCTTGTCAACCGCGACAATGTGATATGCGACGCATTTGTAGTAAAGATATGATGACTCCCGTGATAAATGTATCCATTTTCACAGTATAGCGTTCTATCTTTATTTAACATTTATACATGCTTACGCTTATCTTTAGCAGCAAAAAAAATGACATAGATAAATATTTTTAACTAAAAAATAATTTTTATTTATTATATATATGTATACATATATGATATTGCAATTAAAAAATAAAACTGTGTTATATTAATAGCCTCGATAGTAATTAATTTAAAGATTTCAATAAAACTGAATGTTGTTTAAATTACGTTTAAACTTACTGATTTTCAACAAAAATTTTTAAATTATTAAACATTTTATTTAATACATTTAGATAATAAATTCTTGTCATTAACTTTGTCCTGCACGATATTAAACCCGTTTTAACACGGTCAAAAGAATAAACAAATTGTGTTAATTCTACTTTTTGTATGTCCGGAATCTATGATGTGTATTGCTGCATAAATGTTTACATGTACACCATTCTCCGTAAATTCATGATATTCTTTTGTGTACTATAATTGGGTCAAACGCTACGTAAATATTTGACCGGACAAAAACGTGCTTTCCGTTTTCCATATTGTCATGCGAATGCTGGGTGATTTCTAAATCGCAAGCGGATCTTAACTTTTAACTGCGTGATATCATTCGTTACATATTTTTCAAGCTTTATTATTATATATATATATATATATATATATATATATATATATATATATATGTATGTATGTATGTATGTATGTATGTATGTATGTATGTTATATGCGCGTTCGTTTTTTTATCGGTAAATTTTTAATTAGTAAATTTTTTTACGAATTGTTACAAATCAGATTTAAATAATTTTAAAAGATTATAAATTATTTGCGTGATATAACTAAACTCGAAAAATCTAAAATTATAAACCTCTTTAATATCTTATCTTCCGCGACTGCAACTCATTAATTAGTTCAGATTTTGGCAGACAATGTGCTTTCGACGAAGAGGAATTTCTTCTTAACTATCCTCTGAAGATCTTGTGCATTCTTCACCGGTTAAGTTTCGTGGAAGCTGTAAAACTGCATTCTTTATGGAATCTATTCTAAGCCCCTAGAGGGGGATAATTAGTTCAGGATACAAAACTTTACGAAGTACGAGGGTGCAAATGAGGAAGGCGCTATTGTTTTTGCAGCTGAGGCTGCAGTGTGCGACGCAGAAACGAAATACTTTTCGAACAAGCGAATGTTTCTCACCGTGGACATCGAGACGTTTGTTTCCGCGCCATAATAACTTGCCAGTGATAAATCACGTTTATGCGATACTTTGTCAAACGGCTCCGACAGCGCGTTTAAATAATTAACCTTTTGTCCCAGACGGGTGTGTAATTTTTTATTGAATTCTATAACACAGGCGCGGGATCCAACTGCGCGATCTCACGAATGAAATACCGTGATTCAATTTTGCAAACGCTGTGACGACAGTTGTGATTTATATCTTTCTTTGTAATGTATTTTATTCTGCTAATTAATCCCGTAGTAATCTCACGTTTTGAATATTCACAGTAATTTCATTCACACACACAGGCATTTTACCCTTTACTGAAGCAACGCTTATTTATAAGCGCTATTTCTATTTGGATTGGATTTAAAAATAATCTTAAATGAAAATTGATTTCTATATAGTTAAGACATTTGGCTGAAAACTTTATTATTATAAAGAAGATCAAAGGATTATTATTTATATTTTTAAATCAAAGAATTGTTATTTACACTTTTTTAATTGAGAATAAAAGAAAAATATTTTACTAGTAATTGCGATAGTAAAAAATTTGCTTGAATTCTATCAATTCATCATCCACGTCATAACGAATTACACAAGTTTATATAATCCATTTTTGTTTCGTTGTAACGTTTAACTTTTCGTAAATTTCACCACAGGCGCGCCACGGATTACGTCTCGATTCCGATACATCATGCATACCTACATACATAGCGGTGATTTACATGTATGGTCCAGAATTCCGTCGGTTTCCAATTAAGCATGTTGAAAGCGTAAACAGAAGAATTGCTATATTTGCTCTTGAGATCTAAAATTATAAATTATAAAATATTAAAACTCATTTATCCAATTGTATGTAATTTTTTATCGTCTCTGTACGTTTCATAACATTTACAATGTTTTTCATCACATTTAATTATTTACATTAAAACTTATTCAATTAATTAATTTTTTGCGGTAATAGTTATCTTATAACTATTGCATAATACTTTAATAACATGTAATGATTAACTAATATCAAAAATATATTAAGGTAAATATATGTTAAGATAATAATTTTCGAGACTTGTCATTTATTATTAATTTTTATAGTTGAAATAATATTGATTTTTATTACTTGACTAATTGTATCTTTTGTATTTCGTATAGCAAATTTTAACTATTATAATTTCTTTTCTTTTAGTAAAACTTTTCAATAACTGATCAATTATGGCGATTATTAATTAATTAAAATTATATTTAAAAAGTTATTGAATATAAATTGAATTTAAAAAATTATTGAGTGTAATGTTAAATTTAAATTGAGAAATAAAATTGTACAAATAAATTGAATGAAAAATAGAAATTAATTCTTTTTTAATTTAGACATTTTGAAAGAAGTAAAATTATGTGATTTAATTAAAATTATCTGATGTAATTAAATTAAGAAAATAATTCATAGCATTTATTGTGACAATTTAATTTTATTTTCTTGATTCATTCAAATTTAAATAATTTTTACATTTTGTCAACTGTTTGTTTTAAATTAAATAAATATTTTTTATTTTTTAATAAAAAAAATGAAGATATTTTTAATTTATATATATACATATAAACGAATATAACTGATAAATTAATATATATATATATATATTTGTTTTTATATTGTTTCTTTTTTATTTTCCCTTATCATAGTTTATTTCTCAAATTATTTTTAATTTGCGACAGAAAATTGTACTTACTCGCTCTCACAACAGCGTTCATCATTTTAGTTCCTCTGTCATCACTTTTGCATTCGCGATATGTGTGCAAGTCACTTCTTACGTATCTTTTTATTTTTTGTCGCAGGATATCATAGCTCATGGCCCGGGAATGGTGTTCCACGTCATAAACCTCGTCGTGATGGTACTGATGCCGATGGTAGTCATCCACGTGAAGGATTCTGGATTCAGTCTGGGTAAGTGCCATTTTACGTATCGTTTCATTCACGGATTTTTCGTGTATATGGATCGATTGAAATAACGTTCAGGCTATATGCAAGTAATGTTCTCGAATTACTATTATCTCGCCTCGCGATTAAAATAATACTAGCGTTGTCATGCACGCGAAGAGGTGCAAGTTTACGCAGTCACTCATCGCGATTTGAAACTATTCATGACATTCACCAGCTGCGCGCTTATCGGGCGAATACATTTTTTCCCGTGACACATAATTAATTCTGAACCCGCTCGTGCACTTTGCTAGTGTATGTATTCCATTCATATGTGTCTGCAAGTATATACAAGAACATCATTCATAAAAGTGTTAACGGAAGCAAATCCAAAGCCTCCTATAACAAAGAGCTTTTCATCAAACAAAAACCTTTTTCTAATTATATTGCGAAATATTATAATTTGTTGTGTGATGCACCATTAAAGAATCACTCCAGTGTTATTATTTTCAACAGATTATATATTGTACATTATCATTATGTGAAGAATTAAGGTATATATCGCTGAAAATAAGTGATTCTTAATTGTCTTCCATTTCTACATTCATTTCGGAATAGCCCATCGTTCTCAGAGGAGAGACGTATCAAAAATTGCCTTGTCAAAAATTCTATCTAAATGCAATATGTATGGTTATCCACGCAAATCGATGCATCGGGAAATGCCGCGGAGGGTCGTAGAATTCACATGCAAATGCAATTACTTTGTAGTCTCTTTTATCTACAAAACTTTATGAGTGCTCGCATCGTTCATCTTGCATTAGCTTGCATATTAGAATAGACGACGGTTATATATATATATGTATATTAGGCACTTTAATTTTGTATTTTTTCATTGAAAAGCGTGAAATATCGAATTCTGTTCAATCCCATTCTAGAACGCGCGTCATCAATTAAATGAAAAATCTAATCAAAATCTTATTCTTTTTCTTCACAGATTGTATGTCATAGTTTCTTTTTGTTTGAAGAAAAGTAATTAAAACGTGACTGCGTTTGCGAGCACTAAAGCAGGCAGCGCGCTTGTCTAATTAAAAGGATTTAAATTAATTCTCATGGAGCAGACGCACTTCGTAAGCGAGCGATCGATTCGATAGGTGTATTGTCGCGCGCGGCGATCTAATTTCCCTTTTTCAATCTGAATAACGAGTAATCACAAAGAAAAGTTAGAACTTTATGAAAAATCTCACCCCAACTTTAATTAAAAGATCTTTAATCGCAGTCGGCGAGAGACACCGAGCTCTAATAAGCCAGTGTTTTTCCGGTAATCTCGTTTGGCATTTTACTTATAATATTTCTGTCATTTACATTTTATATATATATATATATATATATATATATATACATACATATATATACAAATAAATAGTTGTGAAAGAGTTCTCGCCAGTTTCTCGAGCGAAAGAAACGAATCGACGTATGCTTCTTTGGTATAAGAAAGTCCTCGAAGTGAATCTTGTACTGTCAACTTTATATATATACTGTTATCAAATAGTATCTCCATCGTCCGTCTTTTACGACGTTTCGGCGAGGCTGAAGAAGGTTTTGATTCCGTCGCGATATTCGACCGTCTACGACATGGTCGACGGCACGGGAGACAAGATTTGCCGATCGATCGCAGTTTGAATAAAACATGGAGAATGCGGGCTTGTGAAGAATAGTATTGTCAGAACTCAAAGCATCAACAAAGAAAGATCTTTTAATTTCATGAAAGATACATGTGCAGTTAACTGCATGTATGTATTAGGCATATTTTCCGTTTTCAATAAATAACCTGATAAGTATTCAAAGACACGAAGAAGAATTTGAATTCAAAATAAACGTTATTTTTTTCCTTCAAGGTGCGAAAGAATGAATGAATTTTGCACATCCGTTAATT
Organism: Anoplolepis gracilipes; assembly: GCF_047496725.1. Lineage (NCBI taxonomy): Eukaryota > Metazoa > Arthropoda > Insecta > Hymenoptera > Formicidae > Anoplolepis > Anoplolepis gracilipes. The sequence goes on along the minus strand of NC_132970.1, from coordinate 20,121,042 downwards.
TAGCAACTATATAATATAATTACTGATATAGCTATTATAATTAGATGAATTTCAACTTTAAACGCTATTATATACGAATATTCGTAGGGACATTAGGACATTAAATTACGAATATGTAATTTAAAGTTCGTAATCATAGAAAGTTTTCTAAGTCGTTCTTTGTGGCCGCGATTTCACACCAGAGAACTCGCAGATTGAACGAATGACAATGAAACTTCAAAGTTGGATCGAAGCTTTTGAACTTCGACAGGAGAACATATGACCTCCTATCATCGGGGATGCAGTGTAGCCGAAGGTGAAGGATCGTCACGCTTCAAACTCTGTTAGATTTACCTCACTATTACGAAACTAGAAGTGTTACCGTTCTTGTGGATATTGGAACATTTGAAAACTCGTTATCTAAATAATCATGATAGTTAAAAGTTGAATATTATAAATTGGTACGAGGTATAATAACTATATATCTATATATATATTGAAGAGAGAAGGAATTAATAATATCTACTACATATATATATAAAAGAATTAATTAATTTTGTATTATTTATAACAAAAGTAATATAACAGAAGATATTAGAAAAATATACATGTAAGTAAAAAACTTTTATCTTAACTATATATAATATTTGCGTATTTATATTTGCATATGATAGAATAAAGCAAAAAAAAAGATTATTCAAAAAGACGCTAGATACACAGAATATAACAGTTAAGAAGAAAACAATTCTCGGCAAAAATCTAGGACCTTTGACGTCTAGGAAATTTTTAAAAGACTTACTTATTCGTCTTTTATCTTTGTCCGTAAATCGTCAAGCATTGTGAGAGAATTCTCGTTGGTGTGAATGCATCTTTACATTCCAGCTCGCGTAAAGACATCAAGAGACCCCCGGTGTCTACATGAATGAATACACTTTTGAGTGCACACCCTCGTATACATCGCATGTTGAGGGGTTGAATTCTCGGGGTAAAGAGCGACGAGGAATACTACCGGCGATCCTAAGAAAGAAAGGGAGTCAGACAGATAGAGAAAAGAGAAAGAGGAAGACTTCTTTTGAGAGAATGAGAAACGTCCGTCCGAGTACTTGAACTAACCAAGCCACTGCACTCCCGCTTGCGAAACGCATTCGGTTACGGGAAGTTTTAAGAAGCGTTTACGCGGACCAAACTCGTACGAATCTTTACCTTTCTCGCTGTTGCATCTTCTAGTTTTTCTTTCTGCATTTTGAGTCATCGATATGAAAAGGTTTAATAGTGAATTTGTTTTAAGTGTGAATATAAATATCATTTCCTTTGTATCGGAAAATTCTTTCTTGATTGATTCTATGCTACAATTATTTTTATTAATTATATTATAGTTGTAATCAATTTGTTATTCATTTTTTACATAATAATGTGACATGTCAATCTATAGCTACTAAAAGAATTTCACTTTAATCAAAAAATTAATTACATTTTTTTACCTTTAGCACAGATAACCGATAATTCACTACTAAATGGTTCGTTAAATTTCCTTGATTTGCCTGTCCGTTATTTCGACATTGTTCGTTTTCACTTCGATAATTGTCGTTCCTTCAGTGCTCTCAGTGCAACGTTTTTTTTTTTTTTTTTTTTTTTTTCAATACGGTATCGAATGATTTAATTCTCCCGGTCGGACTTCTCGTCCGGTTAAACGGACGGAGTTAAAACACGCGAGACATTCGCGAAAAAATTACAGTGAGAGAAAGAAACGGAGAGAGCGCGTTGTCATCCATGGTCACACGTGACACCTAATACCTCGCTGTCGACTGTCATAATTACGACGGTCCATACAAAAACATCGACCATAGAATGTTGAATTTCTCTCATTCAGAAATATGCCTATGTCGGCCAACGAGTATGTTGCGTTTTTTTTTCTGTTGATACTGCGGAACGTGACACCCGATAGAAACGCGACATGGACGACCCGTACCTTTCGACCGTCTGGCTTTCTCGCTTCTCCCCACGGTCTCTCTGTACGCACCTCGTTTTATCGCTCGCACAGCTCGCACACTCTCATCCACTTGCATTTTCCCGCGCCGTTCGCGCAACGGCCGCAAACGCAGTAAAAGGCGTCGAGTGTTTACCGCAGTTAAGTGGTACCATATTGTCATACAAAGAGCCTCTTGTCTTCGGTTTGACGATTGGACACACATATCGATGTACAATAAATCAATCGCACAATCGCGTGACGTCCGGTCGAAAGCTTCGTTTACAGGAAATAAAATTACATAAAAGCTATTTTCAATGACAATTATCCGATTAAATTTATTAAAGATATATTTTAACACATATGCAATACGTAAATCTTTCTAAAATTTCAAAAAATATTGAGTTCTTGTCAAGAGACAGAAAAGTCGTATAATAGACACGCGAATAAAAGTCTGTTATATCGATCTCTTTAATATTTCCCGAAAGACGAACAAATATGATTTGCCTCACATGTCATCCCTTAACCAGAAGTACGGAATCATTATTAAATTAACTCAGATTATAAAAATTGGCTTGACGGAAACGTGAAACTTTTGGTTTGCGATTTATACTCCGTTCCCTTCGTTAAAATATATTTAAAGCTCTTTAAACTATTAATATTTTAATCAAATCAAATTTTCTTGTGTTTGATTTACTCTGATGATATTTTGATTCACGCTATTTTATTTTTTATTAATATAAATATAGAAACAATTAGGCAATAAAGAGCCGACGCAAATGTAAGATGTGAAGTAATTTTCTACCAATTATTCAGTCCATAATTTATTAATAATGATCTAAACTTTTCGGACTTTATTCGAGCCTTCTTCAGTGATTTAAAACTATGCTCTTTTCAGTCTGAGTAAGTTGCCTCAGATTCATTAATTTACATTTTAATCTAATATTGATAATTTTCATGCCATTGTTTTATTAGTGCATCTCTCCTTACATTATGTGCACCGTTTAGGAGGCTTCTTACATTAGACGTAGGTGAAGATGAGTTATGTAATTACATCTGAATATATTGGTATGTAGACATAAATATTGTTATCAGGTTAGAATTTTTTATTTTATTTTTATCTTATATACTTGCTCTATCTCATTTCATAGTTTTAAATCACTGAAGTAAGCTCGAAAGGAGTCCGAAATGTTTGGATCATTATTAATAAATTACGGACTGATAATAATTAGTAAAAAATTATTTCACGCCCTACATCTGCGTCGGCTCTTTATTGCCTAATTGTTTATATATTTATATTACTTAGTAATATTTAGGGCCTCTATTTCTTTTAATTTTAGTTTATGCTTTATTATATATATTATAGCTATTATAATGACGAATTTTATGTTTTAATTCATAATAATAATTTAGATCTTTTATTTCTCATTATATTTGCGATTTCTATGATATACCTTTTATTATTTTATTATATTTGAAGTATAATATTACCAATATTTTTCCTGGTTTTCGATCATTGACAACTATCCATCTCGACGTAATAACTTCCGTGCGCCCGACGCGAGTGCGAATCTAGTCACTCGAAATTACCAACCCCCCTCGTAGTATTCGCAAATTCTTGCTGCACACTCTTCGCGGCGAGCTGTCACGAGCAAGCGGATATACTCGAACATATAACCCGGGCATTCTAATAATTCTCCGCCTCTATGCTTTCAATTTCGCAGCCGATCCATAAATTCGCCTCCGTGGTGCGCACTTTGCGCACGCACCTCGCAGCCACATATAAAGGTTCGTTCATACATACAGTGCGATACGACATGAGTTGACGTTGGTACAGACTGTCAAAAAAAAAACGAGAAAATTCGTGTTTATTGTTGTTATTATCCATGAAAAAAAAAATATATATATATATAAATCCTGTGCGATTTTATTCTCGTGCCGGTGACGTGCGCTCTGATTATGAGATGTACGATACGTGTGTGCATGAACCTTAAAAGTTTGTATTTACCGGGACGATGTACCCCCTTTCGGATACGCTAACGTGACGCTGTAACGAGTACACGACAAGCCTGTAAAATCTCGGCGCGATGGCAGACGCCAGTTGGAAATGCAATATCGCACTTCGCGGAACAAAGGCCGCGGTTGAAACTCTTTCACAAATTAGGGCAGACGGACGTTTATTCTGCGCGCTTCTTGTTTACGCAGACGCGATGTTAGCGTTAACGTCCGCGAGTGAAAACGTCTTCGCTCGTATATTATATTACGGTCTCGTGAAGCGATATTCCCGGTTGTCGCAGCATTCGTTTTCGCCAATGCTAATCCTAACATGAATAACTAATTAGGCAAAAAGAATTCTCTTACGGAAGAAGAAATAGAGCAAGAGATGGTTGCGTGAGCAAGAATATAATTGATGTTTTATTTAAATTTTTATAGTTTTTTTATAACATATTTTTTTCTACGTTAGGAATATTATTAAAAATGTTTAATTTTGTTTAAGTGTAGACTTAACATAACACGCGAAACACAGGTGGAAATGAATGTTTTTTTTTTATTTCTCAAACAAGTGAATAAAACTCACGTTTTTTATATGGTATAACAATGCAATATATAATTTTTCCGCTTATTAAATTTATATTATGCGTATAAGCTTGTCATCTGAGAAATGCACATTTTTACAAACGTTTTATATGCATGCGCAATGCGGTTTTGAGAGGAAGGGGGTTAGATGAAGCTCGTCGCGCTTTTCTGACAAGTATGACGGAAGCTGCGCGGAGGTAGAAGCTTTACGGGAAACGGAAATTACATTCGAACGTAGCCGGAAGCGCGAATAGGCGGACGCCTTTCCGCGAATTTTGAATAACAAATCGGGGTCCGCTTCCTAATTCGACCATACCTCCCCCTCCCTCCTTCCCCTGTCCGGCTCCCAGGAGAGGACGGGTCGCGCGGAATAACTACTTCGTTATTATGCTTTAATCTACCGGCGTCTACTTCAGCAAATGAAAACTTCTGCCGGTGAATAACGCGAGAAGTCTGTTTGAGATTAATTTCTGTCCTGTACGCAGTAAATATTTTACGCTTTTCGTCGCACGCCATCTTTTTTAAGGAAAGAAAATACTTGCTCGAAGATGATCCTTGATAATTAAATACATTTGTTGATTTAAAAGTGAATTTTTAAAAAATACAATTACACGATTTTTTGACGCTGACACGATTCTGAATCTTTAGAAAAGTGAACTCGCAGTTGCTTTTTCTCTCATCAACTCACGGTCCCGTCATCAGGTCGCCTTTTCCTTACCACATCATCCGCGAGCGCCTCGTAGACTCCGATGCTCTTTGGAATTACAAATTATGCAGCAGCAGTTCTTCGGTGAGAGCTAGTTCTCCTCCGATGAGTTCCACCGGAATTACAAATTGCACGTCCAGACACTCGGTACTTTGTGTACAGAAGGGTCGCGCGGAAGCGCTGAAGGATACTGTTGATTTAGGCAGGAACGGACGGAGTAGGTTGGAACAAAGAAGCGCGAGGAGTGAATCAGATTCGAGCTTCTCCCAGAGTCTTCTGCGATCGACATGGAAAGCTTGACGTGGTAGATTGCTCATCAGAATGTTTGTACCTCTTCGGAGGTTACGCGAGGGGCTGGTATGTAAATATGAATTGAGGGAGTGATAAAATGGTTGATTTTTCGAAAATAACACGCGGCGTAGAAAATGGACTTAGACGAAATTCCACGTTTGAATATGGCATTCTTTATTTTCGAGAAATTTTCTTTTCGTAAAGATTGTGCCCGACTGGAGATTTTCGTTTGCGATAATCAACACGTGATGCTGAAGCCGCATGCTGAGCCCGCAAGCATCGGGCACTACCATTGTGAAGGAGAAATACCGAAGCATGAATAAATAATCTATTCTTATCTCGAAGAGCGCTCTGAGGAGTTTAATTTGTAATAAAGTATAATGAGAGAATCAGCGATACGTCGAATAACGAACTTTTGCTGTTTGCTCCAATGTTTCATTGACAAAGTATATTCTGTGAAATTCACAATCAGTATATTTTTGTTTAATAGATACGTTTAATTAAAGAAATATTAATTATTAAAAGCAGGCATTATATTAATTATAATTAATTATAATTAACATAATTCAATACAATATAATTATTTTACAATTTTTATTTTATTACATATTTATACAATTAAAACAAATTATTAAATTGTGATCAAAAGCATTGATTATAAATTTTTGTGACTTTTTTAAACAAAGAAAACCTAATACAATTGAAAAATTGGAGTCTCTTTGTTTTTATCTTATTAAAATTCCTTCGACTACTAAAGATTTAAATTAAAGTCCAAAGGCTTATATTATAAAATTGAAGAGTTTCTACTTAATTTTCGATTTTACTGAAAATACAACGGTTACATGGACATAAAAGTAAAAGGGATAAAGAGAAAAATATAATATAAAAAGCGGTAAATGAAGATACATTAATCCAAGCATTTCTCTATTTTATCACGTAATATAGGCACGTAGTTGTATTCACCGAGTTCAAAGGGACATCAAGTCCGTTCGTTATACCATTAATTTACTTGAATGCCACTGTTAAACTCGAGAAGCTTGTTTTAGAATTTATAGCAATCAGACGGATCATCCCAAAGAATGAGAACATCCGTTCTAATATTGATTCATATACTTGAACACCAAGATCATCTTTGACAAGAAAATTAAAAAAGAAGGGAGTATACAAACACACATACATACATACATGTACACAGAGCTAGACGGGAAAAGAAAAAAGCGGCAAACAGGGGAGAATTCATCCCGTCGTCTCGCGGCGGAACCCGTTAACGGAAATGCGCAGCCAATTTCGTAGATTTCAAACGAGCAGTAGACTCGACGTAGCATGAAATGTCGCGGGGTGGAACGAAGAAGATGTCGACGCACACGTGATATATGTATACGTGTGTGCGTACAACATCTGTCGCCCGTCAAAATAATTTCCATCTACATTTGTAATCAAAAGGTGAGCTGAAATTTGGTCTGCCATTCTTTGCTTATTTTAGCGATAACACGTATAAGAGATCATTTTATTTCCCTTCTCTCTAATTATATTAATATTACAAAAACTTTACTATTACACCTATATAAAAATTTTATTATTATATGAAAAATAAAAACTCATACAGAAATAGATATATATTGAATCTTTGTAAATGTTTAAAACTCTTTTCTCTCTTTCTCTTCTTCTCTCTTTTAAATAACATCAGCATTTTATATTATATAAAAATTACAGAGCATGGCTACTGATGCTATTATGTAAGATAATCCGACTAAAATTAGGCTACGAGATTGGTTGCCGCATGGATAATGCGAGCGGAGAGAAGCGTGTTACAACAGGGACTTCGATGTCGCGGGGAATTCTGTGGAAATGAATGACTCGTTGGAGGATTTCGTGGGTTCGAGTTTGCTGAAGTGAACCCGCTTTTGCCAACGCTACGTCACCGAAAGTCAGGCCGAAATTCCAGTACACGTAGTCCGCCATGATCTTGCAACATTAATATTGATGGCTACGGCATTTAATTATATTGTTTAATATCATATCGTTAGTTTTCAAAACAAAGCTTTTATTCGATAGATTTTTCAAAATATTTCTATGTCAATGTCAACAAAATTCTCAAGTCACTTTCGTTGAGATAAATCACGTTACGTGATTATGTGTCTGCATAATTATAAACATTAAAAATATATATATATATATATATATTAAAATCCAAAGAACCTACTTGATTAACTTGAATTGACTAGAAAGTTGAATTGATTAGAGGATGAATGGATCGACAATTTGTATGATTCATTTGAAATATAAACGAGAGGTGTTGCTTTATATTCCTTACTCTTGCTCCGAAGCATCTACTAAAACTTCGAATTGGGAGCTGCGTCCAATTTGGATCTCCCACGCATTGTTTCGACGTTGCACCGGCGTGCCCCGCGAGTTGCGGCCGAATGCCGCTCGCCTATCCTTGCGAATTCTACAGGATTCTTTTCCGCCGCAAACATCCGAGCGGGCAGTAGCATAGTGAGGATGTCTCGAGAGCGTCTTGCGCGAGAATAGCCCGAATTTCCGTAGGGTTTCGGGTCAGGCCAAGAACGTCGTACCGTGAGTGTTTCGCGCTGCGGAAGCGAATGGTGTCTCTGATCCTGCGGATAGCGGCCAAGCCGTGACACGATACATCGCGTGAACAATGCACGAGTGCGGTCACTCCCGCGATTCTGCCGTACATTCGACCGTCTTTTCAGCGTTTCCGAAACGTTCCAATTAACGCTTCAACTGTGAACGATTTATATTCCGTTCTACGAAGCATTGACAATTCGATGCGTTGAGATAACGGCAAATTGAATTTTGAGACATTTTTCTTTTTAAGAAATAATTAAGGGAATTTTGCATTTTTAATCTACATTATTTTTATTAGTTAGCATGTACAATAGATATACTTTATTCGGAATTAAATAGAAATTATATAAATCTGCGATAAAATCTGATTGTGAGCGATATGTTATAATCACGGCGTATTTGAAATTTTTAATAGATTACGACATTCGAGAATTGCTTCAAAAGCGGAAATAGCATTACGATTGTGCGCTCGCAAAACGGATGGCATTTTGTACATTTTGCTTGTGCGAGACTAAAAGCGCGCTGCAGCGTGTCGAAAAGTCACAGAAAAATAACATTTTCGACCGGAGATTGAAAATATGGGGCGGGAAATGGGGATGGGGAGAATAAAAACGAGTTCGATGCGCTTGCGTTGGTTGTTCAAGGAGTCTTCCTTTTATGCCAGCTCCGCCAAAAGAGAAACACCCTTCCATTACAAAACGACAAGCCCGATCTGGCGTTCTAAAGTTATCTATTGACTGCTTGGCAAAAGATATCACGCTCTCTCTCTCTCTCTCTCTCTCTCTTTCCCGGTAATGCACGTGTGCGTTCTCTGGTAAAACGAATGCGTGCCGACTACCAGCAAAAGTGCGTACCGCATCAATATCATATCGTTATTGATAGTAAAGAGAGTCATATTAAATTTATGTTATTCGCCATCACAATATTAAATGCTGCAACGTTTCATGAATTATAATGAGGGAATATAATAATAATACGAACATTTTATCTATACGTTTAAATTAATCTTTTTATTAAGAATTAAACGAGAATTTATTAGTTAACGTTTAACATTTACAATAAAATCAATTAAGGTCTTGATCTTCATGTTTATTATTCTCAGCCATTTTAGGCTTTTCATTTTGTCAAAAAAAAAAAAAAAAAAAAAAAAAAAAAATCTCGTAGAATAGCCAATTGCAAGTCTCGGCAAGATTTCGCACACAGTAGACGTGCGTGAAACAAATGCGTGCCCTTTGCCAAGATTCTTCTTCACGCACGGCAGCCCGGCGAGGTGATTACATCCTTGTGCCAACTGGATACCATGCCAGAATCAGGAACGGTCTTGAAAGATCGAGGGATAGCGATAGAACGAGCGAAGAAATTGTTAGGACATAAGTAGGGAATTACACGTGCCAGGTGAATTATGAACGGCGATCGGTCTCGAAATACGAACGCCTGTGTAAAAGGTAAAAGGCCCCTGAGACAACAGATCGGGGAACAAATTTATTGCTCGCATCCGGCCGGATATCGTCGAAAATAAAGCTCGCGCTTTGCCACTCGCATGGCTCGAGTGAGAAAACTTAACGTTTTGCGTCGTGAATTGTTTGCGGACATAACATAAACGGCCGGATTCGTGAAGATAATAAATTTCCTTAATCGATGTGTATTTAGAAAGATATTTCTAATCTAAGTGACAACGAAAGGTATCCTTATTTTATAACTTCTACAATTTTTAATATATAATTTTGAGCTTTTTATAAAACTGAAATAAAATTTTATAAAATTTTAAATCAAATGAAATTTTAAATCTTTCAGTCCATGATTAAAAATTTTAAGAAATTAAATGTTTTGAACAAATAATAATTTGAAATAATGACATACCTACCTTATTTATATTTTGTTGAAAATATTATATATTGTCTGTATCGGTGAAAAGCTAAGTTTATACTCGACTAACACGCGATAATGTAAACAAAAAATAGAAAGGCGAGGTAAAAATTATACATCTGACAACGAACATTTGTTGAAAATTATTTTCCTCGCAATTGCAAATAGAAACTCTTCCAAATTGCTTTCAAATATAAACATTTCGTTTTATAATTAACCATAGTTTTATTTAAATAAAACTGAAGAAGGATTAAAAAATAAATCATAGCGATTTAATATTTTTAAAACGCAAAATATTTGATTGACGCAATCTCAGCTTCTATACGATTATATAAATCAAATGTTGCAAAATACGGATTTTATATATATATAATAACATATTTAATTCTAGTTTGGCAGTTAAATTTATCAAAAATGCCCAGTCACTTTTATAAAGTAGATTTGATTAAATCTGACAAAATAATTAATTATAATCATCAAAATATGAAATCTTTCTCTTATTAGCAGGCTCTTATTGATTTGTAAGAATTAAATTATTATTTTGTCGATGATAAAACTATCAATATATCTAATATTATATATATTACTTATTTAAAACAGATTAAAAAAAGAAATCTGATGCCTAACAAATCTAACAGAGTTTGGCGAACAATATTGATAAATAAATATTACAGCATTTGTGCAAGTCGGTGTGATGGTTTCATTATCGATTTTCAAGCAACGTGTTAGTTGCAATAGTCGAGAATCGAAATTGCGCGAGATATACACGAAGTAGTTTCTCACAGTGCGAGATATAGCTGTAAATACCCTTATCATGTTGCTTTCCCGTTTCCATCGAGATGGCTTCGAGCTATGCCCGTGACACATCTCGCTTCTCGTAACGCATTGCATGGAATTATACGCTCTGCCGTTTACCGATATAATTATACGCCTGCCAAACACCGCGAAGTTTCGACGTGCCGAAAATTTGTAACACGCAACTTTACTTGGCAAACTGATTTCGGCCTTCATTCACGAAAGTTGAGCGCCCACGCTAATTGCGTATTGTTTTATTAAATTAATGCGCGAGATATCTCGCTACCGCATTAAATTAAGCTCTTCTTCGGCAATGACTCCAGACTGGTAATAATTCATCGAACAACGCTGTAAAAAGAGCGTTGAGATACATACAGCGTACATATATCGACAATAATTTTATTGTTTGATAAAAAATGTAGAAATTTTTAGCAAATATACCAAATTACTATTCGAGAGTCATTCGTTTAATAATTAGTCGAGCTATGTATATTTTAACTTCAATATGCATATTTTGCAAATTGCAATTTTAAATCTTTTCTAATATTTTCTTGCAAACATTCCCTGGAATTTATTAACGTAAAATTCTGCATTTTATGCGAAACTGAACCTAATATCGGATCGCATAATTTGAAACGTAAAGCTTCCTATCCCGGCTCTCCAATTTTCACGCACATTGGCGTGCAACCGGGAAACGCGTGGAATCGAAAATGCACCGCGCCGGTCTCCGATTACGATCGCGTCAGAAATATACCGTTTCACCGTAGCAGACAACTCGATCCTCTTTTTATCATCCTCTTTTCCCGGTACTTTTTTCCGAGAGCATCGATTTATACGTCGGCGTCGGCTTGAAAATGTATCGGACGCTGCAGTTTCGCATCTCCACGCGTTGTCACGCCAAGTGCAATGCGCACGCGATGCAGAAACGTTCGGCAGCCGTAACATTGTTCGTCTCGACGCGGACTTCGATACCGCCTGACAAAGGAATTAATCGAATTACATCGGCGGGAGAAAGAATATCAGCTTCTGAAATGGACACGTACATATACATGTGCAGATATTGCGATATAAAATACGCATAGTCGCTCGGAAATAAATTCTAAACTTCATCTGTCACTTCCTATCATATATCAAATAGTACGAATTATCATAGACAATTAATTATTGTATAGGAACAATCGCGAAAACTATAGGTGTTATTTAACGACGCGCAGTGAATACGACTAGTATTACCTTTGGTATATCAGGCCGTAGTTACCAAGTTCTCTTCCAACGTCACATTAAAAAGATATAATAATTAGAATTCTCGTGTTTTCTCGTTAATTAGTATAATATGTAATAATTAAATACGATAACATGTTTTCTTGATTCTTAATACAATTATATTTTTAACTCTCTTATATTTATATGAAAAAGAAAGAGAGAAAAAGAAAGCAAGGATGAAGAGCAGAGTAGAAAAGTGAAAGAACTTTCCTCTGGGGAACAATAGCGGCCGAATTGGGAACCGATGTATTACGTCGAAAAACAAAGAACAAAATACCAGTTTCTCGGTAAGAGAGCGAGTTATCTCGCTTGATAAGATTCTTCGGTGAGTTTTATTGTAGATCGGTACCGTACGCGTTTGAAAATTCACACCGAGTTCCATTGTGCGCGTGTTGATATAAAGTATGAAAGCTGGATCCACGATCTCAAATGCATCTCAAGAAGGACGTGGTCTACGGCACGCTTTTTCACGATCGTACTAGAAAATTCAGACAATTCATTGCTTTGTTTTAGCTGACGCATAGAGATGGATTCTAATAGAATGGTTCTTCTTTCACGGATCAGGATACATTTGCACATAGAGTAGCTTTGAATGCGTCAAAAACTGCGGCGGAATTGACGTGAAAAAATAATACGTCAGAGAAAAAGTTGTTTGCGAGAGGTAGAGAAACGAAGAAAAAAAAAACACTACGAATTTTATAATTAATATTTGCATAATTGAAACGGTTTATATTAATATTAATACTCTCTCTGGTAATTTCAGTTTTATATTTATTTGATATATATAATTAAATGTATATATACAATATGTATAACTTAATACATAAGATTATAAAATTTCGTAATCTTGATTTATTTTATATTTAAGTAACACTGTAATATACATATGTATTCATTTAAGACGTTTTTAAGACTTAGTGGAAAAATCTTTGATAAAATATTCACATATCTTGAATTTTCTACATTTCTCATTTTTCGTTAAGAATTTGTTTTTCAATATTTAAAATCTTCGTTCTTTTAAGAATATCTTTGGTATCTTTTTTTTACATGCTTTTAATAATATTATATTATTGTATTAATTCTTGTACTAAAGGAATTTTCTTCTCTTAAATAAATAAATAAATATTTTTTACAACATTTGTATGCTAAAATGTGTGACCGAAACACAAAAAATCATAACTAATCTATCTTCAAATAATTTTTATCTCTTATAATTCATTGATAAAAATTGGTTCAATTTTTATCGTTTTTCCCCCTTTATCTCAACATGTCTGATACGAAGAAATGCGAATTGATGCATTTTGATTAGAAACTATTTTCGTGTGCACTTTGAAACGAAAAAGTCTGTGATGCTTGAGCTTCGTAGACGAGAAAACGTATCGTCGAGTGTGTCTTCCGTGAAAGAAAGTCTTGATCATTGATCTGACTCTTTCTTTTATACTTGCCGTGCGCACGGAAGCGTGCACGATGAAATTCGCCGGGGAATGTTATACCAAGCGCGGTCTCGCTGGAAATTGTGTTTCGCTGTTTGTTCCTCCGTCCGTTCAGGAGCTGACATTAATTTAACCTTGTACGAGGTGTATCTAAAAAGTTCCGCCAACGCGAGCGCGAAGCAAAGACAGATGACGTTTGCAGAGAACTGAATTCTTACCTCTCGCTGTAACATATCACAGCGCGCGGTATTTGAAAAGAGAAGTAATATAAATATATCAAATAAAACTGCTCCATTGTTACTTGCGAATATCGAATGGATTCAGATCTTATTAACATTGTTATCCGATATAATATTCTATTACGTGAAATTTTTATTTTATTAAATTTTATATGAAATATTGAAAAGGTAACGATTATATCAGTGATTTTATTTCTCCAAGCTAACAAAAAATTTTTATTTAGAATCTCGATATCATCGACTCTCGATGTTATTATAGAGCTTATTCGAATTCAAGCTTTTTTCGTTAAGAATTTGATAATTTATTTTTCAATATTTAAAATCTTTGTTCTTTTAAAAATACCTTTGGTAAATTATCTTTTTTTACATGCTTTTAATAATATTTTATTATTGTATTAATTCTTGTACTAAAGGAATTTTTTCCTCTGTTAAATAAATAAATAAATAAATAAATAATAAATAATTAATTTCCAGTGATGTTAAATTCTACAGTTACACGAATTTGACTCAAAGTTTTATAGCGTGTATCGGGTCTTGTCGACATAAAATTTCTATGGAGAGCGAAAGGGCTGAAAATGGGTTGGCGAGGTCGGGAATTGTGGGTCTCGAGGTGCAGCAGACGACAATAGTAGTCCACCGACGAGAACTAGCAATTTCTCAGTTCGGCGAACGGCCGTGGAAAATTGAGAAACTATTTTCACACGCGGTACGTCATCCCCATCGAACACCAATGGTAGCACAATGTACTCCCGTTGATACGCCTCGACCATACAGGGTGCACCGGCGCGATAGTCTTGCTCACCTCTATCGACAGAGCATTTCGTCGCGATAATTCTCTCTTTTTTTTTTTTTTTTTTTTTTTTTTTTATATCAAGTGAAATATAGCCTTCATCAAACATGCGGGAATTTAATGACTTTACGAAGAGTGAAAAGTAATCTTCCGTCAAGCTTTACTGTACCTTTGGGAGACGTTCGAAGGATATCCGTCGCATTTGCGCTAAATAACTTTGCAGAACGATTCACGGTGTCGATGAGATGGTGAGTTTAATTTCGGTACTCTTTCGGACGAAGAAATATACTCTCCTGTCGAAGCAAGACAAACAAGGTAAAAATAAATGTTTGGAAAATTGCGTATTTTTCAGAAAGAAAGAGAAAGAAGATTATTTATATCGTGATCTTTTTAAAGTGGATGAAAAAGAAATAAATATATCTTGTAAAAGCCAGGCAATATTGTATTGAAAAAATAGAAGATATATTTAATGGTACAATATTTTTCTTACTTGTTAACTTTATGGAAAAATTCATGGATTTGACTTTTCCAGAAAAAACTCTCTCTTACTCTTTCAAAACCGAATGAATAAAATAACTGATACACTTCGCCCGACCTTGACCCGTTCAGCCAATATTATAGAATGCCTTTTCATGAGGATAACGAGATGTAGATTAGATTGCGGTTTTCACCCGGTAGATCCGTCGCGTCGTTTTGCAACAGACCGCATATGCGAAATATATATATATATATATGCGCGTCACGACATTTGGCAATTACCTCGGCATGTACGAGCACTCGATACGCGCGTATAACGTCGCCTGTTCACTCGGGCGAATACTCGTGTGGACGACAAGCCATAAACGGTATAAGCGGCAATGAACGGCGCACTAAAACGCGTCCCGAGACGCGTTTTGACTGTCGAACGCCTAATGCAATTTGGCAGTTGTCGAACAACTGCCGATCGAGGTGGACTGCGGAAAACACTTTTACTTTATTAAATTTCTCACTTTATGGATACTGACATCTGTCATCTAAATTTAGTAAAAATTTCTCTTTTCTTCAGACAGTTTTTATGAGAAGGACGTGAGTCTTGCCCGACAATGGGGAAAGTGCCAAAGCAAAAAGCGGAAAGAATTACAGCAAGCTCGTTGTGAAAGTGTACTCTGAGGATAGTTTTCATTGCATTACAATGTATGTAGGGTTGTTTAACTAGCGTGCCGCGGTCCTGCGAGGGTGGCAAATACACGCATCGGCGCATATTTCGCGGAAGTGCTTTGCCGCTTTCGTGCATTGCCGACGAGCATGTATGTATACATTAACGAACGATACCATCGTCGTGTAATATTTGCTTCGAGCTCTCTCGTTTCCCCATTATCGCCCATCGGTTGCGGCCGGGAGGAAGGGGGCGCAGGGAGGGGGAGGAGGGAAGAGCTGTCGCTTTCGATCGTTTCAACGATTGTGATTTGCGCCATCGCTGCCGCCGTTGTCGCCGATTGTTACGAGCACATGAACCAACGTTCTGTTTACCTGTTATTTTCCTGTTCGATAGTCCGCAAACTAATTCCAACAAAGTGAATGACGGTACGTACGCCTGGTATCCCCGTCCATTTATCAGGATACTTTAATTTTCTCTCACAATCAATATTTTATCTCCCACCTTGTCGTCCCTCTGTCCTAAGGAATTAATAGCGCGAGTACCGATATAAATCTGTGCTGACACTTTAGGCGCGCTAGCGCCAGGTAAATGAGAGTCAGGCTACAGGTAAGAGAAGCGAGCGTGCGAAAGTAAAAGCGAAAGGGGCAAGGCAAAATAGAATGGTTTCGTTCCACTGAAATTATGTCCTTCCGCTTGTGCGGAATCTCGTCACCTCGGGATCGGGATGGCTTGCTAGCAGACGCGATTTAATTAAGATACGAACAATCCGGGACACGCGAGAGAGACTCATGCCCGATGGAAATATCGGAAAATATGAGGATCGTGCCGGCGCCGACGCCGGCGTCGCCTTCGTCACCCCGTGTCACACTGGAAGTTTTCCAACGACGCGATTACTAGCATCTCGCATAATAATAACGGACATTCTTCGGATTGCAATGGGAATATGGATAGGTAATTAAACGACAGTCGACCATTTATACAAGTGGAAAAATTTACAGCCGTTATACATGTATGCAGTCATCTTTGCAACGAGATGAGAAGTTGTGGCCATTATGTATACATATATGTATATATTGCTGCAAAAAGAAAATAGGATAGGTATTACACTGAAGCTTAAGCGACGAGGTTCATAATAAATATGTGTACATGAAATATTTAAAAACAAAAATATTAACTTTACGATGTTTAAAATATTTTCGCTTTTAATACTGTTTTACGGTTTGTTGTTTCAGTTGGTGCGATGTACGTGTGCATGCTGTACGCCATACTTTTTTTAAAGTTATGGTCGTACATACAAGTGAACATGTGGTGCCGCTTGAGCAGCCGAAAGAAAACTACGCAAGGCGGAATGAGACGTCAGTTGTCCTACAATAATCTTCAGTGTAAGTACATATGTATATAAAAAGTGATATATATTATTATTTCTTTGCTTTGTGTATTTTATTATCGCTATATATTTATGCGTGTATATTTTCTGTGCGTGTCTGCAACATAAATTATTATCAGAAGGCTAAAGATAAAAAAAAACAAAAGGACGGAAAAAATATTTCTTATGGTATATTTTTGCATACTCATATTTACGATTTATTTTACTGTCTTCGCTATATCATTGTTTCAACGCATACGAATGACTATTTTTTTACGTAACCTGTCATCTGCCGTATGTTCTTTTGTTTTTCTTTTTTTTTTTTTTTTTTTTTTATGGTGCTATAATGCTGTAACACGTTTCATCGATGCCGTCAGAATCCTACTTAAACGGAAGTTCTTCGCTCGGGCGGAAGTCGACGGCGTAAATCTGCGTCGTTACGAGCGTCGTTACGTGCATTTACGCTTACAGATAATGCGTACATCCAAGTAGTGCAAACATGTTACGTACGAATCGGTAATTCACTGCATTCGCGGTATTTGCACGCTTCTGAAATGTATGCATGCATCGTCGTGACATATATGTGTATGCGCAATTCGTATATATGCGTATGAGTGTGACTACTCTACTATATATATATATATAATATATATCTAACTATATATATATGTATACATAAGATATGTGGAGAGAAATAATTTCCACTTAATTTAAACTATCGATCTCTCAGGTCTGCCTATGTTTCCGGTGCTGGATGCAGCGGATGCGTGGTCGGTATCGATTATTCAGATGCGAGCGACAAAGTCAAATTATATGAACGGTCTTTCTCCAATAAACCCACAATGCGGAATGTTAACCCTTCTTCTGTCTTTTCTGCAGCCGTAGCGACATTAAAGCAGCGAGCTGATGCGTTTGCACTTTTAATCGTGATTGCGCAAACGATCGATCCACACGCCCGACGTGACGGAGTTGATTGGCGCGTATGTCGAATGGATTCCAATCGCGTTTAGGTCGATGCTCGATGATTTATACGCTGTCACGTGAAGCTTGTTTTGCACGAGAACATACCGGGAAAAAATTATTAAGAATAGTTAGAGTGTCAAAATAGAGATATTACTTGAAATTTTCGAGATTTTTTTTTATCTCCCGATGCACGCTCTCTAAATTAATTTTAAAACAGGAAAAAAATATTTATTAGAACTTTTTGATGCTTTTGAATATACGTGAAAAAGCGAGTCCGAATGGGCTTTCATATGCAGATGTGTGCACATGCTGTTGATTGCAAAAATACGAATGCACGATAAGCAAGGTGTTTACGCTTCATCGAAGCGAGAATTTTCTCATGAACGCGTAATTTCCTCTAAATTTGGCGCTTGCTAACATCCAGGGTTTCTCTACATCGCGTTTCGCATCGAAAATTAAGATATTATATTCGATATTATATTCCTCGATATATGGATACATCTATATTCGTGCTTGGCGTTCCACTCGCAACTAATTAGCCCGTTATCCGACCGGCTGATCCGCGTTGTTCTCGCGTCGAGGAGTGTCCTAATTACGACGCAAAAAGTGACGTAGCTTGATATAATTATCGAGAGCCTGTGTTTGCGCGACGGTTGGACGTTCATCGCGAGGCGACCTGACCGGATGTGACGACAACCGGCCGATCGATCGATCGGACAAATGGAATCGACAAAAGCCCGCCCGCGGGACTCCGTTATTACGATCACGAGCTTCGTGTAATCCAGCGTACCGCGCGGACGCCGTGTAATTTTCGCTCTCTCCGCCTAACCCAGGTCCCTATGTGTGGCGCGTCG
Source organism: Anoplolepis gracilipes (assembly GCF_047496725.1). Taxonomy (NCBI): domain Eukaryota; kingdom Metazoa; phylum Arthropoda; class Insecta; order Hymenoptera; family Formicidae; genus Anoplolepis; species Anoplolepis gracilipes. The sequence goes on along the minus strand of NC_132970.1, from coordinate 20,102,224 downwards.
TATTATTACGCCCGTAATGACGACGTAGAATCAACCGCGGAGCCTGTAACCCAGCCTAGCGCGTATACGCATCGTGAAGGCGGGGCACTCTTCGCGTTTTTGTTCGTCGCGGCTCGATCGATCATGCGAGAAATGAAGCTTCGTCGGCTCTTGCCTTTTCTAGGAAGAAAAGCCTGGGAACTTCACCTTTATTTCTTACGTACATCCCCACAAAAGTTTATATCTTTTGTACTTCAAGTAATGTGCATACATCGAATTTTTCTCTCGAAAATCGATCTACGATTACTTTAATGAGATAACTTTTAAATAATAGAGAATAAAGTGAATAAAAAATAAACTGTGGGTGCACCTGGTACAATGATCAGACACAAGAGTAAAAAAAGCTAGTGGAAGCTGGAAAAATTAAAAGGAATCGGTATTTAATTTAAGAGAGTACAAGAGTCGAAAGAAAAATGGATGTCGATGTCGTTGTTAGGTCTGCGTCGCGTCAAGGATGCAAGACAATTTACGAGTCTGCCAGGATTGCGTGATCAAAGATCACAAGCAATCGTGTCGACCAGCGAAAGTCTCTTCTTCCTCTTTTTTCGGCGGTGCCGGTGCTTAATTTGTGAGACTTCTCATTTGAGCGGCGTCCTCGTAAGGTTGCTACCTCTTCCACTCCCTAACGTTACCTTTGCTCCTCGATATCGATCCCTTTTTACGCTCGTCGCTCGTCGTTCGTTCGCCGCGCCAGTTTCGAGATATATGAACGAGGGTGGTCTTAAACGCGAGGCATCCCTTGGCACAAAAGACGAAATTACATCGGCCCTTGAGACACCCTCGGGCCGAGATTGAAAAAAATAGAAATTACACCCGTCGTGAACGGAAGCTCGCTCGATTCTACTACGTCCCCACGAGATTTCCTTCTTCTCTTCGATACAACCATGATCCCCGATCTTTTTCCACCCTTCTGCGACTATCTATGGACGTGATAGAAGCTGCTAAAAAGACCCGAGAGCGGATGTTACGCGATTGGGAAATACAAAGTTGATCTTCGTTATAACATTATAAATTTTTTTAAACTCATTTTTTAAACACCAAAATTAGATGTTAATCTATCATTAGTGATTTGAAAAATCAAAACTCACTAATTCAATCATTTAATGAAATTAATTTGTTAATAAATATTTAAAAATATTTAAAAAATGATTTTTAATCAATTTTTAAAATGATTAAAATTAAATTATTAAAATTAGCAGAGTTAACAATAATAGATATAAATCTATAATCACAGATTTCTGAATATTGACCACAAAATAATCCGAGCTAACACCATAAGTGTTACATAAATAATATAATTTAATTGATCTGTGAAATTGAATTTTAAATCTATTTTAATTTTTAATGATAGAATTGTTCATGAATGAATTACATCTATTGATGCTGTTAAAGTCCAAATAGAATAATTAAAAGATAAAATACGATTATCGGTATCTAATAAGCGAAATTAATTAAATTTTAATTTATTAAAGAGAATTGTAAATTACAACATATTTTCATACACGTGCGCATTTTTTCTTTTGTCAAACATAATCTTTTGTTATTATTTATAGTTAATTTAAAACATTAAAAGAGATCTAAATACAAGTATTATACATATATATATTTCATTATTTATTACGCTCAAATTTGCGGTAGAAGCTGTTGCGATTGCAATGGTGACACGATTAGTGACGTTACTGAAGACAGTTGATTGCTCACTTGATTCTGGTTTACACATGTATACCGAGTATAATTATTGTTATGCATTGTATATCATTGCTAGTAGTATGACATATTAATACAAGAACACATTAATACAAGATTACGTTATACAACCAAGTCATCTCTCAACCATATTGAGATGAAGAATATTGATCCGTCAAGAATGTGTCAAGGAACATCTATCGTAAGATAAAGTCTAACTAAAGAGGAAGTCTTACTAAAGAGAAACATTTCTTTAGGTCTTTATTCGATCACCATAAATACTGAATAAAGCGCAGATGAGTGGCATCAATTATCTTCTAATTTGCTTAATTAAACTCTTACATGTTATAAATTGTCATTTTATTTATCTACAAGAGAGCCAAAACAAAATACCTAATTTTTTATCTCTTATTATTTTAAACTGTTATTACACAGCAAATTATATTATAAATCAAGCGATATTAATAATTTTAATTTATATTAATTTTGCATATCAATAAAATTGATAAAAGAGTCAAACATTTTTTATAACTGACCAACCAGAAATATTTCGAATAAATACAAACAATTTCTGCAAGCCGAGAATTGTAGAGATCGGTTTGTAATTAACAAGCCACCGACGAAAGGAGAACGAAAGAGAGAGTGAAGGTTCACTGGTGCGGAAAGGTCGAAGATCACAGATTCGATCAAACGAATTTACGTGGAACATTAATGAATCATTAAACCATTTCCGTGTGCTTGCACTCGACAATCGTATATTTCAATATTCGTCAAATTACATTAAAATTTTATTATTTCTACTAATGTCTTTGCATAATTTATATTATGTTTTACTCAAGATGTTTTCTTTACGTGCTTTTATATGTTTATTAATAATCTAATATCTAATTTAATCGCAATATAATTGCCATACACGATTAATAATAAATGTAGACATACGTATATTATAACCATTGAGGATCATAATTATTTAATAATATATCATATATAATCTCATATTTCTGATTACTTGAAAAATGTCTGCAAACGATCGACCATTAGTTGACATGCGACATCCTGGGCGACATTTTTATAATAAAATTTTTTTCTTCTGTCATGTGATAATGGATCTCGAATGAAAAAGAAGAGAAAGAAAGGAGCAGCAACGTTTATTTTGTTCTACTCGAAGGGACAGGGAGGAAAAATGGAACGCGACGAAGTAAATGGAGGGCACGAGGAATTTAATTTGGTCGAATTCTTCTACATTTATTACGTAGGGATGTAAACGACGTCGGGGGGTTCTCGGTGGTCGACGTGGACGTCGATCGGTGTCGCAGCATCGAAGGACGAGCCGCGAGTAGCGCAAAATCCCGATGTCGCGACGCAACTGAGACTGTCGAGTACGAGCAGCAGTAGCGCGGCTTGGCAGTCGGCGCAACCAGGTCTTATTTGAATTCCAGATTGGATTATTCATCGGATTTGGATAATTGAGAGGATTCTATCCGTTACTGGTCCGCGTCGGAGTGGGATTAGACGCGCAGATGGGAATCCGCGTGCTTAGCGCGGCGCTGAGGAATTCCGAGCTTCCCTAACCGAGGAAATCGCGCGAGCGTTCGAGTTTTGTTGTTTAAGGACAACCTGAGAGAGACTCGAGACGAACGATTGTACGAAGGAAAATATAGTTATGAAATTTTTAGCAAGAGTCCTCTAGAAACTCGTATTTTAATTTTTAACAGACTGCGATCGAGCAAGTATTTAGAGTCAGTCAATCCTGCAAGTATTCTTCTTTGTAAGATACTTAGACCCTGTTAGTCCAACATTTTATTATGAATTCCATTCTTCTGATCTTCTCTTTGCTTTCAAACATAAAAGTTTCTCTATACAAATGTTTATTATCTATTCGGTTTTTATCTCTATCTTTTATCTTTCTCCGTTACGATCAATATATTGCTGCATATTTATTTACTTAAGAAAAACCATTTTCTTATTTAGAATAAAAGCAGTTAAAAGACAGTTTTAGCAACATTAACAACATCGTATATAATTTATTTTATACCTTTAATTAATGACACTAAAATATGATTTTTCTGTTGTAGCTTCCAGCATAAAACAAAGTGCGAGTGATGCCAATGACTTTGAGCATGAGAAGAATGATCGGGGAAATACATTGGTACAATATCCTGACAATTTAAACCTTGTCGATCTTTATTACTATATATTGGCACCTACTTTGTGCTATGAACTGAATTTTCCTAGAACACAGCGGATTCGTAAAAGGTGAGTGATCTTTGATTTTTATTTAGAATGGAATTGTTAAATTTCAATCGAAAACGTAATTTGTTTTTCGCAGAAATATCGTAGCAGTTTTTAACCAATTTTAACGATGGATTTTATCCGAAATCGAATTATTATTAACAGTTTTATTTAATCATCGCATAAAATCTCCATAGCTTCGTAAGATTAGAATCGACCTTTTGCCTGCTTTCGATATATCGAAAACTTTGATCAATCGTTTAGGAATTGGTTTGAAAACGAAAGTATTTTGAAAGTTATGCGAGATAGGTCCTCTAGTATATTTCCATTCCGACTGTTTCCTCGAAGCAATATAGTCTTGTTTCTGTTTACATATGTTTTCACGAATCCCCGCTATAGGTTCGCTTCGATCGGGAAGCGAGTCGAGTGAAAACTCGATATTGTCTGAGTTCGGTCACGCGAACGCATACATTGCGTGAGGCGTATAAATCCGTGTTTGTTCTCAGATTTCTCGTATAGATTTCGCCGTGGCGTAACCCTGCGCGATTCTCTTTCGCGTCTTATTTTCTTTTCGTAAAGAATGTCAACAGATGCTAAAGTCGCCGTTTTACGAAACTCAGATTCCTGCAAACGAATTCCGAAACTCCGGGAAGAAAATTTTAAGGATTCTTTGTGATTTTATTGAGAATATGAATTATTTATATCAGTCGAAATTGAAAAAACTTTAAAATAATATTTTATGTTGGATTTATATTGTATATGTATAATTTGAATTTATCGCAGTTATATTTTATTAACATAATTTAGTTATAGAAATGTGCGCAGAAGATTTCTCATAAATTCCAATAAAAGAGTTGCGCTGTTTGCTCAATTTTAATATATTAAATTGCAATTAACAGTTTGAGAGTAGTGTCTATTTTACGATATTATTAATATAATAATAATGTAAAATAGACTTTAATTATTATACACAGTAATTATTATACATATTAATAAAAAATTTAACATTAAATATATATCTTTAAACTCATAATTAAATTGATACTGATTCAAGTTTTGATTATTCATTTAATATCAATTATATATCCTGAATATTATCTTGAAAAGGTAATACATCATATTTCAATCACAGATATTTAATAAATCTACGCGTCTCCTATCTTTCTTCAAGTTCATTTTTCCGACTGTATCGTCATCCTTACCGGTTTTCATAGATCGCTTTTCCCTTTTGTGCACCAGTATGCTTTTCGTGCAGTCGCGCTCGTCGAAAAGTGCATCCAGACCTTGCTTGTCGCCGGCAGTTTACCGGAAACGAAACTCGCGCGGACGACGTGCCGTCGAATGGGAGCTTCGTTTCGCGCGACAGCACTCAAAAGTCGTATTTTCGATTTTTCGAGAATCGGTGTATGGTTGAGCGAGCGGGTATGGTATGATAACGAAAGAACGAGGGTGGGAAATTCATGGGGTTGGCTGGAAATCGGTTTGCGTCGTCGATAAAATCTGAGAGCAAATAGATGTGTACTGGTGTCGCATAATGATCAATGTAATAGAATCACGTGGAAACGAATTAGGTCGGACGGCCGATAAATTCGATAAAAGGTACATCTGCGCGTTCGCTGTAATGGCAGAAATATATATCTATGTAAAAACAAAAATATATATTTTCTCTTTTTCAATGATAGTTTTTATATATATATAATATTTCGTTTTATTAAAATATATGTAGAGAGTTTGAAATTATTGCACAAAATTTTTGCAAAATTTAAATCAAATGGAAATTAAATAAAACTATATACATATATATGTTTTATTTTTTATATTAAAATAATATTCTCCTTGTATATTATTATATATACATATATTCGTACTATTTAATTTACAGATTCCTTATAAAACGAATATTGGAAGTCCTTGTAGGATGCCAGGTGGTGATGTCGCTTTTCCAACAGTGGATGATACCTTCTGTGAAAAATTCATTGATTCCCTTTAGCGTGAGTATTTTAAATATTATTACATTCTTATAATATTTCAAGAAACAGCTTGTTTTGACTGTTGAATTTAAAAAAATTTAATTGGTTAAATTCCTGTAGGGAGAGAGAGGAGAGGAGGAGGAGCGAAAGAGAGAATACATTTCATATTTATAAAATTCTTCCAATAAATCAATTTTATGTTCGACGTAGTAACGTATTGTTCGCTCTTTTACCATCTTTTATTCTCGAACAAAATAGATAATGATCTATTGATGTCTCGTGCGATATCTTGCGCTTTATTACGGTAGCTAATAAGCTAATTATTTATCGTGGTGGTCATAAATAAACCCAACTAACCGTGAAAGCGAAATAACTGGTAAGATAGAGGAGGCCAGGAGACGAGCAGAAGTGTAATTTGGTTTCGGCAAATAGGTACGATCAATCTTTCGAGTAATGCTTCCGCCTGGAAATTCGATATATACAACAAATTCTATGTACAATCCGGCACAAGTATCACTGTGCTACCAAATTCTCTTGCGCGTTAAAATACGTAGGAAAAAGGGAGCTGTTGCATACGCTACAGTTGCTGTAATATTATTGCAAGTTGCATCTGGTAGGCAATATATCTCTTCACAATATAACGTTGCGTAATATCACGAATACGATGTAAATTGCATTTCTTAAAATGCTAAACAGACGCGAAAAGAAGGGGGACTAAGAGTTTCAGCGACACGTACAAAGTGTATTTTTTATCGCTTATATTCGCTCTAAAGTACCGCTCTGGTATATTTCATAATGTTAATAATTTTGTCGCGTGAAAATTCGCAGCATCTCCATCTGTCGCGACAACAAAACATTTACGGCAGAAACAGTATATATCCAATTTATTTTCGCGTTGTTGGCGGTTCTCTTGATAAAAATAAGCGAAAGTGAGAGGAGGGACGAAGAATGTGTCAGCGACATGTAGTTTTTCCCATTCGCGTCGCAATAATGCTCGGGGCACGCCATCAGTTTTTATCTCATGCGAAGTTAAATCCTCCTACCGCTATGATTTGCCAGTTATATTTGATCCTGCGGCAGGTTAACGCGAGTGATATTTTCGTTGCAAATATCCTGCGTGTTCACTTGCAGAGATGTCCCGTCGGTGCGATAAAATTTAAATACGTTCGCGGAATCTAAAATTGTCATTTATTGCTGACGTGAGATTCGTTGATAGAGATTTCAACGATATCTTAATTTTACTCTAATATCTCGAATTAAATAAAAATTGTATTCTCAATATCTGCGAACATTGAATTGGATATAATAGTTAACTTATTTATAATAATTTATTTTTTTTTTTTTCGAAGGAAAGAAAAAAACATAAAAATAAGGAACTGCAAATGTTTCGTAATAAATTATAACATATTATTAAATATATGTAATATACATTATATCATCTCTCTTTCTTTTTCTTCCTGACGTGATTTTTTTACATTTTTTTATAAAGGCAGATAATGAAGAGATGTAGCATATTTTAAATTAATTAAAAAAAATCCATACGCGCGCGTGCGTATGGAGAGAAACGGTTAATTAGCCAATTATCAATCGTCGCCGATGAGGTGTAATAAACGAACCGCTTAATTAAATAAGCTACATGTTGAGGTGAAAGAGGGACGAGAAAGGGAAGAGGATAATTTATAAAGCGCTAATTAAAGGAAGAGAAAACCTGATTTGATATTTATATATATTTTTTAATCTTGCCCGTGTGTGTATTTATATTTTTGATCACACGATAACAAAGGGTATGTCGATACATGCCGTAACCTAGCCTAAATGTGGCGAAAATTTTCCATTGCGTGCTCATGCGAGGACCATAGATTTAAATGGAACCTTTTACGTGGTCGAGCTTAACCACAGCTGATCCATGGTTGGCATCCGCGGTTCACCAGCTGTGCCTATATTTCATACATAATGTTATCGAGAATTCAGATTCTACCGTCAATTTGGTAGAGCTACTGATAATTCTACCATTCACACAAATACCACAGTAGTTAAAAATTAGCAAAAGAAATTTTTTCTTGAAAGCTATAAATTTGGTCGATAATACGCGATCGAAGATATTTATATTTATGTTTTTTATTGAGATAGGTACTCGTTTTATATAAATTTGTGATATAGAAATTAAGAGAGCACAAATGAAAATATATAATTAATTTTTTCATTACATTTAATAGATTTTTATCTCTTATCTAGAACGCTTTTTAATTTCTAATTATTTATGCAAACAAAACGTGCATCATAAATATGATATTGAAAGCACAATTAGATCAGAAATTCCAATTTTTGCTTCCAACATGATTAAAAATTAATTAGACGTTTTGCGCGCGTGTACCTCATATAATTAATAAAGCTATAATGAAACAGATGTACGCCAGTACAAATATGATAACGTCGACAACGTGTTTGCATTTGCTAAATTTGTATAATTAATAAACATGATATGTCTTTGTAGTAAAACTCATGTCATCATTGGAGAGAACAATCTCTTTGAAGCGCCTACCATCAAGTCTGGTCTGCGCACTCCCATGTTACAGCCAGATGCATTGTTGCGGAACTTTGCGAGAGTGTTAGCTGCTCCTTTCCATAACGGCGCTAGTCGGAACTTCCGAATTCGTGATTAGGCACGTTCCTTCTACCTCTATTGTGTTTGAAGCTGTATCTGCGCGTAGGATTATTAAACGTTTCGAATCACTTCGAATTGGAATCGACGCGAGCCACTCAACGGAGAATCGGTTCTCGGCCGCATGATTTCATGCCGCGGACAAATTGCTTCTGCAAATCGTTTGACGCCTCCCTCCTTCTCTCTCCTACATCTTTCTCCTTCACCGTTCCCCAAAGGGATTCGAAGGAAACGCTTAAACGGGACGCAACGTGGTTGGAAACACCGCGGCGACGTCAGCATCCTTTCGCCACCCTCGCAAAGCACTCGAATATCGACCGAACGTAAACTAATTGCCACTGCTGCTAGTTAATGCAAAGGGAAGTTAATACCGGAACCGAACTATTTCTTTGGCCATTTCGATTTCTTCCATTCCGGATCGCTTTTCGCGCTCGTTCCGTGTACTATTCTTCCTTCGTTCGCCGACAAATTGGATTTGATAATTGCGAGTCGCGATTACGACAGTCACGTCCTCGATCGAGCGTCCAGCTGACGCTGAGAGACGACGTACGCTACCCCTCGGATCTACCCCTGGCGTGGTCTATCACTGTCGTCCGGCTCGGATGTCACGAGGGTGACAAGAGGAAGGGAATCAGGAGGAAGCAGAAGGAGGGGGATCGTGAGATTAAGAAATCTACAAGGATATTGCTTCCGTCGGATTGGGAGATGTCGAGAGAGAAGAGGGGAAAATTGATAACTGCGGAGATGATACCTTGTCGGAGGGTAATCACTTTTTACCGGCGTGCTCCAGACTCGTTATTCTTATAAGGCGGAATGAATGGATGAGAAGGAATCGACACTGCTCGGCGCGATCGGAAATCCTCACCATTTCCTCTGGCAAGCAGACAATTAACCCTTCCAGCGTCGAGAAATTCGCATTATGTCTACTTAGTAACAACGTGTATTTTTGCAGGGCCAATTTTTCACGTACAACGCGTGTATTATTTCGTCCATTTTTAATGTAAATGTAATTCTGTGTACTTTTCATTTACTTATTGCTTCGTTTATGTATAGTTTCCTACTTTTCATATATTTTTTTTTTCTTTTTTTATTTTCCATTTACGAAATTTGTAAACTCGTTTCATATCATTAACGTGATAATATCTCTTGTAATTCAACGAGATTAACATTATGAATGAGTTTTTCTCATCGCGAAAATACAGGGATAATTACGGCTTTACCGTATATAGCTTCCGTCTATAGGATTGTGCGGTATTTCACCCTGATCGATTGAGCGATCGAGAAGTGGCAGGGAAGGTGCATCAAGTTTTGGCTTATCGGCTTACGGCACTCTGCAGCTTAAAGGGATAAGCGTTTAAAGGATTTTTGGGAGTGCGTTGAAAGTGATTATTACCACAAAAAACATGCGGCTTTATGACGGCTATCGGTAAAACGTATGCAGAATCGATTTCCTAACATATTGTCACGTATAATTTAATGCATTTGAATGTATTTAATCTAACAAAATGTATATTCTAAAAAAAATGTAAAAAGCAAGAGAAAGAATTTATCTGATAAAATTTTTCTGAAAGTATGGAGAAAAAAAGTGTGTATAAAAAATTTAATTAAGAATGTGTAAACATTCAAATGGATCGTTTATTTTGAAAAAATCTTAGTTATGCGCGCGAGTTTGACGCTCTTTTATATACATATATATCTTTCTTTATTTTTCTCGCGTATTGAATCAAAGTGCAGGGATCAAGAAGCAACGCGGATCAGGAAAAGCTGCGTGGCGTGCATACCATCCGCCTATTGCTCGTTTTTCTTGCCGTCGGCAAGATTCCAGACACTTGACCAACGTTGTCGAAGCGGAATTCGCAGAATACCGGAAGCCGGTCGCACTTTCTTGTATCGAAATTGCTAGCGATATGCGTTCGCCGACTGGGCGGAAGTTCCGCGCCGAGTTATGACGCTGCAAAAATTCTTTCGATCCGCGCCGTGATAAGCGAGCAAAAAGAAAATACCGTCGAGGCGGCAGCTAACAAGTAAAATCGCTGGTGAGACTGCACGTGACTCGAGAATCACCGGGAATCGGACTTTTGCGAAAGTGGCGCGTATGCTTTTGCCACCGAGTTTTTCCTTTTTAAAGCTCGAAGAGGCTTGGACGCATTTCGTTTTCAATCCTCTTTTCATGATTTTGACGTTTCACTATATCAAGTCCCATAACTTTTTTCTCACTTTTCATCTCTTTCTTTAACACTTTTACTTTTTTAATTTATATATTTTTTTTTAATACTTCTAGTTGAAATTTATATTTTTATTTATAAAAAAACTTTGTTGTTGTATAAACCATTTTCGAGTAACTACGGCTAATCATGGCTTCAGTGTTATCCCGAAGTAGAATTTGGAAATCTGCTCACGTTATTACAACCGACTGCTTAACGTTTAACAGCGAAACGTGCTCGCTAAAAGACCGAAAAGCGAGGGGAAGTTTTATTGGCAGCGTATCTTTGCCGAGGCGAAGAATCTCAGATGGTATTTCTCCGACTTTTAACTGACGGCGAAAAGCGGCTGCGAATTGCGCTGCGAATATGCTGCGGAAACATTTCAATCTTGCACAGCGTTCAATCTTACAGTGTTCAAAAAAAGTACAGAAGAGACGAGATAAAATCTTTATAAAGAACAGATTCGAGTGTTTCGGACTTTCGTGAGAATTGTTGCAGTCCCAAGAGCGAGTTATGATTTTCTATTATTTTTTTTCTGGCCTCTCTCTCTTCTCTCGGGTGTTTGTCCCGAGACAGGGATGCAGACGATATTTATTCCACCACTAACTGGTAGCAGAAGACGTCAATGAATGAAGAACAGCGAGAATAGTTGTCCGCGAAACCGCCTTTTTGCCGACGCTCCGACACGAAACACTTAAGACCACGTCGAGCGCCTTTTAATTCTATTTGTCTTCCGCCGCAGTCTTCTTGTTGTCTTCTTCAATAACGTAGTCTGGAAGTGCGACTCTGGAAGTTGTCAGATCGGAGTAAATATTTTGGGATCTCCGGAAAAAGAATTGTGAATTGAATTCTAAAGATAATTCTTTAGACGTTAATTCACTGAAAAACAGACTTGTCGTGTGATGGAAACAGGAAGTCAGCGGAAACTCGCTTGACAATAAGCGTTATTACTTATTGTTAGGTTATTTTTACATCATTTTTGATGAGGATATTTTCGACACATTTTTAACGTTACATGAAAATAAAAAGTCAGAGAAGTAAGAAATTTTTTTAAATGCTTAATCGAATACCTTTACTTTAATCAATTTAATCTCCACTTTAATTACTTGATTAATTACGACATCGAGTTTAAGGAACAATAATTTCTGTTAGCGCTACACGTCATCCTGATTGCTGTGATTTTCACTAACATTGAAAGTAAAAATACTTTGAGAATTCGTTAATTTAGATAAACTTTCGAGAATATCGATGGATCGATTCGCATCTGCTTCGCTCGTAAAAGCTCTCTCAAGGAGTTACTGGCATGCGCGATGAAGGATGAAAGGGCGCGATGTCTACATAAGTACCTCTCGTTCGACGTGCGCTATTGTCAGTCGACCAGGATTCAATTCGACTGGGACGAATTCCCGGTATTTCGAGGACTCTTTCCAGTGGCGGAACAAAGTATTCGCGAATGCAAAGCCGTAAATCTCTCGGTGCTAATTGAAACGACGCGACGAGCGCCTTCGTGAAATGGCGATGACGAGGGGCCGTTTTCTTGATGGCGAAAATCTTTTCTAACTTCCTTCTTTTCTCTCTGTTCGCATTTTGTCTTTCATTTTTCTCATCTTTTCTCGCATTCCGCAACGTGTATATTTATCACGAATGCCATAAGTAGCGCTTATTTTTATGCCGCGAAAAGGATGAAAACGCTCGACTGTATCATCGTCGAGTAAAGATGACAGGAAAGGGAAACGAAGGGGAAGGTATTAGTGCATTGTTGCAACTTTGCGAACAGCTTTCAAATATATTGACATATTTTCTCACGTCGATATTTAATGTCTCACTAAATTTAACTTACTAACATTCAGCGAATATGTTATTGACATCGCTGCAATCATGACGCGCGTTCGCATGTATTGAGTTATATTGTTATTTATATATATGCATATAAATATAATATAATATATTTATATATTATACATATAAATCTGTAAAAAAATCCCTTTTGTAATTTTTACAACGATACATAGAAGGATAATAATCAGAGGGATCAAAGGTATATTCTACTTTTTTCGAACGCGGTGTTTTATCTATATTATTTTAAAAAATCTGTGCTTCGATGCGTTTCACGAGTGCAGCGAAAACAAGACAGAGATAAAAAGAGAATGAGAAAGGAGAGGAAGAAATGGCCGGAACCATCTACGTGAAATATTTCGGACGCGATTCACCGAAGGAAAATCCATCTCGCTTTATTTTCAATCCTTAGAACGCCCTTTACTTTCCCTTTTCTTTGTCTGTGTCTTCGCGCGAGTACCGCTATTCATTTGCGAAGACTCTCTCAAGCCACCGAGCACTCTCGTTTCTCTGGATGGAATCATTTGGAATGCCATGATTTCGTACAAATTCAACTAGCTCGCTTCTTCTTTCGAAGAAAGATCTAGATTCTAGATGAACGATTGATAAGATCAATAAATCGTGCATATCTTAAGATTTTTCGTCAGCAATGCTCTCTTTTGCTTGTGCTGCGTTTAAAGTACTTTTTTTATTCTATTCTTTTATGGCTTTTTTTTAATCATTCAATTAAAACACGTAAGAAAAGACCGCGTTTTATAGCAGATGCGCCGCGCAAGCCGAGCTCACCACTTGTCTGGGGTTGTAATTATCAGACCGCGTAAAGTATCGTGGCCTCATTAAACCGAGCTGTAAAGTTGGCGCTAAGGAAACATGAAATTCTCGTTGGGACAACTTGTTGCTGTCGTAAAAAAATCATTTTCTCCAGGACGTAAGCGTTTGTTTACGATGCAGGCCTTAAGTTTTATTACCACTTGCTTCAATCGTCCTTTTTTTTGAACCAGTAATTCGTCGCAATTAGTTTTCAAAGTCTTCTTCTAGTTGTAACTGCAAAGCATTGCATTTGCATTGCGGTAATCAGACAGATTATTATGAAATAGATGAAGAGGAGTACATTCATTGTTTCATGTATTATATATTGACTTTATTATCACGAGAGATAATAGCATCACTCTCTATTTTGCTTTTGTCGTTTTTTTCTATTCAATTTGTTGTAATTGTGACATAAACATGAATGATTCAATTAACATTATGATATTATCACAGTATATGTACTGTAGAATATTAACTATAATGGCTATATGTCATGATAATTGCAATTATTCTGATCCAATTGTATACATTTCATTGTCATTAAATTTACTATTTGTTGAAAATTGAGACATGAGAAATATGTTCCTCGATATAATTCTAAATATTATCTCTCTGGACATCATAATATATATATATATATATATATATATATATATATAAAAATCTGTCACACATAAACACGTATACACGCAAGCGCGCAATAAAACCGAGATTACGTTTAAAATATAAATAAGAATATTTTAATTACAGTATTGTATTAAAAATGATGTCGCAGAGGATTTACTTATATTTAATATGTTTCATTAAATGCTCAATGTGTATAACTGCGTAATAAATATACAAGTTGTATATTGAAATGCACATACACATATGTAACACGAAGTTTATATTTCCAGATTTGTGATTTTCATTTATATTTAACAAAGATATATCATTTTTTAAGAGGAAACACGCGATCACTGGCGCGTGCACGCGATAATGATGCGTTGAAGTCGCAACGAAACTCCAAAGGTATTTATTTGCAAACCTGTTATACAAGCGCAGGGCTGGTTGTTACAGCATTCGAAGGGACCTCTCGACAACCGCCACTTAAGCGGAACACCAGAGGGACGGTTCCCTTCCCTCATGTTCAATTAGCGCGCTAGCGCACGAAATATCAATTCCATCGGTGGAAAGCTTCTCGTTCGACATACATGTACCGAGTGCAAATCTGTATTCCGGAAAGGAAACTGTCGGATATCTTTGTTCGGTGACGGAAGCTACTGTTAAATCAAATTAAAAGTTAGTTGTTTAATTTAATAATGTGTCTTAAGTTAACAGTGCTTGAACCTTTGTTAAACTTTGCTGATTAATTCTATCATTCCGATTCGAATATTAAATTTTATTATCCGACAGATTTTAGAAATGCTATTTTGGGAAAGTAGTTTATTTCAATTTGTAATATATTAACTTGTAATGATATCAATGATAATTAAATAAGGTTAAATGGAGATTCACCATTTGCATATTAAAATATTAGATAAATGCACTAAATGGTTCATTAATTAAATTGTCTTTCAAATAATATTACTTCGAAATTACGAACTATAAATTAATAAAGTGCACAATGATATTTAGTTTTGATTTTATATTAACAATTAAATATAATTTACACTATCAGAATCGTGTATGATCTTAATCAGAAATAAAATGAACACGTTAGGAATTTGGCATGTATGGTAGTGACTGCTAGAATTTTTTTTTTGACATTTTCATATTTTTATATATATTTAAGAAACAATCATCGCATCAACGCATCACATTAAAAATAAAAAAAACTTATTGCACTTTGAAAGATAAAGCAATTATATGGAAATGTTTTGAAAACAGTAAATTCTGAGAAATGATTTAAAATAAGCAAGGATTATATTTTTTAAATATAATCATAGATATTAAATATCTAATAATAATTGAAATATAATGATTGAATTATCGATTATCTTTACAACGAATTTAATAACTTTTTTATTCAAATATTATTCAAAGATTTATTTTCAGCTATGAACATTTATCATATCCATATTCTTGATCTATACACGATCATCTTCGAATTTCCAGATATATTAGAGAGATAGCTGTCAAAACAAAACTTCTCACAGAACAATGTTCCTCGAATAAAAATAAAAGCGATATATCATACAACCACATTTTTTCGACACGCGGATTAAATATTGCGGTTTGCTTTCCGGATGCGTGACGTTAATCTAA
Organism: Anoplolepis gracilipes; assembly: GCF_047496725.1. Lineage (NCBI taxonomy): Eukaryota > Metazoa > Arthropoda > Insecta > Hymenoptera > Formicidae > Anoplolepis > Anoplolepis gracilipes. Next base: position 20,086,538 of record NC_132970.1, on the reverse strand, counting down.
TTTCGCATGTGTGTGTATAGACGCTCGCACGAAAATAAACCTTCAATTGTACCGCGGCAGAGCATAGCGCGTTGTACAGAGACGGGGTATAAATATTGCATCCTTTCAAAAGAATTGACGATTCATTGATTCGATTTAACTGCAACGCGCAGCCGAAAATTTCTATCGCGGCGTACGATCACGATATTTTTTTTGTGGATTCCGAATTGTGCGATAGGTATGTGAAATAATTCAACCACGAGGGAATGATCTTAGAGTTGGTATTTACAATTTTAAATCCAATTAGAGAAAGTTACATTTTGTAGATGGTTTCGCCCTCAACATATTTCGCCCTTTCACAAATACCCGGCCTCTAACTTGCATTTGTTTTGCGTTCAGCTTTAAAGCATATCTGCTTAATTCCTATCCTCTCTTTCTCTTAACGTTTCTCATGTATTTATCTTCTACATTAATAATCTTGTGCCTCTCTCGTTTGCGTTGCAGAATATGGATGTAGCCAAGGCCTCCGAGCGTCTTCTCAAGTTAGCGGTGAGTATACACATATATCTATATATTCGCTTGCAAATTTATAAGCGCGTACCGGGTGTGTCCGAAATAAGTTATAAATCAGTGATTTCTAAAACTTTGTCATAGACTTGTCAAGTAGACGGATATCGTATGACTCCATTATCCAGTTATTAAGTATTTCTCAATTAACGTAAGCATACTTGTTATATAAAATATTATTAAACGTTAATATTCTAACGTAAAATCTTTCTTTTAGCGAATTTGTAAGCTCGTCGTCATATTAATACAGTTTACACGCGATCGTACTTTCTTTGCAAAACTGCATAGATAGATACTTCCAATTTTTCGCGTTAGATTTTCTTTCTTTTTCTACAGCACACCTTTTACGAGGAAAGTCTCGAGGCAATATTTGCGAATTCAATCTCTTCCCTTCCGCAATAGAACGCAGTTTCCACCTGAACTTTACCACGACTACGAGCTCGTTCGACAGCCAGAACGTAGGACAGAGAAAACTCATATCGAACTACGTGTCGTCGATAAATGCCGTGCTTAACACAACACACGTTGTATAAATCTATTCGTTGCATAAGTCTGCAAACTGGCATCAGCTTTCTTATACGAATATTCAACAAGAACATTCTAATCCAGAATGTGTAAAATAAAATTTTCCATCGGATAATGCATATTATTCGGGAATATTCGGTATCGTTAATGAAGACAGCTTTGTCGCGATGTAACCTAACCGTTTGTAATTTTGCGAAGACTTTTACTTGTCAATTTATTTATTTATTTATTTATACTGTTTTGCATTGCCACATTTTTTTATGTGAAAGAATAGGACGTGAGAAACAATTAACTTCAATGTTCTCAATTAGAATCCTTTACGATAATTTGGATCTGTTGCATGTCGGGAAATGAAACTAACAAGTTGTATATGGGAACGTAAAATAGAAATGTTGTGTTTCTTTTCAAAGAAGAGTTGAAGAAGATATATATATATATATATATATATATATAGTATATATATATATAGAGAGAGAGAGAGAGAGAAAGAGAGAAAGGGGAGGGATTCTGTAAGAGCTCCGGGCGTTCGCGAAAAGTACGCCGGAATCTATGAATTCCTGATTTAAGTTTCGTCGTGCATCGGCCGTATTCCTGACGCTTCCGGGTAAAATATGCACGCTCGACGATGGAAAAAGGTCGTTTGTCGCCAAGTCCGCAGGGAGATCGATACACAACGATACGCGCCAAAGATGTTGTTTTGATACTTCCGATTTTCCAGTTTTCTGCACGCTGACAAAAACAGTTGCTGGAAAAGCGAAAATGTCAAAATAGTAAATCTATCTACGAGAATATAGGTAATTCTCGTGAGTAATTAAATATCTATTTAAAGAATTTGCAGGAAAAAAGAATTTACTTACGTTAAACGATAGCTTCTTTGTTGAATTTATAAAGTCAATTTTTTTCTTTCAACTATTTTAATCTTTACAATATTGATAATCTTGGAAAGAAATTTCCATCGAGACTTTATCTAAAATTAGCTTGACATTACAGAAGATTAATTCCTCTCGATATTCAAATAATCTCTATTTTCGTATTTGAAACTCCGATATCCACAGTTGAGAGAATGTACGATTGTTATAGAACATCCTCGGCGTATCGAGAACATACATACCTAAAGCAAAAAGAAAAAAAAAAAAAAAAAAAAAAAAAAAGAACCGATATGCAAAGGTTTGTTCATGCGAACGCTATAGCACTCATCGTACCTTTTTATTCATGTTCTTCTTGCAGCGCCGACACGCTCTGCTACTCTTCGACGTACAGACTCGTCCGAGCTATTTCGCGTTCGCGTCCGTTCGTTCGCTGTTGCTCGTTATTCTCTCGTTAGCTCGGATGCTTCGGATCGGAACTGGCCGGTCGTAGTGTTTCGAATGCTGGACGGAATCCAGTGAACCGAATTCAATTATATAAATTCGTCCCAAAGCGACTGTCCTCGGGACTGTATAGCGACGCGCGACGGACTTTCCCGTCGCATCCGGCCAGTTGGTAGATGTCGATTATTCGCGATTAAAACGGTAGACCGGTGGTCGTGCATGGCCGAGTTTTGTTATGGAAGTTTCGCGTTAATTGAACCGGCTGTACTGTTAATTATTGATCCACTCGTCGATTCGTGCCGCCGATTTTTTTCCGTCCGAGACGCGCGGTTCAGATAACCGTGATACTGTGATATGAAATAAATGCAAGCTTGTTTATGGAAAATTTCAATATGCACACGCACGTTGATTGTACAGATAGTATATATTATTATTCCGTCGTAGTGCATAATCCGACTGTGTTTGTTTAATCCATTTTATCTAGCTTGGTTTGTGTAATGCATGAATATCAAAAACGGATACAATATGAGAACTTAGATACGGAGATCGAATACGATACTAGAATAAATTTAAGCGCGGAGCAAAATTAAAAGTGTCTGAAAATAGATTCTTTTCAATCCCAGAATTCTTTTGAAACAGAGTAAAGCGATAAAATTATGGGTAATAAAAGCATCGAGTAAAACAGAGAAAAAAAGCTCTCTCTCTCTCTCTCTCTCTCTCTCTCTCTCTCTCTCTCAGCGCGTTCTTTAATAACGCATGAAGGGAGGAAAGGGAGGCGGCTCATTAGCCCCGGGGCAAAATAAATTTCGCTACGAAGAAAGAAGATTTTTTTTTTTTCCCCTCCTAAAGCAAAGATTGCTCATTCGCGATGGTAAATTGTTTGTTCTTGCGCGCGTGCGTAGAAAAAAATAATTGTTTGTACTAGGATCGTCCCTCGATCTTTCGCGCACAATCTTATACTTTTCGTTTACACCGCAAATAGCCGCGGGGGGATCGTGGACTTCGGGACTCGTGTGACCGTCGAGACTTAATTGCGGTTCTTATATACGAAGTCGGTCCGAGGGTGGCGTCGAAGAAACAGGACGGAACTGCAATGCGGGACGGGACTTTAATCTCGTCGTAATGGGAAAACGCAATTTTCCCGCAGTCCAACGAGGTCCTTCGTCCCTTCCTTTTCCCCTTTCTCTCTCTTTCTCTCTCTCTCTCTCTTTCTCTTTCTCTCTCTTTCTCTCTGGCTCGATCTCGCCTTTTGCACACGCCCGCGCCCTTCGTGCGCGTCAGTGCTTCATTCCGAAATCCCTTTGCCTTTGAAAATCATCCGAAGTGTACAAAACGACGATTATAACGGCACCGTCGTCGCGCGGTCGCTTCGTCGCTTTTACCTGTCGATTGGGTGCGCAAAGGCTGCGCATTGCGATGGATACGATCTAATTTTCGACGTGTAATTCTCGACGATGCAGAAGATATTTGCGCGTCAAGTAAACATAGGATAATGGATGTTACATCTGACATAGGGGGATATAGAGACACGTTGTTTTGGCGTATCATATAGCAAGATGTATTAATAACACTGTTACTCTTACATTATTTTTCGATAGCGATACAATGGAAGAGTCCTTAAATATTCGCCATCAATCAATATCTATCTTTGGTCTAAAATCTTTTTTCTGTATAGCCTAGAAGTTTGATTATGCAACATTTGCATAGTTATTCATATATAGTAATACAACTCCACACTTTTACTCACAGGCCTATAACTGGCTTTCGATAAAGTTAAAAGATTCAATCCTGTCGTATATTTACATTCTCTATCTAAACGATTATTACTGGATTATATCTTTCATATATTAATGCCTTTCAAAAGACCTAATAAGCGTAAACGTATTTGACAGACAGGTACACGTCGAGCGTTGTCGGACACGAAGAGAGAATAGTAATTGAAAAGAGGATGAGGAAGGGTCACTGATCGAGATGAAAATGGAAAATATCGATTACCAACATAATGCGATGCACGCGGTTAAGCAGGTCGACTTATACACTCTCGTACTTTTTTTTCGCAACGACTACTAATGACGCGGATATGACCGATCTGTATCGACCATCGCATATCGATACGCGCATGTAGAAAATCCCGCCGCGCCTTGTAATCCGATATTCTTGCATTATCGATGAAAATCGACTGCCGGATGGTGTACGTAAGCCAAGCACGCATTAATGTTATGCAGTCGGTGATAGGATCAAGCACGAATCGAACGATATTGCTGGTTTCTTGCGCGGGGATCGATGTTTGAGCCGCGCATCAATATGAATGAACGCTTTCCTGTTCGCGCAATTCACGCACGTCGTTTTGTAGACTTTGCTGATCTCAATATTAGATCTTGTATTTGTATATCGAAATGATCTGTATACGACTTGGCGAGGAAAAAAGCCAATTTCTGATTCGAAGTTTCTTTAAGATGGAAAAGAGGTTTATTACGGCGACCGTGTATATATTTGCATTGTAAAATTTGAATTTTTTTCAAATGACTTACGAATCGAAAGATTGAAATTTACGTGAATTTACCAAGATTTGAACTACAAATAAAAGTTGTCAAAGGCAAAAGATACAATTTGACGACATGTAAGATGACATAGACGAGAATTTGAAAGATTAGGATCATCTTGAAATTAATATTTTTTCACTTTTTTAATATTTCTTACTAATATCGGCGAAATGCTGTGCACATATACATATTCTGTTTGACTATACTTGTGACATCAGGCAAGATTTTACATCTCTCTTGACTCTTTGAAGAGAAAGAGTTTCTTTTTCGGATAGCCTCTGGCTAAGGAGACAGCTTAAAAGTTTACTGCATTTCCCTTTGTGTGGTATCGTCAACGTATCTCAAACGATTCACTGGCTTCTGGTCTACTCCCTATCTTCTTCTCGTCATCTCTTTCTCTCTTTGCAAATTCCAACTCCGTTTCTGTCTTCCTTTTTCTCCTACAGTAGCATCCCCGAGTAAACGAAATTAAAACACCGAGGTAAGTTTTCCCGGACTATGGCGGAAGAGGCTGCTAGGAAGCGGGAGGAAGTGCTCTGAAGGGCTCTCTGTCCTTTTTTCGTGAAAGTGCCGCGAATGCCTTGCGGCGCAAGGGACTTGACCTTTGTGCCTGGCAACATTATTAAGTCCTTTGCTCGTGTGAGAGAGTTTTGTGGAAGCACGCGGATGATACCAGGGATTCGGTGGCCTTGAAATGGCATCCGAAACGAAACAACTTCGGAATTCTTTGCCATGAAAGTTGAAAGAAATTTTCGCAAAAGTATTCGTCTGATGTTAGATTGAGCTCATATTTATTTTTTTTTTTTTTTACTCGTCGTTTTTACTCCTTTGATGCGAAAGCATTTATTTCAGTTGTCGTTTCACCACAAGGCATGTCGCAGTATAAAAGGAAATAATCAATCTTAACGTTGAGATACAAGATAAAAAAGTGACACAATAGTGATATATAATAATATTACTTTTTTCCTTAATCTTTCAATAACATTAGGATTATTAAGAAAATGGATAAAAACTTTTAGAGCTGCATTATATTATATATAAGCACGATAGATGATCAAAGACTCGATCTAAGTTACTTACTTTTATTAAAGCATAATTAAAGGAATAGACAGTATACTTTATAAGTTCGTTATACTGTTGCTTTATTTACTTCATCTGCAGATACATAAATAATACTACAATACGTTTTTCTCTTTGCCCGTCGATCATATCTCGTATCAGTTAATTTTTTCCGATGTCATTTCAAAGCTTTGCATTTTGTTCAGTCTATTAAGAACATGACATATAATAAATAAAAGAAAGAGCTTTTCGACGATCTTCTAGTTTTCCATTAATCGTGGCATCTTTTTGCACCATAAACATGTATTTTGGATATATTTTTTGCCGATTTTACACGCATTTTGCGAATTTTACGAGAAATTTTATGCAAACTTATGACAAAGATAAAATATAAAGAAATATAAAATTATTTTCTTTCTTAATAAACGATATTTTTTAATTCTGAATAAATCTAAAGATTTTTAAAAATAAGTCGATGATTTTTAAATATATGTAATGTTTATTATGAATATTTTATAGTTGAGTACAAAACTGTTGATTTTATTTAAGAGATTTTCATATTTAGATCTAAAATTCCAACATTTACATTTTTAAGATATTTTTTCATGAATATAATGAATATATAAATTAAGAGTAATAATAATCACCAAAGTTGTGTACATTTTCCGATACTTGTGTTATAAAAAACTTACATCATATTTTCGAATTAAAATTGCTAACGTATTTATGGATTAGATGGAATGGAATCACGTTCTTAATATAGCAATATACGTATATCGATATTTTCGTTTTACAATTAGGACTTATTTTTGAAACAGAAGAATCGGAGTGTTGAACTTATAAAATATTAAAATAATTACTTATAAAATGATCTTGTATTTAAATAATCTTCTTGTGTATAAAATAATCTCAAGCAGAGAATCTATTTTTATTCTTGGCACACAAGTTAACTTTTTACACTGAACTATTTTCCTTTAATATTTAATTCGATCATAAATTACGCGATTGTTGTGCTCGCGAAATTTATTTCTTATATAAGTAAAAAATCTTTATTGTTTCAGATACCGAATCATTTAGTGTGGCTTTGTTTCTTCTACTTGACGTTTCACTCCTTTTTCAACTTGATGGGCGAGCTGCTGCATTTCGCAGATCGGAATTTTTACTGTGACTGGTGGAACGCAAACAACATCGATACATTTTGGAGAACTTGGAATATGCCAATTCATCGCTGGGCTGTACGGTGAGTAAAATAATTTTTATTTCTAGCAACGTTTAATATTTTCAATTTTTAATTTTGACTACTATTTTAGAGTAATCTAAAATAATTTGTCGAGTTTAATAAATATATCATAAGTTTAATTTTAAATATGAAGCGACAAATGAGTATAGGATTTCTTCAATGTTTTAAATTTTGGATAGCTGAGCGATTATTTTTAAAACGTTGATAATTAACTGATAGATATTGAAATTTTTTTTATACCAAGCATTAATTATTAGTATTGCTTTTTTTAGAAATATTGATTATTGCGTTTTAAAAAACGCAATTACTTAATGTGATTAAATTTTTTGAAATTCATAATTAAGTGAAAAAAACTTGTTTTAATGATATACTTTATTTTGAATTATTAAAAATTGTATTAAGAATAGATATCATCGAGTTATAATCTAGAACGCCATTTATTATTATGAATCAAGCAAGACTTAATACAATTGCGAAACTTAACCGCGAAGCAATCAGATTCGCAAGAAAGTGCATGCGGTTAAATGTTTCCGATTCATGGCGAACTTCTCTTTCTTTCCGTAGATCAGACGGGGATGCCAGACATTCGCGAGAAATGTAATTAAATCTTCTTAAAGCGGGGCATACTTGTTAACGAAGTTTAACCCCGGTTAGATAGAACAGAGAAAGAGTCGATCAAAGGTCCGGCATGCAGCGAGAGGCGACGGCCTTCATCTCTTTTACTTCCTGTCTCCCATCTCTCTTTCTTGCACTCTTACGCTATTTACTCTCGCCATCTCTACGCTTCGTAATACTCGGTTTCTCGCGTACCTTCTGCTCCGTAGAAGGAAAAACTTTCGACGCTTTACTCCGTGCACTTTACACCTTTGACTCAGCTGTGTAGGGGTAACATGATTATGTAATAACGCAATACGCGTCTCACTGAGGTTATTTCGCAGCTATGACCGTCATTTCAACCCGGAACACTCCGTGTATCGCCTTAGTAACGTTGGTGCACCTTACCAATTACGTAAAAACATCAAGCGGAGGAGGAAAATGAGTCATGTTGCGCTGGCTATCTAATATTTTTGTACAGAAAAGACCTTAATTTTATTAAATTTTTAAAATTACGGAACTCTATTTGTCTACATATAATAAGCTCCAGAGATTCTATAGAATAAATAATATTTTTTATTTTATACACGTTCTCAATATATACATACTAGATACATATAGATATATATATATATATATTATATTTATTATTTATTTGAATTTTTATAATAATAATAACATCGAAATTGAAAGAACAATTCAGTGTTTGTGTTGTACGTGTAAACTTTTACATTTCATATAGAGATGCGTGTGTTATTACATAATATATTTTAAGAGACATCTTGTTATTTTACAAGAATGAGTTTTCGTGTATAAAAACCTTTTATTTCGCCTAAAATGTCTACTTCAACTCATACATCTCGGCTGTCGCCGCCACATTAGATTATACATCCCCCGCTCAATACAATCAGCAAAGTTCCGAAAGACTTTTCCGGCGGGCCTTCCATCTTCTATACGGGTTACCCATCGCACGTGCACCTAACAACTCAAGCCATAGTGACGACCTCCTTTCAAGAGCTCACGCCGGTTCTTTGTACTTCGAAAGTAGCCCAAAAGAAAGTTTAAATCCCTGTAAAAGTGGCCGTACAAAATTCTTATTATGTGACCGAGAGAAAAGGCAGTCTTCAGAATTGCTACGTACAAACTGTATGGCATTCACCATGAATGTCGTATAAGAGCCAATTTACTTTATGCTAGATAGTAATCAAATGTTGTAGGTATCGTAGAGAGTAGATATTGACGAGATATATAATTTAATCTGCTTATTGTTATATAGATATACAATATTTATTTATTTATTTGATATTCTGGCAGTCTGATATTTAAGGCTAATTATATTATTATTAAGGAGATATTTAATTTTGCCGCGTTAAAAAGAGAGACGTTACTTGAATTAATCGTAACAGACGTAACATAACGTATAAAACAGTGGGTAACATTATATAATCAAAACGAGACGGTCTTACAAAATGCGAGACATCTTTATAAAACACGACACGTACTATGAAAATGACCAACCATGTCTTCTTTTTAAATGATATAAAAACGAAGGAAAATGAGATCCGCTAAAGAGATGCCGCGCGAACTTTCGCGATACGAGCCTCAGGATTCCAAAGTCCTGAGGCTCGTGCTCCTTTTTACCTCACGACGCACCTGCTCACTTACGGTCATTTATTCCTTTTTTTCGCACCAACCGAGATCCCCAGCTGCAATTGCAAGCTGCGACTGGCACGCAGCTTATAGTACGTGCGGCGAAGGGGAGGAAGGAAGGTGCGAGGTGAAAATTTAAATGCATTCCAGACGACGTTAGACGCACGGAAGTGTATCGTTGTTGACGAGAACGTTGAGGCCGACGACGACGTCTTTTCAGGTTTGTAATGGGAAAAGCCGATACGCATCGCGATGCGCACTTAAGGCTGTTTATTCCCCGCGGCACTTATAATACCTCTATAACTGGAGATATTCTCGAGCGGCTTGCGCGGAGGAGATGCTCGCCCCTCGGTTGGAGAAAAAGAAAAGAAAGAAGATGAGGGGCGCGGAAAAGGCGGAATCTCGAGTCCTGGGACCGCGGCAAAACGTGTACGGTCTGAAATCCTTAGAACTGTCGTCGTTCTACCTTTGAATTTTCTTTCCTTCCTTCCGCCTTGTGTCTCCTGGTGCTCTTTTTCCCATCTTTCTCCTCGTACTCTCGTCTCTTTTCCGATGCAGCTTCACCGATAACCAAGCGGCTAACGATTCTTTCCCCGAGTTGTCTATTTCTCCTTGTTCCGTCATACAAACGAAAACGGTAACGGCAAAGTGTTGCCAATCCGGTGAAACTTTCTTGGATATCGCTTTAATTTCTCGGAGCGGAATTCGCGCCTTTGTCACCATCGTACTTTTTATCTATCTTATCGGTCTAACAACGTTCCGCGTGTATTCCACGGCGAAACGTCGCCGTCTAAAAGCGCGGATGCTGTAGAAGTGTCTATTCCCCTTTGTGAAGCCGATAATGATATTGTCGGCATAATAGGCGAACGTGCTCCAAATGGATTCCTTGTTATCAGGCTTAGAATCAGGACCTTTAATCGACTAAATTGTTTGGAGCATTTTCTATCGGACAGAATGTGCGCAATTTAGCTAGAAGACTATTATATGACTGATTCTTTAGCAAAAGTTATCGCTGGAAAGAAGCAAAAATATATTTTTGCGCCAGATAAAAATTTTACTTTATAATATAACATGAATGACATATTTATGTTGCAGACATCTTTACATTCCGATTGTGGAGATGGGCTATAGCAAAACCGTGGCATCAGTGACTGTCTTCTTCATCAGCGCTTTCTTCCACGAATATCTCGTCAGCGTACCCTTGAAGACATTCAAGATATGGGCGTTTATGGGTATGATGGGACAGGTAAGATTTCCGCGCGTTTACTTCAACTATGTATTGTTGACTGTGCAAATATTGACTTTAGCGTCAAGAAATTCTTGTTTATCCTTCAAAAACTATACGGCTTCAGACAGTTTCAATAACATTCTGATTCTAAGATCGCTATTAATCCTGGGAAATGGGGCGGAATTCAATCAAACTCTTAAACTTCACATAAAAAAAATATATTTAAAAAAAGATTATAAATGTTAAACACGAGGTTAAATTATATATAATGACTTTAGTTAATGTGCTTTATATAGAGATTCCAAGAGATTTCGCAAACGCTGCAACATTATTAGCTATGGGCCTTTGTATGAAATTACGTTGCGCATACTATATCTTGTATGCGCGTACAAGATCCATCCTGTCCGCCCTTAAGTACGGAAATTCCGGTCGTGCAACGCTAATTGTTCATTCTAGATACCACTGTCGGTGTTGAGCAAGATGGTGGAGCGATACTGCGGCGCCAGATGGGGCAACATCGTCGTATGGGCGAGCCTCATCATCGGGCAACCACTTTGTATAATGATGTATTACCACGATTACGTTGTAACTCATTTTGGCGAGACTCTACTAGAGGACTATTCCGTGGTATAAGGGAGATTAAAATAATAAAAACGCGAAAATGAAAGTAGCTTCCCAAAAAGAAGCTCGCGATCAATCTATCGCTTCCTTTCAAAACCCTCAATTTCATCAATCGTGTAACTATTCACTTGTATTCTGGAAAATTTGAGAAAAAGTTCCTCGAATCATCGCTCTGATGATTTCTCTCTGTAAATTCAATAACAATGTGCCTCAGGTCATACAATTGTTCGCGTTAATGAATGATGTCACGAATGAACGTTAAAACGAAACCGTAGTTGTTTGCGGGATTGTTTGATGGTACTATTATATACGTTTTATAAGAATATTATTAATACATAATAAATATATAATATGAAGTTGTAAATAATTACCAGTCAATCCAGTGTACAGTGAAACTTATAATAATAATTTTTCTGTGGTAATTTCTTAATTGCGCTTCCGCGACAGCGGGGTGCATCTGTTGACAAATAAACAAAATATTTTTTGTACGAGTTTTGTGGAATTTTTATTCCGCACCTTGGGGATGGTCACGAGGTTACCAGGGTATTATCCTCTCAACTGGAAACTGGAGGGCTGTCTCATGGATCGTTGAAAAGACAGCTTTTTAAGGGCGCGACCATGCATGTTTTTTTCCTCGCCAATGATGTGAAAATCATATGTATAGATTTATTTTTCTTTGTACATATTATTCTTTTGGGGGATGAGAAATTATATTCTTGTTAAAAATTTTTATTAGGGTATCAAATTAAGAAATATATATATATTATTTTATTTGTTAGTATTTTTTATACTTTCTAAATCTCTTTGCAATTTTAACAAAGATGGGTTTTATTCCGATGCTGTGTTCTAATTTATTATGCAATCTTTCTAAATAATAAAATGTAAAAAGGATGGATATAGAAAACAATGGTAATTAACTGGTCTAATAACTTTCTAAATAATCCATATAAAACCTGTCACAACACAAAGTGAGAGAAAACAAAAGGATATTTAGGTGAACAGCGTAGATGAATAATCCACTGGTTGGGGAAGTAGTTAGGTCACGAATGAAGAAGCCTAACCCTCGAAAGAAACACTTCTTTGAGCTTGTGACCTTTGAGTTTCTTTTTCTTCTCTGAGGAGTTTGTCTCGCTACGATAAATAAATTAATCATGTTGAAGACTAACGGTAGAAAATACATTTGTGTCAGAATGATAGATACAGATAAGATTCGTAAGAAGTGTAGATTAGCGACAGAATTCAATTTTCAAAATAAGTTGCAGTCAAATAATTTTTGTTTGTAAGAAATTCATATATTTTATATACTTTAATAGAACTGAACGATAATGCATTATTTAAACGGACAACTACGCCACTCCTATGTTATCTTTAATATTAATCATGATACATATCTTCGATTCATCTCTCGTAAAATATTAAACATATAAGATTTTTATAGACATTTTAGATAAGGCATATGCGATACATGTCGACCTCACTTGGGATGGTAATCTCTTAGAGCAACAAAGTTGTCTACGGGTCCCATCGCGTAAAAGAATATAATATTACAATATAATATTCATCGTGCGTATGTAATGTGTTACATGTTATTGTTTATTTAATTTTTCAGAAATATGTTAGTGTCTAAAAAAAATATAAAACGATACGATCTGTTCTAAAACAAAATTTTCATTGAGTTTATTTTTATCTGAAGACAACTCATTTTAGCGCAGCGCTAAGTAATGATTTTTTTCATTTATCTTTTTACACGTTTAAATTACTTTAACTTGTACTACATGTTGTTGCACTCTCTATTTTTGTTTGTCATCCATTGTGCATTAATTGTAATTGAAGAATCAACTTAAAAGAAATAACAATTTCCTCTGCAGTCAAATCGAGGAAAAACTTGTAAAGCATTGCACAGATTGAATTTACTGTACTTTGTTTTGCAATTTTCTCTTAATTAAATTAAAAATAACATCTATCGGTAAATTATATATTTCCGTTTAGAGAATTATCAAATTTGTCGAAAAATCAGCATTTAATCAATTGAGAATAACATGAATATAAATATCGGTAACTCGTCGACAGTCGAAAATAATTTGCATGGTTTTTTTTGTTATATTTTTTCTCGCGCTAGTGAAAAACATCCAATGTCTGTCGTCGCGCCCGACAAATTGAATCTTATTAGATCGTTGATTTGAATTTAGCGTCAGTTATATAGCGATTATCTGGTAGAAATTAACATTTGCACTTGACACGGTTATTAACTTTGTTAGCGCCGAAATTCTGAGATAGGAGGCACTTTTTGTCTGTCACTCTGGCAGGAGATTGCATTGTTCCGTAAACTGATATACGAATCCGCTTGAACGTGTTGTAAAAACAAGAATTACATCTCTTGATATGTTGGGACTTTTAATTCAATTATCTCCATGCGGATCGCGCACTCGCACGCTCTTAAATTAGCTTTATATGAAAATGAAGAAAAAAATACTCGCACAAATATCTCGGCAATTTCTGAGGCACGTGGCTGACTTGTATCGCACCACAATATCGTCGGAAACGCTTTATGACGAACATTTGTGAGAGAGAGACGTGAAATTCATAATTTGCACGGCGCTTCCAAACATTAATTTCATTGAATGTCGAGTAAATATGACGATAAAGAAGTCTCGTATCTTTTTGTTGCCATTGGATTTCCACTCGCGTTAACGTTTAATGTATCAATTCATACTAAAATTTTATGCAAAAGAATGATCATCAAAGGTCCCGTCAGACTTTTCGTACACATATCTTTGAAACATATTGCTTCTACAACGGAAGGACGATAACGTGACATGTCGCGAGCACAGGATACGACGAAGCGTATTTTTCCGCTTTAATGCAATTGCAAACAAAGGATTGAGTAACCGAAAGAGAGCAATGTGAAAGGAAGACCATTCCCTCGTTCTTACCTATAGCTCGTTGCTCGACGAGGCATCCTTGAAGAATGCATCGGTCGGTTTCTCCGCTCTCCGAACGAGCGCTCGCATTATCCTGTATAAGGTGAACGGGGTTGGGGGTTGCGCGCCGGAGAGGGGTAGCGCGGGGGAATGGCGGGGGATGGTGCGGCGGACTAGGAAGGTGGAAGGGTGGTCAGGGGGCGCAGGGGGCGCAGTGCGAGCGCAACACGATGCTATAAGGGCGGGTACGCGGCGGAGTCTCCGCAGTGAGCGTCGCGACGCCTCCGAGGAGAGTATCGTATGGATCGCACGACAGGTGATCGCCGATGCACGAGGCGTCCCGCTCTCGTCGCGTATTACGCTGACAGTGTGCAGTGACGGTAGAAGTTGTTTCGTCTTTATCGAGCCCACAAGTCACCTCGAGTCGGGGAAGAAGGGCGGCGCGACCGCGTATATCCCGCACCGTGGAAGCTGCAGCTGCGTTTCGATCCGCCCGGAAGAGGAGCTCTCCGGATGACCTAGGACGTACCTCGCGCTGAAACAACCAGGTTGGTTTTTACGAGAGGGAGATTCCGGGAGAGACGGGGATCGTACGCAGGGACGCGACTTTTATAGATAGCGAGCGACATTATGTTCTGATAGAAGTAGAACGTGTCTGCCTTGTGGAAAATGGTACGCACGTCTCGCCAATCTCGATTTCGCAGCATTTGTCAAATAATTGTCGGCATGAATGCGACAAGTATAACTTACGTTCCATTCAATTTAGACGCGGCGCCGTAAATGGAGACAGAATGAGATAGACGGAACATACATACATACATACATACACGCACAAACAGAGAGAAAGAAAGACAGAAAACAAAGCTCATATACGCGTTATATACTTGTAAAGATAGTTATCGAAAAAACACATTTTCTTATTTTTTAGAAAAAAATGTAAGGAATCTTTTTACTGTCATTATTTAACGGGGGAGACATTAAATATATTTATGAATCTATCTCGGTTTATTTTAATCGTAGGCTAGTTTACGAGCTTCTATCTCGATATCGTGCTACAGCACGCTTTTAGAAATATTCGAAATAGCTACGATAGTCTTCTTAGTACGTACAGTAACATCGGAGACACGCGATTATATATATAAATTATGATTATTTATTAAGCGAATATTATTATTAAGTGTACCAATATAACTGAGTGAGCGATTTGCAAGTTTTATGCGAATGAAACGTTCAATAACTTTAATAATACATAACCGGAAGATAAGGCTATCGAGTTGAACGTTACCTGATGAATAGTGGAAATCCACAATGTCCCTGTTTACCGTGAATATATGCCGCTGGGCGGGTGAATTCGATTCCCTCGCGATATTTACTCGGTACGTGGGACGTGCGTTCGGGTAAATCGAGTCGCAGACGGTTAACGAAAGCCGGGTATTCGAGAGTGTCCTCGACGAGCGAACGTACAATGGGTCCTTTTTGCTTCCTCTCTTAGAGATACGACGTCGTTCCGCGTTTCTCTTCCGATTTCAATTACGATGCTGCGACATAGCGTCGCAGCGGCGCTCTTTGTCGGACGAATGTGGAGAAAAATTCATCGTTAATTTAAATGCACATTGAGCTATCCGCGTTACATCACCGCGAATTTTATCCTTTTCACAATGTACATTTGCATGCTTTTCATACAAGTTGCGTTACAAATTTTATAAATGCAGAGAATTAATTCAGTTGCTCAGCGCGTTTACAATAACCTGCTTATATAATAATCTGATGAGAGGTACATATCATACTAGAGCATATCTTTTGGATATGCGATACAAACATATTAATCTCAACAAACTTTTCAGAATTATACAATAAACAATTTTAAAAATGTCTTATTCTAAGATAAAAATATTTCTATCTATTTTTCGATGAAATTTCGAATTTTCTCTTTCTATTTCGGACAGTATATAAATATATTCTTATAATTCCATCTCAATTTCATGTTAAGCTCGCACAGATTTCCAATAACTATCATTAATTCATATGTTTCTTTGAAGTGTTAACGTGCAATATGTGTGTAATCCATTGCTCTGTACCTATTGCTACTAGAACACTTATTTATCCGAGAAAATTCTCTTGGAGAATAATTTATAAGGTTCGTTTAAAAATTAATTACTTAGCGCCTGGGTTTTACCTGCGACACTAAACGGCATCGGTTAGTCCGCCTTAATGCGCTTCGTTTATAAACCCGTCGAAAATAGTCCAAGATCGATTAGCGCTGCCCCTTCGACTCATCGGTTTTTCTTCGGCTGTTTCTTTTTCCCCGGGAAAAACGTTATTCCCGTTCCCTCATTCCGGACGTCCGATAACAATGACTCGACGTTTGTTAAGAGCCACGCACAGCGATCTCACTATAAGAAAAATTGTACCGCTCATCCGTGGACGTTCGCAACCGACACATGGAAAATTGAAACGATCATCATCGGTCGAATTATCATTTTACGATCGACGGTACTTTGCGAGAGCAATGACGCGAAGATTTCCGCGGAAAAGGATAGACAAGCGAGATAGATGAGAATTATACGATTATTTTTCTTGGATAAAATTTTTGCTTGGATAAAATTCATACTACATTGAACGATTGTAAAATGTGCAGCTTTTATTCTTTTTCGACGATGAAAAACTTAATTAAACATGTTTAATTTTTAGAAACTCTAACTATACTATTTTTTAATCGTGGATTTTTTCCTGACGAGTTTTTCGATTAAAAATATAATTGTGCGATACAATTTCTGAAATTTGATAACTTTTAAAATAATATTCTATAGAGAATATTAATATATCTAACTATAATAAGATATTGATATTAAATTGACATGCATATTCGTTATAAATTTACATATTGTAGAATTGTTTGATTTTTGATTAATCTCTATTAAAGAAATTACCATATAAACAGGAAATTCGATAGCTTCACGTTAACCTTTTCGCAATGTCCCCTGAGATTATAATACAAGTGACTGTCTATATCGCGTCTCGGTGAATGCCCTGAAACCATCTACGTCACAACGGGTCAGATTATGCAAAATTTCAATCGATTAACCCGTTCGTCAGTATTCCATGAACCTTGTCGCTGCGTGATTCGAGAGTCGCCTAAGACTAATATGTATATTTTGTCTTACTACTATTATTGTCAATAGCCACTGCCAAATCTAGATATATCGCAATGCAAGATTTTGAAAAACATAATCTATAATACTATTGTTTTGTAATTAATCAATTTTTGTGCAATGCTATGCTATCCTAGATAAAGTGGAATCGGTAATCGTGTCGGACGCATTTAAATACCGAATAACTTTTTCAACTTTGTATCTGAAAATAAAGGCCGGGGGTTAGGGTTTACGCACAGAAGTGCGTGTTGTGGATTGTATTTTCGTGCATGGAATCATTACAAAATCGGCGCTGCATGAGTGCAAGTGGGAATAGTTATTTGCCGTTCGATTGCCGAATGATCGCTTGACTAGGCTTTTGACCTAATTCTCGACGGTCGTTACCGATTCCAGATTATCCAACGTATAGATAGTCTTGTTAATGGCGGCCCATCAAGCCCGGCACTATTCAGTTTACGAAAGAAAAAGCGATATTGCAAAATACGCGCAGACAGCTATGGTAAGACATAAAATGATGATTGGACATCTCGTATTTAATTAAATATTAATTTCATTTAGAAAATTATATCCATGCGATAAAATATTTGTAGCACGAATAAAAGAAAAGGGAAATTCATGTTATGTTAAAGAAGATGTATTAGATTTAATGTAAAAGCTTTTTCTCTTTTTCGAGGAAAGAATAATAATAAATAAAATAACATAAACAAATAAGTATTAAATGTAGATATATGTTTTTATAACAATTTAAAGAATTGATGAAAAGACAACACGATTTCAATTAGTATTATTGATTGTTTATTATTGAAAAATGTGATTATTTTTACTTAAAAGAGCAAGGAAATAAAAAATATTATTCAACAATGAATTTTTCTTTAATCATTGATCCTACTAAAATGTCTATCAGTATACCATGGCATTCTGTCGCTTCTGTAATATTCCATTATTGAATTATTATTTAGTTTCATGGTAGAAAACTAATTACTCAAGTTAGGCAACTAGGAACATATTGAATAATTTCTAAGTTCGAAGAGTATGCAAAGGTTTGCCACACCTCAAGCAACAATCTATTCTTGACCATCAATTTCTCTTTATTAGTCAGACTTGATTGAACTACTATTATATATCGATTTATATCGATTATACTCTTTTTTAGAATACTACTCTATAGTTAATTTTCATCAAAGAAAAAATTCTGCATTTAAAATAATAATAATATCTGATAAAATTCTCTTTGATATTAAAATTTGTTTTTTGCAAGTACATAAATTTTTTAAGAACTATCTTTTCAACTACCGTTTTTCTTCGTCACCATTCAGCGTTGACGAAAATTTCTGAGGAAAGTCGAACGAGCCTGAGATATGAGATTGAGGAAGCGGAGCAGGATGTGAAAAAGCGATATGAACGGGCGTGAACTGATCGAGAGACGATAGTGATGAAGGTTGTGAAAGCGAATAGCTACGAGAAGTGAGAAAGCGTGCTCAATACGTGTTTCCTTTATCACATTTAATCGCCGAATCATGAGGCGAAAAGCGCATCTAACATTTTAAATCGTAGAGATTAATCCGCGATATCACTTCAATATAGTTTTACTTGATTTCTATATTGTATTTCCAATACGAAACATCTGATAATTTTTCTAAAGTATATGTTTCTTTGTCCCTTTATCGCGTAAATATAACATTTTATTCTCCCTCATGATTGTTCCCACAATCTTGCTACATTTCACAACAATTTGTGAAACAATTGCATTCGCCACTATGCATGTCTATTCATTCTTTATTAGGACACTATTACATTTTTTGAAAAATTTTACTTTCCGCCCTTTTAATTTTCTACGCGCACACATTTTTCGCCAAAATAAATTCACGTTATAACGCGCGAACGTAAAGTCCACCGACCATGATGAAATTTTAATCGCGAAATCACTAGGTCGCTGCCGTTGCCACACGCAAATTCCTGAATCCTCCCTTCGTTAAACTCGTCAAACAGCCTTACCGGTACTTTATCAAGAGCTTGGCTGCTCCTGCTCGGCACACACCGACCCTCGACGAGAGTGAAGCTTTCTCCACATTGGCAATGATTTCAACGAGGGGAAATAAAATCGCGAACAGCTGGACGAATCAAAAGCATCGAGAGAGCGGTGGACGAAAAAAGAGAGGTCAATGGAAAAGGGTGATGAATCTCATCGCCCAGCAGCGTTGGATCGTAAATAAAAATGAATCGTCGCCGACGTGTCGAGAGCGATAGATCAAAAGGTAGCCGCGAAGATCGAACGACGAGAAAAATAAAAGAGAATTATTGAAGAACAAAATAAATCAAAGCCTCTCTTCTCCCCTGTCCTCTGCCGGTTAGGACACTCGAATGCGATAAAAGACAAGTGTCATGCCGGCATTAGAGTGACTGCACTCTGCGGTTCCGAAATGAACGCGATAAGGAAAACACGTGTTGAGCACGCTCCCTCACCCTTTCAGGAATGAATCTCTCGCGCTCTCTTCCTCTTGTGTTTTTTTTTTTTTTTTTTCTTCATCTTTCGTATTTGTTGCCACTATATTATATTTTCGCGATCCTTCAGTAGATATGACCAAAACGCTACTTTTCTTGACATTTATTATTATTTTGTCGAGTACATGCGATAAAAATGATCTCGTATATAATATTTTGAACGGCGAAATAGTCGAAAAAGTTGTACGTAAAAGTAGTAGAATCATGCGCTTTTGACAATGGACTTCTTTTCTCAGTACAAATTTCAAGCTTGGTTAACGAGAGAATACTGGAGATTAATGAGATATAACAAGAGGAGGTATAGCGTTAAACTTTCTCGCGGAAAAGTTTAAATTCGGGGGAAATAACTCTCAAGTGCTGTCTAGAACATCTACCAGTTTTTAACTGAATTGAAAAGTTTTTGTTACGGCATTTATGTGTCAATTTTGTTCGTTAGTCACATTTGACAGTTGTAATAATATCTATAAACTTCTTGTTTTCATTCGCACCATTCGTACTATTTTCAAATATGCTGCAGAAAACAGAGATCACTGATATCGCAAAATTGCGAGGCTAATTCCGCGATTTGCCGAATGATCTTGCAATTTCGTCCGCAAACGAAAGGCATGGCATTTACATAAAGTTCTCGTTAGCATCGACGACAAATCCTCACCAATTTCGATAACAATGCGAACAATTGTGGAACTTCTATCCGAGGTAGATCGCCTAACCTTCGGGAGATCCGTTTTCGAATGTTTTTAAAGATACGAATGTAACCTAACTTTAACGAAATCAAGAATAACGAAGCTTTTTCAGAAGATCGACAAGTGCGATCTTCTTGTGAAAAGTATTTTTAAATTTAACCGTTCGAATTTTATTTATTCTCTCTAGGTGATATTTATTCATACACTCTTCTGCATGTGACGCGAATAAAATATTAATCTTTATTCATAGCACGTGTTCAAATTAACAAAGTTTGTGCCTGTTTGGACACACACACACACACACACACACACACACACACACACACACACACACACACACACACACACACACACACACATTTTAAATCAGAGGATAACAAACATTTGTATTATTTACACATTTTCGAGGAAAATGATGATTCATGTGTGGCTTAACTCTCATGAGAAAATACTCGCAATTATAAGCAATGATGAAAATAGAGGATGATATTATAGAGATATGCTAGTTCGCTTCTCGAATTGGATTTATCTAACAGAACTTAAAGAAAAAAGAAAAGAATGTTTTTGGAAGGTAGTCGTAATATCACTTGTTCACTTTAATCCTTGAAAACAAATCTCTGGAAAATGCAAATGCACGTCACAGCTGGTCTGTCCGATCTTTGTTTTGCAGTACATCTGCATACTGAGCTTGTTTTATTACATTTGTCGAAAACGACGCTACATGTGGTAAACGAGCAGTGTCACCGGCAAATTTCTGACACTCAGCGTAGCGTAAGGGACGCAATTTCGGGGCGCTGTACCGAAAACTTTTCGAGGGAAACGCGTGCAGAGGAGCGAAAAGAGACACTCTCATGGATGATCGCGTCAATAAGGAAGGACCAGATACGTTCAATCTTTTGATCCGATATTATTGGATGTCTCTGTCGGTCGAGTGCGTTCTCTTGAGCTGGATATTAACACAAAGTTCCAAAATATTAACTAATTTACGATGCAGGCATATTATTAGAGTGCCATATATAATGTATAGATTTTCAATGTAAGAGATTTTGTTAAATTAAATTTCTACGCATAATTTTGGAAAGCCAGATGTATTTCTTACGCCTCGCAAAATAATATAAAATACTTATATAAATATATATATATATATATATATATATGACATATACACAGAAAGTACAGAAAAATAGTTGTGGCATATTTCATTGATTAAGGGGTTTATTGCCTGTGAGTTGTTGCGCGTCGCGTGTAGTAGAGAGACGCGAAAGTAACGAGTCATATCGTTTTACGACTTTATCCTTTCTCATCCTCGCTGATGTCAATTTCGCTTCTGGACGTGCCCAAAGTAACCTGAGTTGTCACGTATCCAATAATTTCCCGGGGCTTTCGAAACATACGGTCCATCGCTCGAAACTTCTGTCCCTCCTGTAAATCACATTAAGCTCGGCAAGTCCACCGAGTGCGTGTAACTGGACGATATATCAAGCCATAACCGAGCAAGAGACCCGACATGTTTCCCTCTCTCGTTCTCTATTCCTCTTCCTTCCCTCTCCCCTCCCCCTCTTTCTCCCTCCCTCTCTCTCTCTCTCTCTATCGAGTCGAGTAATTTTGCATCGAAAATTTTAGCTATATGAAAAGTTCGATTGTCGATACATAAATGAGTTCGCGCTCGGCCTTCATAAACGACTGTAAATCTTGGATCATAAAATTGGCAACGCAGCCGGGTCTGCTATAAATTCGATGAAGTTAAATCCATTGATAATAAATTAGAAAAGTCATGACACATAAAGCTCTATTGACTTCATAATAACGGTGGTCAAAGTTATATATTTTCATTTATTCCGTACCAACTGTATTCATTTAAACTGTAAATTAACATTAAATATCTTTTTTTAATATATTTATACACACGATTATTAATATATTAATTTGTTAATACTCTCAACTTAATTTCAGCCTGTTTTTCATTCAGCGGCGGAACCCAATGTTTTAGCTAAAAATATTTCCACCAATTCTCTGCCGATACTATTTAAATTATCGTTCTCAATACAACATCTTCCGTTTCACCTCCGTTGCTGCGTTTCAGATCGAACGCTCGATAGCACGCCGATAAATTACTGAGGAAGAGAGCATCGAAGCTATTTTATTTATTCATCCGAGCGATCTTGAAGCCTTACCTTCGAGACGCGTAATTCGGTCGATCCGATGCGAATATAATCGTTTTACTGCTACTTTGAAAGTATTAAATATTGGTGTAGTATATAAGTTATAATAATATTAGAGAAAATAAAATCTTTATAATGTTATTTTGACGTATAAAAAATTGTTAAAATCATAATCTAATCGTAATCTTTAAATTTTGCTCGTGAATTAGCTAACAATTTTATGTCTTTAGCAAGAGAAAACGTTGTAAAAAATTAATAAGAGACCAAATATAGACTATATCAAAAATATAAAAATCATCATATTAATATTAATAATGATCTTGCATTTATGTCAATCTCGCGTTTTGAACAATTGTCAGATGCAACATCATGCGGTCTCTTTTAACGTCGCACGTTTGGAAATTTGGCAGATGTCTAGTAATCAAATCAGAACAAATACTTGGCATTAAATGTTTCGACACCGCCACCGTTGATGTTTTAGCGTCGATTTCCAGCGAATTTGAGTCTGCGACGTTTATCTGTCTGAAATTCCGGAGGAGAACATGCGTCGTGAATCTTGTGTGACATTTCTGCCGGAAATAAATGGGAATCTTAAGCGCCGAGACGCGACGGCAGCGCGAATTTCTCTCTCTCTCTCTCTCTCTCTCTCTGTCTCTTTCTCCTTCTCTCCTTCTTTCTCTCTTCCTTTCTCTCTTGCTAAAGCTATCGGTATTCTAATTACTCGCAGCGTGAAAATAGCGAGGAACTTGGGGCGCGTAATTATACGAAGGACGCGCCGCCTTATTAAGCTATCTCATTTTCTTTGGCGAGCGGAGCAGGCCGCTCGATGGCTTTGCCGGTCGTAGTTCTTTCTCGAGTTTTATCCGATAAAGAACGTCGCGATCTACGAGCCGGCAAGTACATGGGGGACCTCACGATAGCGAGCGAACGATGCAGGATGCGGAGGGGTTGAAAGCTCGATGGTCATCGACGATTACCGCACGAAAGCAAAAAAAAAGAGAAAGTAAAAAACGCCGTCGCTTTTTTTCCAGGTTTATTTAACTTTACCCCTTTCTAGAAGGGGTCTATCGAGCATAAACTCGAAACTTTACTTGCCTCTGGAATAAATCTTTTTTAAGTATTAAGTTTGAAAGAATGATGCGGATCCAAAGTTGGTTCCTGAAAACATTAATAACAATACAGTCGCCTTTGTTTCTTGGTTTAGTGACAGTAACAAGGATAGTCATGAATTAAAATTTTAAATTAATGACACGAGTTTGTCGCTCTTACAAATGAACTTTTCTTGGTATATAATTTTTTTTATATATTTAATATTCAATTAATTAGGCTATATGTACTTGATAAATAGATGAAAATAATTGATGAACGAGTTCTAAAAGAGCTTTTCTTTAAAATTCGTAAAAATCATTGATTTATAAAATCGTAAGAAAAGAGAGAACATTATTCACATGGCATGATGAGAGAAATCGCTGAAAAATTCAAAAGGAAAATATTGATTTTTATTTTTGATTCCCGCACACTCGTGTTGCACTTGCACAGGAATTTTTTAGATCCCCTCGGAGAATAATTTTCGTGTGCCAATCCAGATATGGCAATGGTTCACGCGACATATTCACGCACCGATACTATCGCGAACGAGTTTGCGGGGCAACTCCGAGTTCGTCACACGAACCATTCATTCCGCGAAACTTGCTTCGAACAGCCACATCGCGGTTCGCCCGCACTTAACAACTTTTCCACGGAAGGCTCGGCCCGTATCTAAATCACTTCTCGCTAACGATAATCGCGGCCTTAAAGGGCATAAGCTTAATCGTGCCACGTTAATTCCCACTCGAAACTCTCCAGACTGCAATAGTCGTAACATTCGCATGAAAGCCCGCGTATGAGAACGTGCCAAGGAACCTCACTATTCTGAGAGCTCGTTCTTGTCCTCCTCCTTACCTCTCTCTCTCTCTCTCTCTCTGCTCCCCTGCGCGCTTCAGTCAGCTTAGGAGTACGTAGCTTTTAATCGCGAACTTAACGCGAACACGAACGCCATGTTAAGGTCATGTACGATCTGTGGAATTTAAGCTCTAATGCGGCAGATCCGGCAGTTACATCCATCGGCCATTGCGACGAGCTAATTAGCGCGGTCTAATGCAGAGCCGACAAGGCGATTTTGGTCTCCGCTATATTCCTCCGGTTTAATTCTAACGACCGGCACCTCGCTAATCTCCTAAAATTAATCACCGCTGATGTAAGCCAGAAACGCTCGCGAACCGCATGCGACGTAATTTCCGTCGACGAGAGCTCCATTCTCTTCCTTTGTATCCACCATTGGGATTTTCAATAGATATGTGGTGCCGGTACTCGAGCATATTTCGTGCTCGTTCTCTGTGCCGTCCTGTTATCTTATGAATGGCGTACCCGTCACGGCCACGTACGTTTGCTTTGAAAAGTTTGTCGGATTACGAGATGATATTATGCAGTCTGATATTGACCAATTGTATTTACAAATCGATCTTATAAATCTAAAATAAATTTTTATGTCATTTTTGTCGGTGATTTTTCTAACAACGTCAATTTCTCGAAAAAACAAATAATCATAAAAACATATATTTAAGTAAATTATTTTTCAAATTTATTATTTTAGTCTTTATTTAGAATGTTCAATTTTTTCAAATTTTTTAAAACACTTTTACGTATTAATAATCTTATCGAAAATACGCTGACCCACCTGTACAGTTAGAAGGTGTCAAAAATAACAATACGGAGTAAGGGTTAAATAAAAGAACATTTAATATAAAAGATCCGTAAGTTTATATATTTTCTTCTAACATATTTTAAAATAGTATCATATTTTTAAATGCGGGTAATATCTATATATATTTAAATAACGAATAAAATCGTTAGAACTTTATATATTAGATAAATTTTACTTATTCACTGTTCACACTTGTACTTACAATACGTACGTAAAAAGATGTACAGAAATATAAGACATTTACCTATCTTTGTAATTCTCAATAAAATGATTTTTCCCCAGAGCGACGTAGCTTGAAGTATCGAAAAGAAACAATAAGACCGCGAGAAACGATATGTATTTGTACGTGATCGCAATGAAACGGAATACGGTCTTCTCTCAGACGTATAATAACGCAATTATACCAGCGGGGATTCGATATTAAGCTAGAAAGAGTTACGGAAAGGAAGGAGCCGGGACGTCCAGCCGGTCCGGCTGTCCAGCGCGTATACGAAACAGGCCGAAACGGGAAACGGGATGAAGCGGATGGAATTCGAGAAGCGGAATCTGGGATAATTCTCACTTAATCCTCGAATATAGCCTTTACGACGAAGCCGTTCGTTACTACACCCCACGATGGCGACGAGTATTTTCGTCGCGGTATCGCCGGCCACGCGCGGATAATCTTATCTCCGATATTGCTTTCATCTTTAATGCACTTGCGAAATCCATCCACTCCGAGACACATTATACTCCGATACGATGGGATCGAATCACGATCGTCGATGGCAGTTTGGGAAACTTGCCGCGTGATCTCAGACTACCTTCATCTGTTTTCCAAACTCAACTTTATGGCAAACGGAATTGCCCCTCTTATTATATTTATTGTGCTGTCAGTGCTACTGTATTCATACCCGTGGATTGGAGAAAATCGACGGTGTTCTTTTCTCCCCCCCCCCCTTTCGCTTAAACACTCATCGTAATATTTTTTCTTTTATATTTTTAATATATAAAGAGCGTGAAAATTAAAATACTAATTTTTCATATTAAGTAGTATGACATCAAAAACAAGAATTTGATTTATTTTAATTATTCTTCATGGATATTTTTAATGTACATTAATCGATTACACTTATACACGTAGAAGCAAAATTTTGAAAATTATTAAAACAGTTATATAAAATTTTATTTATTCATTCGCAGATACCACGCAAGGAACTGGCAGAGGCGCAGCAATGTTTGGCCATTGGGAACTCATCTCACGGTCGTAAAAGGAGTCTAGAGGATAAACTGTGAAAGTGTCAATATCTTGCGAATAGGAGTACGTCGACCATACACGACGTGATACAGAAACGGATGGTCTGGCCGTGCATTGAACGGTAAAATCGAAGCAAAATTAACGACGCCGCAAACTAGCACGGAAGAATATGAGACCATCGCGTGAGAGCCTGTTCGTTGGACGAGAATTAATTTCCCTTCCGGTCATCGGGTCGTGGCGAAATGACCGAGCTATCAAGATTAATCGTGTCTTCATGAGAGCGCGGATCTTCCATTAGTCGCTCGTTCAGCGAACAACAAGCGATCCTTTCTCGATCCATGAACGCGTGCGAGAGACATGCCAACGTAAGAAGACCAGCCGCATCGGGCAAACTTCTCTTTCGATCAGTTCAGAAGACAAAGACGAGAACAAGCAGATAGTACTGACTCATTAAATGATTAACTTTTCGCAACCATTTTCCCGAAATCTCATTTGAGACATTACTTTTCGATTCGAAAAAAGCGATGAGTGGCTCTTTAAGCAACGCAAGGTAGAATTTTTTGCGACAAATTGACGCTACTAAAAGCCAGGGCAGATCGAGGTAATGAAGAGTAAATCTCGGATATCATCTAACAAACAGTAAAATCCAGGGATATAGTATCATCCAACCTCTAGGCGGCAACCCTCTCTATTTGGTCGACAATTCCCGTCACTCTTCGTCTCCCTCGGATTCTTATGCAAGCACCATCGCTCGCTATTATGCGTGCTGCCACGTTGCGAGCATAAAAATATAACTTACGACGCGTTACGGTTTACGGAATAAGAATATGTGTAGAGTTTCGCGATAACGCGAAATCGTTTGACATAATATTATAAAACTCGTAGCGGAGAGAACGTTCTCGTTCTCACGAGAACAGCAAGATCAACACCGTTCAAAACTTGCAAGCTAAAAATCGAGAAATTTCCTTAAATACCTAACCATTGTTGTTTTCCAAACTAATAAAACAATCGCAACTTTCGAATTAAAATAAAACGATGAGGTATCAAATCGGGTCAATTGAGAAATCGAATCGATAAGACAGCGATGACCATAACTCGTATTCATTCGTGTAACTCTTCTAATCTCTATATTACAAGTGCGCGCAACGTGAGAGTGATAAAATACACAGTGCGGTGAACCGTAAAGCTGGTCCGGCAAATTCCAAAGAGACGCTGACCCAACGTGCTCGACGAGGGAATTCAATCGCGAAATGGACCGCGCGATATTTGAATACTTCTGTGAATTGTAGCGCCGGCGAGTTTAATGAAACGCCCACAAGCTCCGAAGTGAATATTGTAATCGGACAGAGGCCATTTCCGGATACCTATATCCATCCGATGTTCGTTCGCGCATTGCTCGGAACTCGGACAGATTGCAAGCAGCCGGAAAGCTTCGGAGATCTCTCTTTCGCGAAAGAATCGGGCAAGTTGGAGCATATAATTTGTTTCGAGAACGCTTGAGACGCAAAGATGGATCACGTGCACGTGAAGTCGAGGTCAGCTTCGAAGAGCAATCCGACGAAGATGGCCTGCGAGAAAGCGTCGAGACGTCTCAGGACGATTCTCATGAAGGCGTCCCGTCTCGACGTTTCCACGGCGGAGGTCGCCAGGTTACCGGCGGCCAAGAAACTTATCCCGCAAAGAGATCACGGTTGGAAGTTGGCGGTGTTTCTCCTGCTCATGTTTGGAGGTGGGGTCATTGTCGCCTTAGTCTGCACCGTCAGGAAAGGATGTTCGAAACTGGAGGATATCGTAAGTTGAATTTTATGATATTTTGGGAACATTTATGCTTAAGTGCTCGAAGTGGTTGCGTTTCCGTGTAACGGAAGAGACGAAATAACGATGTATGAAAATTAAACACTCATTAGGAAGTTTTCAGCGACAGATATATAAATATGCATGTATTTTAGTTGAATTTAACAGTAACTCGATTATAATACGTAAGTATTTTTACGTATTATATATAATATATAGTCATCACAACATCATAAATTTACATAAGCAAAGACCTTTGAGTCATGAACAATTTGAAAGTTGAAAGGTTAAACAAGTTGCATTTCTGTAAATTCGCTCCGACGACCGCACATACGTGACTTTCGAAAGAATTTCATGAACCTGAGAGAGTGGTAGAAATGTGAAGTCGTTGTATGTAACATGCGGTTGACTTGAGTAAAAGTCACACGTCGTACACATTTTCCAATGAAAGGGATGAGGGTGAAGTTTTCCGTGCACTCAGAGAAACTATTTCCGTCAAAAAGAATTTGATGTCACGCTTTGGTCGGACAGGAACTGTCAGATCTTCCCCTGGAAAATATATTTCACCAAAACTCGCCTAAATTTCAGACCACCTGTAGAATAAATCCCTTGTTTCCAAAGATACGCTCTTGTCAGCTTTATTATTTTATTTAAAAAAGGGTTAAAAACAGAGAAAACGTGTAATAATAGGAAAAAGGGAAAATTTTTAATTTTTATACAAATAATTATATTTTATATTCTCAAATGTAAAAACTTGAAATTTTTATATTATTATATAAAATTATTATAAAATTGTATATTCTATCTTGTATTTTGTAATATTTTACATTAGTCTAATATATTTTAAATATTTATTATGTTACTATCATACATACAATGGTATTGCAAAATTATTTCAAAAACTATTTTTATAATTTTTTTAAAGATTTTATTATTTCTCTCTCTCTCTCTCTCTCTCTCTCTCTCTCTCTCTCACACACACACACAGATATTATCCTCTATTTTAAAAATTTATTTAAAAAATCATATAAAATTATTAAGAAAAAAAGAATAGTGAGCCGTATATTAATAGTTTGAAATGAAGTATTTTATTGCAGTAGTATAATAATCAGCGACAAATTCATTTTACCTAGCTTTCACATTCTCCTATTGTCATTCATTCAAGATTCTCGACCGCAGGCCTCTTCTCCGAGCGCATCGTCTGCACCGATTCCTCGCATACCTCGTTCAATCTTGCGAAACAAACCTCTGCAAAGTGGAGCGTGCGAGTCACGCATTATGCACGCGCGAAAATTGGACGAAAAGGGAGAGAAAGAGAGAGAGAGAGAGAGAGAGAGAGAGAGAGAGAGAGAGAGAGAGAGACGGAGAATAGTGGCAAGGCGGGATAGGATCGTGTTAACGATGTTACACGCGCGCAGGGAGGATGGTCAGAGAGGGCGCGCTCTGTTTCTAAATTACAGATCAAGGGGTTTCTAAACAATTACGCTGTCGACGGGAGGTCAAGCCTGGAGTAGCGTGACGTTAGAGGCTACAGCTTGTAGGAACCGAGGCTTGCGGCCTGCGGCTGGTTGCGGACGAGGGTCGAGGCTAACAGGAAGTGCTCTCTCACTGGCGGCCAATGGGCGGCGGTGGGTTACGTCGACTCCACCGGCCAGAGTGTAGAGGAGCGGCTCGCACTCCTCTTCTCTCTCGGGATATTCCCCTTCGGGAAACCGGCGGCGCCGTTCCATTGTGCCCCCGGGCAAAGCGGTACGGACATAGACGCGTATATAGGATTGGCGGGTACTTCACCCGCACCCCCTGCTACCATTACATCGAACGCAGTAACCGCAACGCGGAAAGTTCGCCTTTGAATCGCCGTCGAGATTGACAGTGATTTTAACTGACGTGGTTGAGCCGCGATTATCGCGCCGTCGGCTGATTGGCGGTCAGAAACATCCCCGAACCCTCGTGGGGCCAATATTGCTTTACGATCGAGAGGATGAGAGGAAGCCATGAAAGTAGGGAGATATAAAGATAAAGATAGACGGAGAGAAAGAGAGAAACCATGATCCCTTAGGCGGTGCTTGCTGGATATTAAGCAGAAGGTCATTGCTAATGGGCCTGTTGGAAAATCACGGATTCTCTTTGATCGCATCGTCGGTAGTCAATTGCTTAGGTATTGCTTATGCAATGCTCGTTAATGCGAATGGCTGATCCCTAAAGAGTATATCGTTGTACTAAGTACGGGACGTTCATACATAATACATCTAACATATAGA
This sequence comes from Anoplolepis gracilipes, assembly GCF_047496725.1. Classification (NCBI taxonomy): domain Eukaryota; kingdom Metazoa; phylum Arthropoda; class Insecta; order Hymenoptera; family Formicidae; genus Anoplolepis; species Anoplolepis gracilipes. Next base: position 20,055,767 of record NC_132970.1, on the reverse strand, counting down.
AGCGCGGCAGGATATTTACCTAACTGTTTATAAACGATTTATGTAGTCTTATTACAATGGATACTTTTTGATTAAAAAAAAGAAAATAAAGGTAAGAGAAATAATATTAGAAAATTTATTATAAATATTTTATAATATTGTAAAAGGGTCAACTCTAGTCAAGATGTGTTAAAAAAATACTTGTAACGGTTTACAAGTATTATTGTCGAAGTATCTATTGTTGAATATTTGCGGAGAATTTTTTTTACAGAACAATTTTATAAACGTTATAAACGAAGTTTTTAATTTTTATACCGTTCCTTTGATTTGCGAAAATCACTCTTCGTCATACGACACGTTAGTACAGTTCTTCGATTCGCTTGATTGGTCCGGCTCGTACCGCGAGTTGTTCTACCGACGATGGATCAGAGTGAAGAGCATGGATTCTCTTTGATGTCGCCGTGGTTGGTAATTGCTTGCGCCATTGCTTATATAAAGCTTGTTAACACTGCCTTCCCTAACCAGAACCGGGTACCGTCGATTACACGGAAGCAATTATGACGCAAGCTAAAAGGAATATCTCATACGAATACTGCGAGGCATAGAAATGGCAAAATTGAAATGAAAAATCTATACCTATGCTTTACGCAAGAAAAAAAATTTTCTTCCGCCTTAAATATTTTCGCGAAATTCTCAACATTTATTCTATTTAAGTTCTTATTTCGCACTAAGCATCTCAATATTAAATTATATTGCACTTGCCGACGAGAGCGTTGGCACGAGCACCATTGAGATAAAATCTGACGATAATTATGCACGGCTTTATGCACTGAAACAGGCGATCGGCGAGGAGTATGTTGCGTCACTATTTATCTGAGGCAGCGACGTACAAAATCTACGGCAACGCTGTCAAACCCCATCACACGGCTGCAAATTTGGCCGTCGAGGGACCACCACTTGCACTCTATCCACTCTCCGGGTGCGTCAACCTGCGATTACCTTCTCGCGACGCGTTCCTATCGCGGTCGCAGCGATCCCTCAAAGCGCATATCGGACATTCATGCGTGCGTCCGAACGCACCCGGGTCCGGTTACACGCAATATGCCAACACGAAGATGCGTCGGACGTGCGTGACGGCCACCTGTGCGACGGGGGTGCGCGTGTATAATACGTTATCGACGAACACGTTAGCGTGGACCGAATCAACCAGGAATCTCGAATTCCATTTACATCTTTAATGCTAAGAGGCAAGTAAAAAATCGTTTAGATGGGAATTCCTCGTTTCTGAATGAGGCTAAAATTGATAAAACTGTACCGAGACCGAGGGGAATAATATTTGCCCAATGGGATTGACTATATGTATACTATCGAATGAATGCAGAGCAGTTTTACGAATGGAATTCGCAAATTTTACCAGAGTAGTACGGGTAAACGATAGTAGTCACTGTAGGATTACGTCGATGGGATACGCAATATTTATTCAATGGAATCAATCTCGGTTGTTGGTTTCGAATATAACAAGTTCTTTTGTAATGAATTTACACAGGCAAAACCAATGATACATGCAGAATTTGTGTGAATATAGTATTACTTTGATAAATTAATGTTTTTGTTGTATCTTTGCCACGCGGAAATTTGACACGTCTCTTTTCGACAAAATTTAGTCTCTTCATAGAATGCTAGAAACGCATAACAATTATTCCAGTAATATTCTTGTAATAACAATAATTATTCAAATTTAAATTTATACTAAACTTGATCTTCAGTAGTACAAGTCAATCATATCTTCTACTTATCTCTAATCTATTCTCAGTAGAACAATCAATCAATGATTCCAAATCGAGAACTGTTTGCCAATCACGATCTTCCTATTTCCTGCAGGCGAGCTATATCCTATGTCGTTGTGAACTAACATTCGGATACTCATAATTCCATGTACGGGTCCTCATCGTCGACAGTGAGTCGACAGTAGTAACGGCGAGTGCATATTCGTCCGGAACAGTACACGCGCGCGCACGTGTAAGCATGCATCGGCGCACATGTGTGACGGCTGCTACGTGTCAGTGAACGGGACAGGTCGGCGATGCGAGACAGTTGCTATCTACGTCGACGTGCCACGCACGCGAACCGACCGGTGGCCGCCCCATTCGCGGACAGGGTTTACGCAGGCTAGCATAATTCTGGGATAACTGGGACGGGACAGCTGCGTGTGATGCGCGTCGCATCGGGCGTCGCGTCCCTTTGCCGGCTTGCAATTAATTAATGCATTAATTTATCAGCTCTCGTTCCTGCGTGCGAACGAGATTCGAGATTCGTCGCCGGCGCTGGCGCCGGCGCCGCCGCGTTCTGCGAACGATAAACAGGATGTAAACCGAACGTTGATCGATATTGACTCGTGTCATCCAGGTTCTATTTGTTATGCTTGCTATAGCGGAATATCCCGTTCTTACGCTTAGTGGATCTTCAATTTTTAGAAATTATTATAATATTATAAAAAGATGAATTGATCATGCCTTTTTAAATTTTATAATTAAAATATAATTTTTCTATGTAAGATATATAGTAAGTAGCTATATCACGCATAACTTTTTTTTCAATATATTTATTTTTAATCTATTGTAATTCAATTCAATTTGTCGCAATCACCTTGCTGACTGAATACTTAAAAAGGTATGAAAAGTGGGCATGCAAAAAGGATCATTATTTATGATTCAAGATATGGAAAATCAATGACGTTGACGGAACGATGCCTTTCGGCTTTGTAGGAAAAATCCGATTATCGTGCAAGCGACGAATAAGTATCAGCCATTAATGGGGCCTCGAATTTCAAATCCCGTTTCCATGATTACCGCAGCAGAAACGAAACGGAGAAAGAGAGAAGAAGCGGAGGAGGAATTGAAGGGAAAGCTCGAATCTGCGGCAGCTGGCAGGCGTTTTAGATCAGATCCCTTTCCAGAAAGTCGGCTTTCGAATGTCAATTTCGGCCCCCGATGCTGAATTCCCGACATTTACGGCTACGTGCCGTCTTGACTTACATCGATAGCCACCGCGCCGCCGCTGTAAGGGAATTTCTCAGATTTTCCGTTTGAGCATTCTTCCCGCGATCATCCGATAGTCAACTCGACGAAAGCGAGATTTTATTCGTCGAAAAAGACGTTTTTTTTACTTTTTTTTTATCTCTTAATATTATTGAAGGGATTTTGATCGGTTGGAGTTTTATTTCAATTATATGAATTATCGCAATCGTTATATAACAAAGTAATTTATTTTTATCATATTTTATTAATTTATCCATTATATATATATATATATATATATATCTGGATATAATTAATAACTTTATAAATATTATTCAGTTCTTTGCGTTAATAATTACGTGAAAATGTATTTTTAAATATCATAGCTATTTCTATATTACAGATATTTCACACACGATGGTTGCGGAAAATAAATTCCCCCTTGAACCATCCATTCTATTTTTAACACAAACGATTGCAAATCTTGCGTTTGTATCAGCCGAAACGTACGAGTAGCGTGACATCGGTGGGTGTTGTTGGTATACCTCGAAAACATTGTCGTTTGTTCGATACAAGATAGCAAGGGGATGGTAGCCGGAGTGGGGGGTGGGAACGGAGAACTGTGGAAAGGGTGGACGAACGAGAAAGCCGAGAGAGAATCGTGGCGAGAGATTCGAAGGGTTGGCGGATAGATAGGCGCCGGAGCGTAACTCGATATAGCTGCCAGCAAGCTGCCGGTATCGCAAGCCCTCCCTTTCCCATCTTCCGTTTCCTCTACCATCCCGTCCCGGATGTGCCACCACCCCGTCGTCGTCGGACCGTCAACCCTCTCGCTCGCTCGCCTACGGATGCAAGGTTACCCGGGAATATTCTCCGCGTAAATGCAGCATCGATGTTTTCTCAGCGCGTGCGACGAGGCCTCTCGATGGCACTCTCCGTGTCGTGTCCTCCCTCCTCCGTGTCCTCGCTTCCGTACGTTTCGCTTCCTGTATATCGCGCCCCTCCCTTCTCGCGCGTTCAGCGTTTTATTCCTCGATCTTGGAATACTGCAGCTGTTACACCGTCACCGGCACTGATAAGGAACAACTGCTCGATATTTCTCGGGATACGGATCTTGGTGCATTGACCTTGAGCTTAGAAGAATTGCAGAGCCGGTGCCGGCGAAAAGCCGGGAAAAGGGATCCGCTTTCCTCGGCGAAATGAATGTTTGGCCATTTTAACGTATCTCATTCCGCGTATAAAAACGCTTAACCCTTTGAGTCACGAATTTTTCTAATTGTCAGTATTTTATAAAATTTGGTATATAAGGGTTTTTTGGGTCGCTGATTACGAATCCGTTGTCAGATTTTCAAAATTCAAGATGGCGGATCCAATATAGCAGACGAGATTTTCAAAATTTTACTTCCGCCATATATTGGATCCCTATATTAAATTTTGAAAATGAAATTTTTTTCCCTTTAGATTCAGATTCTGCGATCTAAAAAAACCTTTAGAAAAAAAATTTAAAAAAAAATACAACTGTTACTTTCAATTTAGAACAGAAAATATTGTTTTTTATATATTTTTTATCAAAGAAAGGAGGATTTAACAAAAACAACACGGTGGAAAATTCTAAAAAAATTTTGAAAAATACTTTAGAGTGTACTAAGATTATAAAAAAATTGCCGTATTTATTGTCATAATAGATTAGTAGAAAAAGCATTTTTCGTAAAAAAGTACTAATTTTGACTGTTTGTTTATATATGGTATTTTTGCAATTAACAATTAACGACTGTTCATATTTTTTTACACTTATTGATGTTCTAGAGACTCTGTAGAAACAAAAAATCCGATATTTGTTGATAAAAAAGTAGTTAAAACAATTAAAAACTACGAAAAAAAAAGGTGGGTCTCTGAGTGACCCGCTGTGACGCAAAGGGTTAAACGATGATTTAGTAACGAGAGCTTGTTCGATGTGCGGTACGTTTATTTTTTTTTTTTTTTTTTTTTTAAAGAGCGTTCTTCAATTCTCTATAATCTTACTAAAATCATATTAAAGTTCGATAGAATGAACGAAAGAGGTCCCCCAGCGTCTTTCTAGAGACATTCGAAAATATTAAGTCAGAGCACGTACACGATTCTAACTTTGCGATGTTATAATGATCGGCGAAGCGAGCGTCAAAGTTGGAATTCGATCCAACGACGGTAGCGTCACGCGTCGTCCTGAACTTAAGCCTGCAAGTTCGACATTCGTATCGGAGCAGATCGCATCTCGGTAACATTAATATGTAAGACGTAAGAGCCAATTAGCAGTATAGTTCGGTTCATAGCGGTAGTCTTTCTTCTCCATCGTAATGGTGGCTTTGACGCGATACCCATTCGCCAAAGTTTCCGAGATGGCTTTGTCCCGTCGTTTGCGAGAACTCGGCAACTACATTAGAACCTCGCGTCGCGCCACAAGCATCCCCGAAAACGGGGCCTCTTCATCCTATTGACCGAGATCCTTCAGGAAACTCCTTGAGAATGTGCCGGGAAATGGCCTTGAACTAGATTCTAGGGCGTTCTAGAATTTTTTCTTCTTCTTACACACGCAACGGATTTACTTTTTGACGAATCATCAAGAAAGTTCTTTGTGTTTAGCGTATCTTTACATTTAAATTTGTCAACACTGCACTAACAAGTTACAAGTTAGGGTAAACTCGGGTAAGATGGCCATAGTTTTTTAAAATGCAAAAAACATACTTTTCTTTTTGTTATTTTTTAATAGTATTTGGCGTATTATCTTCACTAAAGCTTAAATTACGTAATATTATCGAAATTAAAAGGAAAATATTTAATAGAAATTTTATATTATCAAAATAGTACAACATAAGCATTGATCATCTTACCCAACTTTTAAGGAAAAGATGACCATAGTAACGGAAAGATGGCTATAGTATTTATAAAACAAATAGTGAAAACGAAAATAAAAATTATAGGTCATATAACAATTTACTTATAATATGTCTTTATGATATGTCTAACGTCGATTACGATAGCTTAACTGTAATTTATTCGACGTTATAACAATTTTTAGTGGACAAATGGAAAACTTTGCAGGTAGTCAAAAATAAAAATATGATATAAGACTCACAATATCGTTATTTCGAACAATGTATGCACATAAACTACTGTAAATATCGATTATCTCTGATAATGACTAAAAAAGCGCACTATGTAGCGATTATCGAAAAAATTACAGCCTATGGCCATCTTTTCCGTATGGCCATCATACCCTCAGTTTACCCTATAAATTTGAACGTTGAGAACGCAATTGTGTGTATCCATTTATTTTTCTACAATATTACATGATAAGATATAGCTGCATATAGATTTTATTAGATTTAGATTATATCTACAAGATTAAAATATTTTTTTTATCGTTTATTCAAATACACGTAAAACAAGAACAGTTTCGACACGAAATGGTCAACGCGCGTGTCGCTATGAGCGTACCACGGAAACGTCACGATATTCAAATGTGATGGTTTATAATAAATTCCAACGGCAAACACGTTGCGTGCGATATTTAGACGCACCTATAACGCGCGTCACGGTCGCGCCAATATTGCGACCATCCCGCATCCCGGACACGTAGCAATGAAATTACAAAATTTGCAAACAGACGAGATGCAATGGCGAATGGCGGTGGTCAAACGTGCGTTTTCCAACGACCATTTCTAGCTCTCGCGCGTCGCCGAGAGATCTTTTAATAGGCCCAAATTCGAAGGGGTCTCGATCAAACGACGTATCTCCGTCGAAAACACCGCGGTTCATTAGTAGCGCTATCGTGGTAGTTCAACTAGATCGTGATTTTCGCCAAATTTCCTTCGCCCCGGGCTGCTTTTCTCGAGAAAATACCACTCGAGATGAAGTTAGTATCGATCTGAGCGTTGCTAGACTAATTACTTTGATACGCGTTTGACCGTGTTCAACCACACCGTACCGTGACTATCGTTATGCGAAAATCGCGCGTTATTTACGCCCTCTTCTGGCAGTAATACCCTAAATAGAATTGTAAATTCTATTTATCACGATAACAACTTTATTGGACACTTCAAGATAAGAAGGTCTAAATAGCATCACTTTTATGAATTTCAACCTCGTAGATTTTCAATTTTTTTTTTTTATTAAGACAAAAAATGTATCAAATTTATTTCTCATTTTTTAAATAACTTTTTTAATATCTTTTTTCAATACAACTTTAATAAATTTTATAAAATGTTTTATAAACAACATTTTATAAAAATTTATTAAATATAAATATATATATATATATATATATATATATATATATATATATATATATATTTATTATTCTAGCATAATCTCTAGACATACACGCAAGCAAGCAGCCTTAATCCGAAAATAATTTGCGCTTTTTTGTTGTCGAATAAATTAATTTTTAATGTTTTTAATTAATGCGGTTTTACGCGACGACAGTTTCATATTTCAAGATAGACGTGCGACGTTAACTCCCGCAAGGATCAGATGCGCAACATTTTCCCTTAGCAAGGTTAATCGCTCCATAAAACACGGGCGTCTCATTTTAAAATCGCATAGCAGGCTAAATTTATTATAAAGCCGCAAATTCCTATGTTGGCGCCTCATCTTTAAGTGGATATGACCAGAGTTGAACGGCCGGCGTGCTCGCTCGCTCGCTCGTTTCCTTGCGAAACTTGCACCTCGACACGTGCGACAAGAAATCCGTTGATCCACGTGGCACATCTATCCGTTAATTGCCTCCGTGCAAGAAACTCCTCGTTAAGCGCCCTTCGTTCTCGTAAAAGTTTCGCACGAAGTACCACTGATCGTTGCTACTTGCTAATCTCATTATGGCTGATTCGTCAGATCGAGATTCGATGTACGAGCTAATTGCAAAGTGCAACCGTTGATTGCAATTTATAATAAAAAAAAGTTTAGTGGATTTTTGTATATTTTACAGGAACGAAAGCTATTTCTTCCGGTTAATAAATTACAGAATATATAAATATAACGCATACAGCTATGTACAAAAAGTTTATATACATATTTATTATATATATATTTAATAGCCAAGACGGTCTCATTCAAAAACTATATAAAATTGCCCTAGTTGCAGCTATCATGTCTTTAACGTCCTTTGCTAGGATCGAGCGAACGTAAACGATAAAATGACGAGGCTAGCGGACAATTTCGTTCTCGCCTGACGAGAGTTTCAAACGAACCGAGCAACGGCAGCAACGATCTGCGCCGGCTTTTCTGGCAGCAGCTGCAGCGTCGACGATGACTGCATCGGGAAGCGACGAGAAAAGGGAAGGGAGTCGGGTCCGTACTTCCGGTATGGCGCAAGTGCTGACGCGGAAAACTGTGCACGTATTGCAAAATAACAGGCATAGGAAGACTGGAAGAAATCTAAGAGAATCAGAAGAGAAAGAGAAAGAGAAAGAGAGGGGGAGAGAGATAAACAATGCCTATTCTCGCGCACCTGCTATATTCGTCTAAATCTTATTTTTGCAACAAAAGCATTCAATCTATTTTATTCTGTATTACAGCTAGTTCAACTTTTTTTGCTGATAAACAATACAAATTAAGAGGAAAAATTTATTTCTTCTAAATTAATCATAATTTATATAATGCGCCATTAAACTATTATTCTATTTTTCGTCTATGAAAGTGTTTACTCTGTTGAATTTGAAATAAATATTTTCAAAAACTAATATTTTCACGAATACATGCGTACGTCCACTCTTAATTTCAACAGTACCGAGACACAATAAACCCATGAATGAAGTACGCGTCACAAATGTCCATTGCAAAACATTGTTTGCGTAGAGTGCGACAGCTGATCAACAAAATTGCGACAAACTGTGAAATTAGTTGAACGAAGCGTAATTACAAACGCGACACTGCTCCTCGCAAGCAGACTTTATTTCAGTATGCATATAATAATCCCTAAAAACTATTTTTAAAAAAGGTAGAAAAAAATACACACGTTAGATGTGAAAAACTATTTTACAAAATAGAGTGTGTAAGCAGAAAAATTAGGTTCAAATCTCACTTCTGAGATTTGTAAGCAGAAGGACTTATACGCAAGTTACATCGGTCATTCATCAGTTTGAAAGTCATGGAGGAATTGAATTCAGGCTGTTCTCGCATTCGTTATACATCGGGTATAAACAAAGACATTATCTGCCGTCAACGTTTTCGCGATAAGTCGAACAAAATTGAAGAATCAAATCGCTCGGATTAAAGCCGCATCGACGAAAAGTATCAATATTTGCATGTGAGATCAATTCGCAGTGGTTCTATCATTTCTTAAGACTCGGTTTTATCACTTTACAAGTGTTATTTTAATTTGTACAAAACAATATTATATATTTTAGTTTAAAATAATTATTATATTTAAAAAAAAATTGTTTTGTAAAATAGTTATTCTAATTTTCTACAAAAATAATGATATAAATATAGAAAATTATAAAAAAATATATAAAAAAGAATACGTTAAAATTTTATTAGCATATTATTTGTAGTTTAGCAGTGCAATTTTTTTAATTAAAATTTTTTTTTATTTTTTATTTTGTATTTTATAACAATTTTTTCAATAAAATGTTTCTATTTAAAATTGTGAAATTTCTACTCTTAGTTGGCACATTCGTTCATAATACATGTAGAGCAAAAATGAGGAATCTTAATAAAATTTGAGTAGAAAACAATGTGTTCAAATTCATATAATCAAAAAACTTCATTATTGATGTATGGAGAAAATTTTATATTAAAAATTATTATGATATGTAGTAACTGTGGACTGTTAGGAACATTCCAAGTTAAAATACTATGTAAAACTGTAAAAATTGACGTAATTGACGTAATTTTTACATAAATTACGTCAATTTTTACAGTTCTACATAGCATTTTAACTTGGAATGTTCCTAATGGTCTACAGTTACTACATACCATAGTAATTTTTAATATAAAATTTTCTCCGTGTAATATATAAAAGTAGTATATATAAAACAGAATTATATTAAATATTGTTAAGAAAAGATAAAAACGAAACATTTCGACACAATTTTTTACTTTCCTCAGCGTAAGCATACAATATAATTAGCATTATCAATTAAAATATGTAAACACATAGCATAAATTAAAATTATTAAGTCAATTATTAAAACAAGATAGAAAGACCTATAAGTTGATACGTTCTAACAGTTATAAATATAAACATGATATACTCTCATTCTTACATATAAAGATCTACCAAAATATAAACGCTTCTCTAATTTTTTGGCTAGAAGGTTTGTTACGCATGTTAACAGTCTTAATTAAACTCCTGTAATTCTTGTCAACATCAGTAAATATATAAAAGTAAAAAATAAAATACAGTAAAGAAGATAAAAAAGATATTATGGATCAAAGATATCAGAAAAATAACAGTAAAATTAAAAATAAAATTAAACGCAAAATAAAGGACATATTAAAATGAACATTATAGATCGTGCATATAGTAACAAGCTTACGTGTAGGTACAAAAATGTTAGTAACAACGATGTTAATAACAACATGAAAGAAAAGATGACGTTCGCTTCTATCTTTTCTTAGCAATATTTAATATAATTCTATTCTTTTATACTATTATCAATAATGTAAGTTCTTGACTATATGAATATATTTTGTTTTGTACTATAAATAAGTTTATTAAAATTGCTCTTATGTGTCTATTATTTTATTTATTATTTTATACATGAAGAGCTATACTATTTATTTAAAAACATTTTTTTAAATAATTCAAACTCAAGCTATCGATTAAGTCTAATAAGAACTTTAGTCCATATTATTTCCCATAGCAATTATTGAGAACTGAAAATCTTGAGTATTTTCAACTGTCTCGCGTAAAGATATACCGCTTATCGCAATTTGTTTGACACAAGGCACTACCGAGTTTCTAGATCGATTGAAAAATTCACATCGTCGAATCGAACGTTCTTGTTGTACATTATACAATCTAATAATTCGTTGAATCCACAATGGAATGTCGGAAGTGAGATGGTGAACTTTCCGCGGTGAACTTTGAAGCGCGATTTAGTATGCATTGAAATTGGTATGCGAATTTAACGAGATCGCGTTTGTAGATTATATTATATAGTTGAAAGCGTCAGAAAGGTACAGCATTTGATGTTGAAGCATTTGATATTCCTGTCTCTCATTTAAAATTAACTTATTATCAAATTTAATCTCATGTATGTTGTTTATTGAAATTAATCTTTCCAGGAAGATATGTTTAATCTTCGCTATATGGAGAAAATTATATCTATATTAAAACTTAATTACCCATATTAATATTCTAATTAAAATGAAAATTTATAAATGAGTTTTACATGAATTTACATGGATTTTACATCAATAAATAAACTTTACATAAGAATAAACCGAAGAATGAGTTAAACAATTATTTATGATCTGTTAAATAATCCTTAAAGCAATAAAAAAAAAACGAAAATGATATAAGAATACAAAGATATAAGTTTCGAGACGAAGGTCGTAAACTGTCTTTTTTGTTCTATCATTGCAAGTCCTCAGAAATATCGATACAGTAGAAGATGAAATCATAGCCGAAATGATACTCGAAAAAAAGGAACAAACTGATCATAGACAATACTGTGAGGAGTAAATGGCGACCGTAGATAATAACTCGAAGACACCCACGTGGACGTCTGACACGATCGGGAAATATGACACGAAGGATTGTAGCCGCAGAATCAGTGCCAGCTCGGAAAGTTGTTGGAAACGTGCTGCCCCAGGGTTACACAAGGAGAATCCTGTAGAGAGGAATGGTTATGGCAACAATCCACACGGCCAGCGAGACAAAAAGGGACCGCAGTTGCATGAGAAGGAAACAGGATGAGAGAGAGAGAGAGAGAGAGGGAGAATAAAGAGCTCGCGCGAAATGGATAACAGGGGCAGAAATCAGCCGGCGGAAATATTTTAGCGCCACGGGCGAATCTCTCCCTTGATGACAATTCCAGAACGCGGCCAATGCGCAGCAATGGCGATTTTCCACGCGGCTCTTTTTGCACATCGCCGTCGCGTTTCACGCACGTTTCTCTAGCCGGAAGCGAAATTTCCGTATTACGCTTCGTGTGCTTCGATACCCCGCGGTTGTTCTGCTCTAAAAGCTGTTGCTTTGATCACCGATCTCCAAGAGCCGAAAGGACATCGGATTGCTGCGCGTCCTAGCGTTTTGTGCAAACAAAGACAATGTAAAGGCTTGTTAAATTGAAACATGTATCTTTTCCCACGAAACTTCGCCAAATATAATGCGTATATACGAAGGAGAAGAACATCTTTCACAAAAAAGTATATTTTTAAACAGCGGATGAAAAGCTCTTTCTAATATTATATTAAAAAATATACTTTATCTTGAGGTGCATAAAATCTTTTTGGAACTGTCAAATTTTATTTATTTGATTTTATTAACCCTCAAACACTATACATGGAACTAACTCAGAGTTTTTTTGTTTATATCTCGGAATCTAATACACTGATTTGAGTTTTTTTTCTTTTTTCAATCGATATCTCAGATATTAAGGATAAAGAATACGTTGTTGAAAAAACTTTTAATGCTCAAGATTTTTTGAATAAAATGAAAAGAGGTCTCTAAAAATTCTAAAAAAATTTATAAACTAGATTAGCGGAATCTGTGTGTTGTTCAAAGGGTTAAAATTTTTCATTACGAAAATGGGAAACATGTACGTTTTCTAAATGGATTTTTTTTTTCTACTGTGATTTTTAGATTTCGTAAATCTTCTCAGTATTTGAACGTATGGGTTTAAATTATAGTCTTAAGCTCACTACAGTTAACAGCCTTTGCGAGTGTCTCTCTGCAAGCATTATAATATGAATGTTTGATAGTTACGAAACCGAAACGTAGATTGCATGTACAGTACATTTCATTGCCAACATTTACCGATGGGAGAAAGGCCACGTTTATAGGCACAGGAGGATGGGCGGCCGTCGATGCGAAATCGAGTGTAGTTGGTAAACTCGCGCGGTTGGTGAAAGCTGCGGCACAAAGGCTCCCGTAACACGATGTCGTTTACTCGAGAGCGCCGATCAAAGCGTTCAAGCGGTCAGTCCAAAGATATCGAGACACGCGTCACGAAGCGTAACACAGAAATTTTGCTTCCGGGATCGACGAGAGAGCTCGTTTATTATTAAATATTTTTTGCAACTTACCTCCCTTCCTCCTCCTCCTCCCTCCCCTCTCCTCCCCCCCTCCCTCCTCCTCTCATCCTCTATCGCCCTATATTGAAACATCACTTGGCGCTTGTATTTTACTCTCTTTTTTTATGACCCCCTACCCATATAAAAATGTATTGCATAAAGTTCTTGTACGCAATTAATTTTTTTATCCTTGTGAATATTAATATTAATTCACAATTTTGTTATTTTAATTAAGCGACAAAAAATATTTCTACAGATGAAAGTTTAATTGAAATATGCTATTAATTTCAATCATTTGTTTTATTGATAGATAGAATTTTACATTGCGAAAAAATAAATGATTTATGTAACATTAATCTATTTATCAAGTCGAGTTTAAAAAGCGTTGCTGTGTTTAATCGTATTGTTCCAAACTGTAACTATTATTGTTTTAGCTTGCAAATATGGAAATTTACAAGTTTGATTTCTGTCGGTTTCTCTCTGACGTTAATAAACTGACACGTTAAATAATTTAGGAGAATGGGGTATTGATTTTTATTATTAGATAAACGGACCGTTTTATTGTCTGTCAGGTATTGTCGTACGTTGTATTAAAATAAATGAACATTGTAAATAAGTTGCACGGTATATGTAAAATCAAAAGAATGGATTGCGTAGCGATGAAACCTTTTGATGACCGTAAAACGGGAATTGCAAATATTGGTTTATGGTTTAATCTTCTGGTTCGCGAGCCGCGCTATAGCATACTATAACCAAGGACGGTAAACTGAAGGCGAGTGCATCGATGAAATTATTATCGAGGCATATAGCAATGTCAATATTTTAATTTAATGGAGTTCTTTCCAGACGTGTCTGCAGCTGTTTTCTATTAGGGATAAAACGAATGATATTAATGTAACGCAAGGCTATTGTATAATGACGAGAAATATTGAAGCGAAAAAATTAAAGACAAATATAATTTTAGCGTAATAAGATGATAGCGGGCCTGAATAATTCCCATAGACATTCTAGCTGCTAGCTATACATGCCTATTTAATAATTTCAACGATAATGTTGGTACAATCGTATATAATAGTCTAATATAACTATTGTAATAATTATAATAACCACTGTTATTATAGCACGCTAAATTATATTACATATAAATAATGTTAATATTGTAATAGTCAGTTAAATATGCCACTGTGAGAAGAGCGTGCAGACGTATCATAACCGCAAGTAAACCTGCATAAATATTATTTATCGCATTCAGACACGAATCTCATTAGATGCATCATTTTAGTGTCAAATGGTAGTAAAATTATCGTTTGCAAACATCGCATCTTCTTTCTTTGGAAAGCGGTAAGAAAAGCCGACAGCATGACAACTGGCAACGATTTATTGCTAATTATTGTTCTGCGTGTGGAGTCCGGTAAAACCGCAAAACGAGCGAAACGTCTCTCTCGTGCGCGCGCGCGACGTGCACACGTAAAGCTCTGACACGCGACTCTGCTGCGAAGCGTGTATAAAATCGCCGCCGACATTGATGGATGCGAAATCGGACCTTAAACCAACCCGCGCAAACCCGGCTTGGTCCAGTCTGATACACACAGATATTAGAATAACAAATGGCCGTCCGGAGATCTCGCTTTAAAAAAAAAAAAAATAAAAAAAAATAAAAGTGCCGAAGGAGAGATTACGTTTTTGCGCACTTTGCACAATTTTTCCTCTCTAGAGTTGGCGCTCTTGATGACTTGGAGCTTTGTACAGACGAGGGAAATACTTTATGCGATATTTAGAAGTAAAGACTGCTGTTAAGAATCTAGATGAAATTTAATTTACAATTCGATTTTAATTAAATTACATTAAACTGATGCATACAAATTACAATTGAAATTATGTACGCAATTATGTACATGTATACAGAATTCGAAATTTCAAGATATCTTTTTTTATTAAAAAAAAATTATTGAATGAAAAAATCAAGAACACAATAATTCTCTTTCTTTTTCTCCGACTTAAAAGTATTATATATAATATGTAATATATATATATATATTTTAAGTCGGAGAAAGAGAAAAAGAATTATTGTTTTTCTTTAATTTTATCATTTAATAATTTTTTTCTAATAGAAAAAAATATCTTGGAAGTATTTCGAATTCCGTAGCTTGTTTGATGCACGGCAAGTAATCACGTGTTTTAAAGGAAGCTCGAATTAAAAGTGGGTCGACTCTAAACGCGACACGATATCAATTTAGGCAATTAAACCCCATCTGCACGGGACTAAACGTGCTAAACGTGTTATCTGTTCAGTTATATCTGCAGCACAGCCTCTTCTCCGTGTCGTGTTGCCCTCTTACCCTCCCCTTCCCCCTTTGCTATATCCTGCCGCAAGTCTGCAACCCCACCAAAATCCTAAGGGGATGACGCCGTATCTATCGACTCCACGAAATCTTATTACATGTGCGCGCAGTTGGCGCTACATTCTCATATCGTTCTCGGTGATGTCGCTGGTGGTGTTCCTGAGGGCATCTTTAAAACTGTATGAGACCTCAGAACGCATCCACAAATGTGCATTTCGTGCGTAGTATATAAGAGAGAATTGACGCGATGGATTATAATAATTCGAAAGAAACATTGAAGAATTAAAATATGTTTCGCGTATAACAAGACACAATATTTATTTACTTCAACATTCATAATTAAATGAAATTTTTATATTGTACTCTGTTAAATCATCTTTTATTTAATTACATCGCAATTTTTTTATTATTTTTTATTTTTATTTTTTATCAATTTTTATTTTTTATCTATCTTTATTTTCATTTTGATAAAAATGTCATTTCTATATTGAATCTTCAGTTTTTCTTATATGACGTTATGTGGGCTCACACGAAACTCGCAAGAGATATCCCGCGAAGTAGACGTAACCGGAATCGGAACTCGCTCCGGCGTCGCAATTTACGCATACAAGTCACCGTAAGGACTTTCAACTTTGCCTAACAAATTCGAACAAATTTTAACTAGATATTTGACATTACGCGCGACCACGGAAGACGCAAATAACGTTTTGCACTAAAGGGAAACATTTTTTCCCTTGAACTTTCATATTCTGCTTCGACTCGGTGAAGTTGAATAATTTTCGAACTATGTATGTATATCATGATCACGATGCACATTACTATATACTTCTTCCTACAAATCGAGCATTGATTCAATTCTTCTCGAAGTATCAGTATTTACTGACTCGTATTACCTACATATGAAAGAACGTAGATTTCTGTGATATATATTTTAATGTAAAAAAATGATTAAGAACGCGCATTTTATTTCAATAATTTTATTAACAAAATGCGCGCAATTTAAAAAACATTGCTTTCTGTAAAAATCGAGAGGTGTATCTCGATGAATTTAAAATTGCGACATTTCTTAGCCGAGTCGCGGAAGCAAAAAAATAGATACTACGAGTTCTGGAAACCGCAATTCTCTGAAGTAGCTGTTACATTTTAATGTTGTGGCCTCGAGGCCACTAAAATCACGCTCCCTTAAAAATCTGGAGCGTTTCTCAACTCTCCATTATGAAAGAGTCCATAATTTTTTCACGATCGAGTCGCTGAAGTCACGGTCAAAAGGCAAGCTGTAAAATTTCTATCGGAAAAAAGCGAGTGATCTCGAAAAAAGAATGCTTCTATTCATAACGCGGATGCCCTCAAAAATGGAAATGCTAGAGGGATAATGAAAAAGGAAAGAGGAGTGCATGCAATTACTTTGTCTATCGCATACTTTATAATCGGTACAGGTTAATTGTCTGCTTTGTATGATGGAAAAAGAAAATTCCCAAGAATTAAAGTTCGTTGGACAATCGAAATAACTCTTTATTAAATTTTTTTTATATTTTTTCTAATTGACAGCAAAAACATATTTTTTATATATTTTAGAGAGAACGGCAAAGTTAATATTATTTATATTATTTTCTGATTATTATTAGAGTCACATTTTTATTAAAAAATGTGCCAATTGTGGAGGAAAGTTGATAAAAGCATTTATAATTAATCAAACATGGACGAGTAGGCTTAATAAATGTTGCGGATATAATAATGATTATTACACTACATTACATTAGTAATGTATATTAATAATGGTGTAATTATCATATATTTTAATCATCATAATTTTAAAACATATTTTTTAAGAACGAGCATTATAACTGTTAGGAAGATACTCTCCAAGCTATTATCTTTATTCTGGGCTTAGCCGTTAGATTAAAGAGAATAAACAACGACTCTGCCAAGGATGCGAGTAATATCTTCGTTGATCCTTCATAATAATCGACGTCCGGGTTCGTTTGCAGTTGATTGTGAGAACCGTGTTTGCGAGAATGCGGAAATTACTTTTACGAACCCCTTGCTTCTAGAGAGTCAAAGAAAAAAATAGAATAAAAAAGAAAAAGAGAAAAATAATCGGAAAGAGAGATAGAAAGAGGGAGAGAGAGAGAGAGAGGGAAAGAGATAGGCATCAATGATGCTGATCAATTATTAATTCTCTGTGTATTTCTGATATCAGCATGCCAAAGTTTAAACATGCGTAATGAAGGTTAATATAATATCATCTTCATTTTCCTTAACCTTTGTAGCAATAAAGGAAAATTCATTTAAAAGTTTTAGATAAGCTTCGAAGTAACGTACTGCGAAGGTATCTGCAGTATTGATTGAAAATTGAAAGTAGTTTCCGGAGTCGTGAAACATTTATTACAAATAAAATTGTAATCAATCATCGACGGTCGCATATACAATTTTCGAGAAATTTTTTATTATCGATTTGTAAATATTGATGATTGTACACCGCAAACAATACTCTCTGGCACTCGAAAATTAAAAGCCAAAAGGACGTAAATTCTCGTCTGTGCTTTTAAATGGAATTGTATGCGATTTGCATCGTTTATATTTATAAAAATGCGATAAAAATTGCAACATTTCTTTATTGTATATTTCACAATCAGATTGTTGACACGGACTTAACATATAAGAGATAATAGAGTCATATTACTATTATTTGCAACTTAGTAATTCGCTTAAGTCATATAATTCTTTTTAGATACTTCAAGCATATCTTCTTTTAATAGTTTCCTGTGCTCGTGTGCGAAAATGTATAATTGCAGTTCTCTTCCAGATGATGTGCAACGCAAAAACTTGCGATTATCGGCTGACCTGTATTTCGCGTGAAAATAAGAGCATCGTAATTCCAGCTCAAGAGTGAAGTCTTATAAATAGATAAAACATCGCGATTCAATAGACATCATAAACGATTTACGAATAAACGTTGGCACGTCTATTCATATGTTTTCCATCATCTCTATATTCCATTAAACTATCTAAAGTCACTTTAATGTAAAAAAGTTTTCATAGTACAAAGAGTAAAAATACTAATATTTTTTTTTATTATTAAAAGCTATGAAGTATAAAGTACTAGAAAAGATATACATATATACATATATAAATTTAAATTATGGTAAAAAGTTAATTTATATTAGTAAAAATTTAATTATATACATATATATCATTTCTCTATAATACATATAATATAATAACATTGTAATATAAAAATTATTAATTAATTTATTCTTCTGAATTACAGAACTTTTCAAGGTTTTTCGTTTTTATCTAAAAAAATTTGTTCTTATTTTAAAGGAAAATCTTAAAAAATTTGATACTTAATTTACGAGTAAAAGTATCAATTATATATATAACTGATATATATATGCATCATTTCTAACTCTCTTCTTTCCTTAAGCAAAGTATATATAGCAAAATAAAAAAAAATATTGTCTTGATATCGATTTTAAGATGGTAGCAAATAAATGGAATGGCTGGTGCTTATTTCGTGCAGTATTGCAGGACGGTTCGAGCTGCATATGTGTCTGCTTTGGCATTTATGGGGGCATTTATATTGGCTGGCGATTATATAGCGGTACAGCAGGAGTAGTTAGGGGTGCGATACTATCGGCGGAGGCGCCTCCAATCATTTCCCAATTAGCAGCTGATTGCGTACAGTCCCCGGTAGAATTTCGAGCAGCTATAGCTCTGGTTAACTGAGAATTCTGCAAGAGAGAGAGAGAGAGAGAGAGAAAGAGAGAGCGAGAGAAAGTAGGAAGAAGAGAAAGAGAGAGACGGGGAGAAAGAGGAAGATAGGTTGAAAGCGAAGATAGGGTTGGAACAGAGATGGCAAAAGGAGGCGATTTGCAACGTTAATATCCAACGATGCGGAACCGCTCGGGTGCAATATCGGTGATCGCGCAAATTGCGATCGGCAATACCGATCTTTATACATGGATTCGTGCGAGAGATAATATAATGGTGTCATTAAAGATAGCACCGCCATTCGACGGTCGTATTGTTATTGGAAAATCGTCCGGCGCCGCCGTCTTTCGGGGTTAAGTCTCATTTTTATAGCCCGTTGCTTGATCTCCGCTTTTATAGTCGCGGATGATGGATTCCGCTGGAGTTTTCATTTTTGCGCTGATATAGCTGATTGCTGTTCGAACGCGAAAGATTTTTGAGAAAAGAAAATGTTATTATTCCGTTATTGACATATATATTTAATTTAATGCTTTTATTGTATTTTGATATTTTCTTTAAAGATCATTCAAGAGTTATATTTAGCAATTGTAGTCAATAATATTAATAGCGTAAGAATAATAGAAATAAAACACAAAATAAAAATAATTGTATATATAACAATATAATAGGTATAATAGACGAGATACAATTATTATTTTTATAGCTATAATTTACGTAAATTTTTTGATCGTGAATCACGGGTATACGTTATCTCACAGTCATGTTCTAGCACACTTTATAGTCGTCGAAAATTGTTTTCATTTCAAGCAAATTCAATTAACAAACCCAAATTCCTTCACATAGAGACAAACAGTATCGTTCTAAAAAAATAGATGACGAGTGACCTCTGCAAATATCAGTTTCACGATTTGATTAATCTTGAATCTCTTGTTAAGGACGATCTCGTCGATTTAATTTCTTTTTTTTTCCATCGACACCCAGCACAAAACGCAAATCAAATTCTGCCAAAAATGTACGTTGCTTAAAAAATAGGAGAGAATGGAGGAATAGAAAAACTCGATTAACTCACTGTATTGCAGAATAGGAAACGTACCATTTATAACAATTTCAATCCATCGACATTAAACTGTCTAGACTTTTCAAAAATATCTCTGGCTATTTTCCGTGATAAATCTATACACTCTGAAAGATGATTTAATATCGATTCTAACATACGTGTGTCTAAAGATAATAAAGACTTTACAATAGTGTTTTAATAGTTGTTTCACACGCATACGGAAGTTTATGCTCGTTTATACGATATTGAGAAAGGAGAAAAACAACCCTAATAGCCCGCGTCGCAACAAACTAACGTCGGCACTTCGTGCGTCACACTCGATTGGGACGGCATGCCGTTAGTCACATCAGGGAGAAAAATAGACTAATGACCCGAGGGGTTAAAATGCCGAAAGTAGTACAGCTCCCGAAAGGCGCTAACGACGACCCTCTCTCGTTAACGTCCATTGTGTTTTAAGCGGATTAGCCATCCATTTGTTTTGACACTCTCCTTTTTCTTTCATTTAATCCGCGTACAATAGCTTAGTTCTTTTGCCGTCGCCGATTAAACGTCCTAACGAGACATATTGAGTTTCATCGTTGGCGTTTTTGCATGTTCCAGAGTTTGGCGACCTAGCTATTGCGGCTCATCATTCCTCGGGGACCGACAGCGACGGTGACGACGATAAAGACGATCATGTTGTCATCGATGTCACCGGTGGCAACAATGGCAACGATGAAGAATCGTTCGAACGTAAAGTCCACCATGTGCCAACGAGAATGCAGCTGGCGGAACAACAATCCCGAAGCAAATTATTCAGACGGCCCCGAAAATCGCTTCAAGACGGCGGCACATCACGCTCAGATATTTTTTTGGTAACGCAATTCATCGTCACGGTGTCGTGCTAAAAGACTACGAGAAAAGTGTTACGATACTGAGAGCGTGTGCCTGTAATTGACTTGATAAGATGCGCCCGTTAAGGGTAGTGATACGGCATTGAATTTTTTTACAGGTAATCAGACAAAGGATAGTATTGTGTGACGTTTCATTCGGAATATTGCGATGAATAGCGAGTAAGAGCGATTTGTATTTTGAATCGAGAGAAAATGAGTGTAGGCTTAACATGTATCGTGTTTTGAAAGATTTTATTAGATTAGAAAATATTTAGTGCGCTCAACACAAGAAACAAATCCGAGAGTATTAAGGAAAAATTTTATGACGACAAAATTAAATTTTAAAATTTAATTTCTCATATTTATTTTTCAGATAACTATTTATATACATATAGTATGTTATTCATCGACATGCTTAATATTTTAGATATAATTTTAGAAACTTTTAAACACAATTTATATTTTGTTATTACTCTTTGGCACGAAAGAAACCCATTTACAATATAACTAAAGGTAATTTTTATCAAAATTTTTTAATATATTTATCTTCTCAGATTTAAACAATGTAGTACATTGTATTTCATGGAAATGAACCCTTGCTTGCTAACATCTTATTTAAAAAATTTCTTATTAATGTACGAAAAAAGCAAATTATTATTACGCGGTGGAGAAAAAAGTATTTTTAAAAGTGTTTTCCTTGAAAATCGAATTGAGTAAATACGCTGCGACGAATAAACACGGGGCAAAACGTAAAATTAAGGAAAACTACAAGCAAAGCAAACAAGAAAAATGAAACTTTACAAGCTCGCGTCAGTCAAGCACGCATTTTCGCGTGTTCTAAACATATTATGAAGATATTCTTACCTATTTATATTTGTCTCTTTTGACATTGTGTTTCTGCGATCATATAAACATGACACAAATTATCGCAATTTCCCTAAAAATCTACTCTACGCCGTGTAATAGCGAATATCCAAGCAATTTCGAAACAACGGGAATAATATAATTAATAAAACAAAATAAATAAATACGCAGAGTTCTACCTCTATCATTTTATTCGCGCACGTGCATCAATTTGTATAAATTATACATATTTTATCTCTCTCCTAAATAGATTCTAATTAAAAATATTTCTTATATATATATTTTTATAATTTTTATATTTTTAGTAAAAAAAAAACATTTTATATAAAGAAAGTAAACATATATGTATAACAAGTTAGGTTTGACATTTTTTACTTGTGGTACTTTGATTATACAAAAAATGCAATGTTTCTCTTTTAGTTACTACAAATAATGATTTAAATATAGGAAAAACCTTGGCGATAATTTTAATGATAATTATATTATGCAATATTTGATTGCTTACGAATATTTCGCAAACCAAACATCGCTTCTGGATTCTGAAGACAAAGCAGTGTCGTGTGTACAATAAATTTCTCAAATTATAGATATGACAGAGGTGCGAATACAGAAAAATAAGAGAGAGAGAGAGAGAGAGAGAGAGAGAGAGAGAGAGAGAGCCGGAGGAAAGCCGTCCAACATAGTAGAAAAAGTCGATTTTCCGTCGACTTGGACACGCGTCATCGCGTGTCTCGAACAAATTAGCGATCCCTGACTCCGCTATGGCTGATTTATTCGTCGCGGTATGCATCGAATTATCTCCGTCCTCGTCGGATACATAAACCGAGGATTGAATATGTGCAAAAATCGCCGGGAACAGTGCTTAAAAGTTTCATAGACGAAAGAGCTTTAATCAATTCCTCCAGCGTTAATAGAAGGGAACTTTGGTTAGTATAAAGTAACTTTTATCCGATCTAATTTAAATTAATAGGAGCTTCGAGTGCTATAAAATATTGATGCAGTATTTATTAATTTTGTGAATAAAAGGAAGAATAGATATTATTTCTATTGAGTAATGATTTGACACATACGCTTCATTAAATTAAAAAGTAATATTGATTTTGCCAAACATGGATTTAATTAGATTTATTATTATTTTTATTTCGCGTATCAATTTTTATTTCTTGTAAATTAGACGTGTGTATGCATCGTATTTTCAAACTACTGCCGAGGTATAACGTGAACGGAGAGTAACGAGACTAATGCGCTAACGATGCCAACGTTAATTACCACCCCGGATGGACCGCCTAATCGTCAAACGAGTGGACGCACTAATTACGCGTCCTCCTGATAATCGAGCGAATCCCAATTCAAAATCGGCGAGAAATCGCGGAGCCAGAGATTGAATTTCTCGTTTAGTATTCGTTGGATATTCGCAATATAGTTCGTACATCATATAATTCGCATAGATTCCCTCGATCCATCATTATAGTCATTAAAAGCAAGGTATTTGTCGTTTCGTTAATAAAATTGTCAATAACGAGCAACTGTGACGTATTTTTAAGTTATAATCTCATTTGTTATTGATTTATCTCATTATTATTTAGTTAATCTGTCTGTTTTAAAATCTCAAATATCGACAGCGATTAATGGAATGAAATTCGCAGGTCGAGGAATAACATCGATTTAATCTTGCACGGGATTAAATGTGCACGAATGTTCAGTTTATTGACTATTTGAATAATATAGAATTTGTGTAATGCGTGATACATATACGAGCTATGTCATTTTATCGCGTTACGTGATGAGTACGGCTGAAATTGGGGTTGCATACATCTCATTTTATATACACCAGGGAAAACGTTGCATCATACACACATACGCATACACACACACACACACACACACACACGTACACGCAAAAAGTTTTGTTACAAAGCTTTTGTATAAAATGTAGCAAAGTGAGCGACAAATGTGAAAGTGCACTAGTTACTAATCTAAATAAACCATTTATCAAGAATTTTGAAATAGCATTTTATAAATTATATAGCGCTTATGTCGATAAATGACATAAACAAATATCATTGGCCTATGATAAAATAAGGAGCGATGCAACGCTTTTTATGTGTGTATACTACTTGTGATAGATGTAATTGCGTTTTCGTAATTAATTTTCTTTTAACTGGTACAATTAAAAAGAATTTGTACAAGAGAACGTAAATTATACATTATACGATATATCTTACACCGCGAAATTTTTCATCAGAATGTACAAACGCTTTCCTCTTCAGCCGACAAGCGAATTCTCGGAGGTGTGCGCGCACGTGACGTCCGCAGATTCGCCGTTTCGATAAAGTGCTCGAAGACACAAAAGATATCGGGGCTAAAAAGAAACACGGTGTTGCAGTTTAGATTTGCGATAGATAAACGAGACACTTGATTCTTAAAATAGAGAATTTCTTACATAGGTGGCACGCGAGCGAGAGATGCCCGCCGAGTCTAATCGCTTAAGGCACACACCCGATACTAATTTACATCCACAAGCGCGAGCCAGTGTGACTTATATATGACTTTGTAAATATGTGTGAGTGCAGCGGGGATAGCGTCGATCCGAAGAAACGCGGACGACGTTTCGCTCTATTCTTTCCCATTTTCATCGTGGTAGAAAAAAACGAATCAACGAAGAGAGCCGCGCGATGATTGTACTGTCGACATCTTCCGATAGAAGATCACGATCGCGTGAGTTCGCCAACTTCTTCTCGCGTATGTACGTATGTATGCGTGCGTCTGTGTGTGTATACTTGCGTGTTTGTGCGATAAACTCGTTAAGAGAGAGAGAAAGAGAGAGAGAGAGAGAGAGAGAGAGAGAGAGAGAGAACGAGAGGATACTATAGATGAGCAAGCGTAATGTCCAGAAAGAACGAGCTCTCGCGATCGGGGGAGTACTTTTCCGGGCTTGTCCAGGCGTGCGTGATGACGTAAATGATGAAGAGGTAAGAGAAGATGAGCGCGTGTAACACAGGGTAGACAATAGGGACCATCGAGGGAAAGACTGCTACCAGGAGCGAGCGAGTGATGGGCGGGGTGACGCGGGGTGTTCGTTTCATGAATATTTCAACATCCGTCGACGACGGTAAATACTGAGCGTCGCGAAATTATGTTCCGCGAGTCAGAGTCGACCCAAATATCGCGTTCTTAGAGACAAGAGGTTTCCTGCGAAGAATATTGTGGCGACAGCTTAAAGAGGTTGGTGAACGAGAGGAGGAAAATTTACTTGGAAACGTTGTACTTAAACGACGGATAAATATGTTGAAGTTATTAATATTACGTTGTATAAAGAAACGTACTTTTACCTACCTATTAGCAATATTGATTTGCGCTGAAATGAACAAATTGTGTTTTATTAATCTTTTTCAAAAAAATTGCTTTTACTCGCCTAAGTAATAGCAGATGAATATTATTTTTGCAAATTTTTCCAAATCGTTTGTTTTCCGAAGACATACGATCCGAGAAACGATGATATCCATTGCTGCGGAGATTACAACGCAGATTACATTTCGAAGTATAATGGGAACGTTCTCGGGGAGAACCGGCTGCATGCGCGGCGTATTACATTTGGAAGTATGAAATTGTTTCACGGTGCCGAATCTTTGAATTTTCTCTGGAAGCTCCCGTCCTCCTCCCGTCGAGGAACGCAATCTCTATTCAACGGGCGCGTCGTGTATACAAGAGACGGGCCGAACTTTATTACGGGAGATCGGTGCAGGATCATTCCGTGGGCGGTTCTCGATCGACCGTGAACGAGAATTCATTCGGCACCGAGAGATCGGGCTTATAGTAAAGTCCTCTTGCCGTCGGAGGAGAACGGGTCAATAATGACGGCGAGACTGCCTCGACTCGTGGTTGAATCGCGCGTCGTCGAGGAGAAGAGCGCGCGAGAGGGAAGCAGGGAGAGAACGTGCCACCTGTTACACCCTCGCCTCCTCGGACTCTTCTCTCTCGCTGGATGGGGCGGCGTGAACGAATGACGTAAAGTCGAAAGTTCGAGGTTCCTTTCGATGTTCCTTTTCAATGGAAAACCGGCTGTCGCGGAGTGTTTTTCGAAAAGTTTTCGTTTTACGAGAATTCCCTCTCTATTTGCGACGGCTAATTCAATTCTTCGTCCGGCTATTACTGCAATTGGCCCTGTGATTTATAACATTTACAATTTTACGTAATAAAAATTAATAGACGGAATTACCCCTATTTTCGCGATCTTGTTTAGGTTGGAATTTATTTCTCAACTAGATTTTAGAGTTAAAACCTAAAATATGTTTGAGTTATTGATGAAATTAGTCCGCCATTTCTTCGCTCGCTCCTGAGCACGAGACGATCGTGACGCATCAACTATCTATTTCGTGGGAATTTCTTCTCCGAGATACATTCGCCCATATGAATAAAGTGGATCGACTTGTCTCGGCGAGGCGAATTGTGAAATCGTGCGAGATGGTCAAACACAATAAGCTTGGAACTATGTACTTAACATGATAAGCCACGTTCGAATAAAAATGTCATATAACATGGTATCTACTTTATTATCTTATCCGTAAGCGGTAGATGTAAATTTAATAGGATTATTTAAAACGGCAAAAAATTATCGATACTCCAGCAAATCTGTGACATTGCAGCAAAATGAAGTACGTTTTATTTTTTCATTCAACTCTTATTCTTATCCATTTAACAGATTATTAATATCTTGCCGGCATAGTTTCTCTGCCGTAATTCTCTGTAATTATTCTGAATCCATAAAAAGTGTTAAAAATGATTACATATAGCAAAACAGAATAAAGATTTTCCAGAAAAGAAATTGTTTAAGCCATAAAAAAAATGCAAAGAAAAATTTGACACGTTATAGCTCTCCATTTTTTCCAACCCGTTACTTTCTATAAAAATGTCGAACGCCATCCCGACTGATATGCGATCAATGCAGCTCTCACGCCTGGCTGGGCGATAAAAGCGGCCGCGAAATACAAACGCATCGGTCTCGCCTTTTAGCGCATCGTATTTTCGAATCGCGGCTTTTATTGCGTATCGATGCGTTTTTCATGCTCGAGCGGCATGGGAAACTACTCAGTATATTCAGGCACCCCCGTACCTCGATGTACCTCGGTTTCATTCGACCGCATTCTTGTTACGCTGTAACCGTATAACACGTAACCGCGTTACTCGATAAACTATCGCGATCGATCAAGACCGGTCGAAATATGTCGGACGCAACTGCGTTTTTTTAACATTGCGAATGTTACGCAGTTTTTTCAATGCGTCGCGGAAATAACGGTGCATCGAATGGCGTGGCACGTGCATTACCGTGCGCGTTTGACAGAAATACGACGGCGTTTGCTTTCGGCGATGCTTTGTCCTGTAAACACGATATACTCCACTGTCGATTGCGCGATAACAATGAGTTGAGGCACATCGGAGCCAAAGCGATTATTTAATAATCGAGCGTATCCAGCCCTGGTCGATAAAATCTGCCGCTAACAGAGCTCTATCGAAAATTTTATCTTGCATTAAAATACCAATGAATTAAATACTGACGCGCGTTTTTGGAATTTTGCCACTCTTGCGTTACATTCATCTGTATGACAATTTATATTTTTAAACGATACGAGAGTAATAACGGGAGTGATTATTGTTATAATTTATATATCGGAAGATTTATTAATTTGATATCATTCAGTCGCGCGCACGAATCAATGACAAGCGTTGTAGGAATCGTTTTAACGTATTAACGACAACTTGACAAACAATTAAAAATATTAAACTGAAAAATACTCAGCAGGTTAACTTATATTTTTCTACTTTTTTTAAATCTATTTTCCTCCTTCTTGATATTTTTGCCGTAATAATTTAACCATTTATATCTTCCGAGATTTTCTTGGATTTACAACGATGTTATATTAAGGTATGCTTCTTTTTTTATTCAATAGAAATTCGATTTTATTTCGTGTACGTTATTATTATGACGTACTTAAGTTGAAATTCAGCACCAGTGACGTTATCTTTTTCAATTCAAAACATAAGCTGCAGTTGTATCACCGTGACGTAAGTATATATTCGAAATTTTATTTCGTATAAAAAAACATTCTCGATGCTCTCTCGAAATGGGCGATATGATTCAGTCTTTCGTTTCCACCTATTTCATAAGCTCTTGTAACTATGTTACCCTCTGTATAGTTTCCCTTATCGATCAAACGTGGGAAATATGTACTATATCGAGAGAGAAAGAGAGCCAACGTTCTTCCAGTGGTGGAATATAATACATGACTTTCATTGCACTAGCGTATTTCTGTAATCAATCGGGAATTTTTTCTTCTGTGTTTCATGTATCCGTTTAAACTTTGCAACATGCAACCTGGCATAGTAATCTAACAATCTTGTATATAAAATATAGTTTTACAATTACTAAACATTTCGATTTAATTAATTGCATTCTTAAAGTATTCATAAGTAATTGTGAGAATTAAAAGATTTATCAGAATTGATAAAAAAATGACCAAATAAGCAGATTAAAAATGGTTATATATGTATATACAATATGTATATACATATTGTTACATGTATATACATGTTGTAATTTTTAAAATTAATTCCTTAGAAATAAATTATATACATCAGATATTTATCCTTTTTTTTTAACAAAAAACATTATTACATCATGCGGTCGATGCAATATAATTCTTGTTTGACATGTCGCTAAAGTCATATATATGATGCGGTAACCAACTTGTATGAGCCATCAAGACGACCGAATGTTTTCACGACAGAAAAGTGTGGCTTTATAGAGCGGCTATGGATATATATAACGACAATGGAATTTTGCGGAAAACCAGAGATAAAGCGCAAATGAGAAAGGTAGAAATCACGAGACCTAGTATCGTGTAGCAGTATCGCGAGAAGTCGTAAAAAAGACTATCCGGGAATTACGGAATATGGTTACGACGCAAACAAATTCGCGATGGCTAATAAACCATAAAATACGCGAATGGACGTATATGATCGCGAATATATCTTTGAGTCGCAAAACGCACGATCATCAAGAACGGATTCATCTACACGCATTACATAGCTATATATGTATTTGCGGGAAAACTTGTGCCTAAAATAATAAATCTAATCATATATAAAATTGTATCTTATATGAATACATAAGCTGTGTGTGTGTATTAACAAAAAAAAATAAAATTAGATCACGCATAATATTAGTAAAGGAATGCTTGGAATTGATTTTGCTATGTTTTGACTTTTAGATTACAATATAAAATGTAAGAGAACAAAAAAAATAAACATGCTGCAATGAAAGAATATAATCACTATTTTTTTACAAGTTAAAAAAATACCTGAAAAATTTGGATTTTAGTTTATGAGTTCGAATATATAATCTCATATGTATATAATTGTATTTTCAAAGAGACAACATATAAGAAAAGAGAGAAATTCAAGAATTTTTATTTAAATATATTTTTAATCTAAGTTACAAACTCCGTTATACGTACGTTATAAATATATATTATTACTTTTAATCTCCTTAATGTATTAGAATATTACATTTTATCTATCGAGTTTTTAAGTCAATTTTTTACCGAAAAGTTGATTTAACATTATATATTCTTTAATATAAATATCTAATTTCTTTTACTTGTAAGTCTACAAAAATATAATTTAATAATAGATAAGCAACATAAAACAATGTATAAAAAGTATATACGCTTGTCGTTTCTTTATGTATCTGCATATTTTTAATGTATAAATAAATATAGAAAAATAGATATAAGAGAGCCGTAGACTTATAATAATAGACTGGCGCGTTCTCTTTCTGTTCTATTTAGAAAATGTCATGATTTTAGAAAGAAATAGTTATTGTGAACAAAAACATAGCTAGTGTTAAACAATAGCCTTATCTTTGTCTAGAGAAATAGAAGCGGAAAAAAAGTCTTTGTTAATTGGTAGGATAGAGAGAGAAACAGAGAGAGAGAGAGAGAGGGAGAGAGACAGCACGCTACTGTTCAAAACATGTTGTCTTTTTCTAAAGTGAGAACAACTTTTCAACCAAATGCATAGTCTACATATTACAGTCTACATACATATATTGTACATTTATGATAAGAGCGAGAAAGATAAAGAGTGAGACAAGATAGAATCAAAAAGTTACAACTTTTTAACGACAAGTGTTAAATCAATGTTTTTAACGTGGCACTGAAACTCAAAATCGATCAAACACCGCGGGGCTTGATTTCAAATGTCGCACAGAATCAACATAAAATTGGCACACTAAACTTTATCTACACATACACATACACACATATATAACAGTTCTGTGCTGAAACTAGTAGGTCTTTTCAAAAATTAATATCCAACTTACACTCTGTAACGTATATACATTTTATATATATTATAATATAATTTTTGTCTTACAAATTGTTTGACATAACATAAAAATTAATTTAATATTAATTTAATATTAATATAATAATTTAATATTAATATAATTAAAATATTAAACATAAAAGCTGCGCGCAAATAATAATCGGTGCAATTAAAATGTTCATACAATTATAATTAGAATATTTATATACGTAGATGTTAATTAATTTAGAGTGTAATAAGATTTTCGCATTTTATTTAATAAATAAATCATTAATAAAGAAGATGTTAGAGAGAGAGAGAGAGAGAGAGAGAGTTGATTAAATTTTCGTATATCGTGGTAAAAACACTTTTGCGAATGTTATACAATTTCTGATATAGAGAGACTGCATGATATAACTTTGAAATATTTTATTTATAACTTTTAGTGGTACATTTGAATATAAATCATATATTTGTTCAATCGCATTAAAAAGTAAAGCATAAAAACTTTCAAATAATTGAACAAAACATATTCGGTCCTATCAAATTGCAATGAAAAAGAGTGATAGTCTCTTAAAACACATTTAGAAATAAACAGTATGCATAATTCTAGTGTTTCTGATTTCAAGCGCGATTCGAGTTACTCTTCGTGTTAATAATAATGTTTACATTTCTAGTAGCGAATGTATAAATATCGAGTCTCATAAATTTTTCAAAGGCACTTCAAATATTAAATAGTGTGCTAAAAATTTAATTAACGTCGCGTTGGGCGTATTTTTGTACCGAACTTAATAATTTTCAATGTATTTGTTCCTCGCGGGACAACTGCAATAAGTTTTTTAATAACGGTCGTTATGTTGACGATCCCGCTGTGATATTCCTGCCACATTCGTGATACCCAAAGTCGGTCAGTGCCCGCGGGGCAGTTTTAACGCTGGAAAACTTGTTTATGTTGCATTGTTGTCTTATTAAAATGCAAACCACCCGCGACTACGTATATATGCGGAATCGCGTTTGACGAAATTAAAGGCCTTCTCAAGTCGCCAACCATCATTTATACAATTCTTTGTAGATTTTTGACAGATATTCTTCCGAATAGATATGTCTTGGAACGTCTCAATGTTGAAAAATGCGACTTGTAATTAGACATCTCTTAGAGTAGAGCACGAGATTCGCGACAGCAACCGCGTTAGCAGACAGCAGAAGTCGGAAAACACATTAAACTTTGAACTCCTTGTCAGCGATAATGCTCCGGAAATGTAACGTGTCTGGCATGCTACTTCCTCGTCGGTAATATCTTGTTCACGGTTTCACGTGCTGGAAGGTAATACAAGTAGTACTTCGTTAAGGTCGTATGAGATCTCTGATGCGTGCTACGGGCTAACTGCGAGACATTGCGTTCACAAGCACGAAAATTGGTACAATGACTCGAGAGACTTTCATGAGACAAAACAAACCGATGAATCTCAATCGTTATTAATTGATCGAAATAACATTTACATATAACTACTTTAATTAATTATACAATTGTAAAAGGAACAAGAGGAGAAAGAGAACTTCCTCATTTTATCTGATACATTTTACTGCAGGAAACGCGGCTGGAATGAATCAAAGCTCCGCGGCGGAAGTTAGCGAGGAAGTAAGCGCGCGACCGAGTTGGATACGGAAAATTTTCCCATAACTCTTCCTGTAGTACACTACGAAAAGCGTTTTCAAGAACGCGGGAATTGTTTTGGCTGCGCACCCGCGGTTGAATGCCCACTTGTTCGCCCATCCTCTACCGGCGTAAGTTCGCGAAGTAATTGCTACTCCGTAACGTCAGAGCTTGAGAATCCGCTGTACACGAGGTAACTAAAAAGCTATTACATCAAACTAGCAAGATGCGCGAGAAATCTTTCGTTGCGGAAAGCCTCGCGCTTCTTCGGCTTCTTACCGACAGTAAATCCGACGTTGTGCAACTTTCGAGCTCCTCTTTTCCATCGCATACTTACAAGACGCTTAAACGAAGTTCTGGTGAGCTTGCTTACAAAATAGATCGGTATATTACTGCAAGATATCTAAATATATCTCGCATTTTCGTTTCTCATAATTTTCCAATGTTATAAATTAAAACCACCAATATAGAGAAAACAGTAACCTAATAAAATACTTTTCAAACTACTTCAGATTATCATATTGCCTATTTTACAAAAACAAAGCAACTATTAGTAAAACATCATCGCTTTAGTCGCGAACTCGTCTCACGTCGCGGTTTCGCTCGTACCTCAACGTGTCTGGAAAGACGAATGACGTACTTGCCACGTGTGGCATATATCGGATGTCACGCGCCGATTTTGTAGTGCGAAATGTGAGGTGCGAGGCACATACACACACACACACACACACACACACACAGAGGAAGTACACATGTCGGGTCCGGGATAGTGCTCTGAAATTTAAGCAACCCCGGGCTCACGAAACCGACGAAATTGAAGCAGCGCATGGAAATAGCGGGGAGTCATCCCGTGACAGAGACGCATACAAGGGAATCAGCGAGGGGTCGACGGTTTGTGTCGCGTGAGCGTCGGGAAGCCGCGACCCTTTCTTTCGCGACTATAAGTCGATCCGCGTGCCACGTTTCGATCGATCGACGACGAAACCTTCCGTGCACTGCTATTATATTTCGATACATATTTTATGAATTTTTCTACAGTCACGTCGCCGTTCGACACATCGATTGTGCGCCGGCGAATTTGCATGATTAATCACCGTGCGTCGCGTGCCGGTATCGATCGATCGACTAAACGAACGATGACGAATGCGTCCGTAACGAATCTGGTCGTGCAGAACGCATCGTCGGCCAGTGAATTATGTATTTCTGGAACAGCCGCGGTTCAGATCGCGTGCGCGTGTCGGTCATCTAGAATTACATTACGAACGTGTCCGAATTAAACAGTCAGACATAGAGAAATAAACTATCGCTGACTCTAATCCAATTACATCTGCCACTTTTCCGTAAATGAATGAACATTGATAGAATTTTGAAGCGGAGTAATTTAATGGCGTGAATTACATGTATACATGTCGCGAATCCAGCAAGTTTACTAGCTGTTATAAAATGTTGTTATCAAACAAATAAATTTTCAATTTACTTGTATCGTTTAATTTACAGATGTTAGATGTAATATTTATTTACAATTTTAATTAACTTAGTAGTCATATTTAATAGATTTAATAGATGGAGATATTATTTTATTTCGCCATTTTTTTGTTATTGTTTTATAAAGGCATAAATTTTACACTAATAAAAAAACATGACTGCGCGATGTTATGTATATCATAACATGTGACAACTATTTCAAATATGTTTAATTATTTACAGAAACTGAGGATGTGGTTCAAAACAGGAAACTATATATGTATAAACTACTATTAATTGCTTCTATTTGCAATTAATTAGCCATTGATTTTTACTTTGTGAATTGTTAGCTTAGCCTAAATCCATATAATAGCTTGGATATTAAAAATCTATTATGCGTTTATTACACATACAACTCTCATATATATAAATACTCTTATATATCCTAACTTAATTAAAATTAAGTGTTTCTATTATTTAATCCTTATTTTCAATCCCAATTAATTACTATGAATCATTGCCCCTTATCCAAATACATTAAATCATTAGCAACTTATCCCCATCTATGGTCTATTAGATCCATTTTCATTATCCATTATTCCTATATCGCGTGCACAGTATTTGTCGCTCCGATATCCTCGGTGGACGAAAAGTTATTTATACCGATAGCATAGTGTCGGTTCGTTGAGAGCAATACATATGCATGAAATATATATATATATATATATATATATATATATATATATATATATATGTATATGTATGTATATATACATGCTTGCTTGCGCATGTGTCATGGGGGCTTAGCATGCCGTCTACCGCGGCTCCTGTTCTAGAATTCTGCGTAGATGTATCGGCCCAGCTGGATCTAATGGTCATTTCACGGACGAACACGCGTCTATTCCACGTACAGTAACGGCTAAAATTTGTCCTATCCCCGTGCTTGCGGTAATACATGTGTAATCGGCGTAAAATTAACTAGCACCTCGGAAATCGGCTTAATACGTGTGTTTAGTTTTCACGAATATTTTTTCACAGTTCGACATCTAAAGCGATTCTTACGCGTTCTATTCGTGCGAATCGTATTTGATATGAGAGATTAAATGTCTGACTATGGACGGTTCTTATCTACTTAATGCGTTGACTAACAGATCATGTTTCAACAAGTTTGTTATTCTAGAGATCACAAAATCACATTTGCATGAATCATATTGCAAACTATTGTTTTGATACAATAATAACTTTTTGTCGTGATACATTTCACGTTATTATTAATGACATTATTTTTTGAAATTTCTCCATCAAACTGTGTTTGAAAAATTTCTTCTTGAAAAAGCTCTTAATTTCTATATTTTGGAGTTCGATTAGACAATATACCGTCACAAAACGAAAATCAGCGAATATTGAATTCCGCTTGCAGTCTGATGTTTCTCAATCCAATTACGATCAGTAGAAAGTAGCTTGTACCTTTCTCTTTACTTCTTCATCACTGTTCCGCCTTTTACTTCTTCTTCAAGGCTGCCTTCCTCGCATTTCGATTCGTGGAAACGAGCTAGGGACAATCGCGGTAGAGCCAAAGCCTTTACGACGTGCTTCGGTAAGTTCGTTAAACTTCTTCATTGCGTCGATCCTGGGATATTTTACCTTCCAACTCGTTCGTGCAATACGTACAGAACGACGATGGCATATTTTCGTCGTGGTAAACTGGCGGCAGTGGTCGCATTTAAGCCCGACGACACTTTGAATGCCAATTTGTTTCATTCCTCTTAAGAGATGCGATTATGACGTGCTACAAACTAACATTTCAAATCGACGACATTAGAATCATCGATATAAATACCCCTCAACATCGGCGACGTGGATCATTATGTGAAGTAGCTCCATTAAATTTTTTGATCTTATTTTTAATACTTTACGGATTTTTTTCTACTTACATGTTATCACTGATATTTCTGTAAATTATAATTGTGTCCCAGTTTTAACTGGCAGTATGATCAATTTGATGTATACCAAAATGAACGTGTATATATTGGGTGAGTACAAAAATGTCTTATTTGAATTGACGTCATTATTCATACTGCAGTATTGATCACACTATTTGTAATGTCATACATATATTGTTTGAAAGGTGATACCTCACTTGTCATTTGAATATAAAATTGATTTATTTTTGTTGCTTTTAAGATGTGAGAAAAATTAAAAATAAATGACAAAAGAGTTTATTTTCAGAATGTTATGCTTTATGAGTTTAGAAAAAGTGCAACAGGAACCATTGTACCCATTAAAAAAGTTTATAGAAAAGTTTCAAGATTGCATACTATCCATAACATAAACTATAAAAAAATTATTTGCACTCTCAGAAGGAGATGATATATTCTATTTGGTTGAATCGCAATAAAGTAATCTTTAAAACGAATCACGTTTCAAAATTTTTTAACGAAAAACCGCGCACATTCTATGATTGTGGCATTTGTATGCTGCTAAAACGTTGGAGGAATTGGAAAATATTGTAGAAAATAATGGAAATTATTTGATCAATTAAATAAAGATTTTTGTATTAAAAGTCATCTGATTATTATCTAGTTCATTATGAGCCCATTAAACAGATAAAATTATCTACCTTCTGAGAATGCAAACCATTTTTTTAATAATTCTTATGGATGATGTATGATCTTGACAAACTTCTTTAATGATTTTTACAGTAATTCCAACTGTTGCATCGTTTCTAAACTCATAAAGCATAATATGTCGAAAAGGAACTTTTTCGTCATTTATTTTCAATAATATAATTTTTCTCACACCTTAAAAACAATAAAAATAAATCAATTTTATGTTTAAATAACAGATGAGAGTATCATTCTTTAAATGGTATATAATATGTAGACATTACGAACAGTGTGATCAATGCTGCAACAACGACATAACATCAATACCGACATAAATTAAAATAGGGCACAAACTTTTGCATTCATTCAATACACATGTATATAAATGATTTTTCAGTTATTGTCAATATTTTATACCATTATCTTTTAATTATTGCTTTATGAAAAAAATTTTTTATAAAATAACTTGAAAAAAATAACTTGAATCACATTTTTGCATTTATTTGTTACGCAAGTTATAAAATGCACGATTAGCAAATGTGTAATTTTTGCAAGATTTAATTATTTTGCTCTCAGGTCCTTTATTAAATACGATGTAACGAAAGATAATTGTATAAGATCCTGCACAATGTTGGTAAACCTTCTGACGGCGTATTATCCTCTCGCGTTAAAGGAATATCATAGCACGTCGTGCTATTGTCAGCGGCGCCGTGGTCGAGTGTCAGCAAGCATTTCGTACACAGGATCAGGATCGTGTTACCATCAAGGGATTAAGCCGGACTGAAATTGCTTGGGATCACCGAAGGATAAGAGAAGGACGGACGAGTGATTCTCTCGTGCCCCTTCCTTCTGCTTCTCTTGAGATTCGAGTTTAGACGGCCACCCGGAAAGAGGGTGAAGATCAGATCTGGCAGAAGCAAGAGGTATCATGGGATAGGGTTCATCGAGAACGCGGGAAGGGTTTTCTATTCAGGCTTGATAAACGGGAAACAAGGTGCAAACTTAAATGACAGCTGCGAAATATAATTTTCTCAACTGTCAAATGTATAAATCAATGTTGTCGTGAGATCTCATCTTACCACAGCGTAACAGCTATTACGTCATTATCATTGAAACAGTTTTGGCGCGAAAGCTCTTGCCTGGCTTTCAACCCTTCCTAGTCTACTTCCGGCGATCGGCCGGAAGTACGTACAATGTAATTCAAATTTGAATTACATAATAATTACATTTACGTGCTTAATGATACAGAAACTCGGGTTAAAGTCCCATTCATATACGAAGAAATTAATCGACAGTAGTCACTGAACAAAAGTTGCCTCGTCTATCGTTTACTTGATAGAACAATAGGATTGATGCTACTTTTCTCGCGCGATACAATTACATATTTATCGCGAAAACCATTCAGAGTTTATGGCGCACTTTAGCAAATCACGTACTTCACAATATACCTTAATGTTGCGGGACATTTGGAATTAGAACCGCAACACTTCAATCCGCTTGATGGCACACCATCGTAATCTTACGAATTCAGCCTGCGGTCGTTCAGGACGCGACTTCTGCGTAATCTCCCGCATTGGTAAACGAATCCGTTCTTATTCTCTCCTTTCTAGTTGGCCTTTTCCGCAAGCGACTGCAGTCAAGAAGTCGCTCGATACAGTCGGTCAATTTTACGAGCAACGCTGTTTTACGATGTACTTTGAGAAAACTGCGAGCGGTCCCTTTAGCCTTTTGCTGGCGAGTTACCTGATCCTGCATAAACTCGTACCAGTAATATCCCATTCGCGTTTTTCCGTTTTTTTATAAATTCCGACGAATACGCACTTTTTGTGTTCCACCCGAGATTCATTTATGATTGTGCGCGAAAGCAAGTGATAATTGCCTATATATTCTGTACTTTTATTAATGAGAAATAATTTTAATAATGAGAATATATATATATATGCTATAAATCTATTTCTAAGATAATTTTATAATTTAGTAACTGGAGAGAGCTAAAGGCAGCAGACTTTTATAAAATAAGCAGATTAATAAACCAGCCAAAAATAATGAGATTAATAAACTAACCAGAAACAGACTGACAAAGAAATGATGATAGATAAGTTGAGAAAGAGAAGAAAGAAGATAGAGCAGCCGCCGGGTCCCATGTCCTACTCATACGGTGGTCCGTTCATTTGTTTTTTGCGTCTGGTACTCCGGTAAACCGCAAATCCCCAATTCCCACGGGCTCAACTCGTCGGTAGGACAGGCAGAGAGGTAGGAAGAACGATAAAAAAGGGAAGCATCGTTGGAAAAGGAAATCCAACGGACCGACCGCTTTCATTGGTATGGTGAACCTTCATCCTTTTAGGGACACTCGGTGAACAGCCCCGGTGAGATTATTTTACTCTGGGCCTGAGTTTTGTCAGTGAAATCGATTTTGGTCGTCAAGGTCACCGCGAACGAGTCCACGGTCTAGACATTGTCGTCGAGTCTCGCCACGAACGTCTGACTATAGTTGCACCGTAACTACTTCGACCAAAAGTGGAACTACTTCTGCGAAATCATTGATCGCGTAACTTTTTTATGATTTTCCTTTTCTCTCTCTTTCCCTCTCTCTCTCTCTCTCTCTCTCTCTCTCTCTCTGTCTCTCTCTCTCTATTTTTTACTTTCTTTTTTTTTAAATTATTATAGTATATTATTCTACAGATCAAAATGACAAATCAATACCTATGCGATTAATCAATTTCGGCAATTGGCACACGACTCATATAAGACATAAAAGTTTAAATCAAAATAATAATAAAAATATAAAATATTTTCGGGATCAAATGTGTAAATCAATATTTGTGCAATTAATCAACTTCCGCATTTGACACATGACTCATAAGCGTAACAGAATAACGGCTATTTATCAAAGTAAGTACTTCTTGGCAGGACTTAATATTTCAAGAATCGAAGAGAAAGAAGATAATAAGTATGAATGATTGTTTTATTGCAATTTTTTATGAATGATCATTGTCTTTTTAACATTTTTTGATTTTAAATATATTTCGCATTCGCGCCTTGCATTTTTCGCCACTCAAAAGCGGATATGCAATTAAACATGTTATCCGCGTGTCTGCGTTTCACGCATACGCTATTTGCGTCAGAGTATTGCTTTCAAAAACGGCGACGCATTACTGCAAATCTGGGATATAGGCGACCATAGCGCGGTAGGGGTAGTTTTATTGCGGGCGCGTGAGCAGTTTAACGTCGCGCGCGGTCGACGTGATTCGACCAGGACCGTTCCTAGCCAGCGCGATGCATTCGCATACAAATTAATATTAAAAAAATTAAATACTCTTTCTAAAGCACATGTATTATGTTAACAATTCGAGCTGTCAATTTATTATTTTTGTACATTTTAATGCAAAGATATGTTAGGCATTGTAATATTCTACGGTCATTATTATGTTAAATTAAACGATATATTTGCATATTTTTTTTTTCATTTTTTTAAATCTATACATTTGTACCGTATTTTTGCAAGTTAATGCAAAAATTTTGTTAAAATAAATTGTGTTTATATTTTATTAGCGTTAAATCTACATCTCACACAAGGACGTCGAAAAGCGCAGAATCAACTCTGATTTCATCACAGAGTGGGTGTTTCACGCGCGTAAAAGGTGCGTGTGCTTGCAGCGACATCGACATCGCCGCTGCTGGAATGAATGACATTAAATTTAACGCTGCCAATTTATCGAGGCGCACGCCACAGCGCGTTGACATACCGCACACTCTCACCCTCGTCGCATACGTGTGCAAACCCATGCTCAGGTTTAATTCACATTTGCCTTTATACAGTGACGAAGTTTTATTGCTGCTGTATGATACTATGGGTGCGATACAATGAAATTTTGATTAAATGGAAGTTTGTGGTGTCACAGTAACATAATGTAGTCATCGATTTCTATGGCGCAAAATATTCTATATTACTTTTTGTTATAAAAATTTATTGTATATTAAAAAATATATTAATATATATAATACACATATTTATATAACAAAATG
Source organism: Anoplolepis gracilipes (assembly GCF_047496725.1). Classification (NCBI taxonomy): domain Eukaryota; kingdom Metazoa; phylum Arthropoda; class Insecta; order Hymenoptera; family Formicidae; genus Anoplolepis; species Anoplolepis gracilipes. The sequence goes on along the minus strand of NC_132970.1, from coordinate 20,015,584 downwards.
TGTAATGCGTGATACACGTTATACACATTGTATATTATACTAGATTGATGTAAAAAAATTAAAGCTCTCTTTAAACTTTAAATTGCAAACATTATGTAAACAATTTAAATTATTAATTTATTACTTTTATAAAACGTTGAAATAATTTGAACGATACATTTGCGTATCTCTTTGTTTCACTTAAATCTATGTACATTCATATGTAACACACGTAATAAATATTATATAAAATGTAAACAATTATATAAGCTTTTTTGAAAAAAATTCTTCAAAAGATTTCTTCTGTAAAACATTGCTAATGTGAGTAAACCTTTATACGATTCGGGCGGTCGCGCGAGTGGCACGGAGCCTGATTGCAAACGTATAGGTATTATTTGACAGAACATTCGATGTGCTGCATAATATATGGAGCGCGGCATGACGCCGTCGTAATTGATTGTAGCACTATGCGGTTTGGCACTCGCTAGCCGGAAATGTTCGCAATTACTACAATGGAATCGTGCAAAGTTAATGACAAAATATTCATTTCCGGTATGGTAATTCGCAGCCGGCCGCGCGACGAAATCCCATTTTCGGCGAGGTCCTTTACAAACGGAAGCCACTCCAAAAATTTATCTAAAAGTATAGACACACACGTGCGCTTCAATTCAGAATTTTAATCGCATTCGATTGCAGCTCTTGATATTCTTTCTCTATCGCGTCTTGATTTTCGTACAATATTGGTGAAGCTGTTAAAATATAATATAAATTCTGGTAAATATATAATGTTTGAATATAAATATTGCATATTTTACGTAGTATAAAGTGCTTTAGATAATCTATAATTCGCAACAAAATTTAATATAAAAACTATTTATAATTCTATGTGCCTGTAATATTGTAATATATGTACATATTCTAAATATCTATTTTATATATATATATATATTTTAAACTTATCTTTAAACATTTACTATATTAAACGATACATAATATTATAAATAGAATTTAATTCTAAATTTTCGCGCAAATTGAAAGTTAGGTCATCTAAAGTTGGTAACACAATAATAAAGCGATTTTATCGAGAGACACGATTAATCGAGAAGTACATTAGATGTTATCGCATCGCGAAAGAAATTACCTTTCTTCTCATCTTAGTTGGCTTCATTTACACGATCTTTCTCACACTCACGATGTCTCTTTTTCTGACAGCGAGAAATGAGATTCTCTAATTTCTCTCGAGCGTAAATCGTCGCTTGCTCCGTAAACTTTTATGTCACTCGACACTTTTTAAGTTAATTTCTTGAAAATAATTTATTAAAAGAGACGACGGATGAAAATTGCTTCTCTAGGATAAAAAATTCGTGCAGCGGGGTCGATTTTTGCGAGACGGATCCGCGTTTAATTGTTAATTACTTGTTACTTTTAGTTCCCCGAAACTTTCTCGACGAATCCGCTTACGGTCAGCCGGCCGATGTGCCACGATAATATAGTTTTGAATGTAATCGACGCAAGAGATCTCGCTCGAAATAATTGCAATGAAAATCGAGGTAGATAATAATGAATCGCGCGAGGGATTCACTACACGAACAAACATTAAAGAGAACATGTTTGACTGGAAGCAAATTATTATCTTATGAAAAGTCAAGCCGAAACGTTCGCCACACCACGACATATACATCTATGTTTTTACTATTCTTTTATTTTTATTATTTATTATTTTTTATTTTTTTTATTGTGTATTTTATGATTTTTATTTTAGTATACTCGAGTTTATTAGTTACGCTCAATTTGTTTATACATTTTATTAACTTCCGTTATGACTATATTTACGTTTATATTGTGATTCGACATTTTAATTTTATTGTAATTTTTTCTGACTTTGCATTAAATAACTCTATTATAATTTATAATATACATACATATTTGGCTTATTTACGCCTTTGTGCCACATCTTCCGATCTTTAAAATATTATCTTTTCCGCGGTTTTTTTTATTATGTTATTCTTTCGACTTTAAAGTCACGACTCACCGCATGCGCGATGAATCGAAAATACGAATCAAGTTTAAAATTTAACCCGGGCTCAAATTTCCAGTTGACCAATTAGTGATGCCGAATTGGCGTTAATACTGGGATTAATGCACTGATCAATTCTCGCGCGACAGCTGTGAAAGCGGAACGAGCGCACTCTAAAACAACGTATTCTCGTAACATACGCACGTCCTGTTGATTTTCGATATTGCAAACGAGTCTCTTTCAATGTTATTGATAGGAATGAAAGGGCGCGTTTATACCTATTCCTCGACTATTCGTAATAACATTATAATAAACAAAAGGGTAGCAAATCAGCACATTGGCAATGAAGATAACCTGCCAAGAATTGTGAATAAATTCTTTAGAAAAACAAAATTTCAACGTATCACAAACATTATCACATATTACAGTCTTTTACGAAAGAAATACACACAGCTTTGTTGTTTCGTTTAATGGCTACTCTTTGTGTATTTTTTTTCGAAATATCCGCTCAAGTTTTTAATAAGAATCGAAGAATTACATTTAATGCCGAACCTACTATTCGTAAATAAAGATAATAATGCTATCACAATATATAACAGAAAAATAATATTCTTTATTCAATTTATAAAAATAATGTTTTCTCTTCGTTATTTTAAATAACAATTTTTAATGTGCGATTGTGTTTGAAACTTTTACAAAGCATATGTATATTTCTCGTTGTGATATATATATAGTGACGTAATGCTTGTTAGTACAAACAGGTTTTCAACAATCGATAAAATGAAGGAAACAAAAGTGTACACGATTTTTCTAGTCCGGCGAAATCTTGCGAGGGAAAAGATGCAGCTATCTCGATTACATTAATCAAGATTCGGAAGGCTCGTTTCCTCGCGTGCAGCCTCGTAGATGCGCGCACGTGGGTATAACGTCGAGTGGAAACTTTGGTACCAACTATTCATTCGACTAAGAATTAGAGAGTGAGGGTTGGAAAAGAAGGGGGAATCGCATAGGGACGTTTAAACTTACGTCGGAATCTCTTCGTGTTACCTCGTCGGCGCTCATAAATCAGGCAGCTTTACAGAACATTCTTAGCTGATGACATCGTAGCGCCTTTCTCACTAAAGTGTTGCGAACCGACTTTGCAGTTTTCAAGTTTCGCTAATAAGACAAAGATGGGAAGGGCGAATCTTTCAGCTCGATACCGACACTTTACACCTATGTTTCTCGATAAATTTATCATCTCGTCTAGACGACTCGATACAACATGCATTTATAACACGCGATATGAATGCAATAATAATAATAATAACTTTATTGAGCACAATAGCAGTGTAGACATCCACGAAAAAATAACAATATAATAGACTAATCTTGTGAAAAAAAAACACAGCGTCGGCAAAAGTGCTGGTTTTAAATTTAAATCTGTGTTAGTCTATGATTATAACAGTACAAGATATGAGATGAGAAATATTCTGCGCGCATATATGCAAATATTCGTTGATAAATAAAATCAATCAATAATAAAACGTTCTCTCTTTATTATTTAAACAGAAATTATATTTCATTATTACTATCATTATTCATATTATAGCGAGGCTTTATCATATCATTTTATACGCGTAATTTCTTACGTACCTATCTCTACACAGAGAAGGCATAAAAAATTTCTGTTCTCTTAAAATATTACAGCTATCAGTGAGAGATTTCATTTCGAAGCGGTATTACGATCACGAGTTACGGCAGAAACGATCAATGATCGAATTGAAATTTGATTGTAGCTCATTACTACGAACGCTCTTGCTCGGAGGGATTCAATCATCCAAAGCGGAGAGGGAAACTAGGTGGGATTCAATGATGCGAATGAAGAGATGATACGAGAGAGTTGGAAAAAGAAAGCTCGATATGTAGAGCATCGGGATTATAACGAGTGACTATTAAACGTTGTATTGAAAGTAAACGTTATTACTTTAAAACAAGTAGGTCGTACAAAATAAATAAAAGACTATTTTATAGAGAAGACTTTTGTCAGTTTTATTACTGTTTCAGTAGAGGAGACTTTTGTCAGTTTTATTACTGTTGTATGAAAAAATATATAATATTTTAATAATTTAAATACACATAAAAAAAAAAAAAAAAATTTGCTTGCGCGCATAAACTATGTTGAAGCATATTTTCAAGATATCCATCGGAAGCGACACAAAACTGCAACTGTTTGTGAAACCTTTGAAATATAAATAAATAAATAAATAAGTAAATAAAAATTTTATTTTAAAATTTTTTATATTTTATGTGACAAATTTTTTAAAATCTTTATTTATTTTTATTTATCTCTATTTCACTTTTTTATTTTAAAAATAAATAAAATCTTAAATACCTAACACACAATATATAATATAAGGATTATAGCACCGTTCCAGAGAGGATGGGAATAAAAAGTATCAAAAACATACTTCTGAGTATAAGTTGCGTTTCAAACTTTTTTAAATCAATATTTACTACGAAATCCACGATATGCCCCAGTATAGTTCTCTTTTTATTTGATAGAAGCACTCGATGAGAAATATTTTTTTCGATGCTTAGCGCGTTTTTCTTGGTACTTGTAAATTAACTTGTACAAAGGCTCAAATGAAAGTTTTAAGTCTCAGGAACCAAACTTTAATCGATTAAATAACCGCTAAAATCGAGCAAGGGAAACGTATATAACTGTTCATTACAACTCAAATAGTCACCCGTTACATATGTACATATACCGTAATTGCGGATAAAATGGCAAACATTGTTTGATTCCCGTCACGACTGGCAGTGAGTTGTGGTTTAATACAGGAGTTTCAAGCTAGTAATCGGCGGCGTCAATCGCGAAATCACGCAACATTGGCTAAATAAAAGTTTCACTGTGTATTATTGGCTAAAAGCTCAGCTGTCATAGTTGCATCTCATCTACAGTTCTGTTTACTTTTCTCTCTTGATTGCACCTGTCAAGCACTAAGCGAATAGAGTCGGTTTATATAATGTTGCTCACGCAAGATACAGATTAAAAATTATAATTATTAAATTAAAATTTGAAGATGTTTGGTCGATTGGTATTTCTATTGGTATTAGTATTTCCAATGCATATGTAATTGTACAGCATAAGTAGAACAAAAAAGAACTATCAAAAGAGAAATCATGCAATGTCTCCGTATCGTGCAAAAATACAATATCGTTTGTTCGATATTAAACAAATTTTATTCTTAATCACTGTAATTCGTTTAGACTTGATTTCAACGTCAAGCGTTATCGCGTGCAACGAAATAATTAATATCATTTATTTTTATCTTTTCTTTCTTGTGTGTAAAGAATGAAATTTATATATGTATATAATTCAATAATATTACCTGTAATATTATTATAAATTATTATTATATAAATCATTATTATAATATTATTATTATATAAACAAATTTGTTGATATTTATTTTTCTAACTATAAAGTAAATAATTTTCAACGTTTAATACATGAGAAGAACTTTAGCTACGTATTAATTGTTATTTACATTGCACATTAGGCTCTATCAATAATGGAAACATAATCGAATCATGAACATATCATGAATATATCGGAGCTTGCAGACGTTGCTAAGAGGGCATACATAGGGGAATTCAGGTAATTCGGTGGATAGGATCGGTAGGCGGTAGGACTAACGGCCCAGTTGCGAATGGATCATCCCCGAAGCAGGTATAATTCAAGCATCCTCGTCCAAGAGTAACGGCTGTGTATACTCAAGATATTAGTTTCCGAGCCGGGTATTGACTTGATATCGACGCATATATACGTCCGCATCCAATGCTCTGTCGTGAAATCAATTTTCTGTTACGAACTAATAGACTGCCGCGCGTTGTTACTACGATCGAGCTATTGATGCTTTACTTTAAAATAACATGCATCGGTATCATTAACTCGCGACAGTCGACGGCGTTTGTTGCCAGTTCTCGACTATTTTTTCTTCTTTTTTTTTTCGAATTCCCATTGAAACGGCATTCCGATATTTCACGCAACGGTATTATTTCTAATATTTCCCGTATGCTCGATATAAAGCGCAAGTCGAAGCGCGTACCGCTGCCAACTGGAGTGGAAACAGACGAGTACGTACGGCCGAACGTCGTAGATATTCCATTTCGCAGAATTCGCAAACGATACGGCGAGCAGCAACCGAAAAGCGTATATATCTACGAGAGATAATGTCGTTTACACTGTAAGAGCAAATCTCAGCGAGCCAACCGAGCCAGCCGTGGTTTATCGAAGTGGTAAAACTTCGCGCTTAAGCCCTCTTCAGAATCGATCACACATTCCCGGGTTTCAATTCCGATGGCCGTGCGATCGCGCGCGTCGCGCACAAAAAAGCACTCCACGGCAGCGCCGATGAATAGCCGGTCGCAAATAAAGGAAAATAACGGCGGTAAATAAAAAAAGGGAATAAAAAAAAAAAATTTGACGACAATTCGCCCGCCCAATGGAGAATGGGAGGAGGGGGGGGGGAGGGGAGAGGAGGAGGAGAACGGATCGCGAAACAGCGCGCGCGGCCAATATTGTTTCGCCGTCGAGGAATTTTAACGCACCGCGGAACCCGCATTAACGTTGACAGGGATTTCGTCGGACCGGTTGCTCTCTTTGTAACGCAATGTAACGGGGAACGTGCGCGCTTGTTTCCTCTCCCGCTCTCTCTCTCTCTTTCTCTCTCTCTCTCTGTCTCTCTCTTTCTCTCTCGTTCGCCCTCCCTCTCCCGCCTTTTCCGCGTTCGGTTTTCCAGCCCCCGTATTTTTACCCCCCCCCCCCCGACGTCATCGTTCCGAAGCCGCTCGCTCTTTGTACCGGGATATTCAACGCGATGTGCGACAGGCGCTATCGCGCATCCTCTCTCCCTCTCTCCTTCTCTCAGCCTCTAAAACGATGCTCAGTAACTAAACGACTAAAATGCCGTGTCTGGTGGTAAACGCTATTCGTATATTTTTGTCGAAAAATGTAGTGGTTTTTAACTGAGGCGTTTCATTCGATGCCATTTCGGCATTTCGACATGATTTACAATGTTTTCGAGTTTTTAAATAACAGGGATAAAAAAGAATTCTCTGCCACGTACCTTTTGTAACGAAGATGCTCAGTCTGTTGCGTAAAAAATTCGAAACATCTAATTTGTCAATAATATAAAAGGACAGGGTGTGAGAAGGTGCCAATATAAAGGAACGAGTTGTGATAAAAAGGCTTGGTAAGCCTGAGATAAGGAAACGACTAAAACGTCGTGGAAAAAGGATAGCCAAGTTTGGCACTAGGAATGATTTGCGGTGGACCACCGAAGATAAATCTTATGTTGGAAAGAAGATAGAAGTGAATGGGTCTTTATTGCTCTCGATTTTTCGACTATGCTCTCTCTTCAGATTTCAGGACAATGCTGTTTGTATAAAACTTTTTTACCTATATATATAAAATAAAATGCCTGTCTATAATATATCATCTATAAATTTCTAAATTCTTTGACAGATTTGGATCAGAGTAATTCTCTGGAACCCTACGGAAAATATAGGCTACCATAAAATTTGGACACCTTATCCTCTTCCTCTGATTTCCTTCCCTTGACATTTTGTGATAATTTAAGAGAGTCTATGCTTTTCTCATGACCAACTATATGTTTGCAAAAATTTAGAGATTTATAGATTTTTGCTTATGGAGAAGAAAAACAAAAATATTATGTATTGCAAAGTATTAAAATAATGTATATGTATCTAACATAGTAGAGAGATAGATAGATAGATAGATAGATAGATAGATAGATAGATAGATAGATAGAGAGAGAGAGATAGAGAGAGAGAGAGAGAGAGAGAAAACAAAGTAATACAGTAAATAAATTATATCAGTATGAATTAATATTATTATGTGATTTTCACATTTCCACAAATGCCGATGAAATATAAGAAGTCTGGAAAACGCTGGGTAGTTGAAGCTAGTATAATATGTTACAGACTACAGCACCAGTGAATATACACTGTTACGTGTCAGATGGTGTATAAACGTGCGAAGCATCGATTGAATTAAAAGCCGCTCTACGCGAAATACGAGCTTATTTGTTTTATGATAATTTGACTTAATAAAAGAGCATTTGACGTTTGCATCTAATTGAAATAAAGGGAACAAAATGAAATCGGAGATACGTTGAAATTACAAATATAATAATACACAATTTTGCACAAATTGGAAACAAAAGTTGAAAATCATGTCTCGTAGAGCGGATATTCTCGTTGCAGCGGAGCATTAATACATTTTTTATTACATCGCCGGTACCTTTTACGATCGATAATCGGAAAAACACGCGAAATGGATCCACATATGATATCTTAATTTAGAATAGTTACTTAACCGTATTTATGGAGAGTAAATAGGTCATTATATATCTTAAATATCTTAAATAACCGATAACTGAGGAAATTGACGTACAAATTTAAGCTAACTTTAGTTTCGTATTTGAGATATAACTGGTCATACATTACGTAACTAACTATTCCCATAACTTTATCATTTGCTATCTTGCAACTTTGCACTCTCTGAATTTCGAACATATACAAACAATAAAATAGCCTTATGTATAGAGTTTCCAAAACGACGTTGCGCGCATTAAGGAAAATTTAATTAAATATATCATACACGCAGAATATCATTAACCGGTTTGGAGTTATGGAGTTCAACACTTGCTGGCCTACCTGAATTGTACCGAACGTCGCGTTCGCGCAAGTGGAATAAAAAGGAGTATACATAACTAGGGCAACGCGATGCGGTGCGGGCACTCGCCGTAAAACTGTCGTTACTTCCGTATAAGCCGCGCCTGCGACGAGCTTCTGGCCGGGGATCGATGAATAGAAATCACCTGGGTTTCCGCGCGCACGTGTTACGAGGACGATAGCGGGCGACACGCGTGCGGAATATGGGAACCCATAAAGCGCCGCTGTACCGGAGTAAGACCTCCGTGCGATACGTGCCCCGGCGTGATAAGTGTGTGGCGGGGCACGGATATGATTTATTGAGTGTCGTTGTTCGTGAAAAAAGGAACAGCGGCCGCAACGCGTGAGATAAATGCGCCGTTTTCTCGAAAGACACGCACGCGAGACACGCGTGACTTCAAAAGCGGATGCGGAGCGTATCAAACGCGATTACGTAGATGGATCGCTCGCGATCGAGTAGCCATTTCTTACAACGGAGTTTTGGCATCGCGGCAACGCGAGCCTAATAAATCATCACTGTGTATCCCATACATATTGTTATGATTTATTCATATCAATGGCACAGCACAACTTTAAAGCGCACACGCAAGCATTTCTGCATTTATTTTTTCTTTTATACGAATTTTTGTTTATACCGATGTGTATTATAACAGATTCTTTTTTGTAATTTAATTTAAAATTATATGTAATATTAAAATGCAAAATTATATATAAAACTGTAACTCTGCCAGAAATTATACATCATGTCGTTTGCTATTATAACAAAATGCAAAGCGATAAAGAAGCGTGATGAGTATAATAGCTCGAAGGATAAGTAAGCAGCTATAGAAAAGCGGATAAAAGTGTAGCCGCTTTTATTATTTCTCTTTGAGGCGTAAAGTTGTCCACTTAGGAACAATAAGCAAGAAACCTCGACGAGAATGAAGAAGAGGAAAGGTTCGACTTATAACCAACACAGCGTTGAGAATCTTTCGTTTTCCAGTGCGTTTTTTGCTCGAGTGCCCTCGGTCGTTTCTCCACGCTTGTTTCGATCCTTCCGCCGCTTCTTCGTTCCTTCGGTGGCAGCTCGTTAGGTATCACCAGTTGGTTGCTGTTTTCCGGCCATCATCGACGATATTTCTCTCTTTCGCTTTCTTACACCGTCTCAGGAAGAAGTCTTTTATATTTTGCTAGAGTATACGAAAGAAATATCGTAAACGAAGTGTCGTAAACGCAATCGAAGAAAGCCATCATAGATGTTTTATGTGCCAGCTCTAAATAGCTTTTCTATAACTTATATATACTTATATAATCGAAAAAAAACAAGATTATTCTTTTAACCCCATTCATGTCTGTACGTTTTAATGAGAGCGTCTATTTTCTTGTACCAAATTGAACTTGTGTCGTTATTAGATGTATCTCTCGTTCTATAAATGCTTCTTCTTATTTGAGAAAGTGTGTTTGCTTCAAACTTTTAGTTGTATCTGAATTTACAACTCTAATTATATCTTCACTTTTGATATGTCTTCCTTGTTCTTCTTTCATGAATTGTCATTTCTTACATATCTAGTATTCTGATCTAGGATCTTTTATAATCTATCTTATTAAGTGAACATATTAATTTAGCTTTTATACTGATTGTATTTACACAATATTCTTTGCAAATGTGTTGACACGCTCGCATGTATTTTATATTTAGTCTTTATTGAAAATACAAACTTTGGATAAACTCCCAAAATATAAAAATATATCGTAATAATTATAATAATTTATTTGAGAATATTGATACATATATATATATATATATATATATATATAATTTGTCCACAACTTGCAAAGTATGCTTTATAATTCGCGTTTAATTGCCAGTTTGTACACAATTTTTACTCAATTTTTCATTTTAACGCTTTGACAGAAAGAATTTATTTAAATATATAAACTTTTATAAAATATTATAACAATATAAGAATCTTATGTATGTATGTAATTTACATATATGTATTTAATAACCTGAATAATATTATAAAATATTTCAAATGTAATGTTATAAAATATGTTATATACATATGTACATATACGAAATATTGTAAATTTTATTTATTAAATATTTATTTATTAAATATTATAAATTTACATTAAATATTTGAAGAATTTTAAAATAAAATCGAGAAGATTGCATATTCATTACACAATGAAGTAAAATAAATTACTATCGCATTGCACTTTTATCTTATATATCTCTAATTCGTCTCAACTCGCTACTCTTTTGATCTGAGATGTACTGATATTCTGCGAGTAGAGATGCGCAATCGCATCGCGCATGACAATGAGTTATGTGCTATCACACGTGGTAGTCGTATTCTATTCTCCGCATCCTCGCATGTGCCACGCGACAAGCCATTCATTCATAAATTGAGCTCAATTCAACTCAATAATAATTTATATAATTTTACAAATGACAATAACTTCGCGGAAAATTAACATAATCGCATGCGACAAAGACGAACTTCTAGGGTTCAAAATTGCGCGTCCTCTCGTGCATCTCGTCGATGCGATCAAAACTTTTTGCTTGTCAGGAAGAAAAAAAGATATCTGAATACCATTATATATAAAAGTAAAATATTTTTTATTATGGAATTAATTGAATAATCCTCGAACGAATTATCAAAGAAGAATTAATTCATCTTAAGAAGAGAAACATTTCAGCCGAAACGTGCAAAGCGTTTTACGTCATAATTTAATGTTTTAAAATTAAATGAATGGAGCAAAAATCTTTTTCGTTGAATCGTCTTGAATTGTTTCAAATTATTCCTTGCAATAGGATTCGTTACGATGAAAACGTGACTTATTTTACTTTTATTCAAAAATACACTTTTGTGCGATCAATCCCGCTGTGAGAAATACAGTTACCCTGCTTTGCGAGCAGGCAAATTCGGCGTCGTAACTAAAACATGGAGAGATAGACATGTCAAAAAACTGGGTTAAAAGTTACGGTTCCTTCTGAGCGGATTAGAAATAGCAGTTCCTTCCGAGTGGGATCTTTCTTCTCACTTCAGAATAGCAAAGTCCGCCAAGTATAACTTTCTCGTTTTGTCTTTGTCGAGAGTTGGAGTAACATTTAAACATTTATTATAACTCTAAAATGCATCTCTATAACGATCGCGATTCGTACGATTATCATCACTTTTGCGACGAAAAGGCTCATTATTACATTATTTAACTTTTTCTTCCATTATTGTTTAATATTGTTGACCGTTTTCTTAAAAAATTATAATAAGCGGGTTTGTTCTAAACCTTTTTGTTTTTATTAGTAATAATAGTAATAATACATATATATACAAACTGAATTCTCAAGCGTAAAATATCAGCGTGACATTATATTTGTTTGATGTTTGTCCAAAGAATCACAGCGTACACCGATCAGAGATTAATATGATTGCCGCGATCATTACGTAACAAACACGCCCTTTGACATAGGAACGATGGAACTTCATTGGTCACACCGAAAATGATCGCGCGGATGAATTTGAGAGAAAATGGTAAACCACGTAACTATGCACCGAAGCTGCGACAAATTGCTATTTCAATACCGGCTCGATTACTCTTCTGAATCGAGCCGAGCTGGTAGAATTCGATTCTTCGGCGCGTGGTGGTGTACCACGGCTGGTGTGTATCGCCCGTAACATTATTGGGTATGCGGCCGTGGTCGTATGTCTTTTTGCGGCGTACCTCCGCGCACCGACAATAAAAAGCAACCGGAAGACGTGGATAGAGTGCAGAAACGATGAACGACAATGCATCCTGGGGAGGCAGCGGCCGACGCTTCCTCCCTCGTCCTAGACCGACAACAGAGCAAAGTCATAGAAACTTTTTTCCTACCACGAGCAACACGGAGGTGATCGAGGCAGCGGTCGAAACTTACTTATTTCCTGCAGACTACAAGAGCTCCGTAAATAGTTCGTCCTGGCGCCGAGGGAGCAGAGTTCTTTTCCTTCAGCGCGATAAACAAAGTGTCGGTAAGAGAGGTAAATATCTGATATATATGTATATATTTATTAGGCTTACGAGTAAATGGATAATTCTGTGCCCCAGAATGAAAATTGTAATATTATTTATTATCTAAGAAAGAGTAGTTCTCTTTCTCCTCTTATTTCTAAGAGACACTAATACTGTTATTAATTTTCCCGATACCGACATAATTCCTACATTATTCTTTCTTGTAAATTATTTTTATGCCCCGTTAACTCTGTTTTACGGTGATACAAATAACCGAATTAGACAGTAATCTTCCCGTTACATATATTTTACAATTTTTCTAACGTAATAGCAAGAGAATCCGTACGTTCATAAATAATTCATAAAGACAGCATTTTAATTTTCAATGTGATATTTATTATATTATTATTTATATCTTAATTTCTTGCATTCTTATGTTTCAACATTTTGGTCGATACAAAACATAACACGCATGTAAACATTAACACAAGGTTAAAATATTTACATATCTCAGTTTACTGACGCATGTCACCGGTACAAATACCGATAGTTACACATCAATGGTTCATAAATATTTTCCCGGTAATACACATTTATGCTCGATACAATTCGTGTTTAATTAGTCTTTACAATTGTCATCGGTCGAGGAAGTGCAGCGCGGTTTCCGGTGAAGCCGAATGACCTTATCGCGATATCTTAAGTGGACCAGAGATTTTGTTCATGCACGAACGCGGAAGTTACGTATGATATCAACGGAACCGTCGCGCCCATTCAACTCGTGTCGCTGTGTTTGGGGCTTTTATCTTGCGAAGGGACCGTTATGGACGCGTCGACGATAAATATCCATCCGATATAATGGATGGTATATGTATTTGGCCGCAACGCAACGGCGCGGCGGAACAAATCCTATTCGTTTCACGCGCTCTTCCGCCGATGCACATACGTAACATCGATTGCAAATCAGATATCGGCGAAATTGATATTAGCGATAAATTTATACTCTTTACGACGATGCATCGATATCGTCTACACGCATACATCATAATGCACGCCATATTTGCGCTCACCCTTTATTTTTTTTTTTACTTTTATTTATTTTTTTTTATCTGCGAATATGCACAAATTGAATATAATAATGTATTTATTCTCTATTGAAAAGTCAGAGTTATATAATGTTAATTATATATATTAGTGTGTGTATTTAGTGCAATATTAATTATTATTATGTTTATCATTTGCTTCTCTATTTATTGTTAATATATTGGTGCCTATCAGAAATATATTAATGAATGTTGAATTTATCGGAGCACACACTGTCTCTGAAAATTGTCTCTGAAAATTTTTCATCGAGCAGTTTCTCAAAAATTTACAATTTTGTTATTTTTGCTATCTACGCTCTATTATTTACCTAATCGCGAAAATGTCTTCCGTTAATAATGTCCCAGAGTGCGCCGATAGCAAAGCGTTTAGGACTTGAATCATTCACGATTCTACTGTACCAGACCAACCCCTCGACGAAAGTCCTCGCGAAATCACGCAATAAGTGATCCCCTGATCCAACTGTCGCGCATCAGACCCATAACTCTCTCGGCACGACTTGGCCAGTTTCCATCTGCGGAAACACCACTGGAACAGGACCGAGACCGGAAAATTGCAAACGCCACAGAGGATGATGATGAGGGGACAAACGTTGCAGAGGACACGATAGTGTTATATCTTGACTAGACGACTCGCTTACGATGACGGTCCTTTTCATTTCTCATACAAGATTACACATGATGAAGCAATCAGCCTTGCGCTATAAATAGTATTGTAGTCACTATCTCCTCGATTGTCCATTTAAAGCTAAATCAAAATCTATTATGAATGTTATCGGTGATTTAATTACGTCAGCATTGATATTCAAATGTTAATCGGATTTAATTGGTTGTCAGATCTAAATGACAAATACTGAAATTTCTAGTTTAACATATATTTCTCTGACAATAAGTATTGAATATAAAACAATCTTTATACATCATATAGTCACATTGTTTTTGTCATTTTCTATAGTCTTGCTCTATTCTTGTAAGTCGTTTTACAACACTCTATATTCGACGACCTCGTTACACAGCGGTTTCGAGCGTAAGTGCGAACGATGAAACCATAAGTCACCGGGGTGATAGGGTGAGAATTATGGAACTCCCTGCAAAAGGGGTGTATGATGCAAGCTTGGTAACACCTAGCCGTGTTATATCTCGACTAGACATGGTGGCTTATGATTTTGGCTAACGGCGTCGTGTGTCATGCGAAAACCACCCTCGTGCTACTGCAGATTACATCATGACCGCGATATTTCCATTCATCTGATTGCATGACGTCGGTGAAAAATATCGCAAACTAATAACGCTATGTACGATCAGCATATATTTATGATGAAATATGCCATGCCGTAATAAATACATTCGCAATCTACGAATAAATAAATGCGCTTTACACTGTATAAAATAAATAGTTAATGTAAATGACAGAATTACAGCGCTTGCCGGCGATGATAATTGTATCGATAAAACATATTCCGCGGATCATGAGCATGTGTTTAATAGCATTCGCGTTTGCCATTATGTATCAATATTAGAGAGAAACATTTAATCAAATGCCTCTATTATTAATATTTTATTTTATGTCGTTGTTTTAATGATAAATTTTTTAATTTATTCGGTAATCTTTCAAATTTATTTAATTAATTATATTCATAAATATGTGATAGTAAGAATTTATAGCTTTTATATAACATTCATGACTTGTAATTTTTAATCTAATTCTTAAGATACTTTTTCATGTTGATGTTCGACGTTTATTTTCAGCGTTAAAAGACATCACGTGATTACAAATATATTTTATTTTTTATTACGTAACATATTTTAACGCAAATATGAACGTCGAAGATCAGCATGAAAAAAAAACCGCTTTCATTTTCTTATTCGTTATTTATTATTCCTTATTTTTATTTATTTTTGCTTCCTCTTTTAATTATTTTACTACCAAGAAAATAGATAATGGAGATAAGCGTAGAAATAATCGAGTTATAGATTTTTTATTATAGAGCGCTTTATATGTATAAACAAGCATACGATCGACGAAAAAGGATGTCACGTAATCTTGTTTAACGGTGTAAACGTCTGTATATTTCAAAGACTGAAATATCGTGTAACAATAATGTTCATTGTCGACAACACGGATGCGATTGTTACGTCTGGATTAAGCGAGTAGCTTAAAATTTCAACTAGTCAGCTCCCGCGAGATACCAGTTCTATCTGTCTGACGTGCCGTTAAATCCATCGTTGCGTCACGCAGATCGTGAATTACAGTATCGTGATTTTTTGCGCATCACTATCCAACGTATATAATTACTTTTCAGACACCCAAATAATTTGTGCTTGATACCGGATAAAATTAATTGTACACGTTTAAAGATACGCGTATTTAATCCCGTTATTCCCATCATTAAACATATTCAACGAAATTTATTTATTGTGAATGTGAGATTAATTCTTGAATAAAAATTTAATGAATACATGTATTAAAAAGATTTATTCGGAATTGCATTCATTTAAAAAAAAAAGTAATATATTTATTCTCAATTAATCTTCTTATTAAATACGCATTGACATAACTATTAATCTTGGTACTTTACTTATATACATACTAACAATTAGCATTATTTATTTATTCTGATTTTAATTTTGTACATATTTATATTATTAGAAACAAAACATTGATAAATTAATTAAATTTCAGGTTAACAATATACGTTTATCGGTGCATAACTAGATGAAATATATATCATATGCTAATATTGGAGAATCAATATTTCTGCAGTGTACCGAATTAATTTTGCTTGTTTATCAATGTTTCTAATCATAGTTTTCAAAGATTTGATATAAATAGACTCATTTTTCATAAAATTATGTTAATATTATGAAATTTGATGGAGATGGTGCTATTTCTATTTTAAAGCTGATACCATATCTGTATCTCAGATTTTTGTCCTTATTTTATTATAGAAATAAACAACACAATTGATCACAAAAGATAACGTAAGAGAATCTTAAATTTAACTTGCATCCAATTTCAACAGCAATAATAGTAAAAAATAAATATTTTATTTCCGTTAAGATCTTATTTCTGTACAAGATATTGATTTCCTCGGTATTTCTTTATGATTTACTTTTAGTTCAGATCGTAAAATATTACGTTTCAATTTGTGAAATTAAACTTGAAAATCATGAATTGCGAATTATAGAACGTGTAAACAATTCAATTCAAGTTTATTATAAAACTCCAACTAAAAATAATTAAGTAATCTAATTATTTCTATTCACTTATAATTCTTTTATTTATCGTTTTTAAATTCTCTGTATATATTTTTTAATTATTTAATTGAATATGATGAAAAAAATAATTGTAAACAAGCTGCAACTATGCATATATAAAAATTCATTTATTCGAAATTACAAATTTAATTTATCAGCCTAATGAATCCATCATAAAACTGTGTAATTTTCTCTCTCTCTCTCTCTCTCTCTTTCTCTCTCTCTCTCTTGACAAATAATGCAAAATTGCATTCATCAAAATAACAATTTCTCCTAAAATATTTAGAATTTGAATAAGAATTGTCATTTACGTTTACACGATAAAATTTGTTTTAATTAATTTTCAATTTCTATCGAATGTGTATCAAATATATAATAACATATTCGTCGCGCGAAGATATCCAGGAAACCGGTCAGCCACGTCGGAATTCCCAGCGATACGTTATTAATAATAATTCCGTCCCGTATGCGATACCAGACCGCGAATTCCAGACGGGTGGCGGCGGGCTTCGGGACGACGATCGAGCCGCATTACAATTTGCACTTTGACGCTGCCAGGGTGGGAAGTAGAGAGGGAGGATGGAGGGGGGGGGGGATCCGGAAAGCACGTCGGGCGAAATTTTCGAGGTGATGAGTGCGCGACGCGACGCGCGAATAATACGCAGGTCATCATGCGTGTCATGATCGAGCGAGATCGGCGTGTGTCGCGCTTTGATGATGCAAAATCGATACCACGGACATCATTATCGGGGCTTAACGACGCCAAGCGCCACGCCATGCAGATCAGTTTTGCCGGCAGCCGCGTCGTCGGCCAATTAACGTAACGACGGCGCGACGATTAATGCTCGCTATGCACGCTCCTGTGCATGTGTATGTATTATATATATTCACCCGCCCATTCGCTTCGAATCCGTTATTTCGATCGACACCGTTGAAACAGTGATACGGATTTTACGATGGTCCTCGATTCGTCCTGTTGCCGTCTTGCCCGTTTGCTCGTCCCACCCGTTACGCTTTATGGCTATCGTCTTTATGAGCCTACCACCTGGATCACCGCGATATTTCGTCGAATATTAAATCAATGTCTCATATATGGAAGATTCTTGCGAGACGACAATCAAACACGACGCTATCGTCAATATTTCTGTAGTTCACTCATGCTAAATTAATAGATTTAATAAAGATCAATATCTCACGTTCATATTTTCCGGTTATGATTTTTATTACGCTAACATTAAATAAAGTATTAAATTTTACTGCAATATAATTTATACATGCGTTCATAAATACACACATACACATATCAAATAAAACACGGGTTTTGTTTAGTTGTAAACTCATTTTCATTAATCTTACTTGTCGTTTTTTTAGTTATTCAAAACTCTCGATGACTTAAATAGAATATAACTGAGATCCAATAGATCGGTCAGTTAATGCGTACCTACACGTATAACATTCACAACAAATAACTCTTTGTCCTAATATCGTTGGCCACAATATTGTAAACACGGATACGCACGACAGAGTCGTAAATAATAATGCCCTGGGAGCGCGAGTGATAATTTGGAATTATTTAATTACCTTCGGCGAGAACACAAAGGATCGTTTGTCTCTAATATTACGTTGTCGAGAGATTTTGCGATTAATCCACCAGTTGGGAATTATTGATCATCCTGCCACGGTAATTATCGGCGTTCTGTACTCGACGTGTCAAAGGGTTAATCACGGTTCATACACGGTGAGACGGTAAAGCCGCGATATGAAATTTTGTGCTGTTTATAGCCGATTCGCAGAATCCCACCAATTGATTTATACATATATCTCGATAAACGTATCAGGTATAGAAACTTCCACATACTGCATGTTACCTCGACTATAGTATCTCCATCGAATTTAACAAAGTAGACGATCAGTCATGTATAATCCAGCTTTGCTGGACTGGCATTATTCAGAGCTCTACAATAAAGTTATTTAATATCCAATCCTGAATTATTCATAACCCATTACATGTTATTAATATCATAATTTCTTGATAATATCATAATTTCTCCATATTGCTGTTAGAGAAGATATACATATTAAGCGAGTATTTATGCGTGACATATTTATTCAATATATTTTATTTGCTTTTTTATATATACATAGATATATATAGATAAATAAATAAATAAATAAATATATATATATATATATGTGTGTGTGTGTGTGTGTGTGTGTGTGTGTGTGTGTGTGTGTGTGTTTGTGTAATAAAAAGATATAAATTAATTATTGTCGCACAATTATTTATTACAATTTATTACAATTATGAGTAAATTTAGTAATAATTTATAATGTATAATAATTATCAAATTGTGGTGTATTTAATAATTATATAATACAGTATGCTGAAATGTATTCTACAGCTTGAAAATTGCAACTGACAAGTTTCCGAGAAGTGATTTGAGCTGCATCGCGATAAAACACGTGTGCAGTACATTGTCTCGTATCTTTCTGTGTGCCTATCGCGTGGCAATCCTCGTTCTTCTTCCAGAACAATCGATCCATCGTACCAGGAAGCAGAAGGTACTTTACGGTAACTACGGGGCGACAAATTATTCAGTGCACGGCGATGTCTCCGCGTTAACGATGAATGCAAGCCATTAGATATTCGCGTGATAGGACGGCTCGAACCGAGACAGCTGTAAGAATTTTCGATGAGGGCTATAATCGTCGTTCATGATTTCCGCCACTTGATAAGCGACGGATCTGATAACCACGTTCCAGAAATCGCGGATGTTATTTATATCTAGAAATCTGCCGTAAATCTCTATGGCAGTAATTTTCAAATAAGAAAATTCATCTTTACATTAAAATACATCATTTACGTAAATTACATTACAATTAATTTTGAGTGAATAAAAAATTGGTTACAATTTATTTCAGCTTTCTTTTATGCGCACAATTATATTGTATATATTATATATATATATATATGTTTGTATGTGTGTGTGTGTGTGTGTGTGTATGTGTAATAATAAAATAAAATTAATTAAATGTTATTTATGTTATTTACACTATATAATTCAACTAAATGACTTGGGTAAATTTATTATTAATAATAAATCAATGCAACTAATCAAGTAATTAATTTATATTTTATTAATTTATAATTAATTCTAAATAAATTTGGATTTCTGATAAGTTTATATCGATTATATATATATGTATATCTATATATAATTTATATAAACATATTAGAAATCTTAATTTACTTAGAATTAGTTATAAATTAATAAAATATAAATTAACTACTTGATTAGTTGCATTGATTTATTATATATATATATATATATATATACAGGGTGTCCGATAGCTCGCGCAACACCCTTTAAGGGAAGGTAGAGAGTGTTATTCTGAACAGAAAAGTCCTGTATCATTTTGCGATTTGCGCAATAATTATTAAACTATTAATTAAAAACTCTCAGCGAATGATATTATATATACATACAAAGTGTTCGGTAATAATCGCCCCACCTCTCTAGGACTAATAGAGCAGGTCAAACTGAACATAAAAGTCCTCTATCATTTTGCGATTTGCGCAATAATTATTAAAATATTAATTAAAAACGCTCAGCATATGCTGAGTGCTATATACGGCACGCGCTCATACGCTGAGCGTTTTTAATTAATATTATAATAATTATTGCGCAAATCGCAAAATGGTAGAGGACTTTTATGTTCAGTTTGACCTGCTCTATTAGTCCTAGAGAAGTGGGGCGATTATTATCGGACACTTTGTATGTATATATAATATCATTCGCTGAGCGTTTTTAATTAATAGTTTAATAATTATTGCGCAAATCGCAAAATGATACAGGACTTTTCTGTTCAGAATAACACTCTCTACCTTCCCTTAAAGGGTGTTGCGCGAGCTATCGGACATCCTGTATATGTATATATATATATATATATTCAAATAATGTGTATATATATATATATATATATATATATTATTTGAATATGTAAACTTATGCAAATTAAAGTATATATTAAAATGTATGTATATATTACATTAAAACACATAACGTATATTTATATAAAACATATTTACGTAATGTTATGTAAAATTATAAAAACTCATTTTGATTTTTATTGCGTATTATAAATTGTCTAAAGACCTTTAAACAATTTTTATAATATAAATTCATATTTTTTAATTATTATTTTATTTCTATCTATACGTTTCGAAAAAGCTGAATAAACTCGTAACAAAGTTTTACACAGTAATTCACAATATTATGAAAATCAGATATATATATATATATATATATATGTATTCATTTGATTTTATTGTATTCATTTTATTATCTAATCATTTACAAAACCGTCTGATATGAATTTATTGAATGTTTATTCACTATATCTAAAATTTTCACAGAATAACGATTAAAATTTAATATCATTATTTAAAATCATTATTTTAATTGCCCGGATTATTGTAACTGCAATGATAAATGATTGTAATCTCTCGCAATCATATCATGCATATTATACAATAAAAAATGAAAATGTTATCTTTCTTTTATAAACGAACTTATAGAAATAGATTAAGAGAAATAAATTTTATGCGAAATGAATTCGCATGTGAAACTTAGATAATGTTTTATGCCTCATCACGAGAGCGCGAATCCTTCTTTTTAGTAATTAAACAAGTGCTTTGTCCCAATTTTTACATAAAACGCAGTCCTGGCATGTTTTTAGAGAAGCTCATGAACCCGAGGCGCGGGACGACGCTGAGTAAGCGTCGACTCTTTGCCGCCTTTTCCGGTCGGATACTCGTCTTCCGGTAAAAGAAAAAAAAATCATATCTTTCTGATTTACTGTTTGGTCAAATTTCATCCCTCGCGGCATTCTTCGAGCGCGCGGAATTTTCCAGAGACAAAAAACTCACTACGCTTTGCCCGTTCCTGGCAAGATCCAATATCTTTTTCACTCTCGAGCAATGCAGCAGAAACAGCATTTTCTCATTTAGTCGATTATGCGCGCTGCCTATAAATAATAGCGCGTGACACCGAACACCGTTTTTTCGTTATAGACAGCGAACGATTTAAATCGTTACTGTTTTATGTAAATATCGAATTGTCTGGTGAAAGCTCGAATTTATGTATATATATCCGAAATAAAATTGGACAAAAATCTGATAACTGAACACATACACCGTTATAACTTCTTTATTACTTTATATTTTTACTAGAGTATTATATTTTATTTTTACTTTAATATTATAAAATACGCGCTATACACGCGTGCTATTTATTTTCGTGCGCCGTGTATTATTTAATAAACTACAATTTAACAATTTTAAATTAAAAAATCTATTGTCAAAGTATAAAAAATTGGTATATATGTATATATAAATGATTATATATATATATATATATATATATATATATATATATATTAAATTAATTTATACGAATAGTCTCTTGGTCAAACAAAAATAAATTATATTATTTAAATAAATGTTAGACTTTTTTACTTGTTGTCAATCATTGAAATTAATATGAAATGCAAGAAAATACATACGCATGCAAAAAATATTCAGTCTATTACAAAATGTATTTTAAGTATTTGAAGATGCTAACAAATTAACTGTCTTACAGTGTTTATCATTTTTTTAGAATATTATTGTTAAGATACGCGATTGTCTTGTTGTCATTCAAGTGGCGTGACTCGAGCAAGATAATAATAGTGCAAGACACTCCGTCCTTATATTGTTGAATTCGATACGCGATCGCGACAAATATCAAAAAATAATTTGCTAGAATTACTATTGCTCTATTTTTCGATAATTTAAATACAATTTGGATTGATAAATGCGTAATAGAACAATCACAGGATCGAGTATGTAATTAACATAATGAAAGCTTTGTGATATCAATTGTTTAATAAATAATTATAACCTATAATTTACTATTCCGCGTGTACGTATATATATATATAAAGTATAATAGAACACGTGATTAAAATACGCGATTAAGGATACGCTCCCCAAATTTAGGATGATGACGGACTTTTGCTGGCTTACAATTAGCTAACAAGTAGAGTTATTAGAATCATTAGGATTTTCTTCATCTTAATAGTTCTAAGAATAGGACCACAAGAGAAAGATAGAAATAAAATTAAAGTATAAATAATATTTAATTTTTTAATTTATTTGTAAGAAAATTTACAAAATTAAATCAAAATTATGTCGAAAAAATTTTACTAAATTTGTTCTTAAGAAAGTTTTAAAAATTAAGTTATGTAAAATTATTTTCTCAGAAAAATCGAATGTCAACGGAGACGGAGAATCCTTCCACTTTGTTGTTTCATCAGTCGAATTAATAAGAAATAATAGAAATGTCGAATCAACAATTATGTTTCAAAATTAAAAAATTTTAATAATCTTTGTGTTAGAATATTGTTATAATATTAAATAACAATAGCATAATATTTATAAAAGTCATAATACATCATATTAGCAATTTGTTCAAGTATTTTTAATTATCACGATGTTTCTATGGAATTAAAAGTTTACATATTCAAAATTCGTAAAATAAAATTAATCTAATGAAGGCGTAATAAGCGCGAAAATATACGGACGGTGAGGATGAGCACGAAATATAACTTGCTGGCAACCATCACCTAGATCATTCCACTTCGTCGAGCCCGACGTCCCTTAATTTTCCCCGATGGCGTCTTTTACGAATAAACGTATCAACCATATGCTCGAGCATTGGATGGAAAATATTGTTTCCTGCGACGTTATAACGGCGAATCTTCTTCACGAAGAAGACAAGTGTCACTTTCAAAATACAAAGTTCTTCGCAAGGATAAAATTAAAGAAAACTCAACGTACCCTCTCGTTTTCTTGATGAAAGACTCGAAAGAAAATGTAATTTTTTAATACAAATTACAGATTGCAAAGAATAACGAGAAATAATTAAATATCAAGTATTAAGCGAATCTAATTAGTATCCCTTATAATTATTGTTTATACAAATTTTACAACGTAGATCAAATTTATTTAACTATAAATTAGAAAGCAGTTTCGAACATAATTAAATATATAAATTTCATGAATAAAGAAATTAACAGAAATGAAATATAAATAATGTAAAATACAAACGCTTTAATGAATGTACATACATAATATTATATATCAAACATTTTATGTATGTATTTCTGGATATCGATCAAGCATGATTCATATATTTCATTCCCTCTAAAAACAAAAGGGATTCATCACAATGACGTTTGCACACGTGTGTCGTATCTCGCGGAGATCTTGTCGCAGAGATCGAAATTCCGCGACATACTTCGGCCGGGAAGAATGACCCCATAAAAAGTTCATAAAAACGCCATTGCGAGAATATGCTTCGGAGATCTCTCGTGAGCGTGTGCAGGACGATCTCTTGAGTTACTCCGCTGCAGCAATGGCGCGTATCACGCTTCCGTGTAGCCGCGACATAATGGACCGAGGCATTCGCTGGAATTTTCATTTTTCCGGTCGACCTCGCGGAAAATCATAACCCGGACGCGCGACCGTCGCCGTCGCCGCGGAAAACGTACGGCTGACCGATCTCGCCGTCGACGTCGTCGCGTAACAACAACGACGTAGGTCGCGTCGTGGATACTCCGGTTTTGCTACGAGCTTTTTGAAACGCACAAGCTTCGCAATTCTTAGAGCAATTCTCATAGTCACCTCGTAAAATCCTGACGCATAATCGCTACCGAGTCATCTCATGGCTTTTTTATTTTCTTGCAGAAAAGTTGTAGCTACTCATAACACGAGGTGAGCTACGAAAAAGAATTTATGATTTTATAGAATGTCTCACAGACGCGACCATTTGTAATTTAGACGAATTTTCAGGTATGGTTTTTTTACGACGTATTTTTTTTTTTTTTCGCGAATGAACACGAGATAAATCGTTTCCTACAACTTAAACTCTTAAAGTAAGTCGAAATAAGCTGGCTTCCGTATGAGATTCGTAGCGAGGAGAAATAAATAGTAAGGAAAGACAAAAATTACACGAGCAGTATGCGTTGTTAAAAATTAGAGTGCAACAGACGCAAAGCGAAAGCATTTCGGATACATTGTATTCAACTTCTGATATTGCTATTCTTATAGTAGATTGCGAGACATTCGTATTATATGTATATATATATATATATATATGTATCTATGTAAATCTGCCAGTACTATAGCAAACAGTGCAACGGTAGCAATAACCAATATCCAGTCGTAGATTGCATGGCATATAATAGTGAATAAAAATTTTCATGGCGCAGAATATTCAGAGTGAATGTTTCATCACAATTGTCGCCGACTGACAGTGAATCGTTTCTCTCATCGTATTTGCATTCTTTCGCGCAAACGTATTGATCGTAATAGGACCATGCAGTTGCCGTGACATCTCTCATCCGCAGACCCTTTGACAAATTTGTAGTCGATTTGTTCTTTGTGAAAGTTTATCGTAACTTCATCTTAACAATCAAGTTTTCTATTAAACTCTTATTAAAGTGGAAGCACACTGGAAATTGAAGAATAAATCTTTATTTATTCTTGTTTCCATTTTTCTCCTTGAAATTAACGTAGCCAAAGCTCTTCGAATCTTGATGAAATAAGTATTAGGAAATTTTCTCGCGCGCAATTTCTTATTTTCATTACAAGAAAGATATTACGGTATGAAATTTGAACTATTATTATAACTTCCAAGTATTAAATTTTAAATTATACGACTTTATGCGAGAAATGAAATTATGCTTTACAAGTATAATTTTTCTCTTATTTATGTATTCTTATCTTAGTTTTACGTATATATTACATTGTCAAAGTGATTTCTAATCTTTGAGCAATATCACCGGATATTCCAACAGTGGATGTCACATTCGCGTCTTATATTTCGCCGAGCAGTAGCGGGAGAAAATGCACTTTATAAAGTTTAGATTTCTCCGCTGTCTCGTCCACCCGATACATATTCGGTGCATCAGTGCTCGCGCAAATCGAAAGCTAAACTACAATGATAGAGTTCGAATATGTACCTTCTTGAGTATTCCTTCGAGTTGATTGAGAAACCCAAGTCGCGACTTGCAATGACCGTTTGAATTTCTCGTGTCGTTAAATCGCGTAGAAAAAAGGCGTATCAATCCTTCGATCATACTTTCCGTACTTCGATCATACGTTTCACGATAAAGCAGAAAAGAAATCCAGAGGATTCATAAAACTCTCTACGCGTCTCAGCCCTTGGCGGGGCTGCAATAGGAAAGAACTGTATTGCACGCGTATTCTCGAGAAATATGATTACGACGTTCACGAATAACGAAATGCATTTCTATAACACAGTAATGTCTGATATGATTACGTGTAATATTAAAACAGATGCCTGATTACAGTAAATAAGTATTAATAAACTACTAGAAATGAAAATTTTCAAATACATATTACATCTGAATAAAAAAAAACGTAGCTCGTATTCCATGAAAACGATATACAAAGAAGGTACTTTTTCTGAAAGTGGAATAGTGAAATGACCAAAAGCAAAAGCAAAAATATACTCTTAAATCCAATAGAAGCTATTGAAGCTTCGATACACGGAGCCATATGATATTGAAGAACGGACAAAGTAAGCGCGACGAAAAAGGAGCGGTCGCTTTTAAATCACAGCATGAATAGGAATGAAAAAGGCCGCGCTGCAAAGTAAAAGATATGCACGCGTCTAAAGATACAGTTGAAAATATTCAAAGGGTGTAGACCGCATTATCAAAAGACGCATCGCATAGGCGTGCCAAAAATTCAGGCAAAGTGCAAACGTGTAGCAACTGCGGACTATTCAAAGATTCAAATTATTCCACACACAGAGCGAGAGTCAAGTCGTGATTTTCTATAGCTACCAATTGCGAATGTATATGCGGGAAAGAGGGAGAGAATAAGTAGAAAGAGGAAAAATCCGGTTGGTATCAAGTGGGTTAGGAAGAAAAAGGAAGAAAAGGAAGGAGGAAAAATGCGATATTACGAGTTTATACCGGATTTCCGGGTCCGGTACAAGAGTTTGTTCGGGTTTCTAGTATTCGATTTTAAAGCATCTCTCCTGGGCCAGTATAACCGTGCTATCCGTATCTTTTCCCGCTCGCTCGAAGGTGGGCACTCATGAAAATATATTGCACTTTCCGCCGCGGTTTACACGTTGCATTCTCTGACGATTGGATTGAAAATCGATCACTCGCGATTGGAATCGGGGATCTCGACAGACAGGATGATACTTCTTATCGTCTGCTTGTCCTTCCTCTTATCCCTCTCTGGATACGTGAATCTCTCGCCATAGAAGCAACAATTTAAACTCTTAAATCGCTATTGGACTTTTCTTCATTCTATTCTCAGTTTCCTTCAATTTTCGCTAATTAATTCTTGTTGTTAATCACATCTTTTCTCTAGTTTTTCAAAGTATCAATATTTTCTACATCTCTTATCTCTCTCAAATATTATTGATAACAGTCAGATTTATATTATCTAATTGTAAATATTAATTAACAAGATTGCAAAAAAAGAAATTAATAGAAACACAAATAGTATAATTATATAATCAAATCAAAACAGGTATAATTGTTTATATTTATAAATATTTATATTCATTGTATCCAATGTGTGTTTCATTTATTAATTAATAGAAAATATTAACAAAATCTTACCATTTGTTTCGGAAATGTCAGCGGAGTTGTTGGCTTTAATTAAGACAAGTCTCGCAATTAATTTCGTGGTCACGCGAGGTAAAAAGTGACGTTCACGACAATGTCGTAAAACATTCACAAGCGTAAGAAATGTAGTCCGGACATATCGTATTGTGAGCACCATATGTGCCAGAAGCAGCTAGATCTAGAAAAGCTCAGCCAGTGCAATGCGGTGCAGCGGTTGGATTCCGGCGCCTAAGCGAATAGTATACCTGCATAATACCGGGATTGCAGATATGCAGACCATAAAATGTCGCGGGGTTGGCAGGAGTGAGTGGGACAGGCAAACAAACGTCCCGTGGGGCCAGTAAAAATCTGTCGTAGAAAATTCGCGTACAGTTCACCGTGCGATTTTCCCGCCCCGCGAATGACATTTAACGCGGGATGAATATGCACGCATACACGTACGCATGCATGTTAATGCGGGCACGCATAAATACACTCATTATCTTACAGATAAAAAATAATAACGCATTGTATGCAGACGTATAATGTGCATTCTAATGATTTTTTTTTTTTCAGAAAAACACTTCTCACTCTAATACATTTTCAGACGACCTCTGTCATTTATTAGCTACTTTAATTTTTGCGACATGTAAACTATCTACGAAAACTAAAAGTACAATAGAGAGACAATATAATTTTTATTTTACCGTGTACGTGGTAACGTCTAGTATTTAGTGTATTATATCAAGGAAGCTGAATAAAAGCAAATGCGGCGTAAACAGTGCTATGCAGCATCCTACGATGCGCATACGTGCACATCTGTACCTTTACTACTGATTTTCTTTCAAATACAGCTGCGCCTTCAATATCTTGCTGTTTACTTTCCGAGAAATTTATATCCAACGAAAAATGTTCGTATGAGTTCCATCGAACGTTATTTAACATAAGTACGCGCGCGTGATTGCATGAGCTTTCATATGTAATTGTATCTGCACTTAATGAAAGATAATTTATAACGAATACTGTAAATGAAATATTGAAGTGAAAAACAGAAATTACATTTATATTTTCATTAATTACATATATTAGAATTTACATACATGCAAACAACGATTGCGATCATAAATATTATAAGAATATCATTTGCGATAAATCGGAAAAACATCGTCGATGTTGTCTCTCTGATCAAAAAAATTGAAATAAAAAATAATATATATGATAAATTATTGTAAACAAAAAGGCGTTTATGTAAAGGAAAAATTGTACAGATATCAACACGTGATATATTTTTATATCTTTGCTTTTATGAATTGCCAAAGTAATGTCGACGTCATCTTGCACATATGTGCAGACGATAAATTGTGGTTGAAACTTACGTGAGGAAAGGATTGGTTGCGGTAAAATAGTCCCGAGAAAAATCTAGGTCGTTAGGCGTCGCGGCGCCGCGTGGTGTTTAAATGACGCGTCGCCTCGTGACGAATTTCTCGAATAGCGGTAAAGCTGAGCGAAAAATATACAGAACAATATGCGAATTTTTAAATTTCTAGTTTTTCTAAATTTTACTTTTTGAAATTTAATAGTCAAGCAAATCAAGTGACATAAATGTAATCAAGTAACAAAGTGTAAATTATTAAAAAAATTAATAAACTTATTAAGTATAAGTACATATAATTACCTTAATATAAAAAAATATAACAAGTTATATTATGTAATATTGCAAATAGCGGTTACATGAGACAGAAATATTATGGTTTCGCTTCTTTGCGGACAGAGGACTATTTATCGTTATCGCGATCGATTTGTTTCTTTTTTTTTTTTGAGAAATAGCTTACGATTTCGTTATCTCGAATTCACTTTAAGTAATGTGTAAAAGAAAAAGTATCGTGTACGAAAATGTATAGCATATATTTTTAAATATATTTGAAAAATTGTTATATATGCAGAATCGACACTTCGCAAATTGGGGAGAGTTGATTGGCAGGCACAGATTAAGTTCTCTCTAGCTTTTAGTTTAATGGAACGCCAGATCGGATTTGATATTTCAGATTACGTCGATGAGTTCATACTGATTGACGCCACGGATATTGCTAAGCCTCGCGTAATACGATTATGAAACGAATACGCTGGAAACTCGCGATGACAACGCGTAGGAAATCGAATTTACGTGGCGAAAAGGGAGAGGAGATGCGAAGATGGCAAGCGCGTATCTCATAATTTATTTTACACCTTGGGAGAATATATATCGTATACATCATTCGATAAGCGATCACATTAAGCTAATCAATTTTTTTTCGTGTCAGATATTTGTTAATAATGAATATTTTATGAAAAGAAAAGAATCGTGGAGTCCACGTAACAGTGAGAAAACTTGACAGTTTTAAAAAAGATTTAATTATCAAGTATACTTTGATATACATATAATATAACAATTCTGTATAAGCCCAAATGTCTTGTTTTATTTTTCATTCGTCAATAACGAATATTTCGAAAATCCAACTCAAATATCCCAACAATATTTAATAAGTTCAAGACAATTATAGCTCAGATAGATATCGATAATACCGGTAATATTTAAAAAAAAATTTGATAAGTTCAAACTAAACAATTTTTCGATGGCAACAATACTGAATATATTAAATAAATTACGTTTAAACACATTTATCAACACGAAAAATTGATTATTTTAATGTGGTTATTTCTCTTCAGTTAGAAACTGAAACTATATGAAATGTAAAAATAAATGGATGAATTAATAAACATTCACAGACTTGCTAGCTAACTTAGAAATTTTAAATAAAAGATAACATCATTATAAATAAGAACTCTTACTAAGAATCAAAACAATAATCTAAAGATAAACATAAGCTACAAAAGAAATCGATACAAAATATGACATGAACTATACGTGCTCGCCTGACAGACCTTTATACGACATTCACTTGCAATAGAATTCTAGAATATAACAAAGCGATAACTTCTCCCGATTATACCAAATTCTCCATTGGTTAAAAAACTTTTAAGCAAAAGTCTATATCAATAGACGTAAGCTTATAAGGCTCGCTATCGAATATTTATTTCCTTTTTTTCTCTTATTGTTTCATTTAAATTTAAACAATTCTTAGATTTCTGCAGCGTTTCTTTTAAAAGCATTAAGCTACACATTCAATTATGTAATTAATTATTACATTTCTCTGTCTCTTCTCAATCTCTCTTTTCTCTTTTTTATTTTCCTCCTCTCTCCTGTTTGCCATTGAGGGCGTCCCATGCACTTGAAGTCTGAACGGTATTTGATATTGAAGACCGAATACTCACAAGAGTAAAACCGCAATATTCTTCTTTTTCCACTCTCCATTGTGAGTATCCGTGTATTCAGAGTTTAAACAGTATTTGATACTGGAGGGCGAATACACAAAAATAAAACTGCAATATTCTTCTTTTCCCATTCCTATTGTAAAACACAAAAAAATCGCGCGAAGTATATGAAACTGTCAGAATAAACAAATGAATCTTGTGGCTTGGTGAATTTTACTATTTAAATTTAGATACATGTTTTAGTGATAAAACTTATAAAATTTCAACTTTTAATTTTAATTAACATACTCGCGAGCGGTGAATTCTTTCATTTCCACCTTTAATGCACACATTCGCTATATGTTTAATTTTTATTTTATTTTTCGTATCTTATTAATTATATATTGTAATAATAACTAGTTAGAACTTAAGATAAAGTTTTAACGTTAAATTAATGTTAGAATTTTTTTCTGCATTATTCTGACTGATGATTTCCGAAATTATGTATAACTCACGATAATAATTACAAACATAAACACCTACACATTACATTGATAATATTGAGAATATATATTTGTATTTCTTTTCTTGTTGCTGCAGATTGTAAGGTTACATTATGTATTTTATATTATGTACTATATGCATTTTTTCCAATTTTAATTTTTAATAAGTTATAGTATTTAATTTAATAATTTATCTAATTAATTAACCCCCCACTGTCGCTTCCCAAATCTGAAATCACACTTGATCCTATCCCGTGTAATAAATAATAAGGATTAAATTTCTTTGCCAAAAAGGAATTTTTTTACCGGTAAACGAATGCCTAAAACATATAACATAAGAGCGACTTTTCTGCCGTTGACCTGTTTTTTAAGCTTGATAATTTATTCGACTCGAGACGTACATCTTAAAACGTATGGGTTTGGGAAATATTTGTTACGCCTTCCGACGACCTATCCCTTCTACAAGTCTGGACGTAATACTCACCACTTCGCACATCTACTAAAAATGGCTCATTTGACTAAAAGAGTAATTATAAAGGAGTAATTATACGTTTTAAAATACTTTCCGCAATTCCTGTCACGAATCTACGTAATCTCTGTTCACGATCTTTCGCAATCATCAACATAAATACCACGAATACATATTGTGCAGAGATGTGCATTTTCCAAATAGATGCATTTAAAATGGAAATACAAAATGTAAAATGCCTATTTCGTATTTTGTATTTAAAATATATTGTTTTAAAACCTATTTTACATTTCCATTTAAATAGGTTTTATTATCCATTTTCTATTTCAAATGCATTTTTTATAAACAATACTACTAAATTACTAAAAATTTAATCAACGTGGCATTTTCTTAGCGTTCATTGGCTACTGCGCCACGTGCATTTCCGATGGGCAAGAGGCCTAAAACTGATATTGCAGGATAAATTTTTCTAGCGTGTCGATTGGCTGTAGGGAAGAAAATTCTTGAGTCTCTAGAAATTCTCTATTCTACAACCAATCGATGTTTTTAAGTTTATTAAAAGTTTATTAAAAAAATTAATAAAAAATATATATATGTATAAATAAATAAAAAAATATAGAGATTTTAAAAAACCATTTTTATTTTAGAAAACCATTTTATAATTGCCTATTTTCCATTTCCTATTTCAAATGGGTGTCTGAAAATCATTTTACATTTTATATTTTCAAATGGAAAGATTCCAACTATTTTGTATGTTGGATTTCAAATGAGTTTAGATACCCATTTTGAACATCTCTGATATTGTGAAAACAAGAATATTACGTATGATCAATGGAAAGTGTATAAAGGAAGGAAATTTAACATGTAGAAACATAACTTGGGAAAAACAATCTAACTATGTATTTCGCGCACGTATGGTTAAAATAAGTAGCTAGCGCATCCAACACGTACAGAAATCTGCTTGAGAAATACTTTTCTCACTACGGAATATCTGTCTCCCTAAATCAGCACAACATAATATTTGTGTGTAATTTATATTCGTTTATATTATTAAAGAAACTTAAATATGCAATTTATTTATATAGTGATGGTATAAAACAATTTTTTGGATAAATTTATGGACCGGATTTTAAATGTATTTTAAAAAGTGTGTTCTAAATTTTTTCTATCGGTAAAATTTTTTATACGTGATCCCGAAGTCCTATTTTATATAATAAATGTGCTTCCAAAGTTGCATTTTAATAAATAAAAGTAAAATAGTATCGTAAATATTACAAATATTGGAATGAATTAAATTCGCTTGTGTAGGAATACAAATGGACAATATATTCCTATTAGTTCTTTGGGGAGTGTCGAATCGGATGACTATATCTTTCTTCTCCAATGTCTTTTCGAGGATCGATAGAACCTTGTGAAATTTGCATATTGAAAGCATCGCAATTCCTTATCAGACTGCCGAGAATCCAGAATCATCGTCGAGAGAGCGTTTGTTTGCATTTCTCTTGGTGCAAAGAGCAACGCGAAGCAGTGCTATACATTTCTAAATAACATCGGTGATACACTAGATTGCACGATTTCGAAAGTGTTTCATCTTACAATAAAGTTCGATTTTCTTATAGAATATAACGAGCAAACGATGAGTTTGAGATCAAATGTTTATTGATATATAAAATTATAGTTCTATATGCTTAATTTTTGCGAACGGCTAAATTGTATTATTTTTTATTACTATCTATTGTTTATTTATTATTTACAAATAATGTAAGATATTTTTTGTACTTTTTTGAGAAGAGAACGACGGTTAAATTATTGTCGTAGCTATAACATTTAATTTTGTTGAAATATAAAACGCATGTAATCTACAAATAATTTTACATGTACAGTGTATTTTACAGTTTTGCTCTTAAACATATTTTAATTTTAATTCATACGTGATTAAAGACGGTTCCTCGATTTGACTTGAAGCGACATTTTAATCTCCCAGTTTTATAACACGACGCAAACACTTTTCTATAAAATAAATGACACGACACTGACGTCATATAGTGGCGCGTCCTCGCACAGCTGTTTTATTATGCATTCGCGCGT
This sequence comes from Anoplolepis gracilipes, assembly GCF_047496725.1. NCBI lineage: Eukaryota > Metazoa > Arthropoda > Insecta > Hymenoptera > Formicidae > Anoplolepis > Anoplolepis gracilipes. The sequence goes on along the minus strand of NC_132970.1, from coordinate 19,981,468 downwards.
ATTTACATGCGCCATTCATAACTAAAAAAATCACGGAGAACGAACGATCATAATTCAGTTCGTCCTCTTCGCGCAGGATCCAAAATTATCTCCTCATTTAAATCTGTCACCAATCACGCGATCCTCTTCGCTTTACAAGAGACTCCGAAGAAAAGCCGTTATTCGATAACTAATTTACATTCGATTCCGTGAAGTCCAACGCTACGCGGAGGAGGGGTTAGGCGGGGGGGGGGGACGTCTAAATAAAACATCCCTAGCCGAAACTTCGACACTCTCCTCCGTTGACCTTTCTCGCCGGGTTCAACGACACACGGCGACGACGTTTCCCGAGGGGACGCGCGAGTATAAAAATTGTAAATCGTTGAATATGGACGGAGGTTTGTATCCGGCAGGAATAATCCCGCATTGCGCTGTCGGCCTCGGAATTTCCTTCTCGGTCACCGTGAGTTGTGCCGTTTAGGAAGATGCTACCAGTCGAAGGGGAGAACGAAGAAGACTCTCCCCCCCGATGTTGCGCCACCGGCTTCTTCATTAATGATAATGATCGCGGGGTCTTGGCAGTCTAGGAAAAGCTCGCGGAAAGGAAACCCCGCGATTTGTATTCAGAACATGGCATATACACACAGCGAGAGCCAAGAATCGTGGGGCAACCCGGTGGATTTGCGAAATAAACTCTCTCGGATAAGGAAGAGAGAGAGAGAGAGAGAGAGAGAGAGACGGAAGCGACGATGCACCGCGGGCTCGACGCGAGAGGAACGAGGGGGCCGCACACCCTTGCGCTCCAGTTCGACTTCCGACAATAAAAGTGAGCTAAGACCCACGTACACTCCCCGACACGACGACCACCGAGCGGTCTTTTATTCGACGGCGGCGTTTGCTCCGTCGTGCTTCCATCGCTCCGTATAATCAAGGGACATTGGAAAAGAATCATTCTCCTAAAGCACTATGTTCTACCAAGTAGAACAAACCGCCTGATAGCATCCATTCACTATTTGCTAAACGTGAATGAAGCTACGTAATCTGACAGAATCATTCTCCTTTAATAACAAAATGTCATTAATATTGACGATATGATCGTCGTGGAATTGCAAATTGCTCGAATAATACTCTCCTTCTTTTATCACAATTGCTTATGTATGATCTCTCAATAGACCATACTGCCGAAATGTTATAACTGTTTTATTTATATATAACTTGCGTTTTATACATGTAAATCTATGTGTTACCTAATGCTTATTTATGTTTATATATAAAATTATTTTAATTTTTATAAAAGAAAGAGGGCGAAACAACCATAGTAGGTATGTACATTCTTAAATAAAGATATGTATAATGATGGGAATTAATTGTCTCTTTTGAAAAGATGTGTACACAATTAAAATTATGTCCTCAATTAATTCCCAAATTTTAAGCTAAATCTAAACTTTTGTAATCAAAATTTTCATTGATGGCATATAAAGACATTAAAATAAATTATTATAAACAATTGAAAATTTCACGGGCTATTCAGTCAGATAGTAGTGTTTCAATTTCATAGAAAATTAATTTTTCTATGAAACTGTTTGATTTACACGAATGTTTCTTATTGTTAGTCTTTATACCAAGTATAAATAAATCTCGATTAGAGATTCTACTAAATCCCTTTTCTTTACCCCAGGCGAGAAAAATATCGAAATGGAGTCACTGAATCGGGAATCGAACCCGAGTCCTTTCGCTTGCTAGACGACTGTTCTTTTTCTTGCCTACGTTTCTTCAAAGGAGTAAAAAGAAGTTTATTAGAATCTCTTGATATTTATTTATACTTGCAATGAGGAGTAAGAAACATTCTTGTACATCAAACAATTTTATAGAAAAATTAATTTTCTATGAAATTGACGTACTACTATCCGCATCTGGCTCTGAATAGCTCGTGAAATTTCGAATTATATTTTCACATATAGAGCCTTAGTAATCTTATTTAACTTATAAATTATGAACTTAATATGTAAAAAAATGATTAATATGGCTATAAAAATTTAAAGTAGTTTTATCAACACATATGCTATTTTTATGGTACAAAACAAATCTATGATTAATGCTCTTTCGGCTTATAAACTTTTATTAATCTCATATATCCCACAATAGAAGAAACTTATTGCAATAAATCTTTTTATGTCAACGCACTAAACGGTTGGCAAAAATCACATGTAAATCCGGATTAAGAAAGAAAGACGCAGAAATCGATAGTCAACGTTTTATCGTTCGTATAATAAGCAAAATAAAAGAGAGAAAGTTAATATCACTAGAATACGATGAAAATCTATGCGACATTTGCACTTTATCGTCACTGTTTTCTATCTCTCTATTATCGCGTCAGGATAATTATTACCAAACTTTACGACGAAGTATACATGTTACAATTTCATTGAGTGTTATCTGATAGTCATAAATTGAAGAATAGATTGATTGTCAACAGGAAGACAATTGTTACATATAAAATTTAAGCACAGCTATGTCGGAATTATTAATTGATCGGTATGAAAATGAAAAAATACTTAAGATTTTAAAATATTTAGAATTTTTTATATTGTAAATTTTATTATTACAAATAATAATAATTAATAATTTTACAATGTTTTATAGTATAATAAATAATAATATTTGATTTTATTTTTTAATTTGCAAACAATTATATGAAAAATTTTATAATCATATTGATTAATTTTTTTATAAATTTATCGATATTAAATTTTAATTCAAAAAATTATAGAAAAAATATTTTTACGGAATTGAATATTATCTACCAAATATTTAATATATTTTCAAATTATTTTAATAATTAATATATAATAAAAATTTACACAAATTGTTTATGTCTGTGGACACAATGTCTTTGTATCTACTACATCTACAAGAAGATTCGCGTATTCTTGGAGAACGCAACGGCGAAATGCACGACGTGCAAAACGTGAGTTTATTTTCAGTGGAAATGCTACATGGTGCGGGGCAGTGTCCGATCAGCTTAAAAAAGCTCCTCTATGCCTCGGTTGCGTGGGATTTTCAAGAACACGGAGAAAGCTTTCCGGGAGACCGTTGTATCGAGTGTCACGTCGGTCTCGGGAATTTTGTCAAAACTCAGACTCTGATTCATTCGGCAAAAGATCAACGTCTGGTCATCGCTTCGTTCATCCATGTCCTCTCATGGGATTAGTCAAATCCAAAAATAATATCACGCGTGAGCCCTGTATAGTGATGCAAATGAACACGGCGATGTAAATCAGACGTTCTAAGCTTTCAAAACTTGAGATACAATGTCTGGCGTAATAGAATTATGCTTTGAGTACAGATAATATGGAATTATTATGGAAATAAATACAATCGAACCACCGCATTTGTACAGATAAATTTATAGAGGATGACGTTTATTCGATGCCTTAAAGATTTCTCGCATCAACCAGCTATTAATATGCTCAGCTGTGAACATCGGCAGCTAAAAGTATGAGTCTGTGTGACCTAAAAATATGATATAAAAATAGTTTTACATCAACATTTTTAATATTATTGCAAACTAATAGTTCATCAACCGATAATAAATAAAAGTAATGAGTAAATAATGAACAAATTATGCAATAATTTATTACACGTTAATTATCTTGATCAATATTCTATTGTTAACTTCAGTAATTTTATTACCGTTAAATAAAGATATGATATTTTTAAGCAAGACTAGAGCTCGATCATACGTTTTATTAAATATTCATTCTTTCCATTCAAACTTTTCCGTTAATATAAATATTTTAGAGATATTACATTCTTAATAAAATACAGAAACCAGAACTATGCGCGAAGAATTGCTTATATCACTTTTAGTTAGAAGAACATTTTTTGAATGAAATACAGCCCGAGGGAACCGCAACTATATTTTTTTTTACAGAGCCGTGTATTGGAAGAGCGCGCACATTAAGCCCGTATTTCTCTGTTTTGATTTCGGTCGACGCGCGGTGTGCAAAGTGGACTTGAAAATAACCCCGCCACGGGAGGATCACCCAATCTATTAATAGAACACCGACGTGAGTATCTTTGTCGCCGGTTCGGCACCGACTATGCACGGTTTGACCGCAAAATCCGTCGATACAATTCGTTTGCGAGCACGTGTATCGTCGTCCGAAGACATCGTCGTGATACACCTGACACCATGATCGTTTAGTGAAATCCGATAAAGATCTACAGCGGACTATTCTTAAGGCCGATGAGTTGAGAAGCTGCTGGTTAAAAGTACACGGTGAGCACGAAAATCGCGAGAGAAGAAGAGTGAGGAGAGGAGAAGAGTGTTCCTCGTGCCGAGGAAGTCTGTTCGGACACGACCGTCGGTGTGCGAGACTCTCTAAAATTCCCGTCGAGGTTTTTGGCTTTAGCAGAACTGTGGAAGGAACTTAAAACTACGTTTCGAGTGAATCTAAATAAAGAACTCTATGCAGTGCGAGGGGTGAGACGGGGGGCGCGGTGCCTCCCGGGACATGTGAGTAAGTGAGGAAGAATGGTACAGCGAACCGCATGCAATAGCGAGACGAGCGCATCCCTCAATGATGCACCGAACGGCGAAGGAGGAACGTCCCACATCGCGACAGACGGGGCGGTAACGCGAGATACCGTCGACGGCGAGGCGACTTCTTTGACACGCGGCGGCGGCGGCGGCGGCGGCGGCGGCAGGTTCTCCCTGTTCAGGTGGTTCAAATCGCGAAATCGCGATTCAACCGTGGAGAAGCGACGAAGAACAAACGCGAGATCGGACGATGAGATCGGCGTCGTCCGACGACGCAGCAGCGTCTACTCCAGCGTAGAGAGCATAGACACCTTCTACAGCACCACCACAGTTCGCAGTTTCGCCTTCCACACGGGAACATTGGACCGTTGCAACGTGCTGTCCCTGGACATTCTCAAGCAAGCTGCCGAGGTTGGCCCGTTCGCTGCCGGAGCTTCAAAAGTATCCGTTGGTAACAAAGAGAATAACGTGGCCGCCTGCACGTTACCGATCAACGTGCACTCTAGAAGACGAGACATCACTGCCAGATATTCGCTGCATCCGTCCACGACCTTTGCCTCGTGCGAAAATTTCCCGTCATCCGAGAAGGGCTTATTGGGTTCGTCAAGAGTCGATTACAACGGCTCCGTGAGGCGGCGGGTACACGTGAAGGGAAAACGAAAGGCGCCCAATCCTCCCGGAGTAATCAAAATCGTGGAAGTCGATGTACGCGAAACGCCGAGGAACAGTAGCAGGCGGAAACGACGGGCACCGCAACCGCCAGAGAAAGCGACCGCGGAAACTCGTTTCGCCCAAGAGCAGTCGGAGCTTATCACCGATGGCGGCAGTATGGAACTGAAGAATGTCGACGAGAGACAATCGATTAGCAACGACACGCTGGTTCTTCGAGGCGGTATGCTGTTGTCGAAGAAGGAAGTTTGCGGCAGCCCAAAAGCGGCGAAAAATAACAAAGACGGCGAGGCTGGAAAGTCCAGCGTTTTGATGCCTCGAGAAAAGGAACAGAGTTCTGTAGGCGCTACCTTGAACGCGGCTATGCCGCGACCCTGGTATAAGCGCAACGTCTTCGAGCACTCTCGCGACCTCGGATCGTCCAAGAGAGGAGGTACAATCTTTCACGGTCCTACGACTTCCTGCGAAATGAAGGACAAGTGTATCAAAACGAACATGAATTATTCCGTTGATTCTTCATCGAGGCGAAACTTTTTCCATCGCGGTGACCGACAAAGCGATGATAAGAAGCGACAGGAAGCTAAACGAAGATCCGGTTTATCTATCCTGACGAACATCAGTGAATTGGATAAAGAAGCGGCAGCGATCGTACAGGAGGAGCAGGCGCGAGCTCGGGCGTCGATGTTGCTGAAAACATCAAAGTTCATGGATGACTTCGAAAAAAGGAACGATGTTAATGAGGAAATTGTTCAGGATATGGTTACCTCGGCGATGGAGAGCTCGTCACCTCGACGAGGCACACGCGCTCTCATCTCAAAGTTCAATGCCATCAGCAATATCACCAAAGTTACGGTTAATGCTAATTTCTTTGCTAAGAAGGATCAGTCAGATTACAAACTCGATCGCGATGTAACAAGGAACAGCAGATTCGAACAGATCGGAGACTGGAAGAGTCAGAGATTCTCGGCACAACATGATCTCAGTCATAGTGTTCGTGTTGATAAAGATATTTCAAAATACTTCTTACCTCAACAGAGATCATCAAGGACTAGGACAGAATTGACGCATACGAATATAAGTTCAGTAGACGACGAAACCACTTCTAACAAGGGGCAGAACGATCAGCTGATGAAGGAAGCGTCTAATAGAATATCATTTCTGCAAAGCCAGCTCGCTGCTAATCGCACGAACGAGTCTCTAGCTATTCAGAAAGACATCGCGTTATCGGTAGCGGAGGAAAAAATAAGATCACGACAGGAAATCACCGAAGAAAGAAAAGATAGAGAATCGCTGAAACAATCGCCGAGATTAAATAATGAAACAAGTAGGAAATTTCTACTGTCCCGTGCTCGTAACTTAGTTGAAAGCACGGAAAATACGTTAGATCCCGTCAGAGAGAAGGCGAAAGGAAATGGAAAACGATTGGAGGGGGTGCAGAAAGAATTCTCGAACATCTTCGACGAGATCGATCGCCAATTGCGTTCTAGAGAGTTCAAACTCGAGCAGAGACCAGCAGTCGAATTCGACTGCGTTAAAGACAAAGTTCCAGAGGATGAAGCCGTATCGAGCAGAGTGGCTAAAGTGCTCGATATTCTGGTGGAAGCCGAGAAGGATGGTAAGACAAGATCAGCGGTACAGCCGGAAAGATCGATACAAGACAAGGAAACATCGCGTTTGATTAATTCAAACCAGAAGACGAAGTCTGGTAAGACAAAATCAACCCTCCTCAATACTGTCGAGGATCCAATTACAGATTTGAAGGAGATGCTAAAGGAGATGAAGCATTCGTTACCAAAGCAGCCTAAACCGAGGAAGCCCATGTCAAACGACGGCGACGTTCTCGAAAAGGTTGAGAAGCGTTCGCCCGTACCTACGAACAAGACCTCGTATGTTGTCCCGGTCACGACGACGAGGATGGAAGTAACATCGTCGAACGATTACGAGGCAGATAAGCAAAAGGTGTCATCGTCGGCCCAAACCAGTGGAAACATCCGTAGATTAAATCAACCTTCTACATCCGCCGAACGACCGTCTACATCAGGTTGGAAACACGAAAACGTGCTGTACAAAACTTCTGGCAAAGGTTCAGTCCTTGTCAAGAATACTTTCCAACTAATACGACCGCGTGATTTCGCCGAGATAGAAGCTACGAAAACCACGAAGGACATTGACAAAGAAAACACTTATGCTAATATAATAGAACCGTCGCTGTATGCCAATGCTCATGTTCCTCCTGCCTCCTCGTCGAAGCAACGATCATTAAATTCGATAAAATCTAAGGATATTTCGTTAAGTAATCCTGTTAAAATATCTAATGAAGAATTTATAGAAGAAGAAGGTAAGATTACGAAATATAAGTTAAATATAAAACGATATTTTTATAATGCAACTATTTATATTTGAAACGACAATTATATTTGAATTATTCGTCTTAAATAAACTAAAGATGACAAATAAAGAAATATATAAACTATAAAAGAATTGTGATTTAGAAAAATAAACTTTTACATATTTTTAATTAATTTGTCTGGATTTTAATACTATATTTTATAGAAGGAATTTAATAATATAATTATTGTTGCAGACGATCATTCAACAGCAAAGAACATGAATACTCTGGCTATAAATCGATTGCTAAGAAAGCTAGAAGGAGCCATCGCGTCGGGCCATCATCAGCAAGCAGCGGGATTAGCGAAGGAATTGGCAAGGCTCAAGATCCATTGTTCTGTGATACGACAGCGTTCTGCGGCGCGTTTGAAGGATCAGTCGATTAAAGTCAATATGTATATCGAAGACAAACTCGCTCACCAAGGGCCCATACCGCTTCAGGTAATTATATTGACGGTTACTCAAGCTGCATTCCGATATTCACTGCCAGTACCGAAAATCTATAGTGTACGTGACATAAACTATAGATTTGCAGTACTGGCCGTGAATATCGCAACTCAGCCTCAATGTGCTTTAATAAACAACATGCTTTATGAATTGAAACAATTATGATGAATAGCTGCCTATGAGAATGACCGTAGCCGAGCTGAAGACAAAGATACATACGGAGTTTGAAATACCTACGAATGTGCAGCGCTGGATCATTGGGAAAAACTTGGCTGATCATGACGAAGCCACCCTTGATGAATTACACGCAGTGGATGGTTCACCACTGTTTCTTTATCTTGTAGCACCCGGTAATCTGATTCACCCACATTCAGTGTCATTGTCTACTACTCATTGTCAGATTAAACAAAAGCTTATTAGTTTTCCTAAGAAAGTGTAAAAATGTAATAAAAATAGAAATGTATTTTATAAGATATAACGAACAAAAATGTGAATATTATAATTTGTAAACAACGCTTTTCTCTTGTTTATAAATTATAGTATATCAATTTTTTTTAATAGAAATGAATATCGACAATGTAACGCAGACGAATAAAGCACCGTCCACGGAAAATAAAGTTCTTGAACAACTGCCGCAAGATCCACCAACGGAAGTCTTGCAAATAAGCGAAAACAGTCAAGAGACTGTTGAGAAAGAGGAAATAATATTAGCAATAAATGAACATCAGGTATATAACAAATGCGCAACAATATGCTATCTCATATTCTTTACACTACTGCCTTGTCGCTCATTTTCTCTACACTAACAATAAGTAGTGTACGTTAACTAAAGAAGATACATAACATAGATTTTGATATCCTTGCACAATAGCGAGAAACGGCGGAAGCAGACGTATCAGAAGATGTCAAGATGGCACGATACGAGGAACTGATATCGTTGGAGAACTGGGACGTCATTCCGAATTCCGAGCCAATTGAGTGTCCAATATGCTTTGTTACATATGGTCCACGTGAAGGTGTAATTCTGAGGGATTGTTTGCACATGTTCTGCAGGTAGAAACCCCTTAATCTGCTTCATCCTAACTTTAATTACATGCATGTTTAATCTGTAAAGTACAGGAGCCAGTTTCACATGATATGTGGCTACATATCGTGTTCTTAGATTTTATCATGTCTGCTTTTTATATGACAATTTACAATAAATCACTTTTGCTTATTATAACTGTTTGCTGCGAACGCTCATCGATTTTAATTTGTGCCGCGCGAAATACATTACATTTAACTCGCCTGAATGTCTAAACACGTATATGTCACATTTTATATATGATGCATCACATTTGTATATTTATCTGCTTTATAATACTGTTTCATGCTGATTCATGCGCATTACTAATCCGACAATAATTATGCTAGCATTGCTGCAAAATATGATTACATGCATGAATTTGGTAGAAATTGTTGCGCGAAATATTTCATAAACAAAAAAAAGAAAAATGCACAATCTACAAATTACATTTTTCGTTTGTTCACTTGTAATTAACAAGGCAAACGTGCGTGCCGGCGTATAACAAGTTTCATCGTATATTTACAGGCCATGCATCGCCAATACGATTGCATACTGCGAGGAGGCGGAGGTGAAATGTCCATACAGAGATGCTGATTATACGTGTGAATCGACTCTTCAAGAACGCGAGATCAAGGCGGTGAGTCTCTCTCTCTCTCTCTCTCTCTCTCTCTCTTTGATTGAAGAAATCAAAATCGCCTCAAGTTTTAATAAAGTAGATGATCCTATTATTGACTATGCCTAGCTCGTCGAGCCGGAAGTTTATCAGCAGCACCTTGCGAAATCGATCACGCAAGCGGAGAATAACGCCGGAAACAAGGCTTTCCATTGTAAAACACCAGACTGTCCTGGGTGGTGCATTTATGACGATGATGTGAACAATTTCCTGTGCCCCGTGTGCAAGGCTAATAATTGTCTCACCTGTCAGGTATGCCCTGTAACACCTACTGCAGAAAGATGTAGATAAATTTAGAAAAATTAAAATACACAAAGATGGAAATAAAAATATTGTTATTTCTCGATGTAACGAATTAACATTTTTCTTATATTTTTAAAAAATGTGCAAAATTCTAAATTTTTGTTTGCAATATTACTTTAAATTTTTTTTAATTCGCATTTGAATCTGTCGATACTTTTATCTATTATTTTGTTTTTCCATATCTTCTGCTATTTTTCACTATTATTTCAATTCCTGTTACATAAAATCTGAGCAACGCCTTTATTAAAATTATAACACAATGTAATAAACAGATAAGATGTCTAAAAATTTCATCCACTTACTCACTTTTTCTTTTATCAGAATATTATCACACAAATTTACCAACGCACATAGTCAAATAATAATACCCATTTTAAAGAAATTACAGATTTTTAAAAACATATAAAAACTTTGATTTCAAGGTTGTTCATACCGGGAAGAATTGCAAGCAATATCAGCAGGAATTGCAACTTTCGAAAGAAACCGATCAAGAATCTAAAAGGACAGCTGCGATGCTCAAGGAGATGGTCGATAGAGGTGAAGCACTTGCGTGTCCCACGTGTGCCGTCGTTCTTATGAAAAAATGGGGTTGCGATTGGCTAGTGTGTTCCATGTGCAAAACGGAGATATGCTGGGTTACCAGAGGACCGCGTTGGGGTCCAGGGGTAAGTGAACAAATTTTTTTTACAATTTATTAAGATTTTTTGCAAATTATTAAAGGTTTTTTTACGTAAGCTCTAACAAACGTAGACCTGTTAACAATTAACGACATCGTTACGTTTCGCGCTTCTATTGATTGCGCTTGTTACTTGTTATAGGGTAAAGGGGACACGTCCGGTGGCTGCAAATGTGGTGAAAACGGAATCAAGTGTCATCCCCGTTGCAATTACTGCCACTAAAGTTACAACTGCCACAACAATTAATAAATATGACGTTTATGGTGACAATAACATGTCTTAAGAATGCTTACATATTATTATTTGTTAAAACATGTTACAAATTCGATCGTGTGACGTGTCTCTGATATATATTTAATATAAGTTGGAATTCCGATAAATCAATGTGCGGTAGAAGTTGCTTGCTCAATGATTAACTTTATTGCGGTACTGTCTTCGATAGAGATTTGCAATTGAAATTTTAATAAAAAGAATAATTTGTACCGATATTTCTTATTCTTATCGTAAATACAAGATACAGAGAAATAAACTGTACTTAAAGCTTTAGATAAATCTAAGATGTATAATAAATTATCGTGTATAAGAAGAAGTATACATATATTTTGCAATTATACAGGCACCGATTCTTCGTTCTCATCGGAAGTTGTTTCGTTTATACCAATTTGTTTTAATCGAGCAACTAATGTGGATTGATGATATGTGAGCTGCTGATTTAAATTATTACCACCTGCATTCTGTAACAACTGAACAAGATGCATCCGCGAAGTTGTAAGATCCATTTTGCCGTATCTCAAAAAATCGTCACAGCTTAGTAGTTGTCCTTCCAATATACCCGCTGTAAAAAACAGATAGGTTATATCAATTGTTTCCTTATTTTAATACTTTTTACAAAATTCATTCTTACCCAATAGAAAAACTTGTGGAAATTTTTTGATAATTTTTTCTAAGACGGTAACATTTGTGTCCGAACCGAACACGATACCGTGCGATACGTCATACAATGGTAGTGTCGCTGTGTAAGGTGAATCTGTCAACGCTAATTTCATAATGGTCTTGCTATATTGCTTGTAGTACATTTTCGCTTTCTTTAACGCAACTCGGAGTTCAAACACTTCTTCCATTGTCATAGAATTTTGATGGCAAATGGCAACTAGTTTAGAATTGTCAAACGAATTCCGAACTTCACGTGCAATTATTCTTTGGTAAGGATTATATTTCTTTCCCAGCTCCTTCTTTTTCACGGCGTTTATTGCTTTGTGACACAGTTCTTCTAATTCCTTGTTTCTATTTCGCGCTGGATAAAACGGCTCCAGAAATTCGTTCACCAGCCCTCTAAAGTAAAATGGCTTTCTGGGTTTTTGTATATTAATTTTGCCTCGAAAACGTTTTTGTTGGTAAAGGATCATATTGGGAATAATCTGAAATGCTGAAACAGATAATACAATAATACCATTAAACTTGAGAAAAAAATTGAAAAAGAAATTAATAAAAATTTTATACCCACCATGACTTTCGTAACTTTTTTACATTTATCCTCAATGTCGCTCGATGTTACAAATTTAATAAGTCGTAATAGGTACATTATTAGATCGACGAGAACGATAGAAAGTACGTTTCGGAAATAACAATAATCCTACTTTGAAACTATTAGTAATTTAATTTCGTATAAACTATGCAAGCGTTTTTCATATTAAGTACATGATCCGAATATCGATTAAAGACAAGTAGAAAATTATATACATATAAAGAATTATTTTCATTTATTATTGATATAAGGCACTTTGGAATAGACCATATATATATAGATATATATATATATTTATATATATATAGATGTAGATAAAATATATATTTATATATATATGTGCAAAATGTGTGTGTATATATTTGCAGATGCATGAATATATGAATATATGTATATCATTTACTTATACAAAATTCTCTATGTATCTATTTAGCAAATTATTTTTGTATTTACGCGATATAATTGATCGTTCCGCTGCAGTAATTACTGGTTTCGTGCCTCGTTTCTATGCTATCACCGAAATTGAGTGATTTCCTGTTTTTGCCCAACCGAAGCAATGCCGACCGAATACCGCCTTTCTTTCGTGAACGTTTATATCGATCGTCTAACGCTGAATTAAGAGAAGCCTGCTTCACGTCACCACGACTATTTGAAAAACCGTCTCGTTCATCTTTGATATTATTGCTACTTGTAACTTGACTGTGTACATCGTCAACGAGCCAATGTTTCCTCGGAGAAAGAAACTTATTATTGCATCCGGGTATAGTGTACATATATTCTGATTGAGCAGGATCGACAGATTTTTCGTAGTGTTTCACGTTATTGTCGGAACTTGTATTTTCAGCTAAGGCTCCTTTACTTGTATGTTTTTCAAAATTGTTGGACTTGCTGCTCCTCTTCGTATAATCATCTACATCATTTGAATGATTGCTCGTTTGGCTGGTCGATTTCTGATTGGTTTGCTCTGCGTTCTTGTTTTCTCGACCTTCGCGTAACTTCTTGTTTCTCTTGTAGGTATCCGTGTTCTTAGCGTCGAGAGCGGCGTGTCGTTTCTCCGACATACTCTGTCTACCAAGAGCATCACGAGAAAATTTGTTTGATGAAGAATTTAATTCTTCCAAGGATAATTGACTGTCATACGTAGGATCCCCGGAATATTGGCTGTCTTTATCCTCCGTATTTCGTTTGGCTTCGTTTCCTTGAGAGCTATCGTTGTTGGATTCTTCTAGCAATACTGATTCAACTCGATCATTGCGCGATCCTATAGTAGTCTTCTTTAGATTCCCAACAGATTCTATCCATGTATTATTGGTAGCAAGGCAATAACTTTCATTTCTTAGGCTATTTTTACTATATTGCTCTGTTAATCTATCAATGACAGGATTCCATGGTGAAGCTGTTACACAAGATAATAATCCTCCGTTATCCAGTATATCTGTCTGAGAATTTAAAGTGTTTTTCTCCTTAACTATGCCATCATTCGCTTTAGTTGAATCTGATATGTATATGCTGCTAATAGATTCCGGCTTACGATGAGGCTGCAAACTATCTACAATATTCTTTTCACTTGTATCGTACGATGATACTCTTCTTGCTATTATAAGATTAATCACACCAGTTACTGAGCTGTTTGTATCAAGCATTGCCCTCCTTAAAGTTTCCATTGCTTCGGAATTAGACAATCCTAATAAGGACACACCATTCACCCTGAGCAATTGATCATTGGTTTGTAAGCGACCATCCCTGGATGCTGCACCGCCATGAATAACACTCTTTATGAAAATTCCTAAATCCATATTGGTGTTGTCATCAGAACTGTTGGTTTTACCTTTAACGCTAACACCTAAACCAGCCTTTTCAGAATCATGTACTGGTATATCTAAATTCATTATCACGCGATTCTTCCGTAAAGATAAAACAATGTCATCAGAAGATTTCAGTGGTTTATATTTGCATTTATCATAAGTGTGAGTGTTTACTTTATCTTGTATATCATTTTTCTTCGTTGGTGATCTATTTAACACATTCCAATATTTTGAATTATCCATTACCTCAGCAGTTGAGGTAGTGGATGTCGCAGTACCCTGAGAATCTGGAATGTTTGAAGAAATTTCTTCTTGCCGTGATACTATTATCCTAACTTTACCTCCAGGAGGAATACTTCTGAGTAGCGACACAACCTCTGCTTGACTTTTGCCAGTCATCTCTTTGTTATTTACTTCTAGCAATCTATCACCTGGTCTGAGTCTGCCGTCCTCTACAGCAGCACCTTTTGGTAATATATTCTTAATGTATATGGGACAATGTCCTCCAGCAGGATTATCACGTGTAGTAACGCTAAATCCCAAACCATTAGTTCCTTTTATTAATTCTATCTCTATCATCCGTCCAATTTTCCTAGTATTTGCAGTCTGTAAGAGATTATAGTTGCTGCATTGAAGTCTTTTGATATTCTCATCTTCAGTTTTCTCCGATCCTCCACTGGTATTTCCATAACTTTTATGCAATGATTTTTCATTCCTTATTTTCTTCTTATGCTTAACAATAGAAATTTTCAAGCAAGGATCATTCATACATGTTCTAAAAATCTCTTGAACTTTTGAAAATTGTATGTGTAACAAATTATGACCATTTATCTTTATAATATTATCATGTAAATCAATTTGTCCATCCCTAGCAATGCGACCATTCGGTTCAATACCTTCAACTCGAAGACCTTGATCGTTGCCTAATAAATCATAACACGGTACCACATGAAGTCCTAGTGGTCCCGCTTCATTTTTTATCACAATTTCTCGTATCTCCTGATTTTCAGATTCGATGTTATTACCAAATTCATATGTAGTCTTGGAATCTTGACCTAAGGGTTCCCTACGTCGAGACTCTCTAGGTAGGGACTGAGCAGAATATGTTGCGAGACAAGGCTCTCTGGTTGACAATGCGTGCATTGACAACCGTTTGGTGCTTTCTCTCTTAATACTACTGGTAGGCATAGAGGAATGGTTATCGATTGGATAACCCTGCTCCTTCCCATCTGTATGGAAAAAGTCAGGACTATTAGTGCCAACTGAGCTTGCACCATCTCCACCAATATGATTAATATCGGAGCTAACAAAATGAGCCACAATCTGCTCCCTGTCGTCGGCTACGTCGCACAATCTGTCGTCTGGATCCAACAGGCCACCACCGGTTAAGGAAGACAGGCTATTGATGGTTAGAATGTTATCATTCTTGCCAGTAGCTTTTTTATATCGCAGGATAGCCTCGTGCATCAGATCTCTCACAAGCAGAGTTCCATCTCCGCATGGGACCACCACCCTGACATTGTCGAAGCACACGGTTACCTTCATGCTCGCTCCGATTTCATATTATGTAGATGCGTGCGCTAAAGATTATCGCAAAGAAAAGAAAAAAATCACAATTAAATATTTGACAGTCCGTTCGGCGCCGAACAAAGAGCGTACGCCGTCGCACGTGTTTCGGAATGTGTATCGCGGCCTCGCCGAGAGAATGCAATTAACGCGTGTTATTCGAGTCGTTCCTTTCCATGTCTTGGCTTTATGATTCACCGACACGGTACGCTGCGCGTCGCCACCACTTTTGGCGGGTAAAACTGTCGCGGATACAGGGGCCGTGCCGCCCGCACGAGTAGAATTTCGCGAGAACGCCTGCAGATAATCGAATCTCCTTCGGATAACTGATAAGGCGGACGCGTACGCCCAACTTTATCGCGACATCAAATACGCGGAACAGACGCACTCGCCATTACGACATTTTGTTCCGTCGTTCCTCCCGTTTTCATGACGCAAGGAACAACGGAATTGGACAATGTATGGCGGCGCAGAAATTATCACGAGCACCAACCACCATCGTCAGAAACTTCTACATACATAACGTATACCGGCTGATTCTCAAACGAGATCTATGATTATACTAAGTGAGGCTCGATATGGATTATACGTACTTTTCTTTAGGTACTGCGTCATTTTTGAAAAATTCCTCCAGTCAATTGTAGGATCGATGAAGATGAGAAACGTTTCTTTACAGCAACGTTATATATCGTGGACCACGCAGAAATGGTTCCAATCCGTCGTTTCTTATTCAGAATATAACAATAAGGATAAATCGCAATGAACGACTGTTCTGATCTTGTCCATTTAATAAGGGTATCCATGTGTTCCATGTGTTTCGATAATAAATCGTAAGTAAAACTGCATTCTTAAAATCAAACGTGTGTTGACTAATTCTATTAATTTTATATTATTTATACTCCTTGTATTCATTTCTACAAATTTCTAGATTGATCTGAATTACTCTGTCTTTTTTAATTACACAATATCAATAAATTCAATGGATCGCAATATAATCAATTCTAATCCAATATATTTTATAAATTTTATTTGTGTGACATAATTTTTATTAATTCTTCTCTATTTGAAAAAAAAAAGAACAAGTTTTTATTTGTATCACGCTCATATATAAATAAAATTGTCCAGAAACATTAAAACGTGTTTTGATAATTTTTAAACATATTGCGATTATATACATACATCAAAAATGAAAAAAAAAAAACCATTTAAGTTTTCATAGGTGGGAGTAAAATCATTAAAGTTTATAGTCATCGGTCATCGAATAACATTGCAATGATGAAGGCGATTCGTCATAGACGTACCTACCTGAACCTTACTTTGAGAGTTTGAAACGTCAAATCCATCGTAAAATTTCTAGTGTTCATTCTGCAATTTACATTACGTCATCGTGATATATATTATTGAAAAGCATAAAAACAAAACCAAATATAATAAATATTCTTATAAAATGAAGTGGTTCACGGGTAGCATTAACGAAGCTGTTACGACATCAAAATCGAAGAAGGCAGTATTCGTCGTATTCGTTGAAGGTACGTATGTTGCAGTTTTAGGTTAGTCAATTGCAAAAATCATTTTTTGCAATCTAATACAACGAGTATACGCATGTGTGAGCAACATACAAAATGGATGTTTTTAATATATTAATCGTATTTGCATGCAATTTAGACATTTATATTAACTTGATGTAATATTATATTAGGGAAAGATGATACATCGGCACAACTTGCCCAAACAATTGATGCTGCAGAAGTGTCTTCTCGCTTGGAGGAAGATCATTTTGTAGCCATAAGATTAGAGAGCGGCTCTGAAGCTTACAGATTCTTTGCGCAGATTTGTATCCTTTTATATAACGTTTTCTTGTTACGTCATCTCGTTTAGGTTTCAAGATTGCTAGAAATTTGTCGTATTTACATGTTTTCCTTAAGTTTAACGATAGATCAATTGGTACCAGTACCATCTTTATTTTTCATTGGAGAAAATGGGACACCATTGGAGATTGTTGCTGGTAGCATAACTGCAATTGAGTTAGCATCAAAAATTGATGTTGTGCTGACAAAGGCAGGAAAGGGTAGTAAACAATCTTCGTTAAATTTAATTGATGCAGAACAGAAAGCTACAGCTGCTAGTAGCAGTAGTAATAATAATGCTACTGAAAATGCTACTGCATCCAATATAAATGATAATAACTCTAATCCAAACATAGACTTAGCTTCAACTATCACAGAATCTGTAATAGCAGATAATTTAAATGATAACAAAGATGTTATAGAAAATGCAACAAAGACAACAACATTATTAAATACAGAAACCCAAGACAATAATGAGACATCAAAGAAAAATGTTGAAACTAAACAAGCAAATCAGAATAATGAATTGACAACTGAAGTATGTAGACTCAAAAACTATTATTTTAACATAATCTTTTGGTCTTATATTATTTCTGAGCATATAAATTATATTTATTGCGTACTTTTAGGAAAAGTTAGAAAGAGCACGACAATTAATCGAGGTTCAACGAAAACAACGATTAGAGGAGGAACAGAAAAAGGATCGGGAACGCGAAATTGAACGGCGCAAAATGGGGCAGAATGTGCAAAAAATGCGGCAAATGCAGCAAGATTTGGAAATAAAACTAGCTCATGAGGAGAGGATGCGAGAAAAGGCTGCAGAGGCTGCAGCTCGCGAAAAAGTTAGGCAGCAAATTGCTCAAGATAAACTAGAGCGGAAACAAAAAGAGCTTGCACTGCAGGTTAGTATTATTTTATGCGATAAAATTTATTTATTTATGCAATAATTTTCACTTATCAAATTATTTTATTATAATTTTCATTTATTGTTCTTAATTAAATTTAACCTAAAGTTTTTTAAATTTTATTTAATAGCAACAGGTGCAACAGCAGCAATGCCAAGAGCAATCTAAACATATTCCGGCACCCAGTAATGCGACTGTAACCAGAATTCAATTTAGGTTACCATCTGGCTATTCTCATACAGGACAGTTTGAACCATCTAGTACTCTGCGCGCCTTACGCACCTATGTTGTAGAAAATATCGAGTTGCCCTTCCGACAATTTGCTATGTCAATGTCATTTCCAAGAAGAGAATTGACTAACGAGGAAAATGATAAGACCCTTATGGAACTTGAATTGGTCCCAAGCGCCGTTATTTTAATTCTTCCTTTGAAAAATGTAAATATAACTTTTTTTTTTACAAAATATGTGATTAAATATTTGTAGTTATTTTATTTTACTTATCTTTTTATATTTCCAGTCTAATGTCACAACAGCGGTCACCTCGACACAAGATGTGGGCTTTTCACGCTTTATATGGTCCTTTTTCACACCCGTTATTCGCATTTACAATTATGTAATAGGATACTTTTTCGGCAATGGAAATCCGAATCAACAACGCGGCAATTCTGGTGACGATGCTACAGAGGCAACGAATAACCCTGATAGAGCTGTTTCATCGAATCGGCAAAATGTAGTTCAATCTTCGGGGTAGGTTTTCCCAATAATCACACTAAGTAATTTCACGGGTTTATAATTATGATTATATGTATTTGTACTTTGGATTTGGATGTAATGTAATAAGGTTGCACAAAATATGAAATATTTGATATATTAAATAAATGTTTTACTCATGATACAGTTTATTTAGAAGATACTTGGGTAATCAAGGAGGGACAACTATCAGAGCAGAAGGAAATATACATAGACTACATTCAGGTGGGGATGATAACGATGAGAATAATACTTGGAACGGTAATTCCACTCAGCAAATGTAAAATAATCCTGCTCGAGCCGGGTCAAAAACAGTCACATTTAATAGATCATTATTCTCGATATATAAAATTGCTACTGTGTTGTAATTAATATCAACACTTATCACTCTTTGTTGTACTCTTTGATGTACAACGCTAAAATCTACCTGCAATTTTTTGCACGTGCATTAGGTTTTAATGAGCGAGTTTTAGCATAATATTTAAATGTACTATATCAATAGCATTGCGAGAGAGAATATATTTGTTAATTGATATTTTACAATTAGCAATAATTGAATATTATTATATATATTTGAATTGTCATTATAATGGTTATAATATTACACATGCTATTACAATGTGTTTATTATAATGCTATACAAATGTATTCTAACAAATGGTAGAACATTTCAAGAGGATCGTAGAAGTGAATCAAGTCACAAGTGATACATGGACCAAATGTGTGTAGAAAAATGTTCATAGAAATTAATGGACAAATGAAAATTTCACTTATATTTTAAATTTAAGTCCTTGAAATTTTAATATTTATATTCAGTACTCTTAATTAATCATGTGTTAACTTTAACAATAATGCAAATGCCTATAACATTTGTTTAATTTAACCATCTTTCCTTTTTAGTAGTTTTAGATAAGGTAAGAATGATAGAATTTTAGTTAAAAGTAATGATGTTAATTATATTAATTCATGAGAAAATATTTTTCGTGTTATAGATTATAGAAATTTTAAGATATTCATTATTTTTTATTATATTTAGTAATATTATGAGAATAATTATGAGACAAGATAATATTAACATACTTGATATCATAATCCGCTTATATAAAGATTTTTATGCAAGTTTAATAATAATTAAGAATGTTTATTTTCCAATAGCAGTTTGCACGGTAAGATAAATAATTCGACAATTAAAAGATGAGAGGTCCGATTCTGTCTTAATAACTAAAGAAATAAAAGTTTGTGGCATTGTCTTTCTTGTTTTGATTGAACTAAATCCTTATTCATATATAATATTTTAAGATGAAATACACACATTCTCCAAAACTTGCGTTCAAACGTGATATAGTTTTAAACTTATGACGGTGTGAACACAAAATTGTAATATGAAGATTTTTCGTACATTCAAACATGACCCTAAAAATATATATTCAAGGCGAGAGAAAAAGTGCCAGGAACCTGTTACGTATCGCGTATCACGCTGCGGACGTGTTTAGGAGGAGCCAAGATTTAACTGTCAATTACCATTCGTTAATTAAGCATGAAATTAACAAACATTTTGGCTTAATAATCACCGCAAAGGTTTCAGTTTTTCGGATGTGAAATATCGTACAACCGACACTATATTTTGGTAACGTGATCTCGCAGTCGCATCCACTGACAAGTTTTAGAGAACTTTATCCACATTTCAATCCCTTTGCTATAAATTAAAATAAACGACTCTCTTAGGTCTCCGTTGAGATAACTATTTTAAAAAGTATCCTTTTTTTCTAAAAAATTTGTTCTTTGTTATATTTAAATTTTTTAAATTAATTTTCTTTTTTATGAATTTTATCGCAGTTCGGAATTTATTTAAGAAATCGATTTGTGCACAACAGAAAAACAAACAGATTGTATAAACAGTTAAAAACAATTACTCTGCATAATTCACTTTTTGTTAGTTTATATAAAATGTTAATCTTTATATTGCTACACTGTGTATATACACATGATTATTATATACACGCGATCAAAAGTATAATAATCGCATTATGATCACACAATTTATTTAACAATAAGTTGCTCCGTAAGAGTAAAATCGATGAAACAGCAATATGATGGAAACTCGCGAGACGTTGCTTTTTGATGGTATCTAATAATATTTATAAGTGAAGATCCAGTTTTTTTGTGTTTATTAGGCGACGCATTCGAAACGATCTTGTTATATATGATAATCTGTAAATATATGCGTTAAAAGATGTTTCTCGTTAGGTTTGACTATTGCCAGCGCCAAATGGTCACTGAAATAGCGATTCCTGTGACATGAATATATTTCAAAATTGTCAAATAATGATATAGTCATTAAATTAGATGTTTCATTATTGTTATCCAATTCCTAATATAGAATTATCAAAACATTTTTATATATAAGTGATCATACTCTTTCACTATTTTTATCAATCAAATAATTTTTTACATGATGATAAAATTTGTAAAAATATTTTTCCTATACAAATTTCTCTAATTCAACAATTTAAATATGTTATTTTTATTTAAATATTTATATATTTTAATTGTGTATAAATAATCAGAATATCTCGCTATGATAACTATTAAATCATTCTTCATAACTGAATCAATTTCGCATCTGTTCCCTATCATGATTATTAAACGGCGTTCCGTGGCAGTGACAGAAATTTATGGTCACCTCATTACCACCGTTTAGTGGTAGCGTCTCACACTACGAGATCATTAAAAGCTCCTTCCAGAGATGCATATGCTTGCCAAGATCCGCCCAGAAGTTCATACGATTGGTTGATCTCGTGATGATGTTGTGAGCACGTGGCTTCAAGATACCGCCTCGAGGAACGAAGAATTTGACTTGAGTGCCAAAAAAATATTGTTGGACACCGTGAGTAACCCCGACAAAACAGTCGATGGTTTTGGCTCTAATCTCTCGAACAGATCAGGGGGTACTAATGTAACCAGCCTTATTGCTGATTCAGTCATCGATGGTACTACTTTTTTCATATTTGATTTTTAATTCAAGAGTGCAGTGTATTATTTATATATAGTATTAAAAATGTTACAGTGATTATTAAAATCGTTGATACCTTTGGAGTATCGATTAATAGTGTGAATCTTCTTTTTTAAACGTATAGTAAGTGATCGAGTGAGAGATCAAAGATTGATAAAAGAAATTTAAGAAATACATATAATTCTTGAAGAACATCAGTAACAATTAAAGAATTACCTTCCATGTATGTGCGGGTATTCACTTTAGGGTATAAATAATTTTTTTATAAATGTTACTGATCATATATCCTGAGTGATATTGTTTTAACGAAACGAATTAAAGATGTCAGATGAACAACTTAAAAAATCTGAATCGTCGAAGAAAGCAAGCGACGCCGCAGAAAATTCGAGGATATGTTCTTTCAGTATCGAAAGATTATTAGCGCCAAGTAAGAAAAAAGAAGAAGAGACTAAGTTTGCACAAGCCGATTTGTCATTACTTTGCCAAGAAAGTGAGTAGTAAATGCATTCTAATTTTTATAATTGATTAGCTATTATATTTATCGAATATAATTTGCTTTTATTTTACTTTTTATTCAATGATTTTGTTAATGTTGTTAATATTTTATATATATTATATATAATTTTGCATATAAAGAAATACTTTACATACATATATATAAAAATATTATGTAAAATACTTTTTTGTTATATATGTTATTATTACGTAACAGAAGATAATTCTCGTCTAAAAGTTGCAATCTTCTATTTATTCGGAACCGTAATAGACTTGTAGATTATTTTGATATAGTACAATTCGTGTGATGAGAATTAAACAAAATAATTGCATTTGCCAGATAATGAATCGGAGAGAGTGCTTGTTGCACCTGATTCATCCATGTCAATGGCGGAGGAAATTGAGCTTGACGATACCGACATGGTATGCTCAACATCTCCCGAGCCAGAGATGTATTATGGTGAGTTTCATAGTATCATTACACGCTATTATACACTTTCAGACATAAATATTTACGAGGCAATATCTTTTTGAATAAACGTATTCTCGTTATTTTAATTAAAAGTATATTGTTTTTACGGTATACAATTTGTTATAAAAAAAGGTTTTACAAATACAATTAATTTGAAAAAAAATATATTATGAAAAAAAATTATTATAATTAATTATGTTTGCTTAGAAAATTTTTCAGTTATTGCTTAATATAGATAATCAGAGACTTAGGGAATAGATATCTATTTATACATAGAATTCTCACAAAATATCAACTTATTTGCCACATGACAGATTTATTTTTCAGTAAAATCCGTGCTTTAAAACTTTATATATATTTCTATAACTATTCAACCATTTTTCATTATAAAGATTGCAAAAATAAATTCGCTTAATACATGTGTAAACGCCAATGCTGAAGTTTGCACGTTACACAGGTGTGTAACACCTGTATTTGTTTTGTTAATCGCCTGATTAATAAAGACATTTCAAACGAAAACAGACGAAATAAAGATTTCGCGAACATTTTAATTCATTGATAATAGCCATTAAAGTTATTACAGCCGAAAATGGATGTTCTTGTATCGTTGTGAAAATACTTAATGTACGTATTTCTTCCCTCAAATTAGGTGATTAATAAAGTTAAAAAATTTTGTCGACAACGACTGATGTTTCTATCGTAAAATATTATTAACATGTAATATGTATCAAAGAGAAATTACTTATCGAAGAGCTACTACAATTTTGGTGATTTGCAAATCATACATAAATCTAGTTCAAAAAAATTAAACCTGACATATTAGTAATTAAACTATTAAAAAAACCAATCAAATTTAGAGAAATATTATAATTTCTTTACACATGTAATTGTACAATAATATAATTGATAATTCATATTTTTCATCAGAGAGAGAGGCTGCGGTCCAAGAAAATGTTATCACACATTTACAAATAATAAAGAATTTTATATTTAAACAAAATTTATTTCGTTAGACGATTGTATCTGTCTCTCTTTATTTTTATATCAGCATGAATAATAAATTATTATTTTTTTGCAATATTATTCATAGAATCTTGATGTTATTAATAGAAAATAAAAATATAGCTTTGTTTTAACTAATAATAATCCTAATAACTAATTTAACTAATAATAATAATAATAATTAAGCGTGTATGTTTTTTCTTTTTTTTCTCATTAGATTTAGCAAACATAAAGCAAACAGTGTAATTTCAATATAACGTGTCTTGTATATATAACAATTATATTGTTGAGTGGGAATTTATAACATTAATATATTACTCCTGCTTTGGGTTTACTATTAGGATCTTCAAATTATTTTGAACTTTCTTGAGTTTATCGACAGTTATGCTATCCACATGATATTGCATCAATTAGCCGGCAACATAATCAAACATGCTGATTCTTATAAGATTCATATGAGACTTCTCGCAATAACGAATTCGTAAGATTGCGTGGAAAGGACGTCGCCTGTGAGTTTGATCCATTACTTCCTGCAGGCTCCACGCCCACTCAATGTTCTTGCTCTTCGTCCACTATTTATCTGTCTCCTGCTAATTTTGCCACGGAAATCTGCAGCAACTCTTCTGCTTGTAATAAAAGAACAAAGTAAAAACTCTTTGAGATTCTTCCGAAATATTATTTGCAAAACCATAGAAATTTTATAAGAAATTGTTGGAATGATTCCAATTTAACTATAATATTTTATAAAAATCTAACTGTAACTGTCATTTCAATTAAGAAATTTTCTGAATTTTTAAAATTTCAAAAACTCAAAATTGAAACACGGTTTCAAGATTCTTAAAAGATATTGTAATCAATTTAATGTTATTTTCCGTCATCTCTATTATATATTACTATAATTTGCTCAGTACATTACAAACCGTTTACATATAAAATTATTTCCAAGAATAGTTACTGTCAGAATACAATCGCTGGAGGCAGTACTGTCTCTAAAATATTTCGGTCATCATCCAGCACGACATAATGGAGAGAACGACCTGGCTTATGTTTTTACGGATAATTAATACAAGTCTTGAGCGACTCAATTTTGTGGCATCTCGCACGCCCTCGAGGGCCTTAACGACTAATTTTCATCCGAAGGCACGTAACTTACGGCGTCGTGATTTACACACCGTAATGGCCGACGCGATAAATTCGAGATCTAAGGAAAGGACAATTCTCGTTTGCGTCGTGTGTTGGGGGCTGAGATATGTGGGACGTCGCGTCCAACTACAAAGCCGTCAACGCGACACGTAAATCTTTGGGAGGGAACATATATAAGGAAGAAGAGACGACGCGAGAGAAAAGCGCGTCTTCTTGAACGAAGTCATTATGATTTTAAATAATTTCCCATATGTTGACTTTCCTGCACCTTCGAATGTCATCTGTCGAGATATTAATGACATTAAGATAAGAAAAATTAAAAGAAATGATTATTTCAATTTTTTTAAGTGATAGATCATGAATTCTTGCAACATATTTTTGTACGTAAATTTTTTGACGAATTTAAGTAAATTTACGTAAATTTTTTTTATTAAGATCTTTATTAGCAAAAGATCTATTCGTAGAGCCATCTTCTAAGCAGATTTGCCAATCATTGCGAGTTGCATGCATATTAATTATCTTTACGGTTGATCACCAGCATGAAATGGCCAACAATGTCAAACGAATAAGATTTGGCCGCGCTTTATCGCGTGCCTTTTTGCGTGCTCTTGGGCTATTCGTCACCGGATAATTAGGAGACAAGTTCACTGTGGCTCGCAGCAATTAGGTAAACTAGAAGGCGTGGTATTCTATTTCCGCAACGTCCAACGTGCCTCTGTTCCTCGAGTTTAGCTCCTCTTCATCCTCCTTGTCGTCGGTTCCTTTTTGCGGTTGCTTCCTCCGCATCAATCCTTTCCTGCTTCTTTCCAGAGCTCGTTCGTCAATGCAACCGAGTCAGAAACTCGACGACAAATGAGCCGTGCGAGACTGAGACTCACCCCTGACAGATTCTTTTCTTCTCCTTCTTTCTTCTCCTGCTTCCGGTTATGAGCAGGTTGTGGTGATCTTAAATTGCGCATCGTAAATTGACAAAAAAGTAAAGAAAATTTATTAAAATATTTTTCATTTTGAAATTTATATATTAATAATGATCAACAATTTTTTGCAATGTTATTTAATTTTTTCGTTGTGTTCTTAAGTAAATGATATATTGTGAATGTTTAACTTAAGTTCATCGTTATATCAATATTTATAATATTTGAAAAAAATATTGATACTTTTAGATTAGGAAAAATGATTGGAGCATTTTTGACAATGAGCATAAGTCTTTGTTAGTATATCATAGCATATTCAAATACTCACTTGAAAGATATGACAGATGCGAAATATTAATGCTGTCTCAACAGCTGACATCTTTTAAAAGTGCGAAATGTGGAAGGCTGCATCGAAGTGAATTACAGATGGTACAGTTTTAGCCAGTGATGCTGTAGTATAGCAAGAAAATGCGAGAAACGCGACAAATACGTCGTCATCTGACAATGAATAGCTAGTAAACGGCACTTTTCGAAATGATTTTGCCGTAAATAGCTTTTTCGAAATATTTATTATCTTTTATCTAAATTACAAAACATCAACATTGAAGATCATTTAACAAATTCAGACATTCAAGCAAATGTTGAAATTATATTAATGTAAATAACTCTAGTGCAGAGTTTTTAGTGTTAGTTGCAAGTGTGAAAGCTCGAGGTCTGGTGGCCACGCTTTTTCATCAGATGACGAATGGGCAGATAATTAGAAGATGATCTTCCAACGCTTAAGAGAGCGCGGTCTTGTTTCCAACCGCCTAAAAGCGAGCCCGAAGACATTCTTCATGACACGCGGCGCGACGTCGTGTACGACCGTGCTTGTAAGCCGGGATAAATATAAATATAAACAAGTTTGACGGACAAAAAGTCCTGAGATTGATGGGGAAGAGAAATTCCACGGTGATAATTGGAGCCCGCTCGTACTTAGCGGCGTGATCTGATCTCTTGAATGATCTCGGGCGCGTAAACTTCATTCAAAAGCGATTAAAAGAATAAAATATAGTGCCCCGAAACGAAAGCAACGGGTTTCGAGGGAATAATGACACGATTTTGGTGTTTACATCAGTTAAACTGATGCTTCGCCAGCCCCATGATACTTTCTCGTTTCCATATTCAGCGACTTGCGCTTTATAATTTGCAGTTACTTAATCACGCCGTGTTTGACAGCTTACTTCCAACATACCGGTTCGATCATCAAAAAAGCATTTACGTATTCCGACGATTAAAACCGATTTGCGTTTTTTCACTTATCAATTATATCGTTAACGTGCGATTACGGAATAATTTATAGAATATATTTCAAACTTGTTATGTTTATGGTGCTCATCGCTATAAGATATGGGATATTGTTGCAGAAGCGTGTACCAGCAGTAGTGGTGCAAATTCAACCACGAGCACGGACAGAGATATTCAAGAAAAGACCGCAGCCGCTATTAGTGACGACGAAAGGAAGAAAAGGCCACGCACGGCATTCACCGCTGCGCAAATTAAATCTTTGGAGGCGGAATTTGAAAGGAACAAGTACTTGAGTGTGGCAAAGCGGTTGCAGCTGAGTAAAAATTTGAAACTCACAGAAACGCAAGTAAATATCTTAGTATTAATACACATATATAAATTAATTAATTCTCCTCTTCTTTTTAAGAGATTTTATATTTATTTTCAATTTTGACTAATAATAAGCTACAGCTGTGTCTATCTTAATCTTAAAAATACTGGTAACAATTCTCCAACTGTTCTAACAAACTCCAACGAGTTATAAATATATATAATTGGAAAAGGACATGGAAAATAGGAACGGATATGTTCAAACATAAGATATTACATTCAATAAATCGCGATAATGTCTTCTACTTCCGTAGACCTTTTTCAACACCTGAAGCAGTTTAAGTTGCTTGTACTCCGAGTTCCTTAAAATCAACTGACTCTAAATTATAGACCCATGGAGCACCATATGTGCAGGCGCCAGATTGTGGCGCCAAGGGGAGGATCGTCCTTTAAAACCAATTAGCACTTGCTCATCTTTCCTTCTCGCGAACTGTTACGGAAAGAAATTTTTTATTAAATGCTTAATTTCCTCTCTTTTAGATAGATTTTTTTTTTATATATTCAACGAATCAGCCAGAAAAATCAGCTATAAATTTTAAAAGAGAAATGTAAAAAAAACTTTAAGAAAAAATTTCATCATGAAATTTGGAGTTCTATGTGTTTGGAATTACCAGAGCATAAATTATTCATTTAATGATAGTTGAATTTCATAACGTATGAAGATTATTCGAAATAATTTTTGCATTGTTACTGAAGTCTCGCTTTTATTCCAGCATCGAACATAATCTCGCCGCGAATCTTCCACGAGTCTTACTTATTTTCTAATATTAACCAGTCCCGCACGAGAGCGATACAATTCTCCGGCATAAACGATTCCTCCCCAAAAATGCGTGGAGTGCGTAAGTCAGTTGCATAAGTCGTGCATTTTGTAGCGTGCGCCTGTGATATTTACCCGTGCTTTAAATTAATTAATTTACGGCGAACACTCAGAATATTCGCCATCAGGGAGATTGCACCATGCCTTCATCGCCGGTCGGTTGCTTGCCGGCAATAATTGCCAGCGCCGGTCGAAATATCGCGAACGAGCCGGATAATTATCTCCGCGATCGCGGCCGAAAGGGAGAACGATCGGACGACGGATCCGAGCCAAGGGGGAGACGCGTCGTGCCGCAGACATAACTGTCACAATATTTCTCGGAGTTAACGAGCCGGCTCGGGAAGGGCTCCCTTTTCTCCCCTTCTCGCAGGCTATCTCGTATGTTCCGTTGTCGCGAGGTTTGCATCCGCCGCGGAACGAAATGTACCGAGCGACGGCTGCTGCGCGCCGTCGAGGCGACGAACCGGAGAGGCGTCGATTTTTTAATTAGAATACATGGCCGTATGTCTGCGAGCCGCTTTTACCATAAACCAAGGGAGTTTGTGGTTTTTCTTTAGGAAATTTCAATCCACAAAGAATGATTATTTTTTTATGCACTCAAAAAATGATCTTGCAACTTGAACGAAAATTTTCTAGTTGTAAAAAATTAACTAGAAACAGATGAATTATTAGCAAATACTGTGATACTGCATATATTTTGTACTTAATCAATTTAAATGACAGAGACAAAATTTATATCTGTACTATTATCCTGTAAATTAGTGTAATTTAGACAGAAAATTTGTCTGTGATGCCTATATCTTTAAGACCTATTGTCAAGGACAATTATATTTGTAATTAATATTTGGCAATGGGATCTAAATTTTCTAGAGGTATTGCTAGAATATTGTTGCTATAAATTCTATACGTGACAATCAATATTCTAACAGATACAAAAAGTAGCGATAAATTTTAATTGAGACATCTAGAAATCTATCTACATTAGCAAAATATTTTTTTCAGTGTAGGATATCCACTTACTGTTCACTGAGATTAGATATTCTATAAAAAGATAATGTATTATAGAATTTTTATGACTAAAGAGATCTAACAGTATAAAATAATTAATTACATTTCCGAGCAATATTCTATTGATTAAGTATTCATGTGAATTAACATACACTTGATTCAATCGCATCGTTAAGTATATCATTGAATCTTTAATTCAAATTTGAATATGCGATTAATATCAATCTCGATTAATCTAAAGATAAAACTTTAATTAATTGCTTCTATATCTTATATATCATGCGTAAATATTGATTCGATATTTTTCGCAGATAAAGATATGGTTCCAAAACAGACGGACCAAATGGAAAAGAAAGTACACTAATGATGTCGAATTATTGGCTCAGCAATATTACTCGAGTCTAGGAATTCCAACGCCACGTCCTATTTTCGTTGGTGATCGTTTATGGTATAAATTTATGAATATATCAATAAATGTATTATTTTATTACTACTATTAAAAAGCCTTCTCTCTTTTTATAAAAAATATTATACATTAATTTTTCTTTTAACGAAATTTTATTGCTAGATATATTTGAGACAAGACTACTGCATTTTTGATATGTATTAATTAAAACATTTTACGCTTTTGCACCTATAGAACTGATATATCTTTCCATAGGTTCTTCAATTATCCAGGACAACCACAACCAGGAGTATCACTGATCCCACAACATTTAACATCGTTGCCTTTGCCTCCTGCATTACCCATTATTCAACCATTATCTAGTAATTTATCAGTGAGACAACAAACGTCTATTTTCCAAAATGTATCGACTAATCATCTCGCGCATCATCTTACTCAAAGATTGGACTTCAGGCATCATGATCCTTAGTTGCAGGTAAACAAGTTAAAAGTGACAATATAAAATGTTAAATCATTTAACCGTGCAATGTATGATATTAAATTAATAAAAAAATGGAAATATGTTAGATTATAACGAAACTTGTGAATGTATTACGATTAATTTAAGAAAAAATAATATACGGGAGGAGGAGTAACACATGTGTGTAAATAAATTGATGTAAGATTTGATCATGTCCCTTGAGAATAGATGTATCCGTCATGAAATTTTGCAAAGTTTTGAGACATAAAATTTAATTCATTTACTGTTAATGAAAGATAAGATAAAAATTATATCAGAATAAATTTATATGACTATCAATACTTTTTTTATACATGCATTTATATTAAGGATACATAGGAAGAAAATACACACACGTTTATATAAATAATTATTTAAAATGCTATTAGTAGTTATAAATTGAATATATGCACGATATTTATATCAAGATTTTATTTTAAAAAAACATAAATAATAGTAATTTACATTTTAGATTAAATGCAAATAAATAACGGCGTTGTGTAATATCCTATTACTACAAAAAACCTGTAAATTATTTAAGAAATATACACAAGTTGCAAAGTTATAACAAATGCAACATAATTTCTTCTTAAATGTATATATAATATACATATATCATAAAACAAAAGACATAATTTTATTAATTCCCAGTATTTTGTAGTAATAGACCATTTTGATATCTTGTTAGTCCTCTTTAGATCCTCTTGTTAGTTCATTAAAAATGTTAGAACATTTCCTGTATTTTCTGCTTCTATCTAAAATTCTCCAATCTTAAACAGATATAAATTGAATACATGTATGATATTTATATCGAGATAATTAATATTTTAGATTAAATGCAAATAAATAATACTATGTAATATCCTATCTATTACTATAAAAAAAGCTGTAAATTATTTAAGAAATGTACACAAACATATTGCAAAATTATATATATATTGCAACATCATTTCTTATTATGTAAACTGTACACATATCATCATAAAACAGAAGGAGATAAGATTTTATTAACTCCTAGTGTTTTGTCTTCATAGGCTGCTTGATCCTGAATAATTTTTGCATATTTTTCATTATCCTGTAAATCCTCTTCGTCTAGCATTTCCTGCATTCTTTGCTTGTATCTAAAATTTCCAAAATTTGTACAATCTTTCCTAAAATATGATAATGGACATATAAAAGTACTTACATTTCACTATCTGGATTATTTTCTTGATTTCTGCACTTATCTAGTTTTTTTTCCAAAGCTTTTATTACTTCTCGCGATGGTGGTTCAACACATTTAGCCATTGAACGTATTTCTATAAGAATCAATTTGTGAATATATAAAGATAACTTGTATCATAAAAACACACATAATAAATTTATATTAAAAAATGAAATTACTTCGCACAGCCTCTATAATCCCTGCCAATTGCTCTCTTGAGAATAATATGTCAGTAACATAATTATCTAGATTTGCAGAAGCCCTGGATGCTGCGTGCAAAGTTGCAGCTAGTGCAACTTGACTTGGAGAATAAAGAAGAACACTGTCTGTGAGAAAAACTCTTTCTAAGAATTCATCTATATGTGGCCTTAATTTTTCAGGATTTTCTAAAGATGCATACCTCGTCTAAAAAGCATGTGTAATGTATTTATTCTTGTAAAAAGTGAAACAAACAAAATTATACATATACCTTTATATCTATCATTAATCCTTCCACAGGTCTAAAAGGATTATGAACTGTAAGATTATAATTCAAATGTTGCATGAGAAGCAATTCATTATTAAGTATTATATCAGATGCTTTATCTCTATCACCCTTGATATTTGCTACAAATTGAGATATGGAGACATTAAATTCTTCGACCTAAAATCACAGAAATTTCGTGTAAAAAGATTAAAATTACAAATGTTGTAGAAAATGACATATCAGGCAGAATAATTACCTTGCATGCTAGGTAAACACAAGTAACCAAGATTTCTTTCGGATGATAATCCATCACACTGTTCTTAATGTAAAATCTTTTAAAATAATGCAAGGCAGTGGCCACAGTAGCACGAGGCATTGGTGGATTAAACCGACGACAGAAATCCCTTAATTGTAATTCGTAGAATCGAAGTAACGTACGCTCCTCTGTGTTCAAAAGAAAGTGTTCCTCCCTTTGTTCCAGCTGTGTTAAAATAAAATAGTCATAATTACATCGTATACAATAAATTGTTGGTTTAATAAACATTTAGTATTGCAAATAAATGTTGCAATAATAATTAATATACACATGTATGTAACCTATACATAACCTAAATTTCTGACATCAATATTTCATCTCATAAATTAAAAAAAAACGTTGGTTATAAAATTTATTGGATTGTATAATTTATAAAAAGAAATAAACTCACAGTCATGTTAACTCCATGTTTCTCAATAAAATCAGCATTGGTTTTTTCTCTTAACATGGTCAAATCATTTTCATCGCTAAACATCCAAAATTTCTTTTGCGAACTCTGTGGAAACATCTTGATAATACTTAATTAATACAAAAAATCAAATTTGTTTAATTGTCGAAATTCACATAACGCGAAATGACGCGTGAAATAAATTTAACTGAAATTATAAACAGAACCCACTGAAGACACTCATATAAACATATGATGCCACACCACTACTCGATAGCTTCGGCAGAACTGACAATAAGTGGAGTCATGATAAAATATTTTATATATTTTTTACAGAAAAAATGATATAATTTAATAAAAAAAAAATATATATATATATATATACACTTATTGCAATATTGCAAATAATAAAAATAATATAAATAAATTGTCGTTTGGTACACATTTATCGTTTGTCGAATATGTAGGAATTTGCTGAAAATTTTGAAGACCTGTTTGAAGAGATTGATCCTAGAGTGCAGCATGAATCATATTTTCAAATTCTCTTTTACACGGACTTTTTGTCCGATAAAGTCAGGCATGTTTTTTTCTCATTCATATAATTAAACCTTTATAAAAAAAAGGTGCAAGCGTAAAACACAAGATATTTGCATCTAAGTTTTTTAGGATTAATATTGTATCAAAGAGATACATAAAAATTATATAATGATTAAATTCTATATAATACAAGAGAAATTATTACATTTTACTGAAATTTTAAATATTTAAGTATGTGTATGTGAGACTCATTATGTCGTCATAATCATTGAAGAATCTATTACTCATAATTAATCAAATATGTGTATTTATTTATACATATAATTTTAGAAAATGAAAAGCTGATATATTTTTATAATATCCTTAGAAAGCCATAATTATATATATCAAATTTACAATAATATAATAACATTATTGTCACATTTCGTGTTTTCTTAATAATCCTAAAAAAACTTATAAACATTAGCTATAGTAATTAAACTTTTAATTAATTGATCGCGATAAATAAAAATTTAAATACAGCGAATCAATAGTCATCTAAACTCCATTTTTTTGAGTCAGCTGCAACACTTGCAACATACGTCGGAAAAGGGTTGCCGCGTTTTCTGACAACTATAGCGTGTACAGCGCGGGGGTAATAAACAAGATCGCGGGACCGGTCGATGGTGGGGCTTGATGGGGGATAACAGGGATGAAGAGAGGGAAGGAGAGACGGGTGGCCGATTTTAATATGGACGCCCCCGCAAGCGGTTGTGCGTCCGATCTGAGTAGGCGTTCCAACGACCCTTTGTCAACCGACAACGCCGCTGCATCTTATCGCGATCGCAGTCGGGGATCTCTCATTCCGCTCTCCTCCACCGCGGTTCTCCGGGCCCTCGAGGCCATCGCTGTCGCTGCCGCTTGTTCAAGCAGAGAGACGCGTCGTGTTCCTTCTTCTTCCGTTACATCGACGGCTATAACTCTTCACGTCGTTTTTTCCACGTTGACTTACGTTGCCACGACTTCGACATCGTCGTCGTCATCCTTGTTGTCACGTCGCCCTTATCTCTGCCCGCTACGCGCTTGCAAGATCTCGCATCGATCGCAGATAGAAACTGGTTCAGATGCTTGTCACAGATTTACATACGAGAACGCAGCTCGCGTGGGTAGAGGCACAAGTCTGATTTATGAGTTTCAAAATTTTTTCAGTGGTTAATGGTATATTTGATAGGGAGAAAAAGAATGAGAAGAGAGAGAGAGAGAGAGAGAGAGAGAGAGAGACAATAAATTAATATTTATGCGAATTCGATTATTCTTGATTTATGTTTAATAAGATAAGAGATCATAAATCCTCTTTTCTTATATATATAGTATAACGGATAGATATCTCTCTCTAACTCTTTATGTCAATATCATTAATAACTCTTATTATTCTGTACTGGTGAGTTATTTTTGTCCGTGATTTTTTCTAACAAAGTCAATTGCTCGAAAACGAGTAATCGTAAAACAATATATTTAAGTATATTATTTTCAAAATTATTCTAGTCTTTATTTAGAAGGATCAAAAAAAGTATATAATTTTTTCAGATCACACTTTTACATATTAATAAACTTACGAAAATACGCTGACTTACCTATGGTTACCAAAAATAACAGTACGAAGTGGGATTAATTTTTTTTAACATATCCTTGTTGTGAAGAGAGAAACTAATCCAGCTTTAAATATTTATAAAAATAAACTGACTTGTTTTTTTTTTTTTTTTTTTTTTTTTTGCGACACATTTTTTAACATTACAATACACAATTGCTGTTTATATCAAGAACTCACTTTATCAATTCGTAATAATAAAATGAACGTGTGCGATCGTGGCACAGTGAGTTGTATGCTTGTTTTGTAAGAATTTAATATTTTATCTGGATAAGCTGTGATCGTTGCCAGGATAAAATAAGCTTAACGAAAATCTTGATATTATCTAGTTACTGATTAGTCGATGTAATTTATTAATATATGATGATCGATAAATATTACAATAGTTTCTCGAATCGTGGCAATTATAAAACCGATAGAAATCAAAGTCGTGCCTTTACAACTACCTTCAATAATAAACTCCCCGAAATTGAGTCTCCGATTTTCTGAATAACGATAATCGAATCCCTTAACTCTTAGATCCTTGCTCCTTAAATATATAGCGATACGTCATCAAACGTAATGAGGTGTCATGGGTGGGGATGCGAAAATGCCGAGTAATATATATTTAGTGACTAAAAATTTCTTACAGTTCTCTGTGCTGAAGAACTTAGATTCAAATCCGATAAAAAACATCGAATTTATTCGATTGCCACCTCTCGGGAGATAATGGCAAATCACCGAGAGTATTCTTACCATGAGAACCTCTCTCATCTATGCCGTCTGGAACCGGCATTAAAAACTGTAGGTTCCCATATAGCTGCAAAAAAAGTACTCTGTAGAGGAATCACCACCCTCTAACAAAAGGAAAAGGATTGGAAAGAGAACTAATAAGCTAGACTGTTGAGAGACAATACAGATAGAAAGTTTAAAAAAAGATTTACAATTAAATTAAAAAGACTTATTTATTATATGTATGTTGTTTCAATTATTTTTCGGTTATTCTCAATGAAATAACGTCGATAAATTTGAGAAAACATTAAACGTTTACATTTCTCAAAACTCCATACAATCTGCTATATTTCTGCATAGAATAGAGTTTTTGAGTTTTTTCAAGTTTATCGACGTATGAAAAAACCACGAAATGTAATTGAAAGCTATTAAATAAAGTCTTTTTAATTAATTGACAATCTTTTTGTTTTATGTTTTTTATCTACGTTGGCTCTCACTAACTATTTTTTATTATTTTATTATATTTTATTATTATAGTTATTACTTTGTAATATTTATATTAACCTTATTTGTATTGTTTATCAATTCACTATATTTGTAACGCCGACGCTAACCTCTCTCTCTCTCTCTCTCTCTCTCTCTCTCTCTCTCTCTCTCTCTCTCTCTCTCTCTCTCTCTCTCTCTCTCTCTCTCTCTTTTCTCAGAATTTGACTATAAACACTAAAGTAAAATATCAAATTCGAAATCCACTAATCGACGGCATATTCGAGGAGCTTAATTTCCGTGAGGATTCCATGATGGGCGCCCTCCGAAAGTGAAGTACATCCGCCATTAATCTAATATTGCGGTCGCCGCCGCCCTCAATGTTGCGTGTACAACCTGGCCGCGTCAAGCTTTGCTCCCTTTGTACGAATGAAGTCGCGGCGAGAGCACGTGAACGTACACGTGCGCACTGTATATACATCGACATCAACGATGAGGAAGAGAAGGAGGACGAAGTGGGCGCGATGTGCTCTGGTCGCACTAATGCGAAATCAATGCCCGGCCTAGCTCGCGAGGTGTGACGAATAAAGTGGATTACCTTCGCACCTTTCAGGCACACCGCAATCAAGAGGAGGACTTTCCAGCGAATGGGAAGAGACTAATAAATTACCATTCCCTCGATGGCTGCAACAACATGGACAGATATTGATGTCACTGAGTATTGTTAAGGATATTTGCGGAAAAAAGAGTGTTTCCATGTATGGTTAATGTTGCGTTCATCATATATATCTTGTCTGAAACTATAGTATTATACGCGAATGGAATAGATATAAACGAGCGAACTTTTCATAGACCTTCTAAACGGACGAATCAATTGCCTTAGGTAAAATTTAAATTGATTATATTAATTCGAAATTATCTCCATAAACGTTATTTTATTGTTTTTATTTTGTCACCTTTACATTTAGTAATTAAAGCGCACTTTAATTTGTTATATCCCGCATAATTTCCAATGTTTGACCCTCGCTAATAAAACCTGATCGAAGCTACGATTCTTGCGGATCAACACGCAAATATAGGCGCACGATTGGTGCATTGCATGGTGCGGTAGTAATATCGTCGGTTATAACCCGCAAAGATCGGCCTCACGCTCGATTTTAACACTCGGTCGTGCACGCAAGCTTCTGGCCGAAAATGTGTCGCTTGCGAAGCAACAGTGACAGATGTCATTTTTGCATAATATATCAAACCGATGATCATGATCTGTCTCTCTTTATTAATGATTCTATACGTACTTATTTTTACAATCGCGTGAATTTTTCTACAAGTTGGGGGTTGCGAAAAAAAGAAATATCTAATAGAATATTCGCAAAGAACAAGCATCAACTGTATGACAAGATAGAATACAGCTTAAGAATGTGGAACGAAAATGTTTCTATGCTTTTAAATTTGTTGGTAAAAAATTGATTTTTAATAATAAAACTTTTCGATGGACTTATATTCGTGAAAGTAATATAATAGATATTAAGATATTGTTTGTTGTTTGACATGTTCATTTTCTACTAGCGATACTGTACATTATCGAAAATTAAATTAGAAATATTTCCTGCTAAAACAAAGTGTGCTTAAATAACTGATTAATTAATTAAGCGGTATATAATTATAATAATGACGACAAAATAATTTTTTAATTAAATATGGTGATGTTTTATCATCATAAAGTTCGAAACATTGCATTTGCGTGACATGAGTAATACGTTTAATCCATATAATTATCAAACGGTTAATTAATTAATTACTTGTCGCCTGTAGGAACGATATATTTAAAAATACATCCCAGATGTATAGATAAATAATAACACCGCAGGGAGCATCGCCATCGTTCTTTCTGTACACGTGCGAGAAAATTAAAATCTATGAGGCGAGGAAACGTTTGCCGCTAAATTACGGTTAATTAAAAAACACATTGAAGGAAACAGTATTCAAAGCCCGCGAGTCTATCTCGTGTGCACAGAATTTAATGCGCGTAAATAAATATCTAGATAAAAAGGAATATATAATGAGAAGAATAAACCGCGACGAGAAACGGATTTGTGGTGAACGAGAGAGAGACTCGTTAATTCTTTAATCCACCGTTATATTCGTGTTAAAAGGCAATATTTCATGGCGGTGGCAGACATTGCGCGCGTTATCTTCTTATCGGGTGTCTCGGATAGCGTTAGTTCATTAGTGAAACGATTATATACGTTATGGAGCGGTGTCTCTACACGCGTCGTTGCATAATAAAGCATAAATCTCTGTACCCCAACAAACGCGTATGTACATCAAATGGAGAACGAAGACGGCGCAATAGTCGCGTTACTACACATGCATGCATATGTATGTTCCGTATGTACATTGTTATTCATTAATCTTGCCTCGAACCCTTCTGGCAGTTAGTTCATACATTATTCGCGAGCAAAAAAAAAACATAGAGATTTGTAAATTTTTGAACGTGAATTAAAATGAATGAGAATTAGCATAAAATTTTATAAAAAAGTTTTGAAAGATTGAAACTCGATGATAAATTATAATCGAAATTTACATTTTTGATTAACAAAGTAATAAAAATAATTTCACGAAATATTAATCTGCTTGTGCTACAAATGTGCTTGTAGAAGAATAAAATTTTTTTAGCAAACAAATTATCATACAGGAATAAATCACAATAACACATTTTCGCAACAATTTAATAAGTATTGTATGCAGATCATCTCATACGCAAACTTCAATGCCAGAGCGTTGCGTTTATCGATGATATCTATGATATGAGTTACAGAGCATTTAACTTAGATTGCTGCAATTTATCAGACTACCGTAGATTCTCGTTATAAATCGAATGATGTAGAATGCAGATAGTTTGGCTTCAAACACTGGATCGAACTGGCATTATTGACTTTTACGTCAATGTTCTGAGCAATACATTCTTTGTAGA
Organism: Anoplolepis gracilipes; assembly: GCF_047496725.1. Lineage (NCBI taxonomy): Eukaryota > Metazoa > Arthropoda > Insecta > Hymenoptera > Formicidae > Anoplolepis > Anoplolepis gracilipes. The sequence goes on along the minus strand of NC_132970.1, from coordinate 19,942,193 downwards.
ATAAAAAAAAAAATTAAATAATTTTATTCATTAAAATCTCAGTGTTTATTGACAACTATCGATGTTGGTTGTAAAAAAATCAAACTTGTCATTTACAATACAAATAATTATAATCGAAAAAAGAAAGTTTAAATTGTTCCAGTCTGATTATATTCTGACTTACCCTACTGACATATTCTAATCTGGATTTATTATTATTTATTATATATATATATATATATATATATATATATATATATATTATATACATGTATGTATGTAATAAAATTAAGTATATTGTATATTTTGAGCTGTAAAACAATAACCAGATGATAATCAATAATTTATATAAAGAGAAATTTAACAAGTAATAAAGTTGATGCAAATCTGCGCTATTCAAACGGTGGATTGATTCAGATTCAGTCATTCTTTTTCTTTTCATTTCGCAATTATACGCGGTAATAAAACGCACGCATAAATAGCCGCCTCGATAATTTGTAGAATAAATAAGCCGATGAAAAAACGAAGACAGCTGAGAGGATTACTCGTCCTTCGTCTCCAGAGCGTTTTTCACGAATATTAAATCGGCTCGTGGAATCGCCATAACGCCGCTACTAGATACGTATCGGGATACATATCGCGGTGATCGCGCGAACGAAATGGCGCTCCCGAACCAATTATCCTCTCTCGAATATCCACAACGCGGCACCAAGCACCCCCGGGGCCCGGCGGCCGAGATGCAGATGATGCGCTTCTGCTCGTTGAAGATTGGCCGCGACGATGGTCGGCGCAATGAACGGAGGGTATCTACCTATCTACGCGTCGACATGCGTATGCGTGAGATAATTGCTCGCACGATTTTGCGTAATGCGGTAGATACAAGATTGCGAAATCTCGAGATCAGAAAAACAAAGCGAGGCAGCGCGGAACTGAGAGTCCCCGGTCTCGTAAATCAAGGGCGCGCGTTACTTGCAATAATTTTCCAGTGCTAATTACGTCGAGTAAAATTAATCTCGATTCGACGATAAGAGAGCAACTACGATAACTTGATCTTCATGCCTCAGGAGTATGTAATAGCGAAAGGTTGAACGCGCATCGACTTATCGTCCGTTGCAATCGATAACGTAGAGCTGATTTTATTTTGTTGAAGCTCTTATATAGAATAAATTTATAGGGGCATGATTTGTGCTTTAATAAATAATGATAATTAATGTCGCATTTTATATGCAATTATAATCAAACGAAAAAGGATTTTTGCTCTCTACAATGTAATGAGTGATTTTAGGATATTTTTGCATGGCACGATCGGATTATTTTTTTTGTCAAATATTCAGCTACCAACGTTGGGCAATCATTGGAAAGCGAGTAAGAAGATCGACTGAGTCGAGGATTCGAGAAAGATGGCAAAAGAGGTACTCGAGGACGGCTGTTCGAGCGCAACCTTCGCCCCCGGCGGGACCACGGCCGGCGAGACGCACGTTGAAACAACAAGAGGAACATCGTCAAGGAACAGAAATGTACGGGGGAACGAAGGGAGAGGAGTAACGCTCTCGGAGAAAGAGTAAAGCCGGCGGTGGGTTGTACACGGTATAATTACAGAGGGTAGAGCAGTGGCTAGACCCACTGCAGCAAACTTACCGTTGCCCAAGGCGCCAGCATACTCGAAATCGACCGATCCCGCTGCGACTCCGGTCCTAATTCGTATTCGTGCCCCGGGTGTAGCAGATAGGATACGCCTCGAAAAACGGCGGAAGGACTGGCAGGAATCTCCCGCACTACGCCCTTCTTTCTGTCGGCCGCATTCTTTCTTCTTCGCCTCTCCTTTGCAATGCAGATGGGGTGAGCAAGAGTCTTTTGTAGCATAAAGTAACGTCTTTGTAAGTGAAAGACACATAGGAGAAAGCTTCAAGAAAAGAAAATAATAACGTATCAGATATATATCCCTAAGAAAATTATCAAGAGTGATTTAATTACCTTGATATTTTTTTCATATTATTTTAATATTCCAACGTATATAATATACACATGTTCACGCGTATATAATTATTCTACTGTTCCATCAATTTAAGCTCGTCGCGATGTTTAATCATATCGCATATCGCCAAGCGTAAATCTGCATTAACTATCCCCTCTTACTTGTACGGGCAAACCATATCTGAGCCAAATAATATTTTTTTCTTTTCATACGATGGAAAGAGAAGATGGAACGGGAACTCCTTGATTTTTTTCATGCTTTTATTTTTTATTCCGGCGTAATACGCGCGAACCGAAGAGTGACGACCTCGAATCCTCTAATTTCGGTTGGCCGCGGCCACCGATAATTAACGAACTATAATCAACGGGCTACTCCATGTAGGGTAACGTAACGAAACGTAATGTGGCGCTCTCTTTTCGGGCCCCGGCTGGTCGAGCTGCATTAAGTCCTATGCACACTGGCATAATTGCGTGTGTATCCATACGTAAATACAATTTATCAGATGTTGCTAATTAGATTATAATGAGGTCTGCTGGTCGCTGGTGCTGAATAAAGTCTTACGATCGAGTGGTAGTCGTTTGCATAGGCGTAAATTGTCAAAGTCATTAAAATCCAATCGATTTTAGAGTAAAGAAATTTAAACGTTAATGCTGTCGATATTAAAACGTTTAACGAAATTATTAAACTTTACTAATGTAATTTTTATAATCACACGATTTATATCTTTGCGAAATAATGCGGGACAGTAGCTATCGATTTTTCATACTTTACAAAATTATGCGGAGAATAAAAATATCCTTACTCAACCTCTGAGGCTTTAAATAATAATTCTCATTTCCTCTTTTATTGTCAGATGTTGCTGGAATTCCTACTACGTCTTGTACATGAAGAGGCGTTTCTTCAACGACGGATGAGAACAGCCTAAACATTTCGCTGTTATAATTACATGGTACCGCGAACGGGAGCTGACGGCCTTGCGGCGGCAAAGCTGGATGAGCGACATCGCGAGTGCGATCTGCGAGTTCAGATCGCGTGAGATGTTTCCTCCTGGTTAGGTCAGGATATATGATGTACGTGCACGTGTATATATGTATAAGCACAAAAGCGACGCGTCTAAAGCAATGATTGACATGAACGAGAAAAAGAAAAGGAATTTATCGCCGATGGTACTTTTTGCGCGCTCGTGACAAAATATACCGCGTGCGAAATAATCGGTTCCGATGTGACTGCCGTATTATTTGATTTTTATAACAACTGAATTCAAGTGATGCATCATATGTTTGTAAATAGAGTAAACGCTCTTTTTCGCATTATTGTTACCATGGTTTTATAAAGTATAATTTTTTCTTCATTATACAGAAGAAGCAAACTTTTCTGATGAACGTAATCTTATAAAATGCAATTTTTACAACCGAAGAAAAGAAATAATATTTGCAACAATGTTACGCAAGAATCATAAATTATATCAATGCGGGTTAATAATTTAATATTATAAACAATTCTCACTTGTAGAATAGTTTAAAAACTTCCACGTGATTTTTTCATCTTCTCACAAATGCTGCTGTTTTTATTTTCTATTGTTGGTTCTGCCTGTTTTTGCGTCTTGTAATTCTGTAATAAGTTTAATACGATTATCTCCCCTTCTCTTTTGTTACTTCTTCCAACAAACCCTTTTGTTACTTGTTCCAACAAACCCTTATGTTTGTTCGCTCCTTTTTCTCCTGCGTGCATTCCCTTATCAGATATTCAAGCAAACGCTCCTTCTTTTCCTTTATTGTAATCACTCCCTAAGAAAATGGCATAGAACATAGCTATTTTGCGTGCAGTTGTTACTTTATCGCGGCTATTCGTATCGGCATCGATTTCTCTCGTCCGCTAAACCCCCGTCGCAGCTCTTCCGCATAAAGGTTTTGGAACTGGATCGAGCATGGTAGAACGGGGTACACAGTGGATGGCGCGTACCCCGTGAGCAGAAATTATCCACTTTTGCGGTAATTCGTAGCTGCCGATGCGCATGGGGCACCACGCAAAATGGCCGCCGACTCGCGAGTCCCGATTGGTGACGACGGGGTGGGTTATTTGAACGGCGGTTGGTGGTTCAGCGTTGCCCGGCGCGAGTAATTTTGATCGTGATTATACTAATTTCATAGTATACCCCTTCTCGGTGGCTTAAGCATCGGCCGGGTTCACACGAGCAGCGACGCGAGTCAAGAGTAACAGTGTCCGTGAAATGCAGAGCGGTTCGAAAAGTCTTCTCCGCGCCGGCCTCATCCGATTTTTGAGTTTTCAATACCGATCGCAACTTCTACCGATGGACTGCGTTCAAATCCAGGTATGTTTTTCCTTTAAAAGCCATCAGACAATGTAATTTAGCCAGTAATCTTAAATTGATAGTTCTTTTGAGACTAAAGATTGAAAAAGAGGGAATAATAATTAGATACTTTATATTGTTTTTAATCATCTTGTTGAAATATACAACTTACTGAAAACAAAAACAATTTCGTAGATATACAGGTTTTCTTAGCAAATGTATCTTTAGCATTGTTATGTAACGTTTAACAATTCGACTGATCGGCTGTCACGCATGTGTATCAACGCGTATGCATAAAGCGTGGATCTTTTGTGACGCGATGTTTTCTTTTTTTTTTTTTTACGGGCTAAATGGAAATCTAAAGACGAAGACCGCCGAGCGTGCGAAACAGTAATCACCTCAGTTATTGCTATTAACGTCAGCTATATTGAACTATAATTGTTTTGTGCTAGCGCGGCGTATTCACAGGTAAAAGGCCCCCGTTTTGCTTCCGCCCTTCTCTTTACCATTCCTTATATATATATATATATATATGTATATATTTCTCTCTCCATTCCCTTTGCGGTTTTCTCCTTGTCTGTTGCTTGCATTCTCTTCTTCTGAGATTTCTCTCTCTCTCTCTCTCTCTTTTTCTCTCTCTTTCTCTTTCTCTCTCGTCCCTCTTCCTTTCCTCGTAGGTAGCAAGCGGAGCAGCGCTGCCATCGCTGCCGTCGTCTTCATCACTCTGGTGGGGGCTAAATTACCACAATTTTGTACTTTTTATACCGCGAGGGAAAAAAAGAGGATAATTTTTGGTGGAAACGCAACAATTTTATCGGCCGTTGTTATGTGAGATCAGTTGGTGTCTACTGCCGCTGCGCGTTACACCTGTCCGCTTCGTACGCTTCGATCCGCAACGGGATCAAACGCGTTTCCGAATGTCACTTTGACCGGAAATGACCTTGCGATTTCTTCAACGTCGAAATGTACGTCGATAGTCGCCATCTTTGCAACCTTGATGAATGATACTTGATGTGAAGTCCCTCCGGCTCAACCTTCCAATTAGCTCCACGATCGTGTTTATCGGAATTATGACAGGTGACGCATGATGGCTATTGTCTATTATTTTACTTCCTTCACAGTGACATTAAAGTGAAGTGTGAAGTTTTTACACATGTGTGACAGAGTCCATAAAATATTCATCATTCGCGAAACTTTTAGCTTCAAGATATATATACATGATTATCCGTGCTACCAAGTGTGTGCAGCGCAGACAAACAGTCGCCATTTTGGAGAACGTTCGTTCTTTTTCCGCTAGGCGTTATATACGTTTATTTTTATGTGTGGGTCAGCATTGCTGTGATAGTGGAGCCCTCGATCAAGATTTTCCACGAAAGTTTCTTCTCCCTCTCTATCTCTCCCTCTCCCTCTCTCTCTCTCTCTCTCTCTCTCTCTCTCTCTCTCTCTCTCTCTCTCTCTCTCTCTCTCTCTGAAATTGTTATTTTGTAAACTATTTTTGCTTCAGATGTTTGGCACGATGGGAATGTGCACACGTGATAAACTGTTAGATTTTCTGTGTAGCTTATAGCTACCTAGATAGCTTATTCCGAACAATAGTATCATATTCGTAATTGTGCTATTTCAATGCTATGATACTCAAGTTGTTCAAGAAAAATGACATTAAAACTTACGAGCTTATGAAAATTGATGTTTATTAATTGAGTTAATACGTTTCCATGCACTTATTAGTGACTATCTAAATTATCTATATTATCTAAAGCAGGCAATTGAATATTATTTTTTTCATAATTAATAAAATAATAATTTTATTCCATTTTTAAATGATTGACTTTGCAATCTAATCAATTGCGGTAGCTCAGAAACAGATGCTTCTATAGAATTGGCCGTGTAATTTGATGGAATAGAAACAATCGACTACTAGTAGACGATTTTTAATTACTAGTTGTCGCGACTGCGAAAAGAATTTGCTATCCTCTATGGCTTCTTCGTCTTCAATGTGTAGCGCCTCCCCGAATGGATTCTTTTCGAGTTTCATGCCGGGGGCAGGAGCATCACTGTCCTGGAAGATTTATATCCTTAGAAGTTACGTCCTCACGGGGGTGTTCGCTCTGTGCTCACACTTCGTTTCTTTGTTGATTATTTAGCCGTAAGCGTCTATCTGCCGTACGCAAGAATTTCGGGTACCAGTCGGCCAAGGGTATCGCAATAAGAAAGAACGAAGCCTCCAAGGCATGTCGATGATCTTTATAGCCTTTGAGGCGATCTAAATGACGTAACGTTGTTAGAACTTATCTGATCTAGAGCTGGATGCTATTAAAAACCTTGATGCTACGTGGAGGGCATTCTTTGCTTCTTCGGTCATCGAGATGAAATCGAGAATGCGTAAGGTCGATCGAGCAACCTAGATGTTGATCACGACGCAAAAACATGGATGAACACGAGCGTTCTAACGAGATTTATTTCGCCGATGGTGAAATCGCCTCGACAGAATTATCCATAAGTGTTAAAGTTAAATGCCGGTATTATATCAACACTAAAATAATGTAAGTACCATAGGCAACATTTACAAGAGTCCCTGTTTACTTGGCTTATGGGTTGTTAATGGTTACCTAAAGACGCTACTCATTGTTTATCGGTAATTTCAGAAAGTGTACAAGTCAGCGTTTAAACGTCAGTTTATGAAATCAGATAACTTGGAGATATGCATATTATAAACGCATTATTTCCTACTGTATATTATACTCCATAATAATACATAGTTTGTTAAGTTTTGAATATATTGTTTTAAATAAATTGTTTTAATACCAAATATTAAAAGAGCTATTTGAGTGATAGTTTGTTCATTGAATTTTTATGTCACGCATTATATCGTAAATATATGTATTTGATTTATAATTTTACACATCATTTATAAGTGGCTCATAAATCGGTAGCTTTAAATTAAATACTGAAATAATTTTTAAAACTAAAAAATATTACAATGAAAACATTATTTGCGGCATTAATTATCGCTGAAATGACATAAATCGTCTCGTGAATCATTAATATCGCAATCTTTGCCTTTACACGTATGCTTCTTATAATTATTTTGACTTTTTTTTAAGTTAGTTTAGCAAAAAATGTCACATCTTTTCTCGAATTTTAAAAGTTTATAAAATAGTATCATTTCACAAAAGATTACGTTTGCAACTTGACTATATTATTCATGACAAGTGTATCTTCTCTCTTGGCGTGCGACCTGCACTTTTTAACGTAAAATGGACAAGATCGGCGGATCAGTCGCGTTCATCATTAATGCCGAGGGTATCTATCGCTCCCGGGCTTGGTGGACCAACGTCGAAAAAGGGGGAGAAGAAGGCAATAAAACCGCAAGGGCGAAAAGGACGGAGGTAAATAACGGTGGAGGAGGCGTGGTTGGCGCGATGCGGCGCCCTCAAAGCACGGTCGTTCCTCGAGGATACATCCTTTAAGAGCTCGAGGTACGGCGACCGACGAAACTGGGAGCCCCGGAGATAAGATCCTTCTAGTTATCGAACGGACTCCCGTTCTCGATCAATGTACCGAAACCCGTTCACGGATTTCGACAGAGCCGCGGGCGAGCCGATCTACCTCCCGATTTCATCTTGCGCCCGAGACACTCCAGCCTTGAACTACCACAAGGACGCTTAATCGCGATCTCGACCATTCGGATGTCCTTGATTGATTTTAAGAAGTCCTCTACCGATTCAACTCGCCGCGCGAGATCACCGTCGGCGGTTTCTTCCGCAAAGCACGCGGCTACCCGTCGCAATGCTCGTTTGTCTTTCCGACGGCAAGAATGTTAGCACCTGCTACCACTCATTGGTCATCATGACCAATTTTTTAGTACTTTTGCGTGAATTGAATCTGATTGGAATGTAATATGTGTTGAAAACAATTTGCACTTTTTTTTCTTTATCGAATGCCTAAAATTATGCGAAACATCTATTAGATATTTTGATACAGAACTTGGTGCTTACTATTGGTCTCAAATGAAATGACGAACAAAATCGAATTATTTGATTCAGAAAGTAATGATGAAGACAAAGGATGCGCGACATCCACTCACGTCCCGTTTCCTCGAAAATAAGACAAAATACATCCGGCGGATAGCAGAAATGATCGAAACACGCCTAAAGCCCCGGGCGTCAAATGGATACCTTCGACCCGAGCCGAGGATCACTTTAACGATGATACGATGAACCCGCGGTCACAGAAACAAAGACTGAGACGTAAGAATGAAGGAATATGCGTCGTTTAAGGTGGTAATTACACCCTCTTTTTATATCTCACAGCCGTGCGGCAGATGCGGCTAATGATAGCCCGAATGTGCCGATGTGTCTCACGGCAGGAGACGCGACCCGATTCCTCGGATTCTGGCGCCGTTGATCATCAGACATTACGACCGGCTACCAATCGGAATCGTCGGGATATCGCGTGTGTTCCGATGACGGAAACCTTTACATGTGAAGAAATTGCCGCCGAGTTTGAAGAATTGAAGCCTCCAAATTGATGGCTTTGGAGATTTTCTGTTGAATCTTCCGCATATCTTGCGACGCGTGGACGCGCATCGCGATAATAATAAGTAGTCATCTATAATTCGTGACTATTAGTTCAAAAAAATATCTACAAAATCATCTCAGAACTTCCTGTAACGGATTTCGAAATAAACGGATCTTTCTCGCGTGTCGGTTTCACGCGTCGTTTCCAGGTGTTCCAACAGTTTTGGGATACGATTGCGATATTTAATGAAATGATTACTAGGTTTTTAAATACTTATTTCTCTGTTGTTTTATACCATCCTATTTTTTTTTATATTTATAAGTTTATTTATAGTATACATGTATTATATATGTGAATTTTTATCTCTTTCTTTCTTCTTCTATGTCTGTTTCTCTCTCTCTCTCTCTCTCTCTCTCTCTCTCTCTCTCTCTTTTTCTCTCTCGATCTATTTCATTTAACGATTACTGTTGCGCAAAGAATCATTTTTCCATTTATAATTATTAATTCTGCGGAAGCAGCAATTTTGAAATACTCAGGAAGATATAGAATTGCTAAACTTGGATGGAAAATAGGGGAAAGAAATTCCGTTGAGTGGAATTACAATAATTATAAATGATAACGAAGTATTAAATTCTCTGTCTATTGTTCATGATAAGAAACACGATCCCGCACATAGTAGCTACATCGATTTATCTGGGTAACATCAGGAAAGAAACGAAGCGGCGTTTCGGAACATGCGTTTCACGCGAGCCGCAAAATTCCGAGAAAGCTATAGTATTGCGTGAAAAACTCTGGAATCCTACGAAATTCGTTTCTACGTCTCTATTACATGGGAGATTCTATCTATATGCAGATTCCAACCGTGTTTTGTCGTTCTTCGTGAAATTAAATTTGTTCTTTTGTACGCGGTTTCACCGTGACGAAGTTTGTGTCCACGAGCGAAGAAGCGAAGGCCTGGTCTTGACCCGCCCCACGCCTTCAGCAGCCTCTAATTACCAAAAATTTTATGAGCCGCACTATGGGTTCTGTCATTTGTTTGCTCAAGCACGCCGGAAGTTCAAGCTAATTGATTATCTGCTAATTTGTAACGTTGTCTGCTTAGAAGACATGGTTCTTTGATGCCACTTTCTCTCTTTTCCAATGTCGTATACATGGATTTATTTCAAATGATTATTAATGATAAAACTGTAACGCACACACCATAAAAATTATTTTTATTTATTTCATAAGATAACGAATATATTTATCAAATTTTATTTTTACACACAACTCGTTTTTCATTTTTTTAAAGATAACAATTAAAAATTCGGTAAAAATTTAAAAAGTTTTATGTCCAAGTTTAATTTTGAATTGTGAATTATATTCCTGCCGCGCAACGTTTATGGAAATTTACCGATGTAAGTGCGTAATAATATGTACGTAAATACACCATCGCGATTGATGGAACTTCCATGAGAAACAACTTTTGTACATCGCGATCCGAACAATGCATACGCGTGTTTTCAGACGCTCGACACGCGATCAATGATTGAGGCTAGGTATAGGCCAGGTGAATATACAGCTGTTCCGTCCATGAATTTCTAATGCTTCAAAAATCGCGGCTTACTTGCATGAATAATAAACGCCCGTGCGAAGTGTTCGTGTACAAGAGAGGGTCGATTGGCCTTTTTTCGTTGAGATTTTCGAAGTTTGATAACTAAATAAACGATAATAAATATGATACATTAATCGATAATCATATATGGATTTCTTAATTTCATAATGAATTAAAAGCAAAATGTGTTTGTATTGTAAAATAATCGCAAATAATAATTTAAAACGATGAATATTTATGACAAGTTTCCCATTAATTTATTTATGTACAAACATTTAAACTGAAATCAAAAATGCATGACTCTCATTGACAAGAAAAATAGAAGTCATATTTACCCTTTGTCTCGTTAGCGCATTGGATAATTGTATCAAACTCGATCTGATAAGGATAACGTAATTTGAGGTCGTTGACTGTGTATCTCTACAGGGCCCACGGTTTTACGATGCTGAGATTTATTTGTCATTATGCTGGTTATTTTTACCTCCGCATTGTCTTTAACCGTGAGAAAACAAAAATAATGCGTTAGATTTAGATAAAATTTGCCCTCAGGAAACGTGATTGAATATCGTTAACGATTAAATAATTATTACTTTTAAATCATTAATTATTTGCATGTTTAAATTTGAATATTTAAATGCATTAAACTTATAATATGTTAATATTCTTTTTTTAACAAGTACGATTTATAAAAGACTTGTTTAATTACATGCCTTTAAAAGTGTCTTGTTTCTAAAAATATGTAAAAATGATTTTATATAATTTGAGATAGAATGAAGTAATTTTAAATAGATATATATATATATATATATATTTGTGTTAAAAAGATATATATTGAATTAAAAAATAAAATTAATAATTATTGTCTGAAAAAAAATATTATTTGATAATGTATGCAAAAGAGTCAGAGCAAAAAAGAGACAAGGTAAAGACTAGATAAAGTAAATAAATCATATATTCTTAAGATATTTTAAATTGCGGATTTTTTCAAGTTATTCGATTCATTAAGAAAACGAACGTATCTCATTTAAATTTATTTGGCACGATATACTAATTACTTATTATGAATCATAGGCTTTTTTACTAATAGAAGAATTTTTTTATAGTTTTCTATGGAAATGCGCTCTCAATGACATTTTTCAAAACAGATTCTCATGAATAGAATTTCTTTTTGCATATTCGCCATTCCTCTCATCCTTCTTTTCTATTATTCTATTTTTTTGTATTTTTCTCGTAATAGTATTTATAAAAAGAAAAATTAGTCAATTTTATTTATAATATATTAAAGAATATTTTTAAAAACATATAAAAAACTCGATAATACTTTGTTCGCATTATTTTTGTTATATTGAATTACGATTATCTTGTCGTAGTAATATTTTTTTTGCAATTTTATTACATATAGTCTTATATGTATACATTATTATCAAAGAGAGATTTAATTATTTGTATATTAATGAAGAAATTATGCATTTATATGCAATTTTATTGAAAATTGGTTGAGCGGCAAGTGATATTGTTGTTGTATCTATATGATTATTATGTCTTATACGTACTATCTATGCAAATCATCAGTAATACGCAAAACATCTTATTACTATATTGCTATATAATATATAATTTATTCCTTACTGGTTATCTAATAATTTACTATTTTCATCGTACCATGTTCTATACTTTGACTTAAATAAAATAAAGCAGCATCGTAACGACGCGACGCAACAAGCGATCGCATGTTTAAAAGAATGTCGCGTAGTGTGTACAACACATTTTTCGAGATCATCTCGTCTGCCTTTTGGGGTCAGAGGCAGCGTTCCGTCGCGGATTGCAGGATCAGCTCGACGCTGACCCACTACGCGGTCCCGAGCTGCGTAATAACACGGCAGCACGAAACAAACCAACGAATTAGGTACTATCGGGTTCTGCGAAAGCGGTCGACAGACGGACGTTACCAGGACGAACGAATGAACCAAGTGAACGAGCGAACGAACAGACGGACGAACAGACAGTTAGTACGAGAGGGCCGAAGTAAGTCGAGCGGAGCGAGGAAGAGACTACGAGCGAGACCTCGAAAGGGCCTGGCCTCGTGCAATTACGGGGCCTCGGCAACCCCGGCATTATCCCCAATTATCCGCATGCGTTTTCAAGTTAGGCTTTCGGATCCCCTCGGGGGCCGGGGGCCGGGGCCCGCGCGAGAGCCACCGCGAGGCATCGCGACCCAAACGTCCATACAAGCCTCGGAGATACGGAGCACGGAAGGAGGAGAAGATGCAGAGAGAGAGAGAGAAGGATAAAGAGAAGAAAAGAGAGCGAGAAAGAGAAACTTGGAGCACCGACGATCCATTATGTGGCGTCTGCCGTCAGACACGGATCGATTTCACCGTTTTGGAGCGGTGTCTGCTCTTGCTGCGACCGCAAAAGCTGCACGATCAGAACGGTCGCATGCCTTGCGGCGACCATCACGAGGCGAGCATCTCGAGATATGACCATTTCAAAATATCTGAATCAACATCTTAAATATATATACGGTAAAAGGTTTGAAATTTCTTGCAACGCGATGAAAAATATTTCATGGTATCGGAAATATTTAAATAAATAAAAAATTATTTATTAAATAATATCTCAAGGAATAAGATATGTCGCTAGCTTTAATAGTTTTATATTTTTTAGACAAGCTATACAATCTCAAGAGTAAGTTTGACAACATTCACATTCATATCTAACATTTTACTTAATGATAAATCCTACATATACTTTATTTTATTATTGTTACCTTTTATATTTGTATAAAGGTTTTTCTATTTGAAAAAAAAGAGCACGTTTATCAAATTGACCAGACGTCTACGAAATTTTACCTAATATTACAGAGAACGCGTGATCAGAAATATACCCCTCAGTCAAGCGTGCAGTAAATCGAAATGCCTACTATGCCGATCTATTACGTGACATCAGACCCGAATCGATATCGATTGTTTGAACCTGCGGGCTCTTAACCGCAAGGTATGCGACCGATTCGTCGCGAGGAGCTGATGCAGAGCTATTTTGACGTCCGCGCATCGAATGCCTCCGGTGTAATCGTGAGGGAAGGACGAGCCGAGGAAGGTCGAATGGTCGATTACGTGGCCGCCAGGTGAAAACCGTTACCGATCTACGAAGAGTGGTTTTGATGGAAGTAATGTAGTACATCGATTATTGTACTTTCTGTAGATCAACGATCAAATGCCGTGAACGTAAAACGCGAAAAGATAAATGAAACGATATTCAAAACGGTGATAACGGACAAAGTTAAGCAGGAGTTGCCTTTGATTGCAATTTATTGCAACAATATTCTAATGGAAAGGCTATAAAGTACGATCAAGTATGCCTCGAAGACGATTTCGAAGACGATTTCGAAGGCAACAGGATCAACAAGAAAGACACAAATAAAGGATGACGAATATACCAATGGAAGCGAACGGGCTGCAAATGCATTTTTGTGGTCGCGCGCTCCTTTTTAAAACCTAAATGCGATGTTTACATCGAGAAAGCTTCATTGTGACCGCATAAAGTCTCGCCTCGACGACGCCGGAGGATGAGATAGAGAAGATAGAGTGAAAGAAGGCATTCCATGTAAACCGTTATGATGACACAGCGTTAATAGAAGATTGTTTATCGCGCATTTTTCGTTACCGTTATTTTCTCACGAATATTCATAATTACTGTGCTCATTTTGTCGTCTAATATCCACCGAGACACTGAATTTGTATGTATGCTGTGAGAAATGACCGAAAACCCATCATAAGATTGGAAAAATATTTAAATAATTACCATAGTGAAATGATTAATCGTAGCTAATTACTTGTGAATAAAAATCATTTACTGATGTATCTAATTAAACATTCAAAAGCTTGCGGATATATATTAAAGATTTTTAAAACAATTTTTAATTCGCTTACATTATCGGGAGCAAAACTCAAGCGCTATTGTATCAAGATTTCACTAAACATAACATTAAATGCAGTTTATGAAATCTGTAACCGGAATAAGAAACCGCTAAACGATGCCAAACACAAGACTTTGATAAGGATTTCATACTTAACTGCCTCTCTCATGCATGAATCGTAACAACTAAAAGGCGGCCAAGAAATCTTACACGCTTATGTGTGATTAAGTATAACCGACGCGCGCGAGATACCTGATATTAGCCGATTCATCTGAGCGAAAACGAAACCGAGCAACATATTCGTAATTGCGACGACTAGCCGGTCAACTAACCATCGTATAGCTTACCGTGTTCCGACAGTAACTTCCTAGCCGCCTGAAAAGGGTGTAATTCGCCGCGCGGTATCTCGTAAGCTTTCGTCAATCGGCGGAGATCTACGCCGTTGATCTAAGCCGCTCAATCACGGGAGGGTAGGGCCAGGTGTGGGCACTTGAAAACCGAGCACTTTGAAGAACTCTCGGGCGAACTTCCCCGGGATAGCTGGCGTGCCACGAAAGATTTACAGTCTCCGCACCGGAAAGGGTACCGAGAGGGCGGTCGGTGGAAGAATGGTTTCCGGTGGCGGTAGCTCATACAGCCCAGACATTGCACATGCATACATTCAAATCAGAAGACCGATACGCATGCCAACGCCTGCAAAACTAATGTCGAATTGGCCAGTAGATACGCTCTCGTATCCCAGCAGAGATTTGTAATCTAAAAGATTTCTCATCGCCGTACTTGTGTCAAGAATGCTTCAATTGTGCGGTGAAACTCTTCCCTGGAATGTATGCTAAGGTAGTTTTTAATCGAAGAGAGAGAATGCCAAGCTTCTCCATCCGTCGCAAGTTACCGTATATGTTGTCGTATGTTGGATATGCTTCTACTCTTTCAACGATTTTATTATGCCGAGTTAGTTCAGCCGGAAGCATTTACGAGAAAATGTAAAGAAGATCGATTTGATTTGAAATGTCGCCAAAGTATACCCTAGAGCAAATACAAAACCATAATCTTAAGCGAATCATTTCATCGTAATTACGTCGAATTGAGCGAATGCGACTTTATATGCTTGTAATTTTTGTTACAAATTCTTCGCATAGAGGTATGCGAGTAGTGAATTATTTAATAATTTCCTGAGAAAAGGTTATTATATACCCCTTTTACCTCCACCATATGCCATACTTTTCATTATTTTTCTTCTGTCACAACTATTTTCCGACATAGTACGAATGATATCAACTACCAACATTATTAATCGAACTTCGACATTACAACAGCGACGATTATTGTTACTCTTGAAGCGTACGGTCTGTTTACGCCGGCGATTACACGCGAGGCTAGAAGTTAAAGTGTTAAAGGGATTCCAGCTTTTGTCCGTTCCGCGTTCGGGCGTAAACCACGTGTCGGTTACGGTCGAGCCTGCTATTTCCCGACGGACGATCCCTTCAATCAGGAATTACGTGCAGCATGGCGTCGTGCGCGGCCGGCGCAACTCTTACGCGGCTTACACCTTTCGAGCACAATTTTCATAATGATATGCGAAAGCGAGAAGGATCGAGTCGCGCTGCACGGCTCCACCTGACACATAGAATGAACCGCGGCAGATGACGACCGATCCCTGTGCTTCCGAGACCGATATTCTTCGGGGATAATGAGCGCCGAACCGCCTACCATCGTGTCAACCGCGTGCGCGTGACATTGACATTGTATTCTGTCCTGTTCGCCGCTGCCAAAAGTCGAGCGACGCGCTCGTTAAAAAAAAAAAAAAAGAAGGGGAAGCCCGACGTAGCAAGGTGCAACGAACTCGGCCGGCCGGCCAAATTGCTACCTTCTTCAGCACACCCTCCTTATTACGGCTCTAGTTCCGTCGTGGAAAATCACTTTGAGGGAGTTTCCGACGAAGTTGGGGATTTAAGGAGCGGCAACTATAATTGGATAGATGTACACGCGGACAATGCACTCGTGTGGTCAGAGAAAACGCTTCGGGAATTGTTTGAAATACATAAATTTTTACTCGAATTACTTCTCGAGTTTTGCAATAAACAAATTTTGCGTTTTTATTTTAATTTTAATTATTTATTATATGCTTAAAAAAAGACTATTTTATATTATTACTTGATCGCTAAATGTGTAAAAAGAAACAGTAAATTTTTAATTCTTTATCAATGTCCAAAGTTTCCATTGCATGTTACTATCTTGCGTATTATAATATTGCTCGACAAAAACAACTAGTTAAATAAAAAATAATCCATATATCTAATTACTGTTCAATGAATTATTTCTATTACTTTTTTTATATTGTGTAATATTTATCTTGATATTATCTGTTATTGGATTGAAGATATTGCGTAAATCTTGTAATAAAATGGGGTATATGCCGATGAAATATCAAACTGGCGACTTTTCTCTATCTACCGCAAAACTAGCGGCCTTGATCGTTCTCCACGTAGGAAGTTCATGACCATGATTCAGGAAGATTGCATCCGAGTCCGCTTGCGCGGACTCGGCCGGAACACAGTGGAATTCTCACGCGAGTTTCCGCGTACAGGCGTATTCGCGCGTTCCTCGCATCACGAGCTCTTGGCATCGCTTCTCTTGCCGCGCGTGCAGCTTTCGAAATATCGTGGCTCGCTCCGCTCTATGGTTCGGTGCCTATCAATCACTTGGTGCATGGTCCGACAATAAGACTCCACGAAAGAGGGAGCTATTATCCTGCCAGACTCTGGTGATGCACGACCTCCAGGGTCCGACGCTGGACCTGAAGCCCTCGCCGAACACGATCGTGAGCAGCACGAAAATTTCGTAACGTTTTGCGAAATGGCAAGAGCGAAATTCCATCTGAAATTCCACATTTCACGTATCTTGATGCTAGAGTAGGTAACAGGAAGTTTGTTATATATTTAATTTTGAAGTTTTAGAAATTTAATGTGAATATTAATCATTAAAATATTTAACACTAAAAATAAAAAAAATTGTGAATCAAAATTCCGTCCTATATAATCAAACTTTTATTATAATGAAATTAAATCCTTGTTTATTGAAAAGTATGAAAATGACAGGAAATACTATATTCTTTTATATACTCTACATGGCTTGGAAAATTTTTCTTAAAAAAATCTTCAAATACGTACGTTGTTACCAAGTATATCGTAGAAATTCTTCTAAAATAAGCGGGGTAATATCAGTAAGAAGTACATGTCGGAGCCGAAGGAAGAGAATTATGATGGTGCGAGCCCCCAGGAAGCCTTACGTCCGTATTAAATCTCAGGCAAGAGCACGATGGCATAATGAAAAATCCGACAGTAGACATAAGTCAGGGCCGTCGCGAGGAAGAGCGATCGGGCTCGTTCTCCTCGTGAATATTCATCGATCTCTGCTTCGTCGTACAATGGCAGGGCTGAGAATGGCGAGGAGAGAACGAGATTCCGCGCTATTGATGCGAAAAAAAACTTTAGTAACGATTTTCTACTTGTATAACGTGCTCCGATCTTCGTGGAACCTGTTAAAATTTAGATCGATTAATATACGTTATATATTTCTCTACTTAAATATTTTAGAGAATATTAACTACTTTTACTTTTTAAGAATCTATCCCATCATCAACTGGTCCCGATTCACATTTATATATTTTTTTTCATTTTTTCATTTTATTTTAATTTTTTGCATACAATTTAGATGTCTATAAATATTTTATTATCTTGTACGTAAATATCTGATTCAATTATTTTATGTAAATGTTCTAAGATATAGAAAACTTTTTGAAGAATTCTCAAGATTTCCAATATCCTAAATGCGATTCGAGATGTTCACCATCTTTGGATTGCGTGTCAGGCTAACATTCATGTATCCTTGAGGAAGGAAAAACTCGTTATACATTATATGTATATTGATGTGCGTGCAGTTGAGAGTGCACACAATGCCAATACGATCTATCTTGCATATGCATACTATGTGTTCGCCGACGGCATAAATCGTCATGAATGCAAGTGTAATACATATAGCAAAAGCTAAAAATTCTATTTGCTGGGAATTTATGAATTATATAATACGTCATTCCTAAAGATAATTTTTTCTCAATGACATTTATTTCATTATTTTCATTAAATTCTTAGAATTTGGCATGTCTTGGAAAATTATTTCTCAATTCTTCATGATGACATCTAATCACATTTCTTATAAAATCATTATTGTATTTATGTAAGTTCTCTACTTGATTGACTATATAAAGTATATCGGATTTGTTGCACTAATAATTTTTGATTACTTATAGGCAATGAAAAATTTATTTGAATTTGAAAGAACATATATTTTATCTCAAGAAAATTTCAATTACAAAATAGATATAAAAATTTAAAGTTAACAAACAATTAAGATAATTTTATGCTAGCCAAAAATAAAGCGCACCAGCACTGCAAAATACATTACCTCGTGCAATATTGTACGTAAATTTATGAAATAATAAATTTTTGGAGCAAAAAAGTGATGAGAAAAAATCGCGCCTAGGGGTTTTCTTGCATTTCTCTCTGCTCTTAGTCGCGGGGTGCAGTTGCTTTCGAAATGACATGCAAATGCAATGGGTATCCAAGGCGAGTCTGGTTTTTCAGGGCGTTACTCTCAGAAATTCTGGTCGGTTGGTTGGTCGATGCAGAACGTCGAGGGCGGTACATCTGTCGGCGGAAGATTTATATCCCGAGGCCGAGGTTGTGCTTCTACCCATTCCCAACTCGCGACCGTGCTAGGCACGCAGGCAAAAAGCAACTTTGTATCGGAATTCACGAATCAGCGACGCCTCAAAATTCATTTCTTATATCACGCAATGGATTAAAATATTCATTTCTGATTTACGTACATCAGCATATGCAACTAAGTTTAGGTTGAGAATAAAGCTAAAAATATGAACCAGAAGGAATTGCATATTTACTTGCATGTATGCACATCGTGAATGTTTTTGGCGATTAAGCAAAGAGAGAGAGAGAGAGAGAGAGAGAGAGAGAGAGAGAGAGAGAGAGAGAGAAATCTATGAAAACGTCTTAACAAATTGACTGACAATTTTTTTCCTCTGATAATCCCAGAAAAATAATCAACTCGCACTTAATTAATGAAATATTTATGGCTATCATTTTGCGTGAGGTGCGACTCTCGCATTTTAATATGTGTGGAGGACGTGATAACTGCAATTGTTGCAATTATGTATCAAATACTGATACACTACTGCAAAGTTAAATATTGTTTATGACTTCGATATGATAAACTTGTGTTAAACTACAAAAATAAATAAGTGAGAAAATTGAAATATATTAATCGTGTTGAATTAATTATTGATATATATTATTACACTAAAAACAAATATTTTATAATGTACAATAAATAAATTAAAAATGCAAAAATATGTAATTAAAAAAACTGTAATAATAATTATAATCTAAATAGAGAAGCGGGGGTGGAAATCCAATGATCTCGCTGATTCTTGTGGTACGAATACCAGACATTAACGTTCACCACGACGAGGCTCAAAATAGAGGATTCCGACTTGGCGAGAAAACGATGCGATGCGGCGCGATTATAACTCGGCCGCAAGGCTCCGTCGGGTCTATCAAAACCCGCTCAGCCATACATCAATGCCATCTATACATATAATTTCGATGTCGACTGGGCTCTTGGTTTTATTTGCCACGTGTAAAAGCGAAGGCGTACGCGCCGCAATGCGAGATTTGATGTTAGGCAGACGCAACGCCGCACTTCGTTCCATTTTTTATACGTCGATCCAGACCTTTCGTGATGTTTCATATGGATGCAAGGTGGCATGGTAAAAAGAAAAATATATTTGTAACTAATAATTATTGTGCAAAAATCGACGCAAGATATAGATCACTGCAAGAATCGAGACGAAAGAAACTAATAGCCGTACATAAAGTTGTACGATTATTTTTCTTGAGAGGATACATATATATAATAATTGGTATATTAACATGGAAACTTGTCGTTTTATCGAGAGGCTTTATTACTGTTTAACAATAATTTTGATATTTGACAATCTGATTAGCTAGAAAATGGTACTAAATATTAACTAAATATAAAACATATATAGAATACGATCAAAGAAAATAGAGCATTATTAGTTAAATGGTATGCTATTATTCGAAGGTAATATGATTTAATAGCCCTGTAATTTTGATCACTCAACTGTCATCAGGTTACAGATATCTAAGCATAATATCAATTCACGTCCTCATTGTGTGATTATGATTCTGATTAACATATCTAGATATGAATAATTTAGTTTTCACGCTATTTTTATTTTTTGGTAACATCAATTAGTGCCCGATTTTATATATATATATCTGACGTTTCACAAACACTGTGATTTCTTCGTCCAAAGCTCATAGATTTTTAAACAGACTTTTATAAAATTTTTAAATTTGCAAATACGTATTCAGTGCATTCTTCCCAGCCATTTTGCTCGAAAGAGATCGCGAAGGACCCGCGCGGGCGAGAAAGCCCATACACCACGCGCTCTTTTTGCGCCGAGATCGGTAATAACCCAATAAATCAGAGTACCCCAGCCAGTGCAATTACGTTCCGTGGCTGAGAAACTCGCAGAACCCAACCCCTCTCGTAAATATTGCCCTCTGCGCACCTCAACGCAGCATCCTCGCCGGGTCCGCCGCCGTTTCTTCCTCTCTCGCTGCTTCCTCTTCTTTTCTTTTTTCGATGGTCTCACGACCCCGCTGCAACTAGAAGATCCTCCTCGTGTGCACCGCACGCCGGGGTTGTCGATGATACTCGTGCCTCATCCCCCTCGCGAGCATCCTGCTTGTGTTCTTTTATTACCCGCCCGCCGTTCTTCCCGGACGTGGACACCATAGCGCAACCATGGGAACCGTCCTGGCATGGAGCGTTCGAAATCCTTTCAAGAGGGGAGAGGAGAGTTTAATTGCCACTGTGCGATCTGTTAATTCGCGAGTGTCAGCTTGAGAAAGCGAGCTGAGAAGCGAGAGGGAGGATTTATCTCTCCACCGTCGACAGCATCGATGCGAAGAGTGCGTGTTTGCGAAAATATGGGGGTCGAAACGCGACGGACAAGAATGCGTCTAGGTCGTGGAAAAGGGAACGAAACAGAGGAGACTGAAATTCCTTCATAAAATGTTGAACAAAAGAGTGCATAGATTTACTTAAGGATAAATCAGTATCTTTCACATTGAATAAATTAACAAAATGTTACACAAACGAGTATAACAAAATATATGCTAAATTAATAATAATATATTTAATGTTCTTAATGTATATTTTATATTAGAAATATTATTAATATATAAAAAGTATGGTTGCTATGAGTTAAACACTTGAAATATATCTGTCCCTGTCTTCCCCTCACAAAAACGCTGATGAATATTTGCCCGATTATTTTTCAGGGTGGCGAAGAGAAAAAGGAGCTACCATAACGTTTTTCGAAAATTGTCGTCGGCATGCGATGTCATGCACGCTCCGCACATGACGTACGACAGGTATGCCATCACAGAAGGACGCAATTCTATCAATTTCGTTATTCTTGAAGGGGTAGAAGATGCGAATTTTTTTAACAGCCGGTTCGCGCCATTACGCCAATAATATATCGTCGTTGGACAATGCAATGATCCGTTTGTTGAAGCATTAAATAGAGAAACATCAAACGTAAAAATGATACAAGGCAAATTATACATCGCGCTGAAACCTGCACAAAAAAAAAAAAAAAAAAAAAAAAAAAAGTCGACTAAATGTCACGAATAATACATTCGAAGCAGCCTGTGTGCGTTATTGCATCCGATAATTATTGAGAGAACCGCGCGCTGTGACATACACACGCGATAGTAAATAACGTTATGTGACAGTTCCAACTTGTAGTACACAACGAGAATTGACACTGAATATCAAAAGACTCGCAGAATTTTTTAACTTTGCCAAATTAGTTGCTTTGTTTCACCGCCTCTATGCTTAGTGAGACGATAGAGAGGTATCATATTCATAGGTATATATTATATTCATTTGTTTGATAAATGTCATGAACTTTTGCAATTGTAATTCTTCTTAGATGGTATTACGCAAACGATTTGTAATAGAAACTCTGATGATTATTGATGGAAAGAAAGTAACATTATTGTTATACACTTCTATGATAATTGTCCAATTGTTTCCAAGAAACGCCTTGGTATCGTTGCTAAAATTTATATACAATATCAACCTCAGAGAGATTGTAACACTGCGTGTCATTCATTTTAAGCATATCTTGTCGCTGTCATTAGTACGATACAAAAGATACAGACATTTTACTTTACTTTATGAAATAAAAATAAGTTCGCTCGCTTTGAGTAACCGCTAAGACAATATTGAACAACAATAATGGTTTTCCGAAGCATCTTAGCTGCCGTCGGCATTTTAGAATTAGGTGATAAATCTCGAGACGAATAGGCTTTTAGAAGGCCTAGCCGTTAGAAAAGAAGCAAGTAGAAAATGCGAAAATGAGAGAACACGCTGCCAATAGATTTACGAGGCCATCCGTCTTCGTAGTACGCACTTGATGCTCACACTCGCGATAAAGCGCAGCTCATCTACGCCGTATATATGTTTGTGCACGCGGCACATACACATATGTATGTACGATTCTAGAGGAATGGTTCGTTATTATAACCTACGAGGCGTAATTGTTTCCAAGGAACCGACGTGGAGAAGACCTTGCCTGAGAACCTAGAAGTATTGGTAGTGTTCTACAGGGCGTTTCAGCGATAGTGCTATTAGTCACGACCACCTCGCTCGATCCCAATCGCGGTAACACATGAGAGAACTACGTGTTAGAATTTGCATTGGTATAATCGAATCTAAACTGCTAGTTTCGTGTAAGAAGAAAATTCGTCCGCCCTGAAGGAAAAAAGAATAATTTCAGAAATATATATTTACAAAAAAGTTAAATTAAAAATTCACAGCTTTAACTAGTTTTTATTAAATTTAAAGCTATCTCTTAAAATTCTTGAAATCATGAAGAACAGTGTTATAAGAAAATTGTGGATTAGAAAAACAGATTAAAGTAACTACTTAACTACTTATTTATCTCGGCGTTTATCCAATTTATCACAACGAGGAAGTATGCTAATACAAGCTAATAAAGTTGTAACTGCAAACTGCGATAACGCAG
Organism: Anoplolepis gracilipes; assembly: GCF_047496725.1. Lineage (NCBI taxonomy): Eukaryota > Metazoa > Arthropoda > Insecta > Hymenoptera > Formicidae > Anoplolepis > Anoplolepis gracilipes. The sequence continues at coordinate 19,918,689 of NC_132970.1, read as the reverse complement.
TTCTGAATAGCGACAAGTATGCATAATATTTAACATAGTAGAATGATAACACACAGAAGCATGTAAATTTTTATAGAATTTTGTTAAATTTAAATTTGTGTGGAACAATAAGACAAATTTGTGACGACTATGACGGTACCGATACTGACGAGAGACCTTGCGTCGTGAAACTATCGTGATATTAGTTGGCTTCCGCGGGAAGCCCGAATGATAGTGCCACTAGTCACGACTATACCTCGGTCGATTGTAATCTAGCGAGTGCAAAGGAAGCGGTTGTATTTTTATCAGTCATCATGCAAAGTTGCCTTTTTTACAAATGTCGGAAACGTGTGATGGTTTATCGATGTCGACTTTATCCGAATCTCGTGTAGTAATAAGGCTAAAAATCGAACAAAATATAAGCAAACTGTGACTCTCGATTAAATTAGAAACACGCTACATTGAATGATGCGATGTTGATGTGTCTCATCAACTTTGTTTTCTGCTGAAAATAACGCAATAAATCAAGAGAGAGTTCTTTTTGAGTTGTAAAAAAAATCAACCGCGATTAATTATTATTTACTTTCAGATTTGTGTTCCTCGCGTAACGTAAACTACATATACAAGTCTTGCCGAGATGACCACAACTTGAAGATCATCCTTGAAGCTTATCTTGATAGTAATTACTGCATAATTAATCAGATAATATGCAAATTTCTCTGTAAGATCAAATGCTCAGCTGTTAATCAAACTCGATTACTGTTCGTCGTTTCCGTCACGAATAAAACGGAGGAAACAAAAACAAATGTAAAATATGATTATTAATTGTGTAATATTGCACTTTAAAAACATATACGTTATATACGTTCCAACTGTATACAATACATAATTATAATAAATACTAATGTATTTAATAGACAAAGCAGATATTAATAAAATTATACATTTATAAAAAAACTTTGCATTGTTTTACATTTAAAAAGATTTAAGATGAATATTCAATGAGTAAAATCATTCCACGAATTTTGGTTTTAGATAGTTGTTGATAATTATTTTCAAAAATACACAGTGTGTGTTGTAGGAATTGTTTTTCCTTTTCTGGTGCGCGAAATGTATGTATTCTTGCAGATGCAATCTTTTAACATCTTACGGTACAAAAATAAGCGCATGCCCGCTTATTTGCGCATAAAACTTTTGCACATTTCACAATGTTCTCGCGTGTTACAAGAAAATAGCGGAGATACGTGCGTCAGCGGGAAAAAAAATGATTTTTTAGAACGCGAACCCCGGAATGGCGCCGGCGGTCCGGTTTAATCTCGACACACCCATTACACACGGCGTACATATTACATCACGATCGCACTCGATAGCGAGCGTATCTATACGAGCCCTATCCCCCGTGCCTGCCTGCCTGCGATACGTGTAAGCCGCAATTAAAATTCAAGAAAAATTCTCGGAAACCTGTTCGAGACTGAGCGAAATATTTTGCTGCGGGGTGGTCACGCAGGAACGCAAGTCACGGATGATCTCGTTTAATTATCCAGCCCTTAAACGCGTTCCCTTTCAAAATTTTTATCGTCCGCCATATCGTCCGACATTCTTAACCAACCATCGCGGTGATCAATTATTTCGCGTAAAATTAGATATTTTTCGACACCTCGTTGGTGGTAGAAAGGCTCTTATATATTACTATTCCAACTATTTTTTTAAATATCCGGTTTATACGTATAAAAGCGACAACGTAAGCCTTAATTAAGATTCACAATGTATGTCGGATTTTACATTTATCGATATATTCCAGCCTTATCAGGGTTTAATTAAATGTCATACGCTGACATTTTAAGATTTTGTAATTTTATGGTAATTAATAATAAATATATGTATACAATTATATTTATATGCTTGTTTATGCTGAGGCATCTAATTAATTAATCAATCAATCTCATGCTTAACGTCGTTTATTAATTCTTAGTCCCATAATAATTTGATAAATGTAGCGATCATGACTATATATATAAACCAGTTATATACAACTCGCGCAATATTAGAAATGTTCCAAGCGTCCTGTTTTGCAGTTGTAATTTTCGCATCTAATCATACAATCAGTAATCGATAAGGTCGTCACACCACGCTAACTATATTCCAGGAAACAATATCATTTATTCTACTATTTCTTTTTACACCTCGCTGGTAAACTTTTTCTCTTTGTATTGCAACGTTTAAGCGACATCCGCGAGCAAGTCTATCGATTATGCGCGAATGTCGGCAAGAGGAAATTTCTTTGTGGAAATCATTTTCTAGCGTGAGTATCTTGATACTCGGAAAACGTTACACGGGTAAAAAAAAAAAAAAAAAAAGAAAAACATTGTGCCGTGGTGTACGTCCGTGTGTAGTAACTCACGGACTATTGTTGCGATTTCGTGAAATGGCGTGCACGCGGTTCGAAAGTGTGGTTACGAGAGATACGGTCTCGGAGAACCACCATTTTGAAAGATGCAGCATCCTGCAAGCCGTGCAACCCACGCAAACCCACGGCCGAAGACTCACACCACCGCAATCACCCACGTTCCAATCCCATTGGTCGAGGCGTCTTTACCCATAGAATACCGCAACACCAACAGGCCCAGATCATTGTCAGGTTTGTATAGGGTGTCCATGAATCTTAGGACGATAGAATATAATCCCGCCTACTACAAAGAAGTAAACAATTGCATTGTGTTTTGTATGTCTAATTATTATACAATTATTGAAATGACGATTTGGAATATCTACGTTTAATCGGCTTAGTTGTTAACAGCTTGATAAAAAAAAAGACTGATTGATCATTATGCTAATATCGCTTTGTATTTCATATAAATAAATAAATAAATAAATATAAACAAATTTTGTAATAGAATTTGTTTGAATTTTATATTTTAAAATATATTATTTTAGAGAGGTGTTAATTTCTATTTTTGACCATACAAGAAGCAAAATACTATAGAAAAAAAAAATCAGGATACTTTTTTTTATTAACTAGAGAAATTCATTTCAAACCCTTATGTTATTATAAACGAATACAAAGTATCATGGATTTTATTGTAAACAAAGTTGTCTCAATTTCACTTCTAACAAGCTAAGGCGTCACTTGCGAAAGTATGTTCGAGAGTCAAGTCAGAGGAACGGTATATCAAATTGAAGACAAAACACGTTTCGCCGAGTGAATAGGAAGGTGAGCCCCGGCGAGACCCGACACAAGAGTTTGCGGCTTCTCCTTCGCCGTTCGGATTACGGTGGGGATTAGGCTAGATCATCTCAGTGATGGTAAGTATAGGCTACATCAGCAGTTCTAGCCATCCCGCGGCCATACCAGGAGCATTCCTTCTACGAACACGTAAATCCGGCGCGTTCGCCGAGTGCGCCGAGCCACGCGATAATTCATGGGACTTTATGCGCACCTTGTGTAATGCCAGCTCCGACGGCTTTCTGCTTGGCCTTCGTAAGAAAAGAAAGAGGAAGATGGCAAAACTATGGATTATTGGCGACTCTTGTGACTGGTCGGACAAATGTGATTTTGCGGAGAGAGTTAAAAGAAAGAGTTGAAAAAAATTTACAGCTGAAAAGTAATATCTTAATTTGCATAATTATTTTTGTTTACTAAATCTCATCGAATTATATTCATTATTCAAGTAGATCCCGTGTATTATGTAAATTAGATTCGTGAAACATGTATGCTGCCTAAAATAATCCTAATTTATTTTTTAAACCGATGGAAAATCAGACAATTGTAAAAATTGTTCTATATTTTTACAAATTTCATATTTCTAGTTTAAATAACAGATACTCGGTTCAAAGCTCTGTTCTGTTCATTAAAGCTCATTGCACAAAGTCCATGAAGAAAAATCGCACCAGATTGCATCTATATTTATAATTGAATTGAGATTAAAGAGCCGCAATTTTTCCATTAGCCAGACACTAAATTTTATATAATAATAAAACAAATATGTCGACGTGACAATCGGACAGATTAATCTAATTGCCGTGCAATATCGAATATTCGCGAAAAAAAATCTGTTCGTCCTATGAATCGGTAGCGATTGAAGAAGGGTTGGGGTAAGAGCAGACACAGAGTGAGGAAGGAGGAGTTTAAGTATGTGCGCGAGCTCTAACATTATCGCGGCGGTAAGATAATTTTTCCGCTGATTACGGGCGCGAGCAATATTTCAATTAGTTGTCAATTTAGTTGTCGGCGCCTGACAGACACATATGTATGCGAGAGAGCACGCCCGTGGCCGGGAATAATTAACAATAAATTATCTGAGGGAGCTATCATTACGCCGACTAATCGCGGCAAATTGACCGTTATATTATTAAGCAGCTTACGGACGCTAATTGCGTGCTCCGTGCGAATCGTCTTGAGAGACGTCGACGCCTGGCGAGAAGGGGAACGTCGCGAACGGCTTAGGTGAATAATTGAGAGCCGAGTAGATCGCGTTCGGGATCGTAGATCATGCAAATTGATCGCAGCACTCGAGCACGGAGTTAAATTGTTGTGAGGAGGCATTGCAGCGATAAAGGGATTTTGCGGATCGAAGACACTCGAATGTCTGTGATTTATCGTTCGAAAATTATTATTTTTCCCAACACTTCATCTTGAGTACTAAAGAATGATTCGTTAACGAGGCCACTTTATGAGGTGCAAAGTGTTTTTGATATTCCCGCGACTATTCTTCATTTCTATCGCTATCGTTAGAAATCTGTAAACATATTTAGAAATTAATTTTTTTAATCGTAGTCAAGATATTATATAATTATTTTTATTTTAACAAATTTTGAAATAAAAATTGCAATAAAGAATTGTATTAATTAATAGTAAATAGCGAATAATAATTTTATATATAAAAAAATAATTTCTCTATATTTCATTCTAAAATTTATGTAAAAATAAAAATTAAATATAAAGTATACATGAAATTGCTAGCTCTAGAACGGATCAATATGTTTCTGGAAGCGGAACAATAAGTGCTTCCATTTCATTCTTGCAGAGGCCGCCACATCTTGCGAATGCGGTTGCAGCCTGTTTGATGCAGCACAAGATGGCGTAGATAGTATCGTTAAGTATTAAGTATCTAAAGTATTTTAAATTTAATATTAAATATATTTAATACAATATTTATTTATATATTGACACACAGAAATTAAAATAAAATAACCAGAAAGAATATGATTGCCGAATATTTTATACAATATATACATCTATATATCTTAGATTTTCGAAATAAAGTTAACGTAAAAAGACAATCAACATAATTGATTATATTTTAAAATATGAATTAAAAATTACTTTACAAGTGAGAATGCGAGCGCGATGAACGCGTTTGTGCGAGAAAGTTATTTTTATTATCGAAAAAAACAACGGTGTTATATAAATGATTAATTACATGTTGTGCATAACTCGTTTGTGTAACAAAATAACGACGAGAGCTTATCGTTTTCGTCTGCTATCATAGCTATTACACCAAAGTAAATGGAGAATTAAGTTGTGCGACTAAGTGTGCAATTTTATGGCGATAGGTGCGGGCAAAACAGCTCCCATTACACACTGCACCCTGTACCTGTGAAAGATATTCATATCGAACTATAGATATCACGTTGCCGTTAAAAATGAAGGCGTAAAAGGAAATTGGTGGCCACGTGACACCAATTGGCGTCTTTCAGCGTCAGCATAGCGTAACTGCAAGAAAATTTATTATACGAGATATGATTTATTTATTTGGAGTACACATATATATATATATATATATACGTATATACCAGAATTTTATATATTATTTGATGCAACCATCATTACGCTCTTATCTTGAGCTATAATTGTAATTCCTATTAAATATTTGTTATGTTATTTCCATCTAGATTTATTTGATCCGTAATACTGCAATATTGTATATAACACGTATTGTATTCATATAATATGATGGACATTTATATGCATATGTATAACAGTGAATAAGATTTACTTTATTATTGAAAATAGTAGTGTAAAAAGTAATGTAAAGAAATTAATGTAAAAAAATTGAATTAAAATTTTAAGACACACTATTTTAATCATTTTAACCAAGCGTTTTAAATCGCTTGTACCAATAAAGGAAATTTACGAATATATCAAATATTGTGCAATTTGTGTATGAAAAACATTTATTGTGTATATAAAATTGCTACTATACATATATACAACCTATAATTATAAATTATCTGTAAAATATGTACGAAAAGTATTTAAAAAATCTAACGGTAGAAAATTACAAATTTTCTAACGATGATAGATAAACTACGATTACTGTGTATTAATGTCGTGAAATAAATCACCAGAAATGAGTGTACAACGAAATGTACGGTGGAATCAAAACATTGTGCACCGAGGTGCGATTTTTACGACGCCAACTTTTGCAAATGATTTTGCAACTCGAAACAATTTCAATTTCTCGTCCTGCAGCTCACGGAACCGCCGCGACTCACCGTAATGTAGGTCTACCGATCAAAGTACGGAGCCGCGCTCACGATCTCTCGTACAATCGCATATCCGAGCGACTCGAAAGTGCGAAGCGTTTACACCGGTATTTGAACTTCGCTGATGACGGTAATCACGCTCGGCTCGACACTTCAATTGCACGTTTCGTCGGGTTTCTGCGCCTCGGTTATTTTACGATCGGGAGTAACCCACCGCGGGTGCAGTGGTCAGGATCGCGTCCTTCTCGTCTTCTCCGTCGATTCGAAGCCGCGAATCTCTCGTTCTCCTTCCCCGATCCCATTCATTTTTTTTTCTTTTACTCCTCTCGCTGGATTAAAGATCGCACACCCTTTATCACGCCTCCATGCTATATTTATAAAATTCATTGTAATACCGTATATTTATTAAATTCAATCGTATCACTTCAACGTTCGATATCAGCGTATCGTTTCAATATTCGCGTATCAGTTTTTATTATCGATAGTGGATTGTATTATATTGTACATTCGTTTCTATGGATATTTCGTAGGTGACAAATGTCACATATGACTCAAGAAAGAATAAGCGATATGTAGGTCGTTATGAATAGCATAGTCCTCTATTGTAATTTGCATTTTATCGTGTTTCTATACCCGGTCGATTCAGAGAAAGGCACATAAAGTTTAGTGAAAAATTATAACGATAAAATATTCTTTTGTACGTTTATTGTTTTACAAACATTTATTCTCTTCTAGGTAAATAACTCATCGACGTTGGAGTAATTTATAATAATTTTTATGACACAAAAATGTTATGCTTCAGCCGAAGATCGTGTGGCCACTTTGGTGCTATTTGGAATATTTTTATATAGTTGAGTTATTACAGTGAATTTCTATTGTTGTGAGTTTCTACCGCAGGCTACCGTTAACTTTTTGACACATTGCACGTCACGGTACGATTCAATTGAAATGAAATTGAAATTAGGTGTGGTTTATAGTGTATCCTGTGTGGTCTGCGGTTCCAACGGCCGGTGATAACCAGAGGGAAACGGGGGTCAAAATATTAATGCGTTCAAATTGTCTGCCATAGTCGTTTAGTTGCATAAAATTTTACACAGAATTGAAAAAATTCTGTCGTAAATAGTGAAAGGTGAATAAGCTCTGATAAAGTGATACGGTTTTATGTAATATAAATCACGACTGCTTATAAGCAATTAATTTGTTTTATAAACATGTTGCTTCTATGTCTAAATAATCTATAGAAAAGGAAAATTTATCGTTATTTATTGCCGTGCAATAGCGCGATGATGGGTATACACTTATATCTTACATGTGTGATAATATCTGCAATCAAGATTGTACTAAATATATTATTAAAATTTATTTAAAAACAAAAGCATACTATGAGTCAGATTTCTACTACCATATATAATATCGTGCGTATAATATAATATTGTTATAAAAAAAATTTATCTAATTCTATTTTATAATGTTATGACACTTTGTTTATTTTGTTTTTACTTTTATCATTTAAAAATACTAAAAAACATAATATGTATAAGGCCGAGTGTGTGTAAATGTAATTAGTAATTTGTTTACAATGATTCACTAAAAATATTTAAAAATCAAAATTAATATCTAAATTAGCATGAAAAAAATACTTATTTTTACAACATAGAGAGAAAGAGAGAGAGAGAGTCCAATTTTATTTTAAAAAAATCATTAAATTCATTATAAATTATGGTAATATGTCACGATATCATATAATGTCGTACATTAATGACATATATTATTCCATTACTCTATTAATAAATATGGATAAATACACCTATATAAAAAGCATTCTTACACAATATCGTTATAAAAAAATTTAATATTATTGATATGTGGATGATATATGAATAAATAATTTATGTAAGAATGCTTTTTATATAAGCGTATTCTGTATTTTCAATATATCTTTTCTCGACTATTTCGCAGAGTTTACGAGAAAAAAATTTTTCTGTGATTCATAACAATCTATAATCTTTGATCCGTCTCACCATTAATGTATTCATTCTATCATTCAAAAACCTACATGAAAGCCTATCATACTTGTGCATGTATCTATTTATAATTAATGACCATTTCAAGGCCCGATAGCGGGGGAACCTTCGTAACTCTTTTCGCTGACAATAAATCCGAGGATACAAGCGTAGACTTACATACATTGACTACTACGCGCATTTATTGAAGATAAAAAAAACAGCGTTAATAAAGAAGGACAATAGAAAAATTACATGCTTTCCTTGTTCAGCAAGGAAAAAAATAGAACCGCGCTCAGTGTACGCATATAAAACTATAAATACAAAATACACATACTTATATTCCGTTGAAAAAAAAAAAAAATAATATCAACAGTATCGAGTGACCGCGACGACACGCTCATGTCGAGAGAAGTCGCGACGTTATCTCTCTTGTCGTGTACCGCGATGGCGAGCGCGGCCTCGGAAGTTGCCGGCCGTGCCACACACGCACGCACTTGCGCGTGTCCGTGGCACGGCCGGCCACGCAGCGCAACGCAACGCAACGCAATGCAACACAGTGCAGCGCAGCGCAGCGCGCGCAACACCGGTTCGACCGGAATCAAAGCGCTATCTCTCCAAGTCGGCGCGGCGCAACGTGATCCGCGCGGGCTCTCACGGGCACGTACACGCACCCGCGGGTACACGCGCGGAAAGTCCGAGGCTGAAGCTCGGACAGTCGATGGTCGCTTTGATGTGGCCGCCGCCTCTGCTGTCTTTTCGCCATCCCGAATACCTTTATATACGTTTCTCGCGCTCCGCTTTTTCTCTCGTCTGTCTCTTTCTCTCTCTTTCTCTCCTCTCTACGCTAACATAGCTTTCGATCGTAATCATCTTTTTCCCTTCGACATGCTCTCCTTTCCGTTCTTTTGCTTTTCTCTTTCTCCTGTATGTATATATATTGAAAAATTAATCATTTTTATAACATTAACAATTGACAGAAATATCGTTAAGATAATTAAAAACCGAAAAGACACATTTCTTGTATATATTATTATAAATTTTGTTTACTATATCTGAAAGCGTTCATTTGACTAATAATAAAGTTTTAAAAAATCGCATCTTTTTATATATATATATATATATATATACGCACATGACAATATAAACTTTACTCCACTATTTACAATACTTGACTTTTTTTTACATACAGGCTGGACTTTCTTCTCGACTCAAGAGGGTAGCTTTACTGATGCTTTAGCTTTCCTGCGTGCGACACGAGAGATCTCGTGAGTCTGGCGGAAATGGTTAGACGAGTGGCGAGGCGCGTGTTGAATTCGTAGAAAGATTAGTTTTTTAATTTCTCTATCAATCTGGCAAAATGACGTTGTGAGCAAGCATAATTTTGTTTTGAAGGATACACTCGTAATAGTACGATTCTTTGTATACATATAATTACGGTTTTAGTTACTCCAATTTTAAGTTTTTTTCTTTTTTTCATTTAAGTTTTACACACGACCTATTTGAAAGAATTATGCGGCACATATAATGCGTTTTGCAGTAACAGTAATCAATTTGAAAAAAAAAATGTCTACATATTTCCGTAAAATAAGGAAGTTAAGAAATATAGAGATAAATATACGATAAAAAGATGCGATTTTTTAAAACTTTATTGTTAGTTAAATGGATGTAGTAGAAGCAACAAAATTTATAATAATGTATACAATTGTATAACAATATAACATGCCTTTTATATAACAGTTATATTGTTGAGTGGGAAATTATAACTAACAGTTATATTACTGTTACTTTGTATTTGCTGGGAAGAAATGTGTCTTTTCGATTTTTAATTATCTTAACGATATTTCTGTCAATTGTTAATGTTATAAGAATGTGATTAATTTCTCATTTTATAGTATCCGTATCTTTGTCCATGTTTCAACACATTTCTAAAACATTTTCTAAAACACGATTCAAAGACTGTCCAATATTAAACCGTTCTTAATCCTTACTCCGTACTGTTGTTTTTTACATCTTTTAATCGTACAGGTGGGTCAGCGTATTTTCGATAACTTTATTAAATTAATGTAAAAGTATTTTTAAAAAGTATTTTTAAAAATCTGAAAAAAATTTGAATACCTTCTTTGATCCTTCTAAATAAGGATTAGAATAATAAATTTAAAATATAATTTGCTTAAATATATTTTTGCGATTATTCATTTCCAAAAAATTCATGCTGTGAGGATTTAAAAGCTGTTCTATTATATATTATCGACCAAAATTTAACCTAACATGACAATATATTTGCTTATAAAAGTTTTGCAATTTATACACATAAAATAAGATAGGTTTCTGGTAGGAATTGCATAAAGGAATATTTGTGAACTTTTAGAAATGACGTCTGATGTGAGTTTGTGTTTCAATCTCGTACACTCACAAATGCACGAGAGTAATTTTTTACAGATTTTGAAAATCTTTTTTACTAGGCTTCTTAAGTAATTTCCAAAAGTTTACTAATATTCTGTTATGTTATTCCAAACACGAACGCTATCTCTTGCACGAACATACCGTAGAACTTTTTACATTAAATAAATATTGTTACGACGTAACTGTCATCTTTTAATTTTTTATCATTTTTATATGAAATTATTAGCCCCCGCGTTTTGTTTTTATAAGTATTTTAATTGTGGGGAAGGATTTATTAATCCTCGTAGCCAAAAAAGAGATTTTCAAAATCTGTAATTCATGTTCTGTCGGTAATTTTGGATCCCCTTAACAGGGAAATCTCCGAAACGGAGCGGGCAATAAACTCTGACGGCGGTTAGTGTTATACATCGATCAAGGGAGTGACGGAAGGCAAAATCCTACGCGATGAGCGACGTGGTTGGAATGTGAGACGCAGAAAAAGTCCCTCGCGCGCGGAGCGTATCTTCGAGGATACCACAGCTCCCGCGTTCCCGTAGGATCAAGGAAGAAGGAGGTCTCATCACTCTCTCTATGCAGCACCTGTAGCGTATAGCCGCACGTCCATCTGTCCGTTCCACGGCATCGCATCGGTGGGAAGGCAAGGTCTGGTCAGCTTCTTGCTGCGCAATCAATCGAGCCGCCACCATTGCCTCTCCCCTTCGACCTTCCCCTCATTCGGCTTCGATGCTGCTTTCCCACTAATGACACGAATTGTACTCGTGCGCACGTAGATTATTTGTTCTTTTGACTGTCTAGTGTTTAAGTATGTGTGTACCGTGACATCCATTCGAACAGAAGACGTGGGAATAGGCTATGATCCGTCTTGAGAGGATAAACTTTGACGAGTATCAAAGACACGTGCTGTACTTTGTTGAAATATTTACGAATATTTGTAGTTAATATAAATTATATATCATAAATAAAATATTGTATGTGTAATTAATCGTACATTTTACTCGATATTATTAAATTATGTATGCATCAATGTTGAATCTTGCCTTTTGCTTTAGGAAAGAGAATCTCTCTTTCTCCTCCCTTTGTGTTTATCAATGCTGTATATTGTTTATTTCATATGCGACAGTTTTGACAGTATATAATAAGAACGGAATAAGAATGCAAGCAATGTGTGGTACCTAAATGATATAAATTGAAAAATTCGCCACACGTTGACAGGTAAAAATCTACATACTATCTCTTTTTTAGATCTCTGTGTCGGATCACGATGAAACGATGGGTCAAAGAAACGATTGACAGAGACAAACGGCTGACTTGAAAAAGTCACGCTTTTAACTTTCCCGATTTCAGGAAGAATCGGATTATTTCTACGTTTCTTTCTTTTTTTTTTCTGGAAAGGTCAAATTGCTGTCAACAACGGTCAAATGACATTGAGAGTGACGTATATTCAAATATTGTATTTTTTTGATACTTTGCAATTCATTTTTGAAAGATCTCGACAGATTCTTTCTTGTAAGAATTAAATACTGCTAAAATAAATTAAAATGATTATGAAAAACAGAGTGATATCATATTCTTACATTTTTCAACATTATCTAGTATTCTTAGATAGTGTATGGTATGCATTTCACATACACACAGCACGGCATTATGCAAAGGGTAACAAGGTTTTTTTTTTTTTTTTTTATATGTCGGGATTTCTCGAAGGACTCGACTTTCTTTTCGTGTGATTATCAGGTTGAACGTCTGAATCGACGCGGCGAGTAATGCCTGCCATATTCCATGCTAGGATACACACAACACCGGTACGCCATAATTAACAGTAGCCACGTTGCAAGCTGAGTACAATGGCGGCGGTACTTTGAAGGAGACCCCCCACGCACTAGCGTGTGTTAATTTATTATTTTTTGAGTATGCTGTTTATTTCGGTATTGTTTCGCCTCTCTCTTTCTCATTCTTCCCCCCCTCCCCCCTCCCCTCTCTCTCTCTCTCTCTCTCTCTCTCTCTCTCTTTCTCTCTGATTCACAGTCAATTTCGTTTATTTAAAGAATTAAAGAAACAAAATGATGAATAGTTTTCGTTATAAAGAATTCTATTGTTCTCTTTTTTAATCAAAAGAAAATGAAGAATGAAAGGAGTTATATAGGAACTTATTATAGTTGTTTTTATTGAACTCAAAGAATACTATATTTCGATATTTAAAAAGAAATTGAATGAAAAATTTAATATATATATTCTTAAAATTTAAATAGAATTGAACTAATATCTCTTATATTTAAAAAATTTCAAATGTTTTTTATTTATATTTAGTTACATTTTTCTTTTTTGCGTCTACTTTTTTAGACCAAAAGAAAGAGCAATGAACTTCTTATAGCAATGATGATTCAGTTTTTCTTTTAATTCTTTATTTCTTGTTAAATATTTATTTACAGTTTCTTTGTGAAATATTTTTTGCATATGTTTTATACTTACAATTAGTTACACTACATTTGCAAATTTTCGTTTATCAAAGTTATCTATACAAAATATAATCATGATATAGATTAAGAAATTCTTATTCAGAAAAACAGGTCGTGCCCGAACAAAACCGCGTCCAACTTTCTGTTGCAGACTTTACGACGCCGCGCAATGATCAATCTGACCACTTTGCTTTATTTGCATTTAAACGCCGCGGTTGACAAATGAGACTGATATTATCGAACAATCGATTGTCGTCCGAGAGGAATCGCTTTGCAGGCGCCGACCGACTTGGCTGACGAATCTTTTAACTACACCCGCCTTGTTTTAGGAAAATAAAAAGAAGTAAGAGGGGAGAACAATCGGTCCTTGATATGCCCGTACAAACGAAGCATCGTGTTTCTCGCGCTCTTCTCACCCTTCTGCGTTTCTTTCTTCTTTTGTCTCCGTGTGATTCATCTCTTTGCAGGCCCAAATCTATGGGAACAAACGAAAACGGCGCATCCGTGGAATTCGGAAGCAGAAGCTTAAGAATACAAGCGTTTAAAACTTTTCTATGAGCAAAATATTATTAATCTTGCAATATAAAACATTATTTTAAATTTTCAATTATTACTGAATTATATTTGGAGTTATAGGGTAAACTAGGGTATGATGGCCATACGGAAAAGATGGTCCATAGGCTGTAATTTTTTCAATAATCGCTACATAGTGCGCTTTTTTAGTCATTATCAAAGATAATCGATATTTACAGTAATTTACGTACATACATTGTTCGAAATAACGATATTGTAAATCTTATATTATATTTTTACTTTTGACTACCTGCAAAGTTTTTCATTTGTCCATTAAAAACTATTATAACGTCGAATAAATTACAGTTAAGCTATCGTAATCGACGTTAGACATATTATAAAGATATGTAAATTGTTATATGCCCTATAATTTTTATTTTCGTTTTCACTACTTTTTTTATAAATATTATGGCCATCTTTCCGTCATTATGGTCATCTTTTCCTTAAAAGTTGAGTAAGATGGTCAACGCTTATATTGTACTATTTTGATAATATAAAATTTCTATTAAATATTTTCCTTTTAATTTCGATAATATTACGTAATTTAAGCTTCAGTGAAGATATAATATGCCAAACACTATAAAAAAATAACAAAAATAAAAGTATGTTTTTTACATTTTAAAAAACTATGGTCATCTTATCCTAACAGACGATTATTCTAAACTTTATGTTTATAGAAATTTATTTATAGAAGATAAAAGATTTAGAGAGAGAGAGAGAATGAGGGGGAGGGGGGAGATTTACATATTGCCGCACATTTGAATGTATTGTATTTGATTAGAGTATCAGACTTTGTTTTTATTCATCAATCACAGATTAGATATATTTGAATTTTAATAAGCAATATTGGTTTCAAGGGCAGAAGGTTTATGAACCCCTCTTTCTTGGGAATCGACTCCGGTAATCTTCCGGTGGCGTATGTCACGGAGGAAACTCCGCGCGGGGCAATTACAATATTTCCTATGTTGCGAAAGAGGATGGGCTTGGCTGACACTCTGACAGCCCGTAGTCAAATGTTCCACGCTTCCCTGCCTTCGCGTCTCGAAGCACGAAACGTAAGCAACTATGTATGCACATGCCCGTTTTCCTTAACAGCGGCTTGCAACGCGGCAGCACACAATTAGAGAGCCTTTTCTCGCTCCTTTCACGTGCCTCCCGATAAACTTATTTGAAGAAAAATGGTTTCACTCTCACGCGTTACACTTAATTGTGCACGATTACGCCAAGGGAAAAGAGAGAGGTACGCTTAAATATTTCCTCACGCTCTCTCCGTATATTCGATTCTCAATTTTTTTCCCCTGCTTGATATATCATAGATCAACTGCGAGGTAAAAACTACATTTACTGGCACGAGATTTATATTTCAACATAATAAATGAGATGTGCGATCGTACCACACGTGTGAACAGTTTTTCCCAATTCGATAATTCACAAGCGTGATCACGTGGCCGGCTTCTGTAGACAGGATCGATTTCTAATGACACTCTCGCGTAGCATCGTGATTGACGAGCCTTCTACGGCTCTTTGATATTCCTAATAGTGGATCTTTCGTGGCGGTGAATCGCCGGTCCATCGCCGGAGCTAGAAGGGAATCGAGATAAAGAGAAAGAGAGAGAGAGAGAAAGTGAGAGAGAGTGATAGAGTAGCTCCCGCAGGTGGACGCGTTGCGCAAACCAAAATCTCATTATCGCGAGACAAAGGTGCGACGATTAATCATCGTCACCGCTACGGCGGACCCGTCTAGCTCGCGGCGGAAGCGCGAGATGGAAGACGCGAAGCAAAGAGGCTGCGCGCCGGCGGATGAGAAGGAGGACGACGAACAGGAGGAGAGGACGAGGAAAGATGAGGGACGAACGTCAACGCACGGTGGTCGTCAAAGGTCCATGCGGAACTAAGTCGCGCGCCCTTTGTCCTGCTTGCGGTGCTTGCCTGCATCCCCGTCGACCTCTAACGATTTCTTTCGAGCAACGAGGCTCGATTCTTCCATGATTCGACGCGCTTCATCTGCGTGCACGTCGTTCGAGGACGTGTGCATATCTACCTACCTACCTACCTACCTACCGACTCGTAGTAGCGTCGAACGCGTTAAATTTGTAATTACATTTATTACCGAGGAATCATGTATCTTCCAGGACGGTCTTGTCGGCGGGATTAACCGATAGATCGAATTGTCGTACGACGGGCGCGTCAAATTCAGCGGCCTTTTTCGATTCGGTGTAATTCCGAGACGGGATGCTGCTATTTGTTGGGCTTGACATTATTGAAAGGAGAGCGATAATGACTTTAAGCTTCATGTTATACGTTACAGTGATGTGTAGTAATTATTATTTAAATTCTGAAACAAAAATAACAACAATTTTAAATATTAAATTACATATATTTATAATGTTAGATTCGATTCCCATGAATTGTATCACGCATTCCCGATTAATCAAATGTAAAATTGCAGTGTCCTATTTACCATCGGTTTAAAGAAACACGGTTCGATATCTTCGATAATTTATCACAAGTTGCGTGTCCTCAGATGTGCGAAGGACATGCAGCTTGTCTTTTATTAAGTCCTCCTCTGCAAACATTTCAGCATTCGCGGGAGATACGCATGTAATCCTACATCGTCCGAGCATCTCCTAATTATTTGAATTATCACGCGACCGCTATCGGATCCCTCATTACGCGAAGCATCCTTCCGCGGCGTAGAAAAGGCAATGTAGCAAGAGGCATAACGCCTGTCGCTTCGCCACCGAGGTCGGAGCCGATCGAGCGCGCGTAATTATTGGGTTCAGAACCGAGTCGGTCGGTGTCGACAATGAAAAATCCCAGGAGAAGGATTAATCCCTGCCTCGCGGCACCGACGTGTTTCGATGCGTCCTCAGGGCCGAAGGACGTTCTCTCTCTCCTTACGGAAGTCCTCCGTTCGAAATCTTGCCGTGCACGTGGTGCCCATCAATCTTGTTTATGCATATTAGAGATTACGCGTATATGTAAGTACACCGGGCGATACACGATATCGCGGTGGGAAAAAAAGGATTAACTACGTTGTCGTGCATCAATCTCTGCTCTGCGAGAGCTTCTTCTTTGCCCCGACCGGTTTCCGCGCTGAATCTCTCTACTGTACAGTGTTATTAACCGCCTTCGTTTCCTTCTCGAGCATTAATGTTCAATTCTTTTTAGGGGAAATATATCTCGATAGTACCACTGTTATTCGACACATGTATTTTAGATTATTACGATGTAAAGTTCAATGTTCTATAATTAAGTAAACTGTCAAATCGGCGTCAAACTTGACATTGCCTAAAAAAAAAAAAAAAACACTTGCAGAACAAAATATATACAAAATATATACATAAGAAATATTTGCTATAACTTGTTTCGTAGAAATACAGATGTGTTAATGTCGCGACATAATTGATCCCGTGTAACTGTAAGATAAGATCGGAGGATGCGTAGCGTGTTGGAATTTCGATAAGAAGGAGCTGCCGGACGTGCGAATGCTGTGATAATCTCGATACATGGTGTGTCACCGGAGGTGGTCCGCGATGATGAATGCGAAGCCTTAGGCGGACCTCAGGAGAAAACGGCAGGTAGCCGGGTAGCCGACAACACACAGCAGGGGGCTCTTCTCATCTCGGTGATTCAGGCGTATTGAGTCGAACAGTGAAGCAACATTGGCTCGCCCCATAAGAAAAGAAAGCGGTGCAATGTAATCGGGACGATGTAACTCATGATGTGACGACAGGTGGAAGATGCATAACGATATATTAATCCTTTTAGTGTTAAATAAAATGTATTGTATTAAAAAATTTGTTAATTTTTATTATTTAATATTTACTTAAATTTATCTAAATTTCTTTTCACGTATAGATTATTATCAGATTAAATTTTTATCACGACCATGCGACCTCTGAAGTAAAAATGCAACAAATATTTTTCAAGGAGTGTTACCTGCACAAATCGTGGGAGCATTGCATAAAGTCAGAGAGAAAAAAAGATCTAAATTAACGACATGATCTTCCTGCGTAGGCGAGGCACGGATCTTGGTCGTTCAACACCAAAACGGGAGTCCATAGGCTTCTCCGGCGCCGGAAGTGATTAATTTTACGAGTGTGCCTGCTTGCCGTACAATTATAGATACTTAGTGGACGAAAGGAAACATCGTCGTAGGTATCTTTCCAACTGGATGACCGCTCGTATAAAAGCGACAATAAATTACATTGACTGGCAGCTTCTAACGACATAAAGTCATCCAAGCCCTGAAATAATAATGTGTATTTAAATTATAAAAACAAGCTTTTAGAAAGAAGAAGAAAAAGAAAAAGATTTGCTCTTCATTTAAAAATTACTTAAAATGGAAACTCTTGTTTCGACTGATCGCATATGCCACATTGCATTGTACAAATATCACGTTATTATTTAAAAAGTTGTCCAAAATGAAATTTAAGAAATGTATAGTCTACTTTAGATGTACGTTAACTCACAAAGATGGATATCTCGGAAAATCCTCGTGCGAACGAGATCGTTGCACCTGATAAACGATTCTGCCCATGACTATCCCAGACACTGACTTTTATGGAAGATTATTACGAGTCCTTAAATGTGTCGAAGAAGCTTTTAGGACTCTTCTAGCGAGGTGCTTGAGATGCCAGTATGACGAAGCCATTTTTTGTTCTTCTTCCGTGTTGTTTCAGCTGCATCGTCTTTGTTTTGCGTAATTGAAAATCCTCCCCTATTTACATCCCTCATAAAGGAAAGACATTTTTGCAATTGTGTAAAAATACTTTCACGTATTTTAATCCCTTATTTCAAGATTATTGCATCATCTAATGATATATTTTTAAGATTATTTGAAGAGACAATTTTTCCTCAGCGAAAATGTTGAGACATCGATAATTTTCAAGCTATAAGTGATTCAAAAAGAAGATTTTCTTAAACTAAATTTTATTAAAAGAATTAAAAGATTACCATAACTGCATTACTTTTTCAGTTATAATTTCAGATAGATTATTTTAATGGATATTTAATTATAAAGGCTCAGATACAAAGTTATACGATGACAAAAATTGGAAAGTTGCAAAAAATGATGATTTCCCCTCAACATTTTCTGAAGAAAAGTCGTTTCTAAATAATCTCAGCAATTTGCCATTAGCAAATGTAATGCGGTGATTTTTGGACACTATACATTAATATGTTGTATAATAATTTTAAATGCCAAATTAAATATTATTATTGCTTTTCCATACTTATAATAATTAAGCATATAATCATCGTATGATTAAAAAGCACATTTCGAAATTATACATTATATTTTTTAAATGCATATCTCTGCCAGATTTATCATGCTAAACATCGATAAATATACTTTCAGAGATAGCAAGCCGTAATTAGGAAAGCAAACGGCGCGAAGAGAAATTTCGCGGCCATATATCTGGAGGAACTGCGTTTTCGCGTGCATTCGAAAGGCGAGGGAAGCAGTTTTCGAGAAACGCGCAGGTTTGCATGGGGTTGGTATAAGGGGCGGGTCACATCCCCATGACAACCGTTGGCCCCGCTGATGAATCGACTTCGTACGCGGCACATCGGTACACCGGTGAAATACGATTCCTGATTACCACGCAAACTTGGGATTCCTAATTAACAACGAGCGCGCATTTGTTGCTCGAGTTACAACTTTCGTGGGTTCCTACTCGGCCACGCGCGTGGAAACCAGCTTTGTAATCCGAGCGCTGATAGACGCTTTTTGAAGATAGGTTCAATTATCATCTGCTGTTACAAGCTATGAACAACCGATCTAAAGCAATCATATCTAAAGACTGTGATTGAATAAACGAATTTTCCAATAAAGACAAATTCAAATGATTTAATATTTAATTTAATATTATATATATTTAATATATTTATGTATATCTTTATTAAATTATGATATAAATCTTTTGGAGACAATAAGTTTAGATAAAATTAGAAATATATGTAGAACAAATTATTTTGTAAAAGCTTATAATATGTCTACATTTATTGTGATTGTCAAAATTACTGGACTATATTGTTCTATTATCTTTCCCGTACGGTAAATGATACTCATATCTATAAAAAGAAATACATGTTACTTTTATATGAGCAAGAAGTATAAGCGCTAAGCGAACTTCGTGGATTTAAGTTATGTCGACAGCATCAGCGGAAAAATCCACTACCCTCCTTCGGGAAACTTTCCTCGAGGAGATGGAGGAACGCAAAGGCGCATCTATATACGCTCGCGCGTTTCTGACAAATGTATCGCAAATTGTCGTTGCAAAGTGCTTAATGCAACCGTCGCGCGAAGAGGTGCGACTCGCGGCAGAGGAGAAAAGGGAGATGAGGATGAAGAAAGGAGACTCTCAGAGGAGAGACAAGCGATTTCGCGCCCGCCCACGCTAAAACTTCGAGTCCGATGACGAATCGTCGGTGTCGCAACGAGAGCATCATCGGCGAGCGCGGCAGCCCTAATGGCTTGGTAATGTCACCCGCGAAGATAATCGAGCGTAAGATCGTTCGGCCGATTTTCCTTCCCGCGGATTTTACGACCGATTTTCCATCTCGCTTCGAGAGTGCACCCCCGTCTACTTTTGCGAACAGTGCTGCATTTTTATTATAAGACGTCGCGATGAAGACTTCATATATTTCATACAAATTTTATCTTTATACGATGTATTCCTAATATTTTTCTCCCTTTATTTTGTACACTGTTTATTTTTAATAATCTTGGAATTATTAAAAATTGAAAAACTAAGAGAATTAAATAAAAAAACTAGGCATTACCTCAACTGTAATTTATTATACATCTATGCAACAATTAATGATCAATTATATAACTTGTTCATTTTTCTTTTCACATTCTATAATATACATATAAGTAATATTAATTCTATAATATATAAGTACATTAATTCTAAATTATCAGAGTATTTAGAGAAGCGTCATATTGTCAGATTGATCCAATAGTGAACTTGACAACGGATCGACGCTGTTGCAGCATAATGGACCCAACAGTCCATGAGGGGTTGGGTCGGTGGCTCGGTTGCCCTCAAATCATCGCGGGAGTGTGAGGCAAATGACGTTCGACCACGTGGAAGTAACGCGATAATGGCTGCCATGAAAGGTCCCTACTATGATATCTCTTGCTTTGATGTATTCTCTCTTAGTGCTTCTGCAGCTCTCACCCTCGGTCGAATTTTATTCTTTTTATCGACACTTCAACTTTGCATGGTCAATTTGTTGGATTGATAACATTTAATTCAGCAAATTTATTAATTGCTAACTGCGAGGCAGCAATCAGCAATTATTAACAACGTTTAAAAAAATCAGTGATTTAATATAAAACTGTTTGTGTGTTTAAGAAACATAGTGGCTGCGAATTATAAGAATAAATAAATTTATATTTAAAAAAAAAAATCAAGCACGATATTTATAGATTGTGGTATTTGCAACAAATTGAAGAGTTTTTATAGATATTCTCGCGGCGGTTGATTAAAAATGACAGAGGCATAATAAATGATCTCTTCTCGTAGCGTATTAAAGAACATTTATCGTGGGAAAGAACATCAGAATATATTACTATAAAACTCACTGAATCACGCAATCATTATCGATGACATAGAAGAGGCTGACGTAATGCGAGGCGAACATTAATAAAAATACTGAACGATTCTACGAGCGCACGAGTCAGTAATCTCCCATTCAGAAAAGTTAGCCGGGCATTTCAGGTTAATTCGCTACTTGCATTCCGCTCAATGGCTACACGTGAGTGCTACGGACGCTGTAATGAATGGGCACGAGACGCAAATGAGGGTTGGAATAATGCGTATCTATAGCTGTCGTGATCTGCGAAATATCGCCGTTATAAATTTTTGCAATATTTTATTATAGAAATTATATACTTTTCCCTAATCTTTCTAGCAATTTGTATAATAATATTTGCAATTTATTATAATTCTTTGCTACATTAAAATTATTTACCTACGTTTTAGTAAGTATATGTCAATCAAAATTATATATCCACGATCTAGAAAGTATATGTCAATCGTGACAGTTAATAAACATTTAACAAGCATATTTTTTAGCTTATTTTACGAAATATTTTTTTTCTATTTAAAATACAAGCTCAAAAAAGAGTGACATTGATAACATTTTGCAAGCACATGAGTCGTTGACTCTTTAATCAAAATTTACCGCCTCTGTGTGGATCGTAAAAACGCAGCATGGGCTCCATCTTCTCTTTGCGAGCAGCAAAAATCGATAAACACAATCTTCATGGAGTCCCTCCCTGAAAAGTACTTACGGCTCAACAATCGGAGCCCGCGATTACGGTCGATCCCTATCAAATGAAGATCGTCCAAAAAAGGGGAATTACTTAGCCACCACCACCCTCGGCGATGCAGGTCGCCGGCATCCGTCGAGGAACAGACGCGTCCGTAGTCGCAGTTTGTCGGCCAATGGGACCAGACAGAAACGCAATCGCAATGCAGGCCAATCCCTCTGCTCGGTTCGTCCACCCGCTCTCACTCGCCCTCCCGTGCCCGGTAATGACAATCATTACCGGGGAATGATTGCAGCGTCGGGTCCGCCAGCGCGCCAGCCGCGCTATTGGGGGATGGAAACCACCTTATAGAGTCTCTCCTCGGTCCTCGATGCGAGCGGATTGTCACATGCTCCCGCTTGCACGGCGGAGCGCGTTTCCTCATCTTCGTTCGCACTTCCTCCGGGTTCGATTTTGCGGTGGAGAACTTTCTTCGTGGTGTGAGTGACCGTGACACGGCGGTCAGTCAGTCGAGAACGAACAGAAAAAATACGGTGGCCAGAAAGAAAGTTACAGACCTTCTTGAGGCCATATCGGGGTCACACTTCCGGAATATCCGTTATTATGTTATCGCGTTACTTCTCAAGAGTGAATCGCGACATTTGCTTTTCCGTTTCTCCTTTGCAATTCTTTCATCTATTCTTCGTAGCAAGAGTGTATAGTGAAGTCGCTTAATTTGTGATTTGTTGTCTCGATCAATGACGAATCGATTGAACGGAAGGTCCTCGAATGATTGAAGAGAAATTGAATGACAATCGGGATGTCCGGATATTAATATCGGTGTCTATAGCACAGACATTACAACAAACAGGAATATCAGTTATATTTTTGATTTATTTGTAAATTGATCGCCATGATGTATCACTGATCGTACGCGTGACGTAATACAGCATTGCTATAACTTTGTTTAAAATGGTCTTCCACGAGTTCCAGTGAAAATGCTTCCTTTTGCGTGTTGCAAACTATAAAAATATAGCCCGCATGGCGCACATGTCGCTCTGGATACAGGCTTTTGTGCCACCATGGAATTGGCAAACTGCAAATCGATCGTTACCGCTTGTCAATCTTTAACATTCGTTCGATGTTTATCATTCAATGCACACTTGTTATAGTCACGGTTAGTGACAAATTTGCGCGAGATAATGATGACGAATTTATATGATTTCCAAATCGAGAAAACTGTAAAAGGAAACTGCAGAGACATCAAATAATCGCATCTCTTTCAAAAAGAGTACGCCGTTCTTGATGGTTACGTAAACGCCCACGTCGATCGACGAATACCTTTTCATCAAGGGATTGTATATTGCAAATTGGACGAAGAAAAGAATTATTACCAGGTGATTATATCAATCGATTCTATTATTGTACATATATAAAAAATTATTGAAGTAACGCGTAGTGTGCACAATTCAATTACGTAACGTATGGATTTATGTGTGTATGGTGTTAGAATATGTCATTTTGATTATGTAAGAAGACAAAATCCGTGTCGCGTCTCTTAAATGTCAGTCTTACTCGAGTGTCATTCTTTCTTCGTTGTTCTGGGAAGACTGAAAAATTATTTGTTTTTTTTTTGCTATCAAATAATATAGCATATATGTTCTCTCTCTTCTATAAGAAATTATAAACCTAATTTAGTAAATAAATACTATGTTAATATATCGCGTTGCAAAAAAAAATGTCATTATACTAGTGTATCAAGCATTAAAAACTTGTTTAAATAACAGCATTATCTAGTAAAATTTTTATTCAATTTACTTAAAGTTTCTAATTCCTGAAATCCTATATACAATTAGCTATAATAATCGCCTTCGATATTTCGGTTCAGCTGTCACAGATACTGGTATCGCACCAAGTCTCACAAAACTTGAAAACCCGACCAGGCTACAACATTTTACGACTCGAGAGTTAGACAATAATTGTCGCTTGAGGACCGATCATTTGTGGATACCTGAGAATTTTTGCCGTCTGTCTGACTACGAAGGACATCTTTGAGTTTAGAAATGACTGTGAGAAATCATTTCGCAAAAACTATACGGGAAGAATTCGTCAGAAGGTAAAGATTATATCTTTTTACGTACAAAAAGAAAAAAAATAGATATAGGTCTATAAGTACATATACACATACATACATACGTATGCCCGCATAATCTACTTGTCACATAAATCTGATAAATTTGTTTTAACGTTCTCTCTTTCTCTCTCTTTACACTCTAAATAAATTTAATATATAAACTGTAATAATTTTGCTTTTCAGATCAGAAACTTCCAAAACCAAAATTAATTTGTTATAGAAAATATCTTACATTATAAAAAAGATGTATATTTATATGTATATATAAATTTATGAAATATTTATTATTATAAAAAAGATATTTAGTGGTTATAATAAATAAAAATATATAAATTATATTTTAAAGTTAATAAGAATTTTCAGAAAAAAGAAATTACATAAAGTTTAAGCTAAGTTTAAGTTGTTTGCTGTTAGTTTTGATAATTTTATCAATTATTGTATAATTATATAAAAAATATAAAATAAAGATGATTTATTTTACAAATAATTTATTTTAAAAGCAATCGGCGACAAACGATAATCAATATATAATAATAGATTAATTGTATCTAAAATAAATGCGGAAAGCACTTGATAATACGATAAGCGAAGCGAACTTTAAATACAATGTTATGAAGTAAATAAATCACAGTAATTGCCACGTATTGTTGATCTCATGAATGCATTCGAGAACGAAATTGGCAAAGCGATCGCTGTTAGAATCAATTTTGTTGGTGCATTAACTTTTAGATCGTGTTGTGATAACGGAAACGATAGTACAAACTTGGGGAACAATTATTTTCACGCTCGCGAATCATCGCGAATTCGATCACTTTCAGTATTATCTGATCTTGGGATTATAATAATCACGCCTGTTGTATTTAATCGCTATGTGCGGCTGCGAAGTCGAACATTATCTCGATTTTTTGGTGAAACTGCAATTTCTTCCGGAAAACGATCAGCACCTGATGGTTGAATTTCACCAAAAAATACAAAACAAAAACGCATAATAAAAATAAGAAAGACTAGATGAAAGAAGCAAATACGATTTCCGCGAAAGTACGTGTGCCATTAGGTGTTGCCTTCGCAAAACATTATTTTTACAATTTATGAGATACTAGTTTGATATATTTTTGCAGCGGAGAATTTTTCCTTCTGAATAAGAAAGATAATTTCATACTTGGAATGAATGCAATAAAAATATTTATTTTTGTACACGCAATTTTTTGCTTTCAATTGCAACAAATTCGCAGAACAATCTTTTTAGAATTTAATATTCTTTTAATGAAATTTTGTTGTACAAACTATATGATAGAATATATATAAATTTAGAATCAAGTGATCTCTATATACAAAAATACGTGTTTTTCACTAAATCTTGGGAGAGCAAACGTCAGCGTTACCACTAAACCGCTACGCAACCATTATCATTCGCAATAATGACAGACGTCCGCGCTTCTACGGTCTGCCATTCCGGTCAGTCTAGTTTCTACTACATGCTTAGACCTCTTTCTCACAACTATCGATTACAAAGTATCAGAATTGTGCTCGCCGAGCTGTGTTTAAGAAAATGAAAGAACATACGGCTCAATGGTGACCGCGTTCTGATCCACACCCGTGTGTGATTGGTGCGATCATGTATGTGCACCGCTACTGCTCGTGTATAGGCCATAATTTCTGTTGTCGTGAAAAAAAAAAAAAGTTTAAGAAAGCGACATATATAAGCCGCCCCATCTGAATCTAATTCATATCTCGTGCGTTGCGTTAACATCACCGGTACCTCCTTATCCGCTATATTACTCTTACGGAATAGCGGTTTTTCCGCTGTTGCGAATGATTGCTGCTTCATATTTTCTGAAATTGAGAATTATATCGATACCGATGCACATAAGGAATAATGCTTCTTTGAAATATAAATTTATTATCATGGAAAAAAAACCTCTTTCGTATTTGATACGAAAGATATTATAATATATGATAGTGCAAGCAAAATGCTGCAAAATTAGAGGCTTCTCTTTTACAATTGTTACGATTATATCTATTATGAAATAATTCATGATTATTATTATAATAAGTTACGTTTTCACTCAAAGTTTCATGAATATTACAATAAAATGTCAATTATTAATAATGACTATTATTAGTTTTATTAAAGCCTAATTATTATTAGATTTACATTTATTAAATTAATTTTCTTAGCTTAATATTGAGCTTATGTATCTATTTAAAATGCTAACTATTTTAATACAGCAGTTTGATTTAAAAAAAAACAGAGCATTTCTGATAAACAGCGACGGAATGGAGCAAACTCCATTCTACGAACCCTCTCTTTTTCCATCCCTTTCACCATTTCGCTTTCCATCTAGATCTAGGGGCCTTTCTCCAAAGTATCGACAATGTATCAAGAAGTTGGCGGAGATGTATATTTACGGATATAAAAAAAAAGGAGATACATACGACTCGATGCGCTGGCCGTGTTAGAGTTTCCACGCCCGTGTGCATGCGCTCGTATCTCCATCGCGGCGCGCACGCTTTACACGCACATGCACAAGACATGTATACGGAAATGCAGTACCTGTTCTCTCTCTCCCTCTCTCTCTCTCTCTCTCTCGTTCTCTCGTTCTCTCTTTTTCTTTCTCCATGTTGTGCGTTCTTGCTCGCCGCGGAAAACATAATGATGGCGAGCGAGCGAAGCTGCGAGCGTTCGTTCGTTCGTTCGTTCGTTCGTCTGGGACTCGTGTTGGAAACCGGCGATAAGGAGGGAGTGTCTACTGCTGCCATAATGATAGCCCTGAGCGCCTCTCCGACTCCGCTGCGCCGCTCTCTACAACCGCCGCGGCAATGCACGCCGCGCGTAAGTATGCACATGCACCGAGACACATGCACGCGGAGCCGCGTCGTGCCGCACGATGCGCGATGCGCGTTCGTCGCGGCATTTTCGCAGCTTCAGATATCTCGCTCTCTTGACTTCCTGTCGCTCGCATCATGGAGCACAGATACGATCGAAGATATTCGAAAAGAACGCTTAGATGATTTTGGCATGAATAAACTTGTACGTATTTATTTTCTAAAAGATGACAACATATGAAAAAAAATAAGGAGATACCTTGGCAAAGGACGAAAAATACTCTTTGATTTTTTGTGAACTCGATTTGCAATATATATATCAGAAATTTTGGCAGACGAGAGCGAAAAAGTACATTGATAATTTTAATTTTTTTTTTAAAGAAATATCTGTATGACTGGCGCGAGAAGCGATTGATATAATGCATGTGGGTTTAGATAAAATTTAAGTTTACTGCTTACATAATGCTGCCGACGGGGGCGAGCATAATGTTCGCGGGATAGGGGTAAGCAATAAAAAATGCATGCAGTCGCGTGAGTTCCCGGACATCAACCCACTACATACACCTCTGGGGTGGCCTCAGGGACGACGCGTAGTTACTTATTGATGATGTGAATTAATTTTTAAATGACCGCTCGTGCATTACACATTATTCGTGTACAGTGCAAGCTCCCCGCGTAGGGAAATTTTCTTGTTTAATTATTACAAAAGAAAAGAAACGATCTTTTATATTAATACTGTCCCGTCGCTGAAGAGTTACATCGGTATTTTCTCTCTCTCTCTTTTTTTTTTTTTTTTAAATATATGATTTAAATTTTATTCAACCATTTTGAATGTAATAAATTAACATTAACGCTCATTGACGTTACGTCATCAACAATTTGATCCCCGAGAGAGATTATCACACAGCAAATATTATTAGCCGAAAAATCGCGCCATAAAACTCGCTGATAATTCGCGCTCAACCCCAATCTCGTGCGGTACTCAGGTCCCCTGATCGAAGGGCACCACACCCTTGGCCGGTTCCGCGAGACATAGCTGCGGGGGTTACATCGGGCATACGAGCGGGAGCGGTATATGCGGACCCTACGATTGGTCGGGCCGGTTCAGATTCATTAGCACGAGAACGGCGATTGGCCGACCGCGAAGCACTCGTCTTTTTGCTTTCCACGCGTAATGACGTGCTGCGCGTCTCGGCCTATATGCAACCGAGAGATCGTGCATGGCAGATAGGTTCTGCCCGCGTTTGTTGCATGTGCATCGCCCACCGCGCGCACACGTATATAGGAAGCAGTCCGTCGAAGGTGGAAGATATCTCGAGAGGAGTGTGGAGTTACCTGCAACGCAAATGGGCCTTCACCACGCAGCTCTGTCCTGCAAGCAACTTGAAACAATATATGTATATATATATATATATATATATATATATATATATATATATATATGCATACATACATACACACGCACACACACACACATATATATATATTTTTTTCAATAAAAAATTATTTTAAAAATAAATTATTTTAAAATATATATAATTACAACAATCGTAAAAGATAAGCCTTAAATTTTGCAGCATTTTTTTGCTATCATGTAATATATAAATATTTTTCATATATATATATATATATATGTACATATTTTTTCGTTTACTACCATCAGAGATAATTCTTCGAGGACGACTAAATAATTTAATCGGAATTTTCGTTCTTTATTGAACACGAGGCTATAATTATAGTAAAAATATATGTAGAGCCCGCATCAGCAGAATATTATAATTTCCATTATACGCAAAATACTTGAGATTTTCACACAGTTTTATTTCGATTCTTGTTTTAATTGATTTTTTGCAATGACAGAGGAAAGTTTTGATTTTTTTAATCCTCTATCATTTTAATTATGAATATGTGAATACTCTATGCAATGTATGTGCGTGTAACATATATTGCTATCTTCCTTTAGAGAATTTTTCGTCGTGAAAATATTTTTACAAAGAAAAAAACAGGATATATATGTATATAAAATATACACGAGAAAGATATGCGCAAGAAATGAATTAAAATGCTATTTTTTTGTGAAGACTAACCGGTGAATAACAATAACAAAGTGAAATTTTCTGTCATGTTGTTTGTATAAAATATACGATAATGAAATCGAGCCCAACGAGAATAGATTCGTTTTTTATCATTCGCTTTTTTCGCTTGCGGGTTATTACATGCGTAATCGAGCGCCAGGTACGGTAAGGTATATCCGAGCACTTGCGAATGAATAAGAAATTAGGTACATGTGCATGCAAAAGAACATCGCATTAAGGTGCAAATTTCTGTCCACGAAGAAACACCCACTTAAATTTCAAGAAAGATATTTTTAGTAAGGATTTATGTTAATCTTGGAACAATTATGCGTAACATGTCAAGTGTTTTAAGGCGAACACGTGTTTTAGCCTTCATTTAATAGTAATTTTATACACGTTATATACGCTCAAGCCTTATTATATATTAATAAGAACATTAATATTACAATAATATTTGATTACTTTGAATACATACAAAGTAGTCTGTAGTAGAAGCGAGATATAAATATGACAGAATCTCTATTTTTGCACAGGTCGATATATACATTCCGGATGCACTCTCTGTTAATTGTCGTTCTGCATGATTGTTTCCTCTTAACGTTGTAATAGGTTAAGAGCATGACTCTCCAAATTGATGCTTGAGGACCAGTGCAGATATATCGTGACAATGCGCCCTTATGCATTTTCAAGAGAGCGCCGGATTGGACGTAGGGTGGTTTCAGAGAGTGCTTAAAACGTCACTGAAAACTCTATACGTTTATATATAAGCCAAATTAACGCTGAAAGTAATTGTTTTTTATTATTGAGCGAGATGTTGTACTCGCAGTGTTGAATCGCACGAATGTGATTCCCCGCGAGAGAGGTGTGAATGTTGCGAAATAATTAATCATGTGAGATATTATCGGTGTTGATGATCTAACTGCCACTATCGCGTTCATATAATAATACTAAGGAATGAGTCATCTAGCGTTATTTTTTATCATGTTTTATTGAATAAAAAAAAATTATTTACCTTAAATAAGTCAGATTTCTTTCATGGATTAAAATTAAATCATGAATATCAATAGTATAAAATTTCGACGAATTATTAATTTTTTAATGATATTCAAACATGCATTGCACGTACAAATGTTTATATTAGATGAAATTTCATACAAAATTCATTAAATTTTCCACGTTTCCGTTGCCCGTGGAATTTTAAGCTTAAAATGTGGAAGATTTTAATTTTTTTATATTTGTGTGTGTGTGTGTGTGTGTGTGTGTGTGTGTGTGTGTGCCATCGTGCGGCTACAGATATTAAAAGATATGCAACATGATATGTATCAAATGCCTCAAGTAATACTCGGAGACCACGTGTATCATCACCGTGTAAATTCACGAAGTCGGAGCGTAGAGATTACATAAATAGGAAAACACGTAATTACGAAGCAACATGCAACATTGTTTCTAATCACTGCTTCCTCGTTCTTTGTTTCAGGATTTTTCTCAGCCAACTTTGACACGCGGACTCTTTTGTATGCATCATTTATGTGCGAAGCTTAACTTTTTACGCTATGTCGCGCCTACTATTATCGCACTGTATATTTATCCTTTATATATGAACAATTCTTTCATTTATTCTCATTTACTTCGGTGAAAATAACTGCAACACACGACAGGAACGACAGAAAAATTTCTTTAACGCGCGATATCTTTGTGATTTTTATTTTTATATTATATTAAGTTTATATAAATAAAAGTTTAATATTTATTTTATTAGTACTTTTGAACACAAAACATTCTACAAGTACAAAATAATACAACTGTTTAGACGAAAATATAAATTATTAGGTCTGTTAAAAATTATGAGAAGCTTTAAAAATTCGATAGAAATTTGCAAAAGAAATAAGAATAAAATTGATTAATTATATTCTGTCAATAATATGTATTATAATTTATTAGTAAGATTGAAATAGAAGTAAAATAAAATATTTTGGAAAAAATTGTAGTGACTGTTTAATATAAAATAAAAGAATATAGCGCAAACAAAAACTTGTGTAATTATTTGAGATCAGTGGTATAAGCGTATCAACACGCAGAATTATTCTTCGCCAAATGTAGACACAAAATGGCCACTCAAACGTGATTTCACGTTAGCAGATATGGATCGCGCCCTCCCTGACGGTCGGAGGATTCCCTCTCGGGGGGATGGCAAACGACCAGAGGACGGGGCTGGTGTTACCATGGCAACAACGATCCCTCAGTAGCCGAACCCTCCCACACCCTTCATTCAACTCTGCCACCCCTATAATCCGCTCGAACTCGAAGACAGCCACTGCACAATTTTCGTGAGAGGATATGCGCTTTCACAATGTAGCATGAGAATAAAGTAAAAATTTTGACATATATCAGTTAAAAATTAACCGATAGAATTAAATTGACAGAGAAAGGGAAAAAAGAAAAATAAGAATAATATATTTTGATTGATTTTATTAAATATTACTCGCAAAGTTATATAAATTATAGTTAATTCAAATATTTGTCGAAATATTTATGTGAATTGGTATTTATAATAATGATTCGTGTAGTTTTTAAATCAGATTGATTACCTGATAAATTTATATCGATTACAGACAGGGAAAATGCGAATTAATTCAGATTAAACGAAATTGTGGTCGATTATTAGATCTCAATCGAAGATGCCAGTAATTTTCTGTCGATATTATTGTAACGTTAATTCACGTGAATTGTTTCACACTAATATTTGGAAATGATTGCTACTTTGATAATGTTCAGAGATAACCAATGAAAGAGGTAAGAAACGAGACCTAAAATTACGCACGTTAGCTCTCTCGGCGAGTAAACTATACAATTCATGATGTAAGTGTAAGTACAGATCGTGGATATATTTGCTGCGGCGGTTACGTACGTGATTGCAATTAAAGTTACTTCAATAATTGATAGCTCCGTGCCCGAGAAGACGCGTTGATCTATAGAAAGCGACGCAAATCACTTCTAGGAATTCAGTGTATATAATCATTCCTATGCGTGATTGCGCAATTTTATTTCTATTTTAAAAATCTGTATTTCTTTTATTTTAAAAAGAATTCTCACGGTAAGAAACTCAGAAAATAATATGCGGACTACGCAAAAAAAAAAAAAAAAAAAAAAAAAAAAAAAACGAAAAGATACGTAACTATATTTCATATCTGTTAATTTTATATTAAAACTTCACATTAAAATATGACGAGAGTTGACATTATTAAATAATAACAAATCACGTAAAATTATTAACAATTAGAATTACAATACAATTACGCGCTTAAACTAATAAAATTATAATAATATTAAGAATAATTGATATTTAATGTATATATAATATAAATGCAAGTTTTTGTGAGACATAATTAATCGAACAGAAAGAGTAGTCATGTTTCATTCAATCAGCGTCGTCGGTCGAGCGATTAACCCTTTCCGCGCTGCAATTTGTATTCCCCTAATCTGCAAAGACGAAAACGAAGGCAAAAGATGACACGAATTTGAAGCGAGATTTTCTCGTATCGGGCAACCCCCTCGTCGATTCCGTAGTTCCATCGGTCGCGCATTCACGCCTGACTCCGTCAGAATAAACGTCGCGAGTTAGACGACGACTAGGTGGAACGTCTTCGCGCGACGTTTAATTACTCTGCAGAAGTTAAAAAGGGCACAGTCGGGCCCCTTTGTCGGGCGCCTAACGAAGCGTCAAAAAGCTACCTCGAACAAAGTCTGACCCAAATAAATATTCATGGGAGACAGCGATTGCCGGCGCGACTCGCCGGCGTTCCTCTTCCGTTTATTAATTATTTTTTTGTTACGACGTGCTTTTTCCCGCCCGGAGGAGATACGCATACATATATATGTATGCATACGCGACGCCTATACGTGGGCGAAAAATCCGAAAAAGGTCCATGTGAAAGAAAGGAGCAACGCGGTCGATCGCATATCGTAATATCCCCCGGCCGATTAACATAATATCTTTGCTTCTTTCGTATTCAAAACGGGCCACCGCCGCGACCAGGATAATGGTACTCCCGATCCGTGTTTATACTAATGCTAGGTTTGCTGAGACGAGCTCTAAGATCATAATGAGTCTTCGATCGAATTAGGCAGAAGGGTGTCTCTCGTCGCGCTCCTTCTTGATTTCGTTCCGCCGACGCTCCGTCTTTTTGCCCTCCTTGCGTCGAATCCTTGTGAATACCACGATACTTTTTTACATGGCTGCGTCATTAAAAATGGGGAAGAAAAGGAGAGAGAGATCACGAAGATTTGTACCGTTAAGCGTCGCCTTTTATGCTACATTCTTATTAAAAATGGTTCAGCGAAGCGACCGATGTCTAGCATTAAATGTTGCTCTTCGTTCTTCATGATACTTCGTAGAATTCAAGGCTAGTAGACGAGTTTTAATATAATTTAGTGAATTTTGTAAGAAAATTTTATCATTAATCAATATTTGTTACAATAGTGTCTTTAAAGATTTAAATAATCAACCACACACAATTGTGTAATGTATAAGATAGTTACATGTTGCACATATGATATTAAAAAGTTCGAGCCATAAATATTTTGATATTAATGAAAAGATTATTTTATTATTATACAATTGTAATCTAATTTAATACAATGTGATGCAATTTAAAATATATTCGTCGATTAATCGATGATTCAATGAGAGATGATGCTATGAGAAAGTAACTCCTCATTCGAGGAAAATCAACAGTTTTCCCGCGAAACGAGCTTAAAATCTCCCCCTCGTCGGTCGAAGAAGTGCCATTAGCGGCGGTGAAGGCGAGCGCAGCTTTAGAAGCTCCGAGCTTTCTCCGCGCCTCGTCGCGCTTTCGAGTACATCGGTCGTAGCTCGTTATTCTCTCGTTGTCAATGACGTTCGTAATATTGCATCCATCCCATCCACCGCCCTTCATCGGGGTTGACTGAATTGCTGCCTTTTAATTCTAAGTGCGGAACAATGCTGTTGCAATTCTCGCGATGGTAAATGCAAACTTTTCCTTGGATCTTTCTCGCTAATGTGTCTTTGAAATAAAGTATTTTATTTCTTATCTGTTAAAAAAAGCATCTATTTTTTAATGATTAATGAGATAATTCTAGGAGTAGGTGGGAAAGAGGATCCCTTTTTACAAATAATTTCAAAATTAAATAGTAGTACTTTATTAATAAAAAAAGAAATCATAATTTGTACTTTTATACTTTTAACATTTCTTTTCTTAACAATATCTTATAGTTTAAAATTGCATAATAATCGTTTATTATATGAAAAATCTATATCTGCAGGCATCAGAGATATTGTTGTTTAATTTCTTTTCATTTTACACGTTGTATTATTTTTTATTCGCGAAAAATAGCACGATAAGTCATTGATCCCTTTTGATACAATAATACGTTCGTCGAAATCAGTGCTATATTCTTTAATATATATGTATGTACAAGCAAATACGTGAATGTAATGATAGTGCCGCGAGCTTTGTAGTTTCGAATAACTCGGTGTAGACGTTTCGGCCGTTTATGTTGCTCGACATAAAGCGTTGGCCGCGATTCGGACCGCAAAATTTGGGATTAATGCGTTTTTAATAGTGACATAACTGCGCCGCTCGTTCGTCGGCGCTTTTTTCCCGACGCGTGCGTTTGGCGGAAAGCCCGAATATTATGTTGGCGCCGGCGGAGTTTTAACGATCCTCGAAAAGGAAAGCAGAAAATCGCGTGCATGCGTTATGAAGAGGAATGCTCCACTTTTTTGTGAATTTACCATAACGTGCACGGAAGCCGAAGAGAGCATGGGACACGCATCCTACTCGTTACACCGTTGACCGTCGCCGATTTGACAGCTGAGAGAAGTCTTGAAGCGTCGACGATTGCACATCTGTCTTCTTTGCAGAAGCATTCCCGGATCGGTCCGTGAGAGTTTCTCTCTCCTTTATGCCTTTATTAATTATGCGCGTAAATTTAAATATCTTTTGAATTTCTATACATTTTTAAGCACAAAGCTGCACAATAATATAGTAGCACAAGCCAATCAAATATACATCATATTATTCGATGGCTGAATAATCAATATCTTGAGTACGTCATTATATAGATGAAATTCTATAAAGTAGCACAACTATAAACATATAATTAATACATAATTAATATTAATATTTCCGGATCTAATAAAAAGCAAGTAAATTTCTTTGCTGTTAAAGAAGAACGAATCCTTCTATAATAATGTTTGGGGCACGACTCGCTCTATCTTCCGTCGCCATTTTGCGATGGAAGATCCGAAGATGCTTGCTGTTCCTCTTCTCTTCTCTTCGTTTTTTCGCGGACCGTTTCGTCGTCCTAATCATTGTTATTACGGGAGGATGCCCCGTTCGCGCACACGCGCTTTCTCTCCCTCGTTCACATCCCCCGTGCATCCCCCGTACGCGCCGGCTCGTCCACCCTTGGCGATAGATTTCGGTCAAGCCAATTACATTTTTTCCCTGGCCGTGGAAGGAATAAAACTATGATACACCCGGCTGGTATCGCGCTCCCCACCTGCCTCGAACAGAATAGGCCGACCTCAGAAAGCCCAAAAATAATGCCGCACAAAATTCGTAGGCGCGACAGGCGCGCCTAATGCCAATAATCGTGGCCGGATCATCATCTGATCTTCGTAGTATCGTATTCTAATTTCCGCACGTTGTCCCGGCCCCCTTTACGGGAATACATAGAAAAATATCGGCGCCAAACTTCTGCCTTAATTAATGCGCACTCCTTAACATAATTTTATATCTTCCGTTGAAGATAGCAATTTCTTCAAAAGTTGCAGATTAAAAATACTATACAATAATTTCATATAAGAAATATTAACATCTTTACAAAAAAATGATTGGCAACAATAGAAAAGTGCCGGATACACGTGACTACAGCAACGTGTTATACGTACTGTCAAATATACATATATCAAATCCTATCGAGTGAAAGGTTGAGTAAGCACGCGTTCTTATTAAGAAAATGAGAACATCGTACGGAGAGACATTGTCGAAAAAAATCCTAGGCCGCTATAGCTTATCGTCAGAATACCAGTGCGAGCGACCGGGAATCACGAAGTCGTCGTGCTTCACACGCGAATCTTGTTACTCTCCGATTACGAGGCCTAACGAGTGCGTCACGGCGTCCTCTTTCTCGAAGACAGCTGGCCAGTTGAGGAGGTAGAAGAGGGCCCCGTCGTCAATTTTCTGCCCGACAGATCCGCGAATCCGCGTCGCCGATCCGCTCCCCTCGATCTAAGGCCCATCACCCGCGCCCGCGGACGACGCCGCGCCGGTTCTCTTTCCGACGTCCCGCGTCCTCGTGGTGTCTCCCTCGCTCCTTCGAGCCCAGTAATTGATATTATTATAGGCTGGAGAGGCCCTCCCATTACGTTATAAATGTTACACGGGTCGATTACCGCTCTTTGTTCCGGACATGCTTATATTGTCCGCGAACAATGCTGGACCCTCTTCCTCCGCTACCTCCTGTTCCTTGGGTCTGGTGCATCGTATGCGGAGAAGGAAGAGGACGGAACAGAGTTAACCCCACGATTTAACCTAAGAGATATCGAAGTATCGGTATCGCGCTCTTTTCTCGGTGCGGATAACAGTGGCGTTCTCCCCTGATCATCCTCGGTGAGAATTCGATATTTATTGAGTCCATTTGTACTTGTCGATGAAAGCAAGCGTTCTTATCTCGGATAGATAGGAATAAAAATGTTGAAGAGTTAGATAAAAAAAATTATAAAATAATTATAAAATCACTTAGAAAATTTCTTTTGAAATTGACAAAAAATGTAATTCCAGAAATCTCAACGAGAGACGTACTTAAATTACTATAGATAAAATATGAACAAAAGTAGTCGCTGCTATAAATACCAATACAAACTTTTCAAGATGCGCTGTTATGTATGCAGTTATAATCGCGTTATGCTCCGAATACGTTGGTCACGATCGACTCAACTCTCTCCTTTCAATATCATGCGATGTAATATAAACAGACTTCATGTTTCGAATTAGCTAGTGATGTAGCTTTACCATTAATAGTTATTTTAAAACATAATAAATACAACTAAAATGTATGCAATATATGTATACAAGTTGTACAATGAGATTACGAAATTGAAGACGTATTGAAGTTAACAATGTCACGATGTTTATTTTGTTACGTCATTTGTGATGAGATGTTCCAAAAATATTTTCTTCGAAACCATCTATAGGAAATGTGTAATTGCAGGTGTGATTCGGGTTGACGGGCCGCGCAACCAAACAAGCAGATGCTTGCAAAAGGACCACATATACGAATCGCAACAATGCCACGGCAAGGCCAGAAACACGCTGCAACGGGTCCGAACCCCTTCGATTTTTAATTTAATCCCTCTTCTCGCAGCACGTTTTGTTT
The DNA here is from genome assembly GCF_047496725.1 of Anoplolepis gracilipes. Classification (NCBI taxonomy): domain Eukaryota; kingdom Metazoa; phylum Arthropoda; class Insecta; order Hymenoptera; family Formicidae; genus Anoplolepis; species Anoplolepis gracilipes. The sequence continues at coordinate 19,881,064 of NC_132970.1, read as the reverse complement.
AATGACGAAGGCGGTAACCGCGCACGGACCCCCCGACCAATAGAAGACCGGCTGGAAATCATACACGAGATCGCAGCGGCCTCCGAGAGAGGAGGTGAAGTTGGGTTCGACGAGGTTATGCTCGCTCCCCACGTCTCCTTAACATTCGACGGGCCTGTCCCGACACGGCATTGCTCTCGCAAGAGGTGGGGTTCCCTCTCTTCGATCGGCGTTAGGTATTTCTTCTTCCACCACCTTCTTGTTCTCTTCCTCTTTCTCCTCATCCTCCTCCTCATTCTCCTCTTGCTTCACCGCATTTTCTTTCTCTCCTGTCCGTTCTTTCGCACTCGAATGCCTTTATCCTTGTTGCACTCGTCAAAGTCCATACTCTATTTCAAAATTAGGAGGCTTCAGCTTTCGGTACTAAATAAGAAACGTGAGAATCATGGTTGGTAGCAAACTCGAAAAGTTTTAATGTTTTATAATAAAAAAAAATATTGTTTCCTTGTAAAAATTAAGGAATAAAACTAAAAAGACTAAAGAAATTGTTGATAAAATGTTATTGTAAGAAAGCGAGACAAACAATCTTAATGAGTAACACCAAGATCATCAAAGTATTGTAAACCAGTCATGATCAAAAAATTACATTACTCCGACAAATTTTGTATTAGAAACAGCAAATTTTTCCAATGACGCAACTTTTGCTAATTATCATTATTTAATTAGCAAATAATGAATGAATGCCATCGATAAGTTTCTCTATCTTCAAGGAGTCTCTCTGCTTTTCGCATACCCTGTAATTTTCCAACGAGGAATTACGAAACTCTCTTGTTCGATATTGATGGAAGAGACGAAAACGTAGGGATGATTAAAGTGTCGTGACAATATCAATGCCCGATAATTGATCGCTATTGTCGCTCTCTGCGTAAAATTTTTAAACAGCCGCTTTAAAAAAAAAAACCAGTTGAGTTTTCTCCATTAATCCGTTCAGCCAACAATTTACAACGCGACTATAGAATAACCGCGGCGAACAATGAAAAAGGGGTTTCTTCACGAGGGTGGCACACACGCTATAAACGCGGAGTCGAGTAGAGCGGCGTCGCACACCGACACCTCGATAAATCGCATATATTTCTCGGTCAGTAGTAATTCCTCGTGTGAAAAGCTGCCACACACTTATGTTAGATCAGCGGTAGTTAAACCTGGCGCGCGTTCTCGGTGCATTTCAAGTCGAGTTATACCAGTCGGTACTGGACAATCTTTCGTTCAAGTCCGACAATAGTTATCACGCTAGTTTCTACTTGGTTGCACATGAGTTTTGATGCACGATTCAACGATTTAGATCTTCGATACGAATTATTTGCCGCGTGAATTATTTAAAAAGATTATTGTGTGAAGAGAAAAAAATATCTGCTTGAATCGTCGAAGAGGATAATACACAGACTGCGCTTTGTTGATTTTAATTCAACATTGTTTTTTTTTATACTAAAATGTATAATATAAATTGTAATTGATTGTTTGCGTAATGTAAGCAAAGAAATCAGCACCAGATTTTTGTTGCAGATAGTGTGATTTGCGAAGCCGGTAAGTAACAATCACGTGACAATGCGTTGTTTGCGTGCCCGCGATTCGCTCGTATTGCAATTTTCGCTTGGTCTATCATCGGCGAGTTTAATCGTAAACTCTACACGAGGATAAAATGCTGTCTCTATTGACTCTCCGTCGTCATTTTAAATTGGTGATTTATCTTTTCCGCCTAACTGCGAAATCGTTATTCAGGCTGCATCGGAAGCAAAGGATTTTTCATCGAATCACGCCGTAAATTCGCAACTCCTCTTTCCTCTCTTATACGGAAAGCTTTAATTACAAATTAAATACAGGAAATACTGTTATCGGGACATATTATCAATTATCACAAATTAAGGATCGTTTGATTAATAGCTAAATATATCCCAATTTAGGAAGAGTTAATTCATTTTATTGTGAAGCTGTGTTATCGGTTGCATTCGACAGACAATTTGTTTAATTATTAAAATGCAACCTTTGCGTGTCGTTTTCTACCGCTAAAACATTCTAACTGCGATTCCGATCGAAGGAATAAAGTAGCACGTTTATCGGTGATCATTATAAATCTAAAGGAAAGAAAAAAAAAAAAAGCGATACTGCACACATTATAAAGACACGCACGCGGTTAGGTCGATCCTCGCAGGTTTCAATTACTTCGCCGCGGAATCTTTTTTTCGGCAGCTAACACACACGCACGCACGGTAAGGTTTCTCGGTAAATGCGAAATGCCGTGCGAGCGGCCACTGAAAATTAGCATCACTCGCGTCATTGATGCGCCTGTTGCCCCTGCTGCCCCTTTGTCGATTCTTGCATGTATTGATCGATGCCACCGTAATTTTCGTATCGCGTGCCATATCACCTGCCACCTTTCCTTTCCAGCAAACCATATCGGCTCGGACATTTTTCCCTCAAAGTCGCATTTTCTTTTTGCCGCGCGGCCAGCACGAGAGCCTCCGAGCGGACGCTCTCGAGCGAGTTGCGCGCGTACGTTAATTTTCTCTTGTATGTAAACGTAAGCAGAGTATTTTTCGAAATTACTAATTCTGTGAAGTAAAAACTGATTAATTGCCCTGCACCTCAAAGATAAAGAAATATGTAATTACGAAGCAAAATTGTTCATGGCCGCTTAATTATCGTATTGCGTAACGTTAGGTATATCGTGATGGTTAGTAATAGCAATTTTTTTCTTAAATATAGATATATAGGCCTAAGAAATATACACTACGGTGACAGATGCACATTTATCAATGAGACACTCATAAATTTAAAATTTTAATTATTTTTTTAGTCGCATTCAGATTATATTTAATTTTCGCAATTATTTTACTTTTTGAAAATGTAGTATATATATTATTAGCAATATTTTTTTTTTTTCAAAATAAATCAAAGAGAAAGAGAAAAAGAAATGTTATGATTGTATATGCATATGTGCATATTACATACATTTTTACTTAGCTATTGTGTTCTTATGATTCCCTTCACCTGTGTTATTTTTTCACCCTCTTTGCGCGCTTCGTGTTCTCTTATTGAGTTCGGACGTGCGCAGTTCCAGCATCGTAATCACGTTTCCGTGTTCTTTCGTGTTGCAGGTGCAGCGTGGGGACAGAAAAAAGAAAAGAGAACGAGAACCTTGAACCAATCGTAAATGGCGCGGAGTGAAAGCGATCGGTCACCAGGCTTTTCCCAGAAGAGCGCGAGCCACGAAATTATCGGCTTGTAAATCGAACCATAGAATCTCATTCCTTTTGCGGCAAATAAGCGGCCGTCCGGTAATCCAGTAGCAAATCGAGCTCACGAAACGTCGAAAGTGAAGAACGCAATCCCCAATTATCAAACGTCTCGACTAGACATATATTTGAGGCTAAATACTACTCATCACTTATTTTTACAAAGCGAGAGAACTATTTTATCCTTTCCTCAAATAAAGTATTTTGTCGACTTTACATACACATATAATATCTGAAGAAAAAATATAATTGATTTAATTCCTCTACAATCTATAATATTATCAGATTTTGTAATTAAATGTGTATTATAAATAGAGAGAGAGAGAGAGAGGTCTAAAGCGAGCGAGACTTTCTCACAACATTATAAAGGAATCTTTTCATTTCATTATAAATTATTTAGAAGGAATTAAACTACATATCAGCATCTACATATAAGACGCTTTCAAGAGAGATTGTAGACATGTCACACCTTCGGCCGAGAGCGACAAAGATGAGATAGCATGGCGACACTTCGCGGACAATACTCCGTGACTCGCACGATTATACGCGAGCACAGCTTAATCACCGTAATAGGGCGGACATAATGGCCGATATAATCTGTATTTGCTCGTTAAATTCGAGCTATGCTCTTCCACGCGTGCGAAAGAGCGTTGTCCGTTTCGCCTACGCGTGTACAAATGGCAATTACACTAGGTAGTAATCTTGTGCATAAATTTTTTGCATAATGATATGCTATAACAGCGATATGACACAAATTAAATGTTACAATTAATACAAGTCTATACTTACATCTTTAAAATAAAACTATTTAAAATAACATTTTTCAAGTAAAATTACATATTTTTGAGAAAGATCATTTTTCTCTCTTCTTTTTTGTTTTATTTTTCTCCCTGTTTATTTTGAGAGTTTGTAAAGCCTACCCGCACACGATGCTTGTTTTCATGCTGAATCGCATTCCAGCATCACAACGATTTGACAATTCTTTTGTACCGAAATTATGGTGCTGGAATGCGTTCCAGCACAGAAACAAGCATCGTATGTCTCTTCTGGAAAAAATCTGACAATATATGTATAATGATTCTTATTACTTTTAATTGGAACATTAATTTTTTCAATCTTTTGAAAATATTCTCTAATTAAAGGAATATATAAAATTAAAATAAATATTTTATTCTCGATCCGACAATAAATCTTTTTCCGATAGACATTGAAAGGCATAAAACGTTAGATCGAAATTATGAAATGGCCATGTGAAAGCGTAAGCGACATCGGGCATAGGATTCGATTCCGAGGTGTCTGAAATCCGCAGACATGTTGACCGTTTAATTGAGTCATTGTGTAATTAGTCGCGTATAATAATCAGGCATCGCAAGTAACTCGTCTGGCCCCGATGGTGATGGATCAAAATCCTCAGGACAACGCAGACTTGAAGATTGTACGATCGATGTCCAATTAGGTCCAATTACACGCACCGATAATCGGCTACGGTCGATGAAAGATGGTTTATACCTTAAAGTAAAGTAGTACGGGCGACAGGTTTTGCAAGACCGCTTACATCGAAACAAAGAGGGGACAGTCTTGCGACGAAAGGAGTTAGTCTGAAGGTTCTTTTAAAATCTGTGATCATGTTTTGTCGGTAAAATAATTAATAGTTAAATAGTCTCAATATAGAAACTATAGAAGATTGGAATAATGGTGCAAAAGTTATACAGAAATTATCAAATTATATTATAACAGATAATTTTATAACTATAAATCGAAATAAATTCTCACTTTTGTCAAAACAAATTAATATTATTAGAAATAAAACATGAAGGAAAGAAAATACCTCACTTTAAGTTATAAGTAACTTTTATTGATAAACTATTATTAATGATGTATGTATATTTCTGTAGATTCATATTTTTTTCAGAGTTATTTTTGAATTGATTACTCTATTGAAATTCACAAATAACGTATACACAATAAGCTATACATATATATATATATATATATATATATCAGCATCTACCGAATTTACCAAAGTTTTCTTTCATTGGAATCCGAGCAATCGCGAGACTTTGCAGAACACGAGCGACCGGGAACATCGCGTGCCTCCGAAATATTCCAAGAATATGCTAATTACCAGTTAGTCAGTTTCTTGTGGCACTGCGACCGTTTCTACAATCGACGATGCCCTTTTTAACCGCCGTCCGTTCTCGTTCCTTTACTCTCGTCGTAGCTTCCCGTGATATTGTCGCTCTTTGTTCGTCACAATCCCCGGCAGTTGCGCTTCGTTAAACATGCGATGGATCGCTCCTCCTTCGTTACCTCTGACTTTTGTTCTTCGGTGACATTGTTTATCGAACGGCTGGCCGCATTTTCGTGTCTTCTTCACTGGAAGATACTCGCAAGCGAGCGACAGTGCTGATTGTTTTAATGCCAAGATTACATTCGACCGAAGAGAGTTACCTGACGTTTTAATAGTTTTCAAGTTATCGTTCAAGACGATACATAATTCTAAATCTGTCTCTCTCTCTCTCTCTCTCTCCTCTCTCTTTTTATTCAATACATATGTACATATATGTACTATTTTAAATATTTCAGTTAATTTGACAGATGAATTTTTAAAGACTTTTATCTTTTTTTTTTATATTAACAATAAAAAATTTTGATGTATCCATGTGCATGATAACATGATAGCTCTTGTTTTTAAATTTTACAATAAAAAAAATATTTTAAAATATAAAAAAATAAATATTTACTTGTAAGATAATTCAATTTTAATTTTTCAGATGCATATTTGATCTACCGGTATACGTATAGTTCTCTCTGTATTCGACCCTTCATATTCCCGCGCGTCACGCAAACATGGCGAATTCTGGCGTGGAAGGATTGAATAAATTTGAAATTTTCTAGAAAAATAAATTCTAGCTTGCGCATGAGCGAAGGCCACGAGCAGGATATCGCGTGTAAACGTGAGCGTATTCAATTAATGCAGAACGGATGTTGTAGAGTGGCGATATAGCGCAGGAGATGCCGCTCCTCATCATTCTCAAAACCGTGTACGTTGCAAAGTTAATTAATGGGAGTGAAGAGATAGAATGTGAGCGGCCATGGTACATACAACAAAGAAGTAAGATAACTCGGATAGGTGTCGATGGTCCTTTCAACTATAGCGATTGATGCGCAGTATCCACACAAGCTCGGGTCTATAACATTTAATACCGAATTACGTAATACATACTGATATAATAACGGATCCACATTTCGATTCATGGAATCGTCGGGGCATAGATCGTGACGGATACGCGGTTTCACGCTCCACAAGCAGAATATCCGGAAACCGGGACAACACTATTATCGCCCACAGGTTGTACGAGTCAGTTGGAGTTTCATCGCCGCGGAGAGTTCTACGTACAGTATATGTTGTTTTATATGATGCAATCATCGGCGTGATGGTAATAATCATTAAATCCGCCGGGCAAGGCTGAGCAGAGTCGCGGGTTTTGCGTTTTCTCAGAGTATCTTATTTTTTTTAGTGTCACATTATATCTAATTAAATTTTTCCTATAGCTATTTATTTCTTGTGACAATTCGTTGACTCCGCACTGATTGTGAAATATCATGTAAATGATTAATAATTTATACGCTTGATATTATAAAAAAATTTGAGCATTCTATGAGAAATTAAATTAACGATGAGAATAAGCAAAAAAAATTAATATATTTAATTTTATAAAAATTACATAGGTTTTTAATAAAAAAATGTTTCCTCCCGGTCTTTTATTTTCTCGACATGATAATTTTTAAAGAATTCTACGTGATAAATTTCTTCTCTTACGTCAATAAAAAATCCTTAATCTCTGATCTACTATAGGATCGTTTAATTAATCGTTCCATTAGTCGTGAAATGATTAGCAGTCATAAAGTACCAGTAGTCATTCGTGTAGATTTTTTCATCTTCCGATCACGCTAAAAGAAAACGAGATTGAGGGAGAAAAAGACCGGCGAAGAGGTCGGTCGAAACGCGATGAAGACGACGAGGCGGTTAGTTAGTCGGTTATAGAGGGCATAATTGCGGTTTACTGTCTCAATAAATATATACGACACACACTGCGCTCGGATCAAAGTGAACAGCGCGGCCTCCGCAGGGTTTTGAAATCAAGCCCGGCGGGGAAAATTTTATGGCTGCTACTTAATATGGTTTATGATATTTTGTCCTGCTTACGCCGACCCGCTGCGGAACCGGAAGACTCCTAATGATCCGCCGCGTTCATTCTCGAGGATCACCCGAAGACCTCGGGTACGACCGACGTAGCACGATCTAACAAGATCTCTGACTACTCGTAGGTCATTGCCAAAAAATACAGGGTATTCCAGGCGTCACGCACTTCACACCAAGGAATAATAATGGCTGACTTCCTTATCACGGTTAAGTCACCACAATGCCGATAATTATCCAAATGATTATAGTAAATGCATATGTCCTAGTTTTTTAATCTATTACACCTATACTCGACATATATGCTATTTCTTATCGTCATACAGACCAATTACGAGTCTCCGTCTATCACCGTAATTACGAAACATTGTATCCTCGATAGTCGATATCAAACTTATCGATACCAATTCTGTACGAGCGCAACGTAAAATAAAAATAAATTGACACAAAGTTTGCAAAATTAGAAGGCTCAGCGATATATCTTGGTTATCTATAATTCATCTTAAATTGTAGATCTTAATTTAACGATCATTTTGTAGTTCATGCATCAATACCGATGTTATAAAAACAAACCATCATTAATCGAGCCAAGTGCATTAAATTGTTTATGTCTGGTGAGCATAACGCGTGACAAGATACAAGAGTCTACATCGCGACATTATCAGTGCGCTATTTTTTATCTGTATATGCCGCTATACAAAGTCGATTACGTCTAAAATGCACTTTGGATCATCGTATAATTTGCTTATCGTGTTTTTTAACTTGAAAAAACACCCTCTTCGTAAAAGTTGTATATTATTCTATTTAGTTAATTGAATTGTGTTGTCCGAGCGATATGAATAAAATAATTCATTAATTTAAATTGTAAGATGCACAAGTTCTAGATAACATAAAATGCCAATAGTAAATGGTAGAAAATTGAAGCGTAAATATGAAAACGTTCAAAACGTAACTAGAGATATATTGTCACCGATATACGAAAACGTTGCTCACGTTTACGGCTAATTCAAGGTAAAATTACGAGGACAGCCTAATCAACTTGTATTACGTGCGGCTGCGTAAATAACACTAAGTGAATAGTTTGCCTTGTTCTATGTGTATTATCGGGACTATAATTTTGACGAACAACCGATAGACATTTTCTATCCGTTTAATTTAGAAAATAAAATAATCTTCGCAGTTCTCTTTTTACACACATGTAAGCTCATTACATACTACTATTAAATATTTATTAAACACTACTATTTGCATTTCATGTATCAATTAAGTAGCATTCTCTAGCATACACGAGTGCTAATTGAGTGAGATTGATAAAAGTAAGGACATTAACGTTAATTTATTATTTATTTTCTATAACACGATGGATTAAATATTACGGTCAGCATAAATAAAACGTCTAATATAGGCAGGGATTGGATAACTAAATATTACATCGACATGTAATATTTAAAAAACAGGTCTCAATGACATTAATAGTCCGCGGATTAGCGGTCATTACACCTAAACAACTGTCATAATATTCTGGTTAACGTTAATATGCTAACAATCATTCTTCATTCAGTATTCACTATAATAACTAACCGCAAATATGTTATTATTGAATGTTCCTCTTACTACAACTTTGACTTGAATAGCCATATAATTTCGTCGAGTGTATTTACTCTCGTTATTTAACGAAAAATATTGCGTTTAACTTTCTCGTACTATAATTCGACATTTCGCTCAATATCATAATCGAGATACTGCTGTATTCAAGAGTCAATATGCATTTCTTTTGTAAATTAATAATACAAAAACATTGCCTTGAACTTGAAATGAAATTCCATTAATAAATATCTTGTATTAATAATACAAGAACATTGCCTTGAACTTAAAATGAAATTCTATTAATAAATATCTTATATTAATAATACAGGAACATTGTCTCGAACTTAAATTCCATTAAATTGAAAGCAATTCAAATCTTATATCCTTTATGTAGTGAATGAAATATGTTTATGCAATTTATTCTTAATTATAGGTGAAATTCTGGAACGTATTCGTTAATTTTTCTTTATTTTTATGACTATTGACTTTTTTAGCTATCATTTGGCTCATTTTTTGTGTACGTAAAAAGAACAATAACGTAGTTCGTAACAGAATAATAACAGTGTGTCACTTATGGCGTGTATGGTCTCTCTAAACAGTCCGATTCGAACCTTCATTTCCACGTTGCTACAGTAATTTTGTGGCTGTAAGCATGATTTCGTAATGCGTCCCATCTGCATTTTGTCGCAACCGGTGCGTTAATGTTCGCCACAACTGTTCTTTGTTTCGTCGTAGTCGGGAATTTTGGAATCGAAACAGCTCCGGCAACCCTAGCATTAAAGTTCAGCTTGTTTTCCCGTAATGACAATCCACTGTGGACTATACACGAAGTTAACAGTTCCCCAACTTTTTTTAAAAAAACTCGAAACAACATAACCCGTATTACGTTTTAATCCAATTTTGTACAGCACATATTTTTTTTTTATATTTGTAAATAATTACTTTATACAATATTTATAAAGAATTATTCGTAATTATAAATATCCAAATATTGAGCAAAGCATTGATTTTAGCATTAGAGCAGTTGAAAATATTTTGTTGTATATATTTAAGCGAGTATTTATTTAAGCGTGAAGCTTATTGCGAATATAAATAACTCGATTAGATCTAAAAACTGTGATGGAGAAGAAGCTAATAGCGATTCGAACAGCATAGTAAGATTTATGCTGGTTTTTTGCCAGTAATACCATATGTCGCGTCATTAGTTACATGTAGTAGCATTATACAGGTAAAAAGGAAACTCTATAATACGTCGTACGGAAGACGCATTAACCTTCGCTGGTAATCGTATTACTTGTCTTCATCTTGGCATTCTCTATCGCGAATGTATCACAAGGCGGTTTGCGCGCGACGGCAAGAATGCAGTCAACAAGAAGAACGCGCGAGCCGCGCATTCTTACATAATATAAATATATAGCTTGTGTATATACTTACTTCATTCTACGCATTCAAACGGAGAGCAGAGTGAATAAATGAAATTTATGTTTCTTCGTTTCTTCTTCTCTATTCGGTGGATGATGCGCCATCGATCCGACGGAAAAGCGCGCGTCCCGACACTTTGGAAAATAGAGCGAAACGCACGCGAGTAGCGAGTACTTAGGTACCATGAATAAAAACGCATTGCGGAAAAAAAAGGAAAGCGGCGCGCGACATGTAAGTATCGGCCGGATGTATCGCCGTAGAGAAGTTACGGATGTGAATCCATCGATCGTGCAAAGCCTCTCATTTTTCATTCTGCGTGACATACATACATAAATAATGTCGCGGTAGTTTTTTTTTTTCTTTTTTTTACATATTTGACTCATCTCATTTCTTGCTCGACATATCCGCGATTGTACGCGAGGGAGACGAGATACGCTATCCGGCCAATCGCGAAAGCCGTTCTCTTCCTGACAAAATGCCCACCTACCCGTATGTGTCCGACTCTCATGGGCAAAAAGAGCCGCTGTTGCCCGTAAAAGGACAATGCATCCGCAACGGGCGTCTATAACCACGGGCACACGTGTGTATATCTTCTCGATAACTTTCCCTTCCCCGGGCGATCTTTTTCGCGCAACGTCGCGATCGATGGCAACAGAAAAAATGCGGTCGATGCTGCGAAGGAAGGACGCGACGTGGACACGTTCGAGAGAGGGTGCAGCAGGGCCAACGCTTTCCGTGAATGCCGGCGGCTTCGTTTGATGCTTTTTATCGAGAGTCCTGGATACCGAGCGTTCCTGCAGTACGATTGGCTTCTTCCACAGGCTCCGATTGATCATTGGTCCTTTTGATTCTTTACAAAAAAAAAAAAAAAAAAAAAAAAAAAAAAAAAAAATTGAATTTACGTTGATTGAACTACTGCGTTGTGTGGCGGTAAATATATATTATTCTTTCATAAAAATATAAATTTGTCATATATTTTTTAAATTTATTTATTATTATGACCAATTCAAGGATTTTGCTATCTTTTGAACGTTGAGAAAAATGGAAATTTTTAATATTTTGTAATACAATAATTTGTGCAAAACATATATTTTGCTAAATTATTTATTAAGTTCATAGACATATAATATTTGATTTTCTCCGATACGCAACTTTGCAATATGAAATGCGAATTCATCAGGAAACTATAAGGAAATTTAACCCGATCGAATTATTCCTGCGCATTTCAAAGCGATTTAGTTCAACCGAATTAACTGGGATGAGAGCCGAGTGCGAAATGTTTCGCACGCGATCACTTCTGGTACCTGATTTACGAGACACCCTATAACCAGAGGCAACGACTCCACCGTCTTCTCACATACATGAGAGTCTGGTTCTTCACTTCTTAAAGAGATGGCACCACCGGGAGAATAGTATCTTCAATATAATGTATTCAATATCATAGCCTTTATCTTGTTCGTTTAAAAAAAAAAATTTGTATAATCTCTTATTTTCTGCAGACACACGGTTATAATGATAAAAAAAATACATTGGAACAATAAAAATATGTTAATATTCACGAGAGCGCACACAATGTTTACAATTTTTCCGAATAATAACAATGTATGTAGAGAGGGAATAATGAAGAAAATATTAATTAACGCGTCGATAATCCGGCAAAACGCGAACGAAAGTTGAGCTCATAAATCATTAAAGCGAGAGCGTAAATGTAATAGCCATGTGTTTATTTTCAATTTTCGCGATCCCGCTCGCGAGGTACTATAACAGTTCGGTTAAACGACCGCGAACGATAATCTGCGGCGTGATAAAGCGCGTGTAACGTCGCGCAATAAAATCGCAATCGCCCGACACGACGAATTAACCACATGCTATCCCTATTTGTAGCGCGCTCGTCGACGTATCAGCGCGGCGATTAATTATGCATGTGGCGCTATTACACCACGAGAGTGGTGCGCGCAGGATCGCGGATTTGCACAAATTGGGCCGGCGAGCAGTTAGCGCCGCCGGTTAATGGGAAGCACCTTAATCATGATTACTGACGTACGATTAACTGCATTACGACGTGGCGCTCGAAAGAATTAGTAGCGTGTTGGGTCGTGGGTGCGAGAGCGGAGGGACGAAATTACACGGTTTGCGAAGTAATTAGTTTCGTGCGTACGTAGTTACACATTGTTAAGGAATACTTATTCCGATCTCGCTCTTTCTTCGGTCCGCCTTGAAATGGAGAGCATTCAACGAAAGCTCACACGTGTTATTTGTAAATAGAAATTTCATTTGATTGGAAATTATACATATAATACTGCTTCCTATGCATATATATTTTTCTTGTAATAATACCTAGAGTCATATGGATGTAGCATCAAATCGTGACAGAAGACGAGGATTGGCTGAGACCCGGTGAAAAACTGCTAAAGTCGACGGCGACATGGTTACAAAACGTCGGCTACAAGCGATAGAGGAGGGCTCCCCTCACCGTTCCTTCAATTCAATTGAATTCTATTCCGGCGTGCAGTTGATATCATTGAGGTCGCCACTTAAATCCTCATTGTCGTTCGTCGCTTATTGTTTCACCCTTCGCGTACCGGGGCGTACGTACATACGTACGTTTCTCTTTCACATCCGTACCCGCACCTCTAACCGGCCTGAAGGAGAACGGACTCGAGGGTCCGTCGCAGAGCATCGTCGACGAAACAGTAGCGGATACTTAAACGATGCCATTTCTCAATGAAGAGCATTATCCCGTCCATATAATCCGTTGCAACGAATTTATTTGCAATTTGCAGTCAAAATTCTATAATGCGTTCTATTCTCCTTCTAATGCTGATAATGTACCGTCCTGGTAATATTGATTGATATAATTGAAGTAATTTAAAGATAATTTAAGGATACTCATTTCATGATTAAATCAGTTAAAGAAAATGTAATGTAAAAGATATAAAAAGATATATAGTTTATAAAAAAGAATTATAGCTTGAAAAGCTTTTAATAAAAACATTACTGTTTTAAAAGAATTACGTAAGAATGTAAATGTCTTTTCGATTAAAGCATTAGTATCATTTACCTTTTGCTCGTGAAAACAAGCGCGTCGACTAATCGGTAAGTACAACCAAACTGTTTAAATTACCCACGAAGCCCAAGAGTATACAAATGAAGGAGTCATGCAGGAACATTGTCGGCGACTAATGATCTTAAAGGTCGTCGCCATAATTGGAAGGAGGGTAAGAAGGTCGACGCGGAAAGACGGGATTAGAAGAAAAGGGAACGATAAACGGGAAGAAGAAAGGAGAATATACGAGGCGGCCCACGTCGACGTTCCCATGTGTTACCGCCGAGGTCGATCAGCCTGGTTTGTTCGAGCGAGCATGTGGGCCAACAATGCCCACTTCGACCACGACGCACTTCACTCGGTCCATTATATTCCGTACACGTTTTCATGTGGCCGCCGCGGTTACGCGCCGGGGATATTCCTCGTCGACAGAGGGTGCTCCACCGCGCGGCCGCGCGGCTGAAAGATGCTGAAGAGCACTCGTGGAAATTCGCAACGTGCCAAGTACGCGTCGAGTCGCGCAACATGGGAGCCTACCTGTGCCCTACCGGTGACGAAGTCGACATTGAAAACGACATGAGAATGACATTCCTCTTTCAGCGGAAGTTTGGCGACAAAATCTATGCGGTAACTGTATTGTAACTCCTGGGATTCTAACAATAAGTGAGAATGTCGTATAAGCTCTCTAATTCGAGGAAAAAATACTGAACTACATGGTGATTGTCAGGTAGTATTATTGATGACTTTTTTTTTTACAATATAATCAGAAATTAGACATGCAAAATGGGTATCCAAATCCATTTTGCACATCTAATACCATTTTAAAATGGGAAATGGAAAATAGACATTTTTTCAATGATTTTTTAAATATATATATTTTTAAATTTATATTCGTATATTTATTTATATTTAAATTTATTCTTACTTTTCTTAATATCTGTATTATTATTTTTATTTTTTTTAATATCTGTATTTCTCTTATTGTTTATCTATTAAATTAGATTTTCTTCTATCCATTCTTATTTTTTTTACATCAAATCGCATCTGCATTCTAGTGTCACTTCATGATATACATTGGCACGAATGAAGACAATGAGTTAGCACACAATGACTAAATTACTAAATACTTAATGTAGGTTTTATTTTATAAGTTAAACAAGTGCAATGCAGTGCTGCATAAATCTCTTAATTTATTGATATTAAGAACTATTATTGACATCTCGATTAATTTTTGTAAGAAAATGTAATTTGAAATAGAAAATCAATCATGAAAACTATTTAAGTAAAAATATAAAATAATTTTTGAAAATATGTATTTTTAAATGCAAAATACAAAATAGGCATTTTACATTTTGTATTTTTATTTCAAATAACGCACATCTCTGCTTCTTACAGATGACAACAAGGTATGTATTTAAAATATTACACGTACAAATATATCTCAAAACTTTTAAATTTCTTTTTTATCGCAATTTTCTGCATAGCGTTGACGGACTAATTACTATGAAGCATTTGTATTTTCATCGATATTGATAAAAAATAGTATTTAAATTAAACAGAACAATAATGTTGCTACAACTGTATCATCAAAAAATCGCATCGATAATATTTGAAAAAAAAAAAAATTATTTTCACGTCGCGTGCATATATAAATAAAATCTCAAATTTTCCACATACTAAATGCATTCTCATTGATTAACAATGTGTATAACAAACATGAAAAATCTCTCAACTTTTATGACTACTATATAATGTTATTTCGCATTATTGTTATCGATATTTGATAGCTATCTTTCCAATCAAATTGTATGGAAATCATTAATTCTCATTGCGCTCTTTGTTTAGACATCGGAGTTGCTACTCATAAATGCAAATGGTATGTACATGATGTAATACTAATTACTATCAATTGCTCACAACTCATTAAACAAATAAGCAATTGTTGATAAAAAAATATAATAAATTTTATTAATCCTGGCAATGCACATGTATTATTAAGAATTAATAAAATTCATTACATTATTGGCGCATATGCAATGTAGAAAAGGCCATTAACATTAGAGTCGACCCGATAAGTATCGATACGTCGGAGAGACCCCGTGGTGGATACTCCGTGACGTGATCATGTAAAGTGAATTATCCCATCAGATTATATCGTCGTTGTCATTAGGGCTCGATCTCTATCGCCTTCTCTTCGTCCCAGCCACCTACGGTGCCCCGGTTAACAATTCCACTTGATTCCGTCATTGGCGACGTTGGAGTTCCTGAATGAGTTCGTAACGAGATGCACAGCCAGAGGGCTGGACCATGTCGGGGTTGCCAGCACGTGTCCTCAATGGACCAATCAAAGCTCACCCTCTTCTCGTCGAATCTCTCTCCGATGTCCTCTGTTTCTCTCTTTCTCTCTCTTCCTCTGTCTCTCTCTGTCTCCACGCGACTGACAGCTTATGCACATTGAGCTAATAAGGCGCGCCCTTGCTGAATTTACTAGATTGGAAATTTGAGTTCCTTCGAAAAAATCTGATTTTTATCTTTTTTTTTATCTAAGGAAAAATTAGATTCTATATATGTATTTACGAGAGAATTATATTTTTAATATAGTTACCAATTTATATTTAAAAAAATGCAGTTTTTTTTATATAAAGTAAGATTCTTACAAAGGCAAAAAAAGGAAAGATTTTTATTTAGACAACATTTTTTCATATAAAAAATTATTACTTTTTATACATTATAAAATTAACAAAAATAATTTATTAGTGTGAATAATTTTTCGCAGTAAGTTAAAAAGTCTCTGTGGTTGTTGTACTTGTTCAAGCGTTTAACGAACCGATAATCATTACAAAAGACAGTAATAAGAGAGCAGCGGAGCGCGTTGCTTTTTCTGCATTTTAATTTACATAATGAAATCTCGAGCGTCTTGATTTTTTGAATCAGTAAGAATCAATTTTCAACAGTGAGATAAAAAATGATTGCGGTTGACACGGCTTGAAATATCGAATGAGATCGAGGCGTACAGTTCGTCGTTTCCCTGAGTCAAGAGGGAATTTGAGAGAGTCCGTCGCCTGCGGTTAACGACTCGTGAAGTCGTAGCTCATAATTAATCATCGTAATGCTAATGATGTTCCTTAATGGTAAAATCTCACCAGCTTACCTGTAACACTCGGCTGGCTCGCGTCAAGCTCGCGAAAAACAAAATATCCAGTAGATACCAATGATCAAGCCATGCGCTCTATTCTTCGTGGTAAATTTCCCGCAATTAGTAGCTAATAACACAACCTGGGATCTTATCTTATACCTGTTAGCACTTGTTTTATAAATTACGCTCAACATAAAGAATTATAGGTTATACACGTTATATACATTAAATTTTTCTAATAATCTAATTTAAGGATAACATATAATCGTGTCAAAGAGTCAATAACCTTTCCTCCTTCTCTCAATAATATCTATATATTATTTAGTAATGTATATTGAGATAAGCCACGTAAAAGAGACATATCCCATTAAGCTCGTTTATATGTTGCCTCCTTTTCCATCCTACGGCATATGTAACGAGGGGTGACTTAATAGAGCCTGTTGAACGCGGATGATTCGAGGATCGACGCGCGCGTTGAGGCGAACAAAAAAGGCGCGAGTCGCGCGAGCGTGAACGACTCGATGGGTTTCGCACGTTAATCAACGAACCATTTAATTGTTGAGATAAATCGCGACTTACGGCAATAGATTATGCACATTAGGCTCATTTCAATCATTGAATTATTTTTTTTTTATCAATAAACTGGCTTTAAACTTTCGCACGAAATTAACTGACAATCCTCGGTATACCCTACTCGGAGGTCGACGAATTCCGAAAAGTGTACAGAAAAACGTGAAGAGAAAAACAACACGACCACTAAACATTAAACCGGCCGTAAAACACGAAATTATAGTTCCATGCGGTATAGGCAATAATGCGTTTGCTCGCGTACTCACGGGCGTGTTAAAAGTACACGCTGCTTGTATATAAAGTACATACTATGTTCGAGAGATTACGGAAAGACGCAGAAGTTGCGCAGTCGGGCGCAGCCGCACGTCAGTGGCTCACCAGCACCGATGATTACGACACGACTTTTAACAACCACTCTCGACATCCAGGAGAAACTTGTGACATCAAAACTTCGGCCGAGTCTCGCGATTGCCGTCGACTCTGCCATTTCTGAAGCTCGCCGTAAGAGCCCAACGTAGCCCTGAATGTGCCCGGACACCAAATTGTCCTCCATGAAGAAACCGTCGCGCTCATTGTCTTGAGCAGTATTATAGAAGGGCTTCTAAGAATTTCTCCTTCGCTCGATCGAGATCTTAAGAAGAGTGTTTCAAAGTCGAAACATTGACTGTTTTTGAACGACTAAAAAGTTAAGCTTCTTAATCAATAAAACTTACTGCAAAAAGCAAAATCTTGTTTGATTTTAAATGACTTTAACAGAAGGTTGAAATTGAAATGACGATATGAAGAACTTCAAGCAAGACTATGATAAGCGTTGTGATAAAAAAGTTTTTAGTTTTCAAAATGTATGTTATGCATACGTTGTATATGCTCCCTATAATACTACTGAAGATTGTGTATTTTTTATACATTATAATATATTAAGCATATTAAATATATAAATAGTTATATAAACATCATGTATCTAGCAAATCTTATTGAAATTATTTGATATAGTCTAAAATCAAAAAAATTGGAGTTGCAGTTGCACCTTTGTATATTATTAGTTTAATTTAGCAAGAAAAGTAGATACATAAATGCAATTTTAATGTAGCTTAATACGTCTGAATAAATATGAACCATCGTGTTTGTTGCCCGCACAGCACTTCGTTAACATGATTTTTTATTATTTTATCTACCCGTATAATATATATTACATAGATAAAGTCTCATTGATCTGTTAAGGAGTGAGTTGTGTTTCATGGATCACGCAACCTTTATAAGTCAGATTTTTTAAAGATAAACGCCACAGATGCAAATTTATATATAGTTATTATAATTATAAAATTTTATCATTAAAATTATATTGTAAAATACTGCTATTATATTATTTATTAATTATCGAATTTTATAATCTGTATATGTACTGTTATTTATTAAATAATGACAACCTCTAAACCTTCTGATATAAATGATTGTCGTAAAAGTTACACCGTAGCTATCATTATACATATATTATATACATCTATAAACTTATATATAATATATATATTATATACATTTATAAACTTATAATTCTGTTAAATAAAAGTATCATAGTTAAATAAAAATCATGTTTTTTTACTTGTAAATTTTGTAGCACATTTAACATATAAATTTTATGTCAAAAAGAATATATATACACAGAGTTTGTACTCTTTCCCCTATTTATTTGTTTTCTTTTTTTATTGATTTTCCTTTTTTTTCTTCTTAAATCTACGATTCTCTCTTATTTCCCTTATAATAAACACGACCAACACACATTTGTCTAAAAGTTTTGATTAATCAAAACACGATAATAAGTAGTTTTTCAAGAATGATATCGAGTCTAGAAAATCACCGAAATAAAGAAAAAAAAAAACAAAGAATCAAAATTGAGCAAATTAGCGAAAAAGTACAAAAAATAAATCTCAACTTATTGAAACTGAGGTATTATTATTTATTTCCTACATCATAATTAAAGTAAAGAACATATTTAAGTTTTATAAACAGTTATGTAAAAAAACGTTAAAAAATCTAATATAAATGTTATTAAAAGTTGTATAAATTAAAAGTTTATTGTGTTTATTCTCAATAATAAATACTATTGTTAAAATAATACCTTAATTGTATTATTTCAAAGTTTTTTTAATTTATATATATGACTTTTTCACCAATTAAATTTTCCCTTTCTTCATAAAAAAAATTCCCCTCTTCCTTTGTAATAAAAACAATAGAGAGTACGAGTCCTGTATATATACATATAATATTATATACAATATATATCTATATAGATGTTATAAATCAATACCTAGAGAATGATTAAATTTTCGTAGATTATCTCTTAATACACGGTATATAAAAATTCATAGCTCACAATCACATACTCTACAAGCGTCGTAGGAGCATTAAGCCGTCCAATTGGCTGCATCTGTTGACTGGTTACCGGGTGACCTCGGCTCTTATCAAATGCGTTGACGCGATAAAAGTATCGAGAGAGCCAGTTTGTTATACATACGTCTACATAGGAATAGAAAAAAAAAACTTGAGAACAATGAGGAGAGGAGGGAAAGTGAAGAAGGGAAACTCAATACTGATTGTCCAATCAGTGTCTCAGATCTGACCTTCGTAGGGCTCTTTTTTCTTCGATCATTTGGAGCCGCTGTGAACGGCCACGTCAATTAGACAATTAGGGAGAGAAAGTCCCTTTTAAATCTCCACGACGCGACTGACCCAATAGCGAACGGATCGACACGCGAGGCGCGTGTAGAGGGCCCGAGGTCGAATAAATTAAATTCGTCTTCTCGTGTCGATGAGCGTCGCGGTGGATAAAGCGTCTCCGTGGGATTTGTGTCGCGGTTTCGCCGTGTAAGATTCAATGCGTCGCGGGAACTCGTTAGACGCGATGAGCTCTGCACTATTCGTCTCCCGTGTCCCGAGGCCTATTGCTACCGTCCATCATAAAGTGGTGGTTTGTTCTTGTTACCTTTTACCGTTTCATCGACCGTAATTTTGGAGATTGCGCTGGTGAAAAATTCAGTAGAACGCATTCTTTCTAAAGCACCATTAGATGAAAAGCCGTCCGTTTGCTTTTCCTGATGATAGATATCCGAAGATTCACCGTCGTTGTAAAAAATTTAAAACGACAACTTAATAGAGGTTTCTTAAATATATTTCGAAAAGAATTTACTTCTAAAATTGTAATTACTTTATCATTTTTAATCTTAAATTAACATGATAACACTAATAGAAAGTATGTTCATATAATATATAGAGTATGTGTGTGTAATGCATTTGTAATTTATATAATATCTTACCCATGAATAAAAGGATTATTCCATTTTTCAAAGTCCTAAGATAAACATAATTACTGAGAGAGGCGTATGATGGATTGTACAACAAAACGCAATATTAGTTACTCCCCTCTTATTTCTTTGTAAATTCTCACTTTTAATTTAACATTGTGTTTCTAAATTAAATTTCTCTCCACAAAGTACAATTTGTGTGATCTCTTATTAATCAGATTGTTAATACAGTGTTCAGCATGAATGTTCAGAAGTAGCTAGGACAGCGCGGTTAATCGAGGAAATTCAGTGAAACCGTAATTAGCGGCAGCGATCGTCATTATAGCGGCCACGAAAGTTTGCCGGACCGGCAGCCTAATGAACTCGTTACATATTTACACGTTGTTCGTGCCTACCGAGCGGCCTGGCGAGCGCAGAAAACCACATCGAATTAAGAGGTCCTCTCGCAAATTGCAGACGAGACACGAGAGAGCGATTTAAGCTCATCGATCCACGACCGACCTCTGAATCCGTTTCGCACTCGCTCGTGCTAATGGTACCATTCCGATCAGCAAATTCATTTAATCGATGTAAAATGTTTCTTTGTATAGACATATATATAGTCGCACTTTTAATTTATAAATACATTACATTCAGTGTATATCTATATATTTTTAAACTAATCAAATATTTAGTTTAAATATATTTATATATATATATATATATATATATATATATATATATATATCGTTATATATTTAAACATAATTTATAAAAAATATTTATTTTTTATTAATATATACACATAATCTTTTTCTTATTTCATCATTTATTTCCTCTATATTAGATGCACATTTTATTATAAAAGCGTAGTAATTTTCTCCACTCATTTGCCATTCGAAATATCTGTTTGATTCCACAATTTCATCGTAGAATAAGCGTACGATTCTCTATCATTCCTATAAAACTGAGAATCAATCATCACACTACGAGAAAATCTATATATCGCGCATTCACGGTTAAGTGCCGGCTCTCAATCATAATTATCTAAAGTCCACTAATAATCGTGCCGAGGTCGTTCCTTCAATGAAACCAACCATTTTTACGTCCTCAAATAGCACGCGAGGAGATACACGGAAGTAATAGTGACTAGCAGATAGTTACGATGCACTTCATCGGGGTGGTTTCGTGCCGTCAAAGTTGTCGTAAATCCACTTTGTCGTCCGGTCTTCCGAGTTCAAGGTCATCGAGTGCCGAGGCGGGTCGCATGTCCAAGAACGAGCGACGATGTATCGGCGTTCAGCGGTCGGCCACATGGTGAATTAAGGGTCAGCCCATTACCGATTTGACCTCGGATGACCCGGCAGTGTATACAGAACTGGTTGCGTGCTGCTTGATTCAATTAACCCCACGACACACAAATACGCTCGCGCACACGCACGCAGCATCGTGTATGCATACGCGAACGCGTTTGCGCGTGTACATCACGTCACTCAAGATTCGAACTCATCGTCGAAGGGGAGACGAAAACCGCGTGAGATACAACGACAAATCGGTGAGCAAATCCATATAGCTCTCTTAAGAAATATAGTCTTTATAATTTCTTCTCTTGATAAATCAAATAAATGTGACTTGGTAATGAATTTTGTAAAAATATAACGGATTTCAGCAAATAATTGCACTTTAGAATAATTACCTTCTTTAGAATCAATTTATGTAAAAATGTAAATATATTCTGAAAATATTTGTAATAGTTAAAATTTTACGGCGCAAAGAAATCTTTGTTGAAAAAAATAATTTTATAATATTTCTACGTTCGTAAAATTATTCATTCTCTTTTTCAATGATTATTATTTTGTCACTTATATAATTTCCGATTAGTATCGTATATATTTATGATTTGATATAACCTAACCTAACGACAAAAATTATGAATAATTTCCTGTTTCCTCCCAGCATCTTTCTCTTGTCAATTTTGCCGGAAATGCACATGTCCGTTGAGCATCCTAAGCTACGGGAGTCGAGTGTGACCAATATTTCTTGATTAGAGAATCGCGCGGCACATCGGATGCGAAGGCGTTTGCGAGGAAGAAGAAGAAGAAGAAGAAAACAAAGACGAGAGAAAAGGAATGAGAGGGAGGTAGAACACGTTGAAGAAGAGTCTCATCTGGTTCGCCGTGGACCACTCGTAGAGAGGATCCATCAATCACATATGTCCCGCACCTCTCGCCGGTAGCAAGAACCTGCAGAACGTCTTCGCCTTTACAACGGCGTCGCCGAGGAAGTCGGGTCCTCATCCTTTACCTTGATCGTCCTAAGGTCTCTCGCTTCGTGCAAAAAGTGCGTAATAATCCGCGGGCATTGTGCTTCGGCGGACGTGAAGAAAACAGTATGCGCATGTTCTCAGTCACCTATGCATGATGTCTGCTAGAAAGTCAGCTGGATTGTGCGAGTATTGACAAATGACTTCCGTGTGCTCTCTTCTCTCTGCAATGTGATAAACATTATTAATATACGTTCGGAGGATTTTGTCAGATTACAGCATTATAGAAAAATATAAAAATGTTATACATATGACATTTTATTGTTTTAATAATGATATATTTATCGCTATCTTAAATCTCTCGTATTATTCTGATTCCTTTTTGTTCTTCTTCCCTTTAATTATTTTCGATTTCTTAATATTTTATTGTAATAAATTTCGATGCCTCTGAACTATCGGGAACACGTAAGGTGAAAGTTGTAGATACGGAGGAACCGGAGAGACTAGGACAGGAGAGGAGAGATTGTCCAGCGAGGAAAGAAGAAGGCAATGGCTCGGCTCTCTCGGAGGCGAGATTGTGTGTTAATGTATGGCTGGCATTCGGACGACAACCGTGACAAATTGCTTTATTAGGTTGGCAGCCCGGGAGCCTTTCCACTCGCAGCTCGCACCTCAGGACCGCCACTCATCGTGATTGTACGCTCTATTCTCCTCTACCTCTTGTTCTTCTCCATTCTACTTCGTCTTCTTCTTTCAGCACGCGGCGGAAGACAACGTAACTCGCGGCTGGATGAATGGATGAACGACGATGCGCGCTGCGGGAGGGCGGTGCTTTTTTGAAATCGAACCGATCAACCCAGGCCCAATCTCTCGTGAACCCACCGGCGAGATCACTTACATATCGTTCCAACACTGTCGGAAAGCTTACGCGCTCTCTTTTATTCATGCCGCCGATCGCAATTTTCATAATTAATCTTGACTTGTCCGTTGGAGCAAATTATTTGAAGCTTAAATCTTTCTCTATTACACAAACGTTCGTGTGTGCTTCTCTCAAATATTTATTTATTATATATTACACACATTTTATATAAAATTAAAGATAACAATAATTTTTTCATTTAATTTACAATTACATAAATACGATTTCTTTTTCTTTTCTACACCTTTAATATTTACACACTTTTAATTATGTTTATACATATCAATTTCGAACTTGTGTGCCCTTTCACATCATCAGCCGCTGCTCAAAGACCCAAAACAAGACAAAAACTATGCCCAATCTGGCGCTGCGTTCCCAAATCTGATTTATCGACGCCATCTGGGTAAATCACAAAGTGTGATTAGCCTTGACGTGGTACAAAAGACGCGGCTACCGCGTGAGCTCATTTCAAGAAGCCGATAGGCCGCGGATCGGCTACCATTACGTCACCTGGGCAAGGTTGCCGCCACCTTGCAGCTCACGCGTCCGCGCCGGCAATCCGGGCGAGAAGACGCGGATTATTAATGTTCGCGCCGGCCCGTTAATGGATCGGGGTCTCCCATTCGAACACGGACGAGCGTAGTATGCGGGTCCAGCTGTGTGAACGTGTTATAAGATCCTTTTTTGCGAGGTACAATGTCCTGGCGACTCCCGGATGCGGCGTCATTAAGTTACTCGTCTCGTCTCCTCCTGCATACCCCTCGCCTTAACTCACCGTCAAAACCGAGCGACGCTTCCTCGCTGGCAACTAACAGGAATGATGTCGAATATCGAGCTGATCCACCTTATGCGGCTTCTATTCTTAGCAAGGTTATTAACTCTAGATAATTAGCCTTCGTTACTCGAATCAAATCAACTGCCTATTGATCTATCATCACTTACGCCGAAATCGCGCTTCTTTTTCGCGGCACTGTTCTTGCTTCAAAGTTTTTTAATTTTCAATATATATTCAGGCACTGCACTTATAATTGAGTAAATATTTTTAATACATATCAATAAAAATATTTTTTTAACGAAAGTTGATTTATTTAGAGATTATTTAATGTCTAGCGCGACAAATACCTATGCATCTTGATAAATGTCTAGCGGTACCAGCAAATTTCTTTAAGAACGTTTGATGCAACGTCAACTCGAGGTGTCTCTAAGTGGACGCTGCAAATATAATATAACATTTGTGGAAGTCGCAAAAAGACGGTGACGGACGCGATTAATGATGACGAATCCAAAGAAGTGGACACACGTACAGCTCCCTGTAGAGCTTTAACGTATAAATATAGAAATGCTTGCGCACGATCGTTATCGTGCGTAATGTTGATTCCGGGGCTATCAGACGTCGTCTAAAGTCAGACGCGTGCGATTGAACCAAATGCCATAAGTGGAACATGGGAACAGTCCGGATTTCTGGTCCACGATCACGTCGCGCACGTCGGACTCGTCAATGAATAGATAACGAAGGAGAATGAGCTAGTTGAGGCGGTTTGATACATCGGCGACATCGCCGCAACATTCATCTGCATAATTCATTCTTATCAGTACGATTCCCTCAAGCAGGGATTCTCAACCAACAACGTTGAACACCTGACAAATATACGTCTACAGATGTAATTCAATCGATATATGATATTAATGTATGAATAAATCTGCTACGGAATTTATCAGTGATAATCTGCTATGTAACTGTACACAAATATAACACGTATAATTAAATAAAAACCAGCGAATTACAACGTTTAAGTCATACATATTATCGAGCTTCTAATAATCAGATTAGATATTTGATAAATATTATTTATTAAATAAGGAATATTATTTTTAGGTAGTGTGTTTTTCTTTTATATACAAAAGAAGAAAAAAAAGTTATTGTAAATATCTTATTTCGTTGAAATTACATTTTAAACATCGATAAGATTAGAAATTCCAAATATCGAAGTTTTATAATCTGCATAAGCGTTTGGCATTTTAGCCTAGAATTTTTGAGATTTTAGAAAGAAGCGACAGTTTTAACACGATGACACGATGAATTAAGCGTGGTTCACAGGTCATACGGAACGCGTTCTCCACACGTAGGAATAAAACGCCCACCGTATTTACCCGTTCTGAATTCCTGAGTCGCGGTTCGCCCCCTCGCGAATTGTTGCGTAGCGCAAACCCAAACTCTTAACTCTTAAGCTCGCATGACTCGCCAACTCAACGATATATAAGGTGATCTAAAATTGCTAAGTAATCTATTATTTTAAAAGAAGTAGCTTATGAATTTGAGAAATTTTGCATATTGATAAACGTTTAAATATTTTTCATTAGAGATACATGGAAAACAATATATGTATTAAATGCTTAAATATATTCAAGAAATAATAACGAGAATGTAGAAATTTTTAGGTGACAAAATAAAAATGTAACAAATGTTTCCGAACGTGCCTCGTTGACGTGTAATCATTCATCATAATGTATAAACTAATATCGCGAATACTTGAATCAGAGATCGGAAGTTGACTCGCAGACCGAGCGAAGACAAATCAAAGATACTTTAAGCACACCCTGTACTTACACAGATGTTTAAGAGCTAAGCAACTACTCAGAGCGAGTGAGTTGATGCGAGCCGCGTATCACGAGAAGGAAGTTCAATTTAACCCAATAAAGGACAATCAGAGGCCGACGGCGACCAGAGACGAGTACCTACTACTCTTCTGATGGTTAAACGGATCTACCGAGGGACTTCGCCTTCGGCTCTTTTCCACCCAGAAGACTAGAAACTGATCTCTTACAAGAGATCATATCACTTTAAAAGACGTCATATAGTTAAGTTTTCCGTTTCTTAATGATAATGACGAGATTAGAGAAAAGTATATGCCTGTTTGGTTTTGTAAGAATATAATCACAATTCTTATAAATAGAATAGTTGTATAAAATAATTACGTTGTAAAACAGTATCGCGTATACGCATTATATTATATTTTTTAAATAATCTTTCTGTCAAATATATGTATTAAGAATTGTTATATATGTATATTAAGACGCATAAAACAATGTTGTTAATATGGTAGACTTTTTTAACTTCTGCACAAATGTAGGCGATGTCTCTGGTAAGCTTCCACAGTAACAATGAGGAGAATGTTCACGTAAGGCTCCTCTACGGCTTGCTGAAACGTATTATGGCTTGGTACTCTGTGCGAAAATGGAAAAGGCCAATTCCATCCATTCTTCAAGCTCGGCCTCATGCGAACGACGAGAAGCATGGAACTCACGATGCACCCAAGCGTAAAACCGGTGACATGGACCAAGTGGGTTTTCGTGCAGCGGATTTCTCACAAAAGACCGCAAAAAGAACGTGCGCATTGTATGGAAGTAAAAGACGGTTAAAGACTGTTGGCAAAAGGGTGCGATAAAATGGCTCTTAAGATTCACGAATATATTAATCACATCGATTTGGGTTTGATTGTTGAAAATGTCCTTCGTATCATGGATAATAATACGATGGAAAGGTGATTAATTGAAAGATATATGCGAATTATTTTCGAGAATATTACATGACAATTAACGTGTAAATACTATTATGTCTGTTATTAAAAAAAATTAATTAATATTTATATACGTATTATGTAGGAAACCCTTACTTCATATTGTTGTTTTTGGTACCCTCTAACCGTACAAGTAAGTCAGCGTATTTTTAAGTTTATTAATATCTAAAAATGTTTAAAAAAATTTGAAACAAATTTGTATACCTTCTTTGATCCTTCTAAATAAAGACTAAAATGATAAATTAAAAAAAAATAATTTACTTAAATATATTGTTTTACGATTATTCATTTTCGAGAATTGAGTTTCTCGAAAATAATTTCTAGAACATTATTCTAAAATTGTCAGCGACCAGTGACGTAGAGCGCTTTTTACTCGCACTGTTATATGTCGTGGAAACACCGGCCTGACTTTCATCGCGTCACGTATCGACGTTTATCTCATAGCGTATGCACGAGAGCAACGTCGGTATCGAGATCTCACGAGGTCCATTCGGGAGCTGGTGATGAAAAGAGAGGTACCTAGTAGATTAGCGAGGGCTCACCCCCTGCTCACCCCACCGGTCGGATAAGGGGGTTCGAACATTAGCGATTATACGCATCGTGGCACCCATACATCGGGTGTCTCCGTGTGGAACTAAACAGACAAAATGGCCATGCTCTGGCTCACCCTCGATTCCGTTTTCCTTTTGCAAGAAGCATCTTTCTCTATCTCTGTCGGTCTTTTTTTTTTACTCTCTTCGTCTAGGAGATACCTTCATGACGAAGAAGAGTCACGAGATTTTCGAAAGTGCTCCCGCTGTAGAGAGATATGTCTTCGTGGATCGGTGAAAAGCGTAGTGGCTCTTGCGCATTATACTCGTCGTTATTGTCCGACAGCCTCAGTCACGCACTCGTAAAGCGAAACTGTGAAAAACAACGGCTTATTTCAACAGACCATGTTAAAAACAATAGAGAAAATATCATTCAAGTACAATTACGATTTAAATTTAAATTTAAATTTTTAAAAATTACAACATTTTGCTTTTTGTAAATTTAGAAACATAAAGAAGAGAAGTTATATAAGCATCATTAGCATTCTCAGTCAATTTATGAGATCGATTAAGGTTTATTAAGAGCAAGTAAAGATTCCGACAGAAAAAGGACATTCTGAGCGCAGACGTTTAATTTTCTGTTACGATCCTTCACATCTCAGCCGTACAACAGCTGCGAGTTAACCCAGTTTCCGGGTCTGGCATCCTCATCTTATTGTCAAGGACATCTCGTAAGAACGCCGTAAGATCACGCTTCATCCATCCCACATCGCATACGCCACCCTTTCCCTGCGGGAGACCGACGGGATATATTTTCTTTCGTGTATGCAACGGATATGCACGCGAATAATCCGCTTTCGATCGGGTAAACATCGACCATTCAAGAGGCCTTTCGAATTTGCTGGCTGATGCTAGGACCGCGTTTAACGCGATCATTTCGGAAATCGGATTTGGCGGCATTGTCCCCGTAAAAGGGATGACACCGATCTTACCCTCCGCGCATTTAAGCCACTCTCGTTCACTGATGCATACCGCAACATGGCGTGACAGTCCTTTTAGGAAACCAGCCGATTGGCGAGAAGTGAAGCGTAGGATGCTGTCATTGCGAACTATCGAGGATGCTAAACGTAGAAGAAAACATGATTTTTGCTTTAAATAAAAAAAGAAAAGACCAAACGTTAAAATATCTCTGCGTATACCAGAAAGAGATGAAAGAAAGAAAGAAAAAAGAAAATCGAGCAAGAAAGATTAACTATAATCGCAGAAATAAAAGATAGAATTTAGTTGTAGAAATATTTAGTCTCCTCGCGTTCTCTTATAATTTATTATATATTTATATTTTCACGACGGTCAAAAGTTAATCGAATAGCGGATTGTCTTTGCTGACGTGCAATTCCCAAGAAAACCGAACGAACTACGATAAAAACCATTGTCATGATTTCATAGCTTACGTAAGGCAGGATTTTTTTCTGTCCATTCGAGAATGAATTGATGCTATTACGAGCTAGTTTTTAAGAGATAGAGAGAGACACATAGTATATGTCAAAGGACGCAGCAGCTGACAAAGATCAATTATAATACAGCGCTTAATAAAGTGATTACACAAAGTTGCCTTCGATGCTTATCTCTGTTTATTGATTACCGATCGATAACGTAATAATAATATTTCATTATCCGCGCGTACACGCGGGATAAATTTTTCAAGTCATCTCTTATTACTCTTGCCTTGTTGTGTTTACTCTTCCGTGACACGCGCGGTGTTAAATTTAAATATAAATTGAAAGAGGCAACTGGTCACGAAGATTATAAGTTATCAAACTCTTCTTGTATTCAACGACGAAGAAAACTGACGCAGTTAGACTTTTTTTCTCGCGCATACGTTTTTTTTTAACGATAGATTTATGCATATCAATTATTTATGACCAGATCACGCCCAATATAATGAAAGGAACGGTTCTCGTAACGTAACGTTATTACGCGATCACCCTGTATTATAGCATGGTGTGACCGTCAATTGCGTAGGCTCGTGTCTTTACAGGCCGCTTCCGACCTTCGAAACAATTACTCGCAATTAAAGTCGTCGCGGCAAAGGCCGAAGATTCGTTGCTTTAATTTCTGTATGAACTTCCTCGCCGCGAAATAGACATGTAATCGCATATAAATTCGGAAATAAAATTTATACCAGTTAAAAACTGAAATATAAATCTCGTACATATAATCAATATTCATTAAATAAAAATAAGACTAAAAGTTTTGTCGTCAATTAAAGCTAGATCAAGTTTTATTATAATTGTATGAGTGACATAGGTAATATATCTTAGAAAATAAGTTAAAACAGACATCCCAGATAAAATGTAGTATTGCCATTATAACCGTTCGCGGTCGACTTTCAGTTTTATCACAGTTATTACAGTCTAAAAATCACAAGTACCTTCGAAGAGTTTATCTTGAAAATGTAGTAGCCGCATCATTATTTCGCGTAAGTGCTTGAGCTCTTTAGGCCCTAATAACTATACACGCGCATATGTAGGGTGACGTGTATAACGTCCAGCCCGCGCACGAAATAAATTACAGACGACGTAACTCCTGCGTAACTCCTCACGATAGGAATTAGCGTTCCATTATTGAGAGGATCGCGTATAACGGCAGTGACTTCCTCGACTCGATTCGGACGAAAAAAAGGACCCCCCTCTCAGACTCGACAACTCGTCTTCGGTGAGCAAAAAATGACCGAAAAAGACAGAAGACGAAATGAGCATACAAGAAAACGCTACCGGCTCTTTAGTTTGCTTCGCTCACCTTGCTCGTACGAATAAATCTGCAGACTTCAAGGTTGATTTGTAATCCGTGTGCGACACGCACAGATGTAATTTTACTCTTTTGACTATTGTCATTTTTGCACGAAATGTGACAATCTCGTATGTATACCGAATCGTGAATTTGAGCTTCTGATCCGCGCGCAATGAATAGCCTGTCTAATGCAAGTATAATATATTTTTGTGATTCAAATAATCGCGATAAAATTTTATTTTGGAAAGATGGGTAATCATAATTATTGTGTAGCGATACGGGTACATATGTTTATGTATAGATGGAGATAAAACGAGAAATCGAAAGGATTTGCGATGGGTCCCGCTCGAAAGTAGTAATGACTTTCGAATGTTTCCCGCTAATAAACAGCAAAGCGCTCAGGCTCGGTGCGGCGTTCTACTTTTTACTGTTGTTCAGAGGAATCAGAGAAAACGTTTTCCCTGTCGTTAAAATGATATGCGCAGTGCACATATAATAATGACCGGCTGTGGCCGGTAAGTAATGTTAATGGCGTACGCTTAACTGTGCAGTCACGAAGGCAGGCTCGATATAGTTGATAAGCGAGTTCATGAAACACTTTTGTGAATATCGTAATGTCAGAAAAAAAGCGAAGTTTCTCACCGTATTATTAACTTTACGGAATTGCCTGTAATCCGGATGCCAGGCTCAAACCGATATTTAAAATATCTTTCGCACAAAATAAGTGGGGGGACAAAAATGAATAAAATGTCTCCTTTCATGATGAATGAGTTTTATAAGATAGAATATGAAAGATTTATTTTCATGCACATTTTTTTATATGTATACTAAATCAAAGTTTTATTTTGCCAAAATAATTTGCCGTTATTCAACGTCTTGGAATTCACAAGAAATCCTACTCATTTTGCATCCTCAATCTTTGTTATGTGTCAATTTGCTTAAATGACTACTGACATGAGGCATTAATTAGCTATAAATTTACATATAATGATTTATTAGACATCTGTTCGAAAAAGAAAAAAAAAACAAAAATGCCATAAGAAAACGCCGACTAATTTTATCGGTAGCATGATGAAACCTTGATAAAACGCATAATTCTATTTCAATGCTACGGAAAATTGCATCTCATTACAGTACTCATCAATTATACACGAATATATGTGTTACAGAAACGATATGAAAATCAGTTATTTAAAATTTGCAGAAATCAAGTTTTACAAAGTCAATAAATCTCAATCTGAATATTATGTGATTTATAAGGTAAAACGAAGCATCCCAATCTCATTTGTCATACCTTAATCAGCATTTCCGCATCACAAATAGATAAAAGTGATCGGTAGTAGTGTAGGATGCGTGATATATCTCGGGAAAAAACGCGTTCGAAGGCCATGAGGTAGCAGGTTTCTTCACTCGTCAGCTCGGCGGCAGGTATAAGCGAAGGGATTCCGGGATTCATTAGCGTAATTAACGATCCCTCATTAAGCGTATTACGGAACGAACGGGCCCGTCTTTACCACATCTTGACATCGGCCAGCTTTCTGCAAACGGAACCATGCGTCAATTCGAGTCGCATGTTCTCTTTCGGCACGCACATATATATTTCTCTCTGCGCAGGACGTTCTCCCTTACAGAAGATTTATCTCAATGAATCAGAAAAACTTGTTACACTCTGTTCTTACAACCAGAGAACACATACGAATATACTTTAATCAAAGACTTCATTAATTAATGTTAAAACAATGATTTATTACGATTCTTTTGCAATCGTGATTTTTATAGTTTTGAAAAGAATAAAGACAATTTAACAAGTTTAATTATTGCATAAAATATACAACAGTATTGTAAATATGAAATTTACAAATTTAATTGGAGAGGAAAAAAAAACGAAAAAACATACGTATAAAAAAGTGACATAAACTTTTTATGAAAATCGCATTACTTGAATACAATACGAATAAAATGCATATACATTAATCATCATAAATTTAGATGGCTTTCAAACGAAGTATTTCTGTTTTTCCTCTGTTATGCACAGAAAGACTCTTTTCGATAATACTTCTTCGCTACGTGACCAGTTATGTTTACGTAACGCTGCATTCCATTGCATGTGTGTATGGCTGAATGTCAACGATTATATTATCTAAGGGATAAAAAAGTACGACCTTTTGGTGCAGGACTTCAGTCACGAACACTTCATGTATCTCTATGCATGGCTCATTAATTAATTTCTTGAATAATATAAATCTATGCATGCACATAGATACATATGCATGTACAATATATATACATATGGTACATATGTCGTCAAAGATATTTTATCTTTCTTAATATTCAATTACATTTATATTTCTTAATATTTTATAATAAAAATTTAATAACTACGCAATTGCATGTATTATATTGTATAATCATGTAAATATAAATATCTATTTAAGTTTGTATAAATATATTATTCACATTTTTTTTCAGAAATGTCTAAAATATTTATAATAATTAAAGCATATTTAAAGTGCAGAAATTTAAAATAAATTAATATAAAAAGTATATATGTACGTATATAATGTGCGTATGCATATATGTTTAAAATCTAGTTTAATTTAAAAATAAGATATCTCTTCCATATCTCTCTAATAATAAGTACAAGTAAATAATAATGTTATCATTTCTATAAATGCTCCTCTAATACTGTGGCGACTTTGCTTTGATCTCGTTAACGCTTATATACGAAAATACTATCCCAGGGGGTCCGAATGTAAAACGAGGCACGCAACGCGTGCGCTTAACAAAGGCTTAAGGGCGCAACTTCTTTGGGGGTTAACGAGTGCCATTCGGTGTTTGAAATAGGTGATGATAGGTTGAAACCATGATCCGATACCATTCCTATGAATTATCAAGTAATAGAAGCTTAGAGTGGCTTGGTCGTCAGCTTTTGATTTTCCTTTACAATAGCTTATATATTTACGTGTTAAAGTGACATAATCGACATCTGCTTACGTAATACAGTTGTATAAAAAAATAATGTTATTTTCGTCAAATCTCTGACTTTTAATAAACAAGAATAGTCTTATTATATGTCTTATTAAAAATAATTTTTTAAATTATTTGCTTGTGTGTGTGTGTGTGTGTGCGTGCGTGCGTGCGTGCGTGTGTGTGAAATTAATAATTTTTGTTTCGTTCATTTGATCTAAAAATACTCAAAAAAGAGAAAAACGTTCGTTTTTCTCGCGACTTTCGTTATTCAAATATTAATCTCATTGCTTTCTCGAGGGATTCAAAGATGGAGGATTAACGGACGGGTGTCGCCGCGAATATTTTATAAATTAATGTCAATGCGCCCGGCTATATCCGGTTACACCGGAAGTGCCCGGTACAATGAAACACGCATACGACTTGCGCGTAAGGAAAAGACACAAGAGGGCGACGTAGGGAGAGGACAGACCGGGTGAAAAAATGCTTTCGGCCGTACGTGAATTTCCTCCCACATTGTAAAGTAACCCCTATTCACCCTCCGCTACAGGACGGCTTTTTTATCGGCAGTATGCGTCGCGAGTTTTTTCTTGCTGCTCTCCCTTCTGGTGCGACCCCCTCGCGATTGTGTTCGGGGTACGGGGGGCGTGAACTCTGGCTGCCACGAGTAACCTCGAGGCGTTTTTCGCATTTGCAAGCATCGCTAAAGTTGAAGCCTGAAAGGAACCGTTAAAGTTTATGCTGATATCCAGCTGGTAAAAACTGGGTGGATGAAGCGCGTGTTAGACTGTTTCTGACAAATATGGAGTTATTTACAAAAAAAAATCTACATCTACAAAAAATGTGCCTTTATTTGAAAGAAAACGGTATATTAAATGTTAAAGAAGTTTGACGATTAACTTCAATATTGTATATATGTAAGTATAGATACATATATGTAAAACGAAATTCTTTTTAATTACTTTAACTAAAGTCTATTCCTTTATAAACTTAATATTGCAAACAAAAAAATGTGCATAAATTATGACTTCCATTCAGTAAATTTTTACAAGTTTGACAGAATTTTAATCGATTTGTAGTTTTTTACAATAATGTGATACAATTATTTATGAATAATAAGCCATATCGCCATCGTAGTGGTTTACAATCAATAATTCTTTTTGCTTATTTTTTTAATCTGACAAAACATGAATTAACGAATGGCTGCCATTCAATTATACTTTCTGATCTTATAGTCTTTCGTGAGTAATTACTAATAAAAAAATTATTAGCCATTTCTGCCAGTTTGTTCTCCCCTAAAAACACAATGCGTCTTAACTTCCAATAATTTATTCAAATGTCTAACCGCTCTTTAGTTGTTTTCTCCTCTCTATTTGCTCGTAGGTTTATATCTCAATTGTTCCCTACGTGAAAGACATAGCTTAAACTTTAGAAATAAGTAAAGTTTTTTCTTAATCAATGGGCATAGAATAACGTTGTTCAGGCAAAAATCTACAAGATAATCTGTCATTTTTATATGCGTGCGTATAAAAGCGCATTAAAATTATGTACTTTGTAGACAACAAAGTTAAAGACAGATTTTAACATTTTAGCTTTCAACATTTTTCGCACACGTATTATAAATAATTAAAGTATAGTTCAGAAAGAGATAGTGCAATTAATATTTAATACATAAACATAGAATTTCAATTTACGTAGAGATTTATTCTTTCATCTCTGGTAGAGACGTGATCAATCTCACAGACGGACAACTGACCCGTCCTCGTGTCCAGACATGTCGCTAGATAAGATCTAAGGTTACGACGATGCTGTTAATGTCAGATTAGTGTCACTAGCCCTTTTCCAAAACGACTCGCACGAGACTGGGTCAGAGGGTCGGGCGTGCGCCCGCCGTCCTTCGGGTTTTACGTCTCGTCTCGCAGCTTTACTTTACGACTACCGTCGAGTGAGGGCCGACCATCCCGCAAATCTGTTTATTTTGCGCGGGTTCGCTCGACAGGTAGGTCCTCGAGAGGACCGACCCTCGTGCAATCGACAGCCCGAGAAAGACATCGTGTTGTCCCGCTCTCGAGTAAGCTTGCCGCATCTCCTCGAGATTTGTTCGCTAATCCTTTGATCCTTTCTTATTGTGGAGTCGAGAGCTTAGAGAGGAGGAGCTCTTCAAAAGTACTGCCACTTGACTTTTTCAATTTACGATCAAGTCGACCGTTTTGTCTTCTAAGGCAATAATATGCGATGATTGTTGTTTCGTATAAACATCATACATTTTTTCACTTTACTTAAAAAAATAATTATTTATATACACATACACAGAACAAGTAATTAATAATGTAAATCCTGATGTTAAAGTATATCTTTATCTAAGAAAATTTTATATATTTTATTAGACAATAAAAAATAATACAAAAATATGCGATAACAAGATGAAATAACAAGATATTAAAGAAAATATGAAAATATTTAATGAGATTATCACTGGTTTCCTAATGATCGTTAATAGCACGTGATTTCTTAATCATGTTAATTATGATCATAAGCACAACTCGTCATAAAAAATATTTAGCGAAATTGTACAAAGATTAATTTATATCTCTTCTACTGGTATTCACATTTGCTTTAGTCATCTTGCATTCTTCTCATATGTATTGCAAATATTCTCTTTTGAAATATATTTAATGAGAAATAATATTTTCATCTAACTTTCGCAAAATTTACAAAAACTTTAACGTGCAAAAAGTGTGTAATATTATTTTGAAAAATGACCTATCTTTCGTCGATTTTTAGTAATCGAAATGTGTATATCAAGGTTTATATGTCGAAACGTACATTTGTCCGACCGACGGTCAATGAGACACAAATGTCAGTGAGTTTACCCTTTCCTCTACTTATGGAGTTGTTCGAGTTTCGTTACTGTACACGCGCATTTGTGTGAGTCTTTCTGCCACGTGCCTGCAACCCTTATGAGACAACCGATACGTTGGGCGGAGTTCTGCGCCCGGTTTCTTTCGACCTTTGTGATCTGCGCCGTGCAAGTCCACCACCTGGAACTACAGAAGGTATTACGGACGAGTTTTCGTCGCTAGAGCCGTTGAATAACGTTTGTCTTTGAAAGTTTTAATGTCAGTTTATTTTTTTTTTATTTTTCACTGGAAAATACAAAAGGTTTTCACAAAGCCTATACATTGAACTCTACTTCCTGTCATGTTCTCTTAACTTTGTTCTAAACTTTCTTTACTCTTTGAGAGAACTATGTCTCTTTAATAAAAATAATATAAATAATTGTATAATATAGAAACTATACGTACATTTGTTGCTACATTTTCATAATTTTTAAAAATAAAATTACAGCTCAAGTTGAAGAGAGTGTCTTTTAATTTAACTTATGATATTTACATAGTACGATATCCACGATTCAGTTCAACTAGAATAATGATTTTCAGCTCCACGTGTACGAGGAATGTCACTGATGGTGGAAGAATGAGGGGAATGAAGTAATAGAATTAGTTAGGCCAGACGGAGGAGACCTCCTCACTTGCCTCGCTATATACGAGCTAAGTTCCGTCACGAAGACCTTAATATCCGCCACTTCCGCTGCCTTCCACTCGTTCGTTTGTTTATTCGATATTGTCGACCATCGAGGCCGAGCCTCCTTCCCTCCTTTTCGTTTTTATTCTGACTCTTATGTGGTAATATAATTTCCTTCTATGCGTTACACGCGGGCTGATTTATGATCATGCCATTTGTACATGAATTGGAAAAATAATATGGGAAGTAAAATTATTCGCAGAGAAGAGACATGTTACGACTGTTTTTCCTGGCTATGATAAATTAGTAAGCGATTAAAAATGTAGATCTATTCAGGAGATTTTTAAACAAGTTTGTTGATAATAATACATTTTCCAATTACTATCTCAAGCTTATCAAGTAATTCATTTATATAATTTACCACAAAATTTCATACATAATTCTATTTCACATATTCTGTATGTATGTATTATAATATATTTTACATATGCATGTACATATTTACTTCTGTAATTTGTCCATGCAATTTACAAATATGTATAATGAATCGAATACTGTCCAAATTTTTTATCACAAATAATAGATCGTCTACAACAGAGTTTTATCATCTTGATAATTTTATAATATATTTATAGTATTTTGTTTCAGGCAAAAATACTCTGGTCACAGCTACGATTATCAATTAGATTATTATCGTAATTTGAAATAAGAGCTATTTATTACTTTGAATAAAAATCATTCCGCACACGAAGGCCCGTACGTCGTCGACGTAACACGAACTCCCTGGCCACGAGGGAGCCGTATTGTCTCGCGGACGATTCGCTCGCCAAGTAGCGAGCAAGAAATCCGATGTGGGTTAAATGCTAATTGCACAAAGTCGGGCAACTCGAGTCGGCGAATCCCTCGGGTGGCACGATCTGCGGCCGCGATAAAGCAAGCTACACGAAGTCCGTGCGTTCTTATCCGCGCTTACATTCGGAAGGTTAAGAGTATCGTGTATGCGGTGCTGGAGTTCTGGGGCACTTTTAGCTTTCGTGTAACAGTTGCGTGTTGCTGCACGTTCTCGAGCCCGACCGCCGCTTGGGGGGGAAAAAAAAAGTACGTACTCTCCACACAATACTGGAAATATAAAAGTTATCGATATTATGAAATTAGCACGCGTTCACTGTGCTGAAATAATAGTTTATAAGCAATTCGAATGATTCGCGGCAAATGGAATCTGGAGAAGAAACCTCCCATTCGAACGTGTTATTAGTTTCGTAAATATTTACCAAGTTATTAAACTTGCACACGTGAATACCAAGACGAATATTGGAACGTTTGACTATATTATATTCATTTTTCCGTCCATTGCAATAAGACTATATCTATATTTTACTGTTTACCTTTATAGTAGTAATAACATCATATTTTTCCTCGAGAATCGACACGAAGGAACGAGGTCAATTTTGCGCAAACAAGATGCATAAATAACGATAATAATATATAATTATAAATAAAATATAAATAATGTAAATATATAATTATAAATAATGTAAATTTTTCGCGTTTTTGAAAAGAAAGAATTTCCTGGTATTGATAACTTATTTTGTCATTATCGATTTAAAAAACAGACGCGAATGGTTATAGCGGACGAAAATAGCGTGTTCCGCTATACCCTTCGCATAATACGATTATATGACGTTAAGAACGCGCAGTGACGGACCGGCTAGACCAGATCTGCCAGCTTTATCGAAATCCGTGTGTTGACTAGAAAGTGCCCTGAATCGATCGTATACGCGCGGCTTCTCCATCTACTTTCTTGAATAAACAAACGATGTCGCAATCCAAACAAGTTGTCTCGCATGTATATTTCTTCCTGAAATGCGCTTAATTGCGTACAGTTGTCAGGAGATAGTCGAATATTTGAGAAAATATGAATATATTTATTGTATCTCTTAAAATTAATTGATACTTATATTCATAAACTGAGGTAAAAAAGGCAAATAAGAGCCAAGCTCTGTCGTTAGTGAGCATGTAATCGTTTACTTAAATTCAAATTGAACATTCATAAGTTTCAATTTTGTTAAAACAATTAAATTCGATGCATAATATTCTACTTCGCGAATTTCGACTTAGTAATTAAATTGCGAACGTTTCGACCATTTTCTGCCCATCTTCAGCGCAAACATAAATAAAAATAAAAAGTTGATTATTGACAACACATAAAAATCATGGATTGTGAAGAGTATGAACTTGAAGCAATCCACTTATATTCATGTTATATTTTTCACAAGAATTATGTAACAATGAAAGAATTAAACTCTCTTTGTTAATCTTTAACTTTTATATTTCTATAGAATGTTAATCTCTAGACTATTAATAAATAAATATCAATAATAAATTAATATATTGAAATATAAATATATATATAGATTTATTATTTAGATATATGAATAAATTTAAACTACCATTTTTACTCATTAATTGCATTAAATCTCTTCCGCGGCTCTTATTTTTTCTTCAAACGATTTATGATAGCTGCGAGCACTTACAGCAGACCTATCTATCGAGTCGAAGGGTCATCTCTTATCTTCATCTGCAACCGCTCGCGCTGCGTAACTTTTCCTAATAGTAACAGTACTTAACTGACCGCAGTGCATAGAAAGTATGTATGCAATGAACATACATATATACGCAATGACAGGACTTCAGTTCTGTTTTATACTTTTTTTATCTCCTGCCTTTTTCTTTTTCCTTCAGCGAATCGATGAAAAGAGAAAGGGAAGCCTTTTACATCAGTGGAATAAAAACTTCAATAAATCTGATTTACAGCATTCAAAATAAAATAAACTTCTTCTGTCCACATAAGCAGACTATTAATCAATTTAAAGATTTCGATAAAAAGAGAAGAAAAAGATGTATAACAATTTTTACGAGGAAGAAATCGATCTTCTTGCGATAATAGTAAATTGAATTCGACGTCGATGACGAGCTGCTCGTCTTCGAGGTAGCCGAAAGCAAATAAACATCCACTCGACATAATCTTTTCGAAGGTTGGCCGGGTCGAGTGCAGGCACCTACCTTGCGAGAATTCGAGCATGCTTCATCGAACATTGTATCCATTATATGTTTTTGTCTGCCCTTCTCCCCCGCCCTCCTCTTCCCCTTTTTCCGTGACTCGCGCGAGTCTTGCATTGTCGTCCCGAGATGGTCCTTTTCCATCTTCCCCTCTTCTTCCTTTTCTTCGTATATAAGTATAAGTTTACGTTTGGAAACCACGAGCCCACAAGGCCTCTCGCGGTATTCATCCCAACATCGGCATACCTTTTTCTGCTGCACGGTCCCGCACGAACGAGCGGCTCTAGTCGCGCGTGGCGAACGACGGATGTCTCGGAATAAAGTATGTACTCTGGCTCGGAGCCGTTTTTACTCAACATTTTTCTCAGCGAGTTTCTTGAACTCTCCAATGTCTGACATGCTGATTTAATTTGGTTGTATCACAATCGGTGGAAACAAAATTTTTATTTACTCTTAAAATAGATGAAAAGAGATACTTGGAATATATAATTACACAAGAAATAAATCTGAAGGAAACAAAAATAAAAATTTTCATATAATAAAAAACTCCTTTTTGCCATTAATTTTTTTTTAATTATTGTAGTACGTAAGAACGGGATATTTTGTATCTGCTTCTCTGAGCGAAACGTCTTCTTATAAGATATCGCGAGAAGACGCAGGATACAGTGTGCCTTCGGCTTTGAGAGCGAGATAGGAGTACAGTTATCCATAAAAGTAGAGCATGCGTACGTTGGCTCTAGAACGGCAGGTGGCTGCCGATGAATAAAGAGAGAAGAAGCAAAAGAAGGCGAACCGTCATCCATCGGGACAGCGCGAGAGATTTCTCGTTCACTCGGAAATGATTGAATCATTGAGCCGATGTTGTCCGCTCGTTATATACGAAAATGTAGTAATCATTCATGAAAGACATCGGCGACTCGCGTCATCAATTCGCCCATATACTCTTTTTGCGCTATCGTAAAAAAGCGCACATCAACTTTTTCCTCTTCAAACCTCATAGACTATTTTATAAACTGTTTTAGAAAAAAATTTTTCCTAGTTAAACTGATAGAGTCATTCGCACATTTTGCGTGCTTCGCTTGATGACGTTATCCGCGTTTTCACAAACTTACCTGATTGTTATGCATTTGCTGCAATTGAGTAGAACCTTTATTCCTTCTCTATAAATAAAAGATATTAATTTATATATATTTTATAAAGTTTCAGGATAGTGGGACGGGATTATATAAACGAAATACCACGAGACAGTGTTTTAAATTGAATTAATTAGTTATTCATATTTTATACACAATAGTAATCATAATTAAGGTGTTTTAGTTCCTCGTAATATTCTATATCCGTACAAGGGTACTCGGTAAAATCGATAAATTGGGGTCTGCCGTGTTATATTCTATATGTATATAGACGATTTTCTAGGCCTCTCTTGTTTCTTCTGTTACTCTCGTTCTCGTCTCATTTCTCTTTACATTCTTATCACAATATCGTATTTTACACAGATTCACTTACGGCTTACATGCTAGAGGGCCCCGGTGCAATATTTACAGATGTCCGGCGTTCGATCTGTCGGCCTCGCCGAGTCTGATCGATCTCCGATGGTTTGCACCGAGACTAGTAACGCTAGTAAATTCTATGGACTCTTTTTATACTGTTTACCATTCTCTTTCTCTCTCTCTCTCTCTCTCTCTTTTTAAGGAGAGAATCGTGTTAAGTTCGCGTTTCATTCTCGCGCGCGGCGCTGATCACCAATCCGCGTATTCGATAAAAGCGTGGAAAAAGTGAATCGCAACTACGTTATACGGCTGATTTCGCACGTTGCTCATCGAAACTGTTCGATGAATATCTTTCTGCGTCAGAGAAATTAATTTTAATATTTCCTGGAAACGAAGAGATATATAAGCTACGTTTGTACATCATCCTCTTTCTTGAAATTTTGAAAAGTACTGCTTAAATTCAAATTAACATAAAAGATTCAATTTTTCACATGCATGTAAAGATAGTTTTCCAATAAATGCAGCTTTCCAGAAAGTTCAACGCCAATCTTGACAAGAAGAATGAAAACGTATGCCTCATCACTTGGACCACGCTCACAATTGTTTTACGCTGTTTTCCACATTTCCGGCTTTACACGCAATTTAGGAACTGAGGGGAGCTTCGTCTTAAATTATATATGCATACACCTTCTTATTGCACCGAATCAAAACGCAAGAACCCATCCGAGAAGGCCATCTCGTGTGCCTCGTATTTGTTCGCAGCGCGGCTTGCGGTTAAATCTAACGGCACTTATTATTATATACGGGAGAGAATCGCCGCGCGTCTCTCGTTGTCATTGTCGCCGTCATCGTCGTTGCCGGTGTGCATACGACGTCATCCCGACGAAGACGACGACGACGACGATAACGCGGTTCACGTCACGATGTAGGAATTTAGCGTCGCCCCGGCGCAGCGACATCGATCCCCGGAACGTAGCCTACCTTCCAGCCCGCCTTCCTTTTTTCCTCGGCTCGCGGAACCTTTACGCGGGCTGCGTAATCGCGTAGCATTCAACAGCAAGCGCGGTCGACACGAGCGGAAGGGCATAAAACTAGTTTTGTACTGTTCTCTTTGTGCACCGTGGGGTAAAAACCCGGCAGCCGAATCCCGCCTCGAGTTTCCGCGCCGCGTCGACTTGCGCGGCGTCGACGCTTTTTTTCGTCGATTCTCAGGGAAATTTACACGGGTGCGTTTTATATATATATATATGTATATATATATATATATATATATATATATATACATATATATATATATACACGTGAGATCTCGCGTATATACTCTCGATTCTATTGACACGCGGCTTCGGAAACATATGTGGTTCTGGTGTCACGAAAAAATACACTCAATACAATTATTTTGAGATTTAATTCACAATTCGCCGTAGACACGTTATTATATTTCTACATGATTCTGTAATACAAATTTGTGTACCGCTGTCTTATATCTGGATTTGTTGTCCAGTCTCGAGAAATCGATGCACTTTGGATCATGTAAATACTATTAATTACGGATTAATGTACTTATATGAGAACGTACCGCGTTCGATCAATTTTCATCGAAGATAACATATCGAGGATTTCATACATAGGAGCGTATCCCGAATTCTTTAAAAAATTAAGGCATCTGAAATCTCTACACATCATATTATAATAGAGCTGCGTACTAATTGACCTAATAATTATGGAAATAATTACAGACATATTTAGACGTATTTTTTTTTTGTATCAAATGCAAGTTTTAAATAATTTTTTTTCACACCTGTAAAGTTACGATTTTGGGATTACGTCCCTATGTTATGAAACCCTCGAAATGCGTAAAAGATCTTACGTTGTAATAAAGCATCTATAGAAATTAGAAATTGAAAAGTTCAAATTTTTATTAGTCCATTAGTTCATTAAAAGATATACAAGTTTTAAAAGTGTCTTGTGTAGATATTAATTTTTTTTTTTTTTTTTTGCAAGAATCTGAGAGAGAGTTGAGTTGTGCGAAACCGAGAAACCTGGCGCACGTTTCAGCGCGCATCGCGACATGTGCCGAACGGTACCGTCAATCAGAGCGAAGGAAAAGGCAGAATCAGGAAGGAAAGGGACCATGTGGGACCATGCGTTCTCATGAGACGACCATTGTTGCACCGACGAGACAGTGGATCTAGGTCAGCGGTGGGGCCCGCCGACCCTCCCAGTTTCCCGCGGTTGCAAGCCACAGCCGTCGTTTTTGCGGTTTGGCGTCGCCTCTTGGAAAGCTAGATATTGCACGACGCAAGATGGCAAGGGTGACCCAATATGGCTGACGGAGGACAGCGAAGAAAAAACAGCGCAAAACAGACCGCCGCATTGTTCACCCGCAACTTGACCGGCTTACAGATCGCACATTCGGATATCTAGTTTCTAATTCGAGCATAAATCATTTAATCACTGCGGCAATGGAAGAAAAAAGAGAAGCAGCAAGCCTTTTTTTTAAGTTAGTGTGAGATTTTCTTTAAGTTTCTTAATTTGAAATAATAAAATATTACTCATAAAATTTTAGACACTAAATAAAATTATACCTCTCGCGTACATAAGATTATAAATAAATAAATATTTTTGAAATTAGCTATTTTTAAAATACGAATTCTCGATTATTGATTTATTATTTATTATGTATATAAAATATTGCAACTAAAAAAAATAAAAAAACAAAGTGTGCATTAAACAGAGTAGAATTACATTAAAAAAGATTATACTTTAAAGAATTAATTGAAAATTCAAATATCTTCTTTATGTTTCTCAAAATTCTTAATAAAATCGAACATAGACTCTTTAACCGAGATAATGATTTTTTTTCCAACTCGCCTCCGAACTGTCATTCCTTCGTTCATCTCTCGCGCGCTCTTTCCTCTTCGGAGGAGGCCGTGGCCGGTTGCCTCATCCGGGAAGAAGGGACCGGTGATTATAGCGAGCCACCGTGATTGCCGAGATCGTTTGACTCACGAAAATGTCATTAGGATTTCATTACTTCCAACTGCCTTGAGGAACGACTGCTCAACGAGTTTATGCAATGTTGTCTCTCTTTTTCCTCCGCTTCTCTCCTCCCTTACTCCCCCCTCCCCTATCCCACGTTTATTTTCTCGAAGAGGTTCCGCCAATCTTGTCATTCCTCTCTATCTCTACCGCGCGAAATACGGCACGAAGTAGGTCGGTTGCGCTCTCAGTTGTTGGGCAACTGTCACAAAGAAT
Source organism: Anoplolepis gracilipes (assembly GCF_047496725.1). Classification (NCBI taxonomy): domain Eukaryota; kingdom Metazoa; phylum Arthropoda; class Insecta; order Hymenoptera; family Formicidae; genus Anoplolepis; species Anoplolepis gracilipes. The sequence continues at coordinate 19,836,169 of NC_132970.1, read as the reverse complement.
CGATCCGCCTAACGTCATCGGCAATTGACATTTACGATGAGACAGAAATTGGTCTTTAGAGATGCACGATCGTGCTAGATTCAGGAAAGTGACGAAAATTTCGTGTTGATCGAGCATAAAAAGATTATTCAATCTGACCCTATTATTTGCCAGGATTTATTTCGGAAATAAATATGTAATTACCAAATAGCAAAATACCGGATGTAAGTCATGGATCTCAAAATTGATTCACATCAATATTTTAATCATGTATGTCATATTATTACCACTATGATACTATCGCATTTCGATAACCATTGGGATTCGTAAAGTTTGATAGTAGTGAGAAGTTGAACAAGTTTAAATACTTTATCGTTTCCAACCAAATTTAAGAAAGTAGTTTTTAATAATAATAATAATAAATCATTTAATTGTCAACATTGGTGTGATCCTTTTCTATTCTTCCATGTCAGAGGAATCTAATTCAAAATTAAATTAAAATTCTTGTTTATCAAAAACTAATGCATTTGCTGTACCATTTGTGTCTGAGAGTGACAATGTAAATTAAAAACCTTCAAGTCAATATTTAAAATTTTAGATCGTAACAGAGAAACTGGTATTAATTAAATTTAAAAAAAATGTTTATATATTAAACCAAAATATTAAATAAAAAATATTTAATTTTGACAATTGAACGTAAAAGAAGTCTTTCTACAGATTTGAGACTTTTGATATACATACAAATACAATTAATTAACATCTAACTGTATTTCACGTTCGATTATTAGTTTTGGTAATTGCAGCGGTAACGTCGATTCAATATGTTTTCATAGAAAATAATTGTATCGCGTAACTCTTGTTATTTAATTAACAATTAATCGTAGCGATTAAAATCGGTACGCAATTTCACGCAATTGACAAACATTGTGGACAACATTTTTACAATGGAAACAATTACTTGGAGGCAATCTTTGCTTATAATTAACCGTAGTAATCAAATTAGATCCGATGCACGCAATTGCGATGGTCGACACGAACAGACATATAGAGAAGCCATTTTATTTCCCAGGAAAAAGATTCCTCGCGATTTTTATATTTTTTTGCGACAACGATTACTTGTCAAACACGAAAAGCGTTACAATCGTGATAATCCACTCAATCATATGCGAAGCGTTACAAGTACCCTCCAACTCGTAAATCGAACATTAAGACCACCAACGAAAACGACGTCGTTCCTCAGAGTATTCGCCTCACGAACGGTCAATTTTCGGCAATTTTATGTCATAAATCACTCTGTTATCCACATTATATTATCACCCATTTTATATAATATTTACTTCACCATATGAGGACGTTGCTCCTTTCTTCTTCCAACCAACGTCGATTTCATGCCGGGAAAACCGTCTCGTTTTCTTCGCAACGAAACAGCGCGCACCGAAACAATGTCACTTAATAGTCAAAAATCACTCGATGCACACGAACCGTTCATGACTTGTTCTCGATCGCTCCCGTCGACGTCACTCTAGTCCTCGTTGGCTGGAATCCCGATCCTCTTCGTTAGCTTTGAGAAACATTTTTTGACAGCGCGTCGTTGCCGATCTAAGATCGGCGTTTCTGGTTGCACATTATTCATCTCATTAATATTATTATTATTATTAATATTTCGCTAAAGGGCGCGTGTGTGCGTATCACACGCGTTGTCGCACTGTTCGTACTGTTCGTTCTCACTTTGACGGACGGCCCGCACGGATACCGGCATGCGGATTTTGTTAGACAATTAGAAACAATATTAACATTCAAATTTCCTCACGAGAGGCGCTACACATATTCACACTTTGACCGCTGGAATACGTCCACGGCGCCACGAAGAGGTGGTTCACCTGAACTCAGTTCGAGGGACATCTTCGTTAAACCGCTGGCCATACCCTGCAAATCGCACAGATGATCGTTCTGTTAGAGAAGATTCACCTATTATATGACAGATATTTTGCGAAATTCCAAAAGATTCAATTATATATATTGATCTACTCTAATTTCTTTATCAAACCGATATTTATCGCTCATAAATGAAAAATTTCACCGTAAATGTTTCAATAATTAATTAATTTTAAATCAAGTGTATTAAAGTATATTACGTCTTTCGATATAAATCTGCAGATATACATCTCTCTCTCTCTCTCTCTCTCTCTTTCTCTACTGTAAAAATATATTTTTCACGCTTATGTTATATCACATATACACTTCACGTCGATTCTCGCTGTTATTATATTATTAAAGAGATATGCGGTAACTTTGAAGCTTCCGGAATCACAGTGCGATGAATATTAAGGCAAGGCAAGTGAGGTAAATTTGTCGTGTCATGTTGGTTCTCGATGAATAGAAGAAACATCTAGCATGTCCCAAGGGGACATGTGACTGGCAGTACCAGTTTGCATTGAGGTGCGCTGATTGACACGTCGCACTTTAATTTCAAATTGAAAATGTCTATTATCGAAATACTATTCAATATTGCTCGTATAAAAATCACCGATACCGAGTTATAACAACTAGAAAGATAAAATTTTATCAATATATAGACATTTAGAAAATGCTGTTTATTCATTGTACGTTATAAATTCAACAGATTTCTTCTATAGAACACAATATTAATTGATCTCATGTAGGGTAAACTAGGGTATGATGACCATACGGAAAAGATGGCCATGGGCTGTAATTTTTTCAATAATTGCTACATAGTGCGCCTCTTTGGTCATTATCAAAAATAATCGATATTTATAGTAGTTTAGGTGCATACATTGTGCATTCGAAATAACGATATTGCGAATCTTACATCATATTTTTACTTTTGACTACCTGCAAAATTTTTCATTTGTCCACTAAAACCTGTTATAACATCGAATAAATTACAGTTAAGCTATCGTAATCAACGTTAGACATATTATAAATTATAAGTTAGAGATTAAAGTCGCTAGTATTATAAACAACGGGTTAATTAAAACGACCTGACTAGCCAAAATCATTCAATTGATTCACACGACGTTTCGACCATATGGTTGTGGTCCTTTTCAAGTGTAAACGTAAATTAAGAAAGAGAAGAAAGAATCCAATGGGACATGTTTAAATTTTATCTCAAATTTAATAACCGTTGATTTTAACTAAGTGACATATTTAATTGTTCCATGATTAAGTTCTACTTTTAAACATGTCCCATTGGATTCTTTCTTCTCTTTCTTAATTTACGTTTACACTTGAAAAGGACCACAACCATATGGTCGAAACGTCGTGTAAATAAATTGAATGATTTTGGCTAGTCAGGTCGTTTTAATTAACTCGTTGTTTACATATTATAAAGATATGTAAATTGTTATATGACATAATTTTTATTTTCGTTTTCACTATTTTTTTATAAATATTAGGGCCATCTTTTCGTCACTATAGTCATCTTTTCCTTAAAAGTTGGATAAGATGGCCAATGCTTATGTTGTACTATTTTGATAATATAAAATTTCTATTAAATATTTTCCTTTTAATTTCGATAATATTACGTAATTTAAGCTTCAGTAAACATAATATGTCAAACATTATTAAAAAATAACCAAAATAAAAGTATGTTTTTTGCATTTTAAAAAACTATGGCCATCTTACCCGAGTTTACCCTATCTTTATTTTCTAAAAGGTATCGTTATAAAAACCAAAGTGTCTCATATAATTCATAATTTATATATAACATAATATTAATATTAAAATATCTGAGACTAACATTTCTGTATTATTATTTAATTTTGATGTGTCTTTTTAATTTCTCAAATTTATCTTCATATTTTCAAATACCTCAAGAGGAAAGTGTACTGTTTTAGAAAAGTAATAATTTCGCGATAATCTGATCAGCTTCCAAGGGCGATGCATCAAACGATGCCTCTATCGATTTAGGAAAAGCGACAACTTACGTGAGCAGTCCAGGATTAGGGTCCGCCTGGTACCAGGAGTACTGCGGCATGTAGCCTGCGTGATGCGGCGGCGGTGGCGGTGGCGGTGGATGATGCCCGGGCGTGTGCGGGTGATGATGGGTGTGAGGCGGCGCGTGCGGATGCGGATGGTGCTTCATCTCGCCCGGCCAGGAGGACGCCGGCGGGCTCTCGTTGTGCTGAGGCGACATCTCGCTTCCGGGGCTCGAGCTGCCGGGGGTGTGACCGCCGCCCCCGCCGCCCATGCCGCCCAAGTAACCCGTCGTCGGGCTGCCCGACACGGAACTTCCGCCTCCTGCAACACAAACGCAAACCGGGGAACCCCGTTTGAGAATCTCGCTCTCGCAGATTCTCTCGCGCCTGTTCCTGATGTCGCTGTCGCATTCAAGCTGCGCCATGCGTTGCACATGCAGCTGCGCGCGCGCCTTCAATGGGACATCAACGTTATAAATTGTATTAATAGCGCGAGGGTGCTTTCCGCGCCCGGCATTGTGCGTTAATGCATCTGGTAGCTGTTACGGAGACGGGAAAAGTTTCCAAGATGGTTGGACGCGATTGCTTCGATATCGCGAGCTGGTTATGTTGGGGTTCGTTCTGAGAATGTGAGGTGTATATATAGTTCATCCCCGACTCTGTATATACGTCACGCTTCCGTGACATTTCGCCGTTTAGAAACGCTCTGATTTTTATCCTTTCCCCGAAACTTTGTTACCTTGACGCTATTCTTAAGCACGAAACGGTTGGAGCTTTGTACTCATTAGTGTAAGTAATGAGATAAATTATAAGTACATGCATTCACTTGTACTTAAATTTTTGCGACGGCTATTCCAAGAAAAATATTAACGTAAGAATAATTTAATACATTATAAAAGCTTGTAAATAATTTATCTAATATCAATCGAAATTGCAACAAAGCAATTCAAGTGCAACAATAAATTTAAAAAATATGAAAATATGATATACATACAGAGAATTTTTATATAAATAAATTTCTCAATGTGTATATATATATATATATATATATATATATATATACTTATACGTGTGCGTGCAAAAAGATAGAACTTATATAGTTGACTGAAATCACTGTGTGAGGCATAATGACGCGCATCGGGAAGTGCATAGCAAATTTCGCTATGCTGAGTGGTACTTCTAGCAAGAGAAATTTCTCAAGATGGGGTTAATTACGCCGACTACATCTTTCGTGGCACATTTCCGAATAAATCACTCACGAGGCAGATTTTAGATTACCGTTAGCCGCAGAAAGAGAGCAGCGATGTTGCAACCGGTACCGTCGCCGGGGACAACCGACATCGGGCGGGTAGCAAAGAATCGCGCGATGGTAAACGGCAGCCGGCGAAAATTGCGTCGGATTATTAGTATTGTAATTACGGACAGGAGCGAGTTTTCGCGCACAGATTGCGACGATGATGCGGTAAGTGATGGAGTAGCCCCGTCGACCGTGCAATCATCGCACACGTTTACCACTGGTGACATTCAATTAACATTCGTGAACGTTCGGCCGGTTAAAAATGCGGGCAATCGAGATCGCGAAAATAGATCGATCGATCAGAGATCGAGAGTGATTCGATCGACTGCACGCTTTTCCGAAACGTCAATTAAATATATGATAAAAGAAATTTTTTATATACTTATGTCGCATTTTTTTTAAATTTTAATTCACACCTGTGTACTTATTATATTTATGTAACTATATAATATAACTCACCACCTTGCATGAGACTTCCGGGTTGACCGGGTTGAGGGGATGGTCCTCCGGGTAGAGCGGTTCCACCCGCTAGAAGACTGCCATGCTGGCCACCACCGCCACCCCCGCCCTGCTGCGCTGCCTTCATCATCTTCTTGTACTTACTCCTTCTGTTTTGGAACCAGATTTTCACCTGCAAGAAAAATCAAGATCTTTGAAATAAAATTTAAATATGTTGGAAAACATAAAGCTTATATTCAGAAATTTTATTATATGCTTATCTAAGCACAAGGATTTGACTTTTAAAGTATTAATAGAAATAAATATAGTCTTGTGTCAATATTATGATGGCCGTCTTCCTATACTTTATTTTAATAATGAAGATAATTTCCGTCAACCTTCTGAAGATATTAAAGTGAAAGAATAAATGGCGAAGATTGAGAAAGATAAAAAAAAAACTCTTGAGGACAAAAACGCTTGTGATTGGCTAGAATAAGTTATAAATAAACTTGTTTTATTACATTCTATGTTGAATACTTATTAATGTGCATTAGCATTCAGTATTTCAAGATTATTTTCTTAAGGCTATTATTGTCTATATATGCATACATTTGCGTAATAAAATAATAATTAATTTATAAAAAAAACTAAACTCTTGTACTAAAAATTTAAATATTTATAAATATAGAATTAAATAAATCATAAACTGTAGAAAATATGTCTTTATATTATTATTATTTTTATAGCATGTAATTTTAACAAAATTCTCTCGCTCCTCACACATTATGACTTATGGGTATACGATAAATTGTAACATTTACAACATAATTATACATATTAAATATAATCATCGTAACTCATCATATATAAATATCATAATAATTATCATAATTTACATTACGTTAACTATTAATGTATTCTTTCCGGAATTTCCTTAAACTATCGAATCAATTCATTAAATTATTATGAAATAAAATCACGAGCGTTTTCGTCGGGATACATCGTTCGATTATCGATTCGACCGTGCATGGAAATACACTTTGCAACTGTACGATGATGCGCAGGTATGCCTGAATCTAATCCGATGCTTCGCATCATTGCTCCGTGCCGCCGTAGTTAGATTTAAGAAAAAAGAACGCTCATCGTTTCGTAATCGTCGTTTCTTTTGCCTCCTCCGTGCGATGCATAGAACCGCAGCGGCAAGCAACTTTGTCGTCCTGATACCGGTGCGCACGCGCGATCACTAGGATTGCACATGCTGTTTTTTTTTTGTCTCAGCATCCGCACACATGCGTCGCATACACGTGACGTGCTAGCTCAATCTTACGTAACCTTGCCGTCGCGGAACTCTAAGTGTGTATACGTATTACAGGAATACGCCAAGTATATATTCACGGTTTTGTACAGCAAGTTCGAAGCCATATGTTCGGACATGTACCGTTCAAGTCATTGAAACGAAATAAAATTTATTGTTTAAAGACTCCTTTTTACCCTTGATGTGACACACGGTATCTTTTTTTTTATTCCATAAAAATAGCTGTAAATTTTATTTCACCTAAAATATTATTAATATATATTATATGTATATTATATATTTTATTCACATATATGTAAATGTCCATTAAATCCACAGATTGTTCAATTTCCACAAGAATATAGTTTCTTTCTCTCATATCAAAGTAATAAGAGGTCGATTATTATTTTTAGAAGCTTTCCGTATGCGCCCCTGACATGTTCATGACTCTGTCATTCTCCCACATACGATGTAATAGAGGTATTCGGATATGCCGGATGACTCGGACAAAAACAGAGACATATACCTTTTTATTAATAGTATGCTAGACTTAATGACTTTTTAACGAGCTATCCGCTACAAAACCATCCAAGCTTACTCGATCAAACCTGATATTCCACTGCCACGTCGATCAAACACTGCGGTCGTGAAATACAAAATGAATACAACGAATACGCGCGTCGCTATTCACCAAACACACGAGAAATATTTTTCATAATTAAAGATTACTTTCCTTTCACGACAATCTTAACCCTGTCGAACGATGTGTTCGCATATATAAATATAAATATATATATAAATATGCGGTAAGAATGTAAATTATGAGATAAATCGTATACTGGCGTGTGTGAATTAATTGAATGAATTATTAAATATACAACAAACAATTCTTCACAAATATTCTTGCGCGAAAAAAGGAAGAAAAGTTCCTTTTTTTATTGTTGCTTTATTAGTACGGCATTTATTTAATCAATCTTTTTTAACGCATCTTACGACAATATATGTAGTTGGTATTAACAATTTTCTTTATTTTATAAGATATAATATATAATTATTTTTTTATTTTATAAGACGTGAGAAAATGATACGTAAACATGTTTTTTTTCTTTCTTGCAATTAGGTGCGTCTCTTTATTTTTAATGAACTCGTATGATGTTGCATTACTCTCGATGCATCACCGATCGCCTCCTTCTCTATCCTTTTAGGATCTCGCTTTTGACTGGACGTGAATTGACTTAGTTAATTAAAGTACTGTCCAACTTTTGATTGACGTTCAAGGTGTAAAAAGTTGACGACATGAATATACGTATGTGCATATTGCTTTAGAGTCTTGCGTAATGGAGGTATCACGAGTTGGCGAGGTGAGTAGTGCAAGTCTCTTTATTAAACAATGCTTTAAGTTAAGAATATATAAAAATATTAAATAAAATGAGATACAATAAAAAAAATTATTTAGGCATTTTACCAAGTTACACACTGCAATTATAAATCAATAGAACTAAATAAAAGATTATGATTTAGAGACGTGCAAAAAAAATATTTTTCTCTCTCTCTCTCTCGCATATAGATTAACTATTCGAATAGATTTGCAAGTATGGCAAATAAGAAATAAGAGATATTTGCAACGTGTAATCAAATATAACGCGCTTGCCGATCGCAATTGCGTCATACTGATGCAGATTTCACTTTCCGCTCATTTTCCTAATACGCAGAACGATGATGTACCCAGGGCGGATCGAAAAGCCGAGACTAATCGGTAGGTACGGCACGGCGCTCTTGCATTATACATAAGAGCGAAGAAACTAGAAATAAACTGTGCCTTCAGTTTTGCGGAACACGCATCGTCACACTCCGCCGTGGCCTCTTCATTAAAATCACGGCACGAGCTACCAAAAGAAACGTCTTGACCGATACAGATACATGGCGCGTATCTACAAGATATATATGGGGTGTCTCAAAATCTTCGTCATAATTTTAATAATTAGATTAATCTCGTATCAATATTCTCTCCAGAATAAAATAACCAAACAAGTTTTAATAGATTCGTGATGTCAAAGTGACTACGTAAAAAAAAAAAAAAAAAAAAAAGAAACAATGTTACGAAAGACATTTGAAAGATATTTGCATCGACTCGAATCTCGTCGAAACGTCAGGTGGGTGATAATTCCGAGGCACCCTATACGTACACGCTACATATCATCGCGAAAAATATGCCGGGGCAACATCGACGTCGACTTCCTCCGGCCTCTGGCCGGGCGAGCGTGCGCCCGGCGTGCCGGCGCAGATAAATCTCTTTCTAATTGCTCGCTGAAAAACTCGGCCGCGGTTGCGCCGAGTCGAGATGGCGCCCGACAAAGGCCAGCAGCGCTAAAACCCGCTCTCGACGTGCTTTATTTCGCTCGGGTAGCCGGTCAAGCCGGCCAGCCAGCCGGGACGAAGCGGATCGCACTCGCCGCGGTTTGTTTATTGATATTTACAGCCGGCGTTGACAGGGTACGACGCGCATCGACGGTAAGGGATGCACCTTCCTTCGCGAGGATAATATAGGAGGGTTGGGCCTTTTTTCGATTTGTCGGCGGCTTCTCTCTCTCTCTCTCGCGGGAACGTCATGAATATAACTACACGTGTGTGTCGGCGCAAAGCTTTAATTAATATCTTTTTTCCAGGTGTCGTCCAATATGTTATCGTTCTCCTCTTTCTGCTCTTACGGTCACTCGAAGAAAAAGATCACGGACAATGATTGTACTTTATACGCAGCGTAACTAAAGAATATATTTATTATTATACACTCAAAAAAATGATCTTGCAATTTCAACAAAAATTTTCTAGGTGTAAAAAAATTAACTGCAACAGATAAATTATTACCAAATACTGTGATATTGTATATATTTTGCACTTAATCAATTTAAATGACAGAGACAGAATTTATATCTGTACTATTAGTGTAATTTAGACAGAAAATTGTTCTGCCTATCTTTAAGGCCTATTTAAAAGGACAATTATATTTGTGATTAATATTTGGCAATGGGATCTAAATTTTCTAGAGGTATTGCTAGAATATTGCTACTATAAATTCTATACGTGACAAACAATATTCTAAGAGATACAAAAAGTAGCGATAAATTTTAATTGAGACATCTAGAAATCTATCTACATTAGCAAAATATTTTTTTGAGTGTACATTTATACCTTCTTGCGTTAATCAATTTCCTTTTCTTTCGCTCTTCTTCTTTTAGAATATTGTGAAAATAATTCCAGCTTTTAAACGATTTAATATTATCAGTTACATAATTTAATATTACATCAATTTTTGCATATTTGTTGCTATATTATTATGTATTATATCTAATGATATATGACGAATCTGTACAATTTTATTCGCTTTCTATTCGATAGGGAAAGCGATATTGAAACGCGCATGTGAAAACATAAAGTTTTATGGTGTGAAATGTGGTCTGGCATAATAATGATTGTTCTCGCAAAGCGGTACGACAAGCTTGGTCTTCAATGATTTATTACTTCTTGCATTCATTATTCTGTTATTAGCATTCTTTCGCTCAAATCTTTCCCATAATTTGCGTACCGCACGAATAAGAAAAATATCGAAATTTAAGATCATGTGTATATCGACAAGATTTTTTTTTTCCAAATATAATATTTTCTATACGAAATTTGTAAATCTCTCTTTAATGTTAATAATTTATTTAACTTTGTTACATATATAATTTAATTGACAGTGTTTCACAAGAATTGTTAACGTGCTATTCCAAGCATTCTCGAGCAGTTTTACCTGTAGAGCAAAAATATTTTTATTTCTACATAACTTTTACAGACTCTAATTTATATAAAAGATTAGAGTTTTCATGCAACCTATATATAAAGAAACCGCACACCGGTGCTGAAGATAATTATAGAAATAAATCAAATTACACTCCGAGAGAGTGAGTTATAGAGCCGTCTGTTGGTAGCAGACGCGAGGTAGTAATCAAAATCGCTTTTGCTCGAGCAACGTTACAGCAACGTGGAGCGAGGCGTCGAGCGGAATCCACAAGGACTACGTCGCGCGAGTTAAAAAGAAGCGTAACCGAGGGAACGAGTCGAGAGATACGAATGCACCCTGACGCCGACGGGCACCGGCACGGTGGCAAGCTGTCGTTATCTCTCTCGACCGGACTCGACTTAGACGCGCGTGTTACGTGGCTCCTCTGGCCGTCGGGCGAGCAAAAATTGCAACGCGCGCGAAGCAGCCAGCCGGTGGTCGCTCTTCGCCTCGCCTGGCCTGGCCTGGCCTTGTGCGGACAAAAAAAGGAAGCGAGGACGCCGTTGCTGCCGGGCCGCTGATGTTGCCGCGACCAGCAACGGGCTTCCGACGTCGCCGCGGGCGAGGAACTCGGTAACAGTCCGCGCTGTCGATATCGCTGATGCATACTCAATGAGCGATGGATCGTCGCCTGAGGGGTGGGAGAATTGCCAGTAGGCAAGGGGCAGGAGGAAGGTGGCAGGGATTGCGATCGAGGGAGACAGGTAAGATTTTAGACGAAAAAATGCAACGCGGATCGAAGGCGATGCTGTTTAATATGTATGAGTGGCATCTAGGAGTAATATTATCTCTGTATAAATGGAAACGCGTTCTCCCACCGCAATTCGATCCGCGTCAGGACTGCATCCTTGGATCGCGATGCAGCTCGATGATTTGGAGTCGCTACACCTAATACGAGGAAGGGGGACGGGGAACTGCGGAAGGATGAGTCGTTAGAAGTTGCGACCTTCTTTTTAGATGGCTGGAACTGCGGATGTGACGTCAGACTTTGAATCGTTATTAAGAAATGTTTTAAAGATTCATCAACAAAGACGATAGTAATCGCGTTCTACAAGTATTAATAAAATATTAACAATTTAAGAAATATCAAGCAAATGTGAAAAATAATTTTTCTGAGAACATGCCTTTAGTTGTATATTTGTTGTTTTTTGTTTTGTGCGGTAAGGTTCTGGGTGAATCGATTTTGAATCGATAGTGTTTGCTCTGCTAATATTGGTCGAGATAACGTACACGTGGCACGGCCAGTGGAATAAATTTACTTGTCATAAATGTAACGCGCGATTAGCAAAAAAATTAATCTTCGATTTCATAATTAATGCACATTGATAAATTATTTTTACATAATTTTTGTTTCAAGTATTATATCTTGTGTCAACTATCACTGTACGATATCAATAAAATGTATGGAAATGGTTTGGTAATTTCACACTTTATTTATAGAATCAACTAAATTACATAATCTATTGCAAACATTTGTCATAATTCTATTACATGTTAAAATTTAATTTGGCAAATTATGTCAACAAGTGTCACTCAACTGCAATTATATTATGTATGATATATGTTCTTCATCGTTGACCTTATCGTAACTCATCCTTCATCTGATCGAAATGGAGACTGAACAATTAAATGCAATTACGGCGACGGCGATGATGATGGCGCGATTAATGATACAATACGAAGTCAGTGAAATAGTTCACATAGTTGTGTAACATTTGTAGCATGCCTTCGTAATTTATAAGATAATAATCAATCATTAACTACATTTATAAAAAATTGCTTCGTCGATATTAGTACTTAATTTATTGCACGAATTGATAAAAAATATTTATTAACCACATTTTAGAAATTTTTATTAATTAAAATAACGATATTATTGAGTATTAAAAAATGCAAATTTCGAATGTCAAAATTGAAATCGTTATAATACAAGTGCGAATTACATCGATTTCTCACGTAAATCTATAGGAAATTGAAAGTTATATTGCTGATCGAGTTATTCCCGCAGTGGGGTCGATTCCCCTTCATACAGTGGGACCCCCGTCGGCGCGTTCTGAATGATCCAATCTGTCCGCACAATAAATAATCACGCATATATCGGTGCAGCCTACCTGTGGCCGAAAGCCGTAACAAACTAATCTGTCGTTAGTTTCTGATGCCGGTGCATTTGGCCCGAGGATTTTCAACGAGTGCGATAAAGAAGAGAATATACAGATCATCTCGTCTGCATTCCCTCCTGCTTTGTACAGCTAAGTAAATAGATGAATGAGCATGCATCTGATAGCGCCGAATTGGTTAGTGCACTTGTTCGCACGAAAAGGGGAAAGAAAGATAGAAAGGAGATAATGCTCTCTCGAGTGATATATCAAAGCGCATTACAATTCACTTTGACAATATACTCTCGATTTACGTAGCTGTTTGTTAAAAATTAAAACTGAAGAATATGCGATAAAAAATATCAAATATATGTACTTTATTATCAATTGTAAAATGCAGTTTTTTTTTTCTAACTGTTAAGATGCATCTATCATATGCTCTATACTGAAAATCACATACATAGACGCAGCTGGACAACATATGTTGCATATTTTGAAAAGAACAGTCAGTCGCACACACGGCGGATATCATACAGCACCTACATTTCTAGCTATCGGCTGGATGAAGGAAGGGAGAGGAGGGAGAGGGAGAGGGAGAGGGAGAGGGAGAGGGAGAGGGAGAGGGAGGTCAGGGAGAATAATAACAGCCGTGTAAATGCGTCACTAGGGCCCCGTACGTTCGCATAATGCTATAATGCCTTTTTTTTTTCATTTCGCTCGCCCGCTCACTCCCACAATGCAACGTCGGCCTCTCCCGCCCTCTTGCCCCTCTCGTCCACGGTGTCGAGGGCCCCTCGCTGCTTCGGCGGTTCCCACTTCCTGCCTGGCATCGGTGATGCGCAGTGCCACCTTAACAACGAAATTCCCCAACGTTGCAGCGGTCCTCTTCGCTTTTGTTTCATTCACGGTTGTTCCTTTTATATGTATGACCGCGGAACATGGCGGGGGAAAGTATGCGTCGGAATCCGGCGATGATACAAAAGGAATTACAGATGTTATCACAAGCGGCCTGATTCGCATGTTCCATGGAATTCGCTGCGTTCAGATTTCAGCTAAGCTCCTCAACGACTCCTCGCGTAGCAGATTACATCCTGAGTAATTCCAAGGACGGTCTTGATCTTCTATCATTCCTCATGTCATGCCGCGTTCACACGCGATACCCGCCAAAGGCATATTAATTATAAGTAGCGAGTTATTGGAGAGGGGTAGGAGGGGTTGAGTCTTTCAACAAAATACAATAAAAAAAGAAAAAAAAGGATGATCGATAATTTGACTCGCCTCTCTACCGGTTTCCCTTACTCGCCACACACGTGCAGTCTTACTATTTTTTTCGAGGTGGGATTAATGGAGTTTCGAACGATGCTGTCGTCGCGTCGCGTACAATGTTGCTCACGATCGTTGGCTTCTGATGATCGTTTTGTCGGCCGACAAAATCGCGCGTACTGGCTTTGAAATCTGTGTGAAATCTTAATCGGAAGCGCGATTATCGCGATATCGTTATTATTATACGTTCCGCGCATTCCGCGTCCGCTTCGTAGCGCGCCGACACGAGGTCGCGCGGATGACATACGAAAAGTGGTTGAAATCGAAACGCAATTCCGTAGTGGGCTCACGTGCCGGCAACAACGGTGACACCGTGACGAGAGCGGAATATACGAAGCGCTGTACACGAAGCGGTACAACACCCGTCGCTATTTCTTTGTACCACGTCGCCGTGTGTTATTTTGTACATATTCATAACGGCGTTACATCACCGGTGTGTACCGCGTGTGCATTATTTCTCTCTTCCTCTCTCTCTTTATTGATCCTCTTTTTTTTCTGTCTCTCTCTCTCTCTCTCTCTCTCTCTCTCTCTCTCTCTCTCTCGATTTTTTTCTGCTTTCCGTTTCCACGTCCACGGATACCAATCAGTGATTGTCATCCATCAACGTCCGTCGGTGATGCGTTTCACGCGGATTTATTATGTCTTGAGGAATGACCAGGCAGAAATAGTACTGTCGCAATTAAAGTGCGATTAATGCACTGCGAGCGCAACAAGTCGCTGATTTTTGCGACTGCGATGAATATTTTTTAAAAAACTCAGTGCTAATTATATATATATATATATTCGCTACTTTACTTGAAGCAAAACGTGGCATTAAAAATATTACAAATATAATTGCATTCATCGAAGAAATAAATACGAACGAGTGAATCTTCTCCCGAGATTGTACCCAAACGACTCCAATTAGTGTTTCGTACTTTATAATTTTCCTCTAACAAAGAAACATTATATTTCTTTATTATGCAAGATGTGTAATTAATGTTTTAAAATCAGTTAATCTTTCTTTCTGAAAGCGTGTATTGTAAGAAAGCGCGTAAGTAATTCAATTAATTTTTCATAATTAGTAATGCTCTTCCTTTTAAAGGAAGCATAAATTTTTCTGACTTCCTGCGCGGGCGCCAATAACTTCTCATTATCAATTATGTTGTTATTGTTAGCCAATGCGACTAGATCCCTAATCAAATCGGAGGTCTTTCACACCGCGAGCTGTGCGATGTGTATGTGTGGGTCTCGATGAAGTCTCAGTTATTTATCCCTTCAAACACGCAGTTTGCGCGAGAGGCATTTACGTAGGATCAGCAGCCGCAACCTGTGGTCCTGCGTTACGTGAGAAATCTTGGGGCACCGTTATTGTATATCGCGCCGGCTGTCGTTCGCAAGACACAAAGGCCCTATTCATCCGCATGCAATTGCATATGTAGGAACCGATCTTGACTTCTTCGTCATATTGCGCATCGTGCCATCCTCTCTGCCGATGAATACATCTTTCTTGTTCGCTCAACCTCGTTACCGCGTAACATCGTGGCGGAAAAAAATTTACACAGCAAACTAGAGGCAAAACGTGTACGTGCATCTCCTCCCTATAAAATCGGAAGAGGCATCTTTCGATCGGAAACTCTGTACATACGGACGTTTTAATACCATGAAAATGCATCTCGCGTTAATGTCGCGAAACTATCGATCGATCGTAGAATCATTATTTAGAGTACAGGCAATTGTTCATTCGCAGTTATGTACATGGTGCGACAAGAAGGGATTATCAATCTTCCTATCTTGTCAAGATTAATAGGGCGATAGTATTTTTACGACACGAGCTATTAGCTTTATAGGGTTATTAAAATTAATTAACATCCGTTTATTTCTTGCGCTAATTAAGATACAGCGATTTACAGACGGTTCCTCAACTGAGGATGAAATTACACTCGCTGATCAAAGCTGGAAAATCTCGAGTTTTACTTTATCAAGAGTATACGCATTACAAAGTTCGATAAAAAGAAATACGTGAATTGTTATGTGCATAATTATGTGAAAATTATGACATATTTTATAGAGAATGTATATATTACTAAATATCAGAGAGAAAAGTTTATCTCAATTGTAATCGGAATTAAATAACGAGAATAATCAAAAACATTGATGCGTGCGATTCGCCGAGATTTCATCAGATGACCTCGAAAGGCGGCGCCTGTAAATGTAGGCTCAAACCGCATCTTTCTCAGCGCATTTGGGAAAGCGCTCGTTAGGGCCGCGGATGGTGGATCCATCCACTTCGCAATTTTCACGGTGAGCATGACGACGGAAGCTCGTCGGACATTCCCATGTCCGTGTTCTCGCGAGTTTCCACGAGCCGGAATTAGTCCTCGTTTGTAGGTGGGTACCTTCGTCATGGTGAGCGGTTCGCAGCATGGTTTACCGGACAATCGTGGTGGACGCGCTCGAGGACGATGAGCGGAGACAGGACAAGAGAGAGAGAGAAAAAGATATAAATCGGGAGGGGGAAAAATAGTAGGAGGGAGGCCGGGGAAAACAACAGAAGGAAGACAACGGGAGAGAAAGGGAAAGAAAGAGAGCGAGAGAGAAGCTACCTTCTTCTTGGTAGCGGCCGCGGAGGAAGAGTACGAGGGACCACCGTGTATATATATATAGGGACGCGAGAGGGGCGAGGAGAATGTCGTGCTGTGCTCATCGAGGTGTAGATCCTCGTCCCCTGGGTCGTTTCTACGCCGTGGTCAGCGTCCCACTAAACCACGGCCACGTTTACGTTGTCACTTCAACCGCGTCTAAACCGTTGTCGTATGTGGCAACGTTAATCTTACTCGATCTTACGCGATCGTGAGGATTTGTGCCGTTCTTCCGGTGAGCGACCGATTTCTCGCCGTTACACGATAAACTACGTTGATGGGATATTATACGACGGATAATCGTCGAATGTCTACCGATAGTGATGTAGAATCGATAAACATTCGTAGGATCGTTGCAGCCTCCAGTTGCTAAAAACGCAAAAATAGTCGCGATAAAAAAAATAATCTGAATTTTCTTCACGAATGTAAAAAAAAAGGATCGAGAAGGACGTGAATCTTTCTCTTTTGTAAAAGTCAACGGTAAAATTTATTCGACGATATTACGAATTCCGTGACTTCTCTTTCTCTCATATTTGCATGACAACTACGCTATTATGCTGAAAATTCCATCCCTTTCACGCTCGCGTTTCAGCGAAACTTGGCACTCGGCATGCTTCTTCCATTAAAGCAACAATGAGGCGACTTTCGACGGCGAGGTGGGACACAATGCGAGTGTATCGATTTATCTCTCGAAACACACAACAATTAGAGTGGCTCCTGCGCGAAATATCTACGGTATTCCTGAACACGTAGTCCTCGTCGCGCGATAAAATCGTTGCGCCGCGCCAAGAGTTTCGCTTCGGCGAACGCCTCGCGCTTCGAATCGCACCTGGCGCGAGTTAGCAGGTTGCCGAGCGGCTGCAGAACCGATCGGTACTGCAAAATATTGCGGAAGAATTGATATACACCGCTATGTACATAAATCATAAAAGTGGGAAATAATAGACCGCGTATAAATCTTCAACTGCAACATAAGCAGGAAAATTAATAGAGAGAATCTGTCCTATATGCGTATAATTTCATAAAAAATTAATTTAAAGGTGAGTAGTAGCAACACCTTTGAATAATGAAGAATTTATCAATCGAGAATAATTTCTTTCTCTCTCTCTCTCTCTCTCTCTCTCCAAATTCTAAATCATACTTTTTATATAACACCTTAAAATATTCCCGTAGCTCCCAAATCTCAACCGCTTGTATCATCTTTATGCCATGTTCTTATCCGCTTTTCACATCTGATCTCCGTAACGGTCCCGACATACGTCCACTTCCACATCTTTGTCGCTAATGCGATCGCGCTGCGGAAGAGGAAACGCAAGCGTTCCGCCGAGCGGGTCGATATCTCAATCTCGCCTGTTGTTGTTTTTTTTTTTTTTTTTTTCGTGCACGGCTCGCGAATGTAGCCGCGTCTGTGCTCAAGAGAGCAGGCCGTCCTTTATGCGTGTATTTTACGAGTTAGGCCGGGTCGTTTGTCGCCGAGTAAACTAACCGAGTGCGCTGTACATGGCACGCAATGTGTGCCGCCAAGTTACCGATTTCCGTAAAAGTCTAGAAACGCTCTTGCGAACGCGGCCGAGCGCGAAGCCGCCTTCTGCCGATCACCTAAATGGACCGTAGCGCGCTCTTCTACGAAAGCAAAACGCAACGATGCATCGTGCGTCGTGCACGCGGACGGGTTGCGCTTAAGGCGAGTCCTTTACATCTTAATCCGTGCACGTGCAGCTAGAAGCGCGGCCGTGCGCCTACCGCGAGACCGGGCCTAGCGCGAACGAACAGGTGTGAGACGCGCCGCAAGGAAACGGCGGAACTAATGTTACTGCGAAACGTTTAGTGTGCGCATATATATTCGCGCCTATTCATTATCGTGTACCGGTCTTCTAAAAATAGTTCTTTATATATTTATATAATTTTATATGCGTTATCTAATGTACATCATATAAAAATTATATGTATATTATGTAATTTTTTAAATACATGTATATTATGTACATAGGGTAAACTAGAGTATGGCCATAGGCTGTATTATGTAATTTTTTCAATAATCGCTACATAGTGCGCCTTTTTAGTCATTATCAAAGATAATCGATATTTGCAGTAATTTATGTGAATACATTGTTCGAAATAACGATATTGTGAATCTTATATCATATTTTTACTTTTGACTACCTGCAAAGTTTTTCATTTGTCCACTAAAAACTGTTACAACGTCGAATAAATTACAGTTAAGCTGTCGTAATCGATGTTAGACATATTATAAAGACAATTATAAGTAAATTGTTATGTGACCTATAATTTTTATTTTCGTTTTCACTATTTTTTTATAAATATTATGGCCATCTTTCCGTCATTATGGTCATTTTTATTTTGATAATATAAAAATTTCTATTGAATATTTATAACCTAACCCTTTTAATTTCGACAATATTACGTAATTTAAGCTTCAGTGAAAATAACATGCCAAGCACTATTAAAAAATAACAAAGATAAAAGTATGTTTTTTGCATTTTAAAAAACTATGGCCATCTTACCCGAGTTTACTCTATTATGTACGTATTACGTATGTATATGCCATATATTTTATATAATTTTATTTTAAAAATTAAAAATATTTTAGATTATACTCTTTCTCTCTCTTTTTAAAATAAAACTTTTAGTAAAATAAGTCTCTGCGTAACATAATAATTAAGACTATCGGGAAACTCAATATCGAAAACAAAAATGAATAATGACCTTCACAAATAATAGTGAAAATTTCTTAACGAACTTTGCACCTCCGTTTGTCAGAAAAGATCCTGCGCGAAATTATACCACCGCAACCGGATGCGAGATTGTCAAAGCATATTAAATCATTATTATTAGCTCTGTGTGTGTGTGTGTGTGTGTGTCGCGAATAAAAATTCCGCGATGATCAATCCTCGCGCACGTTCAAAGCGCCATTAAATCATAAAAGAACGAAAAATAAAGGAGAGATAGAGTTTCTAACGTTTCCCAAGCCGGAAGAGCAAATCGTCATCGACAGCGAAAGATTTATCTGCAATAGAAAATCGCGCGCGTCGAACTGTTTCTAATACGCACTGGCCACGTATGCAAATGCATGCAAAAAGCGGTAGTAGCAGCAGCAGCGGTAGATCGACGTGTGTTTACAGCAGTACGTTATAAGAAAACGGGCGGAAACTCGGCGAGCGAGTGACATCGCGCTGCGCTACCATGAGGCCGCAGGATGATGAAGTAGATTCCCTTCTTCATATATGGCGAGGATGTGCGTTATATCACGCTCATATACGACCGCCGTCGCACGCATCGACGCGCCTGCACGCGCACCGCTAAGTCGTAAATGTGTGACGCATCGCGAGATAAAGTCTTATCTCGCCGACACGCCGTATAGTGCTCGCGCGCTCGCGTGGGATTCGCGATCTCACCGCCGGGAAATCCCGACGATCATTAGCATACGCCGCTACATGGAACGTTTCCATTCGATCGCGAAGATCACGATATACTAACCCGGTTTGCGCGAGTCGCTCGATCGATGAAAACGGCCGGCCGGAAGTTGCCGTGTGTTCTGTTCTGTTCTCTTCTCTTCTGTTGTGTTGTGTTGTGTTATGTTGTGGCTGCGGGAATTTACATTTTACACAAATGTCGACATAATGCTTCGAGGATAAATTTACTAGGTTCTAGGAGTCACTGGGAATACACATTTCGCGCGCAAAATAATTGAAGCAGCGTAGAGAAGTAGATAGGTAGAGATTATCTGAATGCAGAACAATGTACCTACGCGTGTGTAGATTATATTTCGCGCTAAAGCGCGAAATTAAGTTAGAGTTCGGCGAGATGCGACACGACGCCATAAAGCTATAAAATGATGATGAAGCAAAAATTCGCGTGCAACGTGCTGCGGTTTCACGTGGAAGATCTTACGGTTAGATGATGAAACGGTACATTGTGTTGGACGTTGTATGTACCGCTGCACTTTCCGAGATACATCCTCGGTATATAACCGCTGGATATATTCGCGTTCGACACAGCTTTCAGCAAGCGTTCTTTCTTATAAACCTGTGTCCCGTATTTTTGGTCTTAACGCTTTGACAGATGTGCAGGCGAAAAAAAAAGAAAAAGAAAAAAAATAACGCATCGTGGTCGTACATACATCATGCGCTTCCGCATTCGCGAAGCGATTGATTCTTCTTTTAGAATAAAAAAAAAAAAAAAAAACGCGAAGAATAAAGAGAATTATCACGTTATTCTCATTTTTTTAATGCGAGACGTGAGTTTGTATCAAATTCCTAGTTTTTATATCGATCAACGATTTTTCCTAGACTGCTTAAATTCTATCTGTAAGATTTACAGTATTAAGCATTCCGGGACAAACCCTCGTAGCGTTGCGTTCCCACTGGCATGCACAAATTCCCATCAAGCATGCGCATCCACATGCACGCGTACATATACCTATATACACGCACAATGACGAGGAGCAGGACTCGTGAGCCACAGCCGCATTATCCGAAGTACTCTTCGGCGCATAGCGGGCACATGCAATTTTCGAGCGGGTTCTGCCAGCTGGATGTTGAGGAAAGAAAGAGGCGACGAGGGAGATGCGTGAGGAAGAGGCGGGAGGGAGAGGAGAGCGTAATTTTACCCCGGTTGCCGGTAATTTCACGCTTTTACTCGGGCAGGTTAGCAAGGCGCAGCTCGTTCTCGTGGAAAATGTCGTACCCGTTCGCGAGTTCTCCTCTCCATCACTATCCCCCTTTCCCCCGCGGCCTTTTCCGCATCGTCCTCGCTTTAAAGGCCTGCTAGTTCACGAAAACGCAGACGGTGCCGATAGATAGTTACGGGACATGAGTTTCTCGCTCGTTCGGGATTTTATCACCCTAGAAATCTTCCGGTGTATATATACGTGCGTGTGTACGTGCGTACGTGCGTGCGAGCAAACTTATCGTCGGTCTAGATTCACGACTGTTCATTTATTAGTGAGCGCGCGTTTGTGATTTATCGTGAACGCACGCGTGAACTCTCGAGGATTAAGCAATCCGATCCTTAACGTTGGCGGTTGAATGGATGCGAGTGTTAAACGGGGGTTATCGCAGCTGTCATAATTATGGTGACCTATAAATTCATAAGAAGCTGCGTAGGCCTTACGGCATTGTTCACAATTTCAGTTGTATCAAGTTTTTCTTTTTTTTTTTTTTTTTTTCTTGCGTTAATTTAAACTATGACCAAGATTGTGTAGAAGGAAGGGATCAAATTTTTCTGATTTCTGTCGATTAAGATAGACACTGTTAATGTATTGTAAGGATTGTTGAAAGGAACGTATCTAAATATTTGCACTTATTAATAACGATCCGCATATTCATTGCGGATTATTACATGGAAATCATTATACGGGAATCGCTGTAATCACCTCATTCTAAATTCCGCCCTTTCTTCCCGGTAAAATATTCCCCCTGTATAAATAACATCGTGAAGATAATTAAAACTGGTTTTGTTACTTATGCATACATAAATTCCACGCTTTGCGCTTTTTGTTTTGCGAAAGAGGAAGCTTATAAAATCACACCAATCATGAAGCTGATTTGTATTTACTCGCGCGCGATGCATACGATCATATTGCTGAGAAAGAAAAAGTAGCGTTTGAATTCGCTATTATCGTTAGATTGCTATTAATACTGCCTCCTCAAGGCAAGAATATTAGTTTGATATTAATACTTGAAAGAGATAGCATCGAATAGCGATTTTTTAGCGGAAAGATAAACATTAGATCTCAAATGAATAAATAATCTTGCTTGCAAATTATTAATTTATAAGATTAAATATCAATTGTTTCACAAGCTCATATAAACACACATTATATAAAAGTATCTATGTACACACATTTTCGATATCAAATAATAAAAAAATATCAACAATTTTTTTAAATGGTACATTTTGTATTATTCGATGTAATCATAGAAAGATATCTTATTAAAATAAAGCATTTCTAATGCATGCAGTAGCGCAACCGTGCACGTGCTCATACAAGAGAGGAGGATTCCAGAATCAGCATCGACTGTTCGCTCCTTAGGGGCTCGACTAGAAGAAGCGATCGTTCATAAGGAGCACCGAGCGATCGTTGATAAGCGCGTAGATGCGCCCCGAGGAGTAGGCGTAATAAATTGTTTGCTGATTCTATTGAGCCTACACGAGATGGTAACAATAGCGAGAGAGAAAGAGAGAAGGTAAGGAACGAATGAATAATCGTTCAAGAGGCGCCAGACGGATTGTCGTTGACTTCTTTCGACTAACTTAGGGGGCGAATTTAAATGCTCACAATATCTTTGATGTACGCTGGGCTCTTTCTAAGCTACATTGTATTTCGTGCAATTACACCCAAATAACTTTGAATGATTTTTATAGGTAAGTAATTCAGTGATATAACCATAGTTTCTTCAAAAATAGTTTTTAGATTAATAAAAAGATATCGAAATTTTTCGTTACGATATCTTTTGTTACATAAATTTCTTTAATCAATTAATTTTAGTTTTACATAATTTTGGTAGCGATTCAAAATAAAGAAATAAATTAAAAATTAAGATAACAAAAAATTATGAGTGGTCATTTTATCTGGCAAGTGTGTCAGAGATGCCAGGCCAGGTCAGTTCTAATAAGCTTCATCTTTTTCCCTTGTATCCTGCATTTTCTTTTTCATTTCTTTTGTCATCTTTAGCCTTTTTCTAATTGCTGTGCAAACTTGTAAGCAATGAATCTAAGATTATGTCTTGTTAAAGAAAATCCTATAATCTGCATTTTTATTATATGGCTCACAAGTCGTCTTTCGTTTTTTTTTTTTTTTTATTAAATGTGCATCCGGAGCCTAAACTTTTTTTGACAACTTATTTTGTTTTTAAAGTCTTTACTGTTTTTCTTGACACACTGTATATGAGAACAACACGATAAATAGACATATTTTCATTTGATTGCTTCTAAAGCACTTATCAATTATTCAGTTTTCATACTTTTTGTACAGCTACGTGAACGGATTTAGGCATGTGAAAATAAAAATAAATTCGAAATCATCAGTTAATCACAAAAAAATCCTAAAAAGTTATAGCAATATAATCCTTAAAAAAAATTGACTATATTATTCGATTTTATAGATAAGATGGTCATCCAAACAAAAACATCAATATATGGATGACAAATATAATTTTTTGAAGTTAGAATGTTAACTATTTTAAGAATTTATTTTTTTTAGAATGTTACTAGAGAGCAACTAGTAATTATATTACTTTATCAAATAAATATAAAAAAAAAACAGAAAAACAACTCCAAAAAGTAACTAAAAGTAACTAAAAGTAATTGAACAGCACGAAAAAAGACTTATTTAACTTTTAATTGCAAAAACTCATTTTTTAATTTTTTATTGCACAATAAACACGCTCGCTCTCTTTGAGGAGTCGGCCGGAAATTATGTACACGAGATGTTATTTAGAGGATGACTGAAATATTACGATCGGTCATCTTATTGTTAGATGACGGGCTATATCACTCTGAATTACCCTATCGCTGAAATAATCGTGGAGCTCGTGATGAATGTCAAGAAATCAATTGGATACAAACCAAACTAGTATACAACACATATCGGAAGATTAATTTATTTCGCGGCACGACTGATTACACATAAAGTAACTTTCACCGATCGGCACGTTTCGATCTTACTTCGTGCAACTTTGTTCTATACATCGATAACGCACTGTAATGACGGTTATATATCCCGTGACTAATTTCGTAGCAATCAGTTGCATTGGTGTCCGCCGCAGTCGCAAGATTGTGAAAGAAAAACAAGATTTTTTATACTTGTTATAAACAGGATACGAATATGTTCGGATTTCAACATGTCGAATCTTTTTACTTCGTCTATGTCAATTATATTTATATGGAGCGGCAACGCGGTTACTCCCAGTTTCCTTGATTTAGTTTTTCTATCGTCTTTTTTTTTTAATCTCTGCAATTGATCTTTGACGGTGATACGTGTGTGCATTTGTACAGCTTCAAAGACGTGAATGTATCACGATAACAGATGTTTTATCCTTCTTACTTTACAAACATTTTTCTTGTGCCTCGATCGCCAATGCTTTCCACGTAGCAAATCATAAATTTTATAACACAAACTATTAACAGGTTATTACATTTCACTTTATTTCAAATTAGTGGTTTTATAATGCATTAAATGTACGAAATTATCAGGAGAGAAATTTAATTGAATATTACAACTTCACATATAGTATAACAGAATATTTATATTAAATTCTTTATAAATTTTAACTTGATTGTAAGTCATTTCGATATAACAACAACCAATGTAGCACGTTTATTTAATGGTAATTCAAAAGCGGAAACAAATGATTAAAAATTTCTATAAGGGGATTTTTTTTCTTCGAATATAGGCGATAGCATCGAACACTACAAAGTGTTAAAATCATTAAGCGCATGTTTTTATCATATTAATCTTGCAATCTCATCGAGCGGATTAAAACATATGTAAGAGTTGAGTTAATAATCCGTGTGAGAGGGAATCCCGATCTGGAAAATTGTTTTTCCGCGAAAATCGATTAGACACCGCGATAGTGCCACGTCTTTCGTCATCCGCAAACATCTCCGGGTCCGCTTATTATATCACGGTTTTTATATTCCGTGAGTGAATCATTATTAGCAAGTATCAAAAGGACAGCGCCGATATACATATACATATGTGCGTGTGTGTGTGTGTGTGTTTGTGTGTGTGGGGTGATGTTTTTAGGAGCTAGGCGAGATCGGTTATCTTCGGCATCTCGCACGCTGTGCGTCTCACGTGAGACCATTGTCTCGCGTTTTCGCGGCAAGGTGAGGTGGTTGCGCAACGCACACACGGAGAACGAAGGGAAACGGAGATGGTATCGCGAGCCATACCGCGATTCCGACCTAAGTATGACTAAGCAACCGCACGTCCCGCTTTTAGACAACATGTCCCATCGCCTATTTGATCTTCGAAACTTAATGTTTTTTTTTTAACGATCGACGTGCATTCGTAGTTGGATATCAATTAATCTTGGTTGTGAAATTAATTTCTAACTCGACTTTCTTTCAATTAGAAAAAAATGTATGTTTTCATTCTGTGTGGTAGTTTTTCTTTTAACGAAATACATTCTGCAATTCCGCTTTTGGAATTTAAGAACTTAATTGTCATAATTTTATGTACGTACTAACTCACACACTGTCTGCTTCACCGATAATTTCCGATGGTGGACTAACGCGAAACGATTTTTCGGCCAACGTGAGAGAACTCGATTTATAGATGTCCCATACAAATGTCGCGCATAAATCACTGGTGAGCGAGTAATGCGGGAAAAGTGGAACGCGTCGCGTAGATGCGAACCTTCAACGACCGGTGAGAGTCGATTTACAGTCGCAATGACATTTTGCTAACTTTAAAAAGTCGATTGTTCCGGGATGCTCGATCAGTGCATTCTGGATGAAAAGCGTTCGATTTATTTAATAAACCTTTCATGAGACTGACAATGAGTCGCTCGCCGACTAAATACGATAATTATGACAGTCCAACAGAACGATTTCTTTCATTCTTATTTGAACAATTAGAATTGTTATTATTGCAAATATAAGTCGTATTTACATATTTAAAATACGAAATGTACATTCCTTAATTTATACAATGAACAATGTAAAGACGAATGCTATTTAGCCACGGTAAAGGTAATAATAAATAGAATAAGAAAATTGTTTTCTATTTACTTATCTTGAAAAGCTAACAATTTCAGCTCTTGCTTCTTGAAACGTTTGTCTTACCTGTAACAAAAGAAAAAAGCATTCTTTAGTTATTACGCATTAAGCACTTATGTAATCTAATATTTTTTTGTAAAAATCACATAACTTGAGCTCAATTTATTTCGTTTAGAGAGACCGCGATAGTAGGCCGGTATAGTTAAGGCTTAATCGGAAAATTGGTCTGTTTAAAGCGCACCACGCATGGCGCGTGAGTACGTTTTAATTACCACTTCACGTAGCGCGAACATCCCGGTGCTTATTAAATGTACTCTTAAAGGCACGGTTTTCGCACAAGACAATACACTATGTGACCTTAGGAAGCTCGACATTGTTTTCCCGGCGCCTTTCAAGGCGCATGCTCATTAATCTCGATCGGTGAGTCAGCCTCTAGAAGAACTTTCATCGAGGCGTGGGCCTAAGAAGATCTACCAAGTGATCTATTCTTCAGCGTGCAATATTTCGCTAACACGCGAGTCACCGACGCCATACATGGCAACGTCACGGCGAGTATTTCCAATTGTAATCCCTATCGCAATATTATTTGATCAACGATTAATAATATGTGTGACTAAATAAAGAAAATTCATAAATAAATAATCGCGCGTGAATACTTTGCTATTTGCGATGTACTTTAACTCTATACTTTATATACCGTAGGTAAATGGAGATGAATGGAGAGAGTCAAAGGCTGCACGTGGAGGAAAATTTGTCATTCATTAATCAAAGACCAATTAATCACGGAGCTCAATTATAGAACGTGTGCGTCGCGACGCGGGTCCTCCAGGCGCGGCATGCGACCGTGAGGGGAAAGTCGTTAAAAGGTGGTGGTTGGGAAACGGTTAATAGGACAAATTACGCTAATAAAAGGTAACAACGTCAGCCGTTTTCACGGTAGAATAACAATGCCGCAGGCCTCGCAGGTCCATTTGAATATTTCCCTAATGCCGCCGGTCTGGTGGGCCGGCGGGACGGACATGCGCGCGCTTTTTCGTACGCATCAATGCCCGTAGGTCTGTCCGTTCGTCGTCTGTCGTCCGGAAGGGTAGGCCCTCGAAACTATTTCAAAACGCAGTTAGTTACCCGAGGGAGGCGGGCCGGCATGTCGGCATTAAATTCGTTCTGCCATCCTGATCAGGTATTCGTCTGTATGTTGCCGCGCAAAATTTATCGTTCTTGCTTGAAGCATTTTTATCCGCTACCATCGCTGTCATTTTTCCGCCCTCGTCTGTATCGTACTTTTAACGTTACGCTCCTTTGACTTTTATTCCCAAATACACGGCCTTAAATTGACACTCTTTCTCTCTCTCTCTCTCTCTCTCTCTCTCTGTTTCACGTTTATATAATTTATGTTTATATAGTCTTTCTAAAAGATAATTATTTTATAGCAATACTCGCAAAATTGATCATAATATGTATAAATTTAAT
Organism: Anoplolepis gracilipes; assembly: GCF_047496725.1. NCBI lineage: Eukaryota > Metazoa > Arthropoda > Insecta > Hymenoptera > Formicidae > Anoplolepis > Anoplolepis gracilipes. Next base: position 19,808,146 of record NC_132970.1, on the reverse strand, counting down.
ATCAAAATTCTTCTAATAAATTGAATTAAAATTACATTACATATTAAATTGATTGGAATACTACCAGCAGAAAAGAAAAACATTTTTCGTCGCGCACCATATTTTTTTGTCACAAAGAAGCGCTTCGATTCTGAACGGTATTGGACGGGGATCGATAGCTGACGGTCGAGGGGATTCCCCGAATACGAGGCTCTGCTGAAAGCTTAATTTTACCGTGACACAGGAGTATCGGGTGCCGGCCAATCGGAGCGTGGAGGGATGACGCGGTAGAAAAAACGAGGACATGACCAATGAAGCTGTACGATCGTCGGGGAGCAACCAGTCGATAGGCTGTAACTTTCACGCTTTTTAACACTCGAGAATCCACACGATGGTATAACAAAAAATGGCCCATAAATCGAGCGCATGCAAATTGTCTGCGGAAACACATCTAAACACGTTTCATATTTACAGACATTCTTATGTTGATGTAAACATTTAGCAAAGTGCACTTTCAATATTTCACAATCTAATGTCTTGTCATTCTTATAATCCTTAACGGACGCGACACTTTCTACGAGTGTGATGTTTGTTTTTCCATCTCAAGCATCACAACTTTTTCGCAATTCCTAATAGCAATCTTAATAGCAAATTGCGCAACAGTAGTGATGGCTTAAAACTATATCCATGCAACGAGAGATGCGATAATTTTTGAAGCACGAGATAAAGTAGTAATCTAAATTTCGCCTAAATTTCGTTTTAAATAAATTTTCGAATACATCTGAAACAGATGATTTTGACATCGCGACACTGTCGGCATTTGAGATAAGACATGCTCAGGCAGAGCATGAGACAAATCTGACACAACAATGTATTTCTAAAATATATGATTCTCGGACTATGAATGTAATATCTCACGATTAATTCTGACGATATGCGCAATAAATGCGAAAGACAAATGAGCGGCTTATTTCTAGGCTGCGTTTCACGAGCTGTGTTTAACGATTTGAAGCCTATGACGATTAGGTGTTCGCGTTTTCCCTTTTTTCGGGCAACATAATTAAATGTATATATTTATAATGAATTATGAGGGACATTTTTTACGATCGCATCAAGTTGTAAATTTAAATAATGTATAAAGTGTGTTTTTTTTTCTGAAATCTCATCACCTTCATCGCTAATAACAGTTCAGTAGTTTATATCGAAAGGAAATAGAGATAAATCTATATAATTTCGATACCAATTTTTTGCCATCTTTGGAGCCAAATATATCTTTATATCTTTTTTTCTTTTCTTTCTATGTACTTCAGAAGATTGTATATATGTAAGTAGATTACACGTTTTAGATGACATTTTTGTCTAATAGAGCCGCATAAGCAGAAACTAATTCTCGACATGAGCTAGGTGCGAACGCTTACGGATTAAGCACGCAATTTCCAAGCCCGCGGTCGTTAATTCCATACGGATACGCAGTGAGTGAGGCTCGTTTCAGGCCACTTTTCACAAGCCGCGCCCGCGGACAGCCTGCCTCCGCTACTATAACGGCGATCAGCTGTCTTCCTTCTCCGGTGCAGCTTATGAGCCCCGGGAACGGGGCGGTGCTGCGCTGCGCGTGTTCGAGTTCGTGCGGAGGAGAGAAACTATAAAGTTTGTCCCCGTTGTAACTTGCCGGCCTCGGCAACAAGCAGTAAAGGCACCCTAGATTTCCATACCGCGGTTGTGAAAACGAGCGCGCTTACGCGCGCCCGCGGAACGTAAAATCGTGACACGAAAAGCCGCGCTCGCACGTGGTTCGCATCGCCGTAAAACGTTTTCTGCCTCTCTCCGTAATTTCCCGCGTGTTTTCTCTTTTGTTTCTCCTCTAGCTTCGTTTCGGAATGTCTTTTATGCCTCTCGCGAAGAATTACTCCAATGTGAGAGCACTCCCTACAGTACAAGCAACGCAGTTGTATATGTTTCTTTACGTGATAATCGAAAAAGTGACGATCATTAATGAAGAATTGTACTTGAATTTGATGTTTTTTCATATAAAAAAAAATATAGACTTTCGAAATATATATTTTCTAAAACATTTCAATTTTTTCTTTAATAATGTTTTTTTTTTTTTTTTCATATCATCAAGATTTTAAAAATATTTTTGATCAGGTTTTATGCACCTTAAATATTTACGAATGCAATATTATAACGTTTTTAATAATTTTGCGTTAATAATCTTATAACTATTTAAATCACTAATGTGATAATATGTACAAGCTTCAGCATTCGCAGTTATTTTCTTGTACTTATAGTACTTACGGTACTTATCAATTATCAACATCTTGACCTAAGCAATCGATACCTAATAAACAAAGCGTTATCCTTATCAGCGTAATGATCGATGTAGCGAACAGTCATTACCAAACTATTTCTATCCTTAATCATTTCTATTGACACGGCAATTGAAGTAACTATGGTATCGTCGAACGTTAAAGTATAGTAAAGCAAAACGGAAATTATATGCTTGTCATCGTCATCATCGTTTAGGAAATACAATGCAAAGGAGTCGTGATAAATCTGTCTTACGACACTACTGGAAGTATCAGGAGCACGTAAATGCCGTGATACTTATACATATACACGGTGATCCGGTATATTACGCCTCGCGGCTTCACGGCGATTGCACGGAGCGAGTTCTTTGCTCGCGTTCGCGATCCCTGCCCTTTCCTTTTGCTTCTCACCTTGCCTTTCTTTGACGTTTACCGAAGCAATCCTACTTCCTTTTCCGCGCTTTTTGTCCGTACTGTCCGTGTATTTCGCCACTGATAAATGTACCGTATATAAATGTACACTAATTTTTTTTACACAATCTCTAAGACCTTCTATTTCTTTTTATCTCCATACTTCTCTGTACGCATTCGTCCTTTTTTCATCTTAAATCAGAGCAAGATTTCATAACGTTCGCGAAAGAAATTCCAAAAGCACTCTTGAAACGCTAATAAGTATAAATTATTAGGTACGTTTAAGTGAAACACAAAAGACTTTTATCGGACAACGATCTTAATTTGATTTCAGTTGAATGTATCTAATATTTTTGCCCGCTGTCGCACAAGTTCCTAAAAAAGGAACATTTTTTTTTATCGACACGTAAAGAAAAAACATTATCTCAGAAAAATAAGCTCACGATTAGCACACGCTGATACCCGGTGTTTCCTGCGATGTCTCGACGACGGATGGCGACGCGACTCGAATCAGCGCGATATCAATGAATGCAACCAACTGGACTGTATATGCGAGCGCGTGCGGTTTGCGACGACGACAGATTTTAATCGATAGATCTGCAAATGAGGCGGTCTCATTAGCAAACGGTTGCCCTTACAAATCTGCTAATTATCCGGACAACCAGTCGAGTCGGCGTCTGATCTTCCATACCGCGAACGACACGGAAGAAAAATATACGAATTTTTTTTTTCCGCGGCGATCGCGACGACGCATTCGACGTGCACGTCAACAACGTAGACATTTCGCATATATAGTCATTAACGCGCGATCGTTAACTAGCCGAAATTTTTCATCTAGGAGGGCGGCAGAATTATACAGCAACCAAAGTCGTTTAGAGGATCCTACCATTACGATCTGCAAACATCGGCAGCTCGTTAATCCTTAATTTATGAACTGCGAAGGGCCGTCGGGATGACACCCGTCGCGATTTGTTCCGGCTCGTGGTAAATTTATGAGTTGCGTAATTATCGCCTTAATGGAATTCCGCGCGGTGAAGCATTCGCGTTAATGCCGCGAACGAACGGAAAATTACTAGGATGTATCGCCGTCCTTCCGGTCGTATTCATTTTTGTTCTTTCATGCTTAATGTTATTAACAGTCGTATTACATACATACACATATAAATCATCGCCGTATTTTATTTTGTAGCTAATCAATGTATTATATATTCCTTCAATATGTTATTGAGAGACAAAGAGAGAGAAAAAAGAAAGAGAGACTCAAATCCAATTTTTAAACAGTCCGTTTAGAAAAAGGGTAACATAAATTCTCGATGTAATATCCTGCGCGTAAACAGGATATAATCATAAAGATTCTACGCTATGAAGTCTAACGAGTTGGAGCGAGTCGCGAGAGGAAGGCAAGCGACCTGTTATGTCTGCTGATGTTTGTATCGCCACCGAAGCGACTAGAAAAAGGTAACTCGGCTACCTCGGCGTTATAGTACAAAATCGTATTTTCTGACACACACACACACACACACACACACACACACACACACACACACACACACACTGTTATTCGCAAGATTTGCATTGAATTAAATTATGTAAATTAAATTTTTATATTGTTCGCGTATAATTTTCATAAAGTATAAAATGATAACATCACCGTTTTAACAAGTTGTCATCTTTAAACTTATATGTGGGGTATCAAGTCACCGGATCATTTTTGACTTCTAATACACAAATATATTTGTAGCCTACTGAAAGTTTTTGCTATGGCGATGACTGGAAAACGCCGTTGCGCTACGTGGGCCTCGACATGAAAGTAAGATAGCGATCCGACAACTTTAATTAACTTTGACATTGCCGCTGTAATTATGGGCGTCATTAAAAGCAGGAGCATTGTAATTGAGTTAAGAAAAGCGATTTGTACTGCGAAACAACGGGAAAAAGTCCTGGTTCGTCCTGGCTTTCTGAGATTGCTCGCTTTATTTCCATTTTGTCTCGCGTCTTCCGGAAAGTTTGGTCTTCTAAACTTCTTACAGCCAGCAATAGAATTTATGTTCAAGTTTGTAAGAATGCGTGGTACGATATACAGATTTTTTTACACGAAATAATATATTCCCAAAAATATTACCTCGCTTATCGTAGTATAAGCCATATTCGTCTCTCTATTGCTCGCTTGCAATCGTTCTTTATTTATTTGGACATTTTTTTTTTTTTTTTTTTTTTTTTTTATTTATGCCCACTTGCCGCCTACCACAGGGTATATACATCGTCTGGAATCGTGCACGTCCACCGTTCACGGCGTAGGAAACGCGCATCTTTCAATGCAACACTGCATCTTGATTTGCACCGCACCGCCTCGTCTGACCCTCCACCGCGCCGCCCTCGGAGCACTTTCAGCGTTACCCCGACAATCTGCCTCCGATCTCGCGGGGTCAAGAGGATTATTTTATGAATATGCATAGGGCCGCTACTCTCATACATATACATGGGCGAGTAATTCATAATGGTCCACTCCCCCTCCCGACGTCCGACACGTCCGCATTAATATCTAGTTTACTCTCGCCGTTTCGCCCGGGCGTTCCTCCGCAGGGTGATGGCGGAGGAGGAGAGCGCGCGTTTTAAGTGGCTTGTCGACACTGTATGACAGAAACACGGTTACCGCGGGGCTGATGTAACGTCGTTTTCGGTGTAACGTTCGCTTATGAATAGTTATCGCACGCGAGACGAAGACGGATATCAAAGCAAGCCGCGCGGATGCATACTGGTCATAGCGCAGCGTCCCCGCGTGCATAAAACTTTCCTATAATACCATTGTTATTTTATTAGATTGTTGATAGGGCGGAGTTTCACGATATCGTTTTTCAGATTGCATGTTCCAACAGGAAATCACTCTTGTCGACCGATATCATTTCTAACATCTAACGTGAGTGAAGCATAATAGACGAAGAAATATATGTTTTTTGTTGAAAACATGAATCTTTTTCTGAAATAGCTAATGTCAAAAAATCTATCAAGTTGATTGTTGTGTAATCTACTCAAATGTTCACGAATGTATACATTCATAAACATTACTTGTATATTTTGGTAGTGTGACTTTAGGAAATAATATTAATATATATTTATTGTATATAAATATAATTTATCGCATAGAATTCAGTGTATAAATTAATGCACAATTATGACACTTATCACACACGAGTATAACAAGATTTATTTGCAAAAGCAAAGTTCTTGATTTTGGAAAGTGCTGCAATACAAATTTTCTCTCGTATCAAACGATACAAGTTATCTACATTATTAACTCGAGTTATATGCAATGTGTAAAATAAAATATTATTTTTTAACGTAATAATAATTAGAAGCTTAAATATAATTGTCTATCTGAAATTTTTAATGCCTACTTAAAAATTTTCAGTCTCTCTATAAATATACTCTATGTAAATCATAAAACAGAGAATAAAAGAAGGTTTAGTTAATCGCGACAAGAGTTAATCGAGACACTGTATGTATAATTAACTGAGGCGCGAGTTTCTCGATACTTAGGCAGTCCGATATTAATTTCAACGGATACAACCGCGCTATCGTCGACAAAGTATCCATTTTCCGTAATACTCTTACCGTCTTCCTGCGGTAGTAAACCTGCTGCAATCTCTTTTCCTTCTTCTCTACACCTCCTTACCCCGTTTTCTCGCTTAAACTCGGCAGATTAGCCTCGCTGCGATCCAACCTCCGTAATTTCGCGGACCCGAGGTTGGTAATCTCGCGTGTTCGCGCTAGGGGTGCGTTTCTGGAAAAATCGGCGAACGGCAGCGGTGGGCCAAGAGTTTTTTTTAGCCGGCGGTGGCGTCGGATACCCGTCGTCGTTCATTACGACGAGGAGGATCCGCGCTTTCCGCATCGCATGTATACGTATGTATAACGTGCCCCCGTTAAGTATGTATCGCGCGCGCAAACGAGTTCTCTCTCTACATCCATCCGCCAGGGTAAAATAAATAAATAGCGTTGCGCGGCGCGATGCGGCCTTCTCTCCGCGCGGAATCCCCTTCCCGCCCTTTCCACCTCCCGCTGTCTCCCTCTTCTTTCCCGTGTACCGCGCGCATACCGGGTATTCACATCCGTGAAAACAGGCTTCGTAAATATGCACGTTTTATGCATCAATATCGTGCCCGTACTTCTTCTCCTATCTGTCCCCTCCCCCTCCCCTTTTTTTGCTCCTGCCTCGTCCTGCTCTCCCGTTCTCGTATGTGTTCGTGCGGTGCGGTGCGGCCAGAGGGTGGAGCGGGGCATGTATAATTCAAGAGGCGCACGTAATTCTTAACGATAATAGAATCGATAGTCAGAAGTTCGATCTCATGCAAATAACTACGGGAGGTTTTCTTGCAGCGCTTTTCGACGTTTTGAATTTTCTTGGAAGAGACACCGCTGGTAACATTAATCATCAGAATATCTTGAATGATGATTTTTAATTTACACTTATTAAATGCAAAGTATCCAGCAATCGGTTTACGTTATTGCATTGATGTTTACCTTCCGAAAATATATTTAATAAATGTTAAGAAAGAATGATATATGTATTCAGTGCTATATTAAATATTCCAGCCTCATTATTTTTCCAACAGTGAAAAGTAACGTCAATTTTTTGTACTAGATACAAAAGAATTAATAGACGATATGTTTGATTAACATATTTATAGAAATAGAGTAGTAGTAAAATATTCAACAAATGCAGATATATGTACGCTACGACTGATATTCGAATAATAATAATGCTTCTGCAAGTTGCATTTAGAATAAAAAGTATTACTCTGATATTAATTGTTATCTCATGCATTAAATGCAACTTTGTAAAGTTCAAGTATCTTATTAGATAGATTACATCAATCACAGAACGGTATAATTAATACCACGAAATAAAATGTAATAATAATGTCTTAAATGACAATGTTTTGAGTATAACTTAATGTTTAATTCTATTATCAAAATAATGTTGACTGGTTAGTAGGTATTATGTACCAAAGATCAACATATATACCCAACAAGATACGCTTCTTACATTTGTCGTCATAATTGAATTCATGTTTAACACATTGAAATAACGTGTTATTTTTAGAGAAAATTAACGAGATTTTTTTATAATAAAAGCGCATCATTTCTTAGGGTTTTTACAAGATTCGAATTGTAATATATGTATATATTTAGCTATTAATATTGATACGATGCAAATGAGACGCACTTTGCGTTATAAATCTTTATGTAATGGTTTTGATATGAACCATCGTTACCCACAGGACGAGCGTTGATTCATGCGTGCAAGTTGCGTGGCTAAACCCGCAACTGATATTTTCACGGAAATTTGCGAAGACGAAAAGTGCGGGTATCAGCCGGCACTGCCGATGAAAAGCGCCGATAAATATAGTTGCACATCCGCTGTGACACCGATCGGCGTCCATTGTCTGATTCGCTTCTAATTCGTGTAGAATTTAATGTAATATCGACCGTTTAAATCGTGATATTTATACATACCGCGACAAAAAGTAGATATATTATCATTTTAATAACAGCACGATTAAACTGAAAAACATAATGGTTTTTGATATACCTTGTATATATGAAACTGTAATCGCCCCGGCAGCTTCATTAGAAATTTCGCGCAAGTAACGTTTTACTCGTTAGGTCTTTAAAAGCTGCCTGTCGCAATTTAAATTTCTTATTTCGTCTGGAAAACGAAGACGACGAGGTAGATGAAACTTTGGAACGTCAGGTGGATCACTACGAGCCAAGCTCCTACGAACGCAAAGTTTCATTCTCTCGCAGGGGGAGAGAGAGAGGAAATAATTTTCAACGCGTCCTTGAGGAAGGGAGCATTTGTCCTCCCACCCGCCGACGGGCCCTTAATGGGTTTTTAGTCGGGACCGTAAAACGCATTAAAACTTGTACCGATGACGAAGGAGGAGGTCCCTCCTTGCCAAAAATCAGGCTGTGCATCAAGACTCTCCCCGATAAATTCGCGCAGCACAGTGGTACTTAACGCACTTGACTTGCCTGACGAGGAATCACAAATTTTCTCTTTACATTAATTGCCTCGGCGCCGACGTATTGCTTTTCTTCAAGCTTTAATATGATTATTTCATATAGCACGCAGTTTACGTGCATTCTCTACAAATTATATTTATTGTTAAATAACACATGTATGTATATGTAAATTGCATATGTATAGGTATACATATTTACATATTCTACGACAAGACATTTTGAATAAATGATGGATGAATTAAAAAACATATGTAGATGAACGAATCTCATGAGAAGAATTCTTGAAAAAAAAAGAATATTAAATTTTACTGTTATTATTTGAGTAGCAAAAAATTTAATCGATTGCATATGTAACAAGAGATAGCTTATGACATAAGTGAAAAATATTAATTTATGCTTTCAATTAAATATTTCCATTCATATAATTGCAATACTAATATTTTATAGTTAATTATATAATTTTATCGTAATGATTAGTTCAATTATATGATTAGTAAAATTATGTGGAAAATTGCGGATAATTAATTGCAAACTAGACAGAGATGATAAAGTATGAATTTACATTGATTGAGTTATTATAATTATAAATATAAAATTAATTAATTAGTAATTTAAAAATTTGTAACATTATGGAATGTGAACGGAATATTATTTGAAGATCAAAATAAGATTTACAATTTACAAATTTAAAAAAATGCGAACTAATGTAATCTTGAAAAAATAGACACAAAACGAAAACAGCTTTCTTCGAGTAAAGAATTATACGATTAAATGATTATTCAAAAGTAAAAATTCAATGTATTATAATATATTAACTGTATATACGAAATAACAAAAGCGATGTAAAGTCGGCACGAATTGAGAAACACTGGCAGGACCATTGTGGGCGTACCTTGGCACATCCCATATACCTATAGACATTATATACTGCTATTCGCTTTTCGTGCTTAGGCGCAGTCCTGCGGCCTCGCCAGTATCCAAAACTGCCGCAGTAAGACGATACTAATTTTCTATTAGAACGTGAATGTGGCAAAAACCGCTGTTATTAGGTGATAAAAATAGGAATATCATCGCCATTCAAAAAACACATGCGTTGTATTAGGCATTACACCTGCATCACACCTCATAAATTAGGAAAAAAATTCACAATTTTACTATTCTTCTATGTTATCTTAATTTTATCAAAACGATTACTACATTAATATACAACCGATACAGATCGATTTTTCTCGTTTATTTGTATATTTTATATACGTCTGCACTTTATTATTAATAATAGTGACTACTGAAAAAAAATTTACATCTTGCTACTTTTATAGGAGACTCTTTGATTATAAGAGAGATATATATTGGATTTGAATTGGCGAATTCCCGGAAAGGTTTGCTTACGTACGATCGTCAAGGATCGTTCCCAAGAGTATAGAGAAAAAGTTAATCTAGGAAACCAGTACTGGTATCGGCGTTGTCTATTTCATAGCGAACCGACTATAACTACAAAGTCTTGGCGTATTGAGTCGTTAATCAGCGTTATTCCTAGCGTTATATATTGGCAGCTCGTAATTAAGCAAGCGTCTATTAAACGGCTCGTTAAACTCATGCTTGCGATACGTCGAATCTTCGCGGCATTTGTTTTTGACTTTCGTCAAGTCGCGAAATTTTTAGAATGTTACGTGTAAGAAAATATTTTTATCCTAGGTATTTATTGGCTCATCGCAAAAACAAATCATTTTGTTGCCAAGAAGTTATGGGAATTATAAAATGAGCAAATTTATATCCAGGCCAACTTTATTTTTAACGTTATTTTCTATAGTAAATTTTTATGATACACTTCTTTATTCTTCCTTATAGAAAAAAAGAACAACAACTTCATTATTTCTTCGATAATAGAAACTCTCGTTCTAAGAAAGATGTTGTCGACATTGAAGGATCAATCGAGGCTACTCGTATGCTACTTTCTAATAACACGATTGTCATGAGGTAGACGGTCCTTCTTTTGTCGAGGGATTTATAGGATTTAATGGTCGCGACACCGTCGCGTACCGGCGATCGAGAGACGCTGCTTTTACTCTCGGCGCGGTAAAAGTTCATATCCGGTCGCGACGAAACAAGGAAGCATGCGAACGTGCGCGAGAAATGCAGCAAGTACCGCAACGAAGTAGAAAAGGAACTCGCGTGTATAACCCGGAGAACGTAGGCGTGCCGCGAAGTGTTTCACCTCTCGAGGACCAGAGTGGCTTTCACCCAACGAAAGAGGAGCACGACGCATCGCTCGTTCCCGCATAATTTCCTGCAATGTTATCAGATCGCCGGTTCTCGTCGCTCGTAAGGCGAACCCGAATTTCGCGTGTCCGAAAGTTATTTCGGCCGCGCTTGTTTTGACTGTTCGCGTATAATTTTTCATACGGACCAGCTACCCATATACCATACATATGTACAAGCATATACCTATGTCGAACAAAGTGGATCGATGAAATGTAGGTTTATTTTATAAATATTACCGACAATGATATATATCACTGGAGGAAGAGTTACTATTATCAGAGCGACGAAATAAAAGCACAATTTTATTTCCCCGGATAAAAATCGGTATTTGAAATGGAAACGATATGTGTGTGACCTGCACGTATCGCACATGGCCTGGACGCTACCGCGCGACGAGGTAAATCGATACTCTTCCGTCACTACGGCCATGCTTTATTCAACGGACTTAACAAAAGATACACCTAGCAGTAAGATAATGCAGGTGCCTCTACAATGACCAAAATAGAGCGCGTGTCCGCGAGCCAGAGTCATTCCCGGCTTAGCGAGACTCAATGATCGACGATGACGCGCTTACGAGACGCTAGGAGTGTGGAAAAACGCGCACGATAACGAAACCTGTCAGAGCTTACATTTTTTTTGCATAATTTTCCACCACGTTCTACCACGTACTGCAAGTGCATGGCACTTGGAACTTGAAATTCCTGTTTCAACGCTGTGTGATTTAACGGCATTTAGCTGCGCGCCACTTTTTCGACCCTGCAAGATTCTCCCGCTCCTGCCTTGATTTTTAATTATAACGCGCATTCTATGTATAATGCCCTTAAAAACGAACGAGTTCTATCACTCGATATTATTCAATATACGTTTGCCTGATATACGTGACTCAAAGTTCTTCCTACACAGTTGTCGATGTGTTAATACATATTATTATTAGTATCACGTTTTAACGAATTAAAAACATAATTCTAATTCACGTTTTATACCGGTTTAATATCACGTTGTGGTAGAAAAACTGTCGATACAAATTACATAAAAGACAAGGACAGTATATACGAGAGTTGGAGCGCGAATGCGAAAGAGAGACGGCGAGAAATTGTAGGAGAAACGTGTAAATTGCATTGCAGTTGACCCGATACCGATCAAAACACGATTCTGTATAACGCAGATTGGGTTACGTGTATCGGCCGATTGAGCGGCACTGATTCCAATCGATCCGCTTGTATAAATCAGCGTGCCGTGTTGCTATCCCGACACACATTAGGTTAGCAGTTTGTTTCCTTCGCACACCGACCGGCAACACATTTTCACCGTCTGCCTCTTGCCTTTGTCCATGCCAATGCAATGCAGTTTTACCAAAGTGGATTAATCTCGTATCTCGTTTGATAACTCAATTGCACTTGTACATATATATGTATACGTATACAAAAATATACAGTTTATACTATCTCTATAATAATCGTGTAGAGAATTTGTAATTTTCTTATAAGATTAAGATGTATACTATAACGTTAAATAATAATCTTTCTGTATTAAGTACAATTTTTTGTTGAAATAAAATAAAATTACAAAATAAGATGTTTATATTACATACATTGATTCAAATTATTTTTATAATATTGAAGTAGCTCTCGCGTAAATAATCTCAGCGAGCGATAAATTAGAGATTAATGGATTGTTAATTTTTTGTAAATTTTATATAAAATAATTAATTATATAGAAACTAATAAAATTACATAAACCTGCAATGTTTTGATTATTAGACACAATTATTCTATTTTATCGTCACATTAAGAGATCGCATAATTTAATACGCTATAGAACTTAATGAATAAATCTTTATCTCGTTGATATTAAATCAACCGATTAATTAAATAAGAACCTAAAAAAAGCTGATGTTTCCGAGAAACAATACGAACAATTTTGTAGTTTACAAGATTACGTATGAATGTAGGGTGTATGTAAATTGCTTGCGATGACTGTAATTAATTGCAGCGTATTAATAATTAATGAACAAATAAATAGATAACTAGAAATGAAATGCGTAATTGACGACGCAGATTGCATCCGATGAAACTCTGCGCTCTCTCATGAAAAATGATTCCCATTATTCAACTATTATTATGCTAAATTTTACCGTCAGAAACTTTATCTATTTTTGCAATATTTCCTATAGAACAAATGCGTATTTAAAATTATAAATGCTTCTTATACGAGCGAATAAAGATGAGAGTATTTATCATCACATTACTGTTAATGCAATTTGATGAGAATTAGACATTAGTATACTTATTTCTTCCGCGTTCCTTCCACTGCATCTCATACTCTTACATATTTCATCGCGTTCATTTTGGTCTTGTCAATTATAATCGACGGAAATCGCGCATGCATCCGGCCAATTGAGCGACACTGGCTGAGCGAATTCGCGCTATAAATCAGAAGAATTTGTATTTCTCTTTTCCAGAATGCGGCAGATTTCTTGGCTCGCAGCGATCGCGGATCGCGGATCGCGGATCGCGGCAGAGGCAGCGCGAGAGAGGTCGGGCATAAATATTCACGCTCGACAAGTCGACGTACACACATGTGCAAGAGAAGCGTGTCTAAAACACATCGGTAGAAAATGAACGGAGGATATCTTACCTCCTAGTCGCTTCTGCGTCTCTATACGCGCGGCTCGCGCGCATGGATATACACTTTAAGCTCTCGTGTAGTCATCGAGTCGATATACTCCGCTTTCTCTCTTCCTCTAAGTTCTTTCTCTTTCACACCACGCGATTGGAATTATTGGGATCGATTATATTATTGTTATAATAATTGTTTATTATACAATTATCATCTGTTACCATTACAAGTTATTTGAATGTGCTTTCGTTAATGAACCGTGCATACATTGGATCTTACTTCTGGAGAAGAGACTGAGACGAAAATAAGAAGGATCGGATCGAATGAAGAAACTAGTGGCCCGAAGGAAATGTCGATAGATTAATCGTCGCGATAGCCAACGGTTTAATTAACGGCCCGAGCGCGATTCATGCCAGGCTGCCGCAACTTCTGTGTAAACTTGCAATCTACTTTTAACAAATTAACTTTTCAATACAGAAAATAATAACATTTCGTTGGCAGTTATTATAGTAATAATAATCATTTTGTTGTCAATAAACAGATACAGTATTTTGAATAAAAAATAATCCTTATTCCTTTTTAAGATAAGAAACAATAATCGCGTTGATGTACATATTATATATTGATTCAGAATCACTTATATATTTGTAAAAAATTTGCAAAAAGAAACCACAACTTTGATCTTAATTACACACATTGAACAACTTATCCCGCACAAAAAAATAAACGCAATTCATAATGTTCTATTGCTACTAAACATTATATTTACAACCGTTTCTCTGAATGCGCCAATATTACTTCGGTGCATCAATAAAGAAACACGGATAAAAATACATGAGAAAAACGGGATGATGTGATCAAAATCAGCTTTTTATCTATCATACTAAACATACATCCGTCAATTGTGGGTCACTTCCATGACTTGTATAAATCTGCAAAATATTTTGCATTTACTAATCTCTTACTAAGCACAAACATTGTATTATGTTATACATAATAATCTTGAAACTTTCCGCTCTCACATATGTTTTATATCGTACCGATTTCCGTATGCGAGAAGAGGAGCAAGAAAAAGATAAAAAAAAAAAAAATTCACGGTGGAATGTCACTCATTAATTACAACTAAGCTGAGATTAATGGGTACCGACTCGACCAAGCTTACGTAATAAACAACTGTATGTGCACTTTATTGCGACGGATGCATCAGCAGTAGATGATCGCTGCGTTCGTTCATTATGAGCATTTTTCCGCGCGCGATTGATTCCAAGCGTTTTTCATCGACGACATAATATATGCTTCATTCGTAATGTACTTTCTTGTCTCATCATGATTTAAATTCAATATGAACGGAATCGCAAATGTCGCTCGACGTTGCACGTTTAAATAATCCTCGAAAATATTCCAATATTTCTATTACAAAAAGACATTATTATATATTAATGACAATTCTGATGAATTTATAATTAAAATTGAGGAATTTAATTACAAATTCATCAGAATTGTTAAGTAAATATTTGCTTACATTAATATATTGTTGAAAGCAAGACGGATTTGTCATGGATTTGTTGTTAAATCAAATACGTTTGACATTACATTATTTATTTTAATCACTATATATATATATATATATATATATATTGTAAATGATACCGCTAGAAACGATAAATTATTTGTTCATCTAGTTGATATCAGACGTTGAGAAATCAGTCAAGATTTATCTAAAGATTGTGACAGGCAAACGTTGCACGAGAGACAGCGAGAAAAAGTGCTTTAAAACGATTAGAAAAATGTTGGGGATTTAAACGCGCTTTAACATCCCTCTGCATAAATTTGAGATGCTGAGGAGAGATAAATGATAATCCGCGTGCCGATGCGGATCGAGCGGGAACTCGATGGAGGAAGTGACGCGCAAATGCACCGTTGCCCACGTGCATTCGCGTAGAAGCTGATTCGTTATGCGTATCATGCAGTTCGATCCTTTTGATCCTCTCGATGCTTTCTTTCTCTTTTTCCATAAAGAATTTTTTATTATTACGCTATAAAATTTTTATCGTTATAAAACATTAGCATATTTTTTTTAATAATAATAAGTAATAAGAGTGTGTTGGTTTCCCTCAGATATATAATGTATCGATATAACTTCTCTATTCAGGTCTTCTATTTAGTTAAGTAATCAAATGAAATCCGTATAATTGGTCCGCGATCAAATCTTGCGATCAGATCAATTAGAATCGACAAAACTACCGCCGTGTTAATCAGTCATTCCTTTCGAAACGTCCGATCGAATAACCGATCCGGTCAAAGGACTTCCGGTCCTTCCTATCCGACGAGTCGAAAGAGCCGGATGCGTCGTTCGTTCGCGACCTTACGCAACTGTGTAACGTATTCGCACGCACACGATCGCACGCCTCCGCTCGCGTATCATCGATTCGGATCGAGGTACGAGTCGGCTATAGAAAGACGAGGAAACCACAGAGAGGACGGAACGGAATAGAGACTACGCGTATCGTAGTGGAAGCGGGGACTTCAGGACTTACGTAATTTCTTCTTCCCGGGTCCGGCCGAGCGTGTGTGTGTACGTGCATGCGTGCAGGATGCACGCACACGCGCGTATCGCCGGAGACGCATGACTCTTTACGGATCCATTATTTCGCAGAAATCTGACAACTGGTTCGTTAACGCCGCTTCTATGCCACGAACTTATTACGTCATTTTGGACAGCAAAATATGGAAACGATCTCTTTGTCGATTATTAGATGCCGCCAGTATTTTGCACGAGATTTTACAAAATAAATAGAGACTTTAAAATATTTTTCAATTACCTTTCAAAAAGTTGTAAAATTCTTTATTATTTGCAAATTTATTTTGAAAATATAAAGTTGATATCTAATATTTGTAAAAAAGAGTCTGTATTTTTTTTTTTTAATATTTCTAATAAAAAATATTTAATTAAAATTATTTCTTAAATTCTAGACAATTAGCGTATATGTTTCTGAAGTTGTGTTGCCTATATTTGACATCGTGATTATATTCTTTAGAGATAAATCACGCTTATTTGTTCTAGAATAGACTATATTCTCTGAATATTAAGTATGATTGATTTAAGCAGAGAAATTTATAGAGCGCAAGAGACTTTGAGCTATTGAGTCGTTTTAGAGTGATAATACATTAATGAGTCGTTGACGTTACGAATCACCAAGAATTACCACATATGACTAGCATCCTATACGATTCTTAAAAGAACACGTACCGATTCTCCTAGCCTTCTCCCGTCTTCCATCATTCGATGAATCCGATGACCGTATCAGGATTCCAGTCATTCAGGAATTTATACCGCATACAATGCCGCCGCATTATTCCGCGTTTTTCAAACCTCGCCTGGGAGTTATTCCCGCAAAAGAGAATCCCGCTTCTACGAGTCTCACTTACAATTATTCCGAGACATATAAGAACGTATGCGCAAAAAGTGATCTACCATCTCTATCGATATACACTGCAAAGAGTTAAAACATCTTTTCCTTTCACACGGGAGTCAGCGTCAGACGACATGTTTGATTAATTATTTCGGTATAAATATTCATCAAAATATTAATATGCCTTTTCCTTCATCTCATATATCGGAACTTAATCACGTCTGAATTCTGACATCATCCTCTTGCGCGAAAACTCTAATTCTTCTTCATTCTTCTTTTAAATTCATTTATTTTAATAATTTCGAACAATTTGGCCAAAGCAGAAAGACGACGATGCGAAAAAGGTACGCAAGGCAACATGTATGTACATTTATAAGTACAACGCAGGAAATAAAGTCTTTATATGAAAGAAAAAAGAAACGCGATCGGTAGCCGAGACGGAGATGTAACACGCTCTCCCAGAACCACCTGTAGCTGCTGGTACTCCTTCCACATGCTCCGTTCATGTTCTCCGGCATCATGACACGCAATGTCGTTAATAACAACGCGCCTGCTCACGCGTTATTGAGTCTGATAACACCGTCTATCTTGGTCGAACCGGCTTCCAATGTGTCGAATAAAACGTAACTACATTGGCTTCAGAATCGTTCAACTCCGGCAGGTGCAACCGTTGGAACTTTGCCGTTCAAGCTACCAATATACCGCTTCATTCCTCAAGATCGATTATGTCCGACCGCCGCGCCGTGCGTTAGTAAAAGAAAAAAATGGCTTTTCCGGTTTTGATATCGTCAAAGCTGCGGGTATGATCGACTTTACTGGTGCCGATAGGATATCGCTATCCGTATGTCCGATCGATGATGGCAGATAATTCCCTCATTTTTTTCCCCCACAAATAAGAAATTATAACATGATAAAAAAATTGTAGCATCTGATATGTTAGATAAATATAGAAACTACTTGTAGGTATCGGCCAAATTTGAGTAAACTTTTCAACGCATTTCTTGGTTTTTATTTGATAGGAGTTTCTTAAATAAATATAGTTTACAAAATTATCACATCGTCAATTGTAATAAATGTTTAAAACCGACATTAAACTTCTCTCAAGATAAACTAGATTCGAGCCAGAGAGCGAGCGCCACGTGATCTCGTATCGTAAATATATTTTATGAGAAACAATGTAGCAACGGCTGAAGCAATTCCGCGAGTTTCCCAACGGAGAATTTGCAGCGACAAGAGGCGGGTGGAGGGAGGAACGAAGGCCGAAGGAAGACAGGCGTGACTCCGCGTATCTTTCGAGGGCCGCGGAGGCTGCGAGGAGGAAAATCCGTGGAAGACGTAGGTGGCACTGTGATTACGCGAAAAATCTACCTGCGGAGCTAAGATGGACCGACACGCTCGAGGGAGCGTCTGACGCGTCGCATCCGCAATTGCGTTCTTACGCAACGCTCGCGCGCGGCGCGGCACCTCTCTCGCTCCGAGTTATTGTTACCTTCATGCCTGTCGTCTGTTCCAAGTGTCGTCGTTGTTGTCGTCGTGTTCGTCATCGTCATCCAGTTGTCGTACGAAGAACGGCGATTACTCAGCAATACATGGCGCGGCGTCGCAAAACACGACAAATAGATATTATTAACGCCAGATAATGATATGTAATTATTGCCGTGTTATTCTTGGATAGAGAGGGAAGGTTACGAAAAAGGGATCTCTTGAAATGTGGCACTTAATGTAACGCAGAAATAATTCGTATTAAAAACATCGTGTGTCAATGCGTGTTAGAAAAATAGTCGATGACTATAATTGTAAGTTATTTTCTCAGATACATTTATCCACGATTGGCAGCATCGATCGAAATTACTTTGGAATAGGCCCGGTACATAATCGGTGAATCTCGGTCGAGACGCGGAGTCGAGGAAGGAAGGAGAAGCTGCCGACTCGCCTTATACGAGGCGCGAATCTCGTGGCATGAAATCGCCGCGACGAGAGAAAACCTACGGTGCCTTATAATGGGTCGGGGCCGGGTGGATTCTCAGGACGAACCACGGGGAAGAAAGAGAGAAAGAGAGAACAGGTGCATGACGTCAGGTGGGCAGTACTTCAGGGCCGCGCGAATGAGGCCCCACTCGCTACTTTTCACTGAAACAGATCGTCGGTCAAACGGCGCCGCCGCGTATTTCGAGACGAGCCGCAATCACGTCCAACCACGTACGCTGCATTTCTCACGGCCGCATTCGGTAGCGGTGCCAGTAAGAATGCTACAAAGCTAAATCGACGATAGGAAAACGTCTTTGCAAAATTATATCTCTCAATTTAATTCTACTATCCCGAGACTTCACAGACGCAACGAATTTATTACAAATAATATTTATAGATATTACTATCGATCACTAATGTTAACATTACTATGATAGTAATTATTTTTAAACATTTTTTATTTGTAATAAAAAAATTCTTTATACTCTGCAATAATTTTCAAAATTATTATCTAGATGATAACACTCGAAGAAAGTACATGAAATTTCAAAAATTACACATAAAACCTGATATTACTTCTCTCATTAAATGTTTCAGCTCAATGATGTGACATCGCCTTAAGGGTAATACAGGCAGCTCGAGGACGCGAAGAATGCAATCGCCTTGGTAGGGGCGAGCGGATATGAGCAGTATATCGGTGAGAAAAGGACGCGAAACTGCGCTTGTAAATTATGTATGAGAATGTACTCACGGGGAAGAGAGGAGGGATTACATAATAGCTTGTTTACGGTCGAATGTAAACAGCGATCAATGGAACGGCTCGCGATCGTCGTTTATCGGCTCGCCGTAGGATTCATTCGCGACTTATATTCCAAATGACTGAATCGCGTCTGGCGATCGAGAATTGTCAATCGATGGAAAATGCGAACTTGGGCTGATGGCTTTATTGATTATTTATGTCAATTGGTCTCGCACTTTTGAATGAACTGGCAGTTGAACGTAGCAAGAAAGAAGCACGCGACAGATATTCCTTGATCGTTTAATTTATTTATTTCTTATAACCTTCGTGTTGTTATGTGCCATAGAGCGATAAGTGCCAACATAGCATTTTTGAAAAATAACTTTATGCGATGCAATACTTTATTAAGTTATGACTTATTCGATTAGTTTACTATTTAATCAATTATCAATTAATTAAATTGTGTACATATTAATAGATAGTTTAATAATATACTAAATTTTTGCTTTGGATTGTATTAGTATTACATATCGAGCTTAACTAGATGACGAAAGATAAACTTTGCGGAGGAGGAATTCTATGGTGATCGTAACACTTTCTAACACTGCATCTCGGACACAAACAAACCTGGCGGCACGCTAGGATTGCAAATTACATGAATTAATACACCGGTTTCTGCAGTGCTGCCTAGTTAGAGTTAATAAGCACTTAACACAAAGAAGCACGCGTACATGATCATTAATGAAGGCTAATGATGCATTATCCTGTCCTAAAAAGGGATGCATGCACTAATAACAATAGGTCACACCGGAAGTTGATTACCTTTCACTCATTTAATAATATCCGTATTATTTAACTAGAATGTATTCGCATTACATCCGAAAGGATTTTCTTCCAAGTTTTAATCTCATTTTCATAAAAGTTTGAATAAATTTCATTTGGCTGTATATATCTACAATATATGCATAACGTAAAACGTTACAAGTAATCTTGACTTGTGTGTGTGTGTGTTAACATTTTTATAGCACCATAATATTATAAAATACGCATTGCACGTAAAAAAAAAAAATTTGAAAAAAAGATACACGTTTGTACATATTCGAGCAAAAAATTTATTTAAACGATCAGTCGGACTAAAAAGTAGCCTTTCGAATTCATCTCGTCAGCGGTACGAGACTTACCGTCTCGGTTCATTAATCATTTTTGTCCGCAACACGGAAGTTGCGTCTCGTATCGGCGTAATAAACAGTGTATCGATCTCGCGACCGGTAGCCGCGATAAGCGGTTCGTAGAATTTTTCCCGCCAAAGGATCGCCTCGATCTCGAGTAGCTTCACGGATCGCGCGCGATTCCATCGCGATGCGATTAAAGCCGCGCATTCGCCTTCGGAGCATAAAGAGAAAGGAAGTCGCCAGGTAAAAGCAGCCAATTCCGCGAAGTAGCCGTACGGACTAACGAACTGTCGAAGAATCGCTCAAGATAATTTCTCGCCTGGCACAGCTGGCGCAACCGGCTACCGCGGACGATTAATCATTACAGCACATTTACACGGAGGTCGTACGCTTGTTTGCAAATATTTCCGTACTCGCGACAGCGCAATTTATAATACGCGAAAGTGGACCACGTACTCTGTCAAAATTTGAGAGATGTCATGTTGGTCATATTCTTTAACCCGAATTGCGATTATATTATTCAAGCAAATTCACGACATGAATATCATTGGACTATATATTATATATTCTAATGAAGCGCTCTCCTCTGCTGTTGTTTTATTTAAATCTTTATTGTACGGTACGCTGATTACTTTGCTCAATCTCTCAATCGCCGTTAATTAAATACGTATCTAGCATTGGTGATCACTTATTTTCACATCGTTTTAATACAGACACGTACAATCTGATAAGAAAATTAATCATCACGTTTTAATATCGATATCCTTCTTCAACGACAGTTTTTCAGATACGGTCAGGAGATCGCGTGGCGTGGAAATTACATGAAATAATCGCGGTGCAATTAACTGGTTCGTCGACCGACGATCTGTTTACACGAACCCGGGCGCTTAGTAAGAAAAACGCGAACGATCGACCGCTCCGTTCAACCTCAGCGATTTACAAGTAATAAAATTAGAGCGCGCGATCTTCCTGCACCGACCGGACTCTTCGTCAGTCATGCCCGCGCAACAGTTTCTCAGGTGGATCGACCGTGTGTGGATATCCCTCTTCTTCTTCTTCTTCTTCTTCTTCTTCTTCTTCCTCCCCCTCCTCCTCCTCCTCTTCCTCCCCGGCCCGTCTTTCTTTCTCTCGGCAGTTGCGATGCAAAAATGTAATTAAAGACGTGCGCGCGCGCAAGCGCGAGCGCGCACATAATGAAAGTGGATGGCGACCGGCGGCACGGCCGCTGCAAGTGAATGACGCCCGAAGGCCACGGCGGTGCAACGTGTGTGCAGTCGCGCGTTGCATACGCGCACACGAGCGAGCGCGTCTACGCACGCTTCTACGAGGGAGTTTTCTTCTCACGGAAAGATAATGTGTCGTGACGCGCTATATTGCGGAGTCTCAGTATAATTATGAATCGATCGACGAAGCATCGTATACTCTATGTTCTCCGATATCGAGAGATTATAATTTGAATATATATATATATGTATATATGTATATTTTTTTTTTTTTTTTTATTAAAATGTCATAAAAATATATCTGTGCCGGATACATACTTTTTTTTCCGTAATAATGGAAATGCTATCGATATTTTATCACTGATCCGTCATCTAAATATTAGTAAGAATATTATATCTGAAATTACAATTTATATTACTTTCTATCGCTATTATTTATTCAGCGTGAATCAAGAAAGATTCGAATAGTGCCTCAAGCCTCAAGCAGCATGAGGAATCTGCATAATGCACCGCATAATGTGCGCGCGCTCGTGCGAGTTTTTTTCTTCCCATGAAAAGACGGAATGGTGATTCGCCATGGAGGCCAAGGAAAAAGAATTGCGTCGAACCTCGACGTACCGCGTCGATCATGATTCTACATCGAAAAATTCCGGGAAAACGATGCCGTGTGTATCGAAAAGAAAGGGAACTCGGATGCATCGCGACACACGCGAGAGCCTTCCACTTCTCATCCAACGAGAAACGCGGTTAAGCCTCGTTGAGCATCGAGATTATGTCTGTACTTTCCGTGCCGAGTCGATGGATCATTTACTTCTTATCGATACTTAGTTTTCGCGGCATACAGTTTTTACTACGAAAAAGCCTCTTGGCTACAACACATCGCGACACGTTATGATTTATGCACATTCAGCTAATATTGTACAAAAGAAATATGTAGAGCTGCTATACAATTAATATTTTATAATAAAGTCATTGACCAGATTACTTGATAACTAGTTGTCATGAAATGCAGATTAATTATTACAATATTTTAGCGAGATAATATTATCCTTTTACGATAGCAAAATTGTATATAATTTCAGATTGCAAAAGATCTTATTATCCATAAGAAAGTAAAACTCGATAGCAAAATTAATTCGTTTAAATTAATTTGTGGAAAAACGCAGAAAGACACGATATCTTTGTACAAGTCTGGTTCCCTCGGGAATCGGATCGTTAAGGATCGCGAAGCAGAGAGACACCTGTCGCGGGAGGAGCGCGGAGCGAAAAGATCGACGCGTCATCAGTGCGAGCGGGCAGCAAAGAGACTCGCGTTAGACTCGCCTCGTTTTCGGAGGTCGGAGAGAGAGGAGAGTGTTGAGCAGCACTAATTGACCTCGGGGGCCCGACTGACCCGGCGCGCGTCCGAGCTGACAGACCGGACCGGCCGACGATTAAACTTCCCGTTAATATTGCCCGCCCGTTCTCAATCTTACTCCTTCTCTCCATCTCCCTCTTCGCTTCCCTTCTCGCTCTATCATTCTCATGTCTAGCTTCATTCCGCCACACAGCCGTGCCCATTCTCTTCCTCTCGTCTTGCTCCTCTCGTCTCTCTCCTTCTCGCTTTTTCCCTCGTTTCTGAGCTTGCCTTCTCTTCTCGCTCTCTCTCTCTTTCTCTCTCTCTCTTTCACCTTTCGGATTCACCCCGAGCCCGGTATTCTATGAATATTTATGCGCTCTGTAATCTAATACCGCGCACATCGTCGTCTCAACAGGGGTGGAAGGAAGATGTATCCACTCCTCTCGTCGCGAATTTCGTTTTCACGTAAACGACCATTGTCGAGAAAATATCAAAGATAAAACTATGGCAATAATTTTGCAGTACCAATATCCTTTGCCTTCTCGACCTGCAGTTTGATACAAAAAGATTCTCACGAAAGAAAACTCTTAATCGATTCGCGCGCAAGTCGGAGAATCACGAGCGGTTCCCTTAAAAAGAAAGTTCGTTTCTTCCGGTCCCATTTATATATCTTCCCTTCTCTTCCCCTCCCTTTCTTACCCTCCCTTCTCTTTCTCTGTCTCGCGTGGAGACCTCGCACTGCCGTTTCGGGTCGCGACTTCACGGTTCAGTCGGCTGGGCGCAGTCTTCAGGCGACTCTTGACCGACTCGACAGGAAGTCGACGGGCCTGGTCCCCCGAATGGCTGCGAGGCGTGCGACCGTGCAGCCGCGCGCTTACAGAGAGAGAGACGAGGTGATTCCGTGATGAAAAATTTTCGCCTCGCTTCCGGATCTGCTTGTCAGGCCCGTTGAGGGCCGAGCGAACGAGCGGGCGCGCGAGGGGCCCCTGTCATTATTTCCCACAGCCGCCGTATGTTTCTACGGTTCCGCTAGGCTAACCCCGACGAAGAGGGTCGGCCATGAAACCATCGAGAAGAGGAAGGAAGGATTCCTCGAAGGGCCCCGCGTACAACCTGTCGTGTCCGTCGTCTTGACAAAACAGCGAAATTACCTCGGGGGTTAACGGCGGCTGTGGCGGTCGCCACGGTCAAGAACTGTGGTATTCTTCTTTACCAACGAAGAGATATGCGAGTACTGTATTGCGCAAAAGTCGATTGGTGGGAAGGAGACGGCTATGCGTGGGGATTTCTGCTTTCTTCGTTCAACCCTTTCGAGCATGCTACAGAAAGGTTGAGTTAGGCGCATAGACGTACGTATATATACGTATACGTGTTCAAGGAGAGTCGGTGCAAAGTATGCAGGTGAGGGCAAATATGAAAGTAAAGTTGGGCTTTCGAGCTGTACGTAGGTCGGTACGCCGGCGGCATCTTTCCTTTGTGAGAGCGTCCTTCTTCTCGCCTCTTTCTCTCTCTTTTGCATTTATATAACATTTTTCTGCCGCTGATGTTGTCCCTCGTGTTACATATTGGCGATTTCGTTGCAAGGACGTGAACCATATTGTGCGGATCAAAAAACGAATCGCGAGTGATGAAAAGAGAGATGAATATGTGCAAGATATTTATTAGATCAAAATACTCTCCGATATGAAGAGAAATGGATGGCATGTTTGCGAGATGTAGTATATTTTAAATGATATAGTGTCTAACATTTTTTTAAAACGTTTTGTTATTTAAATCAGTTTTGCGAAACACGTATTATAAAACCATTTACAATAAAATAGTAGATTATGTTTTTCCTTGCTAAAGTAAAATCCATACACAGTTCGAAACATTTGCGTGTACACGCCACTACCAATCACAAGGGATCGCCACGCGGTTTTTAAAGTCTGATATAGTCGGTGTATCGACCTGGAATTGCACGGGTTAATAATAACAAAGAATCTGGGATCTCGTGCGTTTCGCACGCTACAACGTTGGTACGCAAGGGTTGCAGTGAAAGAAAGTTCTAATCGTCAACCGCGCGAATATCGATTCTCGGCAAAATTCTCGGCTTTCTATTTAAATCGATTAACTTTGCAAAGTATCTATACCCACATTCTTTAAAAAGAGATAAAAAAAATTAATTCCCCTTTCAGCTTTACAAAAAATATATGTATTGTAGTTTGTACAGTTGTACTTTACAATTAATCGTGTGATCATCCGGCAGATCGAGAAATCTCTAAATTATATTTCTAACTTTTCATTTTAATTTAATTAAATTTGAATCTGTTTAAAAATACATTTTTTCAGAGATATTTATTATATATTTAGAAAAAAATATTCTTAATAGTAAAAAAGTTTTATCTACCGCAATCGTCATATGTCTATAGGATCGCAGAGAAATATCGGAAAAGTTATAACTGTAGAAAGAAAAGTCGCATCGTACATACTCAAGGTATGACTAACGTACGACAGGAAGTGCATGTGATCGGAATAAAATTCACGTTCGGGGTGCAATATAAATTAAGGGATATTTTTATCATTCCGGATATTTTCTGGAGTAATGCGTCTCAAGCTTCGATGTATATACAAGGTAACGCAAATTGCATCGGTCAAAGACATACGCCACACGTCTGACGTCATACTGTCTGACATCATGTTACACGAGCGTAACGATATATAACTGAAATAATACTTGCAGTATTATATTTTATTATTCATATTTCTATATCTGTAACGTTGCAAATAGGCACGTGCCTTAAAACGGTAAAACATTACATATACATATATGTAGTATTGTAATAATGCCTGGCAGCGATTTGAAAGCAATGTTACGAGTTATTCGTCGTGGCTTTTGCCGATAATAACGATATAATCGAAAGAAAGCGTAAGAGAGAAAAGAAAATATGGACCACCTAAGCAAAATGTTAGGCGGTCTTAACATTGATCGAGTCGTATCACCGATCTCTTTTTCCTTCGTCTGTCCAATATCCCGCGAAAGCACTGTTGAATTATATTAAATTAAATGTTCTCTTCAGTGAGACGTTTTTACACGCGACCATTACCAGCCCCGTGTCGTAACGGTGATATTAACGATCCGTGAAACCGATGCCGCTTTAACTGAACTCAATATCCAATGCGGATGTCGTTTTATAATTTTTCCGATTTACATTACATTATACTTGATAGTATTTTATACCGATAGCCGTTGATACCGATTCCTTCGGAATATGATTAAATATAAAAATGTGCGTTGAGCGGTCACATTGAAATTATACAAGAAATGGCATGCTTTTTTTGACATATCAATGATAAGTAATTATAACATGAATAATTAAAGTTTATCATACAATAATGATACCGCAAAAGTACACATGTATATATGTGTGGATATAATTATTAGGTTGTCATACATGAAAAAAAATTTGTTAAAACTTCCAATTCGCCAATGTAACTCGGAATAAAAATAATCCATTGCGAGTGCTGATTATTTTCACGTCATAATTCGTAATATTTAGACTACCGCGTCCTGAGCACACAAATTAGGACTACGCGTTCTACCGTCATCGTATCCGCGCGTACCTCTTGTAAGGTAACACGATAGTACCTGCCGCGGGCCGATTTACAAAGAGGATCGATCGACAAAGGGCATCTGATAGGCTCCGCAGGATCTTACGCTGAATGGATCGCGGTCGGTTCGTGGCGCGGTTTACGCGCGCACCAAACGCGAATAGTATGATACCGGGGTGTAAGGCTATAGACCTTTAAGCCTGGCTCACAGTGTATTTCCCGCACGCTAATTTTAATAATACGATAAAGCGAGAAGAAACACTTTAGAAAATTAATGTTATTATTTAGAAATTAGTGGTAACGTTCATTAGTCGTTATTGTCACGAACCTGACAGATTATCTATTTTTTTTATCTTGTGAGTTTGTGTCAGATAATATTTATTTTTTTCACTTCTCATACTTATTACTTTTTAATCGTAAAAATTACAAGTGCGGTTTATAAGAGTAAATAATATATCGGTATAAATTTAACGCAAAATATGTTATTTTCAATATTTGATGCACTTATCAAATATGATATAGTAACTATTTAATCAGAAAAATTGTGCAGTTAAATAGTGGTAAATTATCAGCATAAATTCGAAAATCTGTAATCACGGAGAAAACAAGATTTAGTTAATTTAGAATTATCGTTTAATACCAGCGTATAAAAATTTATGAGTACTTTGCCTACGTGTGAGGCCGGCTTAAACGCGCCCCCTTCCCCCTCTTCCCTTGCCGGTCCTACGGTTTTGGAGGAAGAGTACAAAACGCAAAGGGCTCCGAGCAAAGACGAGACGGTGGGCGGAGCGCCTTTCGGGCTCCAAGGCGATCCACTCCGACTTCCACCTTCTTCTTACTTAGAGATATAGTAGGCGCGCGCGCATCAACGTGTTACATCTTTTATGAAACAGCAAATGAGAGTTAGAGATTACATAAATAAAAAAGAAAAATGCGGTGCGTGTGTGCGGGGGCCTCGGGAACTCTGTGCGTGCTTGGTGGGCACATACTCAACTCGCGCGGCAGCTGGTTGATAGCATCGGCAAACTGTGCTGAGCGTGGCTGATTTTGACGTGGCATTAAAATCCTTTCTTTCAGTGCCGCGCGCGCACGCACGCGCGTCTGAGCTTATAATCATGGTGCAACTATGTACGATGAAGTGACACGGCCGGTATTCCTCTCGCGCGTTCGCAGTTGTAACCGGAGACGCCGCGGTGTCGGCCGCGGGGTAATCATGATCACTAATCATACGCGGTAATGATCGACGACTAAGCTATCCGAGATGAAGAGAGATCGAGATATATTGTATCTATCGTATCAGAAGAATATTAGATGAATAAAACTCATAATTTAACAGCAAAATATGATATGCAAAACGAACTAGAACGTGTAATTAATTATTAATAATCTAATAACGAACCGTATATATTCCTCTTGCACCTTTCAACTCGTCTTCTGGAAGCTTTTTTTTTTAACACGACGAATTATTCAACATCGGCTTGGCTTGCTTAGGATCCCACGCGCGACGATCGCGGATGCGCAACAAATGTGAGCCATAACAAATGGCTTGCGCAAAGCGTGCGAAGCGATGAATTCCGTCTTTGAAAACAGCCGGCCGCGCGAATCTGGAAGGCAATAGGTAGAAGAAGACGTCGGCGATCGATCGGCAATGCCGATTGAGACGTCCCTGAGGAAACCCTTCTTTTTATTCTTCCGTAGCTTTG
The DNA here is from genome assembly GCF_047496725.1 of Anoplolepis gracilipes. NCBI lineage: Eukaryota > Metazoa > Arthropoda > Insecta > Hymenoptera > Formicidae > Anoplolepis > Anoplolepis gracilipes. The sequence continues at coordinate 19,779,397 of NC_132970.1, read as the reverse complement.
TGTGCAGAAACGGATTGACGTACGATGTGTCAGCGGTGACAACTGGCGCATGCGCAGCCCGAATACGAAATGAATCTTCGGCCTTCCACTCGACTTTTATAGCGAGCTAACCCTCGCCTAACCCCCGTCGTCTTCACCTGACCCTATCTTCGCCGGAGGCGACAAAATCCTCGGGAGTTCCATGAAGGAAAGATGCACGCCGCAACGATTCAACAACTTGTCTCGCAAGACTGAAGAATAGTCATCGGGTCAAAAACTTTGCAAAAAATGCCTGACAATGTTGCCGATTAAATCAAATTAAAAACAAAATTTCTTTACATCTCTCTCGACAAAATCTAATACATTGGTCGAAATGTAATGTAAACTCTTCTCGTTGTTATTTTTACTTCGGTAGGATAGTGCAATGCGCGGAATTATCTTTCTCGCGTGCTAATCTCATTGATGAGCACACAGACTAAATGAGTTGCATTCCCTCAAAGTGCCGACATGAGCACGTCCATCATTATCGTTGAAAAATCTGCACTTACAAACAATAATTACGCGAAATTGCTAATTACATATCATCTATAAATCTTTTCTATCAAAACTTAAAAGTAGGAATTTATAAATTAAATATAATATTAAAATCGGTAAATATTCGATATTATATATGTATGTATATCGTGGATTTTACAGAAGATACCCAAAGCAAAAATCACAAAGCTGGAAATGTCTGAAAACACCAAGTACTACTGAGTGAATCTCGTGCTCGGTAAGCATGTCGATCTAAGTATTCTTGTTGCATCTTTCGTTCTTCGAAGAATGCGAAAAATGTGGAGAGAGAATGAACGAGAAAGAGAGATCGATGGGACACTCTCTCTGTTTTCACAATCGAACCGCTTCGTCTACCTGGAGACTACTGCGTATCCTGAGTTCTTTTCCTGAACACCGTCTCCTTGGATTTCTTTTCTCTTATGGGATTCTCGTCGTTTTACATCGCGTTTTGGTTTCCTTTCTTTTCACCTGTCTTCATTCCTTCCGGAAGGTCGAGGTCGACAAGATTGGCGGCGCAAATTCGAGAAAAGAGTTCAATAAAGCGTAATTTTTATTTATTTGGATATACCGTTTTACGCGAAAAAAAAAAATGAGAACAACGCGACATTGATACAAGTGATCGATGCGGCTAATCGATCAAGGCCTCGCCTCGCCTCGCGGAAATTCTCACGGTTAAATTCAACGTCACGCGGAAAAATTACGTAATCCATCCTCTGCCTTCCATTCGCAATGTAATCCAAACAGCCGCAAAAAGCAATCTGCGTATATAAACATGTTGTCAAGTACTATATATAGGATGAATAAATCTTTAAAACTCGTTTTAAAAATCAGTTCGAGAATTTAAATCCACGTGATGGGAAGAAAATGTATAATGAAATATCTCGAAGAGAGAGAGAGAGAGAGAGAGAGAGAGAGAGAGAGAAAGAGAGAGAAACACGTTCAATACAAACGTTACACAGAACTTTTAAATTACCCTCCGGATGGATGAAGGCTAGATGAACCTTCTTCGGAGGTCGGTACCTCCCAGCGAAGGCTGAACAAGGTTGTAAAACGATACCTAGGCTCGAAGCAATGCTGCAACTATGCCGTATGTAGGGCCGCGAAACGCGGCGATGCATGGAGAAAAGAGGAAGACGCAGACGAGAGCGCGAAACGTTCGTCCAGGCTGCGGAGAAGGCGAGGAGAGAAAGAGGATCGTCGTGAAAGGGAGAAAGAGAGAGATATATACAGAAAGACAAGGATCGTCAACAGACACGAAGGGAGCCGCCATGAAACAAACGAATACCGAAAGGGCCGGCCGTGGCTGTCGCGGTGCGCGAGCCGGAGCGAAGGGAGGAAGGTAAGAGGAAGGCGACGGTAAGAAACTCGAGGGAGCAAAAGTACGCGGGGACGCCGCCACTTCAAACGGCCCGCGCATGCGTCCTCCCCTCTCCCTATATATACCTCCCTGTTGTCGGCGAAGTAGACCAGGGACCGACGTTACAACGCAAAGAAAGAAAGAGAGAGAAATAGAGACGAAGAGTGCGCGAGAGAAAGACGCAAAAGGACGGGAAAGCATCCGGGACCAGACTACTCTGAATTCCTATAATTGTTCATTTTTGCAAATTCCACAGTTTTTGCTCGGAAGTTCGGTAACCTCCGACGAGAATCTTAGTGTCTTCTTGGGATGCTCCGAGTGTATTACCATGTATAACGGAGGATGAATTTTTTATTGTTTCAGAAACTTTTAAAAATTAAAAAAATGAGAAAAATATTAATATATAAAGGAAAATATATTTTAAAAAATTTTTAAGTTGAAATAAAGTGATTTAGAATTACAATGTATTTTAAATCTTGATATTGCCTCTCGAGATACTTCGATATAAAGTATTACATATAAAATGAAATAATTGTGTCGATAAATCAATAAATCTTTCTAAAAGTATATATGTACGTTAGAGTCACGTGATAAGAAAATTATGTGTAGTGTACGCGGCTATTCTGTTTTCCAAAGTACATCCCCAACAGTTGGAACTTTATAATTTATGTTTATAAAGGCGCTATAGCTCTAGATGGATTTATTATAGGAGAGTGCGTTTTCGATCGAATCTTTAAACAAACGTTATCGAAGGAAACTTGTCTGAGAAGAGATATTCGTGCATCCGCGCGTTCCCATGTCTGGACAAATGGGGCGTGTTTCTGGGTATGTTTCGTGCGAAACGCATAATTCGATCGTTACACCGTCGTTAAGGTTTCTTCACGGTGTTCCCACCGATCCCGGCACGAAGCTGCTTCTTCTCGCGTCTCTTCCGATTTACGTGCCTTTTCCCTCTGTTCATCGCGTTTCCACGAAGTCGTAGAGGCAAACGCGAAATGATACTCTCCCGTCTGCCGTCCAGTGTTCAGGCCGGACGCTCGCGTGCAAAGCGCAAACGAGAGAGTTTCGAACTGGGACGCCTCGTTATCCGCTCGCAGGACCGATAGGTCGTCGCGAGAGTCCTTCCTTCAACTCGTAACCGTCTACGCGGAATCCGTATCGCGGATATATAAAGTAGCCTGAGCGTGGCAGGCCTCGTGACATGTCGGTTTTCTTCGGGGAAGAGAGAAAGCCCGGCAAATTATAGTTTTCGTATCACGAGAGCGCGACTATACCCGGCTCTCCGCACGCTTCGGATTTCCGCTTGGAAAGGAGCGAGCGAGTCGCAATCTGGTCATCGTCCTGGTGGGTCTCAACAGGCCGCGGTTTGTCGCAGTATTTAAGACGCAGCTAAAGCAAACAGAAAGCTCTACGACATTGTTGCGGCCGGCCGCGCGGTCGAAAGGTTGTAATTATCGCAAAGTCGATTTATTGCGTCGTGACGGTAACCGCGTGGCGTTTCTCTCCCTCCAAGATCGCTCGCGATGAGACTACCATAAAGAGAAGATATGGGATAATAAACTAGTCACCGGGCCTGGTGTAGAGAGTTCAAAGTGGAGTGTAATTACCATAGTTGTATTCACTCAACGGGAAGTTCGATTGAAACGTCCGCGATGAAGCTTTCCGCATACCTACATGTTTTTCAAAGCGCGTTAAAGACTTGTTTTTTTTTAAGCTTTCATAAGGATGCGAAATCTTTTTGCGCGACTAGTGTTATTTATAACAGAGGAGCAATAAAGTAGACGGATAATTGAAAGATGCAGCGTGACGTGTATCGAAGTAATATTCTAATAGAATAGATGGATAGATAAAATATCCCTGGCAATGGCGCACGCATATTAGCCGGGTTCTCTGGCAAATAAAAATCCACAGGCCGAGGCAAAAATTAAAGATCGTCACGACAAGGTACTGTCGGATGAGACGGCGCACGTCTTTCCTCCCGCGGCCCATCCTCGGCACCGCATCTTCTCTACGGCCGTGCACGACTGGTACGAGAGGGTTCGGATTTACTGGCGAAATGTTGAATTTATTAGATCGAGATACGCGTGGGCGTGCCTCGCCGCATTTCCCCCTCTCCTTTTATCCTCCTGCACCCCGTCGCTTCTCCAACGTCGACCTTACACCGTTAGGTTACGTATACGCGCGTAGAAAAGCCCTTCTAGCCAACTACCTAAATCTAAATCTAAAGTTAGGTACCGTACGCGGCGCACGTACACGCACGGAGAATCGAGAAAGATCACAGGCGTAAACGCATATCCTGATGGATCCTCACGTTCTAGGAATCGAGGGTCGCGAGTATCGTGAATTCGATCGTTGGCGCTGAACGATGATTTACGGGCGAAAAGGAAGGAACGAGATGAAGGAAAAAAAAAAGAAAGAGGGAGGGAAGACTGGAAGGGAAACCGAATCGGTGGGTCCGGCCGGCGTGAAGATTCGTGGGAATTATTGTTGCTTACTCTCGGCGATTCTTCCGGCTGGCGCGCGAAATTCCGCGGAGACGATCGCGAGTACCGATAGATCGCGTGACACTTTGCGGCGGGATGAGAAACAGTTCTAATGGAACTGGCTCGCGGTCTCGTTGTGGGAACTCGAGATTTTTTTTTCTTTTTTTTTTTTTTTTTTTTATTTACGGTCGGTTGATCCGTGATTTACAGCGGTGGAAGAAACGCAAGAGAAAACGGAGAGAATCGAAGAATCCTTCGCGACGTTTTAGACATGTTTTTCGCAATGTGATACCGAACGTTTCATGTCAAACTATTCACCGATCTACGGATGAAGTATGACTGGTAACGACGTGCGTGTTTCGGAGCGGAAGCCGCGGCAACGCTTCCGCTGGCAGCCGTTTGCCAATGTGGTAGGCCTCGTCCTGGAAAACCGGGCCAACGCTGACCGTGTCGTTGAACGGAACGATCTAATCGCCGGCGAAGATTCCGGAATCGCCTCTCGGCGGGTGCGAACGTCAACGCGACTTTTGCCGGATTATTTACAACTTCTTGGCATGGAGAGGCGAGCGCGCGGAGCCGCGGTCGAGCCCGGGCGCTGCCAGCGCGAGAAGGAAGTAACGATGATTTATATCCGCTGCTACCAGTCCTGCTCCCAGCCCGCGATAATACCAATCATTATCATCGCTTAATAACAGGCATTACTGCCAACATTGAAATAATGCATGCGTGTGTGTACGTGTGCGCGCGACCGAGCGAACGTGTATATGTGTACTTCACAAGCTGCCTCTCGGCACGGCTGATCCCTTCCTATCGCTCCGCGGAGGGTGCTCCTGCCCCCTCCTTCTCACCCTTATTTCTTCCTCGCCACCTACTCTCTCTCTCTCTCTCTCTCTCTTCCTTGCTGCTATACGGTATTCAACAACGACGTTACCGGCATCATTCGCGATACGGGTCGCGGCGTCAGCGCGGTAAAATCAGGTGCGAGCCAGCGCCGAACCAAGCGCAGCGTGCGCCGCCGGTGATCTTCCTGAAAGATCTCTCGACGCGGGGGAAAGTGCGGGGAGGAGGGGTGGGGTGGGGGGGGCCGGGCGGGGCAGAGGGTTCTCTCTACGCCGCGAAGGGATTCCTCGCACGAGGGAGGCAGGAAGGCCGCGCTGCCGCCGCTCGAAAACCCCTCGAGCCTGTTTTGCGCGAATTCTTCTACACTCGGCCGTGGTTCTCCTCTCGAGAAACTTGCCGACGCGTGATTCTCCTCAAGGACGATTCTTTCTCTGCTAGCTATGGCGCAAGTGTTTCAAATATTTTGCCGGTATTAATAGTAACTGGTCTCTCTCATAAAAATGTATCTTTAGTTTTATATATTCGATAAAAAAGATATATCACGTTATATGTTGTATTAAACATTATACCACCCATGCTTTAATTTCTTTTTTCTTCTTCTTTCTTCTCTTCTCATTTCTTAAAACATTTTTATTTTTATAACACGCACCACTAATAATTTGTTTTACGCGTAATATCGTGACTATTGCGTTTAAATGCATGCGACTTTAGGTGTCACAATTAACAGAATACGTATTATTAAGACACACAACGCTCCATTACACGTATCTCTACATCTTCGTGGGAGAAAGCAGATAGCTAGAAAGAGGACGAATCCGCAAAGACGCGCGCAAAGAAATCGTGTCGAAGAAATCACGATCTGTGAGAAACCCTTTGACTCCACCTTTTTTTTTTTTTTTTTTTTTTCATGCAGTCGTTTCGGTCCGCATTCGTGTCCACGTGTAACGGAATCGCGACTAGCCGCGTTGTTTCTGCAAACGTCGAACTGTGTAATTATTGGCATCTGAAGCGCCGTGGGAGGTATCGTGATGCACGCCATCGTCCCACGAATAAGTGGATACATACACGAGTCAGTGCGTGAAAATAATTATTAGCCTCCGTTTGCACGGCAGAGAAACGTCACGAGGAGGCAGAACCGAGATGAGACGCCGCTATGTCGCGGACGAGGAAAAGAGGGACGAGTTTCCGGTACTCCGCTCGCGGAGTTTTCTTTCCTTTCTTCACTGTGGATAATATCCCGTTGTCACATGAAATTTCCGCGAGTTAAAATAGCATTCCCCAGCATTTGCATTTTATCAAATTTAGAATCTGTATATAGACTCTTTGGATATATAAAAATATTATAAAGTAATAATATATTTTACATTTTTATACATGTATAATTTTTCGATCCTACACTTGACACGACAGTTTTCTAGTCACGAAAGATCTTTTAACATGATTATTGTTATATATTTCTGTAACTCTTAAAAATCAATCTCATCATGTCTCTCATAATTGCTAGCAACAAGTTATAGCGCGCAAAAGAGGCTCATCCCAGCATCGCGATCGCGAGGAACGCGCGTTGACAGGTTGACACAGCAGCCTTTTGTTGAGCATAATCGTGACTTGCCTCTCCATTGTCTCCGTTAGATTAGAAAAATAATCAATAAGCTCTGTCGCTCTCTCGCATCGTCTACCGCAGAAAATGATAAAAGTTACAAAAACTCGCTGTCGGCTGAAGGCACGCCAATGTGCCCGTTTAATAGAAATTACTCGACGTTTAATCCAAGGATAAAATTTCTTTGCGTCGCACGTGTTGTCGTCAATATAATCGCGATTCGATACAGTTTCAATAAATTCTGTTCACGCTACATTTGACACTATTAATTATTATCGCGCAAGAAATCAACCTGATATCGCGCGTTACGTTTGTATCATATGTAAACGTCGTCAAACACGTGGATAGGATTTTAGAAAAAGAAAAAAACTAGCAATACCGATATCGATCTAAGGAATGTCTGAAAATATTAGCATTTTCTTTATAATCCAATCGCGATTAGTAAAAAATCGTCATGCAATAGCCGCGCGAAGCCGACAAATTCCGTTCATCGAAAGAGAAGTTCCCTGATATGCCATCGCAAATTATTAATGCGCGCGTTTTCCGAGAAAACAAGTCAATCAAACGGGTCGATAAACAATTTTTTGTTAAAATGTGAATAAAAGATTCGACGATTTCTCTCAACAGAATAATTTTTCGAATCAGTATATTTGCAAGAAAATTTATTTGAATCCGTAATGATTTCTTCATGAATTATGTAAATTTCAATCTAGCAAATCTAATGCAATTTTTGTGGAAATTTATAGCGAGACCTAACTGTATGAATAGTATTATTTCTGGGTAATTTATACAGAGTCACAATCAGATATGCACGTATATATATATACTGCTAGCTATCTAATGACAGAAGAAAGTACAGGGCATAAGTGATACTCAATATACTAGCAGCAACGTTTCTATTAAACAACGGAAATGTCAATCGTACGACGTGTTACAAGGTTCATCGAATACGAGGGAAAGTTCCACCAGTTACCATCGACGAAGCCGTCGTGCAATTTTAAACGGCGCGTGCGAAAGAAAAAACTAAAACTCCATTAAAAACACAATACACCCGTAAAAATTTATTGTCGCAAATACACGCATATATAACAAATATTTGTGAGTAACCGTTGTAAATTCGTTTCACATACGAAAGATATCTACACCAGGCTCCTCGGCGAGGAAATTCGCGAAGAAATCCGTTAACAAATTGTGACGTACACACGTAAACACGCATACGCATAACGACGACTCGTCGGAATACATAATAAGTTGTATCGAGCCGAGAATCGCGTGCGCCGCGAAACTTTCTCATTTGTAGACGGTAGACTACCGATTGACAGATACAAGCCGATAGCGACATGTCGGTAGAACTAGTATTCGTGTCATTGTACATGCCGATAATAACGGGGGTGGACCGACATTGGTAAGCGCGTGTGAGCGCGGAGCGTGCGCGACATACGGCTGAAGCTGATTGCGCGCGATGGACACATCCCTATCTTGACATGCATGAGTCGGCCGATGAGATAATATCGCGATAAGCGGGATCAATGCCGGTTACTCGGCTAGAGTGCGAAGATCGAGAGGGCGAACGGGAGAGATATATAAAGGAAGATATAGAAGAAATAGATTTATTACTCTTTGAGAGAGCCAAGATCTGTCAGAAAGAGTAAGTATAGCTAAATGAAATCTACGTAAAAAGTAACATTAGCAAGCCTATAAAAGATGTGGAATATACATATTTTAACACACTTTCTCTCATATTATTCTATATATGAAAGAAATATATCGATAATTTTTTCAACCCTACCATTTGTATATTTTATTCTCTGCGATATATATGTATAATATGTGCCCAATCGCTTCCAAGTAACTTACAGGTATAAAGCGCAAACAGAAAAGTATTTTAATTAACTTCATCGTAAACGGTCAGAATTTTCACAGAGAACTTCATGTCGTGTCAAACACGCGCAGTCAGGCCTTTCGCTGAAGTTTATAAATCTCGATTAAAAAGTTTACACGGTGATATGAAGTACGTTATGCGTTTCGCCGAATTTTCCCAAGTTCCAAAAAGTCATTAAAATAACGAAGTTCCGCTCATATTGATTCTTGCCTGCGAGTCCCTAAAGCCCCAAATGACTACAATGATTTCGCATTTATGCGCGAAACTTGTTGACACTTACTTTATTAAAACGGTTAATTACTTAGGGAGTTAATTAATTTATAGCTAGACATGAATCGTAACCCCTGAAGAATCATGATGTATGCACCCTAAAGAGCGCGTTCGAACTTTCCGGTATTGCTTTGCGACATTGTTTCGGTATCAAAGCTTCTACCTTTTCGATGATTTATACGGCCGGGCACACAAAGTCATCAATTACCCTGCTCATTATTCACCAACGAGAAATTGATTATACTATCTTTTGTATCTACTCTAATAACGACACAAAAGAGCCCTGCTATAAATCATTGATAAACTTTATAAATCCTTACTAAGCAACATTTTTTTCTGCTTATCTAAATTTGGATATGTATTTTATATATGAAATTCGTTTAAAGGTTACTAAAGGTTTATTTGATAACTCACAATTTTATTTTTTTACATTACATCATGACTTAAAATAATCTAAACTGTATTTCTTATTTTTTTAAAGATGTAATAAAAGATGTGTGGCTTGATATATTAATTTTAAAATGTGGAATTATACATCCGAAAAGTTACATATACGTATGTATAATAATATACTTTGAATTGGAATTAACAAGTTTCAATAAGAACTGATTTTACCAAAAATGACAAGAAAATGAAATAAATTTAAAATATGTCGAAAGAGACAGTCACTATTTGCACACAACATAAGAAATTGCCCGGGAGTCTCGTATCTGCCACATTTTATTCAATAAATAACACTTTCATAAACCGAACGATTTATTGCAAAGCCGGCAGTGACCCTCGTGATCCGATACACCATATACCGTGATTAATTATTCCGATTCATTGTTCTCCGGCGAGAAACTGTGCTCGCTATCTAACACATCTAGTCTGATAACGAAACGAAAGGCTTACAGAGACCGTCAGCGCGTGTATGCGTGTATATGTACACGTGTATCTACAGCGAACGCAGTGATAGGCAGATAAATGGACGCTGATAAATGCGCGGGAAAGGTGGACGAGGGAAAGAGGTGGAAATACACGTACAAAACGGAGACACAACGGCCAGTTATCGGTGGATCGACGTTTGCCACGAAGACAAGGACGACGGAACGTTTCGCAAGTCGGCATTACAACGGTAGCCGGAAAAAGGGAGAAAAACCGCGTAATGATTTTAATCGAGAGTGAGAGAGGAGGAGAAAGATATGGAAAACTAGTCAAGAGAGTGGATATACGATCTTAAGAACATGATCTAGGCTAATCCGCTTCGCTCTTTCACTCTTTTGAGATGGATACGATCGACGTAAAACTCTCTTCTCTGAATCCAGGCATCGCTTCTCATCTCGCTATGTATTCTCGTTATTTTCACTGTTAACACTGTCTTTAGCGATTATTTATGATTTATGTGATAATTGATGATATGAAAATTAATTTCACATAAACTAATTTTACGAAATTGCGACAAGGCTTAATTATCAATTACATAGAAATCGAGAGATTGAAATCGATTATTTAATATAAATATAACGTGTTTTTAAAATCTCCACATAATTTTTAGGAGGTATAATTAGAAGATGCTTTAAAGTATTCTTCTACACACGAGTGACTAGAAATTACTTGATTAATGTTAATACATATCAATTGAAATATGTAATTTTATAGTTAAGAGTTGAAAAATAATAAATAATGTATGAACAATTAGTTCTTGTAAAAAACAGTAATACATATTACATATTCAAGCAGATTCAATCTTCAGAATCTCAGAATCGATCTTTGATGGATTTATAATTCATTTATATTTAACTGAAAAGTGTAAACACTAAACTAACCAATCAAATTCTTTTTCCCTTTGGAAATATAGTATCGTATAGTTTATACGTTATCCATGAATGTTTCTCTAGAGAAAACTATAAATTGCGAAAAGGTTTCTAATTTGGCAGGATTTAAAAAAAGTCGAATTAGCGTGTTCTGGCTCAGTGTACCTCTACAAAATCATTATAAAAATATTAATGGTTTAATATCAAATTTATTCTGGGTCGAGAAAAGAGGTGTTGCCTTTTGACTGTTCTGGTTTAGATGGCGATCAGATTAATTAAATGACTGATGCAAGATATCGACAGACATTATGTGTGATACGAGAAAATAAAATATAATATATATAATATTATAATTGAATTCCATTTTCAGCTATGATTATTCGTTCGAGGGAGGGTAAAAGAATAACCGGGGGTGACACGTTAACGCGCCAATTAATAACCGATTCATTTTGTCGTAGAGATAAAATTGGTCGATACGCAACACATATTAAATATATTCATTGTGGGCCAACCATGTACACATAGACAATTCTTCTTTTTAGACTCTCACGGTTCGTCGCTCCTGCTCATATATATATAATATCAGATAACTCCATTAGAATTCATAGTTTTGAAATCTAAGAACGCCACGAGTAATCGCAATAATTCTGACATGGCCGTTAAACACGCCTTTAATAAACTGACTTTCAAAAAAATATTCGTAATTATACTGTTGTGTTACAATACGTTATAATGTTATGTTATAATATGTTTGTGTACTAAATTAAGAAATAACACATGTATATGAGATAAGAAATTCGATGACAGTTTGGACATGTGGATAAACGATTATGTAAAACGCTAATTATTGAAAGTTGTACAAAAATGTCAAAAATTTCGGTGAATTTTTATTTAACTTTATCTATATATGTGTGAGAGAAAAATTAAAAATTATCTAAATGTGCTCAACGAATCTCGCAAAAGCCGATTTTCTATTGAATCGTGAGTCAAATGACTATATTATTGGCCATTGATCGAAGACTCCACATGGATTATTATTTAGCTCAGAAAATTCAAGACATAATCGTTAAACTGTCAGATATGTTCACGGATTGCAATTAATCTGCCAAGCGTGAAAATTTTTCTATAAGAATAGAACGACTGAGCTTATTGATTGTCGATCGATATCTCCGCGAGGATTATTTTTTACTTCAGAAAATCTTGGACACTATTATTAAATTGCGAGACACATGCAGAGCAACAAATTTTGTAAACCTCGATTAAAGCAATAAACGACATTTATGTAGGAAGTAAATATTGACACATTATTTATCCTTTTAACTAGATATAAAATAACATTTTAATTGATATATATTAATATACATATACATATAATATATATCAATCCCGTGATGTTTACTCGTGTATCTCTAAAATATCTTCTCTAACTGTAGCTTCTAAAAAAAATATTATTTTACAAATATACATATTGATATGTACATATAAAGTATCACAAAAATGCAAAGAGACCTATGTAAATTGACCTATGATAAATTCAATATGTGAACTGGATATATCAGTCTTTCACTCTAAAAACCTATTTTGTAATTTAAGTATACGTTAGGAATTTTTTGTTTTGTCTTTGTCGGTTTACACTAATAGGTTTTCTCTTATGTGTGGATTCTTGCGCAAATATTTCAACATAAGACCGAGACAACGATGAACGATAGCGGACGGTAGTCGTATTCACGAGCGCATCCATGCATAAATAATAGTTACCTGCGCGTTCATCTAGTGCATAAGCGGTGTTTTCGATGATGTGTGTGATGTTTTTCCGCGAAAACTGTATCGTATGCTTTCGTAACACAGGTTAAATTCTCGAAGACCTTGAATGCAATTCGCGCCAGCTTTTCGATAATTTATGTTTAATTAATAAAATTTCGATCACAAAAAGATATCTGTCATTACAAATCTGTATTCATATCTTTCATTTAGATAAAATTCTATATACAAATCTTTATACGAAGGCTTCAAGAGTAATAGCAGTTGAATCTAAAACTTGAATATAAACTTTAAAATAAAAAAATAAAGAAAATTACGGTGTTTATACTAAATCTCTATGGAATTTAATTCACTCTTGTTCTAAATTTTGTATGTATGACAAATGTAATAGCATTGATGGTACATATTTATATAGTATTTTATACGCATGAAAGAGAGATAATCTTTTAGTCTATTTCATTACGTCATGCCTCGCTCGTAAGTTTTCATCCCCCCAAAGTTGCAAAAGCTACGAGGATGCTTAACCCCGTCGCATCCGCGACGATAGACGGGATGACAGAGACGAATTTCCAATTCACGTCGTGTACTCGCGAGCTTCCCTCTCGCGACTTTCGAATCTCGCTTCGACGTGTTCGCATTCCCGGGGCCAATGAGAAGAGATCGGGCACGTTAGTCGTGGCAAGGAGGAAGAAAAAGGAAGCACCACGCCCAAGGTACGTGGCAGGAACGCAGACAGGCGTGCTGGTGTCCACGTCCCTAACGTATACATCCACGCGAGCGAGAGCGTGTGCCCGTGTACTTCGCGTGAGCAAGTATACTACTCCCTGCTCCTCGCCTCTCGTCCCCTTCTTTCCTCTGGCCTCCTTTGGACCCCCTTCGCACCCCCTTCGCGTATCTCGTGTACACCGGCGGCACGAACGCTACCACGTCCTCAAATTGAAGCCCCGGAGAAAAAGAGATGCGTGGCCTCACCTCGATCTCGCTCCTGCCTCCCCCTTCCCTTCACCCCTTCTTCTTTGCTTCTCTGTCTCTTTCTCTCTTCGCCATTTGAGACCGAAGGAAAAGAGGAAGAGGAGGAGGAGGAGGAGAATGGGGAGAAGCCGGTGGGGAAATGCGAGGGGGGAGATCGTGGCCGGGGGGACGACGTGGCTGTCGTGGCGCAAAGAGGAGAGGGAAGGAGACGAGGAAAGAGGAGAAGATGGAAGAGAGACTGAAGGCTAAGGCGCCATGTTGGTGGCGATGACAAGAAAGCTAGCGCGCGACGGTAGCAGGGCCAAGAGTGCAGAGGCAGAGGCAGAGGCGCTTGGTCGAACGCCTTGATTGGGCGATTACGGATTATGCACGGTGCCTGCCGAGGAGCTGCGCCGATCGCGCGCGGCCAACATTCTTCCCCAACTCCACGCGGAGAGATGTCGGGTCAGGTGTTTCTGCACTAAACATGTAAGTCATTCTCTAGATTCTGTGAGAAAGAAAGTTCACGGCAATATCTGAACGCGTGAAATCCAATTAAGCTCTATCCATGCAGATTTTTATGATCGCATGAAGAGAAAAGTTAACCCTTACAACATGATAGGACGCATATACCGAATTTTCATCTTTATTAATTTACTTCCTTATTTATTGTAACGCGAAAGTTGAATAATAGTTGAATTTTCAAAACAGATAATCTTACGGAGTCTTTCATAATTTAATCTTTCGCTTCCGGGCGGCTATTGCTGATTTCAAGAGAATGATGTTTAGTAAACAACCTGACGCCGACTGCTCATCAGGTTGCGTCGCGCTCGATTCATTCGCTTACGGAAGGAGGGGGGGCGGGGAAGGGGGGAGAACAACTCCCGCAGTGCTCCGTCTAATGAAATTATCCGGTCCGGGACCCCCTGCAACGACATCAACCAACTACGACAGCCAGTTATCCCGTGATTACGCGCGTGATACGCAGTTACGCCCTGTACCATACGCGTTACAACGATTGTACACACTTCTTCGAGGGTTGAGGAACGCACAAAGAGCAACCGCGAAAATTGCTCCATCTCGTCTCGCATCAATCAATGAAACACATAATTTTACATGAAGAAACTTGTAATTTCGTTAGACTGCAATTTGATAGGAACAGCGAAAAAGGACACTTATAATTTAATTCACGAGGATATTCGCTAATTAATAAACTACCAATGCGATACGCAAGTCGATCCGAATAAATTCAAATTGTCAGAAAAACGTTTTAATTAGCTTCGGATTTTGAATTCGATAAATCGTCATGTCTCGAGAAATCTCTAACACACGGATAGGATCCGACCTAATTAACTTCTCTCCGATTATGTAGCTCGATCTTTCTAATAAATCGTTAATTGGAAACCGGACGACAAGCGCATAAAGCCTTGCCGCCTGCGTGGAAAGCCCGCGCAAAAGTCGCGCGATCGCCGAGTGAAAATTTATGGCCACCTCGTTAGTTCGCAAACTTGTCTCTTTCGCTCTCTTTCCCTGCCTCGATACACTGGACACTGGCGGCAACCCTATCCCCAATGTCCAGGGCGTGGCGAATCGGATGATTTAGTAAAGTCATTTGTGCCGATAATGCTGACAGATGCCGTTTATCGGTGGCTCCTGTTACCGTGGACCGAGTGTATAACCGGATCTATCCATCCCGTCAATCGTGAAGAAGACTATCGCGCGTTGCCGTCTCGATAAAACTCAAAATTCCAGTCGTGACGGGAGATCTCTGTAATTAAGCCAGACAACAACCGGCTTCGATACGATGCGTTGCTGTTCGCCGACAGAATTGCCTCGTTTACGCAATTTCGAGAGGTCTTTCCGACGGCATTTCCTGATAATGCATATCTCAGAGTGAAAAACCTGTTTCGCTCGCGGAAATATATATGTCCTGGATATTTTATCGTTGGGTGAAAAAAATACTGTCGTGTGTATAAATGAAGACAACTCAATGAGTTTTAAACAAAATTCATAAGCAAGAAAAAAATTTCTTTATCAGGAGAGACGCGTTACATCGTAATGATTTTTACTATCATATATCAATATACTTGATAAATATTCGAATAATTGTAATATTTTTCCAGATACTTTCTCAAATTTAAAATGAAATAAAAACAATTTCTATTCAATAATCTTTAATAATTATTGTTGTCTTGTGTACTAAAATAAATAGCGCCATTTTAGCACTTTAGAAGCCAAAGAATTTTTAAAAATTCTCTAAATATTCGTTAATAATTAAAAAAAATTTGATATCCGAAAAATACCTATATTCCCCTCGCAAGTATAATATTATACTGCATTCACGTTAATAACGTCATGATTAGTTTATGCTATCCTATTGCAAGTAGCGCGAGATAAGAGTTATTTATCGTTGTACTACTGCGTCGTGGGAAGCTTGCGCTCTAGTCTTTTAATATGCCTATAGTATAGAACTGACCTGTGTTTGCGTGAGTCCGAGGCTGGCCGCGAGCTCCGCTCTTTCCGGTAGCGCGAGGTACTGCGTTCTCTGGAACCGCCTGTTGAGCTGCTGCAATTGCAGGCTGCTGTAAATCGTCCTCGGTTTCCTCATCTTCTTGCCCTTGCCATTCCTAAGGGAACCGCCGCCGCCGCCGCCTAGCTCGTCGACGAGGCTTCCGCCTTTATCACCTAATGGCGAGAGGTCTGCGAACATGCACCACCCTAACATCAACTTTCAGAATCCTTGTCACTGCTTGCGTACAAACTAAAAATAAAATTAAACTAAAACCTAACTCGCATTCCAATAATACTTATATATTGCAACATTACGGCAATAATGAACGAAGTGGGCACGAAGAGCCATGTTTTGAAAGAGATACTTTTATTTTTTTGCAAGTTTCTGAACGCATTTCAAAGATGTTTTAGTTTTTTTTTTTTTTTTTTTTTTTTTTTTTTATATAGCAACACTAGATGGCTGTCATCCACAAAAATTTGACATTTCTTTGAAATGCGTTCAGAAACTTCCAAAAAAATAAAAGTGTCTCTTTCAAAACATGGCTCTTTCATGTTCATTTTCCCTATATTATTGTATATATTGATTATTTCAGCATTAACGAATTTTGACGTAAAATACCGTACAAGATACCAAGAATGCGAGAAAGTAGAGAAAAACGTAAAATAATAAAATTTAAAAAAATGATCGATATTTTTACACACAGTTAAGAATTTGGATTATTTAATGAATCTCTACAAGAAAAAAATTATCTCATGTGAGATGTTTTTTTTTACACGATAAAACATCGCATTATACGTTTAATTATTCGACATTTTTCTGATTGAAAGACTTTTATACGGGAATGCATGTAAAAAGTAAAAGACGTTTACCGATGCGCTCAAAGAGTCTCGAAATGAACGGAAATGACGCGCTGTTTTTTCGAAAAGCAAAGAAAGGGAAACAATAGCATAAACACTACCAGAATATTTTATTCGACAACCCGCGCGCGTAATTATCTGATAAAATAAATGCATTATTCAATTCGCGTACAACGAATTGAGATAATTAGCACAGTGTAGAAAATGCCTGGTCTCGCTACAACATCGAGAGAAAAAGCCCTGCGGTGCGTTAACGGCGTGATAATTAATTACGGAGCCATATATCAATCTTAAAGCGATGCAATGAAGTAGCGTAGAGCCTGATAGAGGTGCGCATCGTGCCAGCGTCCGCGCCGCCTATCTCGCGCGGAATCTGTTTCATTATTTTTATATCGCGATTATGATGTTGCGTGTTTTCATCGCGCGCGAACGTTCTTCCCAGGAGAGAGAACAGCCAATGGACATTTTTCATCCTACGACGATAGCTGCGTTTTGTCGACCGATTTTCAACACGAGTGGAGAGGAAGGACGGAAGGGCGGAAGGGTGAAAGGGCCATCACGCCGATGCGCGATTCAACGAAGATATTGATGTCGAGACTTCAAAACAAAGCGACGCGACGATTTGAAGCGACAATCCCTTTCTACACACGTGACAATTAACACAACTATTAATTAGAGTAATTTACTCGAAGCGAGCCGCCGAGTGTATTCACGCACGCGTGATTCCACGGTGATTTATATATGAGCATGTCACTTGGACGATGAGTGAGAGGGGATCAACGAGATGCGGATCGATGGAGAGCCAACAGGGAGACTTTGATCGTGCGTAAAAGAGACAATAATGATCCCCCATAAACTTTCCGCGAGGTTACATTACGCCACGGCGATGCAATCGCGTGTTTACGCTCGTGTTTATCTTCTTCGTTGCAATTTCGAGGCGATACCGGACGTGTACGATCTTTAATATCAGTATAAGTACCTTCAATTTTTTGATGACACGGGGATAGGACAAAAAGTAAATTAAATTGCAAATATTTTAATCTTTTTTTTTTTCTTTTTCATGAATAACGTATAGTTTTTTGACAATTATTCATGTCAAAGATGCATTTTAAATTATTCTCATAAATAAGGTATTCGCTATTTTTTTTTTTTATTTATACATAAGATTTGATATCTCGTGGATTGCTAATTGAAATGTAGCTAAAATCAATTTAAAAAAACTGTTAGAAAAAAAAGAACAGAAGTATAAATGTACTTAAGAAATTTTTCTATAAAGAAAAATTATATAGACATTTTTTTACAATCGATCAATACTCTCAATATTTTTTTATCATGATGCAACGCTAATATTGTCGCGTGATATATTAACACCACATAACGTAGTGCGTAATAAATTTTATAGCGGCGTTAGCGGGGATTACGAGCTCCCGTTGTTAATTATAGCCGGTTAAGGCGACGCGACGTCGACCGGGGCGGAGAGTATCCCTACACGCGGACGCGTGAAAAGACCAAGGTACTGTTTTATGGATGCATTTTTTCTCCCTCGCGTCGTTCTCCGAGAGTTTGCATTGCGAGGAGGGTATACGATAGAGAGGATAGACTATGGTTGTTAACACCGAGGCGTATGCAAAGTGCGCGGCAGCGGCAGAAACTACGGCAAAGTGTTACTTTGCCTAGCACCGCTGAAGGTTCTTTTAGAGTCACATAATCAAACTCAACCGAACGTATGATAATAAGCCCACCGAGCGATTAATGCGACGTTGATAATCACACGGTAGGCGCGCGGCTCTCAATCCAAAGAACTTGAAATTACAAGGTGTCCGTCTCTGCCCTAGGCTGGACTTAACACAACCTGTCCAACATTGTCGCTGAACCGACATCTTATATTTCTACATCGCTACCACATTGCGCGTAACAAATTATGAAAAAGCACGCCGAGTTTATTTCTGCATTTTATTGTCAGTGTAACTAGGAAATGTCCTTTTTCCATGAAATCACAGAGAAAATGCTATTGAGAAATTCATAATTGTTCAAATACAATCGGATTAACTCACAATTCTTAATATAATTTATAAGCCATTTGATTGTGTTATTTTGTTTATAAGCTGTTTTATTATTCATGTGTTTATTTCTCTGAAAAATATTTTTTACTATAAATAAGAATAATTAATATGTTTTTTAAGTCATGATGTTTCGTATATTGTTTACTCGGCAATAATACGAGCGCTAAAATTTGCATTATTCGAGCCTTTCTATGATATATTTAATAGAGATTCTTTTTTTATTCACATTTTTTAATATTTAAATATTAATTGTTATTTTAATAGTACAGATATCTGAGAGAGAACACATATCTGAGAGTGTATCTCTGAAGAAAACACGACTTCCATACAAATCCGTGCGATCCGTAAGATCCGACCACAGAGTTCGGCAGGATTTCAAAGAAGCCAAACCGACGTGCTCCCCAGGTCGGTGTACCTCTA
Source organism: Anoplolepis gracilipes (assembly GCF_047496725.1). Taxonomy (NCBI): domain Eukaryota; kingdom Metazoa; phylum Arthropoda; class Insecta; order Hymenoptera; family Formicidae; genus Anoplolepis; species Anoplolepis gracilipes. The sequence goes on along the minus strand of NC_132970.1, from coordinate 19,760,071 downwards.
CCTAATCCTTATGAAAACAATCATTTAATATCTAATCCATCACTCGGGCTTGGGTAAGCATTGTCTTTCGACCGTTCCGGATTAAGTCGGGCGGCAGTCAGACGTCAGGTCAGGTGACTGATGCGAGATACCGACGGGCGCCTCGTCTGATATGAGAGAAGCACCCGCTAATTGGATTCCAGCTTCACCTACGTTCGTTTATTCGAGAGAAGAAAAATAACGGATGCGTGATGCAGATGCGGTGACAAGCCGATTAGGTTTCTTCGCGCAACCATAAGATTCGTCAATTTGCAAAACATGCCACAAATGTAATATATTTTTCTTTACACTCTCGCGGCTTGTTGTTCATCCTCGTATCGGACAATTTCATTAAAATTTTATAAAATCAAAAAATATCACGATGTCTTTAAGAAACTGACAATTTCCTTTCAAGGAAATTCACAACTACACCAATGTTATAATCGCGAGTTTGTGTAACTAAAATATACGAAATAAATTTATGAGTTACTAGATTGAAACATAATGCGCACGTGTACGCGTTACGATAAGAAATTCGATGACAATTTGAACATGTGGATAAACGATTAGCTGGCATCTTAGACGAGATATTTTAACCACTAGAAGTTGCATAAAGTATCAAAAGTGTCGTATATTTAACTCTTATCTGCGTACATACCGAGTTCGCGGAAACCGAGTGGTGCTCCGTCGAGCGTGTCTTTCTAGGAATTAGAAGCTGCGTGCAAGAGAGATTAGAAGTTCTCGGAAAATCCGGGCTACTAATAACATGAGATGTGTTCGCGAGCCATGTATCTCGATTTTCCTATTGAATCTCTCGTGAGGATCGAGCGACTATTATTATTGGTTATTGGCCATCGATCGAAGACGCTATACGCGGATTATTTAGTTCAGGAAATTCGAAATGCTACCATTAAAAGGATTGAAATAAATATTCCACAAGCAACGATTTTTTTCTATTGGAAATAGAATATCAAGATAGAATGACAACGAATATTGGCTATTGATTAATGACTCTGCGCGGATTAATTAGTATTCGTTAATACATATGCTAAAAATTCTTGCCCCCCTCCTTGCCATCCCTATTTCAAATAGCGCTAATTAATATTTAATATAATAATTAATATTTAAATATTCGTACTATTTTACTATTTTTCGATTAAATTTTTTATAATTATGTGACAATCGCAATTTTAAAAACAAGTTGCATGTGGATGCGCGTTTAATGTTATACAATACGCACGTAAACTTTACGCAATTACCGCGTCACTTTTATTTCATTTGGATAATCAAAATCGCTTAAAAATAATCGCAACTTTGCGCGTCGTAGTCAAATAACAAGTGACAGAATCACTTTTATTGTCTGAACGTGAGTAGAATGCACAAATAGTATGGCGTGCTCATAGCAATTAGACGAATCGCAATTGTGATTTTGTATTTATCATTCAATAGTTTAAATCGGTACGATTGACCTTGTTAATGACCACAATATTTATGATGTTCGGCAATGATTGTGACGCACTTGTTCGCTATCGTTGCTTCTATAATGCCTCAGAAAAATGTGACAAGTTTTAACGAGTCTTGGAACATTGCAACGGTACCGTAACTCTCGCTCGAGAAATGTTTTCCGCGGAAATACTAAAGTTATGCCGAATCCTTCTATAAAATTTCTACGATATGCAGCTCGCGGAGCGGACCGGGAGAGAGAATAATGCGTTTCGTTACCGTACGTACGATTTATGAAAAGCGAGCCACGCGACGTAAGTTGCGGAGGAAAATGACCGATAATTTAAAGGCGAAACGCAAGTTTCCCTCATGCGTGAGAATTCAACCCCCTGACGAGCGCGATCGCTCGCTGCGGGTAGGAATTGCGCGTCCGCGATCGTGTGCCGCGCTGGCTCGCAGAGCGGATTCCTTCCGCCCATGCCGGTGAAGAAGTTTTTCCGCGGCAAAAAAAAAAAAAAAAAAAAAAAAACCTAACCCTTTCGCGATTCTCTCTCGTCGCGTAAGGGGAAGCTCGCGCGGCAATTTTCGAGAGAGGCGCCACGAAAATTGCCCGCGCTAGGAGAAGGCTGTTGTAGCCGCAGTGAATTACGCAGAAGTGCACGGACTTCCCGGGAGATTGCCACATGCCGCGATGGTGGACGTTACGAATTCATAGGGCGCGAACCGAGGAGGGTAGCAAACTGTCGCCGCTATTCGGTCTTCCCTGCAAAGCCTAGGGTTTGCCTAACATACATATGAGCGCGCGCCGACGGAGTTCCTCTACGTACGTTTCTCTAGACATCGCGCGCGCATATGTATATACGTCGCGATAAATTATTCGCCGAATGTTGCCACGGCTCTACGGCGGAATATTTCCAGACTCGGGTAACCCCGGACTATATTTGAAAATGCAATCGACCGAGAAACCGGCGCAAATGTCGCTGCATGGAGCTTACACGGCACGCGGACCTTCTCTCTCGGACGAAATAAGTTATCTCGATCACGCGATTTCGCGATGCGGATGTGTACAATAGGGGCTCGTGTTATGAGAGAACTGCGTCAAAGACATACATGCATGTGGATACAAATAAAATAAAATATGATAAGACAATTTATAATATGATCGACGTACGCGAGTTAAATTGATTGGGTTATTTGTAACTTCTCTGTTGCTATTTTCTTATCGCGCGCGAAAAGTCTTGAATGATTATCTTGAAATAGCCAATTTTTCAAATTCTAATAACAATGTATTTACGAAGACACTCACCGATTATATCGTAATGTCATCGTGTAACGTCTCGAGCGATCCGCGACAAAGCAGGGACGAATCCGATAGTAATCGCAATTAACTGACACGTGATTTCGCGCGTGCGAGAAAAATCGCGATTACATCGTGCTAATGCGATTCTAAGAAGTACAAAAACACGAGAGAATAAACGAGATGATCGGAAGGAAACTTGTATGAACGAGAGCTCTTGGAGCAGAAGCCGTGACTGCTCCCGTTCGGGCCGAAATCTTTTTGTCTAGTTCGTTAGCCGCTTTGCGGGACTTTTTGGGCCGCAAAGATTTAGTCATATATCTTATTCCGTTTCATTGTGCTGTGACATAGCTAGGGCGTCGACCGACTACTACTACCTGCTACCTCCAAGTTTTTTTTTCTTCCCTATTTTCTCTACCTTTATTTTTATCCCGAGAATCTCTAAATTACGTCTTGCGAGTAAAAATTGTATCACTAAATTAACTATCTCATTCATGAAAAACGTAGAATACATTTAAATATATAAAAAAAACAAAGTTGAATGTATTTTTTTAATGTCGAGAGATGTCCACATTGTTTATATACAAAAACTTTCACGTCCGATTTCTTAGAGTTTTTTTTTAGAGTTTTATAACTTCTTTCATATAGGCGGAGATAAAGATTGTGAAGATAATGTGATATAAGGTGTCTGTATGTATAAAGTAAACTTTCTAGTGTCGCATACAAAAGGGTAACGAGCGAGTGAATCGACAATGTAAAACCGGGCTGACGGAATCGCGAACCACGGGAACCAAGCGAACAAATCGTGGTAAATGCAGTCAGTTTCTTTTTTTTTTACAAAACACACAGTGAAACAGCATCTGATTGTGCTCACGCCGCGAAGACATAAGTAAGCGTTTCGCATTTGATTGTCGCACGGAAATTCGCTAACGCGAATTAAGACGTTCACCAAGCGGAGGGAGAGGAGTGAGCGGCAATAAAAGTCCCGCGGCCATACAATAAAGTCGTAATATAATAATAAAATCGCGAGATACAGGTGACCCACCGGAAACGCCTGTCGCCGTCTTATTTCTGTTTCGTGTCAAGGTGACCGTATCATTCTTGACAAATGTTACAACGCTGGCACGATATTCGCGACTTGAACTTGTCCATTTATTAGAACTTAACCAATGATGGACGACTTTGAAAAATCTCTCTTCGTCTATCTATATCTAAAGTATAAGGCCCAAGGTGAATATTCGAGTTGACATTTGATCATCAGAGCGCATTTGAATCTTTAATCTTTTCTCGAAAAACGACATAAAAGTTTTGATTTATTACGCCAGACAATTGATCATCGAGTTGAAAGAAAATTTGTTCATCACGAGTGTGACGCGTTTCTTCGTTTATAATTAGTTAGAGAAATTATTACATAGTATCATCAATTTTGCTATGCGTGTCGTCGATTATATAGAAGCGCACTTTCGCCTTGAGCCCTTCGATGGTATCTCTGTTCCATGACGACACTTTGCACGTCGCGAAGATATCACTGCAAAATTCCTAGTAGCAGAAAATGAATTTCGCTACGTTATGAAATTTTGTTTTCCCGATTTGATCATTGACACGATGCACGGTGATCCGATTGGGCAGTGTTGGATGCACGGAACAGAGAATCATCTGCGATCTAACAAACTAGATTTCTATGCTAAGAATAGAAATATATAAAAAAGGCTGCGAATACATACAGTTGGGGTACTCACCGTCCTTGGGCGGCGAGGGACACTGGGGGGCGTACGATCCCAGGTGATATCCGTAAGCGTTGTGCTGGTGCATGGGTGCGAACGGATATCCGGCGAGCGCGGATCTAGGACTGGGGAAGCCCGCGTCCGCGTGTTGCTGATTGCCGCTGCCAGGCCCGGAGCCTTGATGGGCCGCCAGCGAGCCGACCTGATGCGAAAACTGATGCGCGCCAGGTACGTTGTGCCCACCCGGGTAACCGCTCCGTAGACTCGCCGGATTGTACAGGTTATTGTGCTGGAGTTCGATGAAGGCGGACTTGCCGCTTTGGGAGACCGGCGTACTGGAGGTCGTACTGTCACTTCCGTTGCCGCCGGGCGGCCCGGGCGTCACCGAGCCGAGGCCCGCGTGATGAAGATGCTGCTCCATATCGGAATTGGCGCCCCCGGTACCGGCAGCACCACCGCCACCGCCACCACCTCCACCGCTGCCGCCGGTCGGTCCACCACCGCCCGACATGCTATTCGGGGTCGGGGTACTCGACGGACAGGGGTCGCCCGCCCCGAATGGGCTCCCCAGGTCCGTGAAATTGAGCGTCGTCGTGCTGCCCGGACGCTCCACCTTAGACACGACGTCGATGCCGCCGCCACAGCCCACGATCTTCGCTAGACTCGCCGACGACGTAGTCGACGCCGCGCGCCCTCCGTACGGGGCCCGAATCTTGGGGCCACTCTACGTGACGAGCACCACTCAGCGTATACGTCTACGTCGACCAAGTGTCAGAATACACTTCGACGCGGCGAGCCGATTTCGACATTCGATCGCTGCCGTCGGAACAAGCTGAACTTGGAAATACCGTTCGATTGTTCGCACACTGAATTATTTTGCACTATCACGACGTTTCGTTCCTTTTCTTCACTGGGTACAGTGTCGAGAGAATATTCCCTCTTTCGGCTATATATCTCGAAACAGTCTATGTTACGTGAGCGTGTCACACTCGCCGAGCCGTCGCCGTCGCCGTCGCCGTCGCCGTCGCCGTCGCCGTCGCCGTCGCCGTCGCTGTCGCCGTCGCTGTCGCTGTCGCTGTCACCGTCACCGTCACCGTCACCGTCACCGTCGCCGTCGCTCGGATGTTTTTGTTTCTCAGCTCGGATAGCACTTGTCACACTTGTCCACTTCACACGCGGAAACACTATTACAAAGCCAGAGAAAGAGAAAGAGAAAGAGTCCGGATCCGGGGTCAATGTTACTGTCCGGTTACCGTGCGTCAGCTCATCGTCGCTCGGCTTCGAAACGGATGAGATGCGTCACGACGTCGCGACCAGGCCGTCGGCATATCGGTCCTTTACACTCGCGAGATTACAACGTCATACATACAAGTGGCCGAACGTCACTTCAACAATCACAATCGGACACAGTCCTTGAACGACGCACTTCCTCCAACGTCATCAAACGTCAACGCCGCTCCGTCAATATAGTCCGCGATCACATCCGCGCGACGGAGAGACAGATTGGCCGAAAACAGAGTCGCTCCGACCCGGGCTCGATATACTTTTTTATCGCAGCTCGTCGTATATTCCAACACTCGCGTCCGTCGCCGATTTAATTGCACGTCGTACAACGCGACACACGCGCGCGCCCGCTCGCGCACCTCCTCGACGACGGCGACGGTGTGCTTTTTACGCGCGTCGCGCCACGATTACACTTGGCCGATGAGCGTATCGTGCACGCTCGACGTATACGCGCGCGTACCACGTACTGGACGAAGAAAGTGAGAGAAGAAGAAGAAGACGACGATGACCAGGGCGTAGAAGAGGAGAGAAAAGCACACACGCGCGCCTGGTTCCAGTAACTGCAGTGCACACCGCGCGACGCGGACCGGTATAATGATACATAATGAAGCCCGAGCCGCTCCCCGGAGCCTGGTTCACCGTTTCCGAGAGTCGCCGCAGCGGCGCTACTCAAGGCAAAGCCTGTGTGAAGGGTGCCAGGCGCGTTTGCGATTGGCGCGTCGTGCCGTTCCCCACCAAACCTATATAAACTCTGCAACGGCGATTGGAGTTGCGGAGGCCATTATGGTATCCACATGGGTGTCGCTGAAGAACAACCGCGCCTACGTCTACCCGGAGTACCCGGTCGCCCTCGGGCCTCGGGGCGACCGACGATGCGCGGAGATGTTCTGTATACCTGCCTGCCCGGGGAAGTCCGTTCGTTCGTTCGTTCGTTCGTTCGTTCGTTCGTTCGTTCGTACGTTCGTACATTCGTCGGGCGTATTAGGTCCGTCTGATATCGTTGGAGATATACTCGGAAGAAGGCTGGAGAGACAAGCGTCTAGCGCGCCGCAGAATCGCCGTCTGTTATTCTCTTTCGAGTTTGATTCATTCACTAAATCGCGCCTTCTATCAGACTTACTGTGACGCGACGTGAGAGACGAGTGACATTCCAATTGTTGAGTACTTGACATTTCGATTGTTGAGAGCTGAGTCGAGCTTAGACGGATGACGGATTATTTGTTCGTGGATGATCTTCTAAAGGCTGACAGTCTGAAATATGAGAATATAGAAATTACGATACAAAACTTTCAATTTGTTTTATTAAAATAAATCCTAATCAATAACAATGAGAGATAAGACTAACGCGAGTTGTTGATATGATACACGTGCTATAAAATAATTACAGTATACGCTACTCGTAATTTTCATCTTATTCTTTTTAATAAGTTGATTTCTGTAATATCAGTTTCGACTTTTATTTAGACTTTTATTTACTCTTAGCTCAAATTATGAAAGGCAATGAACTATGAAAGAAGCTAATTGTAAGTGGTACAGCATCCACTTTTGTACAAACAATTTTATATTTAATAGATTGTAAACAAACAATGTTTACGTTCTTTGACTCTGTCTTGCCATACAATTTACGAGATTCAATATATTGTATTTTAATAAATGTTTGGTGGAATTTCTTTTTTATTTTTTAGAAAATTTTCATCCGATTGTTTCTCAATATTCTCGAAAGTTTTTGTTTTCCAAAATTTATAAATTAGTTTATTTTTATGCATTCTCTTCGACAGCCTATAATGTAATAATAATTTAATAGAAGCATAACACATTTTATTTATTACATCCGATAATCAAATCTGTCGGCTCATTTTAAATTTATACAGTAGTTATCTCGTAGTCATTAAGAATAATCAGTATAGTCATCAAAGTCGTGTCGGCATGCACATTATTTTTATATCAATTTGAATCTCGGGCAGCTGTCGATAATTAGTTGCGTGCCTCATAAAAAATTGAATTTATTTTTAGGAGAGAAAGAACTGTGTTACATTATGTTTATAATTATTTAATGAAAGTCACAATATATGTAGTAATAAATAAAGTCTGAAATATATATTAAATTAACATATATTAATACTATAAAAAACGAAATAAATCATACGTATAGACATATTAATGTCCAAATAGCTCGTAAGTTGTGACATTTATTGGAGTACCACATGATTCATTTCTTTCGTGTCGAACCATGCATCCAGAATGATAATTCACATCGTGCTATGTAAATTTTATTGTAATTACACTATCAGTATCGATCGCGCGAATGTTGTGACAATCTTTGGCAAAAAATGTCTTTGGCTTCGTTTATCAACTCGTCACGAAGAAAGTGGATCGCCGGTGAACATAAAGAGATAAAGACAGACATAAAGTTGTCATACGAATGGTGCAATTTTTTTCTTTCCTTTTATTGTCATATGCCGTTGCAATTGTATATCGATAATAAAATTGACCGTAATTTTTTAATGGCAATATGATTGTTGCTAATTAAATCCTCAAAATTTGCAATAATTATGTGATGCGCTTGAATAATAAATATTCTATCGGTTAATGGTACGATTTACAAATTTGCATTGGATTGTAAATTAAAAAAAATATTGTAATTTATTTTATATTTTTAACTTTTCTAGAAATAATCTAGCAATTGGAAATTTACTTTTATATATCACGTTTTTATAGGTAATATAATTTATGAATAACGCGTGTAAAATATATAACAAAAACTTTAGATAAAAATAAGAATAACTATACCTGTTATTACAAAAAATTGTTTGTCTTGCATTTTATTAATCTTATGATTGAATTTTTATCAGACAATTTGGCGTCGTAAATGTATGCGGTGATAGTAAGGGTGTCTAACTTTAGTACAAAGTATAATTTGTAATGAGATAGACTCTTTCTCGATAATATCTATGAATGCGTAATTAGATAAACAGGCAGATAGATTAGATCTTGTTTGCGGGTAGTCTCGACCGCCTATACTTACGCACTTATTGACTATCAATACCGTGTAACACGTATCAGTGTAATTAATTCAATTAAATCTTTCCGTGATTGAATATCATTCTCTTGCCTTTTTAACTTTCATAATTAAAATAAATGACTTTTCATTATACACTGCCCGATGGTTTTTTATGAGTGACTAATGGTAAATGAGTAAGAGCGACATTTTCTATGAAACTTGACCTGCTTTATCAGTGAATTTTTATTCTTAAGACATTCTTTCTTTTTCATGTTAATATAATATATTATTCTTTTGATTTTATTTCATGTTAATATATCGTTCTTTTGATTTTATTATAAAATTATGTTGTATAAATTATGCGTATAAATTAAATCTAATGTCAAATAATCTATTGCGTCAATGTTATTAATTTGAATTTGAAAATTTATAACTATTTTATTTTCTTTTATTATTTAATATTAAATATTAAACGATATCAAATTTAATATTAAATAATCTTTAATAATATTAAATTTTATTCATATTTAATTAAATAAATAAAAACCTTTTTCATAGTATATATATATATATATATATATATATATGCGAAATAAATCTATCTCTGAAATTTCGGTAAATTTTCAAAAGTATATGACACGGAACAGGAACTCATTGATTGCCATCTTAGCACAGTGACCTAGAGACATTTCTTTCTGGATTATAATTATACTTAATCAGTCAGACCGGGCACAATTATTATCTTGAGCGTGGTTATCGTCTACAATGATATTAGTCGCTAGGTAATACCCTATCCATTAACATTGCGTCACGTTTCGTCGGTGTACCGACTCGATGCTTTAATTACGCAAGCACTCATTTTCGATATGGTGAAGAAAACGCAATATTAAGTACATAATTTTACTGATAAATAATTGTCCATATACATACTGAAGACGGCGTAAATATTTTTTCAATTTTTCGAGAAACGCACACATAACTATAGTGTATTTTTATGTATATTATATATAATATATGTAACAATTCAAATAAATACGTATAACAATTATCAATAGTAATTATTTTACTGATTATCAGCAAAGTTTTTTTTATTTTTGTCTACAGATGTTTATTTTTATTTAAGAAATAAAACTGCAAAACTAGCCGCTATAAACGAAAATAGAAAATACAAACTTTGAATAACATAAAACTTTTAACAATGTACGAGAAATATAGTATACGCAGAACTCTATTTTGTGTTATATGATAACAATTTTCTTTTAGATATAACGGAGTTTTATGGTCAAATTTGAAATATCTGTAGGTTTGTTGCATGCAACTATAATTGTACGCTCACATGAAAACTATCTTATCGCGATAATATCCCTCACGAAATAATATGTTTGAATATAGGAAACATGTATACAATATATAAATGAAATTTTTTTCCTCTATGCATGTCCACGTCATTCATATTTGCCACTTTTATTTCCTTTTTCATGGATTTCTCTCTGATTTAATTTTTTTCTCTTTTTTCAAAATTTGATGTAAATACAATAAATATTTATAGGAAAATGTGTTAATCTGAAAAATGACTTTTTAATTATCGAATTGCAAAACATCTCGTTGAGCGCGCGATATGTGCGATATGTGCGATACATAAAAGTGCGCCAGACACGAAAATACGAAAAATGGCACGAAGCTTGAATTTACTTACGTGTCCTGAACGAAATCACTTCCCTCTTCGTAATACCGGTGTACCGATGCGCCCGCGGGAACGGCACTAGGCCAAAAGAGCGTGGCACGCTCTTACAGGCGCGAAATTACATTGGAGGCTAATTGCATGGCGGCAGTAGCGCAAACACGTGTCATCAGTCGACCGCCACCACCATCACCGCACCACCACCACTACCATCGGCTGCGCCATTACCCATGCGATGTCTATGGTGGATAGCTGCGCGGCCGGTTGTGTACGGTGAATTACGTAATTGAGGTAAATGGCGGCTATCCAGAGTGCGGAGAACTGTGCTAAATAAAATGCCATTCAATTAGACGATGAGAAGACCGCGTCGGCGGTGGTACCCGCCAATGTTGTTTTCTCCACTTCGCCGGGATCTTCCTAAAGCGGATGGTTCGTCGCTGTACGAAGGTGCACGCTTTAAAAATTATGCGTTTGGGCTTTTAGATAAAATGATTCATTTTAGTTGACAATTGAAGTACTCGTACTTGTACAAGATGTTTCGATACTTTACAGCACAGGTAGAAAACAGTTGACTTGTTATTACGTGATAAATTTATCTAAACAATTCGTTATGTTAATTTAATTTTGTTTTAGAATTATTTATAATAAAGCTAGCATGTTTGCAAAATTTCAATAAATGATGTTAAAATAGTATTTGTTAATTCAACAATGTAACAAAGTAAAATTTTCATTTTATCTTAAAAAGTTAAAAGAGATATTTAAAAGTTTTCTATAATAAAATGTATACTCGGAGATGTAAATAAATAAACGGAAAAAATATTTTATCTTGTTGCCTTGAATTCGCGATATCTTACACGGCGCCGTGGCGTCAAAAATTATTTTTCGCACGATACGAGAGAGAGAGAGAGAGAGAGAGAGAGAGAGAGAGGAAGAGAGAAAGAAACACTCATAACTCAAGTAGTTTTATACGCAGAAGAAAAAAGGAATAACTCCAGCACGCAGTGTGGAAACGAATGGATAAATTGCGACGCAAAGTGGCATTTTGATTTCTCGTTGCCCGTCATTTCTCTGTCAAATCAAAAGGACGTAAAAATATTCACAGATTATAGTGCTAAGTGGCACTTTTATCACTCGCTGTAATTGCACTTGCACCTCGCGAGAACTTTCTCCCGCTCGCGTAGTTTCGCAGATTCCGTGACTGTCGATCGGTGCGCCGCTTATATCACATTTTTATGCATTCTTTTTTCCCCATCCTATATGTCTGTTAATGACAGCTTGAATACTTGTCACGTTTAAGTACAGAGAATATCCCGCGAGCGCGAGAAATAATATCTTTACAAAGATATACGGAAGCTATGATATTCCATTATTATTGTGCGAGAATTCGCTGTTTTTGTTGCCATTCAAAATTTTTGTTTTACAGTTGTTTAAATTTGGCATATCTTATTATTATTCTTTTATTAAAATTTATTATAGTAAGTATACTTCTTGAAAGTTATTCAAAAAATTTGTACATGTCATTAATACATTCTTTCATATCTCATTAAAAGAAAACTATCAATGACAATATATATTGTGCATTTTGCGAAAAGCTTTTACTACCTCGTCCATTACCAGACGTTGTACAATTTAATTTTTTATGCGCGATTGAATCGCATTGCGTTTTGCATCATGCATTTTCTATCACATACGTCTAATATCCATGCGGTTAAGGTTGTATTTACACCGCACGTGAAGCGTTGGTCGACATGGAAAAAACAGAGAAGGAAGAAAGACAGAGAGCAGCAGGTCTTCGAGTTTCTCGATGCCCGAAGCAGTGACAAGCTCGGATCGTAATTTTCGTACTTTACTGCCCGGCAGTAAAAGCCAGAGAGAGTATAAGTGGGCGTTGCCCGCAAACATTGTGTTCTACACAGTATTACCGTTCCTCCTAACGTCCGAAAACATTCTCTATTTTTAATGTGCGGACCACGAAATCTATCTACCGCACCTCTACCATTTCGCTGAAAACACTTTAAGGGTTGTCGCGGAATCGATTCCATTAATTCAATATTGCTGAACGATGGTTTACCGGATATGTCACGCGTTTTCAGAACATAAATATATGCGTATACACATTTATACATACTGTATGTATATACATATATCCGCTTATCCGGATATCGAAATTACAGATCAGATACATGGGATTGCAGAAACATATTCCTCGTTAGGCTCCCAGTAACATTTAATTTAATAACATGGTAGCCAAAAAAATTGTAAAGCATTCGAAAGAAACGAATGAAAAATATAATTTTTCAGGTAGAGGGTATCATTATTCAAGAAAAAATGTAACGATCATGTCGACGATTATTCTTAAATTCTTCCCGAAAACTGATTTTAAAATTTAGTTTTAGTTTACATGCAAAACTTTATAAGAAGATATCGAGCAATATGCAAATTTATTTCTGTATTTGAATTTTCAACTTTTCTCATTAACATAGAAATTTTTAGTCACTCTTTAAAAAAATTATTTTTGATATTTTTTTACTAAATGGTTATAATCCAAAGAGTTATATTATGATTAGAATTAGATAGATATTTCTACAGATATGTTAAATTTTCAAAATTGACATATCAAAATTAGTTGTCTTAAATATAAGATTTAAATATAAATATATTTATATTCTGAGAAAAGTACATCACGCAGCAACAGCTCCGAACGCAACGTTAGAAAGGCAGGAGAGGCAGCGGATTCGTGAGTCTCACGGTGAGTCGTTCGATCACGAGAGTCAAAAGCCTTCGAGGAGTCGGCGACTTACGAGACGAACAAGGACGGGCCGTCGTTCGAACAAAGAGACTTTCACGAGTACCTCTGAGGAGGAAGAAAAAGACACCGAAGGGGAGGTGGACGCGCAAAGGGGAGAACGAAGAGCCACGAGAAAAACGAGAGGGCGAGGACACGGCTCCTTCAGGATGGATGAATGGGGCTACTAGCGACGTGGAACGAGGGATGCTGTAGAGAGGCTGAATTGCCCGCCATTGTGGTGAAATTGATTATCATATATACCGGGAGAAGATTCGCGAAATAAGATATCGAATAATGACGTACAAGAGATTATGAGTACTTATGGAAACTGCATACATTAAAGAAAATTTTTATATTATATTATTATTTATATTTGGATATTATTTTATATTATAAAACGAAGAAAATAATACATCACAATATATATATATATATTTATATTTATATTTATATTTATTAAATTGATAATCATATAATTAACCAAAATTTTTTCTAACAATTCATGAAATGATTTAAAGTATTACTTTAATTTATTGTGAAAAAAGCACAAATAATTTTTTATAATCAGTTTTTAAAGCGAAGAATAGATTAACTATTTGTTACTATATTATATACTTTCCTTTCTTTACAGGCTAAAAATTATTTAATATCCTAACCAGCAGAGATATTTAAAGTACGATAAAAACGTCTTTAAATAGTTTTTCAGACATTTTTAAGAGCATATACTATATGGGGTTTCTTAATACGATAAGTTAAATTAATATTTGAAAAATAAAAATAATCTAACGATGCACGGTGTAATGAGTAAAAACGTTACATTGAAAATGGTATAACTTTCTTCTTTATAATGAGAGAGTATGTAGTAAAATTCAGTTTAATTCATTGATGAAAGAAGCACGTTATTACGTTAGAATCTAATAATGTGCCGACAATAGCCGATACTTTAATTTCCTAAAAGCACCAGGTATCCAATTTTTGGACGGTGGCACGATGCATTTTCGAATTAGCCCAGAAAATAAGCATCGGACCTATCGAAGTGTCGACTAGGTCCCTATATTATCCGTACAATCGCCCCCCTGCAATTAAGTGTGACCGTTTGTCTATTTCATTCTCTTACTACTCCCATATATCCCTTCGTCTTTTTCCTTGAGGCAGACGAGGAGGAAAAACTGACTTTCAAGGTAGTTGCCCTCGCTTGAATGAATGCCCGAAACAAAAGAATGCCGCGATGCACACGAAGGAAGGGGAGAGAGAGGGAACGATGCGACCGCGAGGGGTGTGGCAAGTTCTCTACCGGGAGCTCCTTCAATGAGAGACTGCGAACGCCGGCGGATATTCGGTCTTTTAGGATTTGATTGAAACTCGACGTTTTTACGTGAGAAGTTCTATTTGCTCTTTAACAGTTATGTGTGTCACAATGATCGTTTTATAATATTCGTAATAACCACATAAATACTTGTATAGTGTATATTTCCATTGTAAAAGTGCCTCTAATTATTTCGGCAAATGTTGATAGTAACCAATTTTAGATATTTAATGACAAAGTACAGCGGGCGTATATAATATTAATGTGTAAGCGATTTTTATCATGAAATTATCATGAGTAAAATATTTAAACATTTATTACATGTTGTAAAATTAAATGCGTGTAATTAAATAATAAGAGAGTTAAAGACGGCAAGTTAGTGAATTAAAAGATGAATTATTAACGGAAATTAAAAGCATGTTATAAAGATCAGAAGTATGTTATCAGAATGCATTAAAAATTATTATTACACGATAATTATTGCACTTAATTCCCGAGACAATTTGAGGTGGCAAATTGTTAACAGTTTTTCTGTTCACGAAAGTGCAAAACGGAAAACGACTTTTTATCGCACATGTTATAGATTTTTCACGCGACGGCAATCATACGAAAAGAGAAGTCTTCTCCAATGGGACTTTGAGGTATAATCGTTTGAGAGCAGTGAGCCGCGCAAAAAGGGTGAAGCTTTGAAATGGAGAAGACAGCAATTTGCACGCGTGAAAAATATAACAGAAGGGTCGTCACTGCTAGAAGCAAAAACGCAACAGTCGCGTGCAATCCGTGGTACGATCGCGCGACATTCTTAGGTGCGTCTTCTTCGTATTTCCAATAAAAGAGAGCTATTTTTTTTATAAAAGGGACTTTTTTTTTCTCGAAAAAATATTAGTTTTAAATTCTAAGAAAAAGAGAGTGTACTTTCGAATAAAACATTTCATTATTAAAGAAAAATCTTGTCAAAAATATCAAATAATTGAGAGAAATATCAAATACTTTTATTTGTAACATTATGCATTTATATGTGTGTGTAACTTAAAAATTATTCCATCATTAACGAGTTATCAGATATACAGTACCGGCCAAAAATATATCACCTTTTAGTATTTTTGAGTATAATTTTATTCAAAGTGCATGCATATTTATAATATCATAATATATGTTTTGATAGTAAATACAACTTAGCGAATCAAATATTTTTCATAAAATAATATAAAAACTTAATTTTAATAATATAAAAAATTAATTTTATAAGTAAGTAAATTAAATTAAATTTATGCTCAAAAATCCTAAAGGTGATATATTTTTGGCCGGTACTGTATTATTTCAAGATTATAATAGAAAATACTTATACTTAATTTCTTATACTTAAAACTTACAATATTACATAATTAATAATAATCAAATATGTACGGCTAAAATGAGCAAAAAAAGAATTTATATCTGAATGCGAAAAAATATTTAATATAAATTTCTTTCATCTATACATATCAATTATTTGATATTTTGTCGATTTAATACGTCAAAATCGAATGTCGTACTTTTTTGTCTCGTCTGATTCGAAAGCAATTTACAGTCGTAGGAAAAGTTG
Organism: Anoplolepis gracilipes; assembly: GCF_047496725.1. Lineage (NCBI taxonomy): Eukaryota > Metazoa > Arthropoda > Insecta > Hymenoptera > Formicidae > Anoplolepis > Anoplolepis gracilipes. The sequence continues at coordinate 19,743,944 of NC_132970.1, read as the reverse complement.
AAATATTGTTTGTTGATTCATTATTATAAAAATAGCTAATATCACTACCAGAAGGGAGTAAATGCGTTTCCCATTCTCTTTCTTATACCTAATCGAATCTCACGAGTACTCGCAATTTCCGCGACTTTCCACAAAGGCCTCGCTCGCACGCACGACATTGCGAATGTATGCGACGAACACCTGGAGTTCTCAAACGATCGTGATGGACTGTTGATAAAAGGAACTTAGTGTTCGCACGAAGGGTACATGGGTGGAATTGAGCAAGAAACTCAGTATGAGGAGTTCCTCGGTTTCTTGCAAAAGGGGTGGTTCACGATTATCGAGGTTAGGTATGGATGATGAGAGAGGAAGGAGACAAGAAGGCGGGTGAAATCATCGAAGGATGCAACGCAAACATATAAATTAAAAAATCGAAGTAGTACGAAAAGTCGCCGCGTAAAAAGAAAACAAAAAAAATGATGTATAATAATATTATAATTTTTTATATGCTCATATGAGTTTGTAATTTTTTTATGAAGAAGCTATGACATATTTATCGCTCCTGTTAGTTAATCTGTTCATTCTAAAATTAGAAGAATCTTTCTAATTTTACTTCTAAAAGGAAAATAAAATGTTAGAAAATGTATAAGATGATAATATTATAAATTTTTTATATGCTCACATATAAACTTGTAATTTTTTTATAATGAAGCTATGACATATCAATCGATTTTGTTAAAGTTACATCAAAGATATTCATATCTCTGAAGAATAATCAAATAGGAAAATTATCTTCTTGCAATTGATTCGTTCTATTTATAAAACTAGAAAACTTTTTTCTAATTTCAACTTATCGATAACAAAATTATCGATGTTCAAAAGAGAATAATGCGATAACAATTGGAAAAAGAAAGAAAAAAAAAAACATCCAAATATGCGCGCAAAAGAGTTGGCGAGATACGGAAAAAGAGAACGGAGACATAAGAGAAAGACGACTAAATGATGCGAGAGAGGAGAGAGTGCGAAGGAGAACGGGAGCAGGGGAGTAGCGAGAGAGAACGTCAGCTGGTTGCGTTCTCGCGTGACGACGCTCCGCGTCGACCCGCGCCGACCCGCGCCGCGCGCCTGTGGCGGCGGGAAGACCCGCCTTGTATCTCTGTCCCTCATTACTATTCTATGTGTCGTAGTAGACGACGAGGGCCGTCGTCGCGCATCAGGCCCAGTGTATAGGCAACAAGAAAACCGGCCAGTGTGCGTGCGTGCCTGCGCCGCGACGGGCCGTGTTGTGCGTGCGTGAGCGCACGCGCACGTCAGAGTCTCCTGGCGGCCCCTCTTTTTTTTTATATTTATTTCGCTGCCTCTTTTGCTTTCTTTCTCTCTCTCTCCCTCATTCTTTTCTCGCGTCTCTCTCGTTTCCTCCCTTTGTTTTTATTCGCGCCCCCTTACTCCACCAGAATGCCAGGGTGCGTGTCTGCGAAGAGCAACTCTAGCCACGCTAGCCCGCAGCGCTCGATGTCAACTCGTTGCCACGCATCTGCCTAGCCGGCTGTCACGCCATCGGCAAGCCACGAGAGAGTGTGAATCAGATCGATCTTACATGAGCGAGCGTGATGAGGGTGGACGAGTCTTGATCGTCGTCGAATTTTTATGAAGACCACTTTGGATTCTCTTTTGATTAGCCGATGTAGCAGCAATCCAAAGGACAGCGTAATTATACGAATATTAACTTTATTTACATTTTGCAACTAGAGTCTCGACGATTACATATTTATTTTTATATTGCAAATATTGAATAATTTTTTTTATTATTTATAGATAAATATAATATTATTTTCTACAAAGTTAACTTGTTGCAACGTATCCATTTTGCCGCTGCTATATATCATCTTTGTATGTGTGTTAGAAAGAAAGCATATTGTCTTATTAAAAAAAACTTAAATGTAGAACATAAAAGAATAATATTCATTATATAACGCGCGCGAAATTGTCGAAATTTTTATATCTATAAGAAACATTTAATAAATATAAATTACGTAATTGCTTGAGAGTGTAGAGTTTGATTTATCTTAAATCCTAATAAATGTATAATGTATAATAAATAATAATACAATAAATAATAAATGTATTAATATATTATTAATAAAGTCTCATAAATTATATTAATAAAGTCTCAATTAAAGTTTTCAAAATATTTTTCATTAGTTACATCTTTATAATAGAGTTAATATAAATAATGATTATTAAAATTATATCTAAAATTATAAACATTAGAAACTATATTAAAATTGTGCATTCTCTTTTATAAAAAACCCTTTATATTATTTTATTAAATAATTTTAATGTTTTTCTTGCTGTAAAATTATTGGTAATAATATCAAGGGTTTCATAACATAGGAGCGTATTCTTAATTTTAAAAAATGAGATATTAAGGCATATAAAAACTCTATATCGTTCTGCATCTTATAACAAAGGTGCGTACTAATTGGCCTAATAATTATGGAAATAAATACAGAAATATTTAGACATATTCCTATGTATCAAATATGAACTTTAAATCGAAATTTTTTTATCTCATTCCTGTAAAGTTACGATTTCGGATCCCTATGTTATAAAAAAACCCTTGATAATTAATAAATTTGCTATATGCAAGTATATATTAAAAAACAGGTAAATCATTATTTTTCCATCGATTAACATGTTTGTTTGCCAATAAAATTACGTGAGGTTTCATCTAGTTCGACATAGAATCGATTCTTTTTTAATTTGAATTAGATGTGGTCCTTTCCGAAGAAAGGAAGAACATGAAAATTCGTCGCGGTGGATTGTAGGGTTAAAAAGACCCGGTAGAGGGTTAATACCGTCGTCTCTAACCAGAATTGACACGGCACTCATCCCCCTCACAACGTAATTGGCCCCTTTGCTTTCTAGTCTGATGCCAGAAGGGATTTCTAGAAGTCAGTGGGCGAATCCTGTTTCGGCGGCGTTTATATTCGACAGAGGACCCTGGGGGCCGGTGTTTATTGCTGATCTAATAAAAGTCCCTCGCCTCTCGATCGCCGCAAACGTGACTATACGTCGTTATATGGCGCCCCCCTCCTCACAGTTGCCACAATAAATTTGTATAATCCGCCGTCAACGTCAGTTATATTATCACCAGATATTGTTTTAAGAAGCCATGGTAGATATATAAATTTATTTCGAAATTTCTACTTTACATACCTGCTGATTTATAGTTTATTTGATGTGTTCTATAATAGCTAGCTATATGTTTTTATTCGCTATAAAGATAATAAAGACAATAACTTAATAAATTAATCTTTCTCTCATATTGACACGATATATTATTAGGTAAATCTTTTTTTTGAAATCTCGAATTTATGATATTTATGATATTTGATATATGTATATATGTCATTTTAAATTATATGACAGTATGAAGGTGCATGCTTGTGCGCATGTTGCATTAGTCATTAATTAAAGTATAAATGCGTTATGAGATAAATCTATGGATTTATGGGTCGTATCTTATTACTCTATAAAACTTTAATCAATACGCGAAGACAGTCGAGATTTGCTGTAGACGAATGGCGCCAAAGGAGATAGACCAAGAGAACAAAGAAGAATCAGTCGGAAGAGACAGAAACAGAGTCGATGAGAGGGTAGCCGAAATAATTAGCGGGAGGCATTGGGAAGGTCGGGCGGAAGGTCGTGGCCAGGAAGCGGCGTGGGGAGTCCTGTGATCTTAGGGAAGTCACGGGTCAGTTATGTATGCTTTGCTTGGTTTTTGCTGCGAATATTACTGCGCGCAATTAGCCGCGGTTCATTAGTTACTGTCCAATCAATCAAGACGTCCGACGCAGGGAAGAGATTTCCTTGTAAATTTACCAGTTTTATAAAAAGCGTACCTTCTCAAACGTGATATTTCCTAACATCATTTTCTGCACATCATCAATTGTGTCGAATAAAATTTTGAAAAAAAAAAAAAGAAATTTAATGCGAGAGGATATTTACGTGGTATATATGTTGGTATATCATTTCCACATCTTTAATCTACTTTTAATTTGTAATATTAAATTTTTTATCAACAAAGCAGTGAAATATCTATATTTTTGTAAAATTAAAGATTGAGAAGAAAATTATTTCTTATATAGAAATAGAAAAGATATTTGTTGACGTTTTGATGATGAAAAAGATAAACCTTTCACGTGCTATAATTTTTTTAATATATAGAATTAGATCCTGATTAATTATAAGACAATTATCTCGACTTCGATTTATCTAATTTCCGAGAAGGATTCGATTCGAGTCAAAGACCATCATAATGGCCTTCGAAGTATTGCGCACTAACTTTTCTTCATACACATAGAAAAAGAGCATAAGAAATGAGTTATTTACGTATTACACTAATAATATGATTTGTGTGATATAGAATCAATCGTAATAATCATATTGCATAATATTTGCATAATAATTCTAAGTATCTCTCTCTGTGTATGTGTGTGTATTTTTATATTAGCGATGTGAAAGTCATGTCGAAGGACCGACGCGAGTAGATCATACTCGAATCCAATGTTATAATCCAAGCATCACCGCATCCATCTTCCTCAGCTCTCTGGTTGACCCTTTCCACGAGAGTTTAAACGAAACTCAGGCAATCTGCCGGGTGCTCAGGCCCCGCAGGTTCATTAGTCAGGAGGCTAAACGCCGTTACCCCACTCTGCTAAGTAAGCTGTAAGGCCTAGGGAGGACGAGACGGGAAGTCGAGCGTAAAGTCCTTCGTAACGATGCGTTCGATCGATTGTTGCTGCATGATCTTGCACAATTCGCTATTTTACCGCGATGAACCTCAATTCTCACTTCTGACGATACTGATAAATTGGCCACTTAAAAATCCATTAATTACAACGAAGTGCGAATGAGATTTCATGCCAAGCGACTTCCGAGAGAAGAGAGATTGCTCATTCACAAAAAACTTTAAACTCGCACGAATACTTCTTGCTATAGATTTTTATAGCGAGATAATCTTTTTTTTTATATATATATATAGAATAAAAATATTCATTCTCAATAAGTTTACGATTAATGCTATTATTTAGGTTATCCAGCTGGTAATAGAGTTAATAAATGATGAGACTCGAGAGTATAGATTACAACGCCACTAGTCTGCAAATTTCGAGAGAAAATTTTTTCCTGTGACAGTTGTATTATGTATGATCAGCACGAAGATCGTTCAGTGTGTAAAAGTTACGAGAAACGTGAATCGAATTCTCATGAATCACAGACAATTCGCTGTTGAAACGTTGAGGAAAATTTTTTGTTTCACGCCAGGAAAGAAAGGAGATGATTTAGGCGGTGTAGGAGAGTGGCGCCAGGGCAAGGATTGAGAGCGCTCTTCGACTTCTTCCTGGGCTTGATTGCGTAGCCGTAGAAGCGAAGCTCCATCCAGGAGAGGTGAGGCACGGGATGGTAGGCGAGGGAGGGAAGCGGGGTGAGGGAGGAAAGGGGATACAAGGTGAGATAGAAGAAGAAGAGCAACTTCCAGGGCGCAGAGGCACTGGCGCCGCGCGCGGCAGCCTCAAAGGGATCCTCTGCACGCCCATCTGTCTCCGCTCCGCCCCTATTCCCGCGCACCATATACATCATGTACGACCGCGACGTACCCAACACGACCACCGGGATCCGACATCGTGTCAGGCCACGTCACACATCACCGCCGCTACGCGCGGCCGGACGGACACGGCCGGTGTCCCCTCGAGGGGTCGCTTTACGTTCCGCACCCTCCACGCGCGCCCTGCTATCTTTGTACTCTCTACCGGTCATGCCCTTCCGCGCATTGTAACACGGGCGAAGTTACGACGGTAGCACTGCCAGACGTGTTATCATCACACTCGCTACAGACCCGGCAAAGTTTACCCCGTGACGTTCGGCTCGACGATCATATTGCATTTCCAAGTCGGACACGAATCGGATCGTCGTATACGAGTATCCGCGTCTCGTTAGACCGAGAACCGAATCTGAGATTTCAACTAAATACGCGTTCAAATAATTCAGACGTTTTGATACCTTGCCCTGCTAGTATAGTGTATTATATATTGCGTGTTACGTAAAATGAGATTTTGCAGCATTACATGCGCACTGACTTTGTTGCGTGCAAATGAAACATTATTCGTTCTCACCGTTTCGCATTTTTCAACATCCCCGATATGTCCACATATCGACAGTGTAATGTTTGAAAATATTTTTTTTTAAGTTATTTTTTAAATTCTCGTGTCCTATAGATAAAATTAACAGGGTTACATATGAACTTGATATAGATGAAACTATGTGATGCTGATCCTTATAATGTGAATATAATTACTCAATTTATCTTATATCTTGTTTAAATGTCTGGCCTATGCAATTCTAATTATACTATGTACTTAATTACTACGCGGGAATCAATGTACCCACTTAATTGCAAGAATACGCGCAATTCGCGTGTATCATATAATCAGACGATGTGCTGACTTCTCACGATATGATTGATTATAGCTTATATAACCGCGAAACGTAAAAAAAAAATCATTTTTTTGCATTTCTATGTGATTCATGAGGGTTGATTGAAAAATTGAACATGCAAACTTTATCATTTAAGATCAATAAGTTCATTAGTAATAATTTCATAAAATATTAATTATTATACATAACGCAAAAATAAATTAGCTTTTTTTTTGCCTTTAATCATATTTTAACAAATTCTGCTTTAATAAAAAATACAGATTCAAGAGTTCACAATTAAATCACTTTCATCTGGATTATTTTTTACGTGTGCGCGCGCTCGCGAGTCATGTTATTTATAATAAAAATCCTTAGACTTGGAATTAACGAATTTAAATGTATCGAGCAAAAATTCCAACGATAGAAGCGAGACACGAGAGGAGTACAAACGAGACACGAGAGGAGAATACGACGCTCATGGCTACAAGTTGCTTTACCGAGAAACAGAGGGCTCGGATATAAAACCAAGAATTTCCCGCGAGGCTCGCGTGTCCCGGATTTCAGGATAGCGCCTCCATGCATCCTCGAGCATCCTCGATCTCTTCGAAAGAGGGCCCCTTCGAGGGGTTGACTAGGATACGTCCAGGATCACGCAAGCTCCCTCCGGCAGTAAACTGACTAGCACGGAAATATCAGCCCGCGGATCTACTTTTGCGTTCGAGTTATAAACTGATCCAAAAAACAAACCAGAGAGATTAGTTGCTCATGTCGTAACGTAGAAATGTAATTATAAAATAACTTTAAAAATGTTCAATAATTTTTTTAAATTTTTATCGCTAACGTAGTTATACAATATAAATTATTATTCACATTAATGAATAGGGACAAGATACGAAAAATTAGAATAAAATTGGCGACATTCAAACAGATTACAATTATATTTTAATGCGTTAAACAAATTAGAATCTACTATGTAAAATATGTATTTTCTACAATTGCTCTTTCTCTCTCTCTCTCTTTCTATTTATATATTTAATCTTTGAAAAACAAAAACACAGAACTCTAACTCTATTAAAGATTCTATTATCTAACAAGCGATGTTTGTAGAATGCTTAAATATTTTGTTATAAAAAATTTTTAATATTTTTAATATTTTTAAATAAAATCTAAAATATTTTATGTAATGAGTTTTTTGAAATTTTTTAAAAGTTTTTTTCTATATATAAAATAAAATTATTATTATTTAATTTTATATAAAATAAAAAATATATAAATTTATGGAGAATTTTTTAAATCATCTAATATATTAAATTACATAATATTGTAAAATAAAGCAGTGCCATAGAGATATAAACAAATAATTAATTTACAATTAATAATCTTAATAAGATAAATAAGTTATATTTTGCATACCTCGAGATTGTTCCTCCGATATCTCTCCGAGCATCTCTTTCTCTCTTGTCTTCTCCGTCCATTGCTTCTTTATGACTAGACTCACTCGCGAAAACATAATTAAGAACGATCATGCAACTACTAATTATCAGAATATGACAATCGCATGATATTTTGCACGGCACTCGTGATATTGACAGTATTCACAATAAATCGCTTTGCTGACTATTTTCACGATAGAGTCCGATGTAATAAATCATGTAAACTGTGGCTTTTTAAAGAGTTACAGATATATATAAATTAAATTTTTATTACTCATTGTCAGTTGATAAATGTGTCAAAATACATAGTTAGATATAATAATATGTGAATTAAACATTACACACAATGATCGATTCGAAATTGATCTGTTTTGTACCTGATTAATGATCAATAGTCGAAAATGATATCGATAATTTTATTCTGCTACTATTCAATATTATACGAGTTGAATTAATAATGCTAGTTAAAACACAATTCGTCTGAAAAAAACACAACCGAAATTCAATATTGCACGCGCAATATACATATTTCACAAACACATAAGTTTCACAAAATACATACCTATTAGTATTAAATGATTGATATATTCCGCCTGTTTCCCTTTTTAATTCATTCGAGATCAGACGATTTTATATATATCATTTCGTGTTCTTTGCGAGATATCATCATGAATTTTTCGATTTATAATTTGCTCATTATTTTTGGATTCAAACCATAATTCTTGTGTTATAAAAAATCATAATGCATCAAATATTTAGTAGCGCAATTAATGTAAAATATAAGAAAGATAAATATTTTATATAAATTTTTTTATATGTTAAATATTTTGTGAGAACAACAACTAAACTGTGATATTTATTGTTTGCCTTTACCGCTACCGTTTTGGATTTATGTATGTATATAGATTGTGTGTATAGTATATAGTTTTGTTTAAATGTAATTATCTGTTATTCGCACAGCGACATTGTCATTCGAGCGAACTACGCAACAGCGTGTTATCATATCTCTCTCTCTCTCTCTCTCTCTCTGTCTCTTCTTTTTCTAAATACTATTATCCTTTAAACATTATCCATCCACACGATATTAATTAATTTTTACGATTAACGTACAATTTGTAAGCATACCGAGACAACAGCTATTGCGAAACAGATAGCTAATGTTTTGGTATGCTTTATTTAATTTAATTTATACATTTACAATAAGAATCAAAACTATGGTAAATAGGAGTATTATAGATTATCGTATCACTAATGATTTTTACCAACAACAATTAATATAATAACAGATGTGTATTTTGTATTTACGTGTTCGAAATATATCGCACATACACTAAATCTAACTCTAAACTGAATGTGTGTATATTTTCAGACGCATAAACACGCGCAACAGTAGAGTAAAATTATCAATGTCATTTTTGACTGATCACTTTAATCAAAACGAATATAAAACAGATTAATTCCGAACAGAGCGTTACGATAGTGTTTAATTAATATGTATTATTATACTTAACTACAGAGCCCTGATAATTTCTCCGGTATTGAAACGAGAGGAACACAGTGGAAAGAAATATTTACGAAGTATCCCCACCACGTCACGTCAGGCGTACACATGTGAAGTGTATTGCGCGTAGGCTGCGCGCGCCTTCTCGTGATCTACCCATACACGCGACATTGGTGTTGGTGAAGGTACATGTGGAAAGGGTACACAGCAAAAGATAAAATATTAATTTAATATTTTTTGCATGTTCCAAAAAGTCCATTCTAAATTTTAAGTTAAAATAAGTCATTTATTGTGTGTTACTTATTGACGAATTAGAAATGTTAAGTAATTACATGACACAAAACTTTACATTTACTTATGTTATTGTGACTTTAAGCGTGATGTAAAAATAACATGCAAATTAATTAAATACTACATGAAAGAGTAGTTAGAATAACTTGCAAGAAATGTTGATAGAACATTTTAAAGTTCATGATTACGTGAAAATTTATTTTCTTTTTTCAGAACGTTAAACTGATTTTGATTGACACGTTGATTGTTTGAAATAATTGTTAATGATATATTGAAAGCACTCAATAATATTCCATTTCTAAGAGACATACACAAAGTGTTAAGTTATGAAGTTGACATAAATGTAACAAATGTAACACATATGAAAATGTTATAAAAATAATAATATATCAACTGTATGTTATTTTACATTGAAGTAGTAATCAAAACGTGATAACGTAAGTAAATTTTAACATATGGATTTTTTACTGTGTATTAAAGTTATTCGACACACTTATCATTCTATTATATTTTGACATATTTGTCACTCGCGTAGTAAGAATTTCTCGTTTGTACATCGTCGTAATGCTGTATGTTACATATTTTTATATTGACTTATTTGACCGAAATCTATCGTGTAAGTAGTCAACAAAGTGATTTTCGAATTGTTTGTGTTTTGTGTGCATCGTATATTACTCTCGGGAATGCTCTGCAAAATTGTTATGATTAATTGTATTTTGATAATTAGTATGCGCGTGATCAATAGTGGTTTTCGCGAGTGGCTATCACGAAGGAGCAGCAAAGAGGGGATAAAGAGAAGCGAAGATAATCTGAGAAGAATCGTCGAAGAATAGCGGAGCAATTGGTGAGTAATTTATGATCTTTTTTATTTATTATATGCGATTAGTAAAACATTAATTGCCTTTTTATTTCTGCAGTAATAAATTATTTTACAATACTTAATATATATACAAATTAAAAATAAAATAAACAATAGAGAAAATATAAATACATATTGAATTAAATAAATTTTTTTGTTCTTTTTTAAATTGCAAAATAAAATTCTTTAATAAATATTTTTTCTATGAAACATAGAAAATCATATATTTTAAGCAGAGTTGACAGGAAAAGTCCAGTTGAGTGGAAAAAATCATGGTAAATTTCGATTTTTTACTGTCTCGGACTTTAGCCAATGGAATAAATTTTAACGGTACAAATTATAAAAATAACCAAAATAAAACATTAAAATATATATATATATATATATATATATATATATATTTATGCAAAAAGATATTTTTGCGTTAATTAATAAATTTTACTCACTAGTTAAAAAAATGAAATTAATAAATAATAAAATCTTTTTTAATTTAAATTAATACATGTGAAATTTTTAAAACAAAAATTTTAGAGATATAAATATTACTAAATTTTGTATTATTTTTTAATTTAATAAGAAAAATATAATAGTAACAGAATTAAAAATTTTTACCAATATAAATCTTGTTCGCGTTTATTAATCAACATTTTCTACTAAAAACTAATTCATTTACTACATCGATTCTCAATTCATTATACGCATTTTATTTTAAATAAAGTTTAAATTAAAAAATCCTTTTAATTGACAAAAAAGATTTTTTATTTACTTTGTTAACATTTTTAATAGAAAAGATAAGTTTTTTTCCACTGGCATGGATTTTATCCTAAAAATGTGGAATTTTATAAACTCTATTTTTAAATGTAACTTAAACGCACACGAATATCAATTTTTATCTAACTAGAGTTCTTTTTAACTGCAACTATTTTTTTATCGCATGATATTTTAAACTTTCCTTATGTTTATATCAATATCTGTAGGTATAGTACTATACCCGGTAAAAAATTTTGTGTTAAATTTAACACATTTCTCGTGTCCCAATTTACTACTCTAATTTTAATGTTAATTTAACAGAAGGCAAATATGTAAATAAATAACACAAATAATATGTAAAAAATTGACATATAAATGTGAATTAGTGCAAGATTTACTTGTTAATTGTGTTGTTTTAACTCTTAAAAACGGGGAATATTAACTCACCTGTAGAAAAGTTAAAATAACATAACGACAGTATGTTATATTAACATATAAGAGTATGTTAAAAATTTAACACAAAAATTTCTACACGAGAAAATTTCAACAAAAATACAATATGTTTTTTACCGTGTACTATTCGCTTTATACTCGCGTGTGTTTATTCAGTCTGTTTATTTTTCTTTACGTGTGGATAGGTGCAAACGATCGTCGAAAGTTGTCTATGATCGTCATAAACTATCATGAAGGAAAATATTATACAGTAAATAATGACGGCGCGAGGCAAGCGACTCTTTTAATGAGCGAGCAACTGATTCTTGAGATAGGATCGCGGGTGCGACGTAATGATCTCGAATGGGTTTAGCACCCAATAAAAATGTGTAAATATTTGATACAAAAAACATGTCTCCCTTCGGGGCTTCAGACTTGGGCCACCTTTGACGTAGCTCGAGCTACCACCGCACGGGTCAACCGGTCCCCGATTCTTCGCGGCGGTCGACCTTTGTAGTTCGACTAAGCCTCGTTTGTGAAACAAGTCGGCTTACAGGTACGCGAGACAAAGACCCCGTGTAGCTTGGTGATGGGTATTTAGGGATTCGGTTATAATTGCTTTCGAGGTTTTGGACCGGTGATATCCCCAGGATCGCTCTCGATGCCGCTGTCCACACGGCTTCGTTACGCTCGTTCGGCAAAGATGAATCGCCGTTACATGGTAGAAGGTACCAAAGAACTATCAGGTAAGATACACGGAGAAAGATATTTGCAAAAATCGTAGATTGTAATAGTATTTTAATTTTTGTCTATAACAGAAGCTAGACTTTTTTAATTATATATTTTATTAATATTATTAATTATTTACTATATAACATTTTCCTTTATGATAGTTTATGACGATCATAGACAACTCTCGACGATCGCTTGCACCTATCCACACGTAAAGAAAAATAAACAGACTGAATAAACACACGCGAGTATAAAGCTAATAGTATAGCACTATACTCTACAAATATTGATATAAACATAAGGAAAGTTTAAAATATTATGCGATAAAAAAATAGTTACAGTTAAAAAGAGCTCTAGTTAGATAAAAATTGATATTCGTGTGCGTTTAAGTTACATTTAAAAACAGGGTTTATAAAATGCCACATTTTTTTGGATAAAATCCATGCCAATGGGTTTTCCCACTTATCTTTTCTATTAAAAATATTAACAAAATAAATAAAAATTTTTTTTGTTAATTAAAAGGATTTTTTAATTTAAACTTTATTTAAAATAAAATGCGTATAATGAATTGAGAATCGATGTAGTAAATGAATTAGTTTTTAGTAGAAAATGTTGATTGATAAACGCGAACAAGATTTATATTGGTAAAAATTATATTGTTATTAATAATATTGTTTGAGTCTTGTATAAACATTTTTTTGTACATTATTGTACAACTAGCCCATGTTTTTAATGCTAATAGTATTATATTTCAAATTTTCTTTATGCTGAGCTATATTGAGATATAGTAATAATGGAAATTATTGATATTGTTGTTCAAAATTTCATGAGAGTAAAATTTTTTGGGCATTAGTTTTTTTACTTTCAAAGCATTAAGATGGACTAAACTTTCATAGTCCTGTCTTACCTTTCTTTATGAGATGTTGAATCCCTTTTTCTCTTTCGAGCGCCAGGCGCCAACGTTTCACGCCTTCCCAACGGTCGTTTTTTTTTCGTTTCTTAAACTATAGTTATGATGGACTCTCTGTAATTCCGGATGTTGTAACGCTTCTTATTTTGTGAAATAATTATTGTTAAAGAATTATTGCAAAAGAGAAATTAATGATGCGATTCGAAGCAGTCATATTTTTATCAATAATTAGTAAAATTAAAACAATGCTAAGTTTTTACGTATAAATATTTTACAACTGTGTGTTTTAATTTTAAACTTCTAACATCTATTTTTATCTTCTTACTTTCATATATGTATATATATATCTCAAAATTTATATAGTACTAAGCCTCGGATTAAAGTATTAGGCACTATATTAATAAAATTATCGCGTTGACGAAACAAATTATGTTTCTTAATATATATGATAGCTTCGCATTGCTTTACTGTCTTCGACCGTGCTGTCTTTTTCTTTCTAACTTGGAATTTATTCGAGCCGAGTTTTTCTTTTCTTCTTCTTCCTCACTACCCCAGCTATCCGCTTCGATGCAAGTCATTCCAGAATAATTTATAACCTATAGGATCGGTTATATTATATATAAACGAACCGACTAACTTAACTAAACACCGTGCTAATTTCATTTAACGCCTATGCCTATATCTTGTACACTCACTATGGGGGGGTTTATCGAGTGGTACTCATCCGAATTCGATCATTTCTTTTCACTGATTATCATCTACTTTTTTTATCTCTTTATAAATGTCATTTTTTAATATATTGTTCTTTCTTTTTTTAATAAGAATATTTTTATTAAAAGAATATTCTTTTTAATAAGATATATAATATTCTGTAATAATCTTATAATAAGATAAATTATATATGTATATATATATATATATATATATATATATATATATATATATATACATATATATGTATGTATTACTTTTAGATATATTGCAAATTGCAAAAAGTATGGAAGTAAATATTTAGTTTACAAAATAATAGTTAAATATTTAAAAAGGATTATTCTTAATAAGAATACATGTTTTTAATAAGAATATATATATATATGTTATTTTATAATAAGATATATTCTTATTAAAACCATGTATTCTTATTAAGAATAATCTTTTTTAAATATTTAACTATTATTTTGTAAACTAAATATTTACTTCCATACTTTTTGCAATTTGCAATATATCTAAAAATAATACGAAACTTTTAATGCCAAACAGCAATAATGTATTTCTTAATTTGACATAATTAAAGAAAAAAGTAAAATTAATTTAATTTAATTATGTGTGATACAATCAGTCATATAGCAATCTGTATCATAAAAACAATAATTTGCTTATTTTTAGTAAAGTGTTTTGTAGTGCAATTAAATTTCTTTAATATTTATTTGATTTAAAAAACACGATCGGTTGACTTGAAGATAGTATGTAATCTGAAGATCTACAATCTCTTCATTCCTTTTTGGGCGGTTCTCTTGCAAAGACTTAGTGCTATTTCTCACGAGAAGTGAGAAGAGAAAAGATGCAGCCGATAGTTTCTTTCGCCACAGCAATGAAAACCGATTCGATGGCCTCATTAATGTCCGTTTTATCGATTTGGGTCCGATATAAATTCTGTGAGATAATGTTCTTCCTTTTTTTAAAGAGACATCATAGAAACGTGCGATTTGACACTCTAAAGCGTCTCGAGAAATTACGACATGACTTCCCAAAGATTCAGTAATATTAAGAAATTCGTTTTGGCTACTGTTTTATTCTCCTAAGAATTTATGAATCGATCAATGGGCCGATTACTTTAACGATAATGACTTGTGTGTAGAAAACAGAGATATTTTGGTATTTTATGATTTCTTCCTAAATAGAAATGATTTATATATCATTATATAAAAGATAAAATGTTAAAGAATAAAAATTATAACTATAAATTATAATTATAAATTGTGATTTTATCTTTATAATTTTGGAAAAAAACGAAATGTATTTGTCTTAGATAATTGAAAAAAATATATAATTAAATAAATAAAGAATTAAAAAAAATTAAGCTTTCTGGTTCTCATTGTCAGTAGTGAAATTTTCAATAAATCTGGAAAGAGAGACGAATGCGTTTTCACTGAGAATCCAAAATTAATGGCATAAATTGACAACTAAAGTAAACTCTAAGAGGATCCCAACGCTAAATTGCCACTCCCTCTTCAAAATAATTACTTTCAAGAAAAGGGACCGACTTTCGAAGATTCTTTTTTTTTTTTCTCTCGAAGGAAACGTCATCTTCGGAGTCATTTCCTGTCGACGACTAATGTGCCGAGTCAGGCGCTATGTTGCTTTCTTTCATTCATGTTTTTCACAGAACCATTAATTGCCCGCACTCGATAATATCAGTACGATAACGTTCTTTTAGTCATTATTTCCAAGGTCGTCTATGGATTTTAAAAGCTTCGAGGAAAGAGAAAGAAAATTAGGGGAACCAGAAAAATTATAAAGTTGTACAATATAAGAGATTTGTAAAGCCAACGATAAAAAAAATTATCGTATTTTAAATATATTACATATCATTTTTATTAATAGACCTTTTGTAGAATATTATATTTTTGCATAATGTGTTAATTCTCGTTTTACGACGAAATTATAAAACAAAAAAAAATTTAAATTGGAATTGATATACATTGAACATTCAATATATTAAGTTATAATACTCAAAAATGTTTATGAATCGATATTCACGTGGGAAAGGAAAAGCAGAGTAAAAAATTTGTTTCAATAATAGTAAAACGGCAAGTACGAAACAATAAGAGAACAAGATCGACAGTAGCAGGAGTATCTCTCGATTCTGCAACTGAGGAGGCTCCATCTCAGCAAAAAGATAAAGGACGGTGATTGCTTCTTTTCCTTTTTCCCGTTCTCTCATCGGGTTTCTACCTCTCTCTCCCAACGGGAGACGCCGTGCATCTCCGCCGTCATTACACGGCATGACAAGGCGCCTCTGTTCCTGCTCTTCAACTTCTCGCCACTTTTTCTGCTCCCTATTCTCGCGCCATGTCTTCTTCACACGCTTCTGAACGCGTTACGCCGATGAGAAGACAACAGTTGAAATGCATAATGACCGTCGCAGGATGACACCTTGTATGCGGCGACCTTCCGACCTTCTTTACGCGTTTCTATTGAAGTCGATCGATGAGTCTGCCAAGAATCAAGAGGATTCAGGATGTCCAATTAATGATATATTAATGATATATCCATATAATCTTCAAAGAATTAATATTTCTTCTTAATATACTTAGTAGCAAGATAATCAGATTATCATGAATACGTTATAAAATTCTCTTATCACAACAGAGATGATTACAAGCGGAGGATCGTATCCTATGCCGTTGAATCAGCTCGACTTTCACATAAGTCTATCCGAAAGGAAGTCGGCGGTTCCTGCACGCTTATAAGGTCCACACTTGTGCACTCGCCTAATTGATCCGCGGCTGCCCGCCTGTTCTACCTGCGTGGATGAGAGGGCGGCACGCGGACAGAGGGACTAGCGGACAAACGGATACACGCAAGAGTGGAAGCCCGAATCTACGGCCGAAGCCAAGTACCAGGAACTGGATTCTGGCTGGTTGGCAACATACAACCACGTATAACGATTACGTGCTTTGGAAGAGGCGCCAGTTCCTCTCCCGTCCGATCCCTTCCCTCTTTCTCCCGTATTTTTCTCGTACTCTTGATTCCGGCGTTTCGTCGGAAATAAAACCGGTCCCATTCAGAAAAGCCTACAAAGTTGAGATTTTTCGTTCGATATTTGTTACGTAATATATACATATATATCCATGAGAAACATAACAATTTTATTCAAATATTTCACACATTACTCTGTTAAATTAAATTAACTAAATTAATATATGTTCAAATGTTAATGCACATAACATTAAAATATCACAATATCGTATAATATTCGAATCTTAACGTATACGTCAAATAATTACTAAAAAAGTACTGCGATCAGAGACTACCGCAAGCGGAACATTTCCGCCGCGGTTTCTGCGCGTGGCAGTTGGTTGCTTCTTTGTTCCTCCGTCGGCATCCGGACAGACGAGATGTAAGAAACGGGAAGGAAATAGAGAATAAGGGAAAATTGAGAGATAGAAAAAGACGGGACCGACGGGTCGGCAGTCGGCAAACGCCAACAAGTTGGACGTAATGGGTCGCTCCGATCGGGCGGTGGTCTCTCTTTCTCTCTCTCGTGAAGCTACGGATCGAGGAGAGCGAATCCGTTGCATGCCACAAATTGGCTCAAATATTTACGCAATTGGCATGATAACCGCATTACGTGATTATGTACGGTTGTTGCGCGCGATCCCGATGCTCACCCTCTTGTACCATCATCAGCACCCTCCGCCTCCTCTCTCCATTCCTCCGTATCTCCCGCCGTCCACCTCCACCTCCACCTCCTCCACCAACCTGCTGTATAAACGGCAAATCAGGGTTATTAAACGACCGCTCGCGGGACATATGCATTGTTCGCGCTGGCCATGCAACTTCCGCCTCGAAGACCTTCCTGCTAGCATGACCCCCTGCCCCGCGTCGTTTTTCCGCCAGCACTCGCTTCTCCGTGGCCAACTCCATTTTTTCTGTATATTGTATGCTGCAGTGATTTTTCAAAGGCACAATCAATTATGATATTTTCAGTTTATTTAATTATATTTGACATTTGTAATGTAGAGATAAAATAAAACTTTAAATGTTAAAATAAGCAAAATCTTAGGATATTGATCTGTGATATGGTAATCTTCTTTTCAAATAATGTTATGATTATTAATAAAAGTACATGTATCGCTTCTTCGTAAACTATATTAATAATTATATAATATTAATACGTGAATTAATTTTATTGCTACTGATAAATAACTGAACTTTTCGATTAAAAAGAAACATATTTTTATTTACAAAACAATAAATTTTAAATACAATTATGTGATAGAATGAGAGAACAACTGCAACGTTCACTCGCCACCTACAAAGATCGTGTTTCCAACGTATTATTTTCATTCCCGAATGGTGCAAAACATCAAGGCCAAAATGTAATAATCGGTCATTTGAATAGATTATTAAATGCGACTGAGAAAATTGCCTCTCACGCAACATTGTACAAACTGCTGATCTAAAGTCAACGCGATGACTTGTATAAAAACTGTCACCACGTGGCATTTTTTATTTTAAAGTGCAATTCAATAATTCATAAATATCAACATCTTAACCTTTAGCGATACAATGTACTCAGATTATAATAATGAAAATACATATATATGCTAATGACCGCACTGAAAAAATTATGTTTTTGAAATGTAGACTTTATAAGGAAAATAGATATTCCTTTTAATAGATATTCTTAATAAATGAGGATATTTTCTTTTTTATACTGATATTTCTTTTAAATATCTTATTTTTAAATTAAGTAAAAACTAAATATTTGACCTGTCAAAGTTTTAATAAATAGCAAATGTTCATTTGTAAAATTCATTTTTATTATCATTGTAATTAATATAATATAATCTTAAATATTAAGTAATATAATGATAAGAAAATATACCGTTCTCTCTTTCACCAGTATATTTTTACATGTTAAGAATATTTAAAACTACTCTACTCTTAGAGGATTTCTCTCTTAAACTAGGAAGATCCTTTTGGCGTTTATTTTAGAGATTATAAAAATAAGTGAAATATTCTGAAGAGAATATCATTTTTTCTGTGCGGTCACTGTCGTAAATGGTTCTAAAGCACATTCAATTGCATTGAATGGCTGAAACATGTGATGCTATTAATAGCCAGAGGAAGCCAAATACATAATCTTAACAAACTAAAATATTTAATAAATTGCAATATTAATTATTAAGAAGAAAGTAGTTTAAATGTATTTTGGGAATAATTTATTCCAAATATTCAAATAATTTAAAAAAATCTCAGTAACTCTATAAAAGTTATCAATATCTCTATCCTCTATCATCCTTAAGGCTAAGTCTTTTACCTTAGATGATTTCGCTTGGACTGGTCGCTTCTTCGAAAATACAGTTACTTGGGCCGTCGATCCAACGTCGATCCGTTACATAACACTCCGTGGAAACGTTCGCTCGTGTTGGCTCGACTCGGCTCGGAGCGCGCGTTACGTGCGGTTTCCGTAAATTGCTACGTGCAAACCCGCGGCCGCTCCGCGTCGCACACGATGCATAATACATACTCGTCCGTCGTGTCGACGTGTCGGCGGAATCGTATAGGTATCCTCGAGAGATGCATCTCGCAAAATGGGAGGCACGCAGCGCCGCGGGGGAAAGCGACCGCGGAAAAATCGCCGCACGGAAACCGCACGTGGCCGAGGAAAGCGGCGGAGAAAACGACGTTTCGTGCACGTGCGAATTATGCATCGCGCGCGATTACTATAGAAAAAATGCGAGGCGAAAATACGGGAACGCGCGAGGATGTTCCGCTAAAGGGTTCTCGTGCTCTCGTGCTCTCGCGAATGTACGTTCGGCGCGCAATTAGCTGAATTAAATAAATAATACGCGGGATAATTATTTGGAAAGTTGGCGCACCGATGTGGCAGTTTTAAGGAATATTGAGACGCGCACCGAGTTTAATTACAACGTATATAGTGGAGGGATATCGCTGCGGGATTTATATATCTATTATTAAGCGAGAGGGAGAATAATTATTACAATTGAGTAATGCTTTATCGCGGCGGGAGATACCGATGCAAAAATTACTGTGTTTACAAGAATTTATCATTTTTTTTAGGCATAACAATATTTATATCATTACCGTTATCTATATAGTAAATCTTTGCGAAAAATCATACATATATAAATGTCTTTTATATGAATAGTTGTGATAATACTTTTTGAGATAGGAAAAAGATACATAGGAGATAATCTACATCGTTCTACAATCGGGTAACTACTACCTGTAGATAATCGAACCTATAGTTGCGTCAAATCACAAAACAATTGGAGTTAAGAGCTATACTTGCCTTAAAACGTAAACAGAGCTATACGTACGACTATATTTAGCTAAAAATTGAAACTATAAGATATACTTATATCTATTGTGTATCTTTAAGCTTCTGTTTGTTTATTTGTCTATACTTTTCATAGAAATTGATTGATATAATCAGAAATCTCTTTTTCTCTTTTTCTATTTAATATAAATAAATTCTTCAATCATTAAAGTTGTCCAAAAGAGACAGAGTTCTGATATGGCGATGAAGGAGAAAAATTCTGCTTCCGATAATCTTGTTGGGATTTAGGTCATCATGACAAGAGAGTGAATCGCCTTGTGGTTACCGCACAATGAATTAAAATTACCGGTTGCGGGGCGGTGGGTCTTAAACACAAAGCATCGCTTTAAAGACAAGAATTATTGTAATTACAACAATTTATTGTTACGAGAAGCAACCAATGGTACAGAATGCTTATTTGATGAATCAATGGCGCTACCTAGTGATGTCTTCTTCAAATATATACATCAAACAGCTTTGACTGGCGACATCTTGAGTTTTAACGTTGGACAACCTTAGGTTACTAATCATTTCAATCATTATATATTTCTACGTCGATATTTTACATTATATAAAATTGAAAAAAATATATTTTAAAATATTATAAAATTATAAACAATAAAAAAATAGTTTTACTCTTACTTACATTTTGCATGATGTAATTATCACTTAGCTCATTTTGAATAAAATAAAAATGTCAAAGAGAAGAACCAATCAATAAGATCAAAATATTAAAAAAATTTTAAAGTTGAAAAAAAATTATATATTTTTTTTATAAACTTAGGATGAATTTAATATTATAAATAGAAAACGCGCAAAAGGAAAAAATAATAATCTTTCCTTCTATCACATAAAACGTGCTGAGAAGAGAATGATGGAAATTTCCAGGGTAGTTCTATCGATTTGGCTTGAAGCTGAAAGTGTCATTTTTCTCATGATATAAGAACCGCAAGGAAATTTATCGACGGCAGATGCGAGGAACATTTATCTTACGGAAGTCGAGATGTGGGACGACTCTTCCTTCATCGTTGCGATCCAGTCCACCTACGCGTAAATCGTAATGTGATAGAAATGATCACATGATCAGGAGAGGTTCCACCCCTTCATTATCATAACCGCTTCTATTCCATACGGGGTCTAAGTTGGCTCTAATAAGGAGCGATCGTGACGACCGGAGGAGGCCACGCGTTTGCTTTCATGTGAAAACGCCTCGTTGTTTCGTTCATATAAATCCACTTTCTTATTTATTTATGCTTATGTTGTTGCACATTACACATCGACCTCCGTCAATATCTTGTAGATGTGCATTAAATAACGCCTCGCGGTGATACGTGCCATGTAACGGCGCAGTTCATCGGAAGATACGAAATTACACATTCATGTTTCGATCTTGCTTTAGCCAAACGTTATCGAATCACATTATTAATACTATTAATTAGTAATTTTGTATGTTATTTAAAAGTTTATATATGATATTAATTATGGAAATATTTTAGCATTATCTCCATGTATCATACATTATTGAAAATAATAAAGTAAATATTTGAATATAATGATAACATATATTGAATTATTTGAAAAAAAATTTAGATATGCAAAACATCTTTTTTATCGCTCAAAAGATCATGCGTATATATAGTTCTTGTTTCGAAAAGCTGCGTGCATTTGAAAGAAAGTGTCCAGACCAGGTTTTACGCAAATGTCGATGTCATGAGAAATAAGGATAGCTTTACCTTTCAAAGCGTTTAACTCAGACAGTATCGATCGCCATATCTCTTACACCAGCCTGCCTGTTACATTCCATTACATATATTCACATCAGTTAAATTATCGATTATATCGATTCTTTCTCAGTTATTACGTTTTCGGTAATGTTAGCGCAAATTATTATTTGTCACATACTGACACATAACAACTGACTCGAAAAAGAGGGATTCGCATCTGTAATTTTAAAGCAACAACTGTCGCTCGAGACGCCTTGCAACAAAAATGTTAGTCCTTCCTAAGTATAGTAATCGATTTGATTGCAGTGGTAATCTTATGAAAAGAGAAAAATATACAGATGCTTATACAAAATATAATATATGGATTAATTATGAAAAACATATAAAGGTCAATTTCGAAATCTATAAAATCTATTAAATAAAAATCTTGTAGACAAAACTTTGTGAAGATTTGAGAAGTAAAAAAATGTCGCCGAGAAAAATAATTTTTAAAGTATTTTATACATTTAATTAAATAAAATTTATTTAACAAGTGTTAATTAATAACTTAGAAGATTGTTATAAATTATTTTTCTGTTGATATTTATTAATAATATAGTAAAATATATAACAGAAATAAAACAGTAAAATAAATAAATAACACATGCGTACAGCATGCTGTATGTTAGTTGAAAATAAAATAAAGATGGACAAAGATTCTTTGCTTGTAATATCCAAGCTGGTGTAACTTCGCGTACCGTTATTTTTCGATCGATTCTTCAAATATCAACTCGACATAATGTTGTAACGGTTGAAAAGTTTTTTCTTTTTAACTGCAGAACGTGAATTGTATATATAAAAGCAGCTGTTTGCGAATTTCGCGAATCGCATACAATCTCGTGTTAATTTGTAAAGATAAAAATAGATTAATTACGTTCAAAATAATATTTCTTTATATGCAATAACATATATAATATATAAAATGAATTATAATAAAAATGGTTTAGAATTTTTTGGATTAAGGAATAGCAGAAATAAAAGAAGACAAAATGTCAGGGTTTTCAGAAAATTTTTAGATTTTATTATTATCAGAGGTAAATATTTATACATTGATTAACACAATCAATAAATTTGTTTGTATATGAAACATATTTGAGACTCTGCATTTTAAACAGCTAATTTATTTTTTATGAATTTTAAACTTTTATGTGCATATCATTGCAGTGTATAATATTGTCACAAAAAATTATGACTTGATTAAAAGGATTAGTTGTTTAGTCAGGCAAATTCTCTCCAACGCAAAAAAGAAGAATGAAAGCGAAACGACAGTTTGTATTAAGATAATATTTATTATTTTTTATTATTTCCCGTCACCACATAGCTCAGCAAAGGCCATATAACGATAACGAATAACATTTAGCGTTTCCAAAGCGATGAAGAATTGTTATTGTTGTTTATGTTATTTTGCTTGCGTGGTCACTCCAGTTTCGGTTCTTTTTTTCCTCTGCCATACTTCGTTCTCGATACTTGAACGAATTAAGTACATTGTGAACATTGATATAACATTAATAATACCTTACATTGTCGAAAATATGTTGAAATAATTATATAAAGTAAAAAATGTTTTTTGTTTTTCAATAATTATTTCAAATGTTATATTTCATACAGTTTTAGAAATAATAATATTCTTGAAAGTATTATAAATTATTCGAAAGAGAGAGAACATTAAATATTTTTGTTTCGTATAATGTGGTTTCTATAATCAAACTTACTCATCACCAGCATCTCTTGAATATCCGGCTAATGCTCGCCATAGCTCCCTCGGACCTTCAATGGCAAGTGGAAAGTTTTGCCAAGACCATTCTTCTGATTAATGATAATAAAAAATAATACATGTTATATGTGTTATTCGGTCATACATATATGAAGAAATATCAATTGATCTAACCTTTCGCGGGATAATTTATACGACGTTTATTTAAACTGTAAGTATCTTGCTGGTCCTATAGTGATAGACAATTGGTTGATTAAAATGCAGAAATCAAGTATTATTCAATATGATCATTAAGAAATCTTCAGAATGTATACAATGTGCCATAAGAGAAAGATTATATAATAATTTTATTAACTTTAATAAAAGAGAAAGAAACAGATACCTGCTGAGTGTTCATATTTCTACCAATCCGAGGTATATGCTTTTCGGCTTTGTAAAAAAAATTTTCAAATTTTCCGCTACGCCCCACTCGAGGCAAAGTAGGTATTTTTGCTATTTTGAGGAAGAACGCTGGTACTTCGTCTGCCTTGGCAACATTTTGACAGATCAATAACATAATCACTCCAAGAAGAGAAGCTGAACATACGAAAATAAAATGTTAACCATCTTAAACATTAAGAAAAAAAAAAAAAAAAAATATATATATATATATATATATATAAAAGAAGATTACTCTTTAGATATATCATGCTTAACTAAACGCTAAACTTTTTATTTTTATGAATTAAATATGAAAATTTGTAATAATACCAATTAATTTACCATGAAAGAAGACACCTCCGATCCGCCGAGTATAAGATCCCTGTAGCATCATGCCGAAAAAATCGCAATACCTGCAAAGAAACAATCACAGTTAGATTTCAAAAGAACAACTTCTTTTACAGGACAGCACATCACCGATTATACGCGCCTCAGAAGCGAGCGTAACGATTATTTCGGTAGGTGAGCGCGTGCCAATCGACGTGGCATTCTCGATCACAGTCGACGTGTAAGTGACTGCCATAGAATTCTGCCGAATCCCGCGGGAAGGATGCACGTCCCGCGGGTGTTCGATGAACACTGAGAGATTTTTCGCGTATGTACGGTTTCTTCCATTACCGTGAAGAGTGGATACGTGTACTTGAGGATTGTGGGCGAGGGAGAATCGACAAAGAGTTTGCACGTCGAGAAACCCCATTGCATTTGAATCATGCTGCACTGTTTGTCCTCACGCGGAACACGCGCGAGAATATTTAACTGCGCGTCGCAAGTAAAATACATTCTATAGAACGGATATGTCGTAGGACGTTAAGGAGAATGTTTGACATACTGAGATGCCTTCGGCTATTGGATGGATAAGAGTAAATAGCACGGAATTTACGAAATCACTGACACGTGATCGATAACGTGTCTTTAAAATTAAGATGATTTTATGTATTAGATGTAAATTTCATCTTTTTGATAAAGAAAATCATGAGAGACAATGTGCGAAAAAATTAAACTTAAAAGATTTTTAAATAACCTCTCGAATTTGATAATAATTCTTTTTAAATAAATATAATTTATATATGTATAATGTATTAATTTTTATTTTAGTTATAAGCTATTAATAAAAATACTTATTTTTCAATTATAACTTTTAAAGTATTTTTCGTAAAATAACGTAGAAAGCAAATGTCATATATTCAGATATGATATTTGCTCTTCTATCTCAAAATCTATCAAAAAGATATTGGATATTCTAATTTCGTCGTAGATATAATTTTAGAAAATCAATCAGATCTTTTACAAAAACAAGAATAATAAAACGATAAATAGTATGTATAATTGTGAATAATATTGCTTACCGCAGGTAATTTGGATGTACTGAACTAAACTCCATTAAGATCCGCATATTTATACTGGATGAAAAAGTAATTAATATTTTGTTCATGTGTATCTTGTAAATGAATACACACGCTTGTAGTCCTCAATAAATTGTATCTCGGCCTGTTTTTATCAGCGGAAGATTTATCGTCCTCAATATCTGATATCTTAGTACATGAAATAATGCACAATTTTACATATTTTCTACTGCAATATTAATATATAATGTATATTGATTTACTTGAATATAATTAATACTGTTATATATCAGATAATATAATTAAAAATTATCAAAATATCTTATAAAAGATTTTTTTCTTAAACTTTATTACGTTGCAATTAAGTAAATATAATTAAAGTATTTTTTATGTAAATATAAAATACATTTTACATTGAAAGTACTATAAATTAGGACATATTACAACACAATTAAATAAAACGTGTGGCAATACTTTTTCAGTCGATCCATACGTGCCTTTTTCAGTCACAGTCAATAGACAATAACCCTTATCCAGACAGGTGAATAATACGTGCTTTCCATATTAAAATCTTTCAATCTATGTTTAAAAATGTTTCAACAAACTCTTATAATTACATAAATTATGTAAACCAAAGATTTCGTTAAATAATATTATTTTGATTGTCTTCAATATTTGATTTTCTGCCAGACGATACATTATATAATAATTGAAAAATTGTCGGGACATATTATTGTTTAACAAAGAAAAAATAAAATTAATTTATTGGTCATCAACACAAACATATTTAATGAAATAGGAGATCTAATGAAAAGGAAAAATATTTAAAATAGTACTAATTAGCTCCTGAAATCATCATATTTTATTTATGATGCTTCTAGTAAACATAGCTAAATCGTGGAATTTTAAACTGTAAATATAATAAATATAATATGTAAACGTAATTACAATATTTTTAAATATAAGTTTATATAACTAGAGATATGAGGAGAAAGGCGATTATTATTAATGCAACTATTATTGATAGAGAACAGTGTGACTTTCAAGCACACGATTATAAAGGCCTTTACAGGAGCTTGATTAATTACATTATTTCATTGTTCGATCAGTCGGCGAAGTAGTGAATCATCTTGGTCGGTTATTGATCCTCAGTTGGATTCTTGACGAGGAGGCCAAGCGCTGCATGTTTCGCTCATGAAGTCGCAAATAGCTGACAGAGTACGGTAGGTAAATTCGTAATCTGAAAATATTAACGAGTAATCTATATTAGTTTTTAAGAAATATTGTGACAAAAAGTGAGCGTCAAAAACCCTCACTAAAATTGATTAGCATAAGAAAAGCTGTAAATTGTAATTATTTTTTAAGCAAGTAATATATTATAAGAATAGATTTGTTTAATAATTATTGTTTTATTTCAAAACGATACAAAAGACATTAAATAAAAAATTAAAGAACAAAATCTAATATATATTTTTCTTTTTTATAGTGTAATATATAATATAAATATAATAAAAAATGTGCTCAGTTGATATTCTTACAATTGGATGCAGACCATAGACGGAGTTGGCTTTATATTTTCTTACAATATATACATGTAAATTATTTAAGAATGACATTTATTTTATAAAGTTAAATTTTCTAAAAAAATATTTTACTAAAAGAGAATTGTTAATACAATTAATATAAAATTGATGCTTACCAGTCATAGTATTTGATCGTTTTCCGAATATGCTACCATTGAAAGGTGGTTTTTTATAGGCAGCATCTACGTTGAAGGCGAAGATTACCACAATAACAGCGAGTGCGAAAGTAACACGGATGGAAACCATGCCGACGATTTGATTTGTTTCCAACTAATATAACAAAAAAGAAAAAAAAATAAAGAATTTTCATTGACAATTTATAATTCTGGAAAATTTTATAATTATTATCACATTCTATTTATTTATGTAATGAAATTAATCATTGTTATTATTATAATTAAAGATGAATAATAATAAATTTCGAGAAGATTTCTAATGAATAAATGTTGTATATAAAATAAAAGAAGCTTACTTGCGAACGAAGAAACTTGCTTGACTCTTAAAGAATTCTAGTCACTGAATGTTACAAACGAAGCAAACGCTGCGAGCTTTTATACTCGAGGAAACGACTCGAAGACAAATGTCTCCATCAAACGCAGTCAACCTACA
The DNA here is from genome assembly GCF_047496725.1 of Anoplolepis gracilipes. Taxonomy (NCBI): domain Eukaryota; kingdom Metazoa; phylum Arthropoda; class Insecta; order Hymenoptera; family Formicidae; genus Anoplolepis; species Anoplolepis gracilipes. Next base: position 19,716,016 of record NC_132970.1, on the reverse strand, counting down.
TTATTTGCAAATAACGTCACGAGTTGGTCCAACAGAATATTGATTTGTCGTAAAATATCAAAATTCGTAATATACGATGGTGACCAGCATTTGTGCGAAAAAAACAATACAGGAGTTATATATTAAAAACTTAAAATTTAAACTTTTATCAGAATCGAGAATATTTTTCGCGCGGTATCTGATTAGCTATAGATTAACTTACAATTTTACATTCTTCTACGGAAATAGAAAATATATTACATAGAAACATAGAGTGAAAGAGATAGAATGTGGATTAGTAGCTACACTACAATTAAAAATAACATGTCTATGATACTTTTACCTGAATAAATAGTGCTTTGTATCTGAGAAGTAGATGGAACTCGACTGATGGATGCTTCGACGGTTGGCTTGGCTTTTATAAGAGGATGCTTGCGCTATAGAAGTGCAGTGTATGATATAAAAAGGATAATAAGCTATCAGAGAGTGTAATGTAATTGAGGACCTTTCTGATTGCCTTTTACTTCAGGGAAATAAGAATTGCTTAGAGAGACTATGCATTGAAAATCGTAACACAATTGAATAAGATATCCGTTTAATATTGTTTATTAAATAATATTGTACTGAAATAATTGACTGCAAAGTACAGTGTGCCTTTATGTTACTAATAAGTTTCAATTTCATTATCATTTTTTATTATGAAAAAATAAAGGTAGCAAAAGAATCATTAATAATTATCCCGTTAACATAATAATATTTTATTGATTACATCAATTTCATGATTTATTTTCAAGATGTAATATATTGGAATAAAAAAGACTATAAAAAGTATTTCTCTTTTTATGGCATACTATTTAGGCGATTAGTCGAAAGAGTATATTTTAATTATTTCTGATAATAAAATTATAAAAAGTTATTGTATAATATAAACAACAGGATAGAAAAAAATGTTTATTTCTATTTAAAAATATTACCAACAAATGTTACTTTTTAAGATTATCTATTGTTGCTATATTTTCTCTGCTTACATTACTATCAGTTGATAAAGCGATTTTGCTATACTTTCAATGAACGGTACGATGAAGCAAGTATCGAACGTTGGTAATAAAATGTTATATAAATTTATTATTATATTATCATTAATTTCATAAAATTTTTCATGTTTTATTAACAAAATAATAATATTAAAATAATAGGATTTTTAGAATTTTTGTTGTAACAAATATTGTTTTTATTATATATTTTATTTACGTATAACACACAAATCATCAAGTATACATTAAATCTTTTTGTCTCATATGTACATAATTTACACTTTTAACATAAATAGTATAAATATAATTAGAAAGAGATCATGATTTAAAAACTGTCTAAATTAGTATATCGAAAACTTTTTACATATCTTATATATTGTATTTTTAAATCTTTTAAATTATTAGAGTATATTTATTTATTTTATTACGTTCCATAATCACGTTGCATATATAAAAAGCGATTAATTTTTATAAGTTTTGTATGTTTATAGTTTATAGATACATATATGTAAATATGAAATGTTTGTCATTCTTTTCATATTTTGTCTATTTTATTATATTATACTATTTATATTATTTTAATATATATATATATATATATATATGTGTGTGTGTGTGTGTATATTTATAGTGTAATTAAAATATTTACACATATAATTAAATGATTATATAAATATTATATAAATATATAATTAAGTAATTACATATTAATATAATTTATATATTACAGTAAGATAATAAATATAAAGTTTATTATAGCCAAATTTTAATCACGTTCTCGATGATCAATCGGTTTTACGCGTGTCCACTTGTGAAGATACATATATATTTATTGTATATGTACACATTAATGATATTATAATAATAACATTTTTCTAGGCAGTCAATAAGTAACTCTTGGACATTGTATAATATTAAAAAATCCGTAGAATTAAGGAAGAATATGACATTTATATCGATGAATAATCGAGAGCGTGATACGATTGAAAAAACATCGTACAGGCATACTAAAATCTACGTCTTATTGTCATGTCACAACTTTTCCTTTCGGCACGATATAAACAAACACGCCGCCGATTAATCGCTGTATGATTGACCTAAACCATAATCGTTTTCCGCGATCGATAGCTGTTCGATCAGAAGCAATCGAAGACGACGTATTCATGTCGGCTATCATGCCAATACTTATTGCACTAAATAATTAATAATTATCTAATCAACGTATATATGTTATTATATCCCTCTCTGCTTATAATATAATATAATATCGTATAAAACGGTTGCTCTGCCGCCAAATATTGTTTCGACTACAAAAATGGAAGACGTGGATTTTGTTTCGTCGCTCATATGTTTTTGTTTAATATATTTTATTCTTATATATATAAAAGCTAATTGATTTTGCAGACTACATTTAGCGCGACATTGCACGTTGCATATCGTGCGCGCAATATAAATAGATTTTATTGCATAATACACATATCACACATTGATGTCCTGTTCACACGTCGCAAGTCTCTCGACTGGATTTTATTAACATATATGTAATTAATCTAATTCTTTAAAAAAATTCAGTTATATATATTAATAAACTTTTATAAAACGATTAAGTCTTTAAGTCTAAAGTCACGCGTGCTTGATATTCTTTATTATTTATAAGAATCATTTATTCAAAGATGTTTCTTAAAGATCAATATGTGGAAAATATAAAATATAAACGTTTTTGTTTGGAATAAATGAATAAATATATATACAATGCAATGAAAACGTAATGTTTTTTTAATGTGTAATAACAAATATAATGTCAAAAATGTAATATTTTTTGGAATGCAATTATAGTATCTATATTATTAAATACTTATTAACATGCTATATAATAGTAATTTAAACATACAAAAAAGATATGAATAAAGTTTAATTACATATCTATAAATATCAGCTTTTTGTTACATAAATATATTTCTTTGAAAAAATACATACATGTTATCTGAAAATAAACCTGAGAATTGTGTCAGAACTGATAACGATAAAAATTGTTGATTACGTTTTCTCGATCGGAGTAAAACATAATGCGAATCGTGTGAACTGAACCTTGTGTAGAATTCTTAAGCCTAAAGCGATTACATCCATATTAAATAATAAACCAAATTTGATCTTTTCTATTATAATAATTTGAACTAAACATTTTTCGCAATTATAGTTTATTTATTAATAATATATTGAATGCTGTGTAGCATAATTTATTATTTTAAATTTTAAGCAATGTATATAATTTATTTTTATTACTCTCCTTTATATTTCTAATAGATATTTTTGAATTTATCCAAATTAATTATATATAAGTAATAATAAAATTATAAATCCATATAAATACATATAAAAATAAAAAAATTATAAATCGTACATATAAAAAGTAAAACAAATATGAAAAAAATATATAATATATGGCAAATCTCTCTTTTTTTAAGCAAAAACAATACATATAATTATCAATTACATTGACGTTGCAATTATTATTATATAACGTTGAATAAAATTGTTGCTAACATTTAATAACAAATTATACAACTCCTAAAATTACGCATGCCATAAAATATTACAACTATTGAATAATGATTTTTTAATTTATGTAACTTATTAGAATTGCTTATAAATATTGAGTTATCATGAAAACTCTCAATTTAAATAACAAAAAAAAATTGCTTTAAATTATCATTTCTTTTTTATAAATCTCTTTGATTATAACTAAAATTGATTTTAACATAATGGACTACACCGTAATTCAATTAATCTACGCAAGATATATAAATCCAACCATTATTTACCCTCAGAGAAGTGCAAATCCTCAATGTATTTACACTTATTCTTAATGATGTTACAATTACAGAATTCCACGAGCAAACTTTTTTCTTGTGTCTTCTTATCAGCTTGACAAAAGTTTTTGCAGTTTGTGCAGATCCGGGTCAAGGCCAGTTCGTCGTCGGATGTATTTTTTTCCGTGGATTCTTCATTTACTTTGACTTGCATTTTGCTTTCAGAGTCGACAATTGTTACGTCTGACTCCTGTTGAGCTTCATTTTTTTCTTGGTCTTGTTTTAAGTCTTCTGGTTTCTCTTGTACTAAATCTTCTAGTTTTTCTTGTTCTACGTTTTCTAGTTTCTCTTGTTCTATGTCTTCTGGTTTCTCTTGTTCTACGTCTTTTGGTTTCTTTTGTTCTACGTCTTCTGGTTCCTCTAGTTTTACGTCTTCTGGTTCCTCTTGTTCTACGTCTTCTGGTTTCTCTTGTTCTACGTCTTCTGGTTTCTCTTGTTCTATGTCTTCTGGTTTCTCTTGTTCTACGTCTTCTGGTTTCTCTTGTTCTACGTTTGGTATGTCCTGATCGTTAGAGTGTTTCAATACTTTGACCCACTCTTCTGAATTTTCAACTGAGCGTTCAGATCTAGTTGAATTTTCTGCGAAGCATTTTTGAAATTTTTCTCCTGTCGGCCTGTTTATAAGGCCAGACAACAACTCTTCGTGAATCTCACATATGATGAGCATATCGAGAGGTGAATCGTAGAGTGTGTTGAGGATGTCGTTCGCCAGTTCCTTCACTAAGAAATTGAGCCTCCAACTTTCGTGAAGGCGCATAGTGTTCGGGCTCAAGGGTGTCATAGCTTCACAATAACATCCTAAGTTCGCTCCGAGGGATGATCTTAGAGCAAAACAATTTGCTTCCATCTGAAGTGATAACTCGCTATTGCACAGTTTCAAGCACTGGCTGGTAATAATCCACGCCTGTTGCTCTTCGGAGTCAGACTGAAGCTTGCAGTTCACCTTAGGATATCGCGGATATAGAACCGGATCCCGCTCTCGTTCAGCCTCGGTTTCTGCTCCGGGGTTGCAGATGAGAGCGCATGCGTCCACTACGAGAGGTTGCGGCATGCTCGCGGCGCGGCCCACCAACGCCAACAGGAACACCCAAGAGAACGTAGGCGTCATCTGAAAATGATGGCTAATCAATATTCTGAAGGGGATGAGGGATTCTGCGTTCCGAGCGCGTCGGGAGGGATAGGCGCATATACGGCCAAGAAGGAATTCCTGGAGTCTGACCGCACGTATATATTCGAGAAGGTTGAAACGAGATTCGGTAGGTCGTTGTATAGGATAAAGACTAGAACAGAGTTTCGCGTTGTGGGACTCTTGACGTAATTAATGCTTGCAAATAGATGTCATGCATATATCGAACGTGTAATTTTAAAGTCGAATTATTTTATATAAAGTATCTCGATTTTGCAAATATTATTATAATATAATAGAAAATAATTTTACTTTTTTTTGTGAGAAATTGATAAATATCGTTTTACATAAAATATTTTTAAAATATAATTAATCATTGAATTTTACAATGTGTTTTATTCACTTTAAAAGTAAGTGAAATACGATATAAAATTTCAAATCACTTGTGTAGGATAAAGACCAGAAGATAAAGACCAGAACAGAGTTTCGCGTTGTGGAATTCTTGATGTAATTAATGCTTGCAGATATATATCGAACGTGTAATTTTAAAGTCAAATTATTTTATATAAAGTATCTCGATTTCGCAAATATTATTATAATTTAATAGAAAATTATTTTAGTTTTTTGTGTGAGAAATTGATAAATATCGTTTTACATAAAAAATATTTTTAAAATATAATTAATCGCTGAATTTTACAATGTGTTTTACTCACTTTAAAAGTAAGAGAAATAAGATAATACAAAATCTCAAATCACTTTTCTCCGGATTATAAGGCCTCTTATTTGCAGTAGAATTGTATAGAAATATTTAAAAAATTCACAGTAATATGGTCTTGAAAACTTTAACTTTATCTTGATTTCGCTTTGAAAATTTTTTTGCAAATGACTTTCTCTTACTAAGAGATATACAATTTCACGTCGACGTCTGAAACACAAATATCGCTTTCGACATACAGACTGATGATTTTATAGTTTCAGTGTTAAAAAGTGCCGTCTTTAGCATTGATAGGGCCCGACACCACAATATACAATAGGTAGCGTTTTCTTTTCATTTGTACCTATTGCGAATAATTTATTTTACATATATATGCATACATATACATATTTTACATATATTTTTTAACTACAAGAGAAAAAAGATTTCAAATTTTTTCTAATTATGACTAAATGATTTAGCTTGTACATAAGTATATACTAAGCTAATAAATACTAAAAGTGTAAATTATATTAAAGTATATAGTCTTATATGTCACTCAAAGTGCTTTTTTACTATATTTATAAAAATAAGTTGAATCTTACTTACTCGTATTTTGTTTAAAATGATACGAATTGAAATTGCTTTAACGAATCTGTAATTTTAACGGTAAATTTATTTTATATTTAACTATGTATATTTCTAATATATATACATATACATATATATATATATATATATATATATATATATATATATAATTCAGCTATTTAATTTTAGTCTAGAAAACAAATTTTAGTTTGCACTCGGTGCTCTCGAATTGACGCCTAGTATGAGAATAATTTCGTACAGTCCTGAAACCGTTACTGATATCAATTCAAGCTAACCATAACAAGTACTGTTATTATTTGCTAACAAAGATCGAAGGGTCGAGAAGAGTCAAATATGACCAAAACATAATTGTTGATATAGAAGCACCTGAATAATACGTTAATTTTTAAACAAAATAATAATCGCAAAAATGCTAAATTACGTCATTAATAATTGTTGAAGCAGCGATCGCAAAAAAATTAAATACATTTTGATTCGTTTCAAGATAAAATAATTTTATTGACAGATAAAACTATAAAAATATTATATTTTAAAAAGAATGCCTGTTATATTTCTGAAGAACTACAATCGTAACAATTTCTTAAAAGCATAAAATAGGAAATATTTACATATTGCATTATAATTATAATTGACGTTTTTCTAATTCATCAAATTATGTTCTATATTAAAGAATCTTGTTTTATTTTCTTCATACAAATAAAATATAATATAAATATATCTCTTTAAAATTACAAGAGAGAATGTCGTAGAAATCTGTGACGTACACAAAAAGTATTAATTATAATTCGAAAAGAAAATCGCAGAAAGATACTACAGTTGTGTGTAAATTAATCAATCAGAATAGTATTAATGATTTTTGTCTATACATTTGTCTCACTTTATACACCAATTTTGAATTTAATTTTATCGATAATGACAAACTAAATTTATAAAAAAGAAAGTGATTTTTTTAGTTGTTAAAATATTTTAACAACTTATTTATATTTTCTATTCAGTTTTATGTTATTATATTATTGTTTCATTATTTTATCCTATTGTACAGTCTATTTGTTATTATCTTTACTTTCTATAATTGTGAAAAAACATACCACAAAGCTAATTTCTTTATTTAGGTATGATATCTACAATAACATAATACGCTCGTTTACTTTAATGATTTAAAAGTAAATGAAAAGTTTGCTATTTCGTGATCCTTTGCTGATTGAATTGTTAGTTATCGAATATTTGTATTGTAGTAATATTTTTTAAAATCATACACAGTTAAAAATAAATATTATCTAATCATATTTAATTACATGTAATTAGTATAAATTGTGTAATGCATATGTATTAATCAAATTATACTTATTGCGAAGTTATAACATTTTTACATAATCATATTGGTACTAATTTATTATAAGAATTAGTAACTTATCTAAATATATGATGAGAGTATTAAATTTATACAAATATAAATCTTATTTTATTTTAAAAAATTTATAATTTACTTTTATAATATACTTCTATACTTTTATAATATACTTCTATATGTACAGGAGATTGACGGAGATATATGAAGATTGACAAATATTTACAATGCATACATTTTGCAAAAATAAACAATGAAATAATTCTAAATAAGCATATTTAGTAATGTAGTTTAAAACGTGTCAAAACAATTAATCTTCAAAGTTCCATTCTTAATTTTTCATCATTATACTCATTAACTCGTCTACCTTGAATTGCATAATTGTCATTAGTTTGGCTATTTGTTATAAGACAACAGATAGTGCATGATTCAAGAAAATAATGATAAAGAAAACAATGATATTGATATCTTTTAGATTTATCTTTATTATAAAAATTTCTTCAAATTCAATTAGCTCTCAAGGAAATTGTTAAATTTTCAAAATTAGATAACATTAGGTATATTTATTTTTAGATGTAAAGACGATTATGCTTCATAAAAAATTTGAAAACAACTATCAGCCTGGCGATTAAGAGTCATACGCAGGTGTTAATGCGTAAATTTCTTAGAAATTAATTTTTTTCGCGAAAATTGAAGTAAAATATGTGCCTGTGCACGTTTCAATTTTCGCGGAAAAAATTAATTTCTAAAAAATTTACGCATTAACATCTGCGTATGGCTCTTATTTGCCAGGTTGATAGTTGTTTGTTTGTAAATATTAAGAGCCTTATATTCGAAATATTAAAAAGTTTGAAGTTTTATGTTTTACATTTTTATATAAGTTATTATTTATTTATTTATATTTTAAGTTATCATTTATATTTTTATATAAGTTATTTTTATATATAGTTATTATTTATTATCTACATATGTGACTTCTATTTTTGTTTGTGAATTATATATTATAATAATAAATAATAAATTAATTGTAAAAAAGTTGCAAAAATTATAAATAATTTGATTGTCTGCATTAAACAAATAGGAAAATATTTCCACAGATAATGAAAATCTCTTAACGAAATAAGCGAGGTAATAAATGTTGCTCAATTACATGAGAAATATATTTATTAATTATATAATATATACAATCTTTTAACTTAAAATACTGCCAATACAACATTTTATTTAGAATATAATATATTTTACTTGATACACATATATTTTTATTTTTTGTGAAAATAATATAATTAGAGTTAGTAAAGCTATAAATAAATAAGTTGTAAAATTAGATACGGTATAGAATATATTTTAAATTAAAATACAAATAAAAAGGCAAATTCTACCGCGTGGTGAAAGGGCGTGGTAAGAGTATAAATTTATTCAAAAATAAATCACTAAATTATTGTAAGTACAATCTATCGAACATTTCGGTTAATTCTTCAGACTTTTTTTAGTGCAAACATTTAATTAGCTGACAAGAGATCTTGTAGTAATTAAATAAATAAACATAAATGGCAAAGAGAGTCAAAGATTATATTAATAAAGACAGTTAATATAAAATTAAATAATAATAAATAAGTTAATGTGCGGTAAAAATAAAGCTTATCAGACTTGAAACAATATATAAGAAAATGTCTCGTACGTCAAAACAGAAAAAAGATTCAGATATACGCGCCGCATTCTTACATGCGTTCCTACCAAATTGAAAGTCTAGGAAGAAAATGATGACTGAGTATAATTAGCATGTGTGTTTTTAATAAAACAATAAAAACGCTGAATTATTGTTAATATACGGTGATGGTAAATGCTCGAACATGAGTTGTATATAATAAACAAATCTGTGTCGATGATTTGACAATCGTATGGCAAATGTATTTTAAGACTTATACACATGTAGAATAATGACGAAATAATAAAAATTGTTATATAATTATTATAAAAATATTATAAAATTATTATATAAAATTGGCGGCATTGATTAATTACAAAATAAAAATTATATATTTAACTTTTGATTATAAAATTAAGTATAATTAAGTATAATAGACCTTATAAAATACAAAATTTAGTGCTTAAAGAAGTTGTTGATGATTAATTGTTAGAGATTGAAATGTATTTTTGCCTACAAAAAAAAGCTGTAAAATGATTGAAACACAAAGATATACCACAGCGATTAGTAAAATGTTGTCGACAATTTTCCAGTGATAATATATGTCTACATGGTAAATCTCTTTTCGAGCTCAGTGCAAAATGTCAACTCAATTTAAAGTTTTCTCGAAAGATGAAGAACGGAAAGTTTGTCAGCATCTTCGTATAGCTGAGTTATCTTTCTTGAAGAGTGGAAGGTAGACGGGTGAATGCAGGATCGATGCTATCCAACCATGGTTCCATTAAATCGATCGACCTACTCCTCTTCCCTTTTCTCTGTCAGCCATAGTAAAATAACTTGGGTCCCTTCTTAAAACAGTCACCTCAAGCTGATAGTTACCACTTATAGGGAAACTTTATGCTAAAGCTTTACAAGCGACGATAATACTCTTCTTGTTGATATGTTATGACAATCGGAGTAATCTGTGTAAACTGCAGAATAGTTTTAGAACATAAGTGTCCGTCTGTTTTTTTTTTAAGAATTTGTAATTGCAGTTATTTGATTCTATTTGTAATAACGATGATCTTATTGTTTAGCAAAAACAATTTTATGAGGATTTTAAGCAAGCAATATAATCCTTTAATTTTTTTTGGTTGAGCAATATACTCTTTTAGTTTTTTTTAGACGAATTATTTTAATATCTAATATCATTTAATCTCCAACAAGTTTAGAAGCTTGCAAAATTTTTGTTGCGCTATACATGCATTAATCATATTAAAACTGGTGAACTGAAGCTATTATCAAAATGAATTTCAAATAAATAATGATTTAATTACATTATGTAATTTATATTTGTGAATAATGATTAATTAAATATTTAAAAAATTTCAGTGATACAAAAAGTATAAATTATATAAAAAAATAAAAATTTTTTGTGATATATTATTTAATATGCTTATGATACATACAACTTATATTTTAATTGTTTTGAAGCAATAATACCTATAAGTAATAATAATATTATTATTATTATAACTTATACAATAATAATAAATTTATAATAATAAATATTTTGTGATATATCTACGTTATTTTGAAGGTAAAATGTGTAACAACGAAAATATAATGCGATTAATTATAACTGAATTAAGGTGATAATTTTCGCAGTTTCGAAATAAAAATATAACAATCTATTTTTGCAAATTTTCTAATACATACAGAGAAGTACAGTATAGAAAAATGTTACGTAACATCTAACTTGATGTAAATTTCAGATTTTACTCAGTTCCTTTCGTTGTTTGCGAGGCATTGACACGGTGTAGTACAACGGCGGAAATAGTAAGTTCTTCATGTTACATGGAGAGGTGCGCCCACATAGAAGATTTACACGCCTACACGAGACGAAGACTATATCGACCTCAAGGAAAGAGGTACGTGCGGTATACACTAGTTACGTTCCTGACCCTTTCTAGGTCTCGTCCTGTCCTCCACCTACAACGAAGGACGGAGGACGGTATTGATTAAATTCACCGACGGCCATTTTGTTCTTGCACCCTATTGGTTGCCGTCCATTTTGTCCTTTCAACCCCTCCGTCGTTGTAGCCATAATCATCTCTTCCTCTTTCAATATTCTCGTCTCTGTTTACCTACCTGTTCGCGTTCTTCGCCCTCGACCACCCCACTTGGTCGAAGACGCAGGCGTCGCGACATTTTTCTCTGAAGAGAAATCGGAGACCATCAGAGCAATTAGATTCTTTCATCGTAGCCCGTTGTACATCCTAATGAGCGTTCCGTTTCTATTCTAGCTATATTTTGGCGGTATAAACGTTTTTTTTATTTGGACCTTAACATTTTAATAGCATTCTTCGGCATATATTGATGTAACACTCTGATCATTATTTTAAATTTATTTTATAATGTATAAGATTATAAAAAGATTATTATCTATATTTATTGATATTATATTTCATTTGTGTGCAGTTAATTTTTAATTTGTATCAAAAAATAGGCTGTAACTACTGTAACGACTGTTTTTCTCTATTGCATTCTTTAGTTATAATGTACATGATTAGCTGAAAATGATTGATATTGAAATAACTGATATTTGCCGTTTTTCTCTCAATATTATGAATTTGTACATATCATACATATATCTATAATTTTGATACCATAGTTTCATAAAAAAAATAATATTTAATATAGGTATTTATACGTACAAAACATTACACATGTAAGCTAAAATAAAATGTGAAAAAGAGTATTAACATACACTAGAATATAATTGATTAAATTTTAATAGATTTTAAAAAGTAATCTCATATTGAAGAATTTTATGTGGTAATCAAATTATTAATGAGTTTAGTCGTTAATACAAATTTGTAATTATATATTTTGTATATCTAATGTTTCACTGAGCACTGAAAATTCTAAAAAATTGTCATACGTTTTTGTCAATATATATATATATATATATATATATATATATATATATATATATATATTGTATATGTATATCTCATAAACAGCGACATATTCTATTCTTTAGGACATTTTCGAATCTCATTTCCCTCTCCATATTTCCGTGCAGCAAAGACACTAAGATTTTCGTTTTCCAAACACTGAGATTCTTGAGACTCTTCCTATAAGAACCTTCTGAGATAGCGAATAGAATATAAACATACAAAAGTGTTGGCAGCGAATACGTTCCGCAGAGAAAATCGGGTGCACGGCTAGGATAAATAAAAAGAAATCTGGAAACAAAAAAAGAAACAAGAAGAGAAATTGGCATACCTGCTCTCTCACTTTCTCTTTCTCTCTCTCTCTCTCTCTCTCTCTCTCTCTCTCTCTCTCTCTCTCTGTCTTTTTATTTCACCCTCTTTTTCTCTCTGACGTCAAAAGTGACGTTCGCTCTAGGATTGGTGGTACGGCGACACGCCCTGCATCTACCACTGAATTTCACCCTTCTATTTCATCCCACTATACAACTCCCACCAGTTGCAATCGGACACGGCCACGCCTACGTAAAAGCATCCCCTATTGGAGAGGGTGATTGCGTAGGTTGTGCTGAAATGAAACTGGGTCAGGCAGACTCGAGGCAGGGCCGAGTCAGGCCGAAGCTCGAGAATCGTCCAGGCGTTTTCGGCACGAAGCAGTCCCTTGGAAACCACCCCGAAGCCCGTCGTTGCTGCGCTACTTCGTCGGCATTTCACCTTAAAATCTACACTCGCTCCGAAGCGAAATCTAGCCCTCGTTGAGACCACAAATCAAGCCACCCGACCACCCGAAGAAAAGCCAGTGAAGAAACAAGCAAAATTAGGTAAGTACGACATGAAGGTTGTATTACAGCAAGTAGATTACTTTTCTTCAATTTAAAATTGATTTCTGATGTAATGTGTGTTACAGAATTATCGGGGGAATGCTTTAGAACTTGATAATTCATATTCTATTTAAAAAAAAAATCATCACGGTAAATCGGAATTAAAGATGTGAATTTTTGAAAAGAGTTTGGAGAGTAAATACATTTAAAGGGATTATTGAAATTACAAAATATATAAATTGGTTAGTTAATAATAAAATTTTAATGAGTGTAAAATAATTTAAAATTTTGCTACTGATAACATATTATTTTATAACCTGTGATTCATATAGAAGCAAAATAATTATAGTTGAAACTCGCAATGTTTAATGTCGATTTTATAATTTTTATCTTTCTTCTGGTGTGATAATGCATTTATTTATTTTTACTAAATAATTTATAGCTTTAGCTTTCTCTAATAGTTCTACTGTTTATTACAATTAATATATAATTTATAGTATTATATCTTATAATTCATTCATTTTGTATATCACTTGGTGCAAGAAAAATCTTTTTTTTAATATAAGAATATATTATTTTTTCAAAAATTAATGGCTGAAAAAGTTGTTTATTTATAGAAGTTTTTTTTTAAATTTTAAAAAGCAGAGACTGAATCTACTGTTAAAATAATAAAAAAAATAAATTTTTGCTGAATATAATTTAAGTTAAAAATGATTTTAATTCGTAAATATTTAAGAGAAATATATAAGAAAAAAATTGGAGTGCAAACTAAAATTGTTAATAATATCTTGAACTAATCTTGGAAACATTATTGAATCAACATTTTTATGACAGTTGCCTATCTCTGTTTCTAAACTCTCTTTTAATGGATTATTTCCTCCAAAATAGATTACATACATGAGTTTCTCCACTTCAAGAAAAAAAAAACTTCGACGCATTGATTTGATAAAGCGGATGATGACAACATTCAACACTTTAATGTAACATATATTTTCTTCGAATACATTCATTAATCATGCACGTTTCTCATATAATCATTTTATCTCTCTTCTGTATTTTTTCTATTGCATGTTTCATTATTGTGGATAATCGATGGATGTCTTTCAAATTTTCTCTAGCTTCTCATATCCCAGGACCGCTCTATTGATTCAGAGAGCAAAGTGATGCGATTGCTCAAGAAAATCATGAAGACTATTATTTGGCTTATTTACTACTTAGAACAAAAGTGCAATTAATAGTTTAATAATCTGGAAAAATGCTTATTTTACGGTTACATATTCTTATAATTGAGATAATAATCACTTTAAAACTAATTATCTTTTATTGGCTATATGTGTGTGTATGTGTGTGCATTTCTTTTCAATCGTAGTGTTCGCGATCCCATTATACTTACTTGCGAGCTCATCAGTCTTTACTTGTGGTCGTTGACAAGTGTCAAATAACTAATTGTAAGCACGACCTTGTGTTTCTCCTGTGCCTCTATGTATCAAAACTTCCTTCTTTATACATCTGTTATTCTTTAAAATTAATGTTGCCATCATAATTAAAAACATAATTTTTAGCGAATTCAATAGTAGTCTCTTTAGTTATTTTCTACGCATATCTTAATAGACTCGTTTATTCCACGTTACATTATGTGTAAGTTGCTTTTACCTAAATATTATTTTATTTATTATTATTTAATTTTTGTTTTTTTTTCTATATGCTCTGGTAATCTTTTATATCTTTAGCTTTAATTCTAGATTTTTCTTTTTTTTAATTTTTCTCTATATGATATTTTTATTATTTTTCTTTCTATAATTCAAATTCTTTTTTTCTTTTTGTAATCTTCCTATTAATTGCTATTTAAATCTTGAAATGCTTTATTTTTTCTATACTTCCTATGATATTAGCAGTTTATTTTCTATATATGCAAATTGCTAATAAATCCTACTAATACTATTATTGTTATATCATAAAATTTAAACTTATATATTTTATTAAGAAAAATTTAATTTTGCATAAATTAAAAACTTGCAATTTTTCATGTAGTCATGAGAATGCTCTGTGTTTTAGAAGTTAATTTAAAAAAAAACAACAAAAAAACTGCTCTCTGTCCATGTTTCTTCGGTCGCTCAGCCTATCGCGCTGCCAAGGCGATGACAATCTCGCTTAACAATTTCGCAATCTCGCTAAAACTCGCCAAAGACTCGACGCCGCAGTACGTCGTGACTGAAGCGGAACCTGTTGTTGATTGTTGTAGGGACTGTTGAGGCGAGGGACACAAGCAGAGACATGGACAATGTGCAAATGATCGGCACTAAAATCACAGCGATCAAGGAATACTTATATGTAAGGCATCCACATTGCACATCATTCATCACATCTGTTCGTTTAACGAGATCGGCATCGACAATGTTTTCATTAAAAATATTTTCATTGATTAGTATAAATATTACCTATTATACATGGTAATATTAATTATAGGCTTATTTTATGTTTTGTCAGGTAAGCAATGAATCGTTGTTATAAGGGAGTTCTAGGATATCTAACTTTAAAATAATAAATTTTCAATAGCATGATACATAGAAATCTGTGAATGTATATGTCGGTGAATGATTATATCAGTTAGTATATATAATTGACAAATTCAATATCTACGAAGATAGTATTGGTGAAAACATTGTCGATGAAATTTTTGTCAGTGATTTTTATGTAATTTCATTTAGTGATTCTTAGGTTCATTGTGTCAGTTTCTTGATTTCCAGCAAGCAACAATTGATTGACTTATAATATTATTTATTACTATCACATATATATTTTTATGTCAGCAAATTAATTATTCTATTGATTGATAAAAGTTCTTCGATAAAACGATTCGATTTTAATATTTGCTATTATAAAGGTCAATACATTAATGCAAATGTCATATAACTACGGACAACTTAAAAAGAAAAATTTTTGTTATTTTGGATTTCAGAACTTTGCACGAACGCATTCACCCACCAGACTAATGAGTTCCGAAAATACCTATTCGCTCTCCAAGGAGCATTGCAACTTGAAGTACTCGGGTAAGTCATTATGACAATTTGTAGTTAATCAATTTTTGAGTATTGCATGTGTGTGAAAATAATTTAATATAAAGCTAAATATTTTCTTTTCTAATATATTTGCTTCTCTAACATAATTAATGTGTGTTTGCTTCATGAATGCTACTTTGATTATTCACAATTTTGCGTAACCTATATAATAACCTATATGATATCATTCGGTGTTGATATATAAAATCAATCAAGAAGAACAAATGATATTTGTCATGAGTACATTTTACATTACGCGAGTGTTGACTTAGCTTTTCGAGGGCAAAATTCAAGCGTCACAATATTGTCCTGATTTCGCGAGGCTTGTGGATCGGAAGGGTGCATAATAATAGAGGATTTAGAATTATTCCAAAGAGGTTGGTAGACGCCGAGTGGCTGAGGACAGATTACACGCCGCAGGGATGCGGAAGGGTTTGTCATCTTCACCGTTTGGGAAGTGTTAGCGGGCGATAACGACACGTGCGTGCCTTTCGTAGAATTTTAGATATTTTAACGGATCTTTCCTCCAATGATTTTTACTACGATTCTTTGCCAGTGATATACAAGCATTTAGAAACGTTTCGTAAGAGAACGCATAACGCGAAATCTGCAGTATTACTATAAATTAAGGTCGTAATCCGGCTTCTAAATCGGCGTGACTAATTGCCGCGTGTAACAATCCCCAGAAGACGCGTTGATTAAAGTCGAAATGCGAGGGTCTAGGCACATCTGGTGTCGAATGACTATACGTGCGATAGATATATTGAGTCCGAACTGAGCGATATACTTGACAAGATCTGCGAGATAACTGTTTCATAAAGATTAGAATTACGATACATAATATAATATTGCCTTTGCATTTAACCGTTTATTTAGATAAAATTATTATTATACACAAATTAGATTAGAGTATTGTTTTTAATAGAAAATATTAACAGGCAACAATTAAACTATATTTATTTTAATTAATAACGTGATTAAATCTTGCAATAGTTTCGAACTTGTTTGTATCTCAAAAAGTGTTATAAACCTCGAGAAGAAGGTCTTTGGACATTAGATTGATGGAGCTGGATTAGCTGGATCTGACTGTTGGAAGCCGGGGATTTTCCTTGTCTAACCATAGGCTCAAGGCGATCTATATAAGTTTTCGTACGCCCTTCTTTTATTTGGCACAATCTTTACGATCATTGAAAAAGAAAATTCTTATTGGTTAAAGAGGAATCTTTTTTGAAAAAAGTATTATTGCCTGATAGATCTATTTTTTTAAATTATCATGAAATGTTTTTGTTCAAATATCCTTATTGTTTTATCAACGATTTAACAAAATTATTATTTGATAGGAAATTAGATTTTATTAAACTATTGTGTTTGTAAAATTTGCAAATTTTTAATCAATATTTTCGTTCAGGAGACTTGTAATTTAAAATAATAATATTCGATATTTCTGAGCAATATTGTATATATTGAAAGAGAACAATAAGCATTCAATTCCAAATCTTCTTAAAAAGCCTCCTTGCAATATCCCTTCTTAAAAAATCTAAATAATAATTTGAAAGCGAAGTCTCATAGCAGCTTGGCTGTTTATCCATGGGATCACTTTAATGCAATGAGAGACGAGGGGTGGTCTACTTCATGGGATATTTTATGGTCGCTCTGCTATAGAAGGACAGTTCAATTTGTGGAAGATTTACCACGAGTACATTGAAATGTTCCATTGCAATGACTTCGTTCTATCTTTATTATTTTGCATCGATGACATTCGATAAAAAACTATACTATATATGTATATATATTTATATAAAGTTACGTTTTAGATCTTGGTCTGTTCTGATTTTGAATTATATTTGTTATGTTTGTAGAATATAATATGTGTGTATATATATACATATATATATATATATATATATATATATATATATATATACATAATTATATGGTGCATGATGTATGGATATTGATGTTTTCACGCAATGAATTGCATGCTATTACACTAAAGACAGTCTCACACACATAAAAAATCACGAAGAACTTACTGCGAACAGAAAAAGGAAGAAGAACATGAGATGATGTCATCCCACCAAACAAGTGAGAGTGTGTCAATATAGGTCTATACTTTCAATTGTTTGATGAGGTGAAATCATTCTAATTACGCGTTACCTTCGAGGATGACGTCAAAGTCATGATGGTAGGTCGAGCAACGAAATGACAGCCGAAAGGAATTTTGTCAATATAATTTTAATCGATATCGTTGTAGAAGAGATTTCACTTGATTCCAACAATTAGAGAGTTATCGTAACTATTGTATCGTATTGTGTATAAATTTTATTAGTTTTTTAACGAAAAAGAAAAAAATAATGTATAAGAACTTAACATCGTAAAAACAATATAGATACACAATTTGTTTTGGAAACTTGCTAGTGTGGTATCGCTATTTAATCAAATATTATGCACAAATGTATAAATGTTTACTAAATGTTTACTAAATGTTGTTAAATTGATGATTATTGCATATCATAACATCATTTAACAAATAGACAATTCATATATGAGATTAGTGCTTGTATTTTCTTATTTTGTTCGCAGATATTCTGCCACAAAATGCAGAAGGCTATCCGGCTACTAGAGAGTTCTTGATGAAGGTAGTAGATATTCTGCTAGACTTCGTCAAATCAACGAATGATAGGAATTCGAAGATCCTCGATTTTCATCATCCTTCCGACATGATGCGTCTGCTCGATCTGGAAATACCTGATACCGGATTGACTCTTCAACAGCTCCTATTGGATTGTTCCATGACCTTAAAGTATCAAGTGAAAACAGGTAAGTGCAAATCACGAAATATACATACTATCATGAATAACGCGCAATCTTAATCGAACATTTTTTTATTAATCAATCATTTCTGCAACTAATTGTAAGTCACAACCGTTAACAAATTTTACAAGTATTAATTATAAACGTATTAAAACATAAAATAATATCACAAATGCAGAGAGAAAAAGAGAGACACAAATTAATAAATCATTTTGAACTTTTTTCGATAATAAAAAGAGATCGTAAAGGTGTGTATGTAGATTGTAAACGTGTGTACGTATGTGTGTTAGTATCTAATATATATATATATATATATATATAATATATAATATATAATATATATATATATATATATATATATATATATATAATTATTTCTATTTTTGCAATCTGTTTTTTATTCTTAATAGTAAACTAAAAATAAAAATATTAATGGGATGTATACATTTTAAAAGAGATAATTGTTAAAATTTATCGAAAATTTAATTATAAAAACAACTAATTCTTAGAATAGAAAATGGCAAATTTGGAAGCGTATCTTTCTCTACTTTCTCTCTCTTTGTCTTTTTTTTCTTTTCTCTTTTTTTTAACATTTTAAGAATTTATATACAATCAAAAACTAATATAAAAGCATTTTGAAGCAATTTTGTATTATTTTAAGTCATGATTTTGTATGTTAATGAAACATTTTATATATCAAACATGTAAAAGGCTTTTTATTCCTTCGAAATATCTCGAAATATTTTGAGATTCAAACGATCATTACACAGAAACAAACATATATACATAAATATTTACCTCTTGTCGTCGATTCTTACAGCCTTTCTGTCGAAATTTTACAACAAAAAGATTTTTCGTTTTCTTCATTTTTCTGTAATTTTAAATCATTTTATATTTATATTTCCTGGCAAAAAGACGTATTCTATTTAGTCATAAATAATTTCAAGTGTTTAAAGTGTAGTAAAACTTCAAATATTTTAACTTTAAATAATTTAGTTTTAAAAACTTATTTAGTGTAAGAATTTGTAAATCAAAATTATTTTAAAAACTTGCATCAACGTGAAACGCAGAGATGCATAATACGTAGTGGAACAAAAATATTACAAAAATGCAGATATCCCTGTCAGGAAGAGCATTTTAACACTGCTATCGCGCATCCCTATCCCTTAGGGCGATAAGCCACATAATTTCATATTCAATTTAGCATTTGCGCTCGCAGAGGAGCAAAGATAAGGTGGCGACAGACATCGGCAATGAAGCCCGACGGCTATCGACCCTCGAAATAAACACACTGACGTGGTGTTTGTAATAAATCGACAGGGGTATACGCAGTAACTACAAAACTGAAAGATATCTCCGCGTCACGTTTTCATGCCACGTGCTATGTCATATTTTGTGTCACCATAGATGAAATGCCAAAAGACATTTTTTTAGATAGCTTACATTTGTTATTTTTTATCGTACAAATTTTGCTTTAAAAAATGATTAAATAATATTTTATATTTAAATTGTCAAGTGTTAACAATATGTACATTGCATTTAATGAAATTTTCATCAATTGACAAACGAATGCATCATTCTTCTTGATATAAAATATAATTTATATATAATATTTATTATTTATATATTTTTGTAACTAAATTTTTTAAAATTCTTTTCCATCTGCATCTTTTAATTAATTTCGCAATTTTTTGTCATAAAGTTTATTCTTATAATATGTATATACTGGAAGGTTATAAACTTTATGACAAAAAATTTACAAAATTAATTAAAACATTAAAAAATTAAATATACAAATATATATAGAGAGAGTGAAAATTTTATAAATCCTTCAGATTCTTTAGATATATTTTATTTCATTAGGCATATTTCATTTTAATAAAATGTAAGAAGCAAAATAAATATATCTAGGTATTGCGCCAAGTTTCAATTCGCAGAAATAATGCAGCAATAACGTCGATATGGCTAGATTGTGATAGAGCGGCTTGGCAAAATACCAAAAGTCAACCGCAAATCTCCCTTTCGGCGTGCGAAAGTTCGCTATCTCGGTAGGATTCGATTACCAGCTTGAATAGATGGTAATGCACAATGGAGAAGACCTAACTAAACTTAGGCCAGGAGGAATCTGGTCTGTCTGCAGTCCATGTAAAAGGAAGCGAGGGCCGCGTGATCATCCCCTCGTCACCAAAGGGCGCGTGCACGATACGTGCCGACAAAAACTCGTTATTAGATTATATACCACAAAATTCGAGAGCCCTTCTCACATCAGGTTTAGGAGGATGGTCTACCCTCGGCCACAGGAAAATGTCCTATCTTTGAAGAATATCAATTGATGTGTATCGATATAAAAGTCGCTTTTGAAAGGGAAGACATATATATCAGAAATACATTGAAAAATATCAATAATAGAAGCGAAAATGCAGTGAACCTGGAGAAAAATCTTCCAGTACATATCGATAGAAATCGCAATATAATACTGGTTCTAATAACATATCAAAAATAAAAATTTTCTGCGACGCGATAACAATGGATTCAAGGAACATCTTGAAATGAAAAAATATGATAGAAACTTAAATCTAAAATCTAAATTACTTTTACAATTACTTTTGTATTATTAAACGATCACAAATTTATTATATAAGAGTGACACACATTTGTAGAATTATACAGTATACTTATGCAAGATACAATTATAATAATATTATATAAAAATATAAAATACATTAATATATAATAATTATATTAATAGATAGACACAATTTTCATCAATAGATACAATTTAAATTATTATAATCCAAAAAATAATTGTCCTTTAAATTATAATTATGATAAAAAGACACTACGACCTTATTGTTATTATGCTTAAGTATATGTATGCGACACCGCTGCGTAGAGTGGCAAATTCAATAGGATTGGTGTAATTAAGAGCCATTTCTACACGATTTTTCTCCGGTAGGGTCGAGGGGAAACAGTAAATAGGGAGCAAAACCCGGTTGCAGAGGGTGGTTTACTATGCGATATAGGGGCAGAGGCATTTCGCGAAGCTTTAACGCGGGAAAAGCATCGGGGTGCGGCGTCGGAGGAATTTAAATTGATACCGATAGTTCGTCGCGGAATGCGCGAATCGGTCCGTCACGGAATGTGAAAAATGCCGTATCACATGGATGGTATCTGCGCGATGATAGTTTCTGTTGAAAAAGAACAAGCATACTGGGTGTGCAAAACATTCAGCGCATTTATTTGCATCAAAGTGCACTGCACATCATTCCATTCGCTGCAATTATCTGATCAGAAAGGAATAATTTTAACATTTATCGTACTGCATTAGAATTATAATATTTTTTTCAGGTAAATATATATTTTAAATAAAAATTAATAAACAACTATACTTTAAATAAAACTTAATATAAAGAAATGTATCTAGTTCTGAAGATAATATTTCTATGTTCTAGGACAATGAAATAGTAGAAAGTTACCGTCATATAATATAAAGGGATATAAAAATAGCATATTATGACACACAATTTTGCAAAATTCTTTATAGGAATAATATAACAGCACTGCCAGGCACAATATTTTCTTCCTTATGAGTAGTATGATTGATCGCGTGGCATTAATGTTAAACCCGAGTTACACACTTCGCTCCATACAAATCCCGATCCCTATAATATATCACCGCAGTCTGCTCGGAGCAGGTTCGCCTTGTGTTCTCTCTTTCTCTCGACTATGCTACGTGAGGGCAGGAGCAAATTAGTCGGAAAATGATTCTCTGGATAGTTACGAAGAACGTTTGAGACAAATCATTTATTGTAATAGCTGAAAATCGAGATGTTGTGGTTAAAAAAATTATATTTATGCTTATTAAAAAGCATAAATACAATTGCAAAAATAAGAAACTAAATATAAAGCTATATATAAAAATTATGTAATCTCTAAAAAATGTAATTTATACATAGTACAATATCAACATTTTCATCGTAAGCTGTCATTTTTGATGATTAGACGTTGTTATCACACAAGAGGAGCTTTACAATTTCTAAGAATTAATGTTTTCTTCAAAATTAACGTCTATTCAAGTCTGTAATATTGATCTGTTTATTTTATTTAAGGCAAGAATACACTTGCGTTTTTTTTTTCATTCTAATTGACTTATATTTAAAAATATGTGTACGACATAAAATTACAAGAATAAAAAAAAATAGGTATACATTTTTCTCTCAGCTAATAAGTACGAGATGAGAATAGTACAAACAATGTAATCTTTACGAGAAAATGCCAAACGCCCGCGCAATTTCAAACTCGCGACACAAATCTATATAATGAAAAGCGGCTTATTTTGCATCAGTTGGCCGCACTTTGTTTGTTTTTCCTGGACAGTGTGCGAGTTTGAGAGCCTCTGCAAACAATCTAGTCGAGCAGCGACGCGTGTGACGCGCAAAATGCGGGCGCTTCGGACCATCGAATCCTGCTCCACCCTTAGTCGCAATGCGATTCTGTCGCTCCTATCAGACGGGAAAAAGAGAGAGGATCGTCTTTTCGTACACCCTTCGACCGGACGCGTGCCACGTTCCACGGACCGAGATAATTGCGAATAACAGTACGACAAACGGCTCAAATATCACCGTCTGACATCGTGTCTGAGATGGTTTTCGCGGATTTATTGATACTGGCGTCAATCGATGATTTGTAATTATTTATGAGAGGTAGTTGAGACTTTATTCAAGCTGAATGAAGAACTAAAAATATTTTAAGTATCTCTAAGTACCTTTCTAATCGATGCAAATTTTCAAAACCAAACGTAAAATATTGAAAAACCGTTTGTATTAGAGAGATTACAGTTTTGTTTAAATGGACACACATATGTTAATGGGTCTAATGATATGCAATATTTCTAGTTGCTAAAATAATAAGATGATAAAGTTGATAATAATTCATAGAATAATGAGATGATAAAAATCCACAGGTTAAGAAACATTTGTTGCTACTTTATTTAAGTATGTAGTTTGCGCTCCATTAATGGAACTCTTTTAAACACTGTGTTCATGAGTTTTTCAACAAGAATCGGAGATTATCCTTTTAGGCTTTTAACGTCAATTCGACTTTGCCACGCGGCAAATCCCAAGCTCGAGGTAGCCGTCGGTGAAGGGGAACGTCCATACTTCATGGAGAACGATGATGCCATGTATCAACCATTGTTTAAAACAAAAATTAAAATACATTTATAGGCAACAAAAATTTCTTTTTGTCTCATTTAAACACATATCATATATTTAATATATAAAATAATTTTGATTAGGTCTCATGTGGATTAAAAATCTTTATGTTTTTTTTTTATATATTTTATATTTTTTATTTTTTTACAGTGTTTTTGTGTGTATGTGTGTGTGTGTGTGTGTGTGTGTGTGTGTGGGGTGGAGGGGGGGGGATACGTTAGCCTATGTGTATTGTGCAAAAAGTATAAGAATATCGAACGCACAAGGGTCAAAGTCTTTTCGATACCGGATATTCAATGAAGTGAATCCATCATATTTCAAAGACTAAGGGATTTGCTTCATCCCTTAGAAGGTGTTAGTGCTCTCGAAGGGTTCCTCTATACGTTATCTGTTTCATTGATTGTTTCCTGATGAAACATGGGAGGAAACATGAGAAATAATGTTCTTCTTAAATTTCAATAGTCACATATTCTTTCTTTTCCTTTGTATTTTACAGTTTCTTCGCGAATATCTTTTTTTTTTTTTTTTTTTTTTTTAAATAAACGTATTTATATTGATTTAAAGTAAGTACGTTTAATGCGTAACGCAAATAACGGATTAGAAGACTGACATAGCTACGCATTTATGTGAGAAAGAGAGGGAAAATAAAATACTCGCTCCCCTAGTTGCATCAGAAGGTTGGGATCCCATCGAACAGAAGCATTAGGCTTGATCCTCGCGCGATGTTCAGCCGAGCGGATGACAACGTACTCTGGAAGAGCTTAAAGCTCTCTCTCTAGGCGCCTTTTCTCTAGCGTGCCTTTGGCTTACGCGTTATGATGAGGTCGCGTGTAGCATAATAATACTCGAACACGTGCCACGTCAGCGTTATTAATTACTTTGCTATTAAGAGTCACTTGTCAACAATCACTGCAGCCGCAATCGAAGCAGAATGATTTATTAATTATTGTCACTGACACATCAGTAATTAATTGCATTTGCATAATTTTCAACAAGAATACGTATACTTTAGGAAAATTCTCGCCAAAAAATTATATAAAATCGGAATATATAATCTCTTTAAAGGAACCGTTTTTTCTTACTTTTAGGACATCCACATTTCTTTAATCAACTATCATGTGGCCTCGATTTAATATCCATGGCCGGTGAGTGGCTAACCGCGACAGCAAATACGAACATGTTTACCTACGAGATCGCTCCCGTGTTTATTCTGATGGAACATGTCGTCCTGCAAAAAATGCGCGAGCTCATAGGTTGGAATTGCGGCGATTCCATTCTCGCTCCAGGTGGATCTATTAGCAACCTTTACGCCTTTCTTGCGGCCAGGCATAAAATGTTCCCGTACTATAAAGAAAAAGGACTCTCTGCTATCGGTGGACAGTTAGTTATGTTTACGTCCGATCAGGTACGTTTAAATTTGACTTTTGATAAAACTATTCCTAAAATGAGAAAGTAATGATAAAACTACTCGTCTTTCTTCTCGAAAACTGTTTAACAATTAATTAAGATTCAACCTTTAAAAAAACTTTGTTATCTAAAAATTGAAAAAATTGGAGTTATATGATAAGTAAAAATTATTGAAATTGTTAATTATAAATTTGTAAATTTTTCGAGAGACATTAAGTAAATTTCTATTGAAATTATAGAGGTTATTTAAATATACCTTGATACATCAGAAACAAAGGAAGTTGATTAAACTGTTTACCATTCGTATGGATTATTAATGCCTGCAGTGCCATTATTCTGTGAAATCATGCGCTTCCGTTTGCGGTCTCGGGACGGATAATTGCGTGATGGTGCCTAGCGACGAGCGTGGTCGCATTATTCCATCGAAGTTGGAGGAATTGATTCTGGAGCGTAAGGCCAAAGGTCACATACCGTTCTTCGTGAATGCCACTGCGGGAACAACAGTTATTGGTGCATTTGATCCGATCCCAGAAATCGCTGATATCTGTCAAAAATACAAGCTTTGGTTGCATGTCGACGTAAGTAACGCTCTTTTCGAAAAATGTGGAAACATATATTGTATATTTATGTGCTGAATATTAAACATAAATAACATTAGTATTATTTAGAGATATTGAACATTAATCTTTTTAGACAATGTTAAGTAAAATATTATTTTAAATATATTATTTTAAATCACAAGCAATTTTTCTGCATATTAATTATAAATAAATAAAAAAAAAAATATATATATATATATATATATATTATTAAATAATATTTTTTATTATAATTTATTTAATTGACAATTGCAATAAAATAATAAATATAATAATTAATAAAAGAGAGAATGTCAGTTCGAGTAGTTTTAAAGGATATTCTCACTTAAGTTGTAAAATCCCTTTCAAATCAGATGTGCTTATGCAATCAAGTTCATCCAAACACAGTTTAAGCCGTAAATGCCAAACGCGTAAGAGCTTTAACGTAAATAATAAATGCGGGAAACAACAGAAGTTCCAATACAATACTCATAAGTGAACTGTAGGGAGACTCTAAGTCAAAGAACTGCTTAACGCAGAATCCTACATTTTGCTTATTTATTATATCGTCGTTCTAATTAATTGCTAGCATTCCATCATCAAATATTGTATTTTGAATTTTCTATATTTTTGTTCCAGGCGGCTTGGGGTGGTGGACTGCTTCTGTCGAGAAAGTATAGACATCCGAGATTGACTGGCATCGAACGGTGAGTATTGATATAAATATTAAAATATACTTTTTGCATATCGAATAAAAAACAGTTATTAAAAAATTATAAATTTTATTAATAATTTTTAAATGTTTTATAATATTTAGTTTAAATTAAAGTTTAGATTAAAGTGTTTTATAATATTTTTGTTATTGTTAGATTAAATACTATTGTTGTATAAATAATGTTTATTTATTTATTTATTTATTTATAAACAAGATACAAATATCTTTGGTAAAATTAGGAAGTAAGACAATAAAAAGAGTAATAAAAAATAACTGGGTTAAGCAAATAACAGTTTATGTAAAGTTTGTATGAAAGAACTTAGGCACGGGCAGAAAAAATTAATATTATTAGATACTCGTAGTTCATTACCACGTATAGCGAGATTTAACGGTTTAAACTTGCCATAAGAGGTTCTGTGAGACTCTTTATGAAAGTTCTTACAGTTCCTAAATGATCTAACTGAAATGTGAAATTTTATTTTATCAAGTAATTCCGAGCAAACTATGAATCCATTTATTAGTTTAAAGAGAAATACCTATCAATCATAGTTCTCCTTTTAGTAAGCGTTGATATTTTAAAATTATTTAGTAGATGACCTGAAGATTGGGCACTCTTAGATGAAAGCTAATTTTACAGAGAAAGCGATGTTGTTCAATCCGCACTTCGTGATTTAATTGGATAATAAGAAGCCCAGACAGCCGAGGCACATTCCAGTTGAGATTTAACAAATGTTGTTTTATATGCTTATTGTTCTTATAATGTATCTTTTATACATATATTAATGCAATTACGTTGCGCAATTTTATTTACTTTTGCGATTAAGTCCGAACATCGTAGATATATGTACATATAGGAGATTTAATTCATGTATTTTATAGTCAGAGCTTAGTTGGGCTTAGCTATGATGAACTTCTTTAAAAAACATCTTCAACCTAATGTGCATTATATATGTGGAATAAAATCAATACGAGGATTCGCTTTAGAGGTAACTGCGATTCGAACGCCGGGATGAAAATGATTTTACATGAGAATGGACGAAGGCAGTCAGCCCATAATGTATTGCTCGCATAAACCGCGATTAGGATGCTACGAGGGGCTGGCGCCAGATTGCTTCAGAATGCCTTCTTGTGTTAGCAGTACTCCTATCGATACGGAAATTTTGTACAATTATTGCGAAGCGAGTATCCTTTGCACATTATAAATGTATAAAAATAGTTTCAACAAAATTATATTTTTTGAAATTTAGCTGTAATATTGAAAAATTTTTAGAAAGATATGATATTCAATTGAATATTTAAATAAGCAATATTAATTTCAAATTTTATCGAAAATCTGTATTTCGCGCGCGAGAAAATCCACGACTTTTGATTCACCTAGTATATCTATGGATACGAACGCAATGGAACCCTCCGAGCTGTGATAGGGGTCAGGGGTACGGACGAGGAACGTATGGGGTTGGCGAGATTAATCCACGATTTGCATCCAGGCGCATCTGCTCCCTCAATTCGACAACACACAATCCCTGACCTGAAAATCGGTGCGAGAAGTCTCTCGGGAATGATTTATGTACAAAAAAAAGATAGCGAGCCATCTATCAATCGTCACTATATTTAAAAAATGTTGATAAGTAAAAAAATATATCTTATCTATTTATAATAGATTATGATGATGACTTTAATGTTTCTTAAATTATAATAATTTCATATATTATTATTAAAACGTTTTTCATTTTTTATTTATTTTGCTAGTGAATATCTTTAATATATAATTAACTAAAAATACTTAAAATATATTTGGAGACCATTATCATTATTTTTTATTTATTAATATATTTAATTTTATTTTTCCTATTATATCAATGACAGATAGTGCGTTTGTGATTTTTTTTACGTGGACTGTACCGCGATGGGTACTTCCTTCCTGGAAGTCTTGATTAAAATGGCAAACGAATGGCGCACTGAGAAAGATCCGACGCACGAGCAACAGCTGGATCAGTTCCCTGGAGCACATTTGTGGAACAGAACTCTCCTTTTACATCGACGCGCCGCGACATCGTGCCACCACCGCGTCTTCCCTCCGCAAGACTGAAATAAAAGCCGGTGCCTTGACAATGCCAGATTAAACTCGTACAAAGAGAGCTACCTCATCCTCTGGATGGTCCTCTTTACTCCCCGTCGCATTCCCGTTTCGATGCGTAGAATCGAGAATGGCTGTCGTGATTTCACCTTCTCGGTTAAAGTCGCTCAAAAATGATCTCGTAGAAAGGAACAAAACCGGGAAAGATCGCGAGTGTACGTGAAGTTCGAAGTGTACGTTTCAATTCATTTAGGAAGAGATATTATTAGACCACTTGTAAAACTTTCTTCAAATCAGAGAAACTTTAAGTTCCTAATTGTAAGTTCGTCCTTTACCCCATTAATTTCTTGAAAAGCTAATTATTATTAAAATTTATTATTATAAAAATTTTTTTTAGTCTTTTTATACTCTTTAAAGAAAATCTTTAATTTAGATTTTTCTATAAGATCTATCTCTGCGTTGTAAAACATATTATGTCTCAGTAGGCATTAAACTCTGTTCATATTTTCTTTTTTATCATTACTGATGATGAGTCAGAAGAATAAAATTCGCATTATATAATTTTTGTACGTAGTCTGTGCATATCACACTTAAGGGTGTGGGTAATTAACATTCTCTGTAATATATATTGCGCAGCTTTTGGGGTTGGCATCTCAGATGAATTTAAAAGCGTACGGAAGGGTGCCACGCGCGCCAGCTCCAGCTGCGAATCGCATTAATCACTTGCACTTTATACACGCTTTTCAAGTACAATCTATCGTCTTATATACAAAGAACATTTCTTGCCTTACTTTTTTAATGAATTATTACTCGTAAATTTATCGTAAAGTTTATGATAATTTTTGGATATTTAAAAGATGCAATATAAATATCTACATATTTTAATTTTAACTTATTATAAAATTAATTATATAAATAATGATTAATTTTAAAATAATTTGAACAAATATACTGCAATGTAAGTGCAATTTTCTTCTTGCATAGATTAGACAATTTTTAAATTCATATATTGATATTTGTTTAAATATAAATTAAAATTAACATATAAAATGAGGAAAAAAAAGAAAACACTGCACGAGATTTGGAATAAAATAAAAATGTGACAATCTGCAACAGAAGAAGATGCACACAAGTGAATAATGGACAGCATCTGTTAACGACACGAATCGTGCTTCAAGGGCACTTCAAGAGTACCCTCGTATCATTCACAGGGCATTCAACCGACACGCTGGACCAGTGTCACGATAAACATGTCACTTGCCAAGCATCAAACATTTATCACATAGCACGCGACGTATATACTTAAAGCTGAAATTTTATAATTATAGAAAAAAGAACACACGTGCAAAATTTTTGCAATTTTTAATAAATTCTAATTTCAGAAAAATATTAATATAATATTTTTAACAAATATTATAATTGCAGAATTTTATCTTGCTATTTATTGCGTTTTACCAGATTTAGTTTTCTTCTTTTTTATTCCCACAATTTTCTTTATATTAAAATTATTACTGCTAAAATACTTAAAATACATTACAAGTTTATGTTGAGGAATGTGAACGTAGATGTTCACATTTCATAATACTTTTTCAAGGATTAAGAAGGGTTAAAGGTTTTTACCACTAGAGTAGGTCCCAGAGGATCAGGGGACTAAATCCGGTCCCGTGGCTATATTAATAGCTCTTCTCTCGAATTGATAGACCTCTTTTCATAGCACGGCAGAAAGATAACTCATATTTTATCCCCTATTGGTTCCCGTGGGAGTGGATAAGAGTGGATAAGAGTTTGACGACCAGCTGAGTTTGGCTGGTTTTTTCAGTTAGCTGCGGCTCGCTTCGACAGGTTGCTGATAAGACGAGAGGAAGAATAATTTTTCCATACCATTCATAATCTTGGTCTATATGATATACAATGCTACCGCAAACACGTTTTCAATCTATAAAAAATATATAGAATAATATTTTTCTATAATGTAAAATTACAAAAGAGATTTGATAGTGTGCTTGATGTTTAGGATAATATTTAAAACATTTTAACTAAATTGTTTTATCAGTTCTATTACTTTCGAAAAATTGGAAATTAGATTTTGGAGCAAATTAAAATTTCTTAATAACATATGATTTTTTTAGGGCTGACTCGGTGACATGGAATCCTCATAAACTTATGGGAGCCCTGCTTCAATGTTCCTCTATCCATTTTAAGGAAGATGTAAGTTATGATTGACATTAGATATGTGTGTGTGTGTGTGTTTGTGTGTGAGTAATTAGACATATTTTCATTATTATAAATCTATAAATGATAAAAGTATTGATAAATTAATCAAAATATTTCATGACACAACAGCAGAATCTTTTTTATACAAAGCGTTTTTTATTTTTCGAGTTGTGACATTTTACTCAACGTTTTTCCTTCAAATTAAAACGCTGACAAGTAAATCTCGGATAAAAAGCATTCACGAATAAATGTCAACGTTGCATCCGTGATATGTCCAAGACGCTGCACTTTTAAGAGTTTCCCTCTATCTGTTTCTGAACGTACTGAATTCCTGCATCGCGCAAGGCCAACGACACAACTAGCCGCATTCCAAGGGGTAGATCTACGTGCCGGGGCGCGCGGCACTACAGGAATTTAATTAAACTAAGAGATAACATATGTTGCCATTCCCCCCGCTTCCAACACGCCGCTAGGGAGGGTTCTTCCCCCCACGCGACTCAGTTATTGCTAACTCCGTACTTCCCCTTCGGATATTAAAATTCCGTGCACCGGCTGCCACAAGATATCCAGGGGAGACTGCGCCATGCTTTTGTCGGACCGCGTTGCTGTTGACGTTGAAGCGCGATGTCCACGTTTTCAGTGACATTGACAATCATATTGTTTTTTCTAATATAAATTTACAAATTAAAAACTATATGGAAAAGTATTAATTTATTTTTAACTAATCGACTACATATGTAATTAAATATTCAGCTCTCAGTTTACCAAGCATTAATATTAAAAACAATAAATAGTAATAACGAAAATATTATAAATGGTAACTAAACCGTTTAAAGAATCTTTTTTTAGCTTGAGATAAAATATTTATCAGCATTATTTAAATTGATACTATGTGTTAAGAGTTCCGTCTATATAATGTAGAAATTTTTAAAAATATGTTAAAATTTGAGAAAGCAGGTATACATATTTTGAAAAGGATAATCTTATTTGAAACAATGGTTGTCAATAATGGAGCGCAATATCATTGTGGCATATCCGCCATTTTGTAAATTCAATATCCTGAATTTTCCTCCTCATGCGCATGTGTTGAAACGTCGTATCGACCCAGACAGACTCACCCTCTTCCTCCTCCGGCCTGTCAATCGGAAACCGCGAGACAATTCTGGAAGCGTTCCGTTATTGGAAAAATATTATATGCGATCGTCTCTCACCGATTTTGAAAGCGAGAGCTATTTCCATTTTGCAGGGGCTACTGATCAGCTGTAACCAAATGTCCGCGGAATACTTGTTTATGACGGACAAGCTGTATGACGTGAGGTACGACACTGGCGATAAGGTCATTCAATGCGGACGTCACAATGACATTTTCAAGCTTTGGTTGCAATGGCGCGCTAAGGTAAAATCCGTTAGATTATTACACAAAGCTGCCTTTATGCTCTCTTCCTCGTTACTCATTGATTCTGCATTCTCTCGCGTGACATTATACGTAGCATTGCCCTTATGGAATTTAATACTGCGAATCATTGAGAAAAATAAAATAATTGGTAAAAAAAGAAATACTGGTCGGTATTTCATTAATTTTTTGGTTACTTGGTCCAAACACTAATTGAAGTACTTAATAAAATTACTGATATTAATAAAATATTGAGAATTATCGATAAATACTACCCGGACATTTTTCCCCAAAAAATCAGTTTAATATCTAAATTCCCCTGTATAGGAATCAGAAATTGAACCGATAGAAATAATATATTTATTATAGTTATTATAATCTTATTAACCGCATTTTGTATGCTTTATAATCGCTGATGAAAAAAACTTGTACAAACACGAGTATAGATAGAGAATAGCGCATCGCGTAGCGAATGAGCTTATAAGCTCAAATACTGATTTATTGTTAGAAATTGAATATTGAAATATTCATATTCAGTGCTTTATCTCAGTAATTGAATTTTTAACAATGCTTCTCATAATTCTCAATATTTTGTCATTAACGCAAAGTATTATACTTTAATATTCTAATAATACTATGTTAAATATTAAGGCAGTATTTAATCACTGAAGTGTTTGTAATCACTAGAAGCTCAGTCATTGAATCACTAAAATTATTATACATTAATAATTTAACTACAAAATAATTACAAAGTAATTAATTAATCACTAACTCAGTAGTGATAAATTTCTGTAAAAGTGTTCTATGATGATTTATAAGCTTTTACTGAGTTAAATTTATTTTACTATCAGGGCTCAGAAGGTTTCGAAAAACATATGGACCGGCTGATGGAGTTGACAGAGTACATGGTTAGAAGGATTAAACAAATGCCCGACAAGTACTATCTGATCCTTGAGCCTGAATTGGTGAACGTCTGTTTCTGGTACCTGCCCACACGTGTGCGAAACATGCCACATACCGCGGAGAGAATAAAAATTTTGGGCGAGGTGCGTTTGATAAATTGAAGACATCCGGTTTTAATGCAAGCAATATAATCTAACAGATTTAAATATCTAGCTTTAGATTCTTTAATAATAAAATACTAAAACTTTCCATCTCTTTATCGGAAAAGTCTCGGAACTAAAGAATCATTTATACTTCTAGATTTGTCCAATATTAAAGGGCCGCATGATGCAAGCTGGTACGTTGATGGTTGGCTATCAGCCGGACGATCGACGGCCTAACTTCTTCAGGAATATTATCTCCAGTGCCGCCGTGACGGAAGCCGACATCGATTTCCTCTTGGCCGAGATGGACCGATTAGGCCATGACTTGTAAGAAATCTGTCCACACATAAGTATTAATCATACAATATACAGTGATTAGACGATTGACCGTTGACAAAAAATCATATTATCGTGATAATCATCTGAATTTTTCGCAACGCGTTCAAAAAGATGTGTGTGCGATGAAGCTCAGATCAAAATTTAAATTCATTATCAATATGAAACGTAAGATATCTAAAAATATATTTGGTTTCAATTTTGCAACATTTTCAATTTTGTTCTTGTAATTTTTTGATAATTAACATCAATTTTTAGCAACTTAAATCATTTATATCGCTTAATTAAGATTTCTCGCGTTGATTAACACATTAATATTATTTTTTAAATATTAGCGGCAACATGATGTTTAATTAATTTCGCGTTTAAATTGGAAGAAATTTAAATTGAAGAAAAAGGTAATCTTGTATAGTTCTTTATACAATACTTTTTCATCGTGTTCCATAACACTCTGAATCAATCGACACATATATATATATATATATATATATATATATATATATATATATATGTATACATATGTATACATGTATGTTGACTGACAGAGATAATTTAATTGGACATGAATCTTAATTGAACGAAAAGGACGATAATTTCAATGAAAGGTCAATGTGTAGGTAATGCTTCTTTATCCTGCGGCCTGTTTGCAGCAGTAATCTAAATATATGTCGAATGATATTAGTAGTACATAAGTTTTCTAGATTTAAATGAAACACACAGCATATCTCCGAGAAACGAAAGGTAAAGGTAAAGGTAAAGTTACAGAGTTAAAGATGCTTCCGGCCGTAAACTATGCAGATTAATTATTTTTCGCTGCTCGATGCATGATGATATCCATGCGTGTGATGAAACTATCAATCTCTTATTAATCGAAGCAATATATATATATTCGCTTTCCAAATGAAACATGCGGATAAAATTTTTTATCTTAAAATGTGGATTGCGAAAAATAATGTTGTTTAAAGTTTATACTTAATTAATTATGTTGAATAAACTATCTTTACTAAGTTAATTTTGAGATTTATATAAATAATTATATATTTAAATTTATAAATATATTTTTTTTTCGTTCTCTCTCTCTATTTCTGTCTTCGTGACGATATAATATACACTTTTAAATATATTAAATTAAATATATATTTAATTTGTTAGCGGTCTTTATATATAGTTTATTCGATATAAGATTATTCGATATAAATCGTTTAATATGTTACACTTTTATTAGTTCTTCTTGTTGTTTGTTGATGAAATAGCTAAAAATGTTTACAGTTTCAATTATTTAATTATAATACGTAATTAAAATTGTTTTAGATCTTTGTTTAAAATTATACAAAAATAAATTATGTGAAAGTAAATTAAATTTAAATACAAAATCATGGTTCTCTACAAATTCAAATAAAAATATTTATTGCAATTTAATCAGAATTTGTAGTTTGTCCATAACGCATTGGAACAAAGGCAACGCTATTTTCCTGAGTGTAAAATATATATATCTAAAATGTAACTTGTAAAAAAGTAAACACTTTTTCTGAGCGTTGTTTTGTTTCTGTTGTACGAGTTGCAACTTGCAACACAAATTGTCATCGAATAGTTTCGAAATAAAATCTTTTTATCGCCGTGATGCTATAGATAAATGATATAAGTTGACATTGCTCTTTCCATTATAGAAAATAGATTTAATGCTGTGCATTATTCTCTGTTGAAGTATTGACGGAGTTTATAATTCATCGATTGTTTGCAAAGATAATGTTACACATGAGATGGACTGCATCTATTATATACACAAAAATATATATATAATTTACTGTTAAACAGTTTTAATCGCGAACGAAGAATACTATTTAAAATATATATATATATAGATATATATAAAAAATATAAATATATATATATTATATATATATTTAGTGTTGAGATTTTAAGAATACAAAACACAAAAAAACTCATGAAAGTACATGCTTTTTCAAATATTGGTGCGAACGGTTGTCACTTGATTCGTCGATGCTATTAAAACTTTATTTATTTTTCACTATCAACACAATATTGTTATTAATGATTGATATTAATGAATTATCACAATTATTTCAGTATCAACAAGCTTGCAATAATTTTCTAGAAAAGTAGATCTTGTAAATAATTTTCTGATTACGTGTTGATATATGTTAATTAATATATTTTTTTACGTTTGTGCTCACTAATTTTTATTTCAATATTTCTATATATATATTCTATATACATATGAATATGTGTTATTACAAATAACATAGTAACTTTCTCACTATGATGACAAACGTTTCAATCTGTTCGACGACACTTACAACCGAACGGTTCTATAGATTTCAACTCACTCGCCAATACGGAGTAACAAAAAAAAGAAATACTCAAAAGTAATATAAAATATCTAGATGTATTACTATACAAAGAAATATGAGTGTATTTATGTACATCTTTGGAGAGCACTCAGCGCGCGTTTCCTTTCCATCGACGACTGCCGTGCCGTCGTGATAAATAGTTTAAAACTAACAGATATATAACTTTTCATGCTGAACATTCGTTTATTTTCAGTGTCAAAAGACATCACATGACTAAAAAAAAAAAAAAAGATATTAATTCGTCATTTTTGATCACGTGACTTGTTTTAATATTAAAAATGAGCGTCAAGGGTCAGCATGAAAAGTTATGTACCTTAAGTCATTCTTACAATTAGAGAAATACATTTAGAAAAGGAGTCGCAATTAGTGTCAGGAAATTAATGAGGGATTAATCGAAGTAGAGAATAATCGATATATCCTGTAATTTAATGCCAAAGACGTTAATCGTACGTATTTAAATGACTGCGCTTGGCTGACGAATTATAGCAGGCAATGTCAATTCTATGAAAAACGTATATACATAATATATAAAACATAGAGCGCGTTATATATTGAACTCTGCATCAATGAGGCAAATAAAACTAGAAGTTAGAAAGAATAAAAGCATAATTTATTAAAAAGAAAGTAAAATATTCTAAAGTATTAAATATTAATACTTTTTTGAAGATCACACATTCTTCTTAACTATATTCTTTTTTATTCTTATTTTTACATGAAAAACTATAACAATAATAATTTTTATTCTTATTTATTTGAAAAAATAATAAGACACATTTTTAAAATTATAACATTGTTACGTAATCGCGTGGAAAAAAAATAAATATCAAATATTTTGATATAGCAGCCTTTAAACGATTTACAGTTTGTATCGTAAATTATTGCCGACTTAAAATACTATTCGGAAGAATAAATAGTATTTATTGATCCAGAGTTCAAAAATAATTTATTTGTAATCACTATGCGCCAAAGGAGAGACAAAATGTATTTTTCGAAAGGAAAATGAATTAAACAATTCATCTGACCAGCAAACCGATACCTGCAAAGAGGCATTTTATCAAACCGTTGTTAATTATTATTCATAATTCTATCGGCGTTGCGAGTTTTTTCAGTCATAGTCGTTGGCACTGCCAACATAGTGATCAATGCTATTCGTAAACGAATTTCTCTCGTAATTACACACATCTTACCAATTCCTGTGTAAATGATCGTTTTTTAAGGAAAGAGTGATATATTTATACGGAAAGAGTATACTCGTCCCTGTAGACTTCCGATTATTTAATTTGCGTATAATTAGATATATTGAGATGTTTGGTGCCACATTTTTTCCTTCGTAATGTAAAGCATTGTATATGCAGCTAATATGACGAATATTAGCGATAGAATTAATATAGCATTAATAGTTTAAAAACTGTACTGACTTATTAGAAGTTATATAATATTTATATAATTACAATTTAGAATTGCTAATATTATGCAATTTTTTTGTAGGTAATTAGTGAACCGTATTATAAAGTATTTGTATATAAAGTACCATTTTAATGCGTATAGACACTTTATTTATTATTACATACAATGGAATTAAATATAAAGTTTTTCTAATACAAGGTGATATATATAAATTTTATATTTAATTCTAATTGAGTATTATTTATACACTACATATCTAAATATCATACACATTTTCAAAAATGCACTGCACAAATCACATTTTTGTATAATGCAATCTTATTATGCACTATTCTTAAATGCACTTTTATGCATTTTGTCCTTTATGTTACTTATAACATTATTGCGAATATTATATTTATTACATCGCATTGCATATATTAAACATTAGACATCATATTGCACTAAACACATTACGCTAATAACACTTATCAGTATATTTATTGCTTTCTTCGATAGTCTACATCGACGAGAAATACGTGTGTATGTAACCGAATAAATCTTTTATTTCGATTATGTTAACGAGATAGGAAATCATCTTCTCAAGTCATTAAGTCATATACATCAACTAATATTTCCTTTACTGACAATTTAAAGCATCAAAACTTTGAAAACATTATCGTTAATTATTAGTCCTTGTCCTCATTATCGTTAATTATTAATCTAATTATTAGTCCAAGTTGGTAACGAAACAAGATAAGCAACAAAATCCCATGTCTTCCAAACGACGAGAGTATCGATTAGTGTTTAGCGAAAAAGCCTCGAAACATCTTCGGGGAGAAAGCTGTCCTTGTATACTGTACGTAATGAGAAATACATTTATAAATACATAGAGAAAAAAAAATATATATATATATGTACATGCGTGTGAGTAAAACTTGGTTGATACGTGAATGAGACGCGAAAGAGAGTATGCGGCGTTGAGATAAAAATGATTGTTTGCTGGCACATAACCATGTTGTTCGAATACCGCCTACCTAATTGCCCTTATATCCACTGTATATCAATGTCTAATAAACTGCTGTTATCCCAAATAATCACATAATATATATATAGTTTACATAATTTGTATAAATTTTGTCATTAATATTTTCTTTTTAAAATTTATTGCTTAAAAAATAAGATGAAACAAATCAAAAAATTTCCATCTTAATTAAAACATAATTAAACGTTTATATGTTAAGGTCTATTTCTAATTCAACATCAAAGAATTTTTCAATAGAAAAAAGTGAGACTGAAACTGAGACTGAGACTGAGATATGATATGTATATATTACGTAACAACAATCATTTCTGTTATCAAGTTTAAATAATCAACATTCAAGGCAACAGTGAAAGAAAAACAGAGTAAAAAAAAATACAGTTTTCGTTGCATTATTAATGTGTGAAACTAGTTAAACCGGAGGCTCGGCGCCGAGAATCGTAAACAGGTGTATATATTATACTTGTCGGTCGGACCTTGGTGGGATCACGGAGACGAATATTATCGTCGCAACTGGCGTGCGCGACGCAAGTCGAGTCCGAGATAGTCGTTCGTAAACAGCTGTAATCATGAAATCCTTTGTGAATTATTCAGCAGATTGTGATTTCCCGATCGAGAATTTGCCGTATGGAATCTTCTCCACTAAGAATAAGGTGAGTAAGGCAAAATACATCGTAAACATTTACCATGTTACGTAGTGGGACTCCAAAACAGTTGTACATAAATACATATGTACGATAGACCTAACTTTATGTGATTTAGGGAACTGTAGATTATATCAAGATAAAACCTGTAATACTTACATTTTATATTTATGTATATATATATATTTCTATAAAATATTTTTAAGGATGTTAAAGAATTGTATAATAAAAGATTTTAAAATGTTACATAAAAATATAATTTTAAGCAAAAAATGGAATATTTTCATAGACTACATTAATCCATGTCTCCAATACCTTATAAGCAGCTTTGTCTAGTTTTTTCTAATATACCATCGACTGGTACGTTACTATCGTTCGATAACTTTTCGTTAGTAAAGTATATTACATTGAAAAATTTTCAGATTTATTAGATTGAAATATGAGATTCATATTAATTTTATTTATTAATAATATATATGTATGTTATAATATGGATATATTATATATAAAATATACTACTTGTATATAATACACTAAAGATATTTGTACAAAATATTTCAGCCAGAAAAGAGAATAGGCGTAGCAATTGGTGATGAAATTTTGGACTTGAGTGCTATCGCAAATTATTTCGATGGACCACTATTAAAAAATAAACAGGATGTATTCCGCCGTGATTGTCTGAATGATTTTATGTCTCTTGGAAGACCAGCATGGCTAGAAGCAAGATTAAAACTTCAAGAACTGCTTTCTGCCAGCAATAATACCTTGCAAGATCCGGAAATCCGCTTAAAGTGAGAAACAAATAAATGAAAATTAATGTTGTAAATACATATATAAAGATTTTAAAATAATTAAAAAAAATTTTTTTTAGAAATTTTGTTGCACAGAAGGATGCGATAATGCACTTGCCAGCAAAGATTGGCGATTACACGGATTTTTACTCGTCTCTCAATCACGCCACAAATGTCGGCATCATGTTCCGCGGCAAGGAAAATCCGCTGATGCCAAATTGGTAAATTCTAAATATATATTATACGCGGATTATTTAATAAATCTGTAAATTAATATGATTATAGGAAATATTTACCGGTCGGATATCACGGTAGAGTGAGCTCTATTGTTGTGTCGGGTACACCTATAAAACGACCACGTGGTCAGACACTTCCAGTCGAGGACGCAGCACCAGTCTTTGGCCCCTGTAGATTAATGGATTTTGAACTCGAAGTTGGTTTTTTTGTTGGACCACCTACAAATCTCGGTGATACCGTTCCAGCTTCGAAGGCTTACGATCATATCTTTGGAATGGTCTTAATGAATGATTGGAGTGGTACACTTTGATATAATTAAAAGAAATATTATAATTAATTAATATCTTGCATTTAAATTGTTTAAAATATATATTATTGTTTTTGTAAAAAATCATTTATTTTAATTATTTCAATTCTTTTGTAGCACGAGATATCCAAAAGTGGGAATATGTGCCATTGGGACCATTCGGCTCAAAGAATTTGGGAACTACGATATCTCCGTGGATAGTTACAATGGAAGCTCTAGAACCCTTCAAGGTACCCAACATGACTCAGGATCCAACACCATTTCCGTATTTGCAACATGACGAATCCTGTAATTTTGATATTAAATTAGAAGTTGACATTAAACGTAAGTTTGTCTTATAAATATTACATTTATTGTTTCTTTTTACATTATTTCTTATATTAATTATATACGATTGCAACTTTATTTTTGCAGCTTCAAGTGGTGTAGTCACAACCGTATGTCGAAGCAATTTCAAATTTATGTACTGGACTCCACGGCAGCAACTGGCGCATCATACTATTACTGGATGTAACATTAATCCTGGTGATTTAATGGGCTCTGGAACTATAAGTGGAGAAGTGCGTTTAAAATGTCACTTTTTCATTGATATTATTTAACCCATATGCTACCTTATGTTTTATATATTTATATTTTTAAAATCTTATATTAATTTTTCTTATCAATTATATTAACTTTTTATAAGGTGCAAATTATGATTCTATTATACAATTTTGATAATTGAAATTGAGATGTGATAATCATTTTTAGACTTCGGACTCTTATGGTTCTATGCTAGAATTATGTTGGAAAGGCACACGTCCCATCGTATTAAAAGATGGTACAACAAGAAAATTCCTTCAAGACGGTGATGAAATAATAATTCGCGGTAAAAGAAATAAATTATTTAATATATATATTTACTATTATAATATATATATATATATATATATATATAATATATATAATATATATTTACAGTTAAAAAAATAGTGATTTTTAGAAGTTTATTGTTTTTTAGGTTACTGTATCGGTGATGATTACAAGATCGGTTTCGGATCATGTGCGGGTAAATTGTTACCGCCTACACCGGGTGATATGTAAACAAGGCAACATTGTTTATATATATTTTATTGTTTTTCATATTTTATGTTTGCATTTTAATAGGTAATACATTTTTCTACTATTTGCATACTTTTGTTTTAATTCTTTGTCGATAACGAGATTTGAAAAAAAATAATGTAGTTTTGACTAAGATTGTATAGAAATAAATATCTGACATAAAATGCAGTTTTATACACATACATTTATATATTAAATAGTAGTTCTCTCTCTCTCTCTCTCTCTTTCTTTCTCTCTCTTTCTCTTTAATAAAATGCTGCATAGAAATGTTTTATCAAAATTGTTTTGCTTTCATTCTTATTTTTAAACTTAAAAAATTAATTTTAAAAAATTAATTAATTCTTCTATAAAAAATAATTAATTATTTATTGCTAAATAATTATATATTTATTATCAATTAATAATTTATACTTGTCTATTATGTGTTCTGCATATTGTAATGTATGCATATAATGCGACTTATAGTTAAAACAAATGGCAAACTTACTAATACGTTTAAAGAAATAGTATTGTAACATAACGTAAAACATTATAACTCGATTATTGATCGAAAGCATAGTCGTAGTAAGGGCGATCAATAAGGAGGCCAGTACAGATACAGTTGCAAGAAGTATGGCAGGCGCTCTACTTCGGTGAGTAAAATACAAAAAGTTATGTTTGATAATTGTGAGAGATTGTGCAACGCATAAATTATCGCAATTCATTATCGTAGTTATTAACTAGTACTACGTAGTTGTTATCGTAGTTATTTTTACTTCTGAAAATACATATAAACTGTGTCAAGTATAATATCAACAAGTAAAGTTGGATTTTTCAGGCAATAATGGTTTCGTTATATTATTGAACAATATAATTATAATATTAATTTAATTAATATGTTATATAAATATTATAGTAATATTATATATAATATTATATAAAAATTATTTTTTCTTAACTTTTATTAAGTATGTGTGTACGTACGTGTGTGTTATGTATCCAGAAATATTTATATAAACAAGTTTTATATTTTTCTTTTGTTTTGATTTTAATATTTTATTTAATTATTGAAAAGTTCCAAAAATGATATATTAATATGAATATTATTTGTGATTTATTAATTA
Source organism: Anoplolepis gracilipes (assembly GCF_047496725.1). Taxonomy (NCBI): domain Eukaryota; kingdom Metazoa; phylum Arthropoda; class Insecta; order Hymenoptera; family Formicidae; genus Anoplolepis; species Anoplolepis gracilipes. Next base: position 19,673,074 of record NC_132970.1, on the reverse strand, counting down.
ATATAATTTTAATGTAATAAGCAAATATAAATTCGTCTTTTTAGTGAAACTAATTTCGATTTTTAATCCTTCCTACCAACGGTAGGCAATTAACATGCTTGGCAATCAAGTTGATTGCTTACCGTTGGCTGAAAAGAACTTATAAATCGAAATTCATTGTAAGTTCTACACTAAAATAGATAGAATACTACAAGATTATCAAAATATTTATATGTACGTTTGTATTTATCTATTCTTACTTAATCTATTTTAAGAAAATAAGTTGAAATGTATTATATAATATTTGTTGTGTTAATACAGTTTTGCATAAAAGCTCTTCAATATTAATATATATATATATATATATATATATATATATATATATATAACATTATTATCTAATATTAATCTAATAAATCTATTTCTTTCTTTTTTTAAAATATATGCCTTTTATGTTTTACATTTCTTAGAAGTCTTCATAATTTGGAAAGTTCGGCTAACGAACCAACTGCTAAGTGGACCATTCCTTTGAGCGACGGGAATCATGTAGTGGAATTTGAACATGGTACAGCGACAGGCCGACGTATAGTAAAAATTGATGGCGACAAAATAGTTCACAGAGATTGGATGTTTCGTCTAGTCGGTGATGAAGTTTTTATGTTCAATAATACTAAGTTCGTGATTAGAGTCGATCCAATGCCAGGTAGAGAGAGAGAGAGATTGATCGCCTTATCCATCTTCGACGATAAATGTTTTATTATTTTATCATGATAATTGTGTGAATAGGTCTGAAATATGCTTACTCGTTGTGGGTGAATGGAAAGAGTTATAAGCAGTTTGTTCAGTCGCAAACAAAGATATTGGAAACTTGGTTGGCTAAAGTTGGGAACGACGAATATAGAATTGTGTTAGGTAATTATATATAATAAAACAATTTATAAGTATATTTGTTGAAATACTTAACTTTTTCTGTATGATATTTATAGATAAACAAGCTCATAGTGTTTGGGTAAATGGACAAGAGGTGGAAGTCGAGGTAAACACAGAATTTTTATTAAACAATGTATTATATTATTCATACTTTGTAATAAAATTTTATTATGTTATGTATTTTAAGTATATGTTTTAATTATACGATATTAAAAATTTCATTTAAATTAAGCAATTTTTTTACAGAACGAATTCATGGACAATGGTGCAGAGATTCTCTTCTCCGTTGGAGATTTACCAGCCGCGATCAGATCTTACAGTTCAGAACAAAAAGAGATTGGTATAGCGTATTCTCTATATATTGATAATGTTGAAATACAGCAAGAAGTTCTATTGGAAGAGTCCTAATTGAAATACATTTTGATCTATTTATAAATTTTTATATTTAACATTAATTGTGATAAGTATATATCGTTAGTCATAAATTAAACACAAATTGACACGTTTTTTTAACAAGATTGTGGTTCTAGTGTGAAATGTTCAATTTGATCAATACTAATCAATGCGCTATGCAATTTTGTCTATATTTTTAAACTATGATAAATGTAATAAAATCGTTGAGCACACACATAATATGATGTGAATTTATTTACTTTATGGTTAAAAATACTTGCTGAGAATTACTTGAAAATAGCTGGAAAGAATGTATGTGTCTCCTTGTTCATGTGACATGTAAAAATTGCAAAATGTGTGAAATAATTGTATACACGTGTTTGTACATTGTGTGTAATATTATATACTAATATTTTCTATAGTGCAAAATTTTAAATAATTTGTTAAAAAACACTTGGAGAATAAAAATGTCGCAACAACGAGTCCTTAGTATCGCAACTATTTTAACCCCTAAACAAGATGAATTGTGTTATTATGAAGGTAAAAAGAAATCTGTATTATGTGTAAAGTAGTTATATCGATGTAAATAAGTGTACTTTTATATCTTAATTATATTTCAAAAATTGCAGAAAGATTTATTTATTTTTTAGATATGACAGAAGCAGAATTACGACAAGCGCTCGAAAATATCGCTCGTTCAAATCTCTTGCTGAAGCTAGAAAACGATGTTTACGAACGATATCTCGCACGTCGAGATCCTGAAAATCTTCAAAGTGATTTTCTCAATCTATCTTTATTTCATCTTTCTTTTTCAAATTATTTTAGATTTATTTTTTCACAAAATTGCTAATCTTAATTTTTTACGTGCTTTATTCAGCAATAGCGCAAATCTTAGAAACCGCTAAACGCGTGCAAAGAATCGCGTCTCAACACCCGGGTACATCACCCGTTATGAGCATAAGCGGAAGTCTGACGAATGTTTACGACAGAGACACAGAAAGTGTTAGCAGCATTCAATCCGGAAGTCGACGCGTCTCGCCAACTCTCTTAACAACCAGAGCGCCAAGAGCAGGATCAAAGTTAGTCCGTCGGGTGTCACAATTTTTGTCACTGTACCTTTCATTACATAAAATATTTCGCTCAATTGTCAAATCATAGACTCACGTATGCGTGTCGCATCGAAATGGTAAATACCGAAATTCGAGAAGTGCAAAAAGAATTAATAAAACTCGAACAAACGTCGGCGAAGAGGAAAATATATCTGCGAGCGCAAATGGAAGAAAATGAGATGAGCATTCGCGAAACTTGTAAAGCTAGGGAGGAATTTGAAGAGAACGTTGTACTGAAAGGCGTAGATAGTATTACAGGAAAAATACCTGCTGAGAAGTTTATTAGGTGTTATATATAAACATCTCAATTATTTATATTGATCATTACGTGGCATTAAATAATAGATTCGAGTTTGATGTATAGATTTATAGAAGAATGGTTGAAAATAGCCGATATCACGGTGGAACAAATCAGATTGAAGATGACTACCATCAAAACTCAGATAAGGAAAGTCAAACTGCAGTTGCAGCACAGGAAAGAACTTGGCGAGGCTCTACGCGCTGTAGATTTCGAACAATTGAACATAGAGAATCAAGTTTGCATACGAGAAATCGACGAAAAGAATCGGTATTTGCTCAAAATGAAAAAGATCGTGGGTAAGGAAGCTATAATGTATAGATAATTCTGCGATTTTTTTCGCAATAACATAAACCGTTACATTTAATGCAGGTCGTTACAGTATTGCATTGACCAAGCACAAGGAAAAATTAGGTAGCTTGATGTCTATCGTGGATGAAATAAGAAACAAGATTGCTTTTAAAAAGCAGGAAATTCTAAAACTGCAGTCTGAAAAAGTAGCTATGGAGGTTGAAATAAAGAGAACGGAAAAACAGCTCAAGTCGGTGATGACATTATTAGAGGATTTTGAGGTAATATTTTTATTTGCATTTTATTGTTGGAAATACTTAAAACTTATTTTTGACGAATATCTTTTTTTACAATTGTTTTATTTTGACTCGATAAAAGATGTTGAAAGATTGGAAAATTAAAACTGATATTTATATTTACTTATTACTTTATAATTATTAAAAGATTTTATAAAAACAGATACCAGATGTCATAGAGTTTATTAAAATGCGTATAGAACTTCAGGAATTACGTAGAATCCACAAACAATTAAGCAGGCAAAGAAATATTCAACTACTAAAACTCAATTCTAGCAGATAGTAACTGCAAGGCGTTTTATAGAGATATTATGTGATTATTAAAAATATATAAAAGTTAAAATTATATTCTATCTTATTTGACATAAACATTTTGACAATCTTTGACTCTTCTATTCTTTTGTATTTTAAGAGACTCGAAATATCCGCAATTATGCAATATAAATTGTACGTAATAGTGAACATAGTTATGTGAAATCACAAAGGTACAATGTTTCTCTTCTCCTACCGTAGAAAATAGATTTACCGTTGTAGGACATATGTGTTGTTCTGGACAGATGCTTATAAGCAGCGAATCATAACTTGTTTCGCGAATTTACATTCAAAAGACTTATTTTTTCACCCCATTTAATAGCCAAAGTTACATTGTATAATATGCTAAAATTATATTTATGCACTTGGAGTTATGCTTGCGTTTTGTATAAATAAACTTAAAATATATATCTGCTTTATTTTTTATTAGAAAAATAGATATTAATTTAAATAAAATATTAGTATGATATAAAATATTAAGATATATATAAATTTAACTATATTCTTAATATACTTTTAAGAATAAAAAACATCAGGTTCGATATTACTTATAAAACATAAGAGACAGTTATAGTCTATATAGTGACTATATCGTACGCTCATGTTGTCACTGATTACGCCACAAGGTACATAATTAAAGTTACGGTATTCATCTACAGCTGAGATGACGGAAGTTCGGATACATATTCTGTTGCGTACAAAGTGCATCTCATAAATTTCAAACTTTTTTATTTTAATTAATACTTACTGTTAGAAAAAAAATAAAGTATACAAAATCCTTTTATACATATATAAAATATATTTTTTTTCAACGCGATGCAGTTGTGAGTTGTAACGAAAGAAAATGCAAGAGATATTGCTTTGCTTTGATATAATAAATATAAAGTCATAAAAATGTCAACGATTTTTTAAATAACTATTATGAGACATTTAATCGAGCAATTGCGAAATTAAAGCGACATAGGAAGATTTTGGCGTGTGCCGCGATGCGTTGGGCGGTTACGCTTCACGCACCGATAGTGCCTGTCCCTTCCTCTTTTCGCCCGTGGAATATCCGTCCCAGAAAGACCCGTCTCTTTTTCTGCCATGATTCAGTTTTGCCGCGACGACATCGAGTTGTTGGTTTCTTCAATCAGTTGCCGAGTGATCGATTGTCATTCTAAAGTATATAAATTTAAAAAACATTTGTGCGATTTATTTATGGCGGGACATCATTCACGATAATTCAACTTTGTTAAAATTTTTGACGTTATCCGATTTGGATTTGAATTATGGCATAATTTGCACTAAAAGAATGACATATAATTGAATATATACGTATTCACAGTTTTCCGATAAATTTTCTTTCACTATTATGTAATTTAAACGTATGATTAAATTAATATTAAAATATTGACGTATTTAATAATTATATGATATTCAAACATACGATAATATACGATAATTGAATATACGATAATATACGATAATTGAATACGTATTCACAGTTTTCCGATAAATGTTCCTTCGCTATTATGTAATTTAAACGTGTGTTTAAATTAATATTAAAATATTGACTTATTTAATAATTATATGATATTCAAACATATAATTTATGCGCCCATTTTTAAGTCATTATTGTAGTTATCCGTTTGTGACTATAATTTTTCTTGAGAATGAAAGACATTTTAATGCATATAAAACGAAGCTCATTATGTCACTTGTTAATGCACCGATAAACTTGAAATCGAAAATGGTGACAGTGGAAATTCGTATTCTTATTGCTTTTTGCATTATTCTATTACGAGGAGAAACTTATGGAAAATATTTGGAGGTAAGATTCCGAATTGATTACAATCTCTTAACTAAAATTATATGTTTGGTCACGCTCGGAAAAAAAAAATCATAGCTATTATTCTCAACATATCAGATCGGATACACATCAGTTAACTAGTACATTTAAAATTGTAATTGTCGTTTCACACTATGCTATATACTTAATACATAAGTTGCTGGAAATATACATTTATTCATAATTATCTTTAATTACGTTATGTCCAAGAGAATACATATTTCCTGTGATTACCTAATGATACAGATAATACACACATATTTAAATAACACTAAATTTAAACGCTTATATTTTAAATTATATTCAAGTATTACATTTTATTTTTAAATATTCTCTTTCATGTATTATTTAAAGGGTACCAATGTAAACTTAGGAGACGCTCTTTTATTTCTGAGAGAATATGATAGTGCAGCTTCGTTAATGTGCACGAGAGTGACGCTGGCCCAATGGAATTTTGCGACCAATGTTACCGATGCAAATCATCAGAAAATGGTGTAACAGATTTTTTAAATTTATATAAAGCAACACATATTAATGATTAAAATAATTTATAAATATTTTGTAACATTTATATGATTTTTATCAGGTAGATGAACAAGAACTAAAATTAAAATTTGAAAGGGCTTCTTGGCGAAAAGCAATCACTTACGCTTGGAGTCGAATACCAGATCCTTTAGCAAGAAGAGAACTTAAAATGATTGTTACGAAAGGTCGAAATTCCTTGACAGACGATAAATTTAATGAGGTAGATAAATATCTTGAAATAAAAGAAATGTTATTTTTTTATCCTTTATATATATAATTAATATAAATATTATTTAAATTGCAATTAAGCGTTAAAAAAATAAGTACAATTAAATGCTCCTGCGATTCTATTCAAACAATCAAATTTATTTATTCACGCATTATTATTGTACCTAATATCTAGACACATCGTTTAATAGCCGAGATGAAAGAGAGTTATATTAAAGCTAGAGTATGTCCGTACAAACAAATTGATGGAGACTGTAATTTGAATCTAGATCACGGTTGGTTAATCGGTTCAGTTTAATCTGATACAAAGAGATAAATATAATATAGATTTACATAACATTATATTTATTTTTAGATATTAATAAAATAATGTCACAATCAAAAGACTATGACGAATTATTGTATTATTGGCACGCTTGGCACGAAGCAACTGGTCCACCACTTCAAAATAAATATTTGAGATACGTTCAATTGGCTAATCGAGCAGCTAAATTAAACGGTATAACTTCGGTTATAAATGTAACACTTTAGCTTGATATATAAAACAATACTTTTTGTATAAGAATATATTCGAAGCTCATAAATTGTTTTAAGGTTTTGCTGATGCTGGCGATCAGATGAGAGAGTTGTTCGAAGATGAATACTTTCAGCAAAATATAGCAGAAGTGATGTCAGCCATCTCGCCGCTGTATAAGAATCTTTTTACTTACGTGCGATCAAAGCTGATTGAAAGATACGGCGACAAAATACAAGAGGATGGACCTTTACCGGCGCATGTTTTGGGAAATATGTGGGCTCAAAATTGGGAAGGTCTGTTCGAATTGGTGCAACCTTTTCCTGCGAGCAGAAAACTCGATGTGACTGTAGATATAATGATTCAGAACATCACTCCAATGAGGTATTACGTTCTGAAACGTATGATACACTCTTTTATAAATTTGTAAAATATAATAATAATGTTATATATAAAATGATATGAATAAATGATATGAATAATGTTATATATAAAAGAATGTTTTCATGGTAAAAAGGATGTTCCAAATAGCAGAGGAGTTTTTCACTTCGCTCGGAATGAAGCCGATGCCGCCGGAATTTTGGAAATTTTCTATATTTGAAAAACCTATTGACAGAGAAGTTAAATGCACTCCCAGTGCGTGGGACTTTTGTAACAGAATTGATTACAGGTTACTCTTTTGTTATTTCTAGAAATTTTATTATGCAAGCTAATTTTTTATTTAATTCTGAATTAGCTTTTTATGTGTGTATAAAATGACAAAGTAATAACAGTGTTTAAAATTGTATTCTTTTACGTAATTGCAGGATAAAACAATGTACCAGAGATACAATGGAGGATTTATTATCGACACATTACGAAATGGCATATTTGCAATATTATTTACAATACAAAGATCATCCAATCCTATTCCGAAATGAAGCAATACCAGGTATTTTCTTTTATCTGTATCTTGAAATTTAATATGGTATTATATGTATATTATAATTATATTTTTTTTTAATTAGGATTTTACGAAGCTGTTAGTGATGCAATTGGCTTATCTGTCTTTACTCCGCAACATTTGCATAAAATCGGATTGTACAAAAATATAACAAACGAATATGATAGCAGCATCAATTTTCTGATGTTAATGGCACTCCGTAAAGTGACTTATATGCCATTCGCTTATATAGTTGATCAGGTAACAAATAATTAAATAATTAATTTATAATTTGCATGTGTAGGTGTAGCAGTTATTGTACTTTCTATGTTTACGTAAGTTTTTCATGACATAATCTTTTGAGTAAGAGAACTGTTTTTATTATATATATATAATTTAATAATCATAAATTGCATGCATTTATTTTTTTCAAGTGGAGATGGCACGTCTTTAGCGATGGCGTGGAAAATATGACAGCACGTTGGTGGGAATTAAGATTGCAATATCAGGGTATTGTTCCACCTGTACCTAGATCTGAAAGGAATTTCGATCCAGCATCCAAGTATCATATTGCAGCGGACAGTCTTTATGTCAAGTAAGTATACAAAATAAATACATGTATGTTTACTGTTACTCTCTGCAGGTAGCATTAAGAGAAATATATTATTTTTATATTTTTATTAATTTTTAGATATTTTGTAAGCATTGCCTTACAATTTCAACTGTTCCAGTCATTGTGTGATATTTCTGGTCACACAGGTGAATTGCACACTTGCGATATTTACAGATCACGGGAAGCTGGTCGATTATTATCGTATGTGAATTTTGTGAAAGCAATTAAATAGTGTTTTTATTGGAAATAAATACACTATTGCTAAAACTATGTTTGTGTAATTATATATACAGAGACGTTCTGTCGATGGGATCTTCCAGACCATGGCAAGATGTCATCAGGCAAATGACAAGAGGTAGAGTAAATAGAGTAGACGCTGGTGCCATGCTCAAATATTTTGAGCCTTTAAATGCGTGGTTAAAACGACAGAATAAGAGACAGTCTGTGATCGGCTGGATGACGAATCGCGACGACAAAGGTTCGATCAAAATTAATATTTATCCAATAATTTCAAATATACTATCCAATAAAAGTGCAAAGTGTATTTTGTAAAAATAGGAATTTTTCATTTTGTTTCAGCATTGTTCGCCGAATGGTATCAAAACAGTGCAGAAAAAATTAAATTATGGAGTTTATTCCCTTTATTATTTGTTTGCAAAGCTTTTATTTATTAATGATTATATTGTATCTGATGATTTGAAAAAGTACTTATATCTAAAAAATTTCTCTCTTATATTATTATAAAGTATTATTTTGATTAAAATTACTATATATATAAGTTGATTATAAAAATATTCTTTATACTAATATTTGTCGTAGACATGGTTTCTCCATGCTTTAATTCAACATTTTGAATTTTGATTTACTTTTTTATTTTAGCCATAATATTTGTTAATAGGATATTAATAATCGCGAGTGTTTTAAAAAATATAAGCGTCTGTAAGAAATTGGAAATCTTTAATATTATTTTATACATATTATTTCGTTGATGCTATACATTATAAACGAGGTATATAAGAGTTTAAGGAGCAAGTGAACTTATATATAAATAGGTAAAGTCAAATTTAAAAATTAAACGCGAAAGATCTTATCCCTAAAGCTTCGTAATTATGAACCAAAGAAATGATGAGAATGATAATTCTGACTGGGACGGAACATAGATTTTAAATAGTGAGCCTTGCGAGTCCGTTGAGCGTTTTGTACATCTGTATTGGATCTTTCATTGGTGAGTCCATTAATTAAATTTGATCGGTTTTTTACCACAAAAAATTATTGTAAAATAAAAAATTATAAATAATATCCTTCTAGGCGACTTACCATTGTGACCCTATTTTGTTCTTCCACAAGTTTTTGTCACAACTTTGTTAATGGATATTTGAATATTGAACTAATGTGTGTCAGAAAAGATTTAACATTAATAATAATAATTAACAACGCGACTTACAATTAGACATCATCAGGTTTCTCAATTTTTGTATTTTTATTTATTTATTTTTTTATCTGTATTTTAACTATTATTACTTTATCATTATCTAATTCGGCACTGAAGAAAGTCCAGTGAAGACTGCTGTTTATGCTTTAATTTTCTTGTTATACATGTTTCTTATTATATTTTTGTATTAATTTTATGTTTAATCTGTATTCTCTATCCCCTCTTTTTTATATTTTGTGACTATTTGGTTTTACTTTTACTTATAACTTGTAATTTCTTCGGACGTATTTATAATCGATATAATTTGTTTTTTATGTTACTTTTAATTAATAAAATTAAAATTTACGCAAAATAATAATACGGTAATAAAGTAATGACTATCCTACGTAGCAACATCTTCGTAAAATTATTCAGTGTATGTCACTTTCAAATAAAATGCCACGAGATAATGGTAATTCCGATACAAAGTAAACAAAAGTACAGAAATGCACTTCTCAATATAATGCTATAATGGCAAAATTGGAAAAAACCAATGACCAAGAAGAAACCCATCATATAGATTTGAAACGCACGAGATAATTACAACAAATCGCACACAACCGTCGCTCAACTTGTGACGCACAAGTGGATATAACAAAGACCCTCTGCTTATAAATTGTAATAAATATATAAATAAATAATAAATATTTTTACAAAAATTTTTTTTTGTTTTGGCGTCACAACGCTACCGCGACGCTTTATATGCATATTAATATATATTTTATATAAATAATTGTATATAATAATATATAAATTAATAAACATAACATATAATGTAATAATTGATACGATTACAGAACTCACAACCACACACACCTAAATGTGCTTTGAAACTCACAAATTTATTCCTAACGCTGGGTGTACAAAATAGTGATAAGTGATGTTGATTTTTTTTTCAGGAAATCGATTTTTTTTTATCTTTAATTCTTTTCAATTCGATTTTTGTACGAACCGATCCTAACAACAGAGAATCGATTTTCGATCCGTTGATATGCTTATTGATCAATGATTACGATAATCTTGCCACGTGACTATTTTATCAATTTTTTGAGAACTAAGTTTATCAATAAATATTAAAAATAATTATAAAAAGATATATTTAAAAGATTTACTTACGGTAAATAAAAAATGAACAATAATAAAGTAAAAAAATAATTAAAAAGTTAATAAAAAAGCGGAAATTATTTTAGTCTATCGTTAAGAGACACGTATTAGAGAGTCGATTAAGAATCAATAAGAGTGATAAGCAAACTCAGATGTCATAGCTATCACATTGAGAAATAAACTGTCACTCGATATATGTTCGTACGCACATTATTGCATCGCCATAGAAATAAAGACGGTATTATTATCTCTTCTTATCATACATCGGTTCTACCAATATAATCTATCGTTAGCTGCACTGCTGCCTTTTAAGTAAAGACAATGATATTTGTCAGTAAACTACGCCTCGAAAAATTTATATTTTTTCAACTTTATATTTCTTATTTCCATTGTTAAAATTGGTACTAAAGAGCTGGATTTTGTAATTTGGCTCATAAAAATTTATAATAAATTGTACACGCGCTGATTTACATTCTATACTTTTAGCACACTGATCATTCGTTTTCTACATATTCTCGAAAAAATATCTCTTTATAAATTTTTCTTTATATATTTTTTATAAATCTAGAATGAATGATAAAGAGTTTTGGCTCTTAAAAATTTATAATAAATAAGAAACAAACTCATAGTCATGTTTTCCGAAATAATAAAAAAAAAAAAATTTATCATACTATTTTAAAAATTTCTACTTAATAATAAAAACAGTTCTTATACATTATTATTAAGATCTACAAAGTAATATAAAAGTTATTTAAGAAAAATGATTCGTAAATTTAAACTTTAGAGACACATATTTCGGTAGAAATGCATTTTAGAAAAAAATTTTATAGAAATTTTTACCTGCTCTACATGCTCACGAGAAATTGTCCATCTTTACAAAGACATTCTGTATATATTATCTACTAATAACACAATAAAACATTATACATTTGTATAAATAAATATTCTTTATCATAACATACTTCTATTAACAATTCTATAATACTTACTTTATATCTCATTTGATTTAAACGTACTTACGTCTTACGAAAACTTACGAAATATTTACAATACACATGTATAATTTGATATGCAGCTTGAAACTCAAGAAGTTTTTTAAGATTCCATTATCACAAATTAATTAAAATCTATGATTTTTAATAAAAATTATTGTAATTAAAAAAATTTATTACATATTATAAAAGCTAAATTGAGGAGACCACATGCAATGAAAACAGTTGTGAAAACTCAGATTTGCTATATCAAAGTTTGACTAATTGTTTAGATAAATATAAATAAATCTTGAATACTTTATGGTATATACATATTTCGATTAAAGTCTATATTCTTAATATATTTTATTTCTTATATTATTGTCTAAATATTGAAATTTTAATTTTACAACCTTTAAAGTATCTCAGTATTTTCTAAAATTTCTTCAATATTTTCTAAAAATGTAAATATAAAAAACATTTTTAAAAGACATAAAAACATAATTATACACAAGCAGCGCATATAACAAATTATAATTAAAATTTTACATAATTTAAAATAATTTATATGTATATTAGTCCCGTAAATCTTAAGTTTAAAGGAATATTTAAGTTCAAAAAGAATGTGATTTGATTTGAAGATGCATAATTTTTAATTAGTTCGATGTTCTGTTCGTATCCTATGACAAAATAAATAAAAAAATTGCTGAACCGATATTAGTTTTTACTCTTCAAATAATTTTATTTTTAAGTTTATTTCTCATGTTGGTAAATAGCGTGAATTTCAGGAGATCGTTAAATAATTAGATACAAAACAAACATTAGTCAGATTTAAATTGTGTATCAATATTTATGTTTTTCAGAAAAATAGTATCTCCTTTCGTGACCTTTCTTAACAAATATATTCTACGAATACGTTGCGACGAAGCAGTTTTTCTATTCTTGTGTTCGATATCATAAGTTGTATAATAGATAGTGTTAATATCATATTTATTAATACGCAAGCAGATATGGAAAAAAATAGCAAGAAGAGAAAGTATGCCTCATCAGAAGAAGACGAGAAAAAGAGTACATCAAAAAACAACGTTTTGGGTAAAAGTTCTACAATTTTGAAATTTTAATTTTTATGGATTTAATAATTTGAATGTAATTAATGGTACCTATATTATATTATATTTGAATACAATTAATAACAAAATTATGTATTCAAATACAATAATTGTATACAAAAGAATTTGATTTAAATTATAGTCCATGATCTAAATATATATGAATAATTAATTTATATAAATAATTAATTTATACGAAAAATTTATTTATGAAAGATTTAGTTTAATAACACTATGTTAATATGATACTAAAGCGCAAGAAAATATGGAAAAAGGACATTGGTGGATAAAACATTGCACAATAAAAAACGATGAAGCACATTGCAGATATTGTAATGACACACGTGATAGAGTTTCAATTGATGCAACGGATTTCGAAACACACCTAACAACACGACATTCGAAATTTAATATAAAAGGAAAATCACAAGATAAAATTATGCAATATTTTAAATGCAAAGACGATGAAATAAAATGTATGACATGCAAATTTCCTATCAAAGTTAAATTAAAAAGTAGTTTTCCAAATCACTTAGAAAAGATTCATAAAAGTGAAATTGAAAACAAACAAGGTAAAGAAGTTAATTTTATGTATATTATGTATTGTACTATTTTTTCAAACATATACTTTTATATAGAAAAAGATATTAAAAAACGGATGTTTGACCTTTATTGTAAATTTATAAATATGTTATATAATAATATTTAGGATAATTTATATAAAAGCTAATATCATATACAGATATAATAACTAAATATTTTTAGTATTATTATATTTTAAGCATAATAATATAATTATTATTTTATTATATTATTTAATTATAATTGATAGATTGTCAAAATCGTGTTTAACTAGTCGCAAACAAAAAGATTCACATAAATAATATTTCCGGATCTGAAAACTCTGATATTCGGTTAATAGTGATTTAATAATAAGAATTTTATAATTAAAATAAATAATGAGATTAAATGTAGATATAGGATATATTACTGACCTAAAAATATTTTAACCTTTATGTTTCAATCATTCTACATGCAGATGATGGACAAAATCAAGAAATAAATAGCGACGTGGAACCAAATATAAAAAATATTATATCAAATTTTACAAAGTACGTATTCCAAAAAGTAGAGGCTAGTAAAAAACAAATAATAGAAGAAAAAATTAAAGAAGGTAAATTATGTTATAAGTATTATTTAAGATATACTTACCCATTAAAGCAACAAAAACATAATATCTATTTCCTAATTTTTTTATTCAACAACGTAACTGCAATATATATACACATCTTTTTATGTACATTTCTAAGTGAAAAATTATAACATTAACGTTATGTTACTGCTATAACATTAATGTTACATTACCGTTGTTTTGTATTTATTTGATAAATATATTTGTAAAATCTGGTATTAAAAATAATTGCGTACTAGCAAATTATTTTGTTTGAATAATGTTCAAAAATCTAAACTTTTGGATATTTAAGTTATAAAATATTTATTAATAACACTATGTTAATATAATATTAAAGCGCAAGAAAAAATGAAAAAAGACCCTTGGTGGATAAATCATTGCACAATAAAAGACGATATGACAAAATGTAATTATTGTAATAAAGGAGAAAATAAAGTTATGTTTCAATTGAATAATTACAAGACACATTTAAAGCAACATTCGATAATTCACATACAAGAAAATAAAAGTATTATGTTGCAATATTTTAAACTTCAAAACGATATACTAGTAAAATGTGTGACATGTGATGAATTTGTTTCGATATATTTCGACACAAACTTTGTAAGGCACTTGAAAAATATACATAAAATTACAAGTAAACAAGGTAAAAAATAATTTCATATATAGTACAATTTCTTTAAGTATATCCTTTTTAATTCTTTACTAATATGTACAATAAACATTTAAAAAAATAGATGTTTGACTTTTATATATACTTTAAGTATATTATAAATATTTGAATTAATAAAGCTTAATATTACACACAGATATAATAACTTTATAAAATTTGATAACACTAAAGATATTTTAACATTTATTTTTTATTCTGTATTGCAGATGAAATAAACCAAAATATTAATAGTGAAGCGGAAACACATAGAATAAATCTTATATCAAATCTTATAAAAAGTATGTTCCGAAACCTGAAGATAGATGAAAAAATTAAACGAAGTAAATGTATAAGTGTTAAAATATTCTTATCTAAACATTAAGTTATTTTTACCCATTAAACATAGAGCAACAATAACATAACGGTTAATGTTACATTACCGTTGTTTTGTATTTATTTGGTAAATGTAACTAACTTTGTCAAAATATTTTATTTTTTTACATCCATTATTTGAATATAATTAAAAATTTGTAAAATCAAGTATTAAAAATAATTGTGTATTAGAAAATTATTTCGTTCAAATAATATTCAAAGATGTAAAAATATGGATATTTAAATTATAAAAGATAAATTAATTACACTATGTTAATATAATATTAAAGCGGAAGAAAAAGTGATAAAAAGTCATTGGTGGATAAAACATTACACAATAGAAAACGATATGGTAACATGTAAATATTGTAAAGATAAAGGAAAGAAAAAACGAGTTTTCCTTAACGTTGGAACTTGCCGTAGACATTTTAAGCTCACACATTCGGCAATTTACAGACAAGAAAATGTATCAAATAATATCTTGCAATATTTTGAACTTCAAGACGATATACTACTAAAATGTTTGGAATGTTATAAACATATTCAAATACAAATCGACCAAGATTTTTCAACGCACTTAACACAAACACATAAAAGTGAAATTGAAAGCAAACAAGGTAAAAACTAATTTTATACATAGTACAATTTCTTTAATTATATACTTCTTAATTATTTACTATTATATACAATAAACATTTAAAAAAATAGATATTTGACTTTCTTATATGCTTTAAGAATATTATGAATATTTAAATTAATTAAACTTAATATTACACACAAATATAATAACTTAATAAAGTTTTATAATACTAAAGATATTTTAGCATTTATTTTTTATTCTATATGCAGGTGAAATAAACCAAGGGATTAGTAGTGAAGCGGAAGCAGATAGAATAAGTCTTATATCATCTTATAAAAATCTTATAAAATGTATGTTCCAAAAGAAGAAGACAGAAACCAAGAAACATAAGATAAATAGTAAAGGTAAATTTATAAGTGTTAAGTTATTTTTATGTATTAAACATAAAAGCACAATAAGAAAAACACAACATCTATGTTGTATGTGTGTTAATTTTCTTAATCAACAATTTAACTGCATACAAAACAGATATATATGTATACATGTATATATGTATATATATATATATATATATATATATATATATATATATATATATCTTTACGTATATTGCTGAGTGAAAAATTATAACATTAATAATATGTTACTGTTATTTTTTATTTATTTAATAGCAAAATTTATACGCAAAATCTGGTGGATGAAACACTGCACAATAGAAAGCGATAAAAAAAAAGTGCGAGCACAATGTAAACAAAAGGATTGTAAAAAAAAATATCCAATTTATTTCAATATGGCGTATTGTTATACACATTTCAGAAAACATTTTAAAATTAACAATGAAAAAAGTGCATTAAATATCATTATATGGAAATATTATAAACTTGTAGACGATGTAAAACTAAAATGCACGGAATGTAATTCGTCTAGTTTTGTTCAATTATCATGTCATTTTCAACATCACTTAATGAAAAAACATCAAATTACAAAAACCGGACAAGGTAAAATAATTTTAAGTATATTTTTTTAATTATACTATTTTTTTATGATTGTACTATTTTTGTAATTATATACTCTTGTGTCCAATAAATATTAAAAAATAGATGTTAGATTTTTATGTACATCATAAATATATTATAAATATTTAAGTTAATTCAAATTAAAACTGTTGTTATTATGTACACATATAATAACTAAATATTGTCAGTATATTATTTAATTATAGTTGATAGTTTGTCAAAATCGTGTTTCAGTAATCGTGTAAAGGTGTGTATAATATTCGCGTATATGAGTACTTTGACATTCGAATATCAGTGATTTAATAATAATAATTTTATGATTTAATAATAATAACGTTATGATCCAATTTATAATACATTTGATTGTAGAACAAGGTTTTATGGTACTAAAAATATTTTAATATTTATTTTTTTAATCATTCTGAATACAGATTTTGATGATGACGCGGAAATAGAAAGTAGTATATTTAAACTTATAAAGAACATATATGATAATATGAAAAGTAACACAACAGTAAGTGAAGAAGATGAACAAGGTATAAATTTATGCTATAAATATATGAATAATATTATAAATTATATATATTTAAATATTTAAATTAGTTATTTTTATATCTAACATTATATTCGGATATTAAGTCATTTTTTGCATTTATTATATGTATAAAATATATAAGTATAACTAATACTTTATAGAATTACATTTGTATAAAGTAATAATAATTGTAGCATTTATATAACGCTGAAATTATTTTTACAGTTTTCATTTTTTTAATTATTTTCTACAGATGATGAATCAATTTAAGCTAAAATAATGGTCGATAATGGACTTCAAAACAGATATTGAAGACATTGCTATAACAAGCAGCAACCAATAATCCAGCATATTTGAAGAAGAAAGAAATGAAATAGCAACACTGACAAGTAATAATTGATTTTATATTTATTACATAATGTAATTTTAAAAATTAAATAAACTTATGCAAATTGAAAGAGTAAGATTGATTTTTCTGCAACTTTGCAGTTTGTAAAATTTTGACTAATTGATTGGTAAACGATATATTTTTATTATACGTTTAATGAAAAATAGAATATGAATAGTTTTATATATATTATCTAATCCGATAGGTACAGCGGAATGTGTATAGCATAAATGCCTTCGTTGATAATCTAATGTAGTGACTATGAGAATAACTTAATAATGAACAAGTTCGTTATACCACGTTATAATTTCCTGTTAGATCGGTACGGAAGTAAATTTCGGAGACTAAAATATTTTATAACTGATTACAGTTCAAATCAAATCAAAAAAAGAAATTACACATAAAGAGAGAGTTTAAAAGAGTATTTTATATATATTTATTTTCCGATTTTTATGTGTTATACTAGTACATATTATATATTTACTAAAAATTTTGTAATGAATTTTTTTAATAAATCTTTCAAACACTTCTCTTAAAAAAAATTAAGAATAATCTTTTTTTATTCTATTTATATGAAAAATTATCCAACTGGCTCGATTTGGTGGTAGTTGAAAAAAAGAAAAGAATTGATTGCAATTTGACTTATATTTTGTTAGTTTTATATATAAAATAAGTATTTATTAAATTATCATTTTTACATAAAATGTTGTAATATGTATATTATACCATAATAAAAACTACATATTAAAAATACATATAGCATTATAATCACAAGAATATTTATATTGTTACGTTCGCGGAACGTTATCGATATTATTTTCCGAACGCGCGCGACGCAACTATTCGCTTTCCTTTCTCACATTCGCGCACATGCAATAAAGGGAGACTTCTTTAAATATAAAACGATCTTTATTAACGTAATAATTATACAGATTATAATTATAATTCTTAAAGTGCACCTTGAAAAGTTTCACGTAAAATTTGGAAATTTGAAAAATAAACAGTGAAAAATTTCACGTGAAATTACATGATCGCCGCCCTGGTGTTATCAACAACGGGTTAACGTACTATATTATTACTAGTTCCAAACTATAGATGTCAATACTTGCAAGATTTTATTCGCCTTAACATTTATGATTAGTTGCAACATGTTATGACATGTCAAGTTATGTTTTTGTGAATATATCTATATGAATATTTCACAGCTTGAGAAGACACAAATTGCAACGGTAACGATTGAAAAACTTCCTCGTAAGTTTTCAATACGCAAAACCTTTTCTTATGCACGTGACAAACTGTGACATAAGAATCTTATGATTGTTGTTGGTTAAGTGGTGTTTTTCGAAAATGGATCTAATCTTGGCCCGCGGACTGAGACTTAGCCCCGATTTATGCACTGTCTCATTTCTAACGAAATATCTGCCGTTGTCCGCATGTTACACGTGTCATGTCAATACATCAACACGTTGGAAGTCAACATTTCCTGGTAAGTTTATGGACATTGGACATTATGTAACATTAACAAATGCATTATTAAAGTTTATTTTCTTTTGCAGAAAGGTATCATCGTTACAGGATCACATCATGTAATTCATCAAGTCTTATAAATAATGTACTTGCATGTTTTCTATTTCGAAATGAAGCGATGCCAGGTATTTTTTTTTATCTGTATTTTGAAACTTAATATGGTGTATTATATGTATATTCTAATTATATTTTTTTTTTAATTAAGATTTTACGAAGCTGTTAGCGATGCGATTGGGTTATCTGTCTTTACTCCGCAACATTTGCATAAAATCGGATTGTACAAGAATATAACAAGCGATTATGATAGCAGCATCAATTTTCTGATGTTAATGGCACTCCGTAAAGTGACTTATATGCCATTCGCTCATATAGTTGATCAGGTAACAAATAATTAAATAATTAATTTATAATTTGCATGTGTAGATGTAGCAGTTATTGTACTTTCTATGTTTACGTAAGTTTTTCATGACATAATCTTTTGAGTAAGAGAATTGTTTTTATTATATATATATAATTTAATAATCATAAATTGCATGCATTTATTTTTTTCAAGTGGAGATGGCACGTCTTTAGCGATGGCGTGGAAGATATAACAGCACGTTGGTGGGAATTAAGATTGCAATATCAGGGTATTGTTCCACCTGTACCTAGATCTGAAAGGAATTTCGATCCAGCATCCAAGTATCATATTGCAGCGGACAGTCTTTATGTCAAGTAAGTATACAAAATAAATACATGTATGTTTACTGTTACTCTTTGCAGGTAGCATTAAGAGAAATATATTATTTTTATATTTTTATTAATTTTTAGATATTTTGTAAGCATTGCCTTACAATTTCAACTGTTCCAGTCATTGTGTGATATTTCTGGTCACACAGGTGAATTGCACACTTGCGATATTTACAGATCACGGGAAGCAGGTCGATTATTATCGTATGTGAATTTTGTGAAAGCAATTAAATAGTGTTTTTAATGGAAATAAATACACCATCGCTAAAACTATGTTTGTGTAATTATATATACAGAGACGTTCTGTCGATGGGATCTTCCAGACCATGGCAAGATGTCATCAGGCAAATGACAAGAGGTAGAGTAAATAGAGTAGACGCTGGTGCCATGCTCAAATATTTTGAGCCTTTAAATGCGTGGTTAAAACGACAGAATAAGAGACAGTCTGTGATCGGCTGGATCACGAATCGCGACGATAAAGGTTCGATCAAAATTAATATTTATCCAATAATTTCAAATATACTATCCAATAAAAGTGCAAAGTGTATTTTGTAAAAATAGGAATTTTTCATTTTGTTTCAGCATTGTTCGCCGAATGGTATCAAAACAGTGCAGAAAAAATTAAATTATGGAGTTTATTCCCTTTATTATTTGTTTGCAAAGCTTTTATTTATTAATGATTATATTGTATCTGATGATTTGAAAAAGTACTTATATCTAAAAAATTTCTCTCTTATATTATTATAAAGTATTATTTTGATTTAAATTACTATATATATAAGTTGATTATAAAAATATTCTTTATACTAATATTTGTCGTGGACATGGTTTCTCCATGCTTTAATTCAACATTTTGAATTTTGATTTACTTTTTTATTTTAGCCATAATATTTGTTAATAGGATATTAATGATCGCGAGTGTTTTAAAAAATATAAGCGTCTGTAAGAAATTGGAAATCTTTAATATTATTTTATACATATTATTTCGTTGATGCTATACATTATAAACGAGGTATATAAGAATTTAAGGAGCAAGTGAACTTATATATAAATAGGTAAAGTCAAATTTAAAAATTAAACGCGAAAGATCTTATCCCTAAAGCTTTGTAATTATGAACTAAAGAAATGATGAGAATGATAATTCTGACTGGGACGGAACATAGATTTTAAATAGTGAGCCTTGCGAGTCCGTTGAGCGTTTTGTATATCTGTATTGGATCTTTCATTGGTGAGTCCATTAATTAAATTTGATCGGTTTTTTTACCACAAAAAATTATTGTAAAATAAAAAATTATAAATAATATTTTTCTAGGCGACTTACCATTGTGACCCTATTTTGTTCTTCCACAAGTTTTTGTCACAACTTTGTTGGTGGATATTTGAATATTGAACTAATGTGTGTCAGAAAAGATTAACATTAATAATTAATTTAACATTAATAATAATAATTAACAACGCGACTTACAATTAGACATCATCAGGTTTCTCAATTTTTGTATTTTTATTTATTTATTTTTTTATCTGTATTTCAACTATTATTACTTTATCATTATCTAATTCGGCACTGAAGAAAGTCCAGTGAAGACTGCTGTTTGTGCTATAATTTTCTTGTTATATATGTTTCTTATTATATTTTTGTATTAATTTTATGTTTAATCTGTATTTTCTATCCCCTCTTTTTTATATTTTGTGACTATTTGGATTTACTTTTACTTATAACTTGTAATTTCTTCGGACGTATTTATAATCGATATAATTTGTTTTTTATGTTACTTTTAATTAATAAAATTAAAATTTACGCAAAATAATAATACGGTAATAAAGTAATGACTATCCTACGTAGCAACATCTTCGTAAAATTATTCAGTGTACATCACTTTCAAATGAAATGCCACGTGATAATGGTAATTCCGATACAAAGTAAACAAAAGTACAGAAATGCACTTCTCAATATAATGCTATAATGGCAAAATTGGAAAAAACCAATGACCAAGAAGAAACCCATCATATAGATTTGAAACGCACGAGATAATTACAACAAATCGCACACAACCGTCGCTCAACTTGTGACGCACAAGTGGATATAACAAAGACCCTCTGCTTATAAATTGTAATAAATATATAAATAAATAATAAATATTTTTACAAAAATTTTTTTTTGTTTTGGCGTCACAACGCTACCGCGACGCTTTATATGCATATTAATATATATTTTATATAAATAATTGTATATAATAATATATAAATTAATAAACATAACATATAATGTAATAATTGATACGATTACAGAACTCACAACCACACACACCTAAATGTGCTTTGAAACTCACAAATTTATTCCTAACGCTGGGTGTACAAAATAGTGATAAGTGATGTTGATTTTTTTTTCAGGAAATCGATTTTTTTTTATCTTTAATTCTTTTCAATTCGATTTTTGTACGAACCGATCCTAACAACAGAGAATCGATTTTCGATCCGTTGATATGCTTATTGATCAATGATTACGATAATCTTGCCACGTGACTATTTTATCAATTTTTTGAGAACTAAGTTTATCAATAAATATTAAAAATAATTATAAAAAGATATATTTAAAAGATTTACTTACGGTAAATAAAAAATGAACAATAATAAAGTAAAAAAATAATTAAAAAGTTAATAAAAAAGCGGAAATTATTTTAGTCTATCGTTAAGAGACACGTATTAGAGAGTCGATTAAGAATCAATAAGAGTGATAAGCAAACTCAGATGTCATAGCTATCACATTGAGAAATAAACTGTCACTCGATATATGTTTGTACGCACATTATTGCATCGCCATAGAAATAAAGACGGTATTATTATCTCTTCTTATCATACATCGGTTCTACCAATATAATCTATCGTTAGCTGCACTGCTGCCTTTTAAGTATAGACAATGATATTTGTCAGTAAACTACGCCTCGAAAAATTTATATTTTTTCAACTTTATATTTCTTATTTCCATTGTTAAAATTGGTACTAAAGAGCTGGATTTTGTAATTTGGCTCATAAAAATTTATAATAAATTGTACACGCGCTGATTTACATTCTATACTTTTAGCACACTGATCATTCGTTTTCTACATATTCTCGAAAAAATATCTCTTTATAAATTTTTCTTTATATATTTTTTATAAATCTAGAATGAATGATAAAGAGTTTTGGCTCTTAAAAATTTATAATAAATAAGAAACAAACTCATAGTCATGTTTTCCGAAATAATAAAAAAAAAAAAATTTATCATACTATTTTAAAAATTTCTACTTAATAATAAAAACAGTTCTTATACATTATTATTAAGATCTACAAAGTAATATAAAAGTTATTTAAGAAAAATGATTCGTAAATTTAAACTTTAGAGACACATATTTCGGTAGAAATGCATTTTAGAAAAAAATTTTATAGAAATTTTTACCTGCTCTACATGTTCACGAGAAATTGTCCATCTTTACAAAGACATTCTGTATATATTATCTACTAATAACACAATAAAACATTATACATTTGTATAAATAAATATTCTTTATCATAACATACTTCTATTAACAATTCTATAATACTTACTTTATATCTCATTTGATTTAAACGTACTTACGTCTTACGAAAACTTACGAAATATTTACAATACACATGTATAATTTGATATGCAGCTTGAAACTCAAGAAGTTTTTTAAGATTCCATTATCACAAATTAATTAAAATCTATGATTTTTAATAAAAATTATTGTAATTAAAAAAATTTATTACATATTATAAAAGCTAAATTGAGGAGACCACATGCAATGAAAACAGTTGTGAAAACTCAGATTTGCTATATCAAAGTTTGACTAATTGTTTAGATAAATATAAATAAATCTTTAATACTTTATGGTATATACATATTTCGATTAAAGTCTATATTCTTAATATATTTTATTTCTTATATTATTGTCTAAATATTGAAATTTTAATTTTACAACCTTTAAAGTATCTCAGTATTTTTTAAAATTTCTTCAATATTTTCTAAAAATGTAAATATAAAAACATTTCTAAAAGACATAAAAACATAATTATACACAAGCAGCGCATATAACAAATTATAATTAAAATTTTACATAATTTAAAATAATTTATATGTATATTAGTCCCGTAGATCTTAAGTTTAAAGGAATATTTAAGTTCAAAAAGAATGTGATTTGATTTGAAGATGCATAATTTTTAATTAATTTGATGTTCTGTTCGTATCCTATGACAAAATAAATAACAAAATTGCTGAACCGATATTAGTTTTTACTCTTCAAATAATTTTATTTTTAAGTTTATTTCTCATGTTGGTAAATAGCTTGAATTTCAGGAGATCGTTAAATAATTAGATACAAAACAAACATTAGTCAGATTTAAATTGTGTATCAATATTTATGTTTTTCAGAAAAATAGTATCTCCTTTCGTGACCTTTCTTAACAAATATATTCTACGAATACGTTGCGACGAAACAGTTCTATTCTTGTGTTCGATATCATAAGTTGTATAATAGATAGTGTTAATATCATATTTATTAATACGCAAGCAGATATGGAAAAAAATAGCAAGAAGAGAAAGTATGCCTCATCAGAAGAAGACGAGAAAAAGATTACATCAGAAAACAACGTTTTGGGTAAAAGTTCTACAATTTTGAAATTTTAATTTTTATGGATTTAATAATTTGAATGTAATTAATGATACCTATATTATATTATATTTGAATACAATTAATAACAAAATTATGTATTCAAATACAATAATTGTATACAAAAGAATTTGATTTAAATTATAGTCCATGATCTAAATATATATGAATAATTAATTTATATAAATAATTAATTTATACGAAAAATTTATTTATGAAAGATTTAGTTTAATAACACTATGTTAATATGATACTAAAGCGCAAGAAAATATGGAAAAAGGACATTGGTGGATAAAACATTGCACAATAAAAAACGATGAAGCACATTGCAGATATTGTAATGACACACGTGATAGAGTTTCAATTGATGCAACGGATTTCGAAACACACCTAACAACAGAACATTCGAAATTTAATATAAAAGGAAAATCACAAGATAAAATTATGCAATATTTTAAATGCAAAGACGATGAAATAAAATGTATGACATGCAAATTTCCTATCAAAGTTAAATTAAAAAGTAGTTTTCCAAATCACTTAGAAAAGATTCATAAAAGTGAAATTGAAAACAAACAAGGTAAAGAAGTTAATTTTATGTATATTATGTATTGTACTATTTTTTCAAACATATACTTTTATATAGAAAAAGATATTAAAAAACGGATGTTTGACCTTTATTGTAAATTTATAAATATGTTATATAATAATATTTAGGATAATTTATATTAAAGCTAATATCATATACAGATATAATAACTAAATATTTTTAGTATTATTATATTTTAAGCATAATAATATAATTATTATTTTATTATATTATTTAATTATAATTGATAGATTGTCAAAATCGTGTTTAAGTAGTCGCAAACAAAAAGATTCACATAAATAATATTTCCGGATCTGAAAACTCTGATATTCGGTTAATAGTGATTTAATAATAAGAAGTTTATAATTAAAATAAATAATGAGATTAAATGTAGATATAGG
Source organism: Anoplolepis gracilipes (assembly GCF_047496725.1). Classification (NCBI taxonomy): domain Eukaryota; kingdom Metazoa; phylum Arthropoda; class Insecta; order Hymenoptera; family Formicidae; genus Anoplolepis; species Anoplolepis gracilipes. The sequence continues at coordinate 19,647,533 of NC_132970.1, read as the reverse complement.
ATATATTACTGACCTAAAAATATTTTAACCTTTATGTTTCAATCATTCTACATGCAGATGATGGACAAAATCAAGAAATAAATAGCGACGTGGAACCAAATATAAAAAATATTATATCAAATTTTACAAAGTACGTATTCCAAAAAGTAGAGGCTAGTAAAAAGCAAATAATAGAAGAAAAAATTAAAGAAGGTAAATTATGTTATAAGTATTATTTAAGATATACTTACCCATTAAAGCAACAAAAACATAATATCTATTTCCTCATTTTTTTATTCAACAATGTAACTGCAATATATATACACATCTTTTTATGTATATTTCTAAGTGAAAAATTATAACATTAACGTTATGTTACTGCTATAACATTAATGTTACATTACCGTTGTTTTCTATTTATTTGATAAATATATTTGTAAAATCTGGTATTAAAAATAATTGCGTACTAGCAAATTATTTTGTTTGAATAATATTCAAAAATGTAAAGTTCTGGATATTTAAATTATAAATAATTTATTAATAACACTATGTTAATATAATATTAAAGCGCAAGAAAAAATGAAAAAAAGCCCTTGGTGGATAAATCATTGCACAATAAAAGACGATATGACAAAATGTAATTATTGTAATAAAGGAGAATATAAAGTTTTATTTCATTTGCATCGTTACATTACACATTTAAAGCAACATTCGATAATTCACATACAAGAAAATAAAAGTATTATGTTGCAATATTTTAAACTTCAAAACGATATACTAGTAAAATGTGTGACATGTAATGAATTTGTTTCGATACGTTTCAACACAAACTTCTCAAAGCACTTGAATAATATACATAAAATTACAAGCAAACAAGGTAAAAAATAATTTCATATATAGTACAATTTCTTTAAGTATATCCTTTTTAATTCTTTACTAATATGTACAATAAACATTAAAAAAAATAGATGTTTGACTTTTATATATACTTTAAGTATATTATAAATATTTGAATTAATAAAGCTTAATATTACACACAGATATAATAACTTTATAAAATTTGATAACACTAAAGATATTTTAACATTTATATTTTATTCTGTATTGCAGATGAAATAAACCAAGATATTAATAGTGAAGCGGAAACACATAGAATAAATCTTATATCAAATCTTATAAAAAGTATGTTTCGAAACCTGAAGATAGATGAAAAAATTAAACGAGGTAAATGTATAAGTGTTAAAATATTCTTATCTACACATTAAGTTATTTTTACCCATTAAACATAGAGCAACAATAACAAAACGATTAATGTTACATTACCGTTGTTTTGTATTTATTTGGTAAATGTAACTAACTTTATCAAAATATTTTATTTTTTTACATTCATTATTTGAATATAATTAAAAATTTGTAAAATCAAGTATTAAAAATAATTGTGTATTAGAAAATTATTTCGTTCAAATAATATTCAAAGATGTAAAAATATGGATATTTAAATTATAAAAGATAAATTAATAACACTATGTTAATATAATATTAAAGCGGAAAAAAAAGTAATAAAAAGTCATTGGTGGATAAAACATTACACAATAGAAAACGATATGGTAACATGTAAATATTGTAAAGATAAAGGAAAGAAAAAACGAGTTTTCTTTAACGTTGGAAATTGCCGTAAACATTTTGAACTCAAACATTCGGCAATTTACAGACAAGAAAATGTATCAAATAGTATCTTGCAATATTTTAAACTTCAAGACGATATACTACTAAAATGTTTGAAATGTCATAAACATATTCAAATACAAATCGACCAAGATTTTTCAAGGCACTTAAAACAAACACATAAAAGTGAAATTGAAAGCAAACAAGGTAAAAACTAATTTTATACATAGTACAATTTCTTTAATTATATACTTTTTAATTATTTACTATTATATACAATAAACATTTAAAAAAATAAATATTTGACTTTCTTATATGCTTTAAGAATATTATGAATATTTAAATTAATTAAACTTAATATTACACACAAATATAATAACTTAATAAAGTTTTATAATACTAAAGATATTTTAGCATTTATTTTTTATTCTATATGCAGGTGAAATAAACCAAGGGATTAGTAGTGAAGCGGAAGCAGATAGAATAAGTCTTATATCATCTTATAAAAATCTTATAAAATGTATGTTCCAAAAGAAGAAGACAGAAACCAAGAAACATAAGATAAATCGTAAAAGTAAATTTATAAGTGTTAAATTATTTTTATGTATTAAACATAAAAGCACAATAAGAAAAACACAACATCTATGTTGTATGTGTGTTAATTTTCTTAATCAACAATTTAACTGCATACAAAACAGATATATATGTATATATGTATATATATATATATATATATATATATATATATATATATATATATTTACGTATATTGCTGAGTGAAAAATTATAACATTAATAATATGTTAGTTGTTTTCTATTTATTTAATAGCAAAATTTATACGCAAAATCTGGTGGATGAAACACTGCACAATAAAAAGCGATAAAAAAAAAGTGCGAGCACAATGTAAACAAAAGAATTGTAAAAAAGAATTTAAAATTTATTTCAATATGTCGAATTGTTATACACATTTGAGAGAACATTTAAAAATTAACAATGAAAAAATTGCATTAAATATCATTATATGGAAATATTATGAACTTGTAGACGATGTAAAACTAAAATGCACGGAATGTAATTTGTATAGTTTTGTTCAATTATCATGTCAATTTCAACATCACTTAATAAAAAAACATCAAATTACAAAAACCGGACAAGGTAAAATAATTTTAAGTATATTTTTTTAATTATACTATTTTTTTATGATTGTACTATTTTTGTAATTATATACTCTTGTGTCCAATAAATATTAAAAAGTAGATGTTAGATTTTTATGTACATTATAAAAATATTATAAATATTTAAGTTAATTCAAATTAAAACTGATATTGTGTACACATATAATAACTAAATATTTTTAGTATATTATTTAATTATAGTTAATAGTTTGTCAAAATCGTGTTTCAGTAATCGTGTAAAGGTGTGTATAATATTCGCGGATATGAGTACTCTTTGACATTCGAATATCAGTGATTTAATAATAATAATTTTATAATTTAATAATAATAACGTTATGATTTAATTGATAATACATTTGATTGTAGAACAATGTTTTATGATACTAAAAATATTTTAATATTTATTTTTTTAATCATTCTGTATACAGATTATGATGATGACGCGGAAATAGAAAGTAGTATATTTAAACTTATAAAGAACATATATGATAATATGAAAAGTAACACAACAGAAAGTGAAGAAGATGAACAAGGTATAAATTTATGCTATAAATATATGAATAATATTATAAATTATATATATTTAAATATTTAAATTAGTTATTTTTATATCTAACATTATATTCGGATATTAAGTCATTTTTTGCATTTATTATAGGTATAAAATATATAAATATAACTAATAATTTATAAAATCACATTTGTATAAAGTAATAATAATTGTTGCATTTATATAACGCTGAAATTATTTTTACAGTTTTTATTTTTTTAATTATTTTGTACAGATGATGAACCAATTCAAGCTAAAATAATGTTCGATAATAAATTTCAAAACAGATATTGAAGACATTGCTATAACAAGCAGCAACCAATAATCCAACAATTTAAAGAAGAAAGGAATGAAATAGCAACACTGACGAGTAATAATTGACTTTATATTTATTACATAATGTAATTTTAAAAATTAAATAAACTTATGCAAATTGAAAGAGTAAGATTGATTTTTCTCCAGTTTTGCAGTTTGTAAAATTTGGACTAATCGATTGGTAAACGATATATTTTTATTATACGTTTAGTGAAAAATAGAATATAAAAAATTTTATATATATTATCTAATCCGAAAGATACAGCGGAATGTGTATAGCATAATTGCCTTCGAAGATAATGTAGTGGCTATTTGAGAATAACTTATAATGAACAAGTTCGTTACACCACGTTATAATTTCCTATTAGATCGGTACGGAAGTAAATTTCGGAGACTAAAATATTTTATAACTGATTACAATTCAAATTAAATCAAAAAGAGAAATTACACATAAAGAGAGAGTTTAAAGTAATATTTTATATATATTTATTTTCCGATTTTTATGTGTTATACTAGTACATATTATATATTTACTAAAGATTTTTTAAAGAATTTTCTTAATAAATCTTTCAAACAATTCTCTTAAAAAAAATTGAGAATAAAAACTCCTACCGGACGCTTGCGCAAACTATTCTTGGGTTAATGGTTGGTTGGGGAGGAAAGATTGCGCAAACATATGAATGGCATGAATATTTTCTCAATGACTCAAAACTGCATATAAAATACATTAATCTAAAAGAACAAGTTTAAGAACTGACTTAGAAACCACTGTATTTGCAATTATTTAAGTAAAATATTTCTTATAAAAATACATGAAACATTTCTTATATAATATATGAAACATTCTCGAATATTAAAAATTTTTGCTTTTATAAAATAGCAGAAAATTGTTATAACACAGATAATCGCTTGAATTAACACATAAATTTAACAGGAGTCTTTATGTATAACGTGCTTATTGCTTCTTATGTAGCTGCACGTGCATACTACTTATTTGAACTTAAAAATAAGAAACTTCTAGCTTTACCTTAATATACATATAATACATAAATGTATAAAATCCAGGAATGATCAAATATATCGAAAAAACAAAGCAAATTTAGGAGAAAAATATTTTAAACAAAAATTTGTCATTTTAAAAAATTAAATAACAGTATTAGAATTTTGATGTTTGATCATTATGTATGGCTCTTGTGAAGATCATCTTAACAAAGTTTTTAAGGGAGAAAGATTTAATCGCAGTATTTTGAAAACATTTTGATATTAACTTTACAATAATATGCAAAATGGTATTTTTTATTTAAAAGTTCAAAGTTTTATTTCAATTTTAAAATATTCGATTTTCTTGGAGATTTGTATTTACTTTATTTTATTTCATTTGCCAAAATGTTTGAAAGACATCTATGTATATCTATGTATATCTGTCATATTTTATTTTCAAAAATTTTATTAGAACAAAAACATATAGTACGTTGAGTATGTTATAAGTACATTAGAGTACAGCTGTTAAAGTACACAGAGTCTCTCAATGAATTATTTACGATAACTATAAATTAGATTTAATGATATTATGTACTGAAATGTTATTAATAATAATCAATTAGACTAATCTTCAAATTATTTATAGGAAGAACCTTTAAATTTTTCTTTTGTGAATATAAAAAGCGGAAAGTATAATAAATGTACTATAAATTTAAATATATCTTTTGAATGCATTTATTTTTAATTGAAATTGAAAACTTTTGACATAACAAGAGAATAAATTTGCTTATTTATGTAGAAAAATACACATTGAATTATAGTGGTGTCTTTAATTTCGACATCACTAGACTGACGTGTCAAGCGAGCAGCCATAACCCAGGACCGCTACGTGAAGCATTGCTAAAGTTGAGCGTTGCTAATTACGTTTCAGATTAATTAAGCCAACACCGATAAGAGGCGTATTGAAACAATTTCGCGTAAAAAAAAAATAATCAAGAAATATATACATACAAAAAAGTACTTTTGACAAAGAATATTGAGAAGAAAATGTTAAAATTTATTATTAATCTATAACTCTCGTGTACTTTTAAAAGTCAAAAAGAAAAAACATATGTTCGAGTTCTTCCAGAACATCTAGCTCTACCAGATCATCTGATTTTTTATGGCCTACAAAGCCTCAAGATTCTCAAGATTTTTCAGACCTTCAAGATCATCAAAATCTTCCAGCCTTCAAGACCTACAAGGTTTCTTAGGCCCGATTGCATCAACATTATTTTGGCTTCAAGCCAGATTTAAATATATGTCTGTCATTATTAATTTAAAAAGAAAGATAAAAATAGACACATGTTTAAGTCTTACTTAAATCCAAAATAATGTTGGTGCAATCGGGCGTTAGACCTTCAGATCCTCAACTACAACTTAGAAAATAAAAACCTTCAGTGCTTTTTATCGGAAAATCATAATTATTTCTTCAATTTCTACTGTCGAGGAGGTTGGTCCCGATAGATATTTATAAAACTCAAGATTGTCATCACTATTCTTCCCAATAACTCCAAGCATTCTTCTCCTTTAACACCAAGGATAATTTGGAAAAAAAAACAAAGAACATTTGGGAGAAATTAAATATTCTAAAGCCTACTATATCTTATAGAAAAAAATTATGAAATAAAAAAAATTAAAACTAGCCTGCAATATCTTTCGAAAATTGTATGTGGTACCAACAATATGTAAAATTAATTGCTTGGATAATGTATTTATCAATCTATGTATTACTCATAAACATTAAGAAAAAGAAAAAACCTTAACAATTATTTTTTATAAACTATAACATTTTTTTAAATATTAGAATTTGTAAAAATATTGCTTGCTTGTAAAAAATAGATAGGTCTAATTCTTATTAGTTTGCCTATATTATATATACTAATAACACAATAAAAAATATTTTATATTTGTGTGAACAAATACTTTTTGTCGTAAAATACCTCTACTAACAATATTTACTTGTTTTTTTATATTTCTACGTAAACAGATGTGCTGATGTTCGTATCATTTGCTTAGATGTAGGACTTAATAAAAATTCAATTACATAATAAAATATTAAATATTTCAATAAATTATCACGCTATTATAATGATTATTCTTTGTAATCTAAAAAAAATATACCTATTTACGTTAATGAAATACAGTTATGGTTATACCAATTGCAAACTTAATTTTTTTTTTGTTTTAGTTTTATGATAAACATATAATTTGTGTGCATGGGTAAAAAATAGAATAACAAAATTTAAGAAACTTTAAATCTTTCTGAGTGATTTCTCTCTCTTTCTTCCCCCCTCCCCCCTCTTTTGCTCTCTCTCTCTCTCCTAAAAAGTGAATCCAGAAATCATAGCACTGTCAGAATCTAGGCTGATTGATGAAATTAAAATTAGTGAAGTGAACATGGCAGGTTATACTATAATTAAATGTGATGCGGAAAATAGAAATACAGAAGGAGCAATTTTATATGTAAGAAACGATATTAAATATGAAATAGTAATTGATGAAAAAAATAGTGTCGAACTGCTGGTGTATTGCGATAGAGATAAAAGAGAAATTGAATAAAGCTATGATAATGGTATTATATTTCTCACCGAGTGCATAGCATCGTGATTTTGTGAGGTTTCTAGAGGATATAGTAAAGGAGTTAGTAATAAAAGGAGACTGCATGATAATGGGAGACTTTAATAGAGATTTTACGATTAAATCGTTTTATACTAAAAAGTTGCAAACGGTAATGGCAAGTTTAGGTATGAAACAGTATGTTAATAAACCGACGAGAGTTACAAAAGACAATCAAACTATTATAGATTTATGTTTTGCTAATAATAAGGTACAAGTACGAGTAATGCATGAGCTTACAATAACAGATCATGCATGGCTAATTGTAAGAGTTGTATTAAAAGCGAATAAAGCCATAAATAAATTTAGAGAATTTAGCGGTAAGAACTACAATGAATTTAATGTAGATGAATTTATTAGATTAATAGAAGTCAGAATAGAGCAATGTCAAGGTTTAGAAGTTAGTGAGAGAGCGAAAAAATTTGTCGATAATATAGTAAGATGCACACTGTATAGTATAGCACCTAGGAAAAAATTTAGAATTTCAAAAGTATGAAAAAGTAAAAAGTGGTTTTCAGATAATACAAGAATAGCAGCAAATAAAAGGGATGTAGCATACAATAACGCTTTGTTCGATTATACGCAGCAAAATTAAATGCAATTCAAAAGTGAAAGAAATGTAGTAGTCAAATTAATTGGAGAAGGAAAAAGAATATTATGAAGATATGATAGACTGTAACAAGAATGATCCGACAAAAATGTGGAAAACTTTAAAAGAAATAGTTAGAGGTGAGCTAATGCATACAAGAGAAATAGAAGATATAGATTTTGAAATATTAAGAGACATGAATGAGTGCAATATAGCTAATAATAAATTTAATATGTATTATATACAAAGTATTAATAATATTGTAAAATCTATAGATAGTGAAAAAGTTAGAAGTGCAGGTCCGAGTGGAAGTCCGAAGACTAGAAGAATTATTTATGTTATTGAAAATAATAACAATATTATAAAAAATTTTGAAATGATTAAAATAGAGGATTTAGAGGAAATTGTTACGGAACTGCGAAAGAAAGAGGTACGGAAAAAGAAATAACTAGTAATATACTTAAAGTAGCATTTTGCGTAATAAAAGAGAAGTTTGTCGAGCTGATAAATAATTCTTTGAGATAAGGTTGTTTTCCAGAGAGTTGGAAAACATCGACAATAATACCGATCCCAAAAATAGAAAAAGCTAAAAAAGCAAATGAATATAGGCTTATTAATATATTACCAAAGTTCGAAAAAATATTAGAATTAGTAGTAAGAAAACAAATTGAAATGTACATACCTTGAATCTAATGTGATATTATAACTTAACGTCAATCGGACATTAGAAGACAGTATTCGTGAGAAACGGCGATTCAAACCATTATCGACGAATGGAAATTGATAGTTAGTAAGGGAAAAATGATAGAAGTAATTTTTATGGATCTTAAACGAGCATTTGACACAATAGATAGAGAAAGATTAATAGAAAAATTATATCAATACAATAATTAGAAAAATGGTATGAAAATGGTTAAAATCATATTCAAATAATAGAACACATCAAGTCCGTTTCAATAATAAATAGTGAAAAATTAATTGTCACTGAATATGTAGTGTTACAAGAGTCAGTTTTAGGGTCTTTGTTATTTATTGTATATATAAACGATATAATTAAAGTCTGCCCGCGAAAGAATATAGTATAAAAATGTTCGCAGATGATAGGTACATTATATGTAACTGGAGTAAGCAGTACGGAGTTAGAGAATATAATAAATATGGCATTCGTATAGTAGAAAAATGGATGAATGTAGATAAATTAAACGCAAAAAAATGAAATACATGATAGTCAAGAGTATTAGGAAAGAACTGAAAGGATTTGCGTTAAAATGTTTGGATGGAACTGAGACAGAGCGAGTAGAAATATTAAAATACTTAGGTATAATTATTGATGATAGACTCCGATTTAAAGATCACTGTGATTATATGTTTAAAAAGATAGGAAAGAAAACAAATTTTTAAAATAGAATAGATAAATTTATATTGGTGTATGCGAGCTATATTGTATATAAAACAATTGTAGCGCCTTATTTTGAATACTGCGCAACGTTGTTAATAGATATGGGGAAAACGCAACTGGATAAATTGCAGATAGCGCAAACTCGAGCCATGAGAGTTACTTTGCAATGTGATAGGTATATCAAAGTAAATGCTGCAAACATTGCAGTTCATATCCGTAAGACAGAGACTATATATTATAACGTGTGCATATTTATTTTTAAGATTTTAAAAAATATGTTACCGAATCAGTTAAGAAATAGAATAGAAATAGTAAGAAATGAGAGTGAAATGCAAATACGACAAGCCGGGGACATTGCACTACAACTTTGTAGAACAAGAAGCGTGTAAAAGAGTATGTTTTATGAAGGAGTGAAAATTTATAACGCTTTACCAGGTGAAATAAAAACAAGTGAAAAAATTGAATCATTTAAGCGTAGGTTAGAGGAGCATATTTATTATAATGTAACTTAAATAATTATGTAATTTTCTGTACTACAAATAGCTGAGAAAGCTAATAAAGATCAACCAATCTATCAAACAATCCCTCTCTTTCCATCTGTTTCCCTCCCTCCCTCCCGCACTCTCTCTTTTTTAATATCTAAACTAATTATTATAACAATTTATGAATAATTATAATATTATAATTTCTTTATATATATATATATATATATATATATACTACATATATTTTTATTATTATTAAAACGGCACTACTTATTGCGAACCTTGGCCTACACTATTGCATTGCTCCCTACTTGCGAGGCCGTAGTAATTTTTTGTAACAAGTTTTGTTCTGTTAGGTAGATTATCAACTCTACTCTAAATACTACATATATATATATATATATATATAATGAGTTAATATTTATTTACATGTATTATATGTACACTGCTCGACAATGATTTGTTCCGTTTTTTTTAAGCAGTTTATGTTCCATATATTACTTTTAGCTTTCAAGAGAGATGGAACGAATCATTGTCGGGCAGTGTACATATATATAAAATTGTATATATCAAAATTATATTTATTTTTTAGTTTCCCTACAATTGTAAGTCTTGAATTAGATGCTTGCTTCATATATGCCACCTGTTGACATTAGAACGCAATGGGTTTTTCAGTTACAGTGATATGTAATAGTTAATAAACACTTTCGACAACAATCTTTTTTTTTATGTCATAAATTCTATTAAGAAAATTATATATTGAAAATAAGAACACATTTCTAAAAGACATAAAAACATAGTTATACACAAGCAGCGCATATAACAAATTATAATTAAAATTTTACATAATTTAAAATAATTTATATGTATATTAGTCCCGTAGATCTTAAGTTTAAAGGAATATTTAAGTTCAAAAAGAATGTGATTTGATTTAAAGATGCATAATTTTTAATTAGTTTGATGTTCTGTTCGTATCCTTTGACAAAATAAATAACAAAATTGCTGAACCGATATTAGTTTTTACTCTTCAAATAATTTTATTTTTAAGTTTATTTTTCATGTTGGTAAATAGCGTGAATTTCAGGAGATCGTTAAATAATTAGATACAAAACAAACATTAGTCAGATTTAAATTGTGTATCAATATTTATGTTTTTCAGAAAAATAGTATCTCCTTTCGTGACCTTTCTTAACAAATATATTCTACGAATACGTTGTGACGAAACAGTTCTATTCTTGTGTTCGATATCATAAGTTGTATAATAGATAGTGTTAATATCATATTTATTAATACGCAAGCAGATATGGAAAAAAATAGCAAGAAGAGAAAGTATGCCTCATCAGAAGAAGACGAGAAAAAGAGTACATCAGAAAACAACGTTTTGGGTAAAAGTTCTACAATTTTGAAATTTTAATTTTTATGGATTTAATAATTTGAATGTAATTAATGATACCTATATTATATTATATTTGAATACAATTAATAAGAAAATTATGTATTCAAATACAATAATTGTATACAAAAGAATTTGATTTAAATTATAGTCCATGATCTAAATATATATGAATAATTAATTTATATAAATAATTAATTTATACGAAAAATTTATTTATGAAAGATTTAGTTTAATAACACTATGTTAATATGATACTAAAGCGCAAGAAAATATGGAAAAAGGACATTGGTGGATAAAACATTGCACAATAAAAAACGATGAAGCACATTGCAGATATTGTAACCACACATGTGATAGAGTTTCAATTGATGTAACGGATTTCGAAACACACCTAACAACACGACATTCGAAATTTAATATAAAAGGAAAATCACAAGATAAAATTATGCAATATTTTAAATGCAAAGACGATGAAATAAAATGTATGACATGCAAATTTCCTATCAAAGTTAAATTAAAAAGTAGTTTTCCAAATCACTTAGAAAAGATTCATAAAAGTGAAATTGAAAACAAACAAGGTAAAGAAGTTAATTTTATGTATATTATGTATTGTACTATTTTTTCAAACATATACTTTTATATAGAAAAAGATATTAAAAAACGGATGTTTGACCTTTATTGTAAATTTATAAATATGTTATATAATAATATTTAGGATAATTTATATTAAAGCTAATATCATATACAGATATAATAACTAAATATTTTTAGTATTATTATATTTTAAGCATAATAATATAATTATTATTTTATTATATTATTTAATTATAATTGATAGATTGTCAAAATCGTGTTTAAGTAGTCGCAAACAAAAAGATTCACATAAATAATATTTCCGGATCTGAAAACTCTGATATTCGGTTAATAGTGATTTAATAATAAGAATTTTATAATTAAAATAAATAATGAGATTAAATGTAGATATAGGATATATTACTGACCTAACAATATTTTAACCTTTATGTTTCAATCATTCTACATGCAGATGATGGACAAAATCAAGAAATAAATAGCGACGTGGAACCAAATATAAAAAATATTATATCAAATTTTACAAAGTACGTATTCCAAAAAGTAGAGGCTAGTAAAAAACAAATAATAGAAGAAAAAATTAAAGAAGGTAAATTATGTTATAAGTATTATTTAAGATATACTTACCCATTAAAGCAACAAAAACATAATATCTATTTACTAATTTTTTTATTCAACAACGTAACTGCAATATATATACACATCTTTTTATGTATATTTCTAAGTGAAAAATTATAACATTAACGTTATGTTACTGCTATAACATTAATGTTACATTACCGTTGTTTTATATTTATTTGATAAATATATTTGTAAAATCTGGTATTAAAAATAATTGCGTACTAGCAAATTATTTTGTTTGAATAATGTTCAAAAATCTAAACTTTTGGATATTTAAGTTATAAAATATTTATTAATAACACTATGTTAATATAATATTAAAGCGCAAGAAAAAATGAAAAAAGACCCTTGGTGGATAAATCATTGCACAATAAAAGACGATATGACAAAATGTAATTATTGTAATAAAGGAGAAAATAAAGTTATGTTTCAATTGAATAATTACAAGAGACATTTAAAGCAACATTCGATAATTCACATACAAGAAAATAAAAGTATTATGTTGCAATATTTTAAACTTCAAAACGATATACTAGTAAAATGTGTGACATGTGATGAATTTGTTTCGATATATTTCGACACACACTTTGTAAGGCACTTGAAAAATATACATAAAATTACAAGTAAACAAGGTAAAAAATAATTTCATATATAGTACAATTTCTTTAAGTATATCCTTTTTAATTCTTTACTAATATGTACAATAAACATTTAAAAAAATAGATGTTTGACTTTTATATATACTTTAAGTATATTATAAATATTTGAATTAATAAAGCTTAATATTACACACAGATGTAATAACTTTATAAAATTTGATAACACTAAAGATATTTTAACATTTATTTTTTATTCTGTATTGCAGATGAAATAAACCAAGATATTAATAGTGAAGCGGAAACACATAGAATAAATCTTATATCAAATCTTATAAAAAGTATGTTCCGAAACCTGAAGATAGATGAAAAAATTAAACGAAGTAAATGTATAAGTGTTAAAATATTCTTATCTAAACATTAAGTTATTTTTACCCATTAAACATAGAGCAACAATAACATAACGGTTAATGTTACATTACCGTTGTTTTGTATTTATTTGATAAATGTAACTAACTTTATCAAAATATTTTATTTTTTTACATCCATTATTTGAATATAATTAAAAATTTGTAAAATCAAGTATTAAAAATAATTGTGTATTAGAAAATTATTTCGTTCAAATAATATTCAAAGATGTAAAAATATGGATATTTAAATTATAAAAGATAAATTAATAACACTATGTTAACATAATATTAAAGCGGAAGAAAAAGTGATAAAAAGTCATTGGTGGATAAAACATTACACAATAGAAAACGATATGGTAACATGTAAATATTGTAAAGATAAAGGAAAGAAAAAACGGGTTTTCCTTAACGTTGGAACTTGCTGTAGACATTTTAAGCTCACACATTCGGCAATTTACAGACAAGAAAATGTATCAAATAATATCTTGCAATATTTTGAACTTCAAGACGATATACTACTAAAATGTTTGGAATGTTATAAACATATTCAAATACAAATCAACCAAGATTTTTCAACGCACTTAACACAAACACATAAAAGTGAAATTGAAAGCAAACAAGGTAAAAACTAATTTTATACATAGTACAATTTCTTTAATTATATACTTCTTAATTATTTACTATTATATACAATAAACATTTAAAAAAATAGATATTTGACTTTCTTATATGCTTTAAGAATATTATGAATATTTAAATTAATTAAACTTAATATTACACACAAATATAATAACTTAATAAAGTTTTATAATACTAAAGATATTTTAGCATTTATTTTTTATTCTATATGCAGGTGAAATAAACCAAGGGATTAGTAGTGAAGCGGAAGCAGATAGAATAAGTCTTATATCATCTTATAAAAATCTTATAAAATGTATGTTCCAAAAGAAGAAGACAGAAACCAAGAAACATAAGATAAATAGTAAAGGTAAATTTATAAGTGTTAAGTTATTTTTATGTATTAAACATAAAAGCACAATAAGAAAAACACAACATCTATGTTGTATGTGTGTTAATTTTCTTAATCAACAATTTAACTGCATACAAAACAGATATATATGTATATATGTATATATGTATATATATATATATATATATATATATATATATATATATATATATATCTTTACGTATATTGCTGAGTGAAAAATTATAACATTAATAATATGTTACTGTTATTTTCTATTTATTTAATAGCAACATTTATACGCAAAATCTGGTGGATGAAACACTGCACAATAGAAAGAAATAAAAAAAAAGTGCGAGCACAATGTAAACAAAAGGATTGTGAAAAAGAATTTCCAATTTATTTCAATATGTCAAACTGTTATAAACATTTGAGAAAACATTTAAAAATTAACATAGAAAAAAGTGCATTAAGTACCATTATATGGAAATATTTGGAGCTTGTAGACGATGTAGAACTAAAATGCACGGAATGTGATTCGTCTAGTTTTGTTCAATTATCATGTCATTTTCAACATCACTTAATGAAAAAACATCAAATTACAAAAACCGGACAAGGTAAAATAATTTTAAGTATATTTTTTTAATTATACTATTTTTTTATGATTGTACTATTTTTGTAATTATATACTCTTGTGTCCAATAAATATTAAAAAATAGATGTTAGATTTTTATGTACATCATAAATATATTATAAATATTTAAGTTAATTCAAATTAAAACTGATATTATGTACACATATAATAACTAAATATTTTTAGTATATTATTTAATTATAGTTGATAGTTTGTCAAAATCGTGTTTCAGTAATCGTGTAAAGTAATCGTGTGTATAATATTCGCGGATATGAGTACTCTTTGACATTCGAATATCAGTGATTTAATAATAATAATTTTATAATTTAATAATAATAACGTTATGATCCAATTTATAATACATTTGATTGTAGAACAAGGTTTTATGATACTAAAAATATTTTAATATTTATTTTTTTAATCATTCTGTATACAGATTATGATGATGACGCGGAAATAGAAAGTAGTATATTTAAACTTATAAAGAACATATATGATAATATGAAAAGTAACACAACAGAAAGTGAAAAAGATGAACAAGGTATAAATTTATGCTATAAATATATGAATAATATTATAAATTATATATATTTAAATATTTAAATTAGTTATTTTTATATCTAACATTATATTCGGATATTAAGTCATTTTTTGCATTTATTATATGTATAAAATATATAAAAATAACTAATACTTTATAAAATTACATTTGTATAAAGTAATAATAATTGTAGCATTTATATAACGCTGAAATTATTTTTACAGTTTTCATTTTTTTAATTATTTTCTACAGATGATGAATCAATTTAAGCTAAAATAATGGTCGATAATGGACTTCAAAACAGATATTGAAGACATTGCTATAAAAAGCAGCAACCAATAATGTAGCAATTTAAAGAAGAAATAAATGAAATAGCAACACTGACGAGTAATAATTGATTTTATATTTATTACATAATGTAATTTTAAAAATTAAATAAACTTATGCAAATTGAAAGAGTAAGATTGATTTTTCTGCAATTTTGCAGTTTGTAAAATTTTGACTAATCGATTGGTAAACGATATATTTTTATTATACGTTTAATGAAAAATAGAATATGAAAAGTTTTATATATATTATCTAATCCAAAAGGTACAGCGGAATGTGTATGGCATAATTGCTTTCGAAGATAATCTAATGTAGTGGTTATTTGAGAGTAACTTATAATGAACAAGTTTGTTATACCATGTTTTAATTTTCTGTTAGATTGTCACGGAAGTAAATTTGGAGAACTAAAATATTTTATAACCGATTACAGTTAATCAAATAAAAAGAAATTACACATAAAGAGAGACTTTAAACTAATATTTTATATATATTTTATATATATTTATTTTCCGATTTTTATGTGTTATACTAGTCCATGTTATATATTTACTAAAGATTTTTTAAAGAATTTTCTTAATAAATCTTTCAAACAATTCTCTCAAAAAAAATTAAGAATAATCTTTGTTTTATTCTATTTATATGAAAAATTATCCAACTGGCTCGATTTGGTGGAAGTTGAAAAAAAGAAAAGAATTGATTGCAATTTGACTTATATTTTGTTAGTTTTATATAAAATAAGTACTTAATAAATTATTATTTTTATATAAAATGTTGTAATATGTATATTATACCATAATAAAAACTACATATTAAAGATACATGTAGCATTATAATCACAAGAATATTTATGTTGTTACGTCCGCGGAACGTTATCGATATTATTTTCCGAACGCGCGCGACGCAACTATTCGCTTTCCTTTCTCACATTCGCGCACATGCAATAAAGGGAGACTTCTTTAAATATAAAACGATCTTTATTAACGTAATAATTATACAGATTATAATTATAATTCTTAAAGTGCACCTTGAAAAGTTTCACGTAAAATTTGGAAATTTGAAAAATAAACAGTGAAAAATTTCACGTGAAATTACATGATCGCCGCCCTGGTGTTATCAACAACGGGTTCACGTGCTATATTATTACTAGTTCCAAACTATAGATGTCAATACTTGCAAGATTTTATTCGCCTTAACATTTATGATTAGTTGCAACATGTTATGACATGTCAAGTTATGTTTTTGTGAATATATCTATATGAATATTTCACAGCTTGAGAAGACACAAATTGCAACGGTAACGATTGAAAAACTTCCTCGTAAGTTTTCGATACGCAAAACCTTTTCTTATGCACGTGACAAACTGTGACATAAGAATCTTATGATTGTTGTTGGTTAAGTGTTTTTCGAAAATGGATCTAATCTTGGCCCGCGGACTGAGACTTAGCTCCGATTTATGCACTGTCTCATTTCTAACGAAATATCTGCCGTTGTCCGCATGTTACACGTGTCATGTCAATACATCAACACGTTGGAAGTCAACATTTCCTGGTAAGTTTATGGACATTGGACATTATGTAACATTAACAAATGCATTATTAAAGTTTATTTTCTTTTGCAGAAAGGTATCATCGTTACAGGATCACATCATGTAATTCATCAAGTCTTATAAATAATGTACTTGCATGTTTTCTATTTCGAAATGAAGCGATGCCAGGTATTTTTTTTTATCTGTATTTTGAAACTTAATATGGTGTATTATATGTATATTCTAATTATATTTTTTTTTTAATTAAGATTTTACGAAGCTGTTAGCGATGCGATTGGCTTATCTGTCTTTACTCCGCAACATTTGCATAAAATCGGATTGTACAAGAATATAACAAGCGATTATGATAGCAGCATCAATTTTCTGATGTTAATGGCACTCCGTAAAGTGACTTATATGCCATTCGCTCATATAGTTGATCAGGTAACAAATAATTAAATAATTAATTTATAATTTGCATGTGTAGATGTAGCAGTTATTGTACTTTCTATGTTTACGTAAGTTTTTCATGACATAATCTTTTGAGTAAGAGAATTGTTTTTATTATATATATATAATTTAATAATCATAAATTGCATGCATTTATTTTTTTCAAGTGGAGATGGCACGTCTTTAGCGATGGCGTGGAAGATATGACAGCACGTTGGTGGGAATTAAGATTGCAATATCAGGGTATTGTTCCACCTGTACCTAGATCTGAAAGGAATTTCGATCCAGCATCCAAGTATCATATTGCAGCGGACAGTCTTTATGTCAAGTAAGTATACAAAATAAATACATGTATGTTTACTGTTACTCTCTGCAGGTAGCATTAAGAGAAATATATTATTTTTATATTTTTATTAATTTTTAGATATTTTGTAAGCATTGCCTTACAATTTCAACTGTTCCAGTCATTGTGTGATATTTCTGGTCACACAGGTGAATTGCACACTTGCGATATTTACAGATCACGGGAAGCAGGTCGATTATTATCGTATGTGAATTTTGTGAAAGCAATTAAATAGTGTTTTTAATGGAAATAAATACACCATCGCTAAAACTATGTTTGTGTAATTATATATACAGAGACGTTCTGTCGATGGGATCTTCCAGATCATGGCAAGATGTCATCAGGCAAATGACAAGAGGTAGAGTAAATAGAGTAGACGCTGGTGCCATGCTCAAATATTTTGAGCCTTTAAATGCGTGGTTAAAACGACAGAATAAGAGACAGTCTGTGATCGGCTGGATCACGAATCGCGACGATAAAGGTTCGATCAAAATTAATATTTATCCAATAATTTCAAATATACTATCCAATAAAAGTGCAAAGTGTATTTTGTAAAAATAGGAATTTTTCATTTTGTTTCAGCATTGTTCGCCGAATGGTATCAAAACAGTGCAGAAAAAATTAAATTATGGAGTTTATTCCCTTTATTATTTGTTTGCAAAGCTTTTATTTATTAATGATTATATTGTATCTGATGATTTGAAAAAGTACTTATATCTAAAAAATTTCTCTCTTATATTATTATAAAGTATTATTTTGATTTAAATTACTATATATATAAGTTGATTATAAAAATATTCTTTATACTAATATTTGTCGTGGACATGGTTTCTCCATGCTTTAATTCAACATTTTGAATTTTGATTTACTTTTTTATTTTAGCCATAATATTTGTTAATAGGATATTAATGATCGCGAGTGTTTTAAAAAATATAAGCGTCTGTAAGAAATTGGAAATCTTTAATATTATTTTATACATATTATTTCGTTGATGCTATACATTATAAACGAGGTATATAAGAGTTTAAGGAGCAAGTAAACTTATATATAAATAGGTAAAGTCAAATTTAAAAATTAAACGCGAAAGATCTTATCCCTAAAGCTTCGTAATTATGAACCAAAGAAATGATGAGAATGATAATTCTGACTGGGACGGAACATAGATTTTAAATAGTGAGCCTTGCGAGTCCGTTGAGCGTTTTGTACATCTGTATTGGATCTTTCATTGGTGAGTCCATTAATTAAATTTGATCGGTTTTTTACCACAAAAAATTATTGTAAAATAAAAAATTATAAATAATATCCTTCTAGGCGACTTACCATTGTGACCCTATTTTGTTCTTCCACAAGTTTTTGTCACAACTTTGTTGGTGGATATTTGAATATTGAACTAATGTGTGTCAGAAAAGATTTAACATTAATAATAATAATTAACAACGCGACTTACAATTAGACATCATCAGGTTTCTCAATTTTTGTATTTTTATTTATTTATTTTTTTATCTGTATTTTAACTATTATTACTTTATCATTATCTAATTCGGCACTGAAGAAAGTCCAGTGAAGACTGCTGTTTATGCTTTAATTTTCTTGTTATACATGTTTCTTATTATATTTTTGTATTAATTTTATGTTTAATCTGTATTCTCTATCCCCTCTTTTTTATATTTTGTGACTATTTGGTTTTACTTTTACTTATAACTTGTAATTTCTTCGGACGTATTTATAATCGATATAATTTGTTTTTTATGTTACTTTTAATTAATAAAATTAAAATTTACGCAAAATAATAATACGGTAATAAAGTAATGACTATCCTACGTAGCAACATCTTCGTAAAATTATTCAGTGTATGTCACTTTCAAATAAAATGCCACGAGAAAATGGTAATTCCGATACAAAGTAAACAAAAGTACAGAAATGCACTTCTCAATATAATGCTATAATGGCAAAATTGGAAAAAAACAATGACCAAGAAGAAACCCATCATATAGATTTGAAACGCACGAGATAATTACAACAAATCGCACACAACCGTCGCTCAACTTGTGACGCACAAGTGGATATAACAAAGACCCTCTGCTTATAAATTGTAATAAATATATAAATAAATAATATATATTTTATCAAAAATTTTTTTTTGTTTTGGCGTCACAACGCTACCGCGACGCTTTATATGCATATTAATATATATTTTATATAAATAATTGTATATAATATATAAATTAATAAACATAACATATAATGTAATAATTGATACGATTACAGAGCTCACAACCACACACACCTAAATGTGCTTTGAAACTCACAAATTTATTCCTAACGCTGGGTGTACAAAATAGTGATAAGTGATGTTGATTCTTTTTTTTCAGGAAATCGATTTTTTTTTTATCTTTAATTCTTTTCAATTCGATTTTTGTACGAACCGATCCTAACAACAGAGAATTGATTTTCGATCCGTTGATATGCTTATTGATCAATGATTACGATAATCTTGCCACGTGACTATTTTATCAATTTTTTGAGAACTAAGTTTATCAATAAATATTAAAAATAATTATAAAAAGATATATTTAAAAGATTTACTTACGGTAAATAAAAAATGAACAATAATAAAGTAAAAAAATAATTAAAAAGTTAATAAAAAAGCGGAAATTATTTTAGTCTATCGTTAAGAGACACGTATTAGAGAGTCCATTAAGAATCAATAAGAGTGATAAGCAAACTCAGATGTCATAGCTATCACATTGAGAAATAAACTGTCACTCGATATATGTTCGTACGCACATTATTGCATCGCCATAGAAATAAAGACGGTATTATTATCTCTTCTTATCATACATCGGTTCTACCAATATAATCTATCGTTAGCTGCACTGCTGCCTTTTAAGTATAGACAATGATATTTGTCAGTAAACTACGCCTCGAAAAATTTATATTTTTTCAACTTTATATTTCTTATTTCCATTGTTAAAATTGGTACTAAAGAGCTGGATTTTGTAATTTGGCTCATAAAAATTTATAATAAATTGTACACGCGCTGATTTACATTCTATACTTTTAGCACACTGATCATTCGTTTTCTACATATTCTCGAAAAAATATCTCTTTATAAATTTTTCTTTATATATTTTTTATAAATCTAGAATGAATGATAAAGAGTTTTGGCTCTTAAAAATTTATAATAAATAAGAAACAAACTCATAGTCATGTTTTCCGAAATAATAAAAAAAAAAAATTTATCATCCTATTTTAAAAATTTCTACTTAATAATAAAAACAGTTCTTATACATTATTATTAAGATCTACAAAGTAATATAAAAGTTATTTAAGAAAAATGATTCGTAAATTTAAACTTTAGAGACACATATTTCGGTAGAAATGCATTTTAGAAAAAAATTTTATAGAAATTTTTACCTGCTCTACATGCTCACGAGAAACTGTCCATCTTTACAAAGACATTCTGTATATATTATCTACTAATAACACAATAAAACATTATACATTTGTATAAATAAATATTCTTTATCATAACATACTTCTATTAACAATTCTATAATACTTACTTTATATCTCATTTGATTTAAACGTACTTACGTCTTACGAAAACTTACGAAATATTTACAATACATGTATAATTTGATATGCAGCTTGAAACTCAAGAAGTTTTTTAAGATTCCATTATCACAAATTAATTAAAATCTATGATTTTTAATAAAAATTATTGTAATTAAAAAAATTTATTACATATTATAAAAGCTAAATTGAGGAGACCACATGCAATGAAAACAGTTGTGAAAACTCAGATTTGCTATATCAAAGTTTGACTAATTGTTTAGATAAATATAAATAAATCTTGAATACTTTATGGTATATACATATTTCGATTAAAGTCTATATTCTTAATATATTTTATTTCTTATATTATTGTCTAAATATTGAAATTTTAATTTTACAACCTTTAAAGTATCTCAGTATTTTTTATAATTTCTTCAATATTTTCTAAAAATGTAAATATAAAAACATTTCTAAAAGACATAAAAACATAATTATACACAAGCAGCGCATATAACAAATTATAATTAAAATTTTACATAATTTAAAATAATTTATATGTGTATTAGTCCCGTAGATCTTAAGTTTAAAAGAATATTTAAGTTCAAAAAGAATGTGATTTGATTTGAAGACGCATAATTTTTAATTAGTTCGATGTTCTGTTCGTATCCTATGACAAAATAAATAACAAAATTGCTGAACCGATATTAGTTTTTACTCTTCAAATAATTTTATTTTTAAGTTTATTTCTCATGTTGGTAAATAGCGTGAATTTCAGGAGATCGTTAAATAATTAGATACAAAACAAACATTAGTCAGATTTAAATTGTGTATCAATATTTATGTTTTTCAGAAAAATAGTATCTCCTTTCGTGACCTTTCTTAACAAATATATTCTACGAATACGTTGCGACGAAACAGTTCTATTCTTGTGTTCGATATCATAAGTTGTATAATAGATAGTGTTAATATCATATTTATTAATACGCAAGCAGATATGGAAAAAAATAGCAAGAAGAGAAAGTATGCCTCATCAGAAGAAGACGAGAAAAAGATTACATCAGAAAACAACGTTTTGGGTAAAAGTTCTACAACTTTGAAATTTTAATTTTTATAGATTTAATAATTTGAATGTAATTAATGATACCTATATTATATTATATTTGAATACAATTAATAACAAAATTATGTATTCAAATACAATAATTGTATACAAAAGAATTTGATTTAAATTATAGTCCATGATCTAAATATATATGAATAATTAATTTATTAAATAATTAATTTATACGAAAAATTTATTTATGAGAGATTTAGTTTAATAACACTATGTTAATATGATACTAAAGCGCAAGAAAATATGGAAAAAGAACATTGGTGGATAAAACATTGCACTATAAAAAACGATGAAGCACATTGCAGATATTGTAATAACACATGTGATAGAGTTTCAATTGATGTAACGGATTTCGAAACACACCTAACAACACGACATTCGAAATTTAATATAAAAAGAAAATCACAAGATAAAATTATGCAATATTTTAAATGCAAAGACGATGAAATAAAATGTATGACATGCAAATTTCCTATCAAAGTTAAATTAAAAAGTAGTTTTCCAAATCACTTAGAAAAGTTTCATAAAAGTGAAATTGAAAACAAACAAGGTAAAGAAGTTAATTTTATGTATATTATGTATTGTACTATTTTTTCAAACATATACTTTTATATAGAAAAAGATATTAAAAAACGGATGTTTGACCTTTATTGTAAATTTATAAATATGTTATATAATAATATTTAAGATAATTTATATTAAAGCTAATATCATATACAGATATAATAACTAAATATTTTTAGTATTATTATATTTTAAGCATAATAATATAATTATTATTTTATTATATTATTTAATTATAATTGATAGATTGTCAAAATCGTGTTTAAGTAGTCGCAAACAAAAAGATTCACATAAATAATATTTCCGGATCTGTAAACTCTGATATTCGGTTAATAGTGATTTAATAATAAGAATTTTATAATTAAAATAAATAATGAGATTAAATGTAGATATAGGATATATTACTGACCTAACAATATTTTAACCTTCATGTTTCAATCATTCTACATGCAGATGATGGACAAAATCAAGAAATAAATAGCGACGTGGAACCAAATATAAAAAATATTATATCAAATTTTACAAAGTACGTATTCCAAAAAGTAGAGGCTAGTAAAAAACAAATAATAGAAGAAAAAATTAAAGAAGGTAAATTATGTTATAAGTATTATTTAAGATATACTTACCCATTAAAGCAACAAAAACATAATATCTATTTCCTAATTTTTTTATTCAACAATGTAACTGCAATATATATACACATCTTTTTATGTATATTTCTAAGTGAAAAATTATAACATTAACGCTATGTTACTGCTATAACATTAATGTTACATTACCGTTGTTTTGTATTTATCTGGTAAATATATTTGTAAAATCTGGTATTAAAAATAATTGCGTACTAGCAAATTATTTTGTTGGAATAATATTTAAAAATTTAAAATTCTGGATATTTAAATTATAAAAGATTTATTAATAACACTATGTTAATATAATATTAAAGCGCAAGAAAGAATGAAAAAAGACCCTTGGTGGATAAATCATTGCACAATAACAGACGATATGACAAAATGTAATTATTGTAATAAAGGACAAATTAAAGTTAGATTTCACTTGGATAATTACAAGACACATTTAAAGCAACATTCGATAATTCACATACAAGAAAATAAAAGTATTATGTTGCAATATTTTAAATTTCAAAACGATATACTAATAAAATGTGTGACATGTGATGAATTTATTTCGATATATTTCCACACAAAGTTTGTAACGCACTTGAAAGAAACACATAAAATTACAAGCAAACAAGGTAAAAAATAATTTCATATATAGTACAATTTCTTTAAGTATATCCTTTTTAATTATTTACTAATATGTACAATAAACATTTAAAAAAATAGATGTTTGACTTTTATATATACTTTAAGTATATTATAATTATTTGAATTAATAAAGCTTAATATTACACACAGATATAATAACTTTATAAAATTTGATAATACTAAAGATATTTTAACATTTATTTTTTATTCTGTATTGCAGATGATATAAACCAAGATATTAATAGTGAAGCGGAAACACATAGAATAAATCTTATATCAAATCTTATAAAAAGTATGTTCCGAAACCTGAAGATAGATGAAAAAATTAAACGAGGTAAATGTATAAGTGTTAAAATATTCTTATCTAAACATTAAGTTATTTTTACCCATTAAACATAGAGCAACAATAACATAACGGTTAATGTTACATTACCGTTGTTTTGTATTTATTTGGTAAATGTAACTAACTTTATCAAAATATTTTATTTTTTTACATTCATTATTTGAATATAATTAAAAATTTGTAAAATCAAGTATTAAAAATAATTGTGTATTAGAAAATTATTTTGTTCAAATAATATTCAAAGATGTAAAAATATGGATATTTAAATTATAAAAGATAAATTAATTACACTATGTTAATATAATATTAAAGCGGAAGAAAAAGTGATAAAAAGTCATTGGTGGATAAAACATTACACAATAGAAAACGATATGGTAACATGTAAATATTGTAAAGATAAAGGAGAGAAAAAACGAGTTTTCTTTAACAATAAAAGTTGCCGTAGACATTTTGAGCTCACACATTCGGCAATTTACAAACAAGAAAATGTATCAAATAGTATCTTGCAATATTTTGAACTTCAAGACGATATACTACTAAAATGTTTGAAATGTTATAAACATATTCAAATACAAATCAAGCAAGATTTTTCAACGCACTTAACACAAACACATAAAAGTGAAATTGAAAGCAAACAAGGTAAAAACTAATTTTATACATAGTACAATTTCTTTAATTATATACTTTTTAATTATTTACTATTATATACAATAAACATTTAAAAAAATAGATATTTGACCTTTTTATATGCTTTAAGAATATTATGAATATTTAAATTAATTAAACTTAATATTACACACAAATATAATAACTTAATAAAGTTTTATAACACTAAAGATATTTTAGCATTTATTTTTTATTCTATATGCAGGTGAAATAAACCAAGGGATTAGTAGTGAAGCGGAAGCAGATAGAATAAGTCTTATATCATCTTATAAAAATCTTATAAATAGTATGTTCCAAAAGACAAAAACCAACAAAGATAAGATAAATAGAAAAGGTAAATTTATAAATGTTAAGTTATTCTTATGTATTAAACATAAAAGCACAATAAGAAATACACAACATCTATGTTGTATGTGTGTTAATTTTCTTAATCAACAATTTAACTGCATACAAAACAGATATATATGTATATATGTATATATGTATATATATATATATATATATATATATATATATATATCTTTACGTATATTGCTGAGTGAAAAATTATAACATTAATAATATGTTACTGTTATTTTCTATTTATTTAATAGCAAAATTTATACGCAAAATCTGGTGGATGAAACACTGCACAATAGAAAAAAATAAAAAAAAAGTGCGAGCACAATGTAAACAAAAGGATTGTGAAAAAAAATTTCCAATTTATTTCAATATGTCAAACTGTTATAAACATTTGAGAAAACATTTAAAAATTACCAAAGAAAAAAGTGCATTAAATACCATTATATGGAAATATTTGGAGCTTGTAGACGATGTAGAACTAAAATGCACGGAATGTGATTCGTCTAGTTTTGTTCAATTATCACATGAATTTCAACGTCACTTAATGAAAAAACATCAAATTACAAAAACCAAACAAGGTAAAATAATTTTAAGTATATTTTTTTAATTATACTATTTTTATGATTGTACTATTTTTGTAATTATATACTCTTGTGTCCAATAAATATTAAAAAGTAGATGTTAGATTTTTATGTACATCATAAATATATTATAAATATTTAAGATAATTCAAATTAAAACTGATATTATGTACACATATAATAACTAAATATTGTCAGTATATCATTTAATTATAGTTGATAGTTTGTCAAAATCGTGTTTCAGTAATCGTGTAAAGTAATCGTGTGTATAATATTCGCGGATATGAGTACTCTTTGACATTCGAATATCAGTGATTTAATAATAATAATTTTATGATTTAATAATAATAACGTTATGATCCAATTTATAATACATTTGATTGTAGAACAAGGTTTTATGGTACTAAAAATATTTTAATATTTATTTTTTTAATCATTCTGAATACAGATTTTGATGATGACGCGGAAATAGAAAGTAGTATATTTAAAGTTATAAAGAACATATATGATAATATGAAAAGTAACACAACAGTAAGTGAAGAAGATGAACAAGGTATAAATTTATGCTATAAATATATGAATAATATTATAAATTATATATATTTAAATATTTAAATTAGTTATTTATATATCTAACATTATATTCGGATATTAAGTCATTTTTTGCATTTATTATATGTATAAAATATATAAGTATAACTAATACTTTATAGAATTACATTTGTATAAAGTAATAATAATTGTAGCATTTATATAACGCTTAAATTATTTTTACAGTTTTCATTTTTTTAATTATTTTCTACAGATGATGAACCAATTCAAGCTAAAATAATGTTTGATAATAAATTTCAAAACAGATATTGAAGACATTGCTATAACAAGCAGCAACCAATAATCCAACAATTTAAAGAAGAAAGGAATGAAATAGCAACACTGACGAGTAATAATTGACTTTATATTTATTACATAATGTAATTTTAAAAATTAAATAAACTTATGCAAATTGAAAGAGTAAGATTGATTTTTCTGCAAATTTGCAGTTTGTAAAATTTTGACTAATCGATTGATAAACGATATATTTTTATTATACGTTTAATGAAAAATAGAATATGAAAAGTTTTATATATATTATCTAATCCGATAGGTACAGCGGAATGTGTATAGTGTATAGCATAAATGCCTTCGTTGATAATCTAATGTAGTGGCTATTTGAGAATAACTTATAATGAACAAGTTCGTTATACCACGTTATAATTTTCTGTTAGATCGGTACGGAAGTAAATTTCGGAGACTAAAGTATTTTATAACTGATTACAGTTCAAATCAAATCAAAAAAAGAAATTACACATAAAGAGAGAGTTTAAAGGAGTATTTTATATATATTTATTTTCCGATTTTTATGTGTTATACTAGTACATATTATATATTAACTAAAAATTTTGTAATGAATTTTTTTAATAAATCTTTCAAACAATTCTCTTAAAAAAAATTAAGAATAATCTTTTTTATTCTATTTATATGAAAAATTATCCAACTGGCTCGATTTGGTGGTAGTTGAAAAAAAGAAAAGAATTGATTACAATTTGACTTATATTTTGTTAGTTTTATATAAAATAAGTACTTAATAAATTATTATTTTTATATAAAATGTTGTAATATGTATATTATACCATAATAAAAACTACATATTAAAGATACATGTAGCATTATAATCACAAGAATATTTATGTTGTTACGTCCGCGGAACGTTATCGATATTATTTTCCGAACGCGCGCGACGCAACTATTCGCTTTCCTTTCTCACATTCGCGCACATGCAATAAAGGGAGACTTCTTTAAATATAAAACGATCTTTATTAACGTAATAATTATACAGATTATAATTATAATTCTTAAAGTGCACCTTGAAAAGTTTCACGTAAAATTTGGAAATTTGAAAAAAATAAACAGTGAAAATTTTCACGTGAAATTACATTATCGTCGCTCTGGTGTTATGAACAACGGGTAAACTTGCTATATTATTACTAGTTCCAAACTATAGATGTCAATACTTGCAAGATTTTATTCGCCTTAACATTTATGATTAGTTGCAACATGATGTGACATGTCAAGTTATGTTTTTGTAAATATATTTATATGAATATTTCACAGCTTGAGAAGACACAAATTGCAACGGTAACGATTGAAAAACTTCCTCGTAAGTTTTCGATACGCAAAACCTTTTCTTATGCACGTGACAAACTGTGACATAAGAATCTTATGATTGTTGTTGGTTAAGTGGTGTTTTTCGAAAATGGATCTAATCTTGGCCCGCGGACTGAGACTTAGCTCCGATTTATGCACTGTCTCATTTCTAACGAAATATCTGCCATTGTCCGCATGTTACACGTGTCATGTCAATACAACAACACGTTGGAAGTCAACATTTCCTGGTAAGTTTATGGACATTGGACATTGTGTAACATTAACAATGCATTATTAAAGTTTATTTTCTTTTGCAGAAAGGTATCATCGTTACAGGATCACATCATGTAATTCATCAAGTCTTATAAATAATGTACTTGCGTGTTTCTTATTCCGAAATGAAGCGTTGCCAGGTATTTTTTTTTATCTGTATTTTGAAACTTAATATGGTGTATTATATGTATATTCTAATTATATTTTTTTTTTAATTAAGATTTTACGAAGCTGTTAGCGATGCGATTGGCTTATCTGTCTTTACTCCGCAACATTTGCATAAAATCGGATTGTACAAGAATATAACAAGCGATTATGATAGCAGCATCAGTTTTCTGATGTTAATGGCACTCCGTAAAGTGACTTATATGCCATTCGCTCATATAGTTGATCAGGTAACAAATAATTAAATAATTAATTTATAATTTGCATGGTAGGTGTAGCAGTTATTGTACTTTCTATGTTTACGTAAGTTTTTCATGACATAATCTTTTGAGTAAGAGAATTGTTTTTATTATATATATATATATATATATATATATATATATATATAATTTAATAATCATAAATTGCATGCATTTATTTTTTTCAAGTGGAGATGGCACGTCTTTAGCGATGGCGTGGAAGATATGACAGCACAATGGTGGGAATTAAGATTGCAATATCAGAGTATTGTTTCACATGTACCTAGATCTGAAAGGAATTTCGATCCAGCATTCAAGTATGATATTCCAGCGGACAGTCTTCATGTCAAGTAAGTATACAAAATAAATACATGTATGTTTACTGTTACTCTCTGAAGGTAGCATTAAAGAGAAATATATTATTTTTATATTTTTATTAATTTTTAGATAATTTGTAAGCATTGCCTTACAATTTCAACTGTTCCAGTCATTGTGTGATATTTCTGGTCACACAGGTGAATTGCACACTTGCGATATTTACAGATCACGGGAAGCAGGTCGATTATTATCGTATGTGAATTTTGTGAAAGCAATTAAATAGTGTTTTTAATGGAAATAAATACACCATCGCTAAAACTATGTTTGTGTAATTATATATACAGAGACGTTCTGTCGATGGGATCTTCCAGACCATGGCAAGATGTCATCAGGCAAATGACAAGAGGTAGAGTAAATAGAGTAGACGCTGGTGCCATGCTCAAATATTTTGAGCCTTTAAATGCGTGGTTAAAACGACAGAATAAGAGACAGTCTGTGATCGGCTGGATCACGAATCGCGACGATAAAGGTTCGATCAAAATTAATATTTATCCAATAATTTCAAATATACTATCCAATAAAAGTGCAAAGTGTATTTTGTAAAAATAGGAATTTTTCATTTTGTTTCAGCATTGTTCGCCGAATGGTATCAAAACAGTGCAGAAAAAATTAAATTATGGAGTTTATTCCCTTTATTATTTGTTTGCAAAGCTTTTATTTATTAATGATTATATTGTATCTGATGATTTGAAAAAGTACTTATATCTAAAAAATTTCTCTCTTATATTATTATAAAGTATTATTTTGATTTAAATTACTATATATATAAGTTGATTATAAAAATATTCTTTATACTAATATTTGTCGTGGACATGGTTTCTCCATGCTTTAATTCAACATTTTGAATTTTGATTTACTTTTTTATTTTAGCCATAATATTTGTTAATAGGATATTAATGATCGCGAGTGTTTTAAAAAATATAAGCGTCTGTAAGAAATTGGAAATCTTTAATATTATTTTATACATATTATTTCGTTGATGCTATACATTATAAACGAGGTATATAAGAGTTTAAGGAGCAAGTGAACTTATATATAAATAGGTAAAGTCAAATTTAAAAATTAAACGCGAAAGATCTTATCCCTAAAGCTTCGTAATTATGAACTAAAGAAATGATGAGAATGATAATTCTGACTGGGACGGAACATAGATTTTAAATAGTGAGCCTTGCGAGTCCGTTGAGCGTTTTGTATATCTGTATTGGATCTTTCATTGGTGAGTCCATTAATTAAATTTGATCGGTTTTTTTACCACAAAAAATTATTGTAAAATAAAAAATTATAAATAATATCCTTCTAGGCGACTTACCATTGTGACTTTATTTTGTTCTTCCACAAGTTTTTGTCACAACTTTGTTGGTGGATATTTGAATATTGAACTAATGTGTGTCAGAAAAGATTTAACATTAATAATAATAATTAACAACGCGACTTACAATTAGACATCATCAGGTTTCTCAATTTTTGTATTTTTATTTATTTATTTTTTTATCTGTATTTTAACTATTATTACTTTATCATTATCTAATTCGGCACTGAAGAAAGTCCAGTGAAGACTGCTGTTTGTGTTATAATTTTCTTGTTATACATGTTTCTTATTATATTTTTGTATTAATTTTATGTTTAATCTGTATTCTCTATCCCCTCTTTTTTATATTTTGTGACTATTTGGTTTTACTTTTACTTATAACTTGTAATTTCTTCGGACGTATTTATAATCGATATAATTTGTTTTTTATGTTACTTTTAATTAATAAAATTAAAATTTACGCAAAATAATAATACGGTAATAAAGTAATGACTATCCTACGTAGCAACATCTTCGTAAAATTATTCAGTGTATGTCACTTTCAAATAAAATGCCACGAGATAATGGTAATTCCGATACAAAGTAAACAAAAGTACAGAAATGCACTTCTCAATATAATGCTATAATGGCAAAATTGGAAAAAAACAATGACCAAGAAGAAACCCATCATATAGATTTGAAACGCACGAGATAATTACAACAAATCGCACACAACCGTCGCTCAACTTGTGACGCACAAGTGGATATAACAAAGACCCTCTGCTTATAAATTGTAATAAATATATAAATAAATAATATATATTTTATCAAAAATTTTTTTTTGTTTTGGCGTCACAACGCTACCGCGACGCTTTATATGCATATTAATATATATTTTATATAAATAATTGTATATAATATATAAATTAATAAACATAACATATAATGTAATAATTGATACGATTACAGAGCTCACAACCACACACACCTAAATGTGCTTTGAAACTCACAAATTTATTCCTAACGCTGGGTGTACAAAATAGTGATAAGTGATGTTGATTCTTTTTTTTCAGGAAATCGATTTTTTTTTTATCTTTAATTCTTTTCAATTCGATTTTTGTACGAACCGATCCTAACAACAGAGAATTGATTTTCGATCCGTTGATATGCTTATTGATCAATGATTACGATAATCTTGCCACGTGACTATTTTATCAATTTTTTGAGAACTAAGTTTATCAATAAATATTAAAAATAATTATAAAAAGATATATTTAAAAGATTTACTTACGGTAAATAAAAAATGAACAATAATAAAGTAAAAAAATAATTAAAAAGTTAATAAAAAAGCGGAAATTATTTTAGTCTATCGTTAAGAGACACGTATTAGAGAGTCCATTAAGAATCAATAAGAGTGATAAGCAAACTCAGATGTCATAGCTATCACATTGAGAAATAAACTGTCACTCGATATATGTTTGTACGCACATTATTGCATCGCCATAGAAATAAAGACGGTATTATTATCTCTTCTTATCATACATCGGTTCTACCAATATAATCTATCGTTAGCTGCACTGCTGCCTTTTAAGTATAGACAATGATATTTGTCAGTAAACTACGCCTCGAAAAATTTATATTTTTTCAACTTTATATTTCTTATTTCCATTGTTAAAATTGGTACTAAAGAGCTGGATTTTGTAATTTGGCTCATAAAAATTTATAATAAATTGTACACGCGCTGATTTACATTCTATACTTTTAGCACACTGATCATTCGTTTTCTACATATTCTCGAAAAAATATCTCTTTATAAATTTTTCTTTATATATTTTTTATAAATCTAGAATGAATGATAAAGAGTTTTGGCTCTTAAAAATTTATAATAAATAAGAAACAAACTCATAGTCATGTTTTCCGAAATAATAAAAAAAAAAAAATTTATCATCCTATTTTAAAAATTTCTACTTAATAATAAAAACAGTTCTTATACATTATTATTAAGATCTACAAAGTAATATAAAAGTTATTTAAGAAAAATGATTCGTAAATTTAAACTTTAGAGACACATATTTCGGTAGAAATGCATTTTAGAAAAAAATTTTATAGAAATTTTTACCTGCTCTACATGCTCACGAGAAACTGTCCATCTTTACAAAGACATTCTGTATATATTATCTACTAATAACACAATAAAACATTATACATTTGTATAAATAAATATTCTTTATCATAACATACTTCTATTAACAATTCTATAATACTTACTTTATATCTCATTTGATTTAAACGTACTTACGTCTTACGAAAACTTACGAAATATTTACAATACACATGTATAATTTGATATGCAGCTTGAAACTCAAAAAGTTTTTTAAGATTCCATTATCACAAATTAATTAAAATCTATGATTTTTAATAAAAATTATTGTAATTAAAAAAATTTATTACATATAAAAGCTAAATTGAGGAGACCACATGCAATGAAAACAGTTGTGAAAACTCAGATTTGCTATATCAAAGTTTGACTAATTGTTTAGATAAATATAAATAAATCTTGAATACTTTATGGTATATACATATTTCGATTAAAGTCTATATTCTTAATATATTTTATTTCTTATATTATTGTCTAAATATTGAAATTTTAATTGTACAACCTTTAAAGTATCTCAGTATTTTTTAAAATTTCTTCAATATTTTCTAAAAATGTAAATATAAAAAACATTTTTAAAAGACATAAAAACATAATTATACACAAGCAGCGCATATAACAAATTATAATTAAAATTTTACATAATTTAAAATAATTTATATGTATATTAGTCCCGTAGATCTTAAGTTTAAAGGAATATTTAAGTTCAAAAAGAATGTGATTTGATTTGAAGATGCATAATTTTTAATTAGTTCGATGTTCTGTTCGTATCCTATGACAAAATAAATAAAAAAATTGCTGAACCGATATTAGTTTTTACTCTTCAAATAATTTTATTTTTAAGTTTATTTCTCATGTTGGTAAATAGCGTGAATTTCAGGAGATAGTTAAATAATTAGATACAAAACAAACATTAGTCAGATTTAAATTGTGTATCAATATTTATGTTTTTCAGAAAAATAGTATCTCCTTTCGTGACCTTTCTTAACAAATATATTCTACGAATACGTTGCGACGAAACAGTTCTATTCTTGTGTTCGATATCATAAGTTGTATAATAGATAGTGTTAATATCATATTTATTAATACGCAAGCAGATATGGAAAAAAATAGCAAGAAGAGAAAGTATGCCTCATCAGAAGAAGACGAGAAAAAGAGTACATCAGAAAACAACGTTTTGGGTAAAAGTTCTACAATTTTGAAATTTTAATTTTTATGGATTTAATAATTTGAATGTAATTAATGGTACCTATATTATATTATATTTGAATACAATTAATAACAAAATTATGTATTCAAATACAATAATTGTATACAAAAGAATTTGATTTAAATTATAGTCCATGATCTAAATATATATGAATAATTAATTTATATAAATAATTAATTTATACGAAAAATTTATTTATGAAAGATTTAGTTTAATAACACTATGTTAATATGATACTAAAGCGCAAGAAAATATGGAAAAAGGACATTGGTGGATAAAACATTACACAATAAAAAACGATGAAGCACATTGCAGATATTGTGATGACACATGTGATAGAGTTTCAATTGATGCAACGGATTTCGAAACACACCTAACAACAGAACATTCGAAATTTAATATAAAAGGAAAATCACAAGATAAAATTATGCAATATTTTAAATGCAAAGACGATGAAATAAAATGTATGACATGCAAATTTCCTATCAAAGTTAAATTAAAAAGTAGTTTTCCAAATCACTTAGAAAAGATTCATAAAAGTAAAATTGAAAACAAACAAGGTAAAGAAGTTAATTTTATGTATATTATGTATTGTACTATTTTTTCAAACATATACTTTTATATAGAAAAAGATATTAAAAAACGGATGTTTGACCTTTATTGTAAATTTATAAATATGTTATATAATAATATTTAGGATAATTTATATTAAAGCTAATATCATATATAGATATAATAACTAAATATTTTTAATATTATTATATTTTAAGCATAATAATATAATTATTATTTTATTATATTATTTAATTATAATTGATAGATTGTCAAAATCGTGTTTAAGTAGTCGCAAACAAAAAGATTCACATAAATAATATTTCCGGATCTGAAAACTCTGATATTCGGTTAATAGTGATTTAATAATAAGAATTTTATAATTAAAATAAATAATGAGATTAAATGTAGATATAGGATATATTACTGACCTAAAAATATTTTAACCTTTATGTTTCAATCATTCTACATGCAGATGATGGACAAAATCAAGAAATAAATAGCGACGTGGAACCAAATATAAAAAATATTATATCAAATTTTACAAAGTACGTATTCCAAAAAGTAGAGGCTAGTAAAAAACAAATAATAGAAGAAAAAATTAAAGAAGGTAAATTATGTTATAAGTATTATTTAAGATATACTTACCCATTAAAGCAACAAAAACATAATATCTATTTACTAATTTTTTTATTCAACAACGTAACTGCAATATATATACACATCTTTTTATGTATATTTCTAAGTGAAAAATTATAACATTAACGTTATGTTACTGCTATAACATTAATGTTACATTACCGTTGTTTTCTATTTATTTGATAAATATATTTGTAAAATCTGGTATTAAAAATAATTGCGTACTAGCAAATTATTTTGTTTGAATAATGTTCAAAAATCTAAACTTTTGGATATTTAAGTTATAAAATATTTATTAATAACACTATGTTAATATAATATTAAAGCGCAAGAAAAAATGAAAAAAGACCCTTGGTGGATAAATCATTGCACAATAAAAGACGATATGACAAAATGTAATTATTGTAATAAAGGAGAAAATAAAGTTATGTTTCAATTGAATAATTACAAGAGACATTTAAAGCAACATTCGATAATTCACATACAAGAAAATAAAAGTATTATGTTGCAATATTTTAAACTTCAAAACGATATACTAGTAAAATGTGTGACATGTGATGAATTTGTTTCGATATATTTCGACACAAACTTTGTAAGGCACTTGAAAAATATACATAAAATTACAAGCAAACAAGGTAAAAAATAATTTCATATATAGTACAATTTCTTTAAGTATATCCTTTTTAATTCTTTACTAATATGTACAATAAACATTTAAAAAAATAGATGTTTGACTTTTATATATACTTTAAGTATATTATAAATATTTGAATTAATAAAGCTTAATATTACACACAGATATAATAACTTTATAAAATTTGATAACACTAAAGATATTTTAACATTTATTTTTTATTCTGTATTGCAGATGAAATAAACCAAGATATTAATAGTGAAGCGGAAACACATAGAATAAATCTTATATCAAATCTTATAAAAAGTATGTTCCGAAACCTGAAGATAGATGAAAAAATTAAACGAGGTAAATGTATAAGTGTTAAAATATTCTTATCTAAACATTAAGTTATTTTTACCCATTAAACATAGAGCAACAATAACATAACGTCTATGAAATAATTTTTTATCGAATAATCTAACTGCAATATAACATAATAAATATCTTTTTATGTATATTTCTGAATGAAAAATTATAACATTAATGTTATGTTGCTGCTATAACATTAATGTTACATTACTGTTGTTTTGTATTTATTTGGTAAATATAACTAACTTTATCAAAATATTTTATTTTTTTACATCCATTATTTGAATATAATTAAAAATGTGTAAAATCAAGTATTAAAAATAATTGCGTATTAGAAAATTATTTCGTTCAAATAATATTCAAAGATGTAAAAAGATGGATATTTAAATTATAAAAGATAAATTAATAAAACTATGTTAATATAATATTAAAGCGGAAGAAAAAGTGATAAAAAGTCATTGGTGGATAAAACATTACACAATAGAAAACGATATGGGAACATGTATATATTGTAAAGATAAAGAAAAGAAAAAACGAGTTTTTTTTAAAAATTACCGTAGACATTTTAAGCTCAAACATTCGGCAATTTACAGACAAGAAAATGTATCAAATAATATCTCGCAATATTTTAAACTTCAAGACGATATACTACTAAAATGTTTGGAATGTCATAAACATATTCAAATACAAATCAAGCAAGATTTTTCAACGCACTTAACACAAACACATAAAAGTGAAATTGAAAGCAAACAAGGTAAAAACTAATTTTATACATAGTACAATTTCTGTAATTATATATTTTTTAATTATTTACTATTATATACAATAAACATTTAAAAAAATAGATATTTAACCTTTTTATATGCTTTAAGAATATTATAAATATATAAATTAATTAAACTTAATATTACACACAGATATAATAACTTAATAAAGTTTTATAACACTAAAGATATTTTAGCATTTATTTTTTATTCTATATGCAGGTGAAATAAACCAAGGAATTAGTAGTGAAGCGGAAGCAGATAGAAGTCTTATATCATCTTATAAAAATCTTATAAAATGTATGTTCCAAAAGAAGAAGACAGAAACCAAGAAACATAAGATAAATCGTAAAAGTAAATTTATAAGTGTTAAGTTATTTTTATGTATTAAACATAAAAGCACAATAAGAAAAACACAACATCTATGTTGTATGTGTGTTAATTTTCTTAATCAACAATTTAACTGCATACAAAACAGATATATATGTATATATGTATATATGTATATATATATATATATATATATATATATATATATATATATATATATATCTTTACGTATATTGCTGAGTGAAAAATTATAACATTAATAATATGTTACTGTTATTTTTTATTTATTTAATAGCAAAATTTATACGCAAAATCTGGTGGATGAAACACTGCACAATAGAAAGCGATAAAAAAAAAGTGCGAGCACAATGTAAACAAAAGGATTGTAAAAAAAAATATCCAATTTATTTCAATATGGCGTATTGTTATACACATTTCAGAAAACATTTTAAAATTAACAATGAAAAAAGTGCATTAAATATCATTATATGGAAATATTATGAACTTGTAGACGATGTAAAACTAAAATGCACGGAATGTAATTTGTCTAGTTTTGTTCAATTATCATGTCATTTTCAACATCACTTAATGAAAAAACATCAAATTACAAAAACCGGACAAGGTAAAATAATTTTAAGTATATTTTTTTAATTATACTATTTTTTTATGATTGTACTATTTTTGTAATTATATACTCTTGTGTCCAATAAATATTAAAAAGTAGATGTTAGATTTTTATGTACATCATAAATATATTATAAATATTTAAGTTAATTCAAATTAAAACTGTTGTTATTATGTACACATATAATAACTAAATATTGTCAGTATATTATTTAATTATAGTTGATAGTTTGTCAAAATCGTGTTTCAGTAATCGTGTAAAGGTGTGTATAATATTCGCGGATATGAGTACTTTGACATTCGAATATCAGTGATTTAATAATAATAATTTTATGAGTTAATAATAATAACGTTATGATCCAATTTATAATACATTTGATTGTAGAACAAGGTTTTATATGGTACTAAAAATATTTTAATATTTATTTTTTTAATCATTCTGTATACAGATTTTGATGATGACGCGGAAATAGAAAGTAGTATATTTAAACTTATAAAGAACATATATGATAATATGAAAAGTAACACAACAGTAAGTGAAGAAGATGAACAAGGTATAAATTTATGCTATAAATATATGAATAATATTATAAATTATATATATTTAAATATTTAAATTAGTTATTTTTGTATCTAACATTATATTCGGATATTAAGTCATTTTTTGCATTTATTATATGTATAAAATATATAAGTATAACTAATACTTTATAGAATCACATTTGTATAAAGTAATAATAATTGTAGCATTTATATAACGCTGAAATTATTTTTACAGTTTTTATTTTTTAATTATTTTGTACAGATGATGAACCAATTCAAGCTAAAATAATGTTCGATAATAAATTTCAAAACAGATATTGAAGACATTGCTATAAAAAGCAGCAACCAATAATCCAGCAATTTAAAGAAGAAATAAATAAAATAACAACACTGACGAGTAATAATTGATTTTATATTTATTACATAATGTAATTTTAAAAATTAAATAAACTTATGCAAATTAAAAGAGTAAGATTGATTTTTCTGGAGTTTTGCAGTTTGTAAAATTTTGACTAATCGATTGGTAAACGATATATTTTTATTATACGTTTAGTGAAAAATAGAATAATTGAAAAATTTTATATATATTATCTAATCCAAAAGGTACAGCGGAATGTGTATGGCATAATTGCCTTCGAAGATAATCTAATGTAGTGGTTATTTGAGAATAACTTATAATGAACAAGTTTGTTATACCATGTTTTAATTTTCTGTTAGATTGTCACGGAAGTAAATTTGGAGAACTAAAATATTTTATAACCGATTATACAGTTAATCAAATAAAAAGAAATTACACATAAAGAGAGACTTTAAACTAATATTTTATATATATTTTATATATATTTATTTTCCGATTTTTATGTGTTATACTAGTCCATGTTATATATTTACTAAAGATTTTTTAAAGAATTTTCTTAATAAATCTTTCAAACAATTCTCTCAAAAAAAATTAAGAATAATCTTTGTTTTATTCTATTTATATGAAAAATTATCCAACTGGCTCGATTTGGTGGAAGTTGAAAGAAAGAAAAGAATTGATTGCAATTTGACTTATATTTTGTTAGTTTTATATAAAATAAGTACTTAATAAATTATTATTTTTATATAAAATGTTGTAATATGTATATTATACCATAATAAAAACTACATATTAAAGATACATGTAGCATTATAATCACAAGAATATTTATGTTGTTACGTCCGCGGAACGTTATCGATATTATTTTCCGAACGCGCGCGATGCAACTATTCGCTTTCCTTTCTCACATTCGCGCACATGCAATAAAGGGAGACTTCTTTAAATATAAAACGATCTTTATAAACGTAATAATTATACAGATTATAATTATAATTCTTAAAGTGCACCTTGAAAAGTTTCACGTAAAATTTGGAAATTTGAAAAATGAACAGTGGAAAATTTCACGTGAAATTACATGATCGCTGCCCTGGTGTTATCTACAACGGGTTCACGTGCTATATTATTACTAGTTCCAAACTATAGATGTCAATACTTGCAAGATTTTATTCGCTGTAATATTTATGATTAGTTGCAACATGATGTGACATGTCAAGTTATGTTTTTGTGAATATATTTATATGAATATTTCACAGCTTGAGAAGACACAAATTGCAACGGTAACGATTGAAAAACTTCCTCGTAAGTTTTCGATACGCAAAACCTTTTCTTATGCACGTGACAAACTGTGACATAAGAATCTTATGATTGTTGTTGGTTAAGTGGTGTTTTTCGAAAATGGATCTAATCTTGGCCCGCGGACTGAGACTTAGCTCCGATTTAGGCACTGTCTCATTTCTAACGAAATATCTGCCGTTGTCCGCATGTTACACGTGTCATGTCAATACAACAACACGTTGGAAGTCAACATTTCCTGGTAAGTTTATGGACATTGGACATTGTGTAACATTAACAAATGCATTATTAAAGTTTATTTTCTTTTGCAGAAAGGTATCATCGTTACAGGATCACATCATGTAATTCATCAAGTCTTGTAAATAATGTACTTGCATGTCAGAGATCATCGAGGCAGGATATGACTAAAAATGGTTTCACTTTGGCATATTATTCGGATATTAAGCAAAGTTCCATGGATGATTGCCAAAAACAACCTCAGGTGGAACAGAAAGTATCAATATTCCAAAAAATGAAACAAATGACCAAAGATTATTGGCATGTATTAATACCTGTGCACATAGTTACTTCTGTAGGATGGGTAGCTATATTTTACATTGCAATTAGAAAGTATGTATAAATATAACTGACACATGTCAAAGATGTTCATGTACTTGACAGTTAATTATATATGAGATTTTTTTTATATACTTCCAGTGGTGTGGATATAGCACAGCTGTTGGAATATATGAATTTTAATGAAAAATATGTAGACGTAGTACGTAATTCAAGCGCTGGTAATTGGGCAATTACTTATGCACTTTATAAGATATTTACGCCACTGAGATATACTGTTACTGTTGGTATGTGTTTGTAGTTTTGATATTTTGTACAAGACATTTGTTTATATATGTGTTTATATTTAAAAAAATATTACTTTAAATATTATCAAAACACAGGAGGAACAACAATGGCTATTAGGTATCTAAACAAATTAGGTTACGGAAAAGCACCATCATTCAAACGTCAGTCAGCAGAGGTGAGTAATGTACCCGAAGTGCAATGTCATTTGCTGAGAGTGAAAAAATAAACTATGTACAACATCTAATCATCTTTGTGTGTCTATATTTGATATATCCGTCTTATCTCTTTTCTTCTTACACGCACACATGGTGCAGCCTATGCGTAAGACTATGAGTAGGTTACCGAATTATTTCAAGTATATTGCGCTGATCTCTGTTGCTTTTGTATTCTGCGAAGTGTACTTGTCGCGTGAATAATATATTATAGATCTCGTTTCCATCGGGGAACGGCGGGAGATTTTTCTTCTTTCCGTAATTGTCTTTAATCGTGTTGTAGCCAGTACAGTCAAACAAATGTGCAGCAGAACACAAGACAAAATTCAAGGCAGAGTGTAAAACGGACCGACACACGGCACCGCCTAAACCATAAATATTTCGTTCGCACTATGTCGAATTTATGAATTGGACTCGGTATAGCTTGGGGCTTAATTATGTCGCGCGCGGTATCCATGTATACTTCTCTTTGTAAATATAATTATGTGACGATAAATTATTTCCTGCGTTAAGTTGTTTCAATTACTTACTTATCCAATCTGTTTATCACTCCATATGCAATAGTCCATATATATAACAGGTCTTAATTATATAATAAAACATGATCATTTATCTTACGATAAAATATTAAATGATAATCTCGCGAAAGGGACTGTAATGTATCCTTTAAAGAGAGAGAAGGACTGTTTAGAAAATAATTTATTTTTTAAATAATTACATTTTTTTAGAAAACATTTTTCATAAGAAAATATCAAAGTTAAATAAATTTTTTAAGAGTATTATCATGGAAGAAATAAATATATTTTTAGCAGTTTGTCTTTATTGAAGGATTTTGTTCATTTACATATTGTATATACGATATAAATAAAATTACATTTTTATCTACAATTCGCGCGAACTTAATTACTTAGTTGGTAATTACTAGATAACATTATATATGTAGTTACGTTTATAGTTCTGAAAAGTAACTATAGTTATTTGGCAGCTTGAGTTGTGCATTTTTCAATATTCTATATATTGTCACTTATCGATATAGCACGCTATACTTTTCAAACGTAGTTTTCTAACTTCCGTTGTTTATGCCGTAAAAACATTAAACGTATTATAACTCTCCAAGTATATTATAGTACATTTTGTCGCATATCGATGAACTATAATGTTACGCGAGTCTTCGCAATGAGACGATATATTTGTCCTAATAAATAATAATGAATGTTTTATGAAGTATAATAAAACTTGATCGACTGACGAAAATAAAGAATCTTCCCATTCATGATTCCGCTATAAATTTACGTTATAATACGAACGTGATATATATATATATATATATATATATATATAATATATATATATATATATTATATATATATATATATATATATATATATATATAATATATATATATATATATATTATATATATATATATATATATATATATAATATATATATATATATATACACCTGTGTTAAAAGGTATGGAATTATCGTTTAACAATAGATAATTATGCTATTATATCACAGTTGCCTGCGCAACTCGTTCATCCTAATGAGACTACTGTGTTTGCAGCAAACACCCTGACTAAATAAATAAGATCGCATATATATTAAATATACCACTTATTCTAGACAATCGGTCCTTGTCTTCAATTAAAAAGAAATATTCTTGTACTCACATATAACTAGATATTACATGATACTTTACTATTGAAAGATTAAAATGATCCCAAAAGGCAGTGTAATGATTTTGGGTTTTTTAAAATATCCAGTCTTTTCAATATTCTAAATATCATGCTTAATAGGGGACATTGCAGTTATTCTCTTTTTTACTATATATATTATTGAGATGTATTGTATTGATTTGATAATTTGCATTTCATAGAGATAATAGTAAATATATTAGCACATAGTATAGTATTATAGATGAGCAATGACAACTATTATATTAAAAATCTTTCATAAAATGTAACTTTTGCCTACATGAATGTATGTTTTGTAAAGTCTGGCTCGTATGTATTTTTTTTTTTAATTTTGCGCAATCGTAAGTGTTCTATTCTGTTATGCAGTTTGTATTTTATTAATTTTCACAGATTTCATTACCGGATGATCGCTACGTGCGCAGTTCGGAAAGCTCCAATAGAAGCTCAAGCACCGATGTAACTTAGCCCATAAACTGATAGCTAGCCGACACTGGCTGTGGTGCCCTTGGTTGTGTGTGCGATATGCGTTGGATGTGACACGCACGACACATAAGTCTGCCATCGAGTGGGTAGCACCGTTTATCCGGTTCGTCGGTTAACTGCATGCCACAATCCTCGCAAACGTAACAATCTACATGAAAGTCTTTGTCCATAGAGACTACTCTGACCGTTTCCTCAGTTCCCTAAACAAACACAGAAAAGAATATATTTTATTGACTGTAATTCACATTGTAAAGATAAAGCCAAAATATATCGATGCGTTAAAATTCTTTTCTCATAAATGATTACAATGATGGAATATATCAATCATCATTTTTTGTTAGGTCTAATATTTTAATAGACATTTTATTAGACGAACAATGATTTTTTTTAACAGAGAATAATTAAATCTAATTAAATTGATATTGCTGAGAGATGATAAGAATCAACTCCTGTTATGACTATCGATATTCGATGTAATAAATGAGTTAATTTTGAACGCGCATACCTCGACTGGCGTAATTCCCTTTCCACAAGATGCGCACTTGGGCGCGAACATTCTATGATAATCGTTTACGCAGTAGATCTTATTGTCGACGTCGACCGTGAAGGGAACGCCATCGAGACACTCATTACAAACGCAACACCTGAAGCAGCCCGGGTGATATGACTTGCCCATCGCTTGCAATATCTGTGGAAGACAAAAGACAATGTTATTGAATTTACAATGAGGTTCTTACGGATGATAACGATTGAGCCTTGTCGCTTACCATTTCCATAATGAGATGGCCACAAATCGCACATTTCTCGGCCGTCTGTTGGAAAC
Source organism: Anoplolepis gracilipes (assembly GCF_047496725.1). Taxonomy (NCBI): domain Eukaryota; kingdom Metazoa; phylum Arthropoda; class Insecta; order Hymenoptera; family Formicidae; genus Anoplolepis; species Anoplolepis gracilipes. Next base: position 19,602,862 of record NC_132970.1, on the reverse strand, counting down.
CAGAATACTGCGAAGACACAACAATTTTTATGAGTTAAACGAACGATAGATCATTGTTTCGATCATTGGAATTTGAATCGGCTCTCATACCAGATAATCCTCTTCGCAATAGACCCTCCCGTGAACGTTATAGAAAGCTTTGCCGCGTAGCGCCCTTCCGCAGGAACAGCATATGAAGCAATTGGTATGATAGAGATTGCCCATTGCTTGACAAGCTTGTCCGGCGCCGGTCACTTTCTCCCCGCATGTATGACAGATACCTATCAAGAAATATGCGAAATTTTTATGCGTCATTTATACTGCGTGTCTAACACGGTATGTCTATGTATCCTGATAGAATAATAAATTACAAATTTGTGAATTCAAAAAACTGTTAACTCATATCGAAGTTACGATAACACAGACTAATTAGATTAATATTAGACCTGTTTAAAATATAAATTACACGATAGAATCGCATGTAATTTCACGGAACGCAAATTCAAAGTTCATTCGTCGTGCGAAATGCAAGCACACGAAGTTGAAGAACTTGAGGTTCACGATCGAAGGGTTAAAAATACACGCGTCGACAGATGCGAGAATGCATTCACCAGGAGATCGATCGCTGTCAAAAATTACTCGATCCGCTATGGATGAGTGAGAACAAATAAACTCACATCTCTCGATGGGCAATCGCGATCCTGCCATCCCTTAGCGGATGCACCTTTTCCTTACTCGCATGCACCTAATACCGTTTGAATTTTGCGATTTGAATTTTACTAGACCAGTTCTAGCCAGACTAGAATCCGACCAACGAGTCGGACTGGTCTATCTATAACGAGATTACCAGCCACGCGTATGGGACGCAGCGCAGAACGCTGTCCGTCTGCAAGTATGAGCACGACTAGGGGGACATTTACGTTCGTCTAAACGCCTGCCACTTCTCGACTGACATTACTTCGCTCGACCGAGGTTCCTGTTCGCTCGGTTCCTTATGAGCATTAGGCTGCGTCCACATTTATCTTCCAAAAGTTATAGCCGTACATTATCCATCGTCGCTTTTCCTTGCATCGCTTGTCGAGGCAAAAAGCATTTTTTCGCTTAAATATAAATATTAGATTTTTGAAAGAGCACAAGAATTTGCGTAGATGTATATTTATCGCAAATTAGTTTATCGCAGAATGTTTTTGTTTTTCATGAAGCAGTTGGCGTAATTAAATGTAAAGGGAAGAGAAATAAAAGAAAATTTAATTTTCTCATTCGGCATTAGACACATAATCCTGCAAGTTACGTCATCGTAATGGATCTATCTCTTATTATCGTATTTGACACGAGGAAGCCAAAGAAATGATTATGTCAGTTACATGGATGCAATATCGTCATCCTCGCATCTATCTATCAGTATTAGTATGAACGTTACTTTAACGCTTTTAAAGAGCCGTATGTTGTGACTACAGAAAGAGAGAGAGAGAGAGAAAGAGAGGAGCGGCGTATTTGTTTATATATACACCGATGTACATGCGTGCGTGGCGCATACTCGCCCTCGTCCCTTTACATAGAAGAGATGCGTGGGTGGAAGCCTAACGCGAGAGAGTGAATGCCAACGAAGTGTCACGCTGAAAAGTATTCGCGGCGACGCACCGAAACTCGACTCCGTTTTCCGAAACCGGTCTACCGCGGACTTGTTACCGTGGGAATTGGCACGAAAGTGTCACATGTGTGTGTGTGTGTGTGTGTGTGTATCTGCGTTCTTTTTATCGTTTCCGAGAAATATCTAAAATTGTGGATGCACTCGTGTCGATTATCGTGCGAACCAACGTGTGGTGATCGTTCCGCTAATCTCTTCCTTCTGTCATCGTAGGACATGGGAAACATAGAAACATAAATAAAAATATAGATAACGCCGAAGCATAGAAAGATAATTTAGTCTAAATAAACAACCTTTTGCGCCTAATATTGTTCGTTATCGCGCAGAAATGTGGAACACTTGTAAGTGCAACTGATAAGTTTAATTACTTGAAATGAAAAGAATGCCATATGTCGCGCGAGCAATTTTTTCTTACCGAAGTACTCTCCTTCCTCCTCCTGTTTTTCCATTTCCTCTTCGAGTTGTCTCGTCAACTCTTCTATCTTTCTCTCCGCCTCTGTTGGTCCCTGCGAAAAGTAATTTGCATATCATAGAGAGCATATCAATCAATAACAGTATCAGATGTTTTCTAAACTATTATTTCATACGTAATCTAAATCGTGTAAAAAAATTAGTATTATACAAGGCAACGACTATTATTTATCTTATTCAGACTATATAAAGTAATAATAATATGTTTACGTATATAAATTTTTAATATAATATTTCGTGCAAATATTGCGAAATACTATTGTTTATACATGTTCTTGTCAATTTCCTGAAAATAGACAGAAAGATATAAGAAAAAAAACAAAAATAAAAAATGTGTTAAAGCAACACGCAGAAATATGAATGTCTCATGAATAAAATATCATCCAGTGAATGCAAGTTGCTTGTCAGCGGCAAGCAATTTACTGGCTATGATTCACCGAGTGCGTGAAGAAAGAATTCTTCGAACGGAATTATAAGTGGTTATCGAAATTTCGTGAATTAGATATTGAGTAGCAATGAAGAAATGCAAAAGCGAAAAAAAAAAAATACAACGATTGCGAGTCATATTTTCCTTCAGAATGCGCGTTAATCTTATCGTCACATAGGTCAGGCGTTATGTAAAATGAGCGATTAAAGCGAGCATTTAATGAGATCATCGCTGGTACAACGCAAAAGAAGCACGCTTAAAAGCTATGATTTTTCAAATTGCTTTGGTCATTTAACATTGACGAATATCGATAATTTATGTAAATATACTACATTGTTTGCAATGAGAACATAATTTAAGCGGGATAAGATTACATTTCGGTGTATTTGGGACGCGTCAGCGCATTGTTTATCCCCCTTGTACGAATTTTATATATAGTCTTTATGGCATTCAGCCAAGGTACAAGCTTGATGTGCATTATGGTCAATGCGTTTCCTTAACCCACTTAAGACAATGCATTAATTACTCTGATTATTTTCTGCAAAATATGCAACAGCGGCAATAAATGAGAAATGCGATAGAAATATAACAGAGATAGAAGAAGATGAAGAAGCATGTCCAGGATTTTCGAGATAAGATTTATAGTGCAGATATAAAAATTAAAAAATTAAAAGCACAAGATTTTTCAACAGAAATTTTATATACGCGTAGTGTATAAAGTAGTGATAAACTTACCGAAGGTCTAGAAATAACATTGTAAGGCAGTAATCCTTTCCCAGGTGCAGGCTTGATCGGCGGACTAACGGATTTTCTCTCTTCTGCCTCCGAATTGGAAGGTCTTTGTAATACAGGTACACCGGCACTCAAGAGTACAGGCCCTGCAACTCCGCTGGTGACGCCAGGAGGGAGACTAGTGATCCTAGGACCAGTATTGATGTCAGTTTCACCGGCAGTAGTTGAAGCACTAGTGACAGGAGCTTGCACCTGCCCACGTATGGGACTCCCAATGGAACTGTTGAGCGAAGGATGCAATCCATGTCTAGGTGAATTGATTATATTCTGCGAAGTAATGTCTGATGGCATTTGACAATGCGTTGGACTTGTTTTTGGAGAGTCTCTTATTGTATTATTGTTAGCAATAATAGCTCTAGTAGGATCACTTCGATTCGGAGAATATAAAGGTGAGCTCTTTGTAGCTGAGAGATCCGATACATCTGAGATGTAATTCCTATCATTTTGTTGCAGCGTACCTAATCTCAAATGTTCTGTGGAGCGACTTGAAGAGTAAACAGGAGAATTTCTTGCAGGGAAATCCGGTCGATTTTCTTGGTGATGATAGTTCCTTTCATTCTGAGGTATCGCACGATTTGGAGAGTAACATGGAGAATTATGACACGCTGTCTGTTCTCCTGGGCGGATTCCATACACTGGCGAATTTCTGGCTTGCGAGTCCCCTGTGAAATTTGCATTTGCAGTTCTCGAAGAAGGATCAACATATTGCTTGTAATTCTGTGGATTGTCCTGTCGAAATTGGGAAGATTGACCACTATCAATTTGATTTGTGACACGAAATCCTTGTTGTCCACTCATAGTACTTTCCAATAAACCACGATAATGATGAGGTTCCGGTGGTAAACGTATAGGAGGAGATTCACTGTGGTACGGTAAACCAGATCTAGGAGATTGTTGTTGCTGTTGATCGGAACTGTAATTAAAATTTCTATTTGATTGTTGCAATTCAGATGGAGGCACATAAGTGCTCCTTCCAGCCTGATGATCTGAGGATGCGGAAGATGAGCTCTGTAAGTACCTAGCTGTAGATGAATCCATTGATCGCTGTAAACTTGAACTATCATAACTTTGACCACGTATACTACTGCTTCTCTGTTGATTATACGATAAATTTTGGGTCATTCCACGTTGATTCTGACATTGACCTACCTTTCCAGTCATAACAACATAATCACCACCATTAATATTTGCTGGATGGTAATAATTTGGTGGAACCTGAGGTCCTGGTTTATTTTGTATGTTCTCAGAGAAGTGTACTTCCTGTATATTTTCATATACTGGTGGTGCCTCATACGGTGGTAATTCTTTTGCCGGTGATGTACTTTGATAACGATTGCCAGTTGGTACTTGCGGTTGAGCTTTCCTATAATTTCCTTCATAAGAGTCGCCGACCAAGGAAGCTCTAGGACTACTTTTCGGACTTTTTCGTGACTCTATTGGATGGTAATAAGGAGGATGTGGCTGACTCTGCTGCGGATAATAATCTATATTTTCATAAACAGGAGCCTGTTGACTTCCACGAGTTTGATTCTGTTGCTGCTGCTGTTGTAGAGCGTTAATTTGCTCCACTGGCTTGGGAGTAGCAAATCGTGAAGCAGCTATTATGTTTTCACGCTCATATTTATAATCGGTGGCGGCTGCTTGTCTAGAAATATCCGAAGAATTACCTTCAATGAAGCTCTCGATAGCACCGACCGGTCTACCAGACGTTCTGGCGTCGTTTCTATTGATCACGTTCCTGGATGCAGGTACCTGGGCCTCGGGCCTGGAACCCGAGACCCTGGTCGAACTCGTCGCACCACCGGTGTCCGCAGTGTCATCTCCGAGATGTAGATAACCTAACTTTTGCACGTAGGAAGTGTCCGCCGAATTGCACATTGGCAGCGATTCTCGTTTGCACGTCGATCACACCGATCAGAATATTATTTAATCCCTCGCGTGCGCTTCAATTTCTGATTTTCAGATTCAATACTGTCGACGAGCTTGATTCGAAACGATCTGACATCGTATACGTCAAACCGATATCCGCCAACTCATTCTCCTTTTTCTTCTTCTTCTCTTTCCTTCTCTATTCTTCCTTTTAACGTACGCGTTCTCGTTATCTTCTCACGGGATAGCACGAAACTCAACGCAAGATATGTATATCACGAACCCTTTTCTCCTTTGATTTTGGACTACGCCCCTCGACCAATGCGCCTCGGACTCTTACTTTTGGGATGCTGACCGGCGAAGACCTCGGGGCTCTCCTCGTTGCAACACCGAAAAATCACCACCTGCAAAAATTTATGCGACGACGCACACGCACGTAGCACGCACGAACGGGTCAGCGTGCATCGTCTTATGTCAAGACAGGGATCTGCGGTAGATGTCGTGGTATTATAGGATTATTCTGGAGGTAACTATCTGTTATTGCGTCTTATCGTGATGAGGCGCTAGAAGCAAGTTCATTCGGTCTAACGTCATCTGATGTCAATGACTACCCATATGGTAATCACAGAATGGAGTATGTAGTAGTACGGTTGCCGGTGGCAATGTGATTAGTGGTGCCATCAGTGAGCGGAAATTAGAGTAACTTTGGTCCTTTTATGCTTCGTCGTTTCTGCAGGATCATATTCATTCGACGTTTTATACCTTATAGATTTTACATCCAAGGAAACAAACATCAGATTTATTTACGTAAATTAATCGGGTGAATACAAATGATTATATGTACATTTCTTTTATCTGTAGCATTCGATTTTGGATATATTTTATTCTTGAAGTTTAGTGATAATATGTATACAGAATTTTCTCTTTTATATGTTACTACTTTTTTTCTGTTGTAAAATTAATATTTCTTATATATAAAATATTTGACATCATATGAAAAAGAGTTTTTTTGAAAGCAGCTCTGTACACAATATTTTTAACAGGAATTGTATGATATATATTTTAAATTTATTATGTATTTCAAATGATACTTTATTAATTCTTATTATTTGAATATGTGAATTATACATACAATAGATTTTCCTAACAAATGGATTAAGTTGTTTTCACTCCAAAAGTTTCGGCCGCTGGTACGGAAACACAGTATTTTTTTGACGCAACAATATCAGATAAACGAAATGCAAATGAAGATGTGGTTTGAAACAGGTTTTTTTAAAAGCTTTTACCTAAGGTCAGAATGAGCCGGCGAAGACGGTATCTGATACCTCGCGTGTCTTCGTGCAGTTCTAACTACTGTGCATAGAATAATAATGCGATGTAATTCCATGACGTTCATGTATTTTATTTTCACACTCAGTTTAATACAAGACTACCTTGACGAGAAAAAGAAGCGTATATATTAAAAAATGCTTTCTTTCTCTCAACTGATTAAAATTAAAAAATATTTTAATTACAAATATAATTTTTAATTGATTAATATGATATGTACAAGAAATTCTGCAAGTTCTCCCATGTATTTTCCGAATAATTCATATCAAATATATTTTATATTTTAATCTCGGAAACCTTAATTTTTTATCTCATAAATCTGCTTTCATTCTAATTAAATTTAATTAGCTTTCGCACATGACCTATAAAGATAGCGATTTTTAACGCAGTTGCAATGGGATTCGAGACTCAGGATAATCAAAGGTTTGTATGCAATCGCGCGGCTCATCTCATAATCGATGAATTCTGAGAAATGGGTCGACGATGAAATTAATTGTGCATCATGTGTGTACATGTATGTGTATTTTATTCTTTATTATCTTTTCTTCTATTTATATTTAAACAGTAACATTTTCAGATGAATGGATTACTTGTATCTCTCGCAGTTTATTTATATCAATCGTATATGGTTCACATATATAACTCGTCTCGTTTCTCAAACTAGGTGCAAGGGAAATCAAATATTCTCACTTAATAAATAGATAGCTTTAGATCTCTCTGTAGCTCGTATATAAATTAATACGTATAGTTTATTAGTTATTACTTTCTTTTGATATATCTGTACGTAAATCACAATTTTATATCGTCGCATCCTGTCATCCAATCGCGTGCCAAACTATCGACTAGAATTAACAATCGCGGTAGTGATTAAAAAATCTCGGTACATCTGATCTCTGATCATCGTTGCGATGACGTTGCGCCTGTGTTACTTGCTGTAATCGCGTCTCACTGTCGTCCTACGCAGGAAAGGAATCAACTTTTCACCCATCGTAGATCGCAGCTGTTGGCCGTGCGGCGCGATAGCGTGGGTGTCATGACCTCGCTCAACGAAAACCTTATATTTCCGAAAGGTGAGTAAAAAACACAGGCCTCAAGCCCTCTCGCACCACCCACGAGACAGTCGGAACCCACGTTTCGCCAGGCACCTGCCTGCGCGACTAGCCGACAGGATTGGCCAATACCGGTTGATCGATCGATCGATATCAGCTTGTGATGCAATCCCGCGTATTCAGGGTTCGATTCCCGATTAATTCACGAATCTCGTAAAGGCATCTATCGTTGTCCATATGTTCCCTTCCTGTTGTCCAACGACAAATAAGTATCTGCAAATTATATGATACATATATGTTATTGATTTTATAATATAATTATTTGAATGATATCATTTTAATATCAATTAATAAAATATCAGTTTTATTTCTATAATTTTTTAACAACAAAAGCATAATATTTCGATAATTTTTATAATATTTTAACTTGATTATTGGAGATTTTGAGAATTGAGGTAGATATCGCAAATTATATGCCTACTAGATTTCTCATTTTTGCAGACGGAAAGCGTATATTGCCAGGCGATATTGCGTGAGTGCGTGTATGCAAAATGCACATTAATGTCTCTAAGACGCATTGCGTCTCAAACGGAAGTGCAGTGACCAACACGCACGTCACGGCAGCGTATTCTCGTCGCACGAAGCCTTGTATGTATGATATAAGGTCTGATACACGTGTCACGTCGATGTGACAATAAATGAGACGATCGTTTATACGAACACGCGTTGTATCGCGCGTAGATATAATGATTTAGGCAGGAAATACACATCTTCATTCATAGTCTGAAAGTATAGGATAGTCACTGTAGACTGTAGATGAATGAAACAAATCGCATATATTTTTAGTTGCAAATACATACGAACATGTGCACTCTCTCATGTACACAAATATTTACTTACATAATTGCTTATATATATATATATATATATATATACTTATTTATAGATATTTATCTCTGGTTATATGTATTTAGTCTCAACGTATACATATGTTGTATGCATATTTGACGTGTATATATTTGTGTAGAATTCCACTTGTGTTTACGCGTCAGACAAGTCATGATGCATATACAGCGCTACTACTTGTTTCTTGATGCTGACTAAGCAAGGATTTCCATCGCGGAAAGATATAAAGTTGATATCACGATGGAAAGATTATTTAATTGGCTGGCAATGTAATTATGAGAAGGATCAACGATGTTATTTGAAATTGAACTGATTAGTATCATTTCTTGAAATCTTGCAATTACGAAATAAGAAAAAATATATATGTACAAATAATACATATTTTCAATGATATGAAATTAATGAGAATGCCATGTTTTAATGTGTATAAAAACCGAAAAATATTAATGAATATGTTTAGTGAAAAATTGTGATAGAAAGAAAGAGAGAGAGAAATGTCCAAAATTATAATATTTCTTTGTTTATATTATTGAATTATATTTTTTTAATTAATATCATTGTTCGCCAATCAAATCGTTTGAAACGAAAAAAAAAACCGAATGCATAAAAAAATAGGAAGCTATGCGAGCGATGATAAAACACCAATTATGAAATAAACTATATTGATTAATTGCGAAAAGTGCATGATATTCGTTGGTAGGTCTTCCGCACCTGGCAAACCATTTCTTCACTTACAACGACGTTACATTCCGCTGTCACTGCTTTTTGTGCCGTCGAATCGAATTCCTGTACCTTCCAGGTCGTCTCGAGAAGTCAGCGGAAGTCTTCTGCGTTCCAATAGCGAATACATATATGTACATACATGTACACGATACATGCGTGTGCACGCGTTTACTTCCCTCGCTCACACGAGTGTCTATACTGATATCATTTGATATGTGTATGCCGATATATGTATAATCTAACCGTTTCTTGGTTACTACCTTGACAAGAATTTGGCCCGAAAACCGGTTTACGTTTGTGAAACGCATTCCTCTTACAATTAGCAATCTTTTATGAGCTTCCGTTCTAGATTTTTTTAACGTTACGAATGCAATTGACATTAAATTGTAAAGTATCGACAGTTATCAAACTAGCTTTGGTTTAATAATTGGGTTATGAAAAAGAACCATTATATTCGCGAAGATATATTATAATGAGAGGAAGGAAATGGCAAAATTAAGTTTAATGGATATAATGATTGATAATGCGAAATTCGCATTTCCCTCCGGCTAAGAAATGCTTGTTACGGCAAACCATATCCAGAATAGCCTTTCATGCAGAATGAATTGAGAAAAGGAAGAAGATTGAAATGGGAAATAGCGCAAATATAGAAATCAAGTATTAAAGTGATATTAATTCTAATTTATTAAATTATCGATTAAAGTTAAATTATTTAATTCGCAATTAACTTATATTTTTAAATAATTTTCTTAGCGAGAAATATTTTTCCGCTTTGAACTTTTGACTAAACCCAATCAAGTGGCTTTAAATGTAAAAAAATGTGAACATATTTAGATGTAAGCGATAAAATTTATGAGAGGTTGTCACATTGCTATTGAATAATGCGCAAAACAGAGCTTAGCCTTATAGAGGAAATAGATCTAGCAATGTGTAAAGAACTAAGTTTACGTATCCTGACTATAGATCTTTATTGATAAATCTCTTGCTGCAAGTATCCGAAGAAATAATTCTGAGATACATCGAGTATCCGCGAGCGTACTGTTCCCATCCATCCCCAGAAGGACAATAGACTCTCCTGACAAAGAGAGAAGGCCGCTTTCCTTTCTCAGAGTCTGTACGAGCTAGAACCACGACTGGCTTGCTGGCTTTCGATCGTCGCGGTCTTGAAACCAAGAGCAATTCGGAGCGAAATACATAAAGAAGAAGAAGAGAAATAAAACGAATGTTGCCATATCGTGTTATCAATTTACAGAATGTATTACAAAAAGGTGATCCTTTTTTTTCAGAATATTATTTTGGAAATTATTTTCGATCAATTTTATAAAAAGTTCTAATTAGTTTGACGATTCAATTTTTAGATGAAATGTAAAATCTGATATCTCGATGAAAGTTCGTTGCTTGAAAATCATTCGATTATCATTTAAAACTAACAAACAATCCGGGTGGCATAAGGAACAACAGAATTGGGAATTGCTTGAGAACGCGGAAAATAAGGAGAACATAACTTCGCGCTTCCAGAAAGACGATGCATATATGCTACGAAGACTTAATTCGGTTCTCTCACGCGAGTCAGGAAGGCCGTTATACGCGAAGGACGCTTCCCACGTTATATCGTGTGGCAGATGTGCGGTATCGTCTGTTTATTTCATACGGGCGTGTGCATCGTAAATAGGGTCAAAATAGTACCGTACAAATGTAAGCGAATCTTGATTTCATCAGCGAGGATGAATTGTTTCGCGTATGTGTGCTAAATTTTTTTTTAAATATTACACGAGGTTGTTGACGTTAGGCAAATTAATTAAGTGTTACGAATATTTTATGATACTGTTTTTAATATGGAAACCGTTAAAGTTCCGCAATATAAGATAAATATGAATTATCAACTAGTTCATATATTCATCTAGTTTAGTTATGATTGTCATGATAAAAAGTACTTATTAAAAATCGGGATATGTTGACAAGTGGTATCTAGTTTTGCATGCTATCATTCTTTAGAATATATATAATGTAATTTATATATGTTCTAAACATCATTCATGTGTTACGGTGACAAAATCATTGAAAACGAAATTTCCCAGCTTGTATACGCGTAAGATCGGAAGAATGCTGGGGAGCAAGAATCGATGAGACCAGTCTCGGTTCGTTGAGGTCATACGAGACGGTTACGCACCACCAACTCTACGGTATGAATGTCGAAAGACTTGTAAAGTCTGTCGTCGATAGATTTGGATGCAATATAAAAAAATGTGAATATATAAGAGAGTGTGATAATATGAAATATTAAATATAATTTTAGCATACTAAATTTATAGAAAAAAAAATTTTATAATTTTTATTTAATATTCAATAAATATAAAAATGTTTTGAAAAACATTATCTCTGTAAAAATTTTTAACAGTACATAAAAAATTGAAAAAAAATGGTATATTTATTTAAGAAAAAATGATCTCACGACGCTCTGCTTTCTCTTATTACATTTTTAAATCAGGCAATAGGAACATTCAATATCGTTTAGTCGTTTCTCCAGGATATAAATCATAAATCGTGTACGTGAAAGAAAGTTCGTGGAAAAACCCACGCCCTATTCACCGGAAATATTAATTTTAGACGAAACTCAGGTGCGATATTTTCAGGATGCTGAGTAAATGCCTTTGCCGGAACTGTGTAATTGTGATGCGATGAAAACTTGATTGTAACGCAGTATCCTGAAATTGAACGGCAGCAATTAATGCATTCTCGCGAAAAATGCGGAGAACATGTTTCAGAACCGCCCTAATGCAGTGGCGGGAAATATTGATGCTCGATATCGATCGCTTATTATATTAGTTATGTCATGATTACATGTTATTACTCTGCGAAATAAATATCAGCAATTGCTCGCTCTGAAGTGATGTAATAAGTAAAAAAATGTGCATTTTTGTTTCTTTTTAATATTAATATAATATTTAATATTTATGAGTATCTGCAAGTTGTCAAAAATTGTCGGAGTTTTCCACGAATTTATGGAAGGAGACTGTTCTGTAAAGAAGAACGCAAGTCGAATTAGAAAGTATCAGAAGATGTAATTCTAGGAGACGTTGGGAAATGTCAAGATTGTTACGTTAAATTAATTTGCATAATATATAATTCCTGGTAAATTTAGAAATATTTGGAATAATGTTATTAAAAACACAAATATAAAGAAAATAAAGAATTATGAAATAATAATTTGATTGATAATACAATAAAACAGAACACAATAATATCAAAAAATATAAAAATATTATATTATTTAAATACATTTGTATGTCGTAATAAAATTTGATATAACTGTTTATGGGTAAAAATATTTTTATTTACATTTTTTATTTTCCTTTGTTTTTGTTTAGATATTTTTGTTTTCTTTCTATCCTTCTTTTCTTCCGTCGGAAGAGACAGAATGGTTCATTTACATGGTGATATCAAACGGAACTTGTCTTACGGGAATCATCCAAGCGACTTTACACGCGATCCGTTTAATCGAGGCCAACCTGAAAAATGTTTGATTCATCCCGAGAGAACAAGAATTTCCTGTACTTCCAACTTGTTGCACGGAATAGCACAGTTTCAAACGTAAGTCAATGACGATTAAAGCTTTCCGGGAAGTCAAATGATAATAATACCTTCAAGTGAACATTATTACATTAAAAGTTAATTATTATATGAATGTTGAAGTTCTGATATTCGAAATGTGTATCTACTATTTAATAGAGCTGTTATTTCAATATACCATTAATCTAGATACATATAACTGTAACTGATTCCCACGATTATGTAGATACACAATTTGTACGATTAAATTTTAAATAGTGAAATACGAGGTAAAAATCTTTGATTATTTTGTTTTACTATATCATAGAGACAAGTAACTAATTGCGGAAGTAAAACATGTCGATGATAACATAATTTATATCCAGAAAATTTTTTTTATAACACATATATGTCGGAAGATTTGATGTTCTGCTAGCATATCTAATCTGTCACACATTACGCAAGTACGTTCTGTGAGAAAATGAAATCTCAGCATCCTATGTCTTTAGAAACTCGCAAAGAAATTACATGATTCAAGATAGAAACCTTGTGATTCACATATAAATTACATATTTATATAGTTGATACAGAAGAAATTGATGACGCATGTAAATCTTAGAAATTATTATAATATATTTATTATATTTATTATAATAAGTTCTCTAGGCTACTTATTTACTGTCACATATTTATATACATATATTTACTGTATCACTTTCATCGATAAGCATGTAAAGTCATCCATTCGTGCATTTTACTTTTACCGAGCGCGTGAAGACTTTAATCACTCTCCGAACAATGGTTCAGACGGATCTTGGAACAGTGATTTAAACAAGAGATTAACTGAGAATTGCTCTGTGATTTATTGTCTATCAGTGGATTGTCCATACAGATATGATTAGAATGTTTACCAACCAACGATAAATTGTTCCTGATCGTGACAAAAGCGCTCGGCTACAACTTGACACGCGACTCCAAATGTCATGATACAAATAAGCTCGTAAATCTAGCTTTGCAACGGATCACCGATGTTTGCTTTCCATTAGTTTTTAGAAGCTGTGTAATTCTCCGGCGATAAATCGCAGTTACGAACACTTATTTTGATATTTATTAACGTGCGAAATTTATGCTACCATTAATTCTTACATAATATTCTCCGTCCAAAATGAACGAAAAGTGATAAGGCGATTATGAATGCCAAGCATTAAGTCGTTTCAATTAGCATACCGGTTCTTCATTTTCGACTTTCTCTTCGTAATTATCGCGATGAAAATTTTCTCATCGTTAATGTTAGGTTTAAATCGTTTCCCTGCAGCGAAAAGTACATTGTTCCAGCGCATTTGCTCGTATTATTAATGTGCATCTCACATTAAGAGCGGATCATTAGTAGTGAACGATGTATTCTAACACTATGTTAGCATGTTTATTGTTGCAATTATTTAATTTGGTCACTATGCATCAAATTGCATCGATTGCTATTTTAATGTGTTTTAAAACAATATTGACAACATTGATTCATTTTATTTGATAGATCGTAGAATAAAATTATCGATATATATATATATAATTTCTTTTAGCATGAAAATGAGATTAGTGTAAATAAGAAAATTTATACTTTAGTAAATAAGAAAAGATTCGTGGAAAAGTTGTGTCATCGATCTTATTGCAAAACTGATGTTACCGCAACCAATGCAACTGAAACCGCTTTCGCGAACATTAATGCACATTTTTAAAATGTATTTGCATAAGAAACGCATCACAATAGCACGTGTTAATTTTCTTTTATTGCCTGTATTTCTTCTCATCATATCATACCGTTACTTTTGAAAGTGATACGATGCATCGCATGTTTTTTGGCTGTCTCGAATCGAGACAGTCAACCATGCAAAAATCGTTTTCCGTTGCTAAAATTGTTTTCCTTCGGCGGAAATTATGCTCCCGTTCAATGGTATATACACGCGAGCCTCGCCTCGCACGTTGCACAATATTTCGTATCCTGCAGCCGTGTCGTTTGACGCGGGCTATTACAATCGTGCGTGGGTACGCGAATACAATCCAGTAACGCAAGTGCGTAGACGCAACTCAGACGCTAGCGCAATTCTTGGTAGGATATGAAACGACAGTAGGAAGTTGCAGCAACTTCGTTGCGGTTCTGAGATTTGCGCTTTTACGCCCTGGCTGCGAGTGAGAATTATTTAAAATAAGCCTGATGAATTTTTAACGTAATGATTATATATATATAATGTATAAAATATACTTGGATTATTTAGATCAATTAAAAATATATTCTTTTTATTACGATTGAATTACTTTGATTATTTGAAGGACGCGTAGGAGTAAAACGATGTAGGCTACGTAATTGCACATCACGAAACTAGATCGAAGTCGTTCGAGAAAATAGCGAATTTCCATTTATTTCGTTACGGTTTGATAGGTGTGGTTCCGCCGGAAGTCGAAGCGAATTAAGCGTCGTCGTGCCGGAAATGCACGGCAAGACCACGTGAAACAGATCAAGCCGTCATTGTTTGCCACGAAATTGTGGCCGCGTTGTCCCGGAAATAGCGGATCGTTTCCGGAAACGGATGAAAATGTTTGACAAGGAGGATCCAATCTTAATGAGGTAGAAAGTAACTTTGTAAGGTTATTCAATTAAGATTAAAACTCAATCGCGATAGATTTCTATAGTAGATAATTTGTTCTTTCTATTCTTCTTTATATCTGACATTTATTGTTCTAGGAAATAAAACTAGAAATCAAATACCTTTGGAGAGAGTTAGTTCAATAGAATATAATTATACAAAGTTATATCAAGTACACAAACAAAATAAAATCAGCAATTTTTTTCTAAGTCATAGATTGAAAGATTAACTGGCGTAGAAACAGATTGAAATAAAAAAAATTCTATAGAGAAAATATATAAAAAAAGATTAAATATATAACTGCATCTTAGCTATCAGAACATTCTAAGTTGAATTAAATGGGAGTGTATTAGTGTGAACTAGTTACGCTAAAATCCAGTTGAATTCCAATCCCATTCACCGTTCTTACCGTAACGTGCACAAAATATAATATAGATAGAAATATGCTGTATGATATGTATGTAATTAGCTTTATGGTTGATTATACCACAAAAATGCGATACAACACTTATATGACTTTACATGTTCTTCCTGTGATACGCGATTCCGCTATTATTTCTTCTCTCTCACGAAGCTACAACTTTTTCCACGAACGTGACTATCAAATCATCGCTTCGTCTTTCATATGGCCGCTCCATATAATCATATCGATGTGCTTTATCACATGAAAACACAGACTAATGGCCCGTGTTTGTACGTGTCGTTCGTAAGGGTGGAAAGTGCAATGTTCGGCCGCGCCTGAGTAAGGGCGCGGCTTTTGAGGGTGTGGTGTTTGCTGCACGTGCAGGCACCCTTATTCTTCATCCCTATGACAGCACGCAGTAAAGCTATTTAATTTAACGTCATTTTCTTAATAACCACCGACTGAAAATATTTTAGTCATGGAGCTTATAATTAAAAGCTGCCAGGCAGATTACTTTTTATATATAACTGCTTTTAAGATAGTTATTCTTAAAAATTCTCAATTGTTTTTATTATATGTATATAATATTATTAATCTTCTATTTATTGAAATATAATATAGGGGAGATTTTTTTTCAGCCTCTTTATTTATTATTATATATTATATATTTATATTATATCGGATGTGTGTGAATTGAATAAATCACTATATAGTCAAATATATATATATATATAATATATATTGTAAAAGCTTATATAAATATATGATATACGACTCTTGACGATGATAGACTTCTACACAAGGATGATTTATGTTCTGCAGTATTCATTGTCTGAGAACATTTCTCGATGGGCGTTCTAAATTTTTTACAGTATAACTTTATACTGTCACACTGTTAGTCATAACTTATTCCTCATATGATCATTATAATATGTGACATAGCCTTTTATGCATTTTTTGAGATTTGTAAATATTAAAAAATGCAAGCCAGTAGTATATCTTATTTATAATTACATTGTATAAATTGCAACGAGAGAGAGATAAAATAAAATGTACAATAATATTGAAATTTATTTAAGAAATACAATGGTGTATAAAACAGTATTTACAATTTTATCTTAGAAATAGGAAGTAATTTTTGAAGTTTTAATGAAAAATGCACTGGTATTTTTTTCAGGATATGATTTTTCCGGTCTGCTAAGGGCATCATCTGCTCATTCGTTGCCCCTCGTTGCCCTCTGCGTCAACTGTCTGAAAGAAATCCAAAAGTTCACGAAGCGTGTAATGTAAGTCAATCATTCTAGAGATTATAAGAGCTGACCTACATATGCCGAACCACTCCTAAATCACCAATTTGCTGTCAGAGTGCGAAATAGGAAATAGTTAATCAATTACACAACCAAAAAGGGATATAAGATAAAGCATTATTAGATAATAGATAATATTATATATAGATATTAGATAATAGATTTGATTTAGCTACAATCAACAATTCACGCACTATGCTCAGTTATATTTACTCTATATAATATTATTATTTATTTATATATTATAATTATGTATATTTATATAACATAACTATGTTATATATATATATGATAAAAATATAATAAATAAATAATTATAAATAATTATATTATTTATAAATAATTTTTATATTATATTTTTATATTATATTTTAATTATACTGCGATAATACATAATAATAAAATTATCGAATAATTTCGAAATATATCGAAATGTTTTATAGAAAAACATTAGCATCAAAAAATTATCAATTGTACTGATAATTTTAATTCAAATCTTAATGATGATAAAGAATAATTTCGCATCTGTAAAATCGATGCAGATGGTTTTTATGATTGCCTGAATATATCTAATAACACTGAACTAATAACCCAGTGACTTGACAGTTTCTCCAAAAGAATACAAATCTAAAAGATGGTTACTTTTTCCCATAAAAGGACAGTAGACTATATTCTTTATATTTTATTTTTTTCTGAAAGAGATTACTATTATTAAAGTCAGAGATCAATAGAGAAATAAGGTCAATAGAGAACAGTGTGAGATGACTGTGCTATTTTTATCAGATGAAGAAGTTTCCTACCCTAAAATATGGATGAAAATATAATAGAGCTAATAACGCACACCTAGTGTACAATTTCGATCTTTTTTTAACCAAATTTATAAATATAGAAGTAGATTCGTATGATTGAAATATATGTGTTAAGTTAACGTGAAATCTGCCGTTCTATTGCATTACACTTTTCTCTTTAAGAAACTATTTTAAACCTTAAAATAAACGAAACACATTATATATATATATATATATATTTTATCTATAATCACACTATCCTAAAAATATAATAAGCTTGATATGCTGATTTCAGTGTGAAAAGAAGAGGGGCAAAAGTTTTCGTACAAAGGGCCTTATATCCTAGCGAAAGCAAGATAAATATCTGTTTACAGTATGAATGAGGTTTCATATAAGCGACTATCGTACAAATTTGATTCTCAGGTTCCATAACTCGCTCTTAATGTTTGCCAGTTCTCGTGTTATCATGTGATATGCAACGTGAGAAATCACAAGAGTTAGTTTTCATATTTATTTTTCTTCTCGTACCCAACAGGACGAGGGTACGACTTTTGGATTCTCTTATTATCTGTTAAATTTCAGCATAATAAAGTTTAGATAGCATACTACCAGTATAAAACATTACTAAACTTTTGTCTAAATATTATTTTATCATCTTGTAAATGAATTATATCTTTATTATTTTTCCAAATATATCAGTATTTTGATTTTATTATATCTTTAGAGATATAAAAAAGATATATGAAGAGTGGATAATATCGAGATGTACATTATTTTGTTAAAGATAGTTGTTATTTTTTTTCAAGAATTGAAAGTTACACTTTGACTCGATCGATGTACTTTAATAATAGTTCATAATGCGGCAAGGTTTAGCTTCTGCTCTGCGTGACAAAGCTCATTTGTAGGACTGTTTCGTGTCTCGTGTATATATTTGATGGGGAACTCTAAATATAATTCTTTTTTCCCCTTCATCAACGATTTGGATTACTATTCCCTTATGAGCATTGTTTTGTGGTTAGATTTCTTATTAAGATATAATAATTATATGTATAAAAATATTTGCACAGTAAAATTATGCATTATTATGTATTGTAATATTTAGGTATTTCCAATATTAAAAGTAATTGTATTATATTTTTATATTAGAAATATAATAATAATATTAATTAATCTTACATACATATACACTCATTTAATAATATTATTTATTCCAATTAGACGATATTCAAATTCATATTATTTATTAAAATTTTGGTTTTCTTTTCTTGTTTCTTTGCACAATTAATCATTTTTTTCTCTCAAGTTTCAAGTATAACAAAACTTGTCAATATAACAATATAAATTCCGCCGTTGCTGCACGCCTTGAAAATTGCAGTTATAGTAATTCCATCTTTTCTCTCTCTTCCGGCATGTTCATTTTCCTCTGTGAGACATTTTATTCCCAGCTCCCTATATCGCCGAAATTGGTAGCCCCAGAAGGTGGAAATTATTTTTCAGGCGGGGTAACACTCGGTTACGTCCATCTTCGGTTTCGATGGACAGAGGAACTTGTTCGTCTCAGAAGGTAAGATGCATGTCTCTTTTCGTTGTCCCCTCGCCTCGTGCACGCATACGCGCAAATCGGCGTGTGCAGGTGCATGATAGATGCATGTCTGGAAAGAATCGCGCGTACACAGAGGAAGAGCCTCGCCTGTGGGAAAGTAACGTTACACCATGGGATCCACCGGACTGGACCGCGTCGTGCGTTCCACTAAAGTCTCATAGTATCCTGTGTATACTATAGTCCGTCATGCTCGTCGTTGCTTGGTATACACGGTTGAACTGACCACCATGGTTCCGATTATCCCCCCTTACATTTCCTCTCCTCTGTCGCCGAATGGTGAATTGACTTCGTGGAATTTGGATACGGATAAACACGTTGATTTTTCTATCCTTAATTTCTTGTAAATTAAAATTTGTTAAATAATTACATGTAAAATCACAACAAGCGCTACGAACATTTTATGATAAAAATTATAATCATGTTATCAGTGTTTTCAAAAGAATATTTTGCTTGTATATTTTTGATTATTTTCAAGTCTAAGTGATGTAACGCAGACAAAAATTACATAGTATTATCAGCGAGTATCCATAAGCAAGTTCCATAGGTTAAACTGGTAAACTGCTAGGCACTTAAGAATAATGCTATGTAATTTATTTAGCTTTGTTACATCACATATTGAAAATGATGAAAAATATGATTGTAGCGTTTCACTGAAACATCGTCACGGTGATTACACTTTCGGAGTCTATCCTACTTTAACGTCATACATGATAATCATTTAATTTATATACGATAATCATTTAATTTCATCTTGAATTTACGTGGAAACATATTATGCTAAAACTATAAATTTGAAAAGATAAACGTGAAAGTAAATATGAAAACCAGATTGAAAAACAGTCGCATATGATTAATCATGGTTTTTGAAATATTCAAATATTCCAATAATATTCAAACAATTTTATGTTTTAGAAGATGTCGATATCCAAAAGAGATTTTTCACTTATTTATCATTATAGATTTTTACATCATGTGATAAATCTCAATATTATTTCGCAATATGTAATACAAATATTTTATTTTCCATCATATAATAAAAGATGATTTGTGACAAATAACTTATGAAAATTATTTGTCACAAAAACGACTTGGTGTGGCAGAAATCGAGGCTCGTAAGGTACCTACAGTACATACCTTTCGCGCGATAAGGCTGTGCTGACTTTACAAGAACGAACGTATATATGTGCGCACACGTTTCGCATTGTCGGCTGTGCACGCGTGCACTCGCGAGACTTATCTGCTGATTGCAGCTGCACTGGCGGACTGCGATCTAGCTTGGCGCGGTTAATTGAATTTTCTCCTCGAGATCGTCGCGAACGAAGCTAGAGCCAACGATGGAAAGACCTTTCACAGTGAGGTCCCTTGTGTTCGCGACAAAAGACACGCGTGTTGCACGACCGAATCGCGATAGCACGCGTGGCTGCAGCCGTGGAACTCTCTCGTGCCGGCTCGGGACTGAAGTCATTCGCGCTTCTTACAAACATGCCGCCGTTAGATGCGAGCAATGTTTTTTTGCGACTGCCGGTTCTCGACCCCGGCAGAGTCGATGGAAAAAATTCGAGGAATTGAGCGCGGCTCGTGAGATGTACGTCCTTGGAAAAACTACCACGTTGAGTATACATATATCTCAATAGACTCTAATTATATAAAATCTCTCGACTTACATATTATTTTGATGACTATATTAAATCTATACATAATTAACCCTCAAACTGAACACGTGGGTCTTTCGTGTCTGTGACATTTTTAATCCATTGCTTTAAAAAAATATTAATAAAATCTCGAGGTTGGAAACGTATAAAAAAAAAGTTTTTGTCAAAAGGGGCTTACTTATAACTGAAAGGACAATTTAAACACTTCATTCAGTGCAAAGTGCTAGCGAATATAAATTTGCGGACACAAATGACCCCGCATTCACTTTATGTACCTATATATAAAATAAGAAAGGGTGAGTAAGTAAATTTTTTTTAAAATATTGTGTTTTTGCTGTTAATCGTTTTTTATAAAAATAAGTTATAAATTTACAATGTAATCTCCCTAAAAAAGAAATAAATTGCTTTAATTTCTATTGTGTTCATTTATTTTCATGCTAAAAGTATCTTTTGTTAATGATAACGAGCAACAAACAGGAGTTGTATGTATTAATCAATTTTTATACTGTAGATTGTAATGTAAATTACATTTTGTTTTCACTTTTTTTCAAATAAATTATCTGAAAATTAAAAAAAATTTTTTTTCAGAAAAAACACATTTTTTATACCTGAAAAATTACCCATTTTCGATCATTCAAATAATTATATTTTTTTAAAGCCGTAGACATATAGTTTTTTTCGTAAACTTTGAACTTTGACCTAAAAATTCCTGAAAGCTTTTTCGTTCAAAATTATTTTTTCAAATTTTTGTTAATTTTTATATAAAACATCTATATTTCCAAATCTTGATCTAACAAATAACAAAAATATAGTATTTAAAAATATTTTTTCTTTAACTCTACTATATAAACTTTTAGTTTAAACTTAAAAGAAGACGTGTAAATTTTTTTAGAATTTTTTAAGTAATTTTAGAGTACAAAAATTAACTCGGACTCCAGTTACCCACGTGTTCAGGATAACGGTGCCAAAAAAAGTGTTCAATTTGAGGGTTAAGAAAATTTATTAGAAAGTTTAATTTATTATATGAAAATTTAATACATATATTTTAAATAATTTGCCCAATTTCAACCCAGATTATGACGCATCGGAGTATTATTATTTTCGAAGACATCCCTTATTTTTGACACGCCTACGCATCCAAGATTGGCTTCGAATTACATGTGTCGACCACCCCATTGTATTTGGCTGCACCATGAATGCCACCCAAGTGCCTAATCGCGAGCACCTTTCTTTTGGAAACCTACACCTTCCCGAATACCTGCGGTCTGATCGGCAAGTGCTTCTTTCAGATAGTTCTATTATAAATCACTTTAAAGGACCACCGTCGGAAAGTTCAACGCAGTTCAATCGTGGCACGTAACATACCGGAAAATGAAGGATTTCTTCGTTCTTCCGGTACGAGAATAAGCAAGATTACATCTTAGACTGACGCAAATGCAAAATGTAAACTCCGATCTAAATCGCGGAATATAATAGCGACTAGATCGCTATAAATATCAAGCGGATTTTCCATGAAATGAAGAATTTCTCAGAGTCATTGTTTTTCCTGGCGGGCGCTTGCATCGTGCGACGTAACGAATTTATTAAAAAGAATCGGGAAAGCGTACACATATTATCATTCAGTGAATCGAACCAACTCCCACGTATGTTTCTCGCTTTTTCCTCGCGGAGACGTAAACCCCTCTTTCTTCGACATGAACTCGACGCCCATGCAGTCGGGCGATCACGTAGGACGCGCCTCTCGCGTTTTATTTTTTTTTCTTCTTCTTTTCGAATGTGGCAGGTACAGGCGTGTATGTAAAATATCGTCGTGAGGAGGTAGGAATGAAGATTTGTTGGTCGAGCACCAGTCAAAGAGAGATAAGTCTCTAACTCCATGAATGGCCCGATCGCTTGAATATTAGCTGGTTGGCCTTGTCGCAGAATCTTAATTTAACCTTTGTACGATCAGCATAAGAAAACGATCGATCAATTTTGAGTTAAATCGTGTGTGCGAGCGAGAAAATTATATTTCATTCACTTTTACGAATTTCTCGTTTCGCGATTGCGGATGAAAAAATTGGCAAAGTTCTCGCGAGAAAAATAGTTGTAGACAGGTGAAAGACTCACATGTGCGGATGTTAAATCGCAATCGCGACATACTCGGATCCTGTGATGATGATTATTATCTTAACGAGAACGCGCTACCGCCGTAGCTCACGTAATAGCTTCTTACACATGTCGCTACCTCAGTTTCGAATCCGGGGAGCATTTTTGCGCGGAATAACTAATAAAATTGCCGGACGTGCTTATCCGTAACGACCGAGGGATCTGTCGGATTCTTTCCCCACGATGCCGATATACGTGTAGCTCTCGCCTCTGTCTCAACAATATAACGCGGAACTTCCTATGTGCCTCACGTAACATCTGAATCCTAATTTATTTTTATAGCATAAGAATCATAAATAAAGAATCATAAACCAGATCGCTTTCGATAACGTGAACACTTTCTCCTAGAATTTCATCTCCGCAAGTTAATTCGCGTGATCGCTATTCACAGTAATTCATATATACATATATAGAAATACAATAAATATATATTAAAAATATCTCTTAAATTAAATAAAAAAAAGAATTATTAAAAACATCCGTAATCGTGTAATTATATAACAATTTTATAAAAAATTAATATCGTGTATCATATAAATTTATAGCACTCTAAAATAAACATAAATAAATTAAAATCTAAAAAATCAGATTATAAAATTATATAATATTTGCACAGTGGAACTGAAGTGTGTGAGCAAAATCGATAATATTATTATATATTTAGATTATTGTATAATAAAAATTGCAATTTAAAATCTTATATCACACCAATTTATTACCACTTAAGAAAAACATATATACATAAATAAATTATCATCTAAAAGAGCATATTATAAAATTACATAATATTATTAATATATATTTAGATTATTGTAAAATTGCAATTTAAAATCTTGCATTCAATTTACCATTGTCATTCATATTTCTTCTTATTCGCATTCTAGATGGACGTTTTATATTCTCGTCGTGACAAGGATGAGGCTTGGAGTTGAGAGTACGACCTGGACCTCCTCAGGAGCGACTGGTTCCGTGGACATACGCTCTTCTTCTTTGTCGTGAAGAACGCAAGTATCGTCGTCACCCCCGCAATTTCTCGGCGCACGTATATACAGGCACACGAATGCACAGCGGCTTACACAAACAAGAAGGTCGTTCTCTTTCCTCCGCCTCATCCGTTCGCCGGCTTACTATGTTGGCTTACTCGTGCGTTCTCGCCAGTCGCGACAGAACGCTCGTCGAGCGCGCATCGCGGGGTGCATTCGGCGCGTGTTTCAAGCAAATCGATTTCGAATTCCGTTCGTATTCTCCTCGAGGGAAGGAGGAGACGTCTCGTTACCCATCTGACCATTCGATGATTCTCTGAATAACGATGCAAGGACGTTTCGTGTGAAATGTGCGGAGCGATTTGCGCGAAACTGAATGTCATCGCGCGAAATGCGTGCGGCAAGTCTTTCTACTCCATCGAGATTGTGACTGGTGGTGAATTCGTTGTTGTGTTGTGACTTTATCGCGCGTAAATTGCTCTCTAATCTAAGACAGTGAACTTAGATGACCTCGATGTCGTATATTTGTCGATTTTGAATCTTTGCCGCGGATTATTGCGAGTGCGCGGGCCGCTGTGTTGAATAAATTTAGTAAATGTAAGTATATAACCCATAGAAACTAAAAACATTTGTGTATTGTGTATATTTACAACAAATTGTTTTGCTTTTTCTCTCTTCAAAAATCAGCAGTATTTTAAATACATTCTTCTCTCTTCTCATATCGGCGTACATATAACGATGTATCGGATGCACGTGACCACAACACATCGATCTGTTATTGTTGTATGATGTATCCCGGAAAGCACTAATATTTCCTATTGTGATTCCATGTAATCCTATGCAATTGAAATATCGTATAGTGTGTATAAGTAGAATTTATCTAATATACCTATGTTTGAAAACTGATTGTGAGTAGAAAAACTTGATTTCTGAATTTTCGTAAAAACTTTATGAAATTAATACTTTACTTATTAATGCATTTTTAAAATCCTTGGAAGAATAATCGGTAAAATTATATAATAATATTAATATAACAAAGATAGAGAATTGAATCTTCAAAGGGTTTTTATAACCTTTTTGGAACATCTTGTTGGTGAAAATATATTTATATTTTTATTTATATTAATACGTAATATATTAACATTTATATTAATATATATTTTGCACATATGATCTGCAAGTTTCTGGCTTGCATTTACAACTTTCTAGTATTACTACCTCTACGTAAAAGATTTTCTTCGCTTTCGAGGATGTAAGCGTACATGAACATCGGTTTGGTTGTTGCAACCATCTGGTTTCACTCCGACATCAAATTACACGGACGAGTTTGAAAATGTAACCATTGCTACTGTTCGGTTTTTCTTTCGAGCGAGCTTCTCGCTACTTTCCACATTTGTTCAGCCCAGCAATCACAGTCGTTGGACACTACTTATCGAAAGGTCTCCGGCCAATTATGGTTTTTCTACGACCTTGCGAGAGGAAACGTACAAAGAGATTAATTGAAACGTTATGCTGCTATGCGACTTCCAGCAAACGCTGTGTTACGAGTACATTACCGGAAATCCACGCTAAAGTGAAACTTGCAATGGACAATTTCACTCGTGTTTTTTTTTCTTCAATGTTCTTTAAAAGCAGTCTTAAATTTAAATTTACAATAGTAACCGCGAAATTGTAATTGTCATCTTTTTTCATTATGAATTTTCTACAAATCAGTCTCCGTTTGATCTTAATTTTATTACTATTTTTGGAGTTTTGTTCAGTTCTAAAAATTAAAAAAAATAAGCTGAACATAATTGTAGATAAAAATAAAAATAAAAAATATATTTCGGTTAAATTGATTCTTGAGAACAAATGATTGATCAAATTTATATATTTATAGACAATTATGTGTGTCCAGCAGTTTAATGTTTGCGATTTAATGATAAACTATTCTTGGATTTTGATTTCAGATAAGAACAAGGAGGAATGTTGAAACACGTGTCGGTCTCACCGTGGAGAGGACGGGCGGACAGCGTGAGCCTCTCATCCAGCGGCGGCGCGAGTAGCTGCGGAAGCGGAAGTCCTACCCCCGGTCACACACCACCACCCTCGAGAGCATCCTCATGCGCCTCCTTGGTACCCTTAACCGCCCTGTCGAGCTTCTCTCCGGCTGATACCGCGCCCCAACAGGTGAGTACTTCGTGATTAGTTTCCCACACCAGCTCGTAAAATTCACTGTTTACGATCAATACTTCCGCATCAAAATCCGGAAACGAGAACAAAAGATTTCCCTTATACTAGACCCTCAGTATTCTACGTGCTATGAAAAAAAATCATTTCTAAATTAATAATTAAGTAATTAATATTTAATAATAATTAATTAAAAAATTTTCACGACGAGTTCTTTATTTATTTTATTTAACAATACATTACTTGTACGATACATTATTTGATACGTGAAGATTATTTGAGAATTTTGAATGATAAACACTTAATTGATGTATAATGTGATCATATTTATCATATTTTTAATTGATATCTAATGTGATATAATAAAATATACACATGATAGAGCCATTATTGTGACAAAAGGGGTGGATGGTTTGATGTCGTCCGCGGGAGATGATTAAGAACAACGCGGGAGAGTACAAAAAGCGGCGATGTTACCGTCTAATAAAGTAAAATAGAATAAAAAATGCCGACGATTCACTGAGTGACGTAAAGTGGTTTAGCAAGAACGAAAGCAACACTTCTCCCGAGTATTTTATTCACAGCTGTACCACGTGTACATCTGCATGACGGCATTTGATGAATTTATTAAATATTTAATCTAATTATTTATTAACTATTACTTCTTATAATTAACAAAATATATCTTCGTTTTAAACATGATCATAAAAAATAATTGCGATTAAATAGAATAATTAAAACAGAAAAGTCAATAATAGTAGCAATTTTTTTTCAATTTTGTAACCGTAAAAGTATCAACAAATATTTGATTGCTAATTTATTTAAAAAAATGTAATAATTAATATTATATCGAAGTAACAACTGTTTGTGCAAAGTAAATATTTGTAACTTTTGCGACTCAGATCAGTTTTAATGACGGCTGCATAATTTCTCACGGTTTCTAAAGTCCACGCTATAGTGTAACTGCGCTGGTGGTTTCGCGTCCCTTTTTGCGCGGGACAGAAACATGATTCTCTTGAGGGCCTTCGTCCCAGAATGGCATTTAGGCAGGGCATATTTTTCTTCGCCATCTGCACAGACCGTAGCCAAACACATGCTTAGTATCATTCGAAATCTTATTTTCCTTCCAGAAACACTGGAGTATTATAACTAATTGAAGAGAGAGATTAACATTTTAAAAATATATTATACACATATTTTTAAACATCAATTAAATATATATGTATATATATATGTTGTATGGATTTATGCATATGTGTGCGTGAAAGAAAATTATTTACAAATATATCCGGAGGTAGAGCAATGCAATCGGTTGCAAATGGCAAATTGCAAGAATTTTCTAGGGTGAACAAGTATTTTTGCAATTTCACACGCCTAATTAGGATCAGGGTCGGTGTATTTAAAAATGTTATTGCACTCGCGCAAACGTCACTATCCTCATTTCCACTTGAGCTCTAGATATTACATTCGCGCGATTCTCCTCAGTGCCTACACGGCGAAGAGTTGTATTTGTGCTTGTCTGACCTGTTTCGCACGCAGGTTGCAAAGGTCGTCGCAAAATGTATAATTGCTTCCTTTAGCCCGTCCGAGATACATTGGCAATGCGCAAGATCATACGAATATTTTTGTAATTAGTAGAGTATGCAAAACAGATATTTAATGAACACACATTCCGATTACAATTACAATGATCCTATTTAATTTCATGAGTTATAGATAATGGTGAATAAAATTATACAATTACATTGCCTGAGAAGAAATTTTTTAATTTATGACATACATTCTCATATAGTACAGAAAGGCCAAAAGACATCTTAAAGATATCTAAAAGATAATGAGACCTCTTTAAGCCGTCTTTTAGTCATCTTTGAAGGACATGTGCTGCCTGGGTTATTATTGTGGTTAAATTTTAAAAGTATTTTTATCGTGATAAGAAGTAGCGATATTTTTTGTAGCTAAGTAATAGAAAGCAGCGACGGGACCCCGCTTTCAAGGGACAAAATACAAGATCTCTTAGTTTTTGTCGATGAAACCGAGGATTCTCTGTGAGAACCCCGCATACTGAGATGTCACACATATTGCAATCGTGTTCACAATACGCAGTGAAAAACGAAATAAGCCGCAGTGACCATGGCGGATCCACTTAATCGCGCTTTCTGCCGATCTACGCAGACTTTTTTATAGCTCATTCAGGATTAAGCGGTATATGTTTTCAGAGGGGCTTTGGACCAATTACTGACTCGCACGTGAGCTCCATATTTTTCGCAATTAACACTGAAATACTAGACACGTGAGAGATCAACTTATTGTAAAAAATCGTACATTTTATATCTTTTTTAAATGCTTTTTTTTTATTTTTGATATTAACATAAATATAATAAAAATGATTGAATATATCTTATTAAAACAATGGACTGTCTATTTTTGGGTAGCACGAGCTCGAGTTTTATATCTCGTTACGCCTTTGATCTCAGATCTGTCCTGACCCTTGTAATATCCGACGCGGTAGGCCGTGTTTCCGGTTTCTTTACGATTTTTCAATGCCCCGTTGGTTGAATCCGATAAACTACATTTTGTTATTCTAGTTAATGTCAAGTTTCCATCTATCACATTTTATATACATATATGTACCTATATTTGTAATTCTGATGAATTTTATCGTTAGTTTTTGCTTCTGTTATATATTTAGTTAGTATTTGTATAATCTTGTTATATTTTTTAATTGTGTTACTTACTTTTATATAAAATAAATTAGGCTTGTGTACTATATGTAAAGATGATAACAATCGGAAGTAACGAAATTATCATTAATGTAATGTATATATGATTGTGTTGGATTTCGAAAATGTTCATTGTCCCGCGATTCTCTTGGAGCAGAAAAGTTTCTCGCATCGGTGACTCGAGGAAGGTCGAATTCACGACATAGTAGACTTTTCTGATTTGTATAAAGATACTCGTGATTCAAGGACATTGAAATTTTACTGCATGTCACTGGCATATGTCATTTTAAATTAAATATTTTAAAACAACATGCAAATCGACACAAATGTGTGGATTTATAAAAATAGCGGTCAGAAATTTTAATAATTTATTTATGTGATAGAAATAACATAACATATATAGTAAAGATATTTTTCTCTTACAGTTGAGTACTTATTAACGGTTGAATACTGATTAATGTTGTTACGCATCATTCAAGATGCGCAATCACAAATATATTTATTCCAAAATCATTAATCATTACTTTGTCATTTATATAATCAAATTAAGGCCATCTTTGAACAATTTAACTACGCGTGATTACACATGCAAAATACGCATCAGAATTAGAACGTTCATTTAGCGCCGTTTCCGCAAATGTAGATTCGCGTCCGACATTGTCTCTTCTTTTCTTGCTCCGGTTCCTTTATTCACGGAAGGCAGGACGGAAAGAGTACACAATAAATTGTGCGTTGCGTTAATTACTACGTGTCGCCCGCATGATGACGCGACACGAGGAAGAGAAAAGAAGCGGGCGCGAAGCAACGTCTTCGTCAAGGCTTTCCACCGTGGAAGAGACCCCGCATGATGACGAACGTTGGATACACAATAGCCTATAATCAGGATACAACTCATCCAAAGATCTTTGCCCATATTCAAGGATAGTTTCCTCATAACACGGAACGCGCGACAGAGTACAATAGCTGAGGAAAAGATGCTCTTTCGAATGGAAAACGAGAAGTCCATTTGTACCTCGGTCCGATCGACAGGCCTGTGGATTGCATATTCGGATACCTTCCATCGATCGGCTCGCCGATCCGGTTCTGCTCCCATTTTTAATAACTATTTACGATGCACCAAACGCACAGCGTGGCGTTCCTTCTGTTACGCCGAAGATAATTATAGATTATTATCCGCTTGCGTTCGGGGGAACGCGAGAGATGAACTTCTTCTTCTTCTGGGATGGATCGAAGGCTTGGGAGTCTTTACCGAATGGACGACCTTAAGTAAACACACTGCCGCCGTAAGAAAACACTTCGGCCACGGTAAAAAGTAGAAACTACAGCCACCCCGTTTTTCATCATCGACGATGTGGAATTCTTCATCGTTGACGTAATCGAGATGACGTGCTTCGTAATCTTTCCGGATCAAGATCGACCTCGTTTACACGTGAAAATATATGCTGCCGAAATGACATTGCATGAGAGACTTGACGAAGAAATATATATTTCATTTACATATTATAATTATTATAAAAAATATATATTAATAATATATATATTATAAAGTATTAATATAATTATTATAAAGAATATATATCGTAATTATTTCTTCTCTTGAAAAACATGAAAATATTATGCGTTCATACGAAGTTTTCCGTTTATCGCAATCTCTTATCACAAACATTAGACAAAGAAGCGGATGAGTATGTACTAAGTTCAAGATTATACAACCGGAAATGCGGTATGTTAACTAGTAAGCAACAACAGTTCGGTTGTAGTCATTGTGTACGTGATAAGACAAATCTCATCAAATGCGGAAATATTACTGTTACGATAGAAACGAGTTCATCTTTTTATAAAACAAAAAAAAAAACAGTTAACGGAAAAGAGTTTGTATAAATTTGGAAAAACCTTATTTACGAAATACATATTTAAATGCACATATATGTCATATAGTTAATTAATTGATAAAGAATATAGACAAATTATTAAAGTATGAAATGTTGTATCATACTTTGTATAATTATAGCTTCTTTTAATGACATTGTTTTGACAATACATTTTCTCAATTTAATCTTTCGTGGACACAACGGTGAATATACATCAATCGTTTCATTCATGTTTCGCGCTATCTGTGAACGAAGAAAAAGATCGCGGCGCGCTTGCACGTCGTTTATCTTGTTTGACACGTGAATCTCGTTCTATTCTTAAGAGCAACACGCCAATCACCAGCTTTCTTTCTTTATGAGTATGAAGACGATTCGTGGAAAAACGGGCAAATGGTACCGATAAAATGGAAGAAAACCGCCGATACGCTTGAGACGTCAACGCGGCAGATAAACGAAAAGAAATCGTTTTACGATTTTATTTATAGAAAGATCAATGTGTCCGGCTTATCGAAAGGATGGAGTTAAATTACAAATTCAACTAATTGGCTACTGGAAATCTCGTCGCGTTTCTAAAAATAATTTTCACGTCCGCGATATTGGGTACTTTTTAAAACAAATTTGAAGGAATTAAGCAGCAGTGACTCGAAATTCTTCAAAAAAATAATTAAATAAAAGTTGGAATTACAAAAAAAAAAATAATAGAAAAAGAAACGCTATTGAAAATGTAGAATAAATATAGAAAGTAAATAGTTTTTTATAAGTCATGTATCAAATTTATTGACAGTTGGGAACCAATTAATTTTCTTCAGATGGGATTTTTCCACTCTGTGAAACTGATCCGATAAAGCGTTCTCGTCCTGCTCAATGCCACCGAATGATAATTCCTAATTGAAATGCTTGACCATTATCACGCGGGAAAGGCATAGCGCTACATCCGCGATTTAACACTCGAGTCGGCAGTGAACCGGAATTTGTTGCTTAACGCTAGAGATAATCGACGTATTACGCAATATAACACTTATGCATCTTCTAAGTACATTTTAACAATTGCGTATGACTTTATATGATCGAATTTCACACAGTAATCTTGAAATTATATGCAATGTATGTACAAAAATATCGATATGTTTCACAAAACAGATGATAAATGATTTATCGTGTAATATGTCACAGATAATAGCATGTATCGCGACAAACTCTCTTGATTTGGTAAAAAAAAAAATATATTAATAATTGATATATTTAGATAGAATTTTTATGAGATCTTTTATTATCTTTGAATTATTTTAATAGATAATGTTAGTGAAGGATTGAATAAAAACAGCAAGAAGATAATTTTATATTCGCTTGCTGGTGTCTCAAACATAAAATTTTAAAACGCTTGAGATTAATTAAGAGCACATAGCGAATTAAAAGTGAGTGGATTTCATTCATGAGTATTATCGTAAGAATTCTTGAGTCGTGAATGTCTTTAGGGATCGGTCACGGGCTACTGGTGAAAGCGCTTGCGAAGCCGGCTTCTCGCGCACGCGAAAGTACTCATTCGCGAGTATACTCATTCACGCTCTACCGCGAATTATTACCTGGTTAAACTTGGACGATCCAAAAGCGCACTCTACGCGCCGTATATCGATGCTTTACACGCTCGTAAAACGAATGGCACTTCCATAATATGCAAGGACAGGAGAAATGACTGACTCATAAATTACATAAGAGGGATACAAAATTATCAAAGTTTCTCGATAAAGATTATAATTCTGTAAAAGAGAGCAAAATTACATTTTATTTAATAATTTGATTGAACTATTTCTGATAATCCGTAGATTTTTATTTGTATTAGATTACGTTTATCAATAATATTTTGTAGTCGCTATTTATTAATGCGCGCTTAGTGACTTTGAAATTTTAATAATTTCTTTATTTCTTTACAATTCTGATAATAATTTGAACATCATGTTGTTTCTTTTTTTATAAGAATATTAATAAGTAACTAATATTTATGATGTGTGCTATTCATATTACTAATATAAAAGAATTTTTATATTAGAAGACTTGTAGTTTCAGGAATCAGTTGTCGTAATATAATAATAGTAATAACCCCGGAGACGGATGCGGAGACAATTCTTCGAAGAATATTTCAAGTTGTAACGTTGGCGTCTCTCCAGTATTGCATACAATTACGTGTGAACGCGTGCTCATGCAGTTACAATGTATCATTGGCTATTTACCAATCAAGCGTCAAAGAGCTTTGTCACCAAGAGTCTTCAGTATCCAATTGTGTCACCATGTGGGACGAGAAATTGCATTCTGGGAATCCGTTTGAACGTCCTTGATTATTCATTCTGAGAAAAAGAGATCGGAGCCTGTCGTATCTCGAAATGTCATCATATATCTTTGCACTTATGCAGAAATATGTGTCATATACGTATATTCCAAATATACACCTGTTTTTGCAGTACACTTTTTTATAGGAGATTTAATACATTTTCCCACTTTCTTCTTTTGAAAGTTGAAGAAATATAAAATATAGAAAAAATATTAAAGAAAATTAATTGGAAGTTAAAACTTTATCAAGATATAGAAAATTATTAAAACATTATATATAATTATATAATTAAATATGTATACATATTAATTATTTAATTAAAACATAATACATATTTAATTATTAAAATATTATATATACGTATGTGTAATAACATGATATAAAATATTATTTCTTTTAATGAGATTATAGATTATCATTTCCTAAATAGGTAATGCATTGCAGGCACGCATTATGCAATAATTCGTGAGTCACTTGTACTCGTGTCTTTGTTTCTCTATGACTACCGAGAATTTTTTCTTAACCGTTTTTCCTGTACTCCAATGTACTTTCAACATCTGGCCGATCGACAATTGTGGTTCGAGTCTCCGGTGCAGATGGTCAAGTTTGTGTATTGCCCAAACAATAATAATCGTTACATTTAACATTCTTATGTTCTGGCAGCCTTTATAGACGCATAATAATGACTTAATATTGCGACACAATACCGTATAAGCGGAAAGGGTTGGCACACAAATTTCGGAATAATTGGAGGAGTTACAAGGCATTTAAATTTTATTTTTCACATTTAAAAACCCTCGAATTTCACTCTCAAGTATTGCATACACAACAAGTTACAGAATATCTATTTACGGTTATCATTGATTTTATCATTATTGTTACATAGGTAATTAATACATAATATTAGCTTGGCGAGATTAAAAATTGAATTTATCTAATTATTTTTTACGCTTTATATATCGTTTCATTAGTAACTGCATAATATATAATTTATTAGAAATTAAAAAAATTTTTGGCTACGTGTGTTTATTCTATTTACAACCAGAAAGTGTGTTTTCAAAAGTCTGCGCGATTTCGTAACGGTACATTTTTTTCTCGCAATACACGGGGGAAAAGAATATAACTGCGGACAGGTCTGTCGAAAAAAAAATTACACAGCGCGACGGGATGCAAGAAGAGATGATTAATTCCTGCGGTCGCGAGGAAGTAATGTGAGATCCCGGGATCGGATCCTCTCTCGCTTCGGCCAAAAGCATAATGATGTGCGAACAGGTTTCCCTCGTCGTGACTCTGGGAAGTTATCGCCCGGGACCCGGGACGAACGGACGCGTGCGTGCATCTCGGTCACGGCGTGAAACCGCAGAAGATCCTTTCTGCAGAACGATTTCACGGCGCAACGTCGCAGTGAAAGCGAACAATTGTGAATGCCGAATTTGTATGGTCCATCGTGGAATCGCGTGAGGAAGCGATATTGATCGGTGGGCGATCGACAAGGGCGTTAAATTTTAGAATAGAAGGAAACGTCCAGTATTGTCTTCCCCGAGTTTCGTGTGACTCCCGCCACCATCTTTTCAAGTTGTCTATTTTGTTAAAAGTTCTTATTTCCACGAGTTTGTGGTATTTCTTTATTTTGTTACCTTTAAGAATCCATTAATACTCTACAGCCATTGACAAAATTATTAGGCACCCTTAAATTTTCCGTATTTCCTATTTTGTTAATAGTATATAAATACTAAAAAGATTAAAAAATTTAAAAAAACTATCAATAGCAATTTCAAGCTTTAAAATGTTTTTTTTAATTTTTCGTTTGCGATAATTTTTCGCCCAATATTGACAACATGTTTCAAAAATATAGATTTGGTTTCAAAATTATGTATCACGGCCAAAAAAAATTGTAGGAAAGTTTAAAAAAAAAACATTTTGTAGGCAAAATGTAGTTTATGGAACTTGACTTAAATTTTTCGAGAGAAATTTTTTTACCGAGTTACAGAGTGTCAAAAATACAACAAAATTTTAAGAAACAAAACAATGTTCTTTTTTAAAGCACAGAACAAGGAAAATACAAAAATTTTTTTAATTACCGATAGCAACTTTAATGCGCTATCAGTACATTAATAAATTGCTAAAAAAGAACATTGTTTTGTTTCTCAAAAATTTTGTATTTTTGACACTCTGCAGCTCGGTAAAAAAATTTCTCTCGAAAAATTTAAGTCAAGTTCCATGAACTACAACATTTTGCCTACAAAATGCTTTTTTTTAAGCTTTCCTAAATTTTTTTTGGTCGAGATACATAATTTTGAAACTGTGTTAAATCTGTGTTTTTCAGACATGTCAATACTCGGCGAAAAATTTAAAAAAACATTTTAAAGATTGAAATTTCAGCTTTAAAGTGCTATCGATAGTTTTTTAAAATTTTTAAATCTTTTTAGTATTTATATACTATTAACAAAATAAGAAATACGGAAAATTTAAGGGTGCCTAATAATTTTATCAATGGCTGTATGTTACATTTTATGAACATTGAGAGATCTTTTTTCATTTATATACACGGTACTTTTTAAAGCACACTTTCCAGACGTGACATGTACTTTGTCCTAAGTTTTATTACTTGCACGTGCACTTTAAACCAGGTGGCAGAATTCTTTCATATACTTATATAGTGTACTTTATATTCACGTCAGTATCGAATAGTACAACATTTTGACGCAAACGAAAGCTGCTTCAGCGGTACCTTTTTTATCATCTCTTCTCGGGTTGTGAAGGCCACTGTACGAAAACACGTCTCCGAGAGACGTAACGTTTTGCTCGCAATAATTCAACGCAACAGGGCGACCGGGCGCAAACATGGTTATCACGGCGAGCGTTGATATCGCGCTGCGATATACGTACCGCGGTCGGCGCGTCGGCGAACGAGAAAGGGGAATCGACTGAAGAAACTTACTACAACGAGGGCGGCGGAGGGCGAGAGAGGGATGGTGCTCGTCGAAAGAAAGAGTGAATGGGAGCACTGTGCGCCAGATGGCTCGGCGGCGTCGCCGCATCTCGACGCCGCTCTATACTCGCCGAGAGAAAGGGAGAGAGAGAGAGAGAGAGAGAGATATCCGGTCCTATTGCTATTTCATAACCGGGAGGGATCGTATAATACGAAAAGCATCACTGACGATAACTGTCATGCGACTGACCTCTGACAATTCACGGCGTTTTATATGGACTCGGTCGGGTTTATCGCCATGAGATTTCTACGAAATCTGAGGGAATCGGAAGCGTGGGCGCCGTTTATTTCTCGTTGATATAGAAAATATTCCGAAGTTATAGCAGAAATGTCCTGGAGGACAACGGATAACGAAACGAAGGAAACGGCAATGAGAATGATTTTTGTTCGAGTACCCAAATAGTAGTATTATCGACAGTAAGAATGAAAGAAGCTCATAGCTAAATAATTTTTTTTTAAATTTATTTTAATATATTATTTTTTAATTTTTAAGCCGGAAGAAAAGAGAGAAATTTCTTGTACGATTAAATTATACATAAGCAAATATAATAAAATCTTTTGGCGGGAATTTAAATGTAACTGTAAAATACATCCTTCCAAGACGACGAAGTACACGTCAATGATCATGCTGAATAGGATACAAACGGTTGATCCGGAGAACAGACCGGCTGTTCGATGTTCAAAAGCTTGACCGGATGAGACTCATACAAGGGTTTGAGACAACCGGAAGTTTTGCGTGTCACATACAAATACGATAGCACACGGGTCCAGAGCCGGAAGAGAGGAGAATCGATAACTATATAGATTTTCGTCGAAGAGATCAGAGTCTGTACTTTCACATTTATCACTTAAAAATTTTTAATCAAATATTAACAAACAAATTAAAAGCTTTGTAAATTACAATTAAAAAGAGAATGAAAAAAGAAAAAAAAGAAAAACATTTAAGAGTATCACACATACACACAACACACTTCTAAATTAATCAATCATATTCTTAATTTGTGTTGATTCATATTTAATTAATTCATATAATTTATGTTTTGTTTGTGTCATATAATTATGTCAATTTATATTTATACATATGTAGCAAATAATATCTCAAAAAATATGATAACCCAGAAGATATAACTGCAGTTATAATAATCAAAGAAATCCTTTAATCAGCTCTTGAGACAATTAAACCGTCGATGCATTTAACGCATTACACGGCGGCAATGTATCAGACGCGATGACGGTCAGTGTACCGTGTCTCGTGCACACGTGCACGCGTCTGCTTTGTACACGCATACTTGTGAGCCGGGTCGTTGAAACGCGTAAATGGTTGTAATACACGACGGTAGCGTACGTGTTACGGCGTATTACGAGTTAAACAACGTAATGATAGCCACGGCGCCAGCATCACAGTATCTACTTCTGTAGACTCATACATCTTGCGAGTCGGAAAAGATAAAGCAAATACCTTCTCGCAATATTAAATAATAAATTTATTATAAATTATAAATTTTTTATTTATAGCAAAAGTATATTATCTCTTTCTGAAATTAAATCTTTCCTCTTGATTTATATATTCTTTAATATTTTTTTGAGAATCTTAACTTAATGATTTTAATGACAATTGTGTTATTGAGAGACTCTGATGCAAGTGGCGACATGTAAAGTGATATTTTAATTATGAATATGGCGCCAATATCTCTTCTTCCTTTTAATGATTATGAATAGGACGTTTAAACTTAATTAATGCAATCTCGCGGACTTGTACGGGTGAATGAAAAGTGTTTGTGTTTGTTAAGCACATTGTGATCAATGAGAATTAAAATAATATGACTAATGCGGCGCCATAACGACATCATGCATTGTCCTTTTAAGACGTAACGCGTGGATGATGTAACATAGATTATATTTATTAAATTACCGAGTGTAATGAAATAATCAATTTTCAGCTCAATTATAAGTTTAAACATTAATATTTCTGTTGACTTTGAGTACATTATAAAATAAAAAAAACTTTTATCATCCATATCATTCAGTGATATAGATTATTTTTTAAAATAAAACAATCTTATCACTCATGATTAGCAAGCAATAGTAACAAATTTATCTATAAGAAAATAAACGATTTCCTCGAACGTACGAAGCTTTTTTATTGTTGACGGATAAACTTCTTCAATCCCAAAGTTCCTCATGATTTCACGACGAAAGAGTTAAAGCACGAACACGACACTTCCGGTGCAACGAACTCGTCGAACACTCGCAGCTCATTACGACACCAATATTAGTTTTACGGCGAACCTCTGGAAATAGTTCGGTGAGATATATACGTCATCGAAGTCTCGTACGACGTTCGACAGCTATACATAGACTATACATAGACTCTATAATTGCAGAAAAACAAATGCGTTGAATGCAGGTACATGTTGCACCTGCATTTTCCAAACCCCAACAGCGAAAACACGTCGTCGGGAAGACTGATTGTTTTTGCCAATGAATGTTTCGAATCATTGTATCTATAATTTATGGAGAAAATTGATTTTGTTTCAAAGTTTCATAAAAATAAAAGATAATAAATTTTCTATTTGTTTTGATTGCACCGAACTGAAGGAAAAGAGCATCATGATCCAAGGTTAAATTTCTCATGAATTTCGTTCTTGACGTAGCCTTACGACTTATTGACACTTGGTCAAGTGAAGTCAAGAGGATGGGTTAAATGAGACAGAGTACTGCTTGCTTATTTTCAACCTACAAGTGATAATCTCGAATTGTAATGATTTTTTGTAGAAAGGAAGATCATTTTATTTGCATATGAATCGATATCAAAAACTTTTATTTAACAGATTTGTCTCCGGTTATGTCTAGTTCTATATAGTAACGATAATACGAGATATTAAACACGAGAAATTAATTATATACGATTTTAAAAAAATATACATGTATAAACTTTATTATAATAAATAATATTATTTCATCAGTAATATTTTCTTTTACTGTAAAACTGTTGTGAGATGTATGGATTATCGCTGTCGAAAAAAATGGTGTACCTTCTTGTATAATTTCATGCGGCTCTTCTAGGCGCGACGTTGCATTATTCATGAAAACTTCCGCACTTTAAAACTCGCGATAATTCACCCTTGTCGGTGTTATCGTCGCCGGTTACGTCGGTCATAGTCAGGTGTGCGTTCAACGGAAGACTTCGTCGGTGCATTGACTGGGAACAAGGGCGAATTGGCGGCCGAGATACGAAGCGTGGCGACGTGATTGTCGGGACGAAAGCCGAAGGAGTGCAGGACAAAGGAAAACGGCAACTGTGACTGTATGCGCGCGGATGCAAAACCATGTTCCCTCTCAGCCCTTTCGTGACTCCCGCGAATTATCTCGTGCGTCTGCATCGCTATAAAAATGATATATCGCGAGTAAATTATATATCGTGAAGCTGAATATCGTTTCGATGTGTATCGTAAATAAAAAAAAAAAATGACATAGATTTCTTCTTCTTTTTTTCATTTTTCTTGCAACTTGTTATATGCACTGCTTGATTAGTTTAATAATAGCAGCTTCTTTGCGTGGAAAGTATATTTTTAATAATACAAAAGTGAAGAAATTTGGTGTATTTGAATTAATTTCGAGTGTGCACTTGCATTACAAGAGCGTACATTGTTATGTTATAGTGTTTAATACGATGTGTTACAAAGCGATAAATTGTAGAAGATCGTTCATGTCAACCAGAAAATCTACCACTACTGTTACTTTATGTCTTTAATACTTAAGAGTAGGCGGGAAAGCTTTAATGGATGTTTCGGCACGCGTGTCGCATACGTGAAGAACGCACCCGTTCAATAACGAGTGCCAGCCTGTACATTACTACTTTGCACACACATTATACACTTCAGAAGATATATTATCATTCAGTCGTCGGCGCCAAATGGAACAGAAAAAAATAGACCATATAGACTAGATTTATCAGCAATGACGTTGCATAGATAAATCAATGTCATAAAATGCGTCTAAAATTCACAATGCTAATTTGTGTTGACGATTTTCTTTTGCTCTCAAGTAAAATAAATTTACATTAACCTACAATTTATATAAGAAAAAAATGTTAGCAAAACGATATTTACGATATGGAGGTGAAGAATAATAAATATTAAAATGGCTTTATGTTATCGCATCTAAATTATTTTTAATTACAGATACTTTACACAGATGGACATGATAATAAATTTAATAGTACGCCAACTTGCACTCATAAACTATGACTAATCATGAATCTAAATTTAAGTCATTAAATTGATTTATGTAACTGAGTGGGCTTAATTTAATTTAAACGAAACTTATATTTATATTGATTGAAGCCTATATATAAGAAGTTTATAACTACATATAACACATTTATTTTATATATATATATATATATATATATATATATATATATATATATGTACATATGTATAATTATATGAATATATTAATAAAATTGTTATAATTAAAATAATTATTTTATTTTTCAAAAGCTTAGTAAAACTGTTTTTTTATGTAATAGAAATCTTTATATAAAAAAATCCAAGGATAGAATGTAAATATTATTTCGACAGAGATTATCAAATTTTTAAATAAATTAAACGATAAAAATATACATATGTATATCTGATGACGCGCATCGATTGGTCAAAGGTTAAATACGATGTAAACCGGCACGTAAGTCTCAAACAAGATATTATACGTGATCTTCAATTACGCTTCAATTTGTCTTCCGCTCGGAAGGGCATTTGATGAGCCGCAAGTACAATAACTATGCTCGTTTCCCTATTTCGAGAGATCACGCTAGAGTGACACGCTCGATGAGATTAGAGCCGTATCTACGTCGGACCCCGGCATAGGATGTTTTGTCGCTCTTCCACACTCTACGAACCGGATGCGAGCGTTCCACGCATGGCGGCTGTGTGTCGCTAATAATCGCGCGCGTGTTGGTGGTAACGGGGGACTTAAAGTTGGTCGAGTTGTTCTCGTTTAAAACAATCAGCAGGAGAGGAAGGACCAATTATACGGACCTGCGACTGTCTGTCACCGACCTCCTGTGGGCCTCTTAACATACCGCACCAGGTCACAAGTACAAGTAATCAAAACAACATGTTTGGATGTGTGTATAAATAATCCGTAGTAATTAACAATTCGTAATAATTAATTTTATTTCTTGAAAAAATGGAAATGGATGTTGATTGAAATAATTATGGATTATTTCGTATACATACACTAAAAAAAATATTTTGCTAATGTAGATAGATTTTTAGATATCTCAATTAAAATTTATCGCTACTTTTTGTACCTGTTAGAATATTGTTTGTCACGTATAGAATTTATAGCAGCAATATTCTAGCAATACTTCTAGAAAATTTAGATCCCATTGCCAAATATTAATCACAAATATAATTGTTCTTAACAAGATAGACACTGTAGAAAAATTTTCTGTTTAAATTACACTAATAATACAGATATTAATACTGTTTCTAACATTTAAATTGATTAAGTGCAAAATATATGCAGTATCACGGTATTTGCTAATAATTTATCTGTTTCAGTTAATTTTTTACACCTAGAAAGTTTTTGTTAAAATTGCAAGATCATTTTTTTTGAGTGTACAAGCACAATGTTTGAATAAGAAATAAAAATCAAGATAATTATATTTTATAATTGTTTGAAAGAATGTTTTAATATAATAACATAATATAATAATAATAATATAATAATATAATATTAATTATATAATTTTTCATAAATAATGTTTTGTTGAATTTCCTTTTCTTAATTTTAAAGGATGATTATCCTTCTTCGCAGATTCTCGCAGGCAAACTAATTCTTAAAAAATACTTTTAATGGACTTTTGATGATGCTTACTTATTGTCAGTAGACTTGAACATTTTTGCAGTTAATGAATACAATAACGGTAATTGCGGCACATTTTCAATTCCGCTCATGTTAGATACAATTGAGTCAAAGAGCACGTACACTATAAACGATCCTTTATCTAACTCGCTAATTGTACGA
Source organism: Anoplolepis gracilipes (assembly GCF_047496725.1). Lineage (NCBI taxonomy): Eukaryota > Metazoa > Arthropoda > Insecta > Hymenoptera > Formicidae > Anoplolepis > Anoplolepis gracilipes. Next base: position 19,560,483 of record NC_132970.1, on the reverse strand, counting down.
ACAATTCAGCCACGGGTAACTGCACTGAGTTCGCTTTAAATATCCGTTTTAGGAAAGTTGCTGGGTTGTTACATTAAGTGTATATAAAGCAACATTACATGTCCGCATAATTGTTATTGCCGCTGGCAACTAGCGTTTCTCCAGGGAAGCGCCGCTTTCGACATCCTGTGAAAAGAAGCTATTCTGGAGTGCATACGTAACTATTTTTTATTGCAACTTTAATGATTTAAAGATCGCGATGGTGTTAATGTTTTCGCGCGAAATACGATATGAACTATGTAAAACAGCAGAATACATTTTCTCGATAGGCGTTTCTCTTTCTTTAATCTTTTTATAATAACTTTTTTTGTCTTTAATCACACACATATTGTCTATCCCTTATAACAAAATATAGAATTGCTACTTTTTTTGAGATGAAGTATCCGCTATCTCTGTAATAAAATACTTTTGGAATATTTTTTGAAGAGTGCTTTTACATAAGAGTGGGCGGCGGCATTTTACTCGCAAAAGGGAGACTTCGCCAGCTGTCTTATTCTTTTAAAAACGCAAAGCCGGCACGCGCGACACCACGTCCGTTCCGCCTTTCAAGAGGCGACAGGATGTAAACTCGAAAACGATCCATATCCTGGCCGAATATGCATAGTCTGTCCCATATAATAAGTGGTGGAAATAAAACAACTATATCTGGTACTTCCATTGGTCACGCTTACTTGACGGATGTATGTATATATACATACAAACAAATGCATTATATATTTTTGTTGATCAAAAATATTAATAAAACTTTTTTTTACGTTTTGAAATAAATTATACAAAAAAAATTATATATAATGAAATAAATGATAAAGTCACATGGGGGAGAGGGAGACGGAAATTTCTTGCACTCGAAATAATGCTGCGTAATAATCCTTGCACTTAACACAATCATTTGCGCTTCCGTGTAACTTGTTGCATAACGCATTTATCCGATTTATTCACTGTATAATGCAGTTATTATGTCATCATTATCAATTCACTAAAGTAAATAATGACTTTTGTCATTAGTGAAATAAATACGTCTCAGTATTATGTAAGTATTGCATTTTTAATGTATCAATTAATTAAAATATGCTTTGACACGCATGGAATTTAAATCAACATATATCCAACGTATTAGAAGTATTAATGTAAATATAGTTGGATGTCACATGTGCATATCTGACAATTAACATATTAATTAAATATACATGTTCCTATAAACCCATGAAATACAGAAGACAGTAACAAATAAAATAAAAGATGTTTCTTACAAATTAGAGAAAACAAATCAATTGGCGAAAAAAATATTTAAATGCAAGGATTGTCTTTCTCTTTCTCTCTTTCTCTCTCTCTCTCTCTCTTTAGCAGTGTAAAGGGACGACTATTTGCGGCACGTCTATCACGCGAATTGCATCCTCGCGACGGCACGCGCATGCACTCGCCCGTGCAACGAGTAGTAATAACATGCGGTTTCGCTTTCATCTTGCGCTTAGAGAAAGAGAAGCCCCAATACCATATGGCTCCAGAAGAAGTTTACATACAGGGCGAAGTGTTCGCAGGAAGGAAGCTTTCCAGCATGACCGTGGGTATTATGTTCCATGTATTGAGAACATACTCGCGAAGGACACGGGCCGCTGTGTAAAAGCGGAGCACGCGAGAGGGCACGTGCTCTTCTTTTCTTCTTTAGGACAAGGCTGTTTTTTCCTTTGTATCGCTCGAAGGACCGGAAGCGAGTGTCAATTATCAGCTACTCGAACATCCGTGGCCCTGGGCACGGGATGGATCCTTCCGAGCGAGCGTATTCGCTCCCGTGTGGTCCTTCGCGAAAGGCTTCTTATCGGGACGCGAATATAATTTGCAATCAGAGATGCAGCACGTGCATAAGTATGGTATCGATTGACGATCATATTTACATGCGCGTATCTTAGCTTCGCTGTGGTAATTTGAGACTGGCGACTTCTATTACAGTTTTTAATCATTTAAAATATATTTCTTTGTTTCTTATTAATTCATTTATAACAAGAATTGTTTGAATTGTTTCCGTTTTTATTCCAGGTTTTATTCCGTCAATAATTTAAAAATGGACAAGTTATATATTTTCTTAAAAATAAGAATGTAAGAAATTATTTAAAAAAAGAAGGTCAGCACGTAGGAAATAATAATTTCGATACAGGATTATTATATAATTAGTATTAGAGACGTATTATCGTACATCTGTTGTCAGTTAATACAAACATGACACTTAATTTAGATTAGTCAATCATCAGTTGCATTCTTTATGCAATCATTTTAACAATGTTTTTTATTAGGATATAAAAAAATGATGAGAGAATTATTGATAAAATAAAAGTAGATAAACCTGCCGTTACAACGGTAATCCGGAAAAGGGGATCGCAAGATAATCTTGACCCACACTACATAGCATTGCCTCGTCATCATTATTACCGCCATCAACTTCATGCGATCTAGCATCCTCAATTTTATAACCCAAATGTAACAGTTTACTGTTCCGTGGAAACAGAACATAAATTAAACACAATGTTGCAGTAACATCCTGGTTTTACTGTTCGGTTTTGTCCAAATGAAGGATGTTAGGACTATAAATAGAAGAAATTTCTATTTTTAGTAAAAGTCTACTGACAATAAGTAAGCATCATCGAAAGTCAATTGAAGGTATTTTTTAAGAATTAGTTTGCCTGCGAGAATCTGCGGAGAAGAATAATCACTCTTTAAACTTAAGAAAAGGAAATTCAACAAAACATTATTTATGAAAAATTATATAATTAATATTATATTATTATATTATTTATATATTAAAGTATTTTCTAAAATTATAAAATATAATTATATTGATTTTTATTTCTGAATAATTCATAATTATTTCAATCAACATTCATTTCCATTTTTTCAAGAAATAAAATTAATTATTACGAATTGTTAATTACTACGGATTATTTATACACACATCCAAACATGTTGTTTCGATTGTTTGTATAATACTTGTGACCTGGTGCGGTATGTTAAGGGACTCACAGGAAGTCGGTAACAAACAATCGCAGGTCCGTATAATTGGTCTTTCCTCTCCTGCTGATTGTTTTAATTTTTACGGAGCATATTCTTAAATAATATTATAAATCGAAAATGTTGAATGCATTACGCTTGTTGCAACTATATTTGATCAAATGTAATGATACCTCTAAGAAATTACGATCGGCTTGTTCGAAATGTTTGAATCCGGCAATGCAAGCGAGAGTGATTGACCCTCGCGTGGAATTCCTGACCCCGAAGCGATGGGTTCAAAGATTCCGCAGTTAAACTCGACACGTTCGATTTAACGTCGATTTCTTTCTGAAAAGAGGAACCGTGAAAACTAGCGCTTTCATGCTAGCAGCAAACAGAGAGCCAGTGCAAGAAATAAGATTAAAGAGTTCGTTATACGAAACTCAATGCTAATTAAAATTAAAAAGAAAAGAAGTATTATTCTTAAATTAATATCAAGAATTTATGATAAAATAAAATATAAATTTCAGCGCTTCTTTCCTCAGAAGTTTCTTCAGAAAGAAATTAATATTATTTGGTTCTATATAATTTATAAGAAACGTAAATATATACATATATTCTCTTTCTCTTTAAACGAATTCTGTGAATCACATTTAATATATGGCAATGTAAAATAATTTTTTATTTAAAAGAAAACATTTTTAACGAAAGTCTTCCTCACTATGGAATAGTTTCTTTTCCAGACGCGGTTACATAAAACTTTTTGATTAGCAAACGTGATCATGTAAAAACTCTTTGTCCGACAATGACGAATCAGCCGTGACAGAAATGATTTTCCGCGATCCGTGTTTCTTGCAGTAAAACTTCTCGTGATTTCCCAGGAAATTTTTTTCCCAGGACAATATTCACGTATACTTGTAGAAACCTTCTAGAACTCCTTACCTAATCAGCGGGACAGTTATTCCTGTTATAAATCGACATTATGTAAACCGGGTCGTGTGACGATTCGCGGCACAGGAAGGAGTCGCACGGACGACGTTCTGCGCCACCGTCGAATTCTCACCTCGCGATTTCCAGTCACATGGTACCTTTTCATCGAGCGTGTGAAGTGTGCTCCGTTCGGCAACAATTAATTATTCCGTGGCTTTCATTGTCTCGCGTCGGGAAAGTGGCGCGAAAGTAAGAATCCGAGAGGAGATATTCGAGAGGTTTCTCAACGGATCTGCGACGGATCTCTAATCTAATCGCTGGATCGGCGAACGATCCTGAAAGGACGATTCACGTGGGATGTGGAGAGAGTGATTGTGCTCGGATCAATTGCAAAGTTCTGAATTTAATGACTGCATTCTGGATAGATCGTGTGAGATTAATTAACATAACAAGCAGTTTGGGAGAGACCTAGCAATTATAAAAAAGTTCTATTTTTCTAGGTTGATTTTCATTGAAATTTAATTAAATTTTATTGCGATGATTATTAATGCACACATGTACCGATAGTGATTTCAATTATAATTATTAATCATCAACCCTTTCCCGAGAATAGCTATCGATATTACTCGCGTGCCAACAGTGCGAAAGATCGGTCTGTTATCACTGTGACGAGTGTATGATTGGCGTATTAATTAAAGCCGATGACACTTGAAATCCTATATTATCTGCTGACAATGTTCAAGGTGACCGAGCCACGCAGTATACTGCTCAAATTGTATGCTATCAGCAATGTCTTTGTTACTATGTGTCGCAGGTGTTAATGTCGATGGATATCGTTTTCGTAATTAATCGTAGTTAAGCAAAAATCAATCTTATTATAGATAAAAGCTATCGTACACTGCTTGTCATATAACATGCCTGCGTAAAGGATCTGTTTTCATTTATTAAATCTCGTTTATTAAATGCATTATTCCAAAAAATTAAATCAATCGATTTAATTTTTTAGAATAATGTAGATAATTTAAAAATTTTAATTTCATACCAATTTTTTATATCAAAGAAAACTTTAAAGATAAACAAAAATAGAGTGAATAAAAAGAATTAGAAAAAAAAGATCTAAAAACGTGACCATAATAGAATTACTAATAGAATTAAAAATGGTGGTTTTACGCTTTTAAAACGCAATGTTAAATGATCTACCTCCTGTGGATAATTACTCCTGCAACATTCAGGATCTTAAGCAAAGTATACGAGGGCAGAACACAACGTTTCTCACTTCATTTTAGAAGCGAGTTTTTGTTTTATGCCATCCTCGAAGCCCTTCTTCGACCGGAAGCTAAGAGGAGGATAAATGCGAGGGAACAACACGTGCTCGAGTAACGACGGGTACCTGAAGACTCCGTGTGGAAAAATGGCAGCTGAGCCGAACAGCACGTGCCATGCATATAAGAGGAGATTCAATGGAGTGTCTGGATAAGAAATTTATTATGCAGAGAACTTTTACCTGGAACACCAATACATGGTTGATAGCTATTGAAACTACTGTTCATTGTGGGATTGAATGAAAATGAATAAGCGTTGTCTCGAACATATCGAATCTACATAGCTTGCGAGTTATCCTAATATTTTTTATTTATATAATTTCAAAAATTATCATCTTGTTAAAAGAATCTGGAAATTATGCTGGCCAATCTCAGCGAAAGTCTATAATCAAAATGTATTTGTAATTGTTGAAGATCGCCCAAATTTTTTTTCTGTTGTTTGACCGTGATTTTGCATTATATTCGATATTATCGAGAATTTATTGTATAATAATATATAATCTGTTGCACATAATTCACGGATCAATATTGTAAATTAATATTGTAATTTTTAAATAAAACACGACGGATCTATTAGCTTTGCATATAATTTTTTTCGCTATTCAACTTAATTGTCACTCATGCGGAATATAGCGTCGACGTTGCTCATCTTATCAATTGGAGAATAAATATTATAAATAGATGGCGCCAAGCAAGAGACAACACGTATCAAGAATAATAAAACCCAGTAAATCAATCACTTCCCCTTAATTATATTTAATTTATGATATTTTACAGAGAATAAATGGAAAATTTTAAAAATTGAATACTTAAATATATTAAATTTTGATCACAGATAGTTTGATTGTACATATAATTATGTGATTATTAAAACAAATTAATTGCAATTTTTTTCGACATTTAACATGATAAACTTATAACACTTATTAGGAAATACATCAAGTAATATTAGAAATGTTTGAACTCTTCTTTTCAATATTTCTTCTGATGAAATATGAATATTTCAAAGTGCTCATTACGCAGAAATAACTACATATTTGTTAATTAGAAAAAAGGTGAACTAGTTTAAAAAAGTATTTCCGTTGAAAGGTGTCGCTTGCCTTGCTCTAAAATATTACGTATACCGGGAGTCGTATCATACGTATACCGGGTGTTAATTCGGAACGAACGTTGGGTGCCATCGATAACGATAAGCTCGCGATAAAGATGTCTATATTTAGAATGCTGAATGAGTTACTGGTGAAGCAGGACGAATCAAGAGGCAAGAGTTAAAAGTAAAAAGAAAAGCAATGGCTGATTTACCGGTTTTAAATGTGCAATTAACATAGAAGTTTTGAAGTATATGGCTACGCCTCGCCGCTCCGCTTCGCGAAGAGCAAGTTTGGGATTTTTACGGATTCCAGCTAAATTGGATCCCCTCATTAGCAGGGCATCCCGTGACATATGGCACCCACTATTCCATTCTACATTTAATTTTTTTGTCGCATCGTGTGCCCGATATGGCATATTAGCGGCTAGATTTTAAGACTTCCTCGAATTCCTCAATATGGCATCTTAATTAGAGCTTCGATTTACAGAACCAGTCTTTAGGGCGATATAAAAATACAACCGCTTTTCTCGTTTGGAATCAGGAATGAGCTGTGTAATTAACTAGTATGGAAAAAGCGAAGCCGTCGAACAATTTATCTCTAATATACAATTATAATTTATTATGAGAAGCAATGGATGTTATAAAGTGATCGATGAGTAGAAGATAAACTTGACAAGATTTAACGAGATTTAATCATAATTTGTAAAAATCTCATGTTTTTTATGAAATTTTATATAAAAGCTGCTAAATAATATTTTTAGATAGTATACTGATATATGTATAATGAGATTTTTTTATCTATGATGTTACAATATTTGAGTATAATGACTGGTTAAAAATTTTATATTTTTTTTTATTTTAATATTTCTTATTGTACAATATACATATCAGTACATATCAGTCAGCTGCCATCATCTCGATAATAAAGAATCTTTTTGCAGTATTTTATTACTGACTGTAACGTAAGATCAAGGGCATGAAAATCGGTTTGCATGTTATCAAAATCTCCTTTATGTGCGCTTTTATAAATAGCAGTAGTGATATCACGTACATTATGCAAGGTGAGGTGCACGTCGATAAGTTCGTTCGAGGTACGAATACATTTCGCAGAACAATGCGTTCAGTCTGAAGTCCAATACATAAGTTGAGACATAATAAAAATAAAAAGATATTTAATATCGGCTTTCTCAGTTACTTTTTGGTATCAGGTATCGACGTAGATTTGTTTTACAGTTATAATGATAAAAGTCATCGATGTTGCGTTTTTGACAGCGATCGCACGTGCGCAAGTCAAATAATATTTTCAACTTAAAAAAAAAAAAAAAAAAAAAAAATAATGCTGCACCGAAATATCTCAAGATGTATTTCTGTCATGTATAACCGGGTGCGAGATATTGGAGCCTACCGCTCGTAACCGAGTAACGTACATCCTTCTTGATCCTGACGAAGCGCAGACCTTGCTTTGACACTTGCATACCTTCTAACTTTCGCATTTTTATTTTCATTAGCCGTCGAACGAAAGCATGGTCGATCTGTACTCATTGAGATGGTCCTGAAGTGTATGTTTCAATAGAGTGGCTCTAGAGTAGAGTACGCGTCATACAAATACAATATATGCAAGTGATGTCATCAGCAGAACAATGATTGACCTGCATCGTTATTAATATTTAATAGGCTTCTTTAAAGTTTTAATAGGTTTTCTTTATACTTTATGATTTATTTTGTTGTTTTAGTAGATTAAAGAATTATTTATAAAGATTTATTTTTAAACTGCATACTAATTTCTTACGCGTGATTTGATTTTATATTTTAATTTGAGATGTATTTTATTGATATAATATAAATATCTCCTTTCTCCATTTAACCTTATGTACGATTTATTTGTAATGCGAAAAAAAAGTATCATTGACATAAGTTTATAATGATTCATAATGATCTTTGTACCCTGTTCAGCTGCGATATAATTAAGAAGAAAAATCTGTTTAAAGATTGGTGTACGCGCAGTTGCGTAAATACCAATAACGTAAGCGCATTGGAATTCCAATAGTTGAATCAGAAATTTCGTTGTATTCACGCATATGAAGGCGCGTTTCTGTGAAAACGTGCAAAGTTTGTTGTGAAATGAAAATCTTTCAGAGCGAACCATTGCATATTTACGTAATCGCTTCGATTTAGACTCCATTTGTCAGATCAAGCTCGATATTTCCTCTTCTCTTTATCGATTCTTAATTGTCGTAAAATTCCAATTTTCACAGCGAGTTTATACGTCTTATTCGTGTAATTCTTTTACAAGAATGTGTAGTTTGTTAATTAATAATATAAATCGAAATAATATAAAACAAAGCAAAAAAAGTATTTAGATTGTTACATTTGACTAACAAGATTTCACAGCTATCTCTCTCTCCCTCTTTCTTCTCTCTCTCTCTCTCTCTTCTTAAAATGTAGCATTATGTTAAATTATAAATGTTCACGAATCATTTCCTTCTAGATGTGGAATTAGTGCGTTTCGGTCTCTTTCTTCTCAAAAGACCTCTCATGACGTTGCACAATAAGACGAAATATAAGAGTACTCTTCACGAATCTAACTTTAATATGTGATTGCGCCAGTACGCAACGAATTCCATTGTTGACATTGTAATAAGCGCATTGAAGGTATAATCCCATGATTGTTGTCGAAACGTGTTTATTTCACACGACAGGGGCTTGTCAGCCGGATCCGGACGGAGCCAACTGGATTTTGTAACGCAGGTTCCGGTTTCACGCGATGATTTATACTGGCTTTGACGAAATCACCACACGTGGATGAATGTGCAACGCCTGCAAATATGTTCGAACTGTATGTTTGCATGTTCGTATCAGATTCGTATCTGAAAAACTTTTAACAAAGTGATAAAAACATGCGACTCTGACTCATAAAATCTCACCAACGATAACTCGTGTTAGGAAGACCATTTGCATGAAAACAAACATATGTTTGCGACATTAAATCTGACGTTCTTTTTATTTATGACATTGATATAACATTGATGAAACATTTTTAATATTGAAGATATGAAAAATGTGGATTAGTTCTGGTTGTTATAAAAATGAATGCATGTTATGATTAATATTATATAATATTGATATTTTTTAATTAAGTTCTTTTAGTTTAAAAAATAATTTATATTTTCAATATACATAGATAAATTTCTCGCAAAAATTAGATACCTAATATTAAAAAAAAAAAAAATAAGAAAAATTTATCAGCTTAACTTCGTTAAAAATGAACGAAATTTAGATAAAAAAAAAGAATTTTAAAACTTAAAATCTCTATTTTCGAAAGATCATTATTATTTTTACGCTTCTATAAGTTTAGTAATTTTTACATATAGCTAAAAAATTACGAACTAGACAAAATGTGAAATTTTCTTCTCACTTTGTAGACCCGTTATATATGTCCAAAAAAGGGGGAAGTAAACCGAAATTTTATATAAAATTAAATTATGATAAATATATATGTATAATAAGTTTTGCAAAATCAAATAAATTCAATAAAAAATAATTTATTTTTAGAAACGCATACTTTGCTCGTTGTTCTATGTATATCCTGTCGATATTTCGATAAGTTCTCTGATTTACATGAAATTACGCCCATTATCCTAAATCTGCATACACACAATTAAGTCTAGCAAGCGGATGTTAGCGTATGCGTGTGTGCGATGGCATCTGCGAATGGGGCGATCTGGTGTCTGGTTTATTTTCGGTACGCGCATCCCCTCATAACCAGTCGTATCGGAAGGGTTGATAGTGTTTTATGTCCCGTGCCGGAGCAACGCCTGTCTCTGAGTTAATTATGGACTAATTGTCAAGACCCGCTCTTTGGAAGTTTTTGTCGCGCCGGCAAAACAGGACGTCGTCTTCCTCTTTGCCGTTGCTGAAATTAACTTAAACTGAAGATAATATTTCTGCTCCTAGTCTGCTATAAACATATGTTTCGACAAGTGTCATTAGTATAATAATTGTTTAGACTAGTTTTTATAGTGTGATTAATTCGAAGATTTAAAGCTGTAATTTTTGTTTACAGACGACCATCAAGGTCTATGCGAATTGCCTGCGACCGGACATCGAATATAAGACCCTGAGTATCACCTACGAGACGACCTGTCGCGAGGTCGTGCAAAACCTTCTGAATAAGTATCGCATGAGACATCGCGATCCTCGATTATTTTACTTGATCATGGAGGTGACCGTAAGGAGGGCCAACGTGCGCACCGTTTTGCCGCTCGACGAGGATGCACGGCCGGCCGTCCTGCAATCCTGCCATCCTCGGGGCGATTCCAGGTACGCTTGCTTGCCCCCTACTTTTCTACTTGATTCCCCCGACCCTTTCGGTTTCGGTCGGCTACGTAATTTCAGGGCTCGTGACCATAAACACGTCTCGCACACCACTGAGCACGAGCTAACATCGGCCGGCGTTCTTCGGGTCGCTCACCAATATAATTCTCGGACACAAATGGTCGCGTGGGTCGGTGCGCGATTCGCGAGAATGTAAATACGGCTATTCGGTTGCGAAACCGAATGGAATTCATGATATTTTACGGTGGCTTTGGTCGTAAACGCTATGGATTTGAGGACACTTTTAAAATCTCACGTGAATGTTAAATGCGCACCGTAATATATACACAAGTTACGATACATTATTTTTTTATAGCATTGTACATGAAAAATGCTGTGCACACGCCTTTACAAATTGCTCGGTTGAAAAAAAGTTGCTCTTTGACGATTAGAACGGTTTTCCGACAGGAACGATGTTTTCTTGGTAGTATGAGACTTCCGGTGCGACTTATACGCGTAATACAGGACGAGACCGTTTGTCTCCCCGACACAAACCGGTGCTTTAACATAGAAGTAACGTTCGTGTCCTTTGAACTCACCGACTTCTACCAGCGTTGCGGAATCATTGACACGTAAACTTGTGTGCTTACATATGTCTTCTCCTTGTTTGCAGGTTCTCGTTGCAGACGCGCCGTGGCGGACTCGTCAAAATATACGACAGCGCACTCATGTCCGGGGTAAATAAATTTACTCTTCTACAAGCAAACAGAGATATAACACATACATTTTAATATTAAATCTAATATATGAGAGTAAAAAAAAATTGCATATACAAAAGAAACTTTATTTTAAAGTAATTCTTAAATAAATTGGAAATTTTATAATTTATAATGTTCTTTTTTTGTTATAAACTAAACAATGTATATTATGTCCGAGGTAAATAAATTTACTCTTCTACAAGCAAACAGAGATATAACACATACATTTTAATATTAAATCTAATATATGAGAGTAAAAAAAAATTGCATCTACAAAAGAAACTTTATTTTAAAGTAATTCTTAAATAAATTGGAAATTTTATAATTTATAATGTTCTTTTTTTTGTTATAAATTAAACAATGTATATTATGTTATAAAAATTAAAGAATAATCGTTAAGATATAATAAAAACATTTCACATTATTAAAAATAATTTAAAATATATGAAGTTTGTTTACGTCTATACTATTTTTGAAATATTTTATGGTAAAAAAATTATATTGTTTAAAAAAAATTTTTTTAAATCTTTTCTGAACTAATGGAGAACTTAATGTTTACAGTCGAAGTACAAGAGCCTTCTGGTCTCGGAGCAGACTACCGTAGACGAGTTGATCCAGATGCTGTTGAGTTGCTACAGCTCCAAAGAACCAGTGGAGCAGTTCTCTCTCTACGAAGTCTGCGAAGGTGAAGAGTACCAAAGGAAATTACACCCCGATGATTCCCCGCTCAAAGTCACACAACGGTGGACCAGCACGGACCGACATCTTCGCATTAGGCGTAATCCAGATTACAGGCGGAAGGTATTGCATCTGATTTATTGTGACATTTTGACAAGAGCTCGGTTTGTTTAGATTTGCGCGAGTAATACTTACGATATTTAAAAAGAAAATTTGTTCTATCGTTTAAATTTTCTATTTAACAACTAATGTAATTAAAAAAAAATAATACATACATTTAACATAATTTTTTGAAAAAAAGATTTTTCAAAATAATACCCGTAAAAAAAGTATAAATAGTTTGTGATTATTTTATTTATAAAGAGATGAGACTCATCTCACACAATAAGTTAGTTTCACTGACAGTCTTCCGCCATCGATCTTTGAAGAATAGAGGGTATGAAATATTATGTGTACGTTCAAACAAAGAGACTGTAGTCGTCAAATTCAATTCGTATATAATTATACCGCTATCGGAATTATTCATAAGAGCCTAATAGAAAGTCAAATCTGTTATACAATCCGACGTCGTTTCAGAGCATGTGGGCGTCGGACTCGAGCATCATGGCAATGTCGAGGCTGGATCTCCACGACAGTTCTCCCATCCATTACAGTTCGAGAATCGACAACAACAATCATTTGAGTCTGCATCATCTTGCTGGAAAAACTGTTAATATTAACACTAACAACAATAACAACATCATCCATCGGGATCCGCATCACTCGTCCTTAGGTTCCATTAATCAGGCGCCGCGAATTGTCGTACCTCGTAGCACGGATCTTCCGCAGGTACAGCTGCCGCGGGTGCAGCAACTTCCGCAGAGCGTTCCGTCAACGCCGATCTCGGCAAAACACGTGACTGCCTCTTCCTACGCCGATTACGAGAATTATCTTTTTATATAAAGGCGCGAGTCACGCACTCACGAGCTTGCGTAAACGTGAAGTTGAAATCGCGAAACGGTCAGAGTTACCAGAGACTTATTGGAGATACTAGCAAACATGCGTCGCGGCTATCCGATAGCACAATTGTCTTCGTATGTAATATGTAGACTTCAAGTACTAAGAGCACTATGAGGCGTCAAGAACCGTGTACCTTCGAATTGTGTTAGAAAATTACTTATGTGTCTTTTCCGATGCACTTTCGATTTACTTACGTGTTACTTGGATCAATATATCATGATTTGACAAAGTTTCTTCATGAAGGGAATCTAATTTGCATCGAGATAGGCTGATAATTTCTGACAGATATTGTGATGATTAATACTTTAACGAGCACATGAAAAGCAGTTGTAATAAAAAAAATTGTTTTTTTATTTTTAACTTTATTATTTTTTATTTTTAACTTTCATTATATTCGTGTTATATTTATATACAATCAGTTAAAAAAAAATTTAAAGAGGAAATTGCAATGATTAAATGCTCGTTTGCAGTTTGTATTTCAGTTGATTGAAGGTTGATAACAAAGAGAATTTATTATTAAATATGTTAGTTAGTAGTGAGGGAAATTGTACCAAAGGTAGACATATAAAATTTTAGTGTATTTATATATATACGTATAAATAATATATGCTGCATTCGTAAAACTGTATGCGGCATTCATCAAGTCTGACACATACACTTAAGATAATTTTGATAATTTTTTATAAACATTTGTTTAGAAAACTTCTTGCGCGTTTGAAAAAAAATTGACTTGATGTCTGTGAGAATAAATTTTATATATTTCTTTTATTATTATCAATATAAAATTACCAGATAATTTTAATAGTAAAATTGTGTAACTGCAAAAAAATAAGGCTCGTTTGGAGTGCTTAAAACGCGAGAAGAGCTTAAGAAATGTATTATTATTTATTTATGTAAAATGTAAAAAGCATTTAGTTAAGGTTATCTAAAAGTAACTTTAAATTATTGTTAAACACATCTCTCGTCTATTCAAAATTTTATACAAACCAGCCAAACAGGACATTGGGTATCTTCTACATATAAATATTAGGCGGGAGAGAAAATCGTGTTCAAGTAACACTCATTGTTATCAGATTGTTTAGCGAATTGCTTCGTATAAGAATTTTATACGAATTATTAATAACTCTCCATTTCTCTACTTGTATGTGTATACATATCATTCTTTTTAATCACGTGTAATTTACAAAACGTCAGATCGAAATGTAACATGTGTTGCCGCCTTTACCATAAAAACAAACAACTTTATCGCATTGAAGTTAATCAGCTGTAGAGCAATAATGCAAGATCTAACAATGAGAAATTATGCGAAACAGACTTTGAGAATTACTACACACGATTAACGGCGATTCAAGCAACTTCATCATTTCCGTATCGTGGAAATGAATAAATGAAGATTTGCTACGCGCGTCTTTTCGCCGTACAATACGTTTTAGATTTTATTGCCAAAGAGTCAGTACGAGAGAGAGATACGTATATATAAAAATATAAAATAACCACGCGTGTCGAGTTTGGCAGCCGAATGCGCATTTATACCTACAAGAGTCTTCGATGTATGTATATTGTCTGTAGTAGTGTGCGTTAATGGAACATGATTTTATGTCGCACTTATATGTTGAATTAATGTATCTACGTAGAGTGTAAATATCTTTTTTGTATTGTCCGTTTATATTTTATAGGAGAGAAAATATCGAATAATATGATTTATGTGTCCTAAAAAAAAATGTCTCTGTGTTTTTATTTTATTTTACGATTGAAATTTTTCGTCACTGTTGCGTTTTAAATATCTTTACTTATATGTATCTATAATATACGTGTCACATAATTCATTAAATATGTATAATAAAAAAATACTTTTTGGATAATTTGCAAAAGGGAACAATACAACGCGTCGATGTGTCATGTGATGATAAAAATTTTATTTACAAATGCGACAAATGTAGGAATTCGGGCACCAGTGACATGCGGGAGAGAATCATCTGAGAGCGACGCGTTATCGTAATATTTTGTCGCGATAATCCTTCTTATTTTCGCTTTTTGTTTCTCCAAGACATCACTAGCGAAGGAGAGAATCACTGAGAGATGTAACAATAATAATCTTTACATTAAATATATACGATTAAAATCTAGTTATTTTAAGGGCTATGCGGGAGGAAATTACAATAATAGAAATATTTGGTTTCTCAAGGTTGTGTCCTATTACAGGATCCTTCAAGGGAGGGAGAGGGCAGGGTTAAGGTAAATAGGTGGGGCGGTTCAAGAGAGGGAAAGGGGTCTGGGAATATACTCCTCTTTTGTTTAAGTTTCAAAGGATAACATCACAGCATTGACATATCAACATCGAAACGATCAGAGCATCTCGTCCCTCGAAAGTCATCTCGAGACTTTTTACTCGCTCGAAATGGTGTTTCAGTTACATATTCAGAGAACCTTCCTCTTCCAACTTGCTTGCTCAAGGACTCTCGAGGAGCGCGCTGCAACGGTCGTAGCGCTTTTCATTTGCTATAGAACAATTTACAATATCTCATTAATTAGACGTCTCAATTTTATCTCCAAACAACTGCGCGCATCATATGCAAGCTGGTGTTCTCTCAATTGCTCGTTCGCTCGCTCACGCACGCACGCATACTTTCATTCTTTATCTTCTTTTCTTGATCGCCTTGCATCCATCTTGCGATCGTTACAATTATATAATTGAGTAATAGCAATGTGATTGACACAATTCAACGCAATAGCTTGCAAATATTCTCTCATTTTCTCTCTCTCTCTCTCTCTCTCTCTCTCTCTCTCTCTCTCTCTCTCTCTCTCTCTCTCTCTCTCTCTCTCTCTCTCTCTCTCTCTCTCTCTCTCTTCCTTCATTATCAGTGCAACAATAGTGAAATAAAGCTCTCTTCTCAAGGAAAACGAATGGATCGCGAGTGGATCACGTGGAACATATTGCCACGTACTGAAATATTTTCTGCGACACTGATCGCGCGCTTGGTGTGTGACAGTAATATAGATAATATACAGAGAAAATCTTTGATCCGACGAACCAGCCACGAAAGGGAATTTTATCGAGGACGCTCGCGCGTGCACGAAAAGTCTATCATTTCTTTGACACAATTCCTACACACGCGACAGAGTTGTATCTAATCCTCGTACAAGCGTTAATCAGCCCGAATTGACGACTGTCGCGATACATGCATGAAAACTTTGAGTTTTCGCCAGAATCGCCAGAACTGGCATTGAAAAAGTTATAGTTACATATAGTTTTGCGCCACCAATACTTATCTAAAAAATGTTTTGTTTTTTTCTTTTTTAAATAAATACTAATTAATAATATAAGTTTATAAAAAACTATACTGCATTTTTAAATATTTTAATATTTATAGAAATTAATAATATATAAATAGATATCGTTAGATTATTTTTTAATTACAACTGCGGCTTAATAAAATTCTCATTATTTTAATTAGATATTTCATTTTAATAATACATATTTATTTAACAATAAAAAACGCATCGATTCGGGCCGATACATGACGCCGCAGCAATCTTACACCGCATTTCCTCTCTTTTCGCTATACAGATATACTTTCGAAACCGCATTACATCGCCAACAATATTATTGCGAAAGCCATAAGCCTCGATACAAGGATAGGCATTTCGCAGATATTTTAAGCATACCGAGGGGATTTGCATTGGCCGAATGTCTCCCTTGAGTCATATTCAATCGCGAGGGCACATAAGGCCTGTTGCTTAATCCTCGTTTGGACCTTCCAACCATATGGGGTTGCATTCAGTGAACACGTCGAACACGGACGAACGAGAGAAATCGTCGTCGACGATATTACTAGCATTGCACAAGCGTTGCAAAGCGACTAACAAAGATTTACTACATTAGCCAAGTTATCCTATCTTAAAAGATCTACAATCTGTATAATAAAACCTTATTTTATGACCATTTGTGGTACTCGAGATTAGAATTATTTTACGCGCTACGAGATTAATCAAATAATTAAGCAATTAAGGGTCGCCTTCAAGCGTAATCTATCGATAAAAATAATTTATCTCGAAGAAATCTTTCGGTCGTTCCTACAGAGTCATCGTTCCAATCGACAATTAAAGCTATCGTCGTCGACGATTTCGCCATTGCAAATTTGTTTTAAAATTTTACACTCCTCCACGCATATTGTATAATGTCAAATTAGACCCGCGAGTAGTTTCGAGATCTTCGATTCGATCGTATTTGAAACTAGACACCTGGTCTCTTAACCCTATCATCTTACATCATCTTTCACGTGCACACGGTGCAACAAAATACTTAATTATACAAGTAATCGTCGTTAATTATCGATATAATCAAACAACAATTGTTTAATCTTGTTAGACTCTCTTCTCGTTCCAACAAATAAATCTCTAAATCCGAAACGTCGCAAGTTTCGATCACGCATCGTTCGCGCGATGCGATGCCGAAATCAATTAACTAAGCGAGCAATTATCATTACATGCACACAGTGCGAGCCAACGAACCAAATCACATACAATTATCAGGTCAGGTCGCACCTTACACGCGCACAGTTCGTACAACATCGAAGGTTTAGCCTCGTATTCCTGCCTTCGTTTCTCCTTTCGCACGTCGATACTCGTAGAATCATTTTAGTCTTCAGAAAATTCGTATGTTCCCAATTCGACTTTCAGTGTTTCGCCTTGCTTATGATCATCCACGATTAGTCAAAGCTTCTTATCTAGCATAACGCCTAGACGACGGAGCTCTCTACACGTAAACGTGTTCCGTACAAAATCGTCCAATCGAGTCGTCGAATTTAAAAAAAAAAAAAAGTTGTGAAAGATAAACTCATTGTCAGGTTTCAAACAACTCTTAAATTGATTCAAAAGAAATTTGATCGAAAGACGTTGAAAATTTATCTGAAATATATTTCACAGAGAGAATTTTTTATCCAATGTATTCTGGAAGGATTCGTACGTCAAAATTCGACAACACGATTTTTTATTTCAACGAGGTTCTGAGTCAATCGTGTTAGCTAAACTATGAGCATCGATTTAAGCACTTGTGATCGAAGGATGTGGGTATTTTTAGGATCGCTTCCATCAAGATACATACTGAATTTTTTGGCGCTACTTGAGCGCTACGTATGTAGATCAAACATTATCAACGATACGGAAAATAAGGAATGGATCAAAAGCCACTCAAAATTTTATAAGATATTTTCACCGCAATTGAAATCCATTTCTTCTAAAGGAACGTTTCCGTACGTGTATGTGTATACGTGTACTGAATAGATGTACGTGAATGAGTCAATATACTTATGTATGTGTGAATTTCCATCGCTGCTTATCCCGAGGAGTTATAAAATATTATAAAAATTTCCATATATATCTCGACGATATTTATAAATTATTTATAAGATATACTTTGCACAACTATAACCATAGCGCACGGCTTTTTTCTCGCATTTGCGGTCCACAAACAAGCAAACTCCTGAATTAACGGAAACGATACTCTCGATCTGCAGAAAAACGTTTCGTCGATTTTTACTATAATGTAAATAATAGAATTATAGATAGATATATCAACTTTATATATCATATATGATTACAGTTAAGTATTTAAAAAATATTAAATATATATTTAATATAATTGAAATATATACATATATACATTTAATATGTTTTAAACTTATTCCCTGCATAATAATTTGCATATCTTTGTAACTATAGAAAAGAAAGGAAAAATAAGAATAAGTATATAAAAAATATAATTCAAACAAATGCAGATATTTCAAAGTTTCATTAGATTACCTTTCGTTTATAGCCATACAAGAAGATATTAAAGATTAATGAAGCGTATTTCTTTATCGAGAATATCGTATTTACATTTCCTCAGACCGATCTCATTCGATGCGAATAGACTCGCGGGAAACGAACTTGTCGTACGGAAGCAAAAATAGCGTGAATATCTCTTATGTGGATTCACAGCGATCATGACAAAACCTATATTTACCTAATATGTACAAATCTGGGCTGCGTAAGGACCTCGTGATTAGTCATCTCCAAATGTATCATGAAAATTTCACGTTGAGATGACTCAGCGATGACTTTCAATCGATCAATTTGCTAAAGAGAACGACACTGCTTCCGACTTTCTTATTCGAATGCGTAACATTAGAGATATTTATTTTTATATCTCTTTTACAAAATTCTTCTCCCTAAAAGATAAAATTTATGTCCTCAACACTGATAAGCGACATTGGCGCGATAGTTCGCGTCGGCACGAAATCTCATGCGAAGCTTCAAGATGCTTCAGAGAGGCAGATATCCGTAATATAAATATGTACCTATCTATAATGTTTAAATATATTAGAAAAGATAAACGAACGTAGCGCGTACATGATTGCAACATGCACAAATCAATCATGTTTTACGATACGCTTTTTTCAACAGACAAATCCTTAATTAGCACCAATCATCGACTGCAATATGATTTTATAATTAAGTATAATGCTTGGAAAAAAATTAACTTTTCACATTGACAGCTTTCAAATTAATATTATTCTAACTAGCCTCGCAATATAGTATTATCCTCTAGTTATGCAATTTAATGCTACAAACAAAATTTTCAATAGATTTACAATTCACACAAAAGGATGGAGATTATTTATTTTAATATAACTATGTTCTTTTCTAATAAATTAAATCTATACAATTATAAAAGAATTCAGCGGAAAGTAGGTACCAATTAAGGAGATGTGTATTACATATTATCACTCAATCGTAAAAGTCAACTGCATTTTTTGCCAATCATACATATCTATCTAATATCAAATAATCAAATAGATTGATTCATATGAGCTAAAATCACGATCTGACATTTCAGAATTTTCATAAATGCATCAAAATTCAATCGTAAAATTGCAAAAGTACTCAAATTTGATTAGATTGCGATTACTAGAATAAAACAAAAGTAGGTATATGTAAATGAGTCCTTAATTCAGATGATCAGTGTTTCGAAAAGAAAGCCGATTGTTCTTTGATATTCGAAAAAACAGAGCGGAGGACAGGATTGCGCTCGGAAATTTTATGGAGAATAAAAACCCGAGATTTTTTTTATCCGCGCCTAGTTTATGCTAGTTATACAGCGACATACATAGTTTAAGACATCGCTAATTAAAAGTGCCGCAGCGCATACATTATTTCCTGTCTATAGAAAAAATCTCCAATTAATTATCTCCTAAATGATGATTTATGCCGATGGCCGTGATCTATTCCAAGCTATTTGGCTGCGATAATGTCTTAAGATCTTCGTAAGTTTTATATTTCGTTAAATGTTACACGTTTATTTCTTTTGCAATGTGGATATATCGTCCTAGGCGGGAAATGTTTTGCGTATGTAATTGCAAAAAAAAAAAAATGATTCAACGCGATCAATCTTTTTCTACTTTTTTTTTACCACAGTCGAAATCGTTTCACGGATTATAAACCCGACAGATATTCACGATGACCGTGTCACGTACTAGAGATTCCCATAACATGATATAAATACCTTTCATATTTTATAATTTTAGCATAAAAACCAATTAAAGATCTAATTACACAAGTATCTTTTAGCTGAGCACCGATTCATGCGTCCACAGCATGTCGACGTTACATAAGTGAGTACTTGAACGGTACTCATAAAGGCTTCTTACAGTATTTACATAACGTCATAAGTGAGAAATGTGAATAAAAATATATAGGATTATTTCATACCACAAACAATGTAAATTTCTCAAATTATTTCTGTTAAATGTTTAAAAAGTAAATTAAATTTTTTAATACGTATGTTGAAGCGATAAATGAAATATATTGAATGTTTATAGTGGAATCGTAGAATTTTTACAAATTAAAAAATATAGTTTTATATATATATATATGTGTGTATATAATAACGGTAGAAGTCAAAACTAAAATTGTATATATAATTGATTCTATAATTTTATTAATGGAGAAATGAAATATTGTAGATTTTATTCACATCTCTGCTGAACAGTTAAATTCTTTAATTTTCTCGTACCTCGATTAAAATTCATCGAGCGATATAGATGGAACTCATCATATCATTTGCGTGTACAATTTATATTTATATATGTATATGTACACAGAGCGTTTTTTTTTTTCTTTGACCTGGAGTGTGTATCAGTGTGCATACTTTTGTATAGTCCTAATAAAATGTATAAACACATTAGCGGGACGCGACCGGATGCGCCCGGTCAGAATCGAAAACTTTCAAAGGACTTAATATCGACATCGATATTTCCTGCTTTCGCGAGCCGAGCAATATTATTCATGTGTTTTCTCATAAATGAAAAACTCTCTCTCAAGAGAGGCCTATGTTAATTTGTCTAATTTAATTACGTGATTGATGGTAAGTATCACTACGTTGATCGTTAAGTCGTCGTCCAGCTACGTCCGTCGACGATCGACGATGGATTTCAATTTCTACGATCAAATTCGAGCTCGGGAGCCGTGTCAATTGCAAATCGCTTCTAAGCAATTGCAAAATTATGATGGCTACATTCACTGTTATGATCGACGATCGAATTGAAATCTCTATGATTAGCTACGAAATTTCATTTAAAGCTCTTTTGTTTTCAATTACTAGCAGAATTAGTTGTTAAAATTAGCTATTAAGATTAGCTGGTCATTTTTCTAGACGATCATTAACTTTCTTCAATTACAATTAATCGTCATTATCACTTCTCCTATAATTAAACTCTAAGATAGAAGTCAAAGGTACCTCTCTTAGATCTCATGTCAGTTTTTCTCAATCACAAGAAATATTCAGTTCTGCGTCGATCGTCGATCGTTATTCGACATAAAGATTCGATTATGGGGCCCGGGAGAAGTCGGTGCAGGGATTAAGGCCCCAGGGCTCTCTTCACTTTCTTTCAAGTGCACTTTCTGTCTTGGTCTCCTCGTCCCACGCGATTATCTCGCGCGTCTACTAGTGTTGTTGAGCTGATTCCGCGAATGGAATTTGTCCTGCCTGTATTGCGATGGACAAGGAAGATTATTTCGATTCGACTAGGACTCCTGTTAGAAAGATCATTTGGTTAAACGATCGTTAAAATACGCTCGAACTTTTAATTAAGCATTCGTGATGAATTTTTCCGACAATTGAAAAAGCGCGTGCAGATATCGAGAGAAAAGTTCATCCTTATTGCAATAAATTTTGGAATTTGACAAACAATTTGTGCCCAAAAGTGGAATTCATGCACATCAAAGATACAGGAGATATCATGATGTCAAAATGTACATATGGAGATTTTTGATAATTACAATAATTAATTGATTTTAACAAATTTCGACAATTAGAGAATATCGTAAGATTGCAATTGTTCAGATATAATTTATCGTACCTTTTTCGTTATCATATATTTTGTTCAGTAATACATATGATATTTGTTCGAAAGTAAGTTTTGCAATATTTCGTATGAAAAATGTAATAGAATCGATTTGATTAGGCGAACGATTTTATGTAGCGTACTTAACAAGGAGTGCCGGATGTATAGTCAAGTATATATTTTTAAAGGATTATTTTACAACGCGAGTGTTATGTTTTCTTCTTGTGTAAAATAGCATAAGAGGTGTCTCGAGAGAAGATGCCATGTAGTGTGTGCATCTCGTCATGATCAACAGTTATTACGGTGAGTGATTGACACATTTGGCATAGTATGTTATATAATCGTTATGAGATGGACGATTGACATGTACTCTCTACGCAATACAGCATAGCTCTTAAGCATAACGTCATCGGACAAGTACATTTCGATGATGCTTGTGCGTGTTAGATAGTTCGGTAATTGGTATGTGGTCAACGATATAGCGTAACTCTGCAATCGTGTGGATGACATTGCTAGAGTCATATACGCGACTTTGAAACTGGGACCATTGATTGGTGAGGCAAGACGCGACATACAAAGGTGAAAATATGTTTCTAGATATATGTGTACGAATTGTGGAATTAATATCACGCTGACGAAATTCGTCCAGCAATGCCCAAGAATGCGGCAATTTTGGCATCGAATCATTGCACGTACTTTGTTCGACGATAAGCGACGTAAGTTATCGGAGTGAAGGTGTCTTGATAACCGCACGTGCACGCTGCTAGTGACTGATAGCATCAGAAGAAGAAGAAGAAGAAGAAGCAGAAGAAGAAAAAGAGCTTTTCAATTATCATTAAACTGTCCTTTCTTGATACATTATTAATGAAGCGTAATCATACAATTGAGCTAAGATTACGAATGCTATCGAATTGTCTGGTAGTGCAAAAGAATAGTAGGTCATAATGAACATTATAATCCATTATTACAGATGCAAGAGCTTTCGGAAGATAAGGATTCACGTTTTGATTGTGTTATAAAATTCTCCAACACCACAGTTACAGCGCAACTGAATCGCGTTCTCCAATTAAACAGCAATGAAAAATCTGGCGTAACGCTTTACATTTTTTTTTCTTGCAAGCAGCGCGAATATAAAAATGCAAGCGTTTTTTTTTCGGAATTATAGCGTGCACGCTGCTGGCTGACTGGTAGCGTATCAATAGCGAGGTTTCCTAGTTGTGAACAGGTACGCGAAGATAAATCGTCAACGGTCTCGAGATCGTCTCAAAAATGCGCCCGGATAGAATCGATATATGGTAGCGTCTTTTTAAACTCGGTCGGTGGCGCGTGTCGGCCGATCTGCGGATTCCTATTTTCTTCTGTTTTTTTTTTTTTTTTCATTCCCCCTTTTTTTACTTCTTAGCGCGACAGAAAACAGCCCCACTAACAGAGCGCAGCGATCTTATCGCGAGGTAGCGCACTTCCTAGCGTTCGGTAGCGTTACCAAGAGGCGAGCCCGCTATAGGGCGGTGGTGCGCAGATGGGGACAGCGCTGTAGCGACAGGCCCCGGGGCCCCAGCTCCTAAATAGCATTAAGAGCGCGCGAGTCCTGCTGCTGGCGACGTCTCGAGGCACTACCGTAATCGACGCCGTGCTCCTCCTCACCGTAATCGTGATCCATGCGATCGCCCCGATCGCGATCCATCCGCTCTAGCCGCGATCTTCTTGTCCCGCCGCTGACATCCCCGGCACCGTAACTGGCTCCTGAATTAAATAGAAGAAAAAAAAATTAAAGCTATTTTGATTTATAAATCATATTAAAATGCTCAAGCAGTTTCTGTGATTTTCACAACCTTTATATTTTTTATTATCTAAGTTTTCTTGAAACATTATTTTATTGATAAAAACGATTTAAACTCATTGATGATGCAAATGAAAATACTTTGATATATCTTTATAAATTATAATAAAAGAAGAATGTATTTGTATACACATTATAATTATAAATTTTGAATTTTCAAAGTAAAATTAAATTTGTTATATCTCAAGAAATAATTAATTGTATATAAATTTTGTAATACAATTACAAATTCTATTGCAGAAGCTATCTATATATAATCACATTATTTAAAACTCTACTCTATGAAAAAAAGGGAAGCCACTCTGAAGTACATTATTATTGTGAGCACTATGGGAAAAATCAATTCATTCCAACATTCCACGCTACCTAATCCATGCAAGCTCTAAGCAAAAAAATTAAATAAAAAAATGAGATACGTCGCAAAGACTCCGACGTTCGAACTACCATTGCGCAGGAGCGCAGAAATCGAGAAGTAGAAGAGTGTACTCGTCGCAACGATTAATGTTCGGACATAAAAATCTCGTCAGATGATAGATTGCGTATGATTCGCGACGAGAATAAAGGAACCCTTTATAACTTCTGCTCTCTCGACTCACGCGGCTATGTCGTTAATTTCTCTCTACCGTTAGATAATCTCTATTCTATAATCCTATTCTATGTAAAGGGTTGGTGAAGGGCTTGCGAAACATATTAAAATAAAACAGGGATCTTTGGTAGAAACGACGACTGAACTTCTGATTGTGACACGTGAGAATTTTTCAATTAAAGAAATAACAAATAAAATTCTGTTATTTTATATTCAATTACATAATAAATTATATAATTATTGTATAATAATTATATTTTTCACTGTAGAATAAAAAGAATGTAATGTAAGAAATATCGAAGTCGAGTTTTATAATGTAAGAAATAAAATGATAGTTAGATAACTGATACTTAGAAATATAAAACAATTCAGTTTACAAGGTTTCATTAATTTTACGTAAAATTATAATATTTATATATAAATAATATATATAGTAATATATTATATATATCTTTTTTTAATTTCAAAAGGAAAACATTAAGTAATATGCATCTACATAAATTACAAGCAGATCGTAGAAGTTCAACCGAAATAAAATTCTAACAATAAGTATTGGAACAAGGAAGCCGTTATCATGGGCAAAAAATGGAGCTGAATAACAGTGGCGTAGTCGCGCCCCAATAATTGCAGCAATCAAATAACTTTTATAATATTCTAATCACATTTATAACATTCTTAAAGTATTTATAAAACTATTTTGGCAATAAAAATCAATAAAATCACTTAGAAATCAAATAAAATTGCGTGCAAAAATTTTGAAAATTTTTAAAAAGCAGATCATACTTTTTGATTAAACTTAGAAATACATAAATGCAAAAAAAAAAAAAAAAAAAAATGATTGCGCAGATATAAATCTATGTAAATGGCTGTATTCTTGTGCGTTTGGAAATCATTTTTTAAGTGAAGCAGGTGCGCAGGATGAGACTCGCATGTAATAATTTACGGCAAAGTGTTTTATAGTGTCTACAAAGTCCTTTGATTGTTCTCTGCATAGCGAACTTAGTTACCCCACTGCATACAAAGGAATATAACGTGATAGAGGGAGCATAAATCATTTTCTCTGCTCGAGAGAGATAAAATCGGGTCGTTTCCGTGTTTCCGGGCCCATGCACCAAACCCATCTGTACTTACTACGCGCGCCCTCACAAAGGTATCCCTATTACACAGTCTCTAACTCTCTCAATCTCATCCACACCCGGAATTAATATTCACGGGACAGTGTGTAAAAAACTCTCGGCCGCATAAAATCGCATCCGCGCGATGGAAGGAGGAAGTAGAAGCGACCGCACAACAATAGGTACGTTCGGACCTTCTTAACTCGACTGTTTCTTGCTCTCTTGGTCACCACGACCATAGCTGTATTGGCTCTGTTTTCGGATGATTCCCGTTGCAGCCACCGCCTCCACTTTTATACGTAAACAAAGAGAACATCGGAGTCAGAGCTCGTTGCTGATAATAACAGGGCCTATAGTCTGCGCGTGCCATTTGCAGCATCCTCGCAGATAAAACAATTCTGGCAGACTTTGTTTGCACATTAATCTTTGTTACTGCAACGTAGAGAATTTAGAAATTGATGATGAGTATGATCGCGAAAGAGATAAATAAGAGAGAACTCGCAAATGGAGTATAGCTATCATTGGCTCTCTGCCTCGCGCAATCGCGCAATAGCTTTGGCGTTAATTTGGCGTTGACTTGAAAGCACGCGCTTTTGCAACTTTTTTCGAGCATTTATGATTTCCATAAAACACAAAGAATGAACTTTAAAATGAAAAACAATAGGTTCCATTGTACGCAATATTTATGAAAAAAATATTACAATAAATTCTACGCTTGCAAATTTTCTATTTTTAAAAGTTTTAAAGAATTTCATATATACATGTCCAAGAATAAATGGTTTCACTTGATTTTTATAAATAACATAAACTGAATATTTAATGGAGCACATATCGAAATTTGCTGAATAGGTAATAAAATTGTGTTGAGTTGCTGATTATTACTAAAAAAAAATTATACCAATATTTAGTTTGTATTATTTATATAAAAATCGATTGAAACCTTACCATTCATTTTCGGACAATAACTATATATCTAAAAAAAAATCATTGAAAATTATATGAGAATTTGTATTCACGTATTCTCTCATGCTTAGATTGAAATTTATTTGAATTAAATTCATTTATGATTTTAATAATAAAGTACAATGTACTTTAAATACGAAATAAGTTGCAATTAAAAATTATATTAAGATAAGCATGTATTTAATAATTATTAAATATATTAAATTAATTATAGGGGAAATGAAATTTTCTGGTAACTGTACGAAAAAGGTTAGACGAGCGAGTGTGCACAAATAAAAACGAAACGTAGAATTGTCCGCACTAACAGAGAGATAAACGCGCCCGGTCTTACTGCACTGGATACAAGTTCGTATCAATCCGTACGTTCGATCCGTACATTGCCGCTGAAAAGAAATATATGTCAGGATAAGATGATATTTATTCGATGATAAGCGAATATGTGATAAATGCGGAGGCAACTTTAGCTGTCACAGAGTTACTCTTTTAAGAGACGAGTTAAGACAGAATTGAGAGTACAAAGTTGGAAGACTATTAAATAGCACCTGTCCGATAGAAACATCCTCTACGATTTGTATAGAGATTAATACATAATAAATAAAAGTTTAAAATAAAATTATAAATAATATAAAAATTTTCTACATGTGCATACTTAAAAGATTTTATATAATAATCGTCTGTGCAAAAATGCGTATTTACTGACATATTTAAGTTGTCATAACAAACGAATAATTAACTATCTCTTATATAATTAAGAGAAATTTAAATTATAAAAGATAATGTAACAGAAAAATGTTACATAACTTTTCTACCGCAACAATCTGGAACATCGATATAACAATTGTGTAAGAATTGCTATATTTTGCGTATCGAATAGCGTGCAACAGTAAGATAATAAAAATTCTTGAATATGCAATATTCAATATCGATAACACAAAAAAAAAAAAAAAAAATATATATAAAGATATGTATAAATTTTTACAAGATGCAACGTCTATGTTCAACAGGTTTTTGTAAAGATGGGACTCAATTATCTAAGACGAATTTATGTAATACGTCTACATGCAAAATTAGCGATCCATTTGCTAGATAAAGATAAAAACAAGAGGTAAAGTGTATGTATGCAGAGATACATGCTCGAGGAAAATATTGGTTTTACCTCTTCGATGATAATAAGGCTCATGAGGGGCACCTGAGAGGACAAGAAGAAAGTATCGAGTGTTAGTGGCGAAATTGGGTCTTGTTAAATTTTTGAGTAGGTTAAAAGGCACGAGCGAAAATCAGGATGTTGAAAGAGGACATCACGAAACAATCAAAATGAAAAAGAATGGCTTATATTATATTAAATACTACGAGATAGAGAATACGAAATAATTAACGTCTTAAAAATTATTTTTTCTGAATAACATAATACATAATTTCGACGAAGTCAATATTTCGGTCACTAACTAACTATGTGCATTGCCAAATATGTTCATAGACGAGCCCTATTTCCGGTCGGCAGTGCCAAAAACGTCAATCGACGTATTACGCGTCAATTCGTACTATGTGTCACTGCCAAAAGCGATATATCATGATAAATCACCGTCAGTTTTACATTATTTCCTATGTTGCTTGACAATCTTGGACAATTTCCACAGAACTATTATCGAATGACCGAAGTATTGGCTTGCGAGTATATCTCTGCCCTCGCACATCTGCTATTTAAAATCTTTCTATTATCTCAAAATAGATATTTTGTTCGAAAACAAAAACATTTTTGATCTATTAGAAATTTTCTGTATTTATTATCATCTTTTTGAAAGACGAATATTTCGCTTTTATAATTTAAATTATTAACGTCGAGAGAATCGTGGAAATCGATTGCCTTAAACTATTAAACTGAGATATATGAAATACATATTTGGCAGTCTAGAATTTAAAAAAAAATGATTTATAACCGATGAATAATCTTTCCCTGATCTCTGTGAAATAATCATGATACCTGATGGCACGCGTTGCGTGTATGTATCCGTCGGTGCGTCAGGTGCAGGCACGGCGCGTGGCACCGAGGTAAAATCTGGCGGATGCGTCGCCCTCCAATATGCTTCCAGATACTCGGCCACGTGATCGCACGCCTCCTCTAATTGATTTTCATCCAGGATGACGTCGAACATATCTGGCGGACATTGCGCCAGTTTTTCCGCGGCCACCATCTGCACACTGAGGTGACGTATCTGCGACTTTCCTCGGGTTTTAATCAGCCTCTGCAGAACTTTCGGCGAAGAAATTTTTAAATAGACAATCGTGGGCGCCAGGCTGGTCTTCGCCAACTGCGACGGATGGTTTATGGTATCGCAGTCCAAAACAACTAGCTGAAAGCGTACATTAAACTTGATTGATTGACTTATTCGAAATGGATTAATTTTATTACATCTAATATAATAAGATAGAAAAATTTTGTACAAAAATATTGCTTTAAAATATCCTTTTACAAACCTGCAGAGTTCTAGCAAGTTCAAAGATCCTTTCGATCTCTTGCTGAACTTCCGCTAAACAGCTGCTCCTGCTGGTTGATCGTTCCATGATTGCTCTTTTAGTCGGATTGTTCAGCAAGGATCTTTTTGCTAACGAAATATCTGCCATTACCCTCGTGATAATAATTCTGTAATAATCAACAATTTTTATGCAATTAATAATATAAAAGAAATACAAGTTAAATATTAATTTTTTAATGCTTAAAAATTTATACGACATGTTTAGTATGCATAGCATGCTAGTATTTTTTTTTTTTTTTTTTTTTTTTATTTAAACTGGGTTATATAAAACTGAGCGATAGAGAGAGAGAATTAATGACAAACAGAACGTCTGTTTTGTCTTACTAATATACTAATATAATAAAAAGTAGTTTGCTAGAATTAACAGCTATTTTTATTTATTGTGCAGAAATGTAAAAAGAGGATTAGTTCCTGTTTGAAATTAATAGAGATGAATCTAAAGAATCGAGACAGACCTGCCTTCGAAGCGATGTTTAAGGAAATCGAAGAGCGCCTTCTGCATCATATCTGTCACTTGGTAACCCTTTAGCGACGGTCCGACCAACACCACGGGCCTCATAGATGGTACCACGTCGTAGGGGGTCGTCGTTTCCTGAAAATTCGAGAAAACGATCAGTCCGGCCAATCAAGACGAGCCCCGTTCGCCGGTATCGGCCCCAGGATAGTCTCACTTACGTAGGACTGCGTGTGAGCACGGTATGCAACATTGAAACATTGAAATCAGTTAATGGCCATGTCAATTTGACACATGCGACCTCCTGCACGGCCAAAGTTCTTCCTTGAACGCCCGCTTATGAAATATCCTCCTCGAGCAGAAGGTACTTTGGCCAAGCAGTATGTTAGTAACTACTATATTGAACTAAGGTATTAATTAAGGCCTCTTAATCGCATTAGCTAAATTCTATCCTACGGCGGTGAACAATTTTCATCACGATGCGCGGCTCCGGACAAAGATGATCGTTGAACGCTGTACGCGTGGTGAAAAAAAATTGATTAACACTTTCTTAAAAAGAATCAATGTACTATATTTATTACTGATAAGCAGTGATTTCAGTTATAGCACTGCAAACGGTGAAATTACTTGCTGACAATAAGAAGAATCAGTTAGTGGTCTTTCAATAAAATCTCTCTTATATTTTCATTGAAAATCAGGAAAATACTTATTAATTTTCGGCGAAATTTTGTCACTGCTTTAATCAGTGATATCTTCATTAATTCAGTTTAAGAAAGCAGAGTGTTAAAATGTACATGATAGAATATTTACCAGTCGTTATCTGCATTAACGTGTTATGTGTATTGACACAATATATGATGTAATGTGCTATGAGAAGAAAATACATGCATGTTTCGCATTTTCTGGTAATTCGGATAATAAAAATAATTTAATGTGTAATAAAATTATATACTAACAATAAGTGATTTAAATATGATATGTTGTAAAAAGATTAATCGGACTGAAAATACTTGAATGATATTTTTAGAACTGTATTCATGATTTCAAAATATAAACAAACATATGCTTATAGAATTTGAGAAAGATGTAATATTTTTTGGCATTGACTGGCAAATTTGTCTTATTTGTTAGAGAAACATCTTTTATACAAAAATATATTTAATAATTAATCGAATTTTTAATGCTATCGTTATAACTTCAAATTTATCTGCATCCAGTGAAGTTATGTTTCTTATCCAATATAACTGTTTTCGCTAAAGAATAAATATCTAACAATGTTATAAAATAATACTAAAGACAAAACGTTTCAATATGGATACAATATAAAGTTGCAAAGTCAAGCAATTAGATAGGAATATTAGACAGGATTAGTTGGATGCCTAACAAGTGTGAGAGAATCTGATGCATCGTGCGTCTACTAGATGCAATTATCTTCATTGTGTAAAAATGGTGTGTTAAATAAAAAGAATTAAATAAACTATTCTAAAGCAGAGAGTAAACAATATCGAAACGAACAAACCTACGGTTGTCGAATTTTTAGATTTTCTAACATCACAGTGTGATATTCATTATTACGCATGATGCATCGTTGAACATCACGTCAGTGTGCGTACAGCATTTAAGCTCAAGTGTAAAAGCTCAAGAAGCAATATGTGCATGGTGCGTTAGATAATCGCGACAGTCTGATCCGCTGAATGTTTACCGGCTTCTTGAAGAAGTTCTTCCGTTTCTCCTTAGCAGGTGGTGTCGTCAGGGTCGCTTTGCCGGGCCGTACGTTGCCGACACTGTCACTGTCGTCACCTGTTAAAAGAATATGTTTGCAGTTATTCAAAATCTCGTTTGATTCTCTCGTGAACGATAAGTCCCTCTTTCTCTCAAAGAAGCTATCAAGAAGCATTCAACTGATGTGATGCAGCGTAGATATAATTCACTAATTTATGCTATGTGTTTTTGCTTATAGTAGCGGCTATCAAAGATCAGCAGCTAGCTACAGCAGCACTAAAAATCGCAGATGTGCTATGAGTAGCATGAATAAGGACTTACCTTAATGATTTTAGCAATGTATTAAAAACTAACTAGGGCGTGTATATAATGAAGAGGAAGCAGTGAGCAATCTCTTCCGCGAGAGAGCAGAAATAAAGAAGCTCGCATCTCCGTGTAAACCGCAAGGAAAAAGAAATATATTACATTTAATAAAATTGAGTTAAAAAAATAGCGTACAAGAGTCAGCGCAATCGTTGGAGCGCTTACTTAATGATATTAAAAATTTTTAACATATATATAACGAACATTTCCTCTTTTTAGATCACCCTCAGCGCAATTCGAAATAATAAAAAAGAACTACAAAACACAAACATTTTCACCATATAAACGTTTACGTAAAATTAATTGTAAAATCAATGGAAATTGTCAAAAAAAGAACGGACATATTATAATCATCTTTAAATTTTGTTAACATTGTATTAGTTGGTCAAACCCTTATCTTTAAGAAGTGCATAAAAACGTATATTCAGTATCAAATCCTCCTTAGTTGATAAATGTAGAAGTTTTTTTTTAGTAGAAGTGTATATGGTGATTTTTGTCTGTGAACAATTATGCTACAGAGCATTTATATTAATACTTCCCAGAATTGATTAAGTCGGAGTAATGTAAATTACAAAATTGAACATATAATAAATAACTAAAAGTACCAGATGAATAGATGTTGAGAAGAAGTACAAAATTATACAAAAATTACATGTATCTAAATATTCGTTCGATAGTTACCGTAAAGAAATACTCAGGTAATGATAAGAAATCGACAAACGAAACTTTCCGACAAGATAAAACAATTTAAAAAAGTATAATAATTATAAATGTATTTTTATATATCGGATATGCTTGATATTCAGAATTCTGGCAATTTGTAGATTACAATTATATAAGTATCATTTAAACTATTCTCTGTATTTGTTTGTAAATTTAAAGCAATTTTTTGTATTTTTATACATATTTACAACATCTCTGAAATTAAATGTTTATAAAAAATAGATTCCCTATCTAGAATATCAATTTCATTCCAATTAAATTCATGATTGAATTCTAATCTGTGGTCAGTTATAACGGAATGATTTCTCGTGTTTTTTATTTATTTTTTTTTTATATGACTACGATTCAGAAATCCTAGTAAATAACTAGCTTTTAGTCTGCTCTGCATAGAATGCATCGCAGTTTATGCAATTAATCTATATACAACATTATTGCACACAGATTTAGAGGAGTGGTGTCTTCATAAACTTTGATATGTTACGTAATTTATTAAGACTAAAATAAGCCATATCACATTGAAATCTTTGATAATATTAGTAAATTGTTTAGTAATAAAGAATTATACAATAAAGTAAAGTAAAGAGATGTTTTTTTCGCTGTGTTTAATAGTATTTTTCTTTGTATAAAGTAAATAATCTTTAAAGTTGTTAATAAATAATGCTTTAAAACGTTGGTGAAAACATTGAAAAATAAAATTCAGTTTGTTTATTAAAATTTTAATGGTCAACTCGATATTCTTGGAACGTAACTCAGGGTGTTACAATAAAAAGACTGACTATCAAGCCTCTTTTTTGACAAGCTAAATGTGGAAATAAAAAATTAAGATATCTGCCTGAGAACATTATTTTATGAAATCACTCATTATATAATTATTTTTTAAAATTATAGTGATGTCAAAAAAGTTTAATCTATTATTTTTCCTTTTATTAACTTTTATTATAAATTATAATCGAGAGTGGAAAAAATAAAAAATGTCTAAAACATAATGTCTAAAAAATAAATAATAATATGATTTATCAAGTCAGAAGAAATAGCAAGAGCTATGTTATCTAAAATAAAAGAAGGCAACGAATTTTCATGTTTCAAGGGTTTTCCTCTCTAAATCTTGTAATATATTATCCTCAATGATGAGGGATAAGGGAGAGCCTAGGGGAGTACCATAAGTTTGTATATAATCCCATTGAATATAAAAAATGTAGAGCTTAAAACAAAACTGACAGCCGAATTCCGCTTAGGGATGTCACAATTATTTGAAATGTGATTCCATCTCCTGGCTATCTAATGCACTCTCAATGGGTATATTTGTAAACAGAGAAGTAACATCACAAGTAAAATTAAGCGAAATTTATCATTGATAATGACAAAGGCACTGACGTGCCTGTGTAGGACGTTACACATTTTTCAACAAATAATTCGAATAAATAAGGCTCCAATATTTACAAACACGTAACTAAATCAAATTAGCAATGAGAGCCATACGCGGATGTGATATTTACGCATTAACATCCGCGTATGGCTCTCATTGCCAATTTGATAGTTACGTGTCAACAAATAATTGTTAGAAATATTATTTAGTGTCAAAATTTCTGACAAATTGTAAAATATTAAAAAAATTTTATATTTAAATGTTATAATATTAAACATGATTCGTGCGAGTAATTTCATTCACTTGCGGACTACGCAGAAATTGCTTCGATTTAAAATGTTAAACGGGGCGATATATAAGCGCTGAAAGCTGGTGTTTGTGTATCTGAAATAGTGGGATACTTAGAATATCAAGCGAACGTTATTCGTCACATTTTTTTTACTACCGGCCTGTAGCAATAATCCGTCCGCCTGTAATACACTGTCGAGGATCAAGCTGAGAAAGTTTCCGATCAGATACATCGAATTGAGTACATCGTGAATTTTGGGGGGAAAGAAAGAAGGACGTGCTAGGATACCTGGCGTAGGTGGTGTGGAACCACGTGAGGGCATACCACTCTCGCCAAGGTTCCCTGAAGACCCTCCTCGTGTCGAGTACAGGCCTTTCGTACCACGCGCGGCGCTCGCCTGTAACCTTAAGGCCTCCAGCTTCGCCGGCGACGGGATGAAACCCACGTCACAGTTCTCTTTCACGAGCCTGCCAATCCACCAGTTGTTGTCGTACTTCTCCTGGAAGAATGCGCAGTTCATCAGCGAAGATAATTTCAAAATATATAGCACAAAAATAATCTAACAATAAATTCTTAATTGCACTTGTGCGCACTGGTACACACAAAGGTGTACGATATAAATTTGTGTATAATAGCACACACAAATTTATATTGGCCTAAGTAATTAAAAAAGGAAAATAACACTGTCCGACAAGCATTTTGAGACTTGTACTTTATATAAAATGCGAAAATTATTATGTCAAAAAGATTTTTTGAAAAAAATGGATACTTACATCGCCGGCAACCGAGATCCATCGATTTGAGTCTAAACATTTATTTATTTCAAAAAATCTTTTTTGCATAACATTATTCGCATTTAATATGTAAAGTACAAATCTCAAGCATCACTTTAAGTTGTCGTAGCTACATGCAGCAATCCGAAGTTATTACTGATGCAAAAGTAACAAAATCGTCCTTTCTAGCATATTTAACTGACAATGACGTATAACCCAGTTTTTTCTTTAAAATCTTTTTGGCATAAAGTTTTCTGCAGTTTATATGTAAAGTACAAATCTCAAGCTTGATTTGAAGCTTGCTGTCGTACGTGCAACTTGTAACACGTCACAATAAGAAATTATAACTAATAAAAAAGTATCAAAATTTGCATTATAATCATTTACATAAATATTAATTTTTAATATATTTAACTGAATTTTTTTCAAAATCCTGAATTTAATATGAAAAAATTTATGAGATATGATAAATTTCATGCAAGTGTTCAAAAAAACCCGGTATAATTAATATTAAAGAGCTATTATTTTTCAATATAAATAATAATAATAATAGTTTATATTGTAAATTTGTACAATAATCTCTAATATATACTAGCACTAGTAGAATCATCCGAATTCGCTATAAGCAAACATATACTTTTACCTTGATGTGAAGAAAGTCGCGGACGTCAAAGCTGACGGCGGAGCCGTGGACGGGTGAATCATCGTCGACGGATCCGTCATAGCTCACGTTGGTCCGCACTGCAAACGCTACCGGCTTTGACTAAAATGCAAATTGAAAATTGTATGAAAAATTTGCGAATGCATTTTACATTACATTCGCTTTATTAATATCGCAGTATTTTGTTTTATATCAACATTTGAAATTTTTGTTCTCTTGCCAAATCTCGTGACACATATAAAGACACGTATAAAGAAAAAAAAAACAATATATTTTGTTGAATTAAACCAATTTCACGTTAGCGTGATTTTTTGGAAGTATCTACTTTATAATGTAATCCTTCTGCGATTACTCAGGTCGCGCGGGAGGGGGGAGGGAAAAGCCGGGCTATGATTATCAACGTCGATGGCAAACAACGCGGTGTCGTCGCGTACCACCACGTTTAGTTACGTATCATCGCCCCCTTTCCCGTGTTATCGACTTTTCTATCGGGTCACGGTGCAGTTTCTATATCGCGATATGTACACAAATACGGATAGCTATATCGCTTGTATGAAGTGGAAAATAAAAGCTCACTACATCGCGTCGCGTCGCGTCGGCGAGCTTCACGGCCGATCGACACATTGTCAGCTTATGCGTGGACGCATTGCCAGTGACAACGTCGTCTCTTCAATAAAGAATAAAAGACTATTACGACGAGGCGAAGAGCTTTTCATTTTTATTGCGACGAACTATCCCTCGAAGGTCGTCTCCCGCCAATCAATATCCGTTCATTTCTAAGCCGGAGAAGACTGAGCCGATCAGATTCTCACATTTAATGTTCCTATATTTCCTAATTTTGTTTGCATTTAATTTTGCTATTTTCATTAATTTCAAAAACTTTAGTCTTCGCAGTTTAATAAATCGACTGAATATTTCCAAATATAAAACGTATAAAAAAATGTTGGTAATTATAGCGAAAAGGTCACAGCTCGTAAAGGTCACAAGTAAATAAACTTTTTTTTGTCAAAAATAACAAATTATTATGATATACACCTTATATATATCTTACTGTCAAATTTTAACTTGTTATATTTTCTGAACTCTTTAATTTTTGCAAATTACTCAGAGCATCCCTTTCTACTCATATTTAAGAGGCGATAAAATCGATGAAGTATGACTTTCTCCATAATTACTAATATTTCTTACATACTTTATTTGAAAATATTCAGCCGAAAAATTGCGAAGATTAAAGTCTTTGAAATTGTGTAATAAAGCACAATCAAATGCAAATAAATATAGTAACGTCAAATATAAGTTATAATGTTACATTCTAAATAAATATTTTATTTTAAACTCATAATTAAATCATCCAAATAAATATTTCATTTTACACTCATAATTAAATCTTAATTAAGAGTATTTTTTAACAAGATAATATTTGTAATTATTTCATTTACTTTTCTTTTATATTTGTTTTTGTAAAAATTTAATTCAAAAAATGTAAAATAGTTCAAAAAATGTAAAAATATTTCGTCAAATATTTTCCACGTATTTCTCTTTCATAAAACATCTTTCGATGAGTATCGATATTATTGCCGCATCTAAGGCTCTCAGATCGGATCATATTTTTCCATAAATTTTTCTTCATGATTGGAGTATAAGCGCGAAAAGAAGTTCCGCGAAGCGTTTGATTGGCACTTCACTGTGAGCCGCGTTTTACTTTTATTTTTCCCTATCTTGTGACATTGCATTTCGTCGGAGACGCATCCAACTCTGTCGCTTTTCATGCAAATTCTCGATGTTTATGATGAAATACGACGGATGATAAGTTACATCCGCTCAATCGATATGCAATGATTCAGCGCGTGAAAGAAGAAAAAAAAGAAAGAAAGATAAAACGCAGCTGTAAAGAAACGAAGCAAACTGGAACACGCGGAGGATCAATGAACTTACTCTGGCTTTTTCGAGCTGATTGAGGGCCTGCCTCTCCTTCTCGCGTCGCAAGCTTTCCTTCTCCTCGTCCAGCGAGAGATCTGAGCTCGGCTGCGAGTAGTTCGAATCCGCCGAGCCCTAAAATCAGACAAGTTGTTCGTGAGATTCGTGTAGTTTCGCAGACAATTTGATATAAGAAACATAAAAATTCGCTGTTTACTTATATTTAAGTATTAATTAAATAATTTTTCTATACATAACTCTTTTTCTATTTTACATTTATAGCATATTAATAATTTTATAAATATTAATATTTATAAGCAATAATATTTATATAAATATTGTTTTAAATCACTCCGCACAATATTCTTTATTGAGAGATACCTTTCAACATGCAATCTTAACTATTTTCGTCAAGATTTAGATTATTATGTCCAACGAATAATTTATTATAGCGTTTTTAAACCAAACAAATTTGATTGTCCTAAGAACGATTAATGACATCATAAACCATTTTAAGTTACTAGGGATACTTGGCTTATTAGACTAATCAATGAAATACTTTAAAACGTTTGATTGATTAATCAAGGCAAAGAATCTTAAGCTTTAAAGCAAAGATGGCATCAAATGGGATATACCTTATATTATTTATGTATTTAAAATCAAATTTAAAACTCATTTTTAGTTGAAAATATATTTATGATGAATTGGGTTTAATCGTTCTCAGCGATCAAACTTGCTTCACTTGAAAATGCTATTAAGAAATTAGTTTCAAATATCAATTCATTTCTATGGCAGTATAGTTGTTTCGAGGCAAATCGACTGTATACAGACGCAAATTTTTAATAAGATATAAATACATTACTCTTGCACACATCAATGGCAATATTCTGTTTTAAATGGCATTGTTAATTACATTTATAGTAAAAATAGTATATTAATATTAAAACATATCGCCTACAAACATTTTCTACTAGAGTAATTCAATAAATAAGGTAACATTATCAACCGCACGCATATAGAATATCTTGTCACTTTATTTATTGAATTGCTCTCGTATATCGATGTTTAAAGAAAAGTTTTATCCCTTTAATTCTGTATATTCAAGCAATATCTATTTATTCTGTGTAATCATGTACCGCTAACTGTTACTTTGTCCGCGAGACCGTGAATGATAAAGTGCCCTATGACGCAGTTCATTACGTCTATCACGCCCTACAAGTATCGGAGCAGATTACCTTATAACAAAGGAAAGCAGTCTAGCAAGTGTTAATTAGTTCCTGTTAAAATTAAAAGAATCGATCGAGTATAGGAAGAAGACCTACGTATACTTGATATTCGTCATCGTAAACAAGAGATTGAGACCAGCATGAACTTTAATTAGTATATTAATGAGACGTAGCGGATATGAAATATCAGCAATTTTATTAATATATTACATCTATCGATGTAATATATTAATATCACGGATCCTCGGATATTTTAAATATGTCAAACTCACTTATGTTTGTTATAAATTCATATAATACAAATTCATATGTGACTATTCTGTTATAGTTATAAATATTACATGAGAAGAGGCATCTTTTTTTCCATCTGTTAGACTCGCCTCTTTATATTAATAAAGAATATTAATAAAGAATAAATCATATGCTTTATTTAACACAGTTGTTGGGATGTCTTTTATAAATTAATCTCTTTTATATGAAGTTATGTTTACCTTAATAAATAATTATTATTTTAGAATAAAAATAGTAATAAAGTTTTGTATGCTTAATAAAATAAAATTTGTGTAAAACAAAAATTTCACTTAAAAAAAATAATGAAAATAAGCTTTGGTCCTATTTTCAAATTAAATTATGTTTAAAATCACAATGACAATTTTCATGTTAATAACATTATCATATTCACATTTAACATTATTTTTATCTTAGTAGTTTATCTAAATTTAATTATAATATTTTTTTACATTAATAAAAAAACTAAATAAACTATAAATTTTAGAATTATAAAGTCGGCAAGGCTATTTTCATAATCATTGTCTTCATCTCAAAAAGACTTGAAGAACAAATATACTTTTTTAATGACAATCTTTCTCTTTATTTTACATATTATCCAACCCTTTATAAATATGTGTATACATACATGCGTGCGCTTACGATATAACCACTTCGAGTTTCCTGCAATATATATGATAAAAGTAAGAGAAAAGATAATATTCTAAAAAGACATTATTTAGTAAATAATTTTCTTAAAAAAATATTATTATTTCTATCTTATTTTTCTAAAGGTCTTCTATACTATGTTATTCTGAAAATTGCAAAATAATTGTAAAGATAGCATGTATTTATATATTTATAGAAAGTAATTCATGTATAAATATATATTTCTTTCTCTTTAAATTAACGTTTGATTGAAAGCAACGCATTAATAACTTAGTGGCTTAGTTACTTATTGTTAGTACTTTATGTTGTATTTTAAAATTTTTCTACAATATATATAGAGTGTCCGAGTATATTTCGATGATTCTATTTCTAAGATGGTGTAAAAAAAAATCTCTGATTTTATATTAATTACACAACATTTTTCACGTGTCCCTATAAGAAAACTCGCTTAAACCAAATCGTTGGATAATTGAATCTTATGGTTGACCGAGCACAAATTTGTGATCTTTGTCCAACAATGTTTTAGGCGAATTTTCTTGTGAAAATGTTGCGTACAGTGTGGAAATCAAAGATTTATGCCATCCCACAAAAATAATTATAAAAATAATTGCGAGAATTACACCAAATGTTCTCAAGTGTAGGAATTGAAGAGTGTTGAATTTTCCGACATGTGTCATGTTGTTAATAGGGCACATATTGAAATTTACTGAATAAATGACGAAACTGTTTGAGTTGTTGATTATTATTAAAAAAATTTATACCAATATTCAATTTGTGTTATTCATAAAAATTATTATTAAAAAAATTTATACCAATATTCAATTTGTGTTATTCATAAAAATTTGATTAAAACCTCATCATTTATTCTTGAACACTCCATATTGCGACGTTTTTATAATTAAAAAATATTAGTTATCAGAAAAGTTCGCGATTATTGCATATCATTTTCTATGAAAAAGCGAGAAACGTTTCAATAATCTAATTTTGGAATAACATAATTTTAGAAGATGGTAAAGTAAACACTAATTAATAAGCAATTAAAATTATGCCCATTGTAATCATTTAGATGCTCAAAATAAGAAATGAAAAATAATTACTATTAGAGTTATAGTTAAATTATTTCAAATGTTAATCAAAATTTCAATTATTTCAAAACTAAGCTGATAAATTTTATCTTATAATTATATATAAAAATAACATTTATTTTTACTATATATTTCTTTATTGATAAAATAAAGTGCGTAATAATCAAAATAAATCGACTTATTTCCAATGCTAGAGACCGTTGTGCAAGATCTCAACAGTAATGTCTCAAAAGATGTACAAGATGAGAAAAGTACATCAAGGATAAAAACTGCAGTTCAAGGTCAATAAAGCATATCGTCCAAGCACGAAGCTCGATTTCATGCTAAAAGAAAAGTTAACTTCGATCAAGCGCGCGATTGGCGTAAATCATTGCTGCAATGATGGCACGGATGATCGCTTCTGCTTTACGCCACGTTACCTAATACGGACCTTAAACGACATGTTGTAGAAAATTCTATACGTCTACGAAGCGACGCGTCTTTGATGTGATCAAATGCTTTTCTTTGCGCCTCCTTGCTCAAAGTGCGATCACGATATATAATTAGTTATTTTTATACGGAGACCTCTCTCACATTATATGTAAACTCCTTTGACGTATTTAAGTTTAATTACAGTTATTCTTTGACAACAGAAATAAAAAGATGAGCAAAACTGTATAAACATATTTATGTTTATTATAGCCTTGTGAAAAGTGGAAGAAAAACAAGTGATCAAGAGCAAGAAGAAAACAAAATTTAAAGAAAGTTAAAATTATATTAAAACAATAGCTTAAAGGAAAATTTATTGACAAATAATGATGTCTGTTGATGATGGTTTTACGATGATTTATGAAAAAAGATAATAAAATATCTTCGATATTTCTCGTGTTTGTTGAGTAAAAGAATTCATGTTTCTCTTAATGTACCTGGGTAAATAGCTTGTTGTAGCCGGAATTGTGTTGATTGTACCCGATCATCGCCGGGAATCACCACCATGGATGCCAGGGCTGTTGTTCTGATGGTGTTTAATCTGCCTTCGCTCCAATTCGGAGCCGAAATTTATCGGGCTAATACTCTAAGCGCTCTCGTTTAGTACATGCTACCGCATGGCTATTTTCATTTTCGTTAAAATTTGCTTGGTCTCTATGTTGCACTGACATTCGAGCTTGTGCCGCTACGCCATGCTGAATGGCGCAGTGGCACAGGGGGTTCAAGAGAGTTCTTTCTCAGACACGTATCTCAAGCTTTTTTCGCTTTCGTTTGCAAGCCATCCAAACACGAATCTTGATCTATTCCT
Source organism: Anoplolepis gracilipes (assembly GCF_047496725.1). Classification (NCBI taxonomy): domain Eukaryota; kingdom Metazoa; phylum Arthropoda; class Insecta; order Hymenoptera; family Formicidae; genus Anoplolepis; species Anoplolepis gracilipes. The sequence goes on along the minus strand of NC_132970.1, from coordinate 19,518,162 downwards.
GGGCAATCATTATCATCATCATTTCACGATGACAGGCCGCGGTGCGTTTCGCGTTCATGGCGGATAATTAGATTCGATTCAAAATATTCACTTTTTTAATAATAGCTCTCTGCAAGATATATACAGTAGAACTTCGATTTGAACCGACTGCAAAAAAGTATATCGTTGAAAAAGATAATACAATAAAAAAATATGAAAATCCGCATTAATCAGATTGGACGAACGCAGTAGTTTATCGACCTGATGGCGTAAATTTAGCATAATATTGATTTTCGTGGACTAAATATTGCCGTGCTATTATAACAATGTGTTATCATACATATAGTATCATAAAAGAAAATAAAAAATAGGACGAAATTGAACTATTTTCTAGAAACCATTTTAAATCTATCCATTCCATAATTGACCTGGCTAAATTTACTTGCGCAGAAAAATATAGAAAAACTACGAAGTTAATGCTACTTCCTAAAATTGTCTGCCCCACATTGCCAAAAATGTACATGTAAGCACGAAGCATTAATACTGTATGAGGCAACGATACGAAATAGGATAAAAATATCTCGTACGTCAACGCTGGTAATAATGGATCTATCATCAATTTCTACACATTTAGAACTAGAAGATATAAAAGTTTTAATTCTTATTACCCTGTGGTAAATTGTAATTATCATAAGAGATTATACTTGCAATATTCTGTATCAAAAGAGAGAAATAAAAAATAACTGATTCATAGTAGCATAATCTTTATCAGTTTCAAATCTTTATAAGAACTGATAAAACCATTACGTCTATTAAAATAATATCACGTTCACAAGCCGGCTTCCAATTGAACGATCATAAAATACATGTAACAAATTCTCAATCCGCCAGTTGTATGACTCGGTTGATACGTATGTAAAGTTGCACGCGATTTGTTCTACTTAATCGTCTAAAATATTCACCGCTCACCAATCACAGTTGATTGGAAATTTTATTGGCTATGCATTTTGATAATTCTATTAAGTCATGTGACATGCGAGCGTCGAGCTAATATAAATGTCTCGACAGGATTTTATAACTATCTCCCCTGAGAACGTATTATTCTCCGTTCACTTGCGATATTCGTTTTCTTTCACTACAAGATGTATCAAAGACACTGACAATGTACTGCTGAAAATGAGAAAATGTAAAAACTTCCAGTCTACTATAGAGAATTTCTTTAATATAATATATAATTTTTATATGTGCTCCACATTATATTTTGGTACTATATAATTTAAAACTTAATTCTTCCTTATAAATAATTAAAAATAATTTCAATAAAATCTTTTTTTTATTCATCGAAAATAAGAGCTATTTTATTTTAGTTCATTTTCAGAAACTTATGACTTTGTAAATTTATTTGTCACTTTAAAGAATCACTTAAGTTTAAGAATAATCGCGATAAAAATAGAGATTGATCCCTTTTCTTACACTACAACGCTAACGTCTAATTGATTGAAATTCATAATCAATGGTTCTATTTTATCTGACTCGTACGTCTACAGCTTTAATGACAAAACTTTTCAGCTGATTGTCCCCGTTATTGAAGAGTTCTTGTGTTAGGAAAGATCGGAAGTCATTGTCGATGATGCTACTTATGTAAATCGAGTGTTTACAAGTCGGATGTAATCTGTATATTTTTCCAAGACCAATTTATCGGAAATCTCGATCAATGCAAAAGGAGATTATGTGCAATTGGCGTTTATTATTATATATAGTATATATATATATATATATATATATATATATATATATATATATTTATATTTAAAGATTTTTTAAACAATTTTTCAATTTTGCATTAATTAATAACCATTCAATATAATAATTTTCTATATTAAAATTTTATAAATTGTAATGACGAATCTTTCTTTATAATATAAAAATGTAAACTTTTTTAAGCAAAATTAAAATAAAAATTTTGTTCTCTGAAAAATACTTTACATAATTAAATACATAATTACATAATATATATAATTAAATATATACTACTTCAATTGATTGTTAAATATATACTATATATAATTTAATATATAAGATTAAAATTAAAATTTTGCTTCATTAAATGTGTAGTCGAGAAATAAATATGTGTATGACATTCTTATGATATTTTTAAAGTTTTTTTCCTACCCGATATATGAAGTGCAATAAAATGCATTAGAGACCTAGGAATTTAATTCCCGCTGGTAATTTTCCTATAATATTCCAAAGGGAGAGGCTCTCATTTACCTAACCTGTTCCGCCTTGGAAAAAAATGCTGATACGCAGTAAAAATGAAAAAATAGAAAATAGATAGAGTAGTAAAGTGAGTTGAAATAACACAGAAAAGAATTTACGTGTCAAGCGTCGTCACGCAATTCACCTCATCTATCTGGATAATTAATTAATCCATTGCAGAAATAACTTCACAAATAACCTCGTTATTGGCCTCGTCAATCGAATATAGCAATTCGAAGAAACGCGAAATTGACTCTTAAATTATCAACTACATTTCTGGATAATCGATATTGTTGACTCTTTTAGAGATCCATTGCTTTGAATCCTTGAGTCGTCGAAATTTTGATATCCACTCAAAATTAAAATATGTAAATAGCAAATTAGTATATATGATTTTGAGCAGTATTTTATAAAAAAAATTAGAATAAAATATGACAGTGAAAGTTTTCTGTAAATATGAGGAAAGTTTGTTCTTTGTACATTAAAAAATATCTAACCAGCGGTTACAAAGACATTTTCATCAACATAAGTGGTTTTAAAAACATGAAACGCATTGCATTATGAATACAATATATATATTCCTTTTCCGTGAAATGAATCTTTAATTGAACAAACAGGGACGAAGAATACTAACGTGCTTATCTTACTTTTAGTATTTTTTTGAATCATTCAAAGGTTTTTCCTTTGCGTTTTAGATCAGAACCAATTACTTGAGAGATCAATAAGTTTTTTCTATCATACTTTTAAATAGTTATTATATTTTGACAGAAATAATTCTCAAAAATAATTTCAAGAAGTGTCAACAAAGTGCTAGCAATATTGCACACATTCCTAATTATACCATAAATAGAATTCGTTCCAGAAATTAAAATTTTTCGTCGCAATCCATGCCAAAGCCGCTAAACCGATGGTACACCGCAGAACCGTGGCACCCGGAAGGAGGTCAACGACATCATGCAACCTCGAGTGCAGTTTCCACGTTCCAGCTCGCTAGTCGATCGACAAATAGCTTCGGCTCGTCTTATCAATTTTTTTCTTACAAAAGCCTGCGTTCGTCCAATTGTTCTCGTCCGCACCGTACCTTTTACAAACTTTTTCTCTCTCTTCTATACTAAAAAAAATTCCTTCCAAATTATTCACGCTTTCATCTTGGAAACCTTTTCTTTTTATCAACATGAGAGAGCATCTTGTTTTAGGGATGACTGAACGCCTCGTATTTTCTCCACGTGTTCTCACGTTTCTCCGAACACAATCACTCAAAAATTTCACAGAGTATAGTCGAAGGATCAATATCAATATAACGGTGATATTGAAGAAAAAAAAATCCTTTTAAGAATAAGTGTTTTCCCGATCACATTGCGATCGTTTCCAGGACGATCGCGTAGCGTTACGCGTGTCCGAGCTCTTACCACCGTAAACTTTCACCCCTGCGTGCCCGCACGGCAACGGTGAACGCACGGCCCATAAGAGCGATTTGGCCGGCGGTGTCTCTGCGCGCACTGACACGACATGATCCTGGCAAATCACTGGCTGGGTCACCGTTACTCTGGCAATAGTGCCGTTTTCTGACTCGTCCGTATGCGGGCGCCACTGCGATGGTCGGTGGACGACACCCCCGTGACTATATCGATCCGAGAGGTGTTTCATTCCCGGCTCCTCTCCACCGCTCGTCCTCTTCTGCAAACCACCCGGAGCATGCGACCTGCACGACAACGGCAGGCCACTGCTCCCTGACGGCAACGTGTCCTATCAACCACTCGGTGTACATACAATATACTCAGATACAACCGCTTGATCATGTGCGAGGACGGGGGTGAAATTGTCGACGAGCTATGGGGATACAATTGCAAGAGACAAGCGAAAGTTGTATCATGTATATATAAGGAAAATATACAATTTTTAATTTCTTTTTGGAATATATAAACATGTAATGATTTTTAAACTTTTGCAAATAAATTATTTTTATTAAAAATATCGTTTTTTTTATTTAAATTAATAAAGTTATCTTAGGTACGTAAGTAAGGTACATAAGTCAGTAAAAATATAAATTCAATATAAATCCCTCCCTCCCAGATTTCGCATATTCCCTTCTTTGTTGGATGATACATAATCTTGGATTTTCTTTTTTTACAAAAAAGTACGTTTATTTTATATGTAGATATGAAACTTACACATGCTGGGGTAGTATATAAATATTGTTGAGAGAAACATAGAATTTTCTTATCTAGTTCGATCGTAATATGTTGTCAAGTTGATTGCTTTTATTATCGTAATACGGTTATTTCCCAATACGTGAAATGAGACAATTTCGTGAATTTCGCTGATTTCATTTGAAATACAATCCGTTTTTATTTATGATGTGATTGTATGTGTATTCCATATGTCAGAAACATGAGTAGAATTGCAGATAAAAAAGTTACTACTTTTACCGCAAGAAATACTGACTCAAAGCATTTTTTATATCTATATGTATTGCCTATATATATTGTATTATTATTTGATCACAAAATATCGTTTTGCTTGATTGATTGCCAATAACAAATTTGGAAAAAAAATATTATTGTTTCTATTAAGAACTTTGATACTTAAAATTAAATAATAATTTTGAATAATAATTATTTATTTTATATGTACATCGTTTTTATATTACTTTTATTATTTCTGTGTGATAAATAATTCTATGTTATAATTTTGCTAGATAATATCAATAACTTTAACAACATTGATTAAACTAAATTGGTATTGAATAGAATTTATTAATGTTAAAAATAGCTAACAAAAAATTTAGTTCTTTTCTGGAATTAGTTTCATTTTGGAATCTAGGTCATCTATGTAGGTCACGCAGGGTGCGTGCGCGTATTACCTTTCTCTCTTTCAATCTGTCACCTCTTCTTTAGGTTCTGCAGTTTAAAATAATAGTTTCTAAAGATTAAATATTACTTTATATTTTTTTATTATCATCTTTTACTTTTTATTATTTAAAGTTAGTCATTTCAGATCTTTATTATATATATATATATTTACAAATGTCGTAATAAATTAAAAAATTTTGAATTTTAATAGATTAGTTATATTATTAGGAAAAGGAAAATTTATAAAGTCATTCAAGTATTTTACAGATACAAAGAAATGTAAAAACTCTGAAGTATTCTTTAGATATATAGAGATACCAGCTTCGATCTCAAAATCGTATCTCATAAATAAATAATCGGTGAACTATACGAGCATGACGGCAGCTTCTTTCATTGCGATCACGTGGCGCAAAAATAAAATTTAAGAGCATTGTGCTCGCAAAGACAGAATGCGCATGCTCGCGATATATTATAGTAGGTTGCGGACGCAGATGATCGAACTGAAACTTGCTTTTATAAGCATACCTATTTTATAAGCGAATCTATAAAACAGTCTTACGAATAAATAACATTTCGTCAATGGAAACATTATTAGTATGAAATAAAATACATTTTAGGTAATATTAATCTGTTTCACACACATTTGTTTCTTTTATATTTTATTATTATATAAAATCTTTAAAACAGATATATTTATTAAGCGATGCAGTAAATATTCTTGTCTCGATATTTTCGAGATGCAAGAAATCTGTCGCAGCCAAGATATTTGGCAGTTATTACGATTGCGAGGACTTTTAGTGACCGAAGGACATAGTTACTATTTCGGTAGAGATGTGATAAATCTATGACTGGTTATATTTACACAATTCGTCGTAAAGTTTCGTTGATATTAATTAACAAGTGACAACATTATGAACATATTTGGAGATATTTTAATTTGATTTACCCTTCTTCTTCCAAAAGGTTTGTATTGTTCCCGCTTCACTGGTCGCCGATGAAGATGTGCCATGTCGAAAAACGGAAGTTGATGCACGGAAGAGCCAAGAGTGAATAAAAGACGATGCTTGTTGACACTGAGAAGAGCAATGGATCTACCTCTCGACTAGATCAGTTTTCGTCAGCTTAGCAAATCCGTCAACTTCCGGCACAAAATATCTCGAGTTCTGGTTCGAAGCCGCATTTATCACATTCTATTGTTCTATTTTTTTTTTTAATCCGTCTGGCACAGATACACAGCATACACATGTTTCACGCGGAAAAGATGCATCAAAACATTCAATTTATACATTCTCAATCAATAATTAAAAAAAAAAAAAAAAACATACTATCACTTTTTGCAACGATTGAAAGCAATTTTCTGCAATTGCTGATTGAAGGTTTGTGATTTGCTAGAATTGTTTACTGGATCCGACAAAAGTTTGTTTTATACATACATATCAATGTGTAATCAAAGCTAATAATATTTGTGTTTATTATGAAATATATAAACAATTTTTTAATTTCTTCCTTTTTTTAATATATTAGGTTATATTTGATATGGTTTACATATAGTATGATTTGAAATCTTGAGATTTATTAAATCATAGAGACTTTCTTCATTTTGTACCAAATGCTAATTTAGACACTTAAATACGTTTTGGTCTTTATATTTTAATTTAATATAAATTAATTAATCGTATAGTTTCATAACATAATTATACATTTAACGATTTTACTGAATAATATTAACAAAGTTTTGACAAGATAATATAAAGTCAAATTTCGACAAGATAACGTCAAGTATTAAGCTGTGTCTTCTGAAAATTAGGAACTGCTGCTTCATACATCGTCCAATCTTTGGATCAATGCCGACAAGTTAATGTAACAGTCCGTGACGTCTTTAAGAGTATATCAGACGCATAAATCTTTAGCCCTGACCTTGACTCATCAGCATAATTTTTAGCATCAAAGAAGTATAAATCGAATGAAACAAATTTCACGATTATCATTGAATTAATCAAATTATTTAAAAAAATTTTTCAAATAGTTTGATTAATTTTTATGAACGTATTTTAATTGTAGGAAATACAATACATAGTGCAAGAGATTAAATTAATTAAGATAAAATATTAATTACGTGTTCAAAATTAGCATTATATTATATTATTATTATATGTATATTTTTATCATATATCAAATTTGAAAGTTATTTGCTAAGCAAGACGTTTAAATATAAAATATAATTTTATAACAATTATCTCTTGGCTTTTGACAGAAGAAACTTCTAAACAATTTTTTCTTAGAAAAGCTTGACTGTAAAGTTAGTGCGATCCAGTAAACAATCTCAAGAAATGTTAACCCTAACAAACGCTTAAACTACTTAATCGCCGCATTTCATACATCTGCAATCCGTTCGATTAATCTTTTTATCAATAAATCATAAAACTTCACTATATTAACACCAAATCGATCACTTTGCTATCAAGTTGTGACGATACAAAAGTCACGTGTTCGTTTCCCAGAGGACTCTAGAACCCTGATCGCGAGACAACGAACTCAAATTATCGCATAGATGGAGAAAATCGGTTCGCTATTTTCAATAGAAGTTTTCCTTCCGAATTATAAATCCGATCTATCGATGAATAAGGATTTCTAGGATCCGATGCGAGACGAGCTCGGTGTGGATGTGCTGGTGATACTGGTGAGTCGAGGAGCTTTTGGAACGCACCGCGACCTCCTCTGCTATAAATAAAACGGCGGCCGCTACAGCGAAAAGTCTGCCAGCGAGACGGGTAGAGTCGATTCATCGTATTTTTTTTGTTAAATTTGAGAATTGGAAAATTTTCCGAGTGACGAAAGAGTTAGTTGAAATAGATCGTGTCGTCGGTGTTCTCGAATGTATTGATTTATATGCCAAGTTACGTTGATCAACTTTGACATCTTCTCTTCATTTAGAATCTTTTTGCTATCCGTGTAAAATATCGAAGAAGGTTCACAAATATTATTTAATCAAATATTTTGTTTAATAATTTATTTCTTTAAGTATCTACAAATGATCATATTTTGACAAGTTTTAAATATTAGAGTATCAATTTTCCAACAAGAAAGCTTTGTTGAAAATTTCCAACAAATTTATTTTTTAAAAGTCACAGTTTATTTTAAAGTTTTTAATAATTATTTTTATTTTTAGAATATTTCGAAAAAATATATTGAAATCCTACAAGTTACATTTCTTTATTTTAAATTATTTATTGTCAGATTCATTATTAATAAATTTATATAGAAATTTGTAAGTTTTAATAAAATGTTAATGTACATTTATATATATATATATCAGACGATACATATTAATGATTACTTATAGCTTTTTTCTTTTTCAATGTTTTAAAATTGCAACTTAATATTATTTTGAAATATTACCTCAAAGTGTTACCTTGGATAGATAAATAAAAAAATTTTAAGATAACAAAACTTAAGTACTAACAGTTAATAATGTATGAAGTATAATCCAACCGTATTCTTGTAGGACGAAAGATGTGAAACCTTCTGTTTTATCGACGGACAGCAATACAATATTCTCTTGAAACAGCGTTTTACAGTGCATGGATCATAGATGTCCATACTATGGTTTAATTGCAGTTTAAATCAATAAGTTATTTACGTTAGTATAATAATATCTCGTTAGAGAATAAAAAAATACAAACGAGTTATTAATTTATTGTAAAGTAATATTAAATTTTTAAACTGGAAGAAAAGCAATCTTTTTTAAATTATCCTCAAGATGTAAAATCTTTGAGTAGATACAGAAGGGACAAGTTTTACATGTTTTAAAAGCAATCAAAAAAGATTGTTTCATTGTTTATGCATGCAGCTTTACAAAGTCAGATTAAGCATAACAATAAAAAAAGATTTTCATCAATAGTGTAAATTCGATACAATTCAAAACTGTTCTTCCATCGCGCGCTTGTTAAAAGTATCTCATAAATAATAAGACATTTCCTCTTCACTTAAACCGCAAACGAATCATCTAATTTTTCTTTCTAGGAAGATCTTTAGATCTGTTTCAAAGAGGCTACTTTTGCAACGTGTTGTTTGAATAATGAATGCTGTCGTCATGCAGGATGTCTCTCTTTAGGAAGAATCGATGTCGCGCTAAATATACGGAGCCAAAAGTCTTTGCTTAATAGCCGAATGAAACGGCCGCATCGTTCTTTTAAGCACGCTCTTATGTTTCCCGCTTTAATTATTCAGCGTCTCGGCATTTCCGCTGGTATTTTCGTAGTCGTACACCAGCATCGTGCGCGCACATTAAGCGAGACGCCGGGTATTATAGCGCGATAAGATTTACTGGTAACGCGGCATCGTACTACACGAACACGCCGGAATGTTCACGGCAAGTACCTGAGAAGATACCGTCAAGCAAGTGTAGGCAAAATGGACTTACATTCCTCTTTATTATCAAACTTATATTTCAGAGTTCCTTATATTCGCAGATATGGATGTAAATGTCAAAAAGATTTTCAAACGAAGAGATAGAGCTACACTTTGGAAAAATAAATATCAATATAATTAATACATGCGTAATATTTGGTATCAGATAAGAAAAAAATTCCGTGTTTAAATAGACCGTTGTCTATTGAATTTTCTTAATTTTTTGATCTGATATTTAGTAAGATTTACGAGTCTGGGAGAAAAAAGTCTGAGATTAATGAGCTTGATCGCGTGGTGAACGCGCGCGTGCACCTGCTTCGCCTCTCTCTCTCTCGCTTTTGCATCATCGCGTCGTCGTCGCTTCCGGAAATGTAGGCTGCTTTGACAAGTCGCTCGAGAAGACGGATTTAGAACCCCGTTTAGTCCCAACAACGCGGTTTCGCACGTGCTTGTAAGCGTATTCTTTCGAGTTTTTCCAGAACGGTATATCCCGTGCGCTTTCGTGACGCCCGCAGCTGCAGCAATACGCGCCGCGCGTGAAAAAGGTCGAGCTGCAAATTGTTCTCTATTACCGCAAATTAACGAACGATCACTATCGAGAACCTGGAATTATTCCCTGTACTGACTACGGCTGCGTGCTTCTGGCGACCGACAATGTGCGAATGACTCTAAGTTTTCTAGACCAAGAAAAATATACTTAACTCGATATTTATCTGTCCCACATTTGACTTTTTTATTACTTAAAATTATTCAAAAGTTACCGTGTATGTAAGAAATAATGTCTGTAAGAAAGATGGTAGATTTTACTTGTATGTATCAATTACCATGTCTATCTTCTTAATCTCCGCTCTAATGTTCGCATTAATGTAACTTTAATAACAATTCTAGATAGTACGTATTCATTTCAGGAATGTTTCACAAATATCTCTTTGAAACGTTTATAATCAGCTCTTGAAAACGTTTCTGATTAAAATGTCTATTTGACAAACGTTAAAAGAAACCTTTTTTCCTATCAGAAAAATGTTTGAGAAATAGTAAAAAATATCGTTTTTTTCTTTATTTATAAAAAAAGTTTGCTTTCTCATAAAATTAATAAAATAATGCAGTTATACATCGAGCACTGAGTCATCTACGTTAAAGATAACTAAAAGTTTTAGATATCTTTTCAGTTTTCTGTTATACATATAATTACATGTAGAATTAAAGAATTCAAAAACCGTTTTATTAATGTTATATAAATAAATTTCCATAAATTATATAAATAAAATCTTTTATGATTTATTTAAATTTAATCATTTAATTCAAAAATTGTCTGAGTGTAAAAATCAGATATTTATCTCTCCGCTATGTGACACACTATGTGTGTTGTCTATCTCGTAATAATTTAGACACAAAAGCTATATAAAACCTGTTAAAAGGCGGATAATAAGATTGTAATAATTATTTTATCAATTTTTTAACTTCCTGGTACTCATACAGAAGATTCAGATATTGAACTAATTTTTGAAAAGTCGGATAGATAAATGTTCGATTTTAACATAATATGTAATAGTAGTACATAATTAATATGTATATACGTATATCTACTTTTAAAAATTAATTATTTTAAAAAAATTAATTTATCCTGTTTATAGAAACATTAAAAATACGTTTCTTAAATCATAGTTTCAAGAATTTTTGTCGAAACGTTTATTATTGGTATTTGATCTTTAAAAATATTGAATACGTTTATAAAACAAATATGTGCTACCTGAGAATTTATGACCGTTTTGGAAAAATTAAATTAAAAAGAGTAATTATCAAAGAATCCGCACGATATCTTGTCTACAACTTTAGTTTTATATCGTAACAGTTGGAAAATATAGCTTTATTTTTTAATAAAAGAGAAATGAAACAAGCCAAATGGTAAAGCGATGAGCAAACTCATGGTCCCGATGGCGAACGCGAGTACGTAAAGTGCTAAATTCGCCGTAGGGCGGCGAATAGACGGCAGATGGTGGACACCTGAGTTCTCCACGTTGAAAGTTTCGGCGGAGAGCCGATAAGATCGAGGGAATCTTCGTGGTATATTGCGGGCTCAAAGAGACAGAGAGAGAGAGAGAGAGAGAGAGAGAGAGAGAGAGAGAGAGAGAGAGAGAGAGAGAGAGAGAGAGAGAGAGAGAGAGAGAGAGAGAGAGAGAGAGAGAGAGAGAGAGAGAGAGAGAGAGAGAGAGAGAGAGAGAGAGAGAAAGCGCCGCACCATTATTACTTCACTTGTGGTCCGGTCAAAGGATACGCCTCGTGCAAAGAGATGAATTAGACGCGTTTCGATATACGATGGCCTTGAACCGACAACGAAGACGATGACACAGATAGTCATGAAGGCGAATTAGATCCAATAGAACGATTAAGGACGACCGACAACTGCTCGAGGACTCGGTTACCTCGAAAAGATAGTGTAACTCGAGTCGGCAATACTCGACAAAATTGTAACCGGAGATGTGATCAGAACTCGATTATCGTTTCGAGCACGATGGTGAAATTAAAGGAGAGCTTGTCGTGTTTGCGAGAGGATCAGAAATGCATTGTAATGTAAATGAAACGATACGAGAACGTAAACATTGAATTGCATTGTGACTTCCGTCGAGGAAAATATTTCATATTGTATTCATATTTCGTATTCTATTCTATTCGATTCTATGAAGTATGTAAAGCCAGAGAAAAATATGTGAAAAGAGTTGGAGAGATATTACTTATACGTGTGTCCAGAAAATTTTGAAATTATTAAAAGCTTGGTAAATAGGTATAAATAATCGCTGATTTGAAATAAAACAGTATGCTACATATGCTACCCGTAATTATTCAATTCTTCACAAATAACTCGTGATTTTATCAGGTAAATTTACGATTTAAATCATAAGATAATGTTCTAATTTGTTTCTTTGTCTTTATACTTTGAAAAACCTTGCTACAATAATATAGGATAAATAATTTTTTTCTTAATATCCGTAATAACATATTATCATGAATGAGGAAACGATAAAAGTCAATTATTCATGATCACAGATTTCACGCCGTAGTACAGGTTCGTTGCGAGAGAAGTTACCTGGATAATTTTTCTCTTCTCTTCGCTATAAAGCCCAATTTGTAAATTACCGTTATATCATGGTTGTGTTATAGAGTTATGGTTTCGGCGTGGCATTGCCATGGATAATGAAACTCGTGGAATCGAGAGAAGGATGTGGACCCAATAATTACGCTGGTCGTTGCTTTAGGCGCATAGTATGTCGGCTAGTTTAAAAGCGACGTGTGCACGCTCTTAGAAAAAAATATTCCTCCATTAGCAGCTTTTTCTTCTCCCTCTTTTACAGTTCATCATTTATTCTAATGGAATAATTTTATACATTCAATAAGCGTGTCTGGTACGTGCAATTTCTGAAAATTGTCAAAATCGTCGTTTTTTCGTATCGATTTTTCACATCGATCTCTGCTCCTCTTTTGCATAACGCAAATTTTTGACAATATGTTCTTGTAAAAAAGGCGAAAATAAAGTGCAAAGTATTTAAAACAAAATTTCTCAGACGTTGAAATTGAAAAACTTTTCTCTTTAAAAGAAGAAAATGCGTGCAGTAATAACATGCAATTAATATTACGCAACTATAAAATGTAACATGATATTGAATTGAAAAAATGGTATAGCTAAAGAGTGAAAATCAAGACGGTTCAGGTCATGCGTTTTACATGCCGCATTTATGCGGCCAGTTGTCGGCACACCCGCTATGCTTCGCAGGTATACGTATGAAAGGTACATAGGTGTATACGTGTATAGTAGGATACCGTCCAGCTTTCTCTTTTTATAGCCCTCTAAGCACCGTCCCCGCCTTCGTGCGAGCTTCACACAAAAGCGAAGTCGTGAACCGTTGCTGCACGTATTGCGTACGTGCGTAGGTGTATAACGCTTGACGCACTAATGCGACTCACACATAAATGCTTAGGTACAACCTCTGCTAGGATATTCGAAGATATGAACTCTCCTAAGAGAAGGTTCAGTTGCCTGAATGTACTACGTTGATTAGATCTAAAAATATCGTCGACAAAGAAGTATGTTGATTGTTTCTCAAAGCAAAATCTACCTGATTTCCTTCTTCAATGTAGATATCAAAAATAATAGAATTATGACTGATATTTGGTATAAATGCAAGTTAAAAATTTTATTTAAAAAATATCAAAAAGATTTGCAAGTTATTAAACAATTTATAATTATGTATGATCTGATGATTCTTCAAAAATTAATTTTATTCACCTCGTGGTAAAATATTTGAGAGTTTTATAACTTATTTTAATTCATATTTATGGACTCTAACCACTACTGGAATTTCAATATATGGAATACAAACCCGCACCCGCAGTTATAATCCGAATGGTACCGGCTGATAAGTAGCAACTACCTCAAACTAGCCTTGACAGCATAATGAGGCAACGTTCTCCAGCATAGCTTAAATGATTAATAAAATTTCGTTATTTTTGAAGATAGTTCTTTCATTTAAAACTTCAGACATGAAGAAACAGCATCTTGAATACTAATGACACGGAAAGTTATCGAAAAAAATCCACATTAATATCGCTGTGCAGATCGCACGGAAAATTGCAGGAAGGAGCAAAATAATTGGCATTGACGTTTTCTTTCAATTTCTTGGCACTCATAAAGTCTGGCATGCCAATAATAATGTTATTACCGGCACGCCGAGCCTAAAAGCCACGTGCGCGAGAAGCCGTTCGGATACTCGGGATCCGCTCGATATCCGTTACTGTAAACGATGCGAGAGCACTCGGACACGCGCGCGGTACAAATTACTTCAGTAACCGCCCCGGGTGTTTACAGTCATTGACACGTAAGTGCCATACACGTGTCCGATTCGCTGGGTGTATGTATGTATATACACGACGATCGCGCGTACAGTTGCCGTTAGTACTTCGCGTTGCGCAAGCGAAAACTTCGACTATAATGCCTTTTAGTTTTCCCTTCCATCTCCTAAACGTTTCACTTTGCAATATTCTTTATCGCTCGTTAAAACCTCTATTGATTAGAAAATTCGACATAATTCATCTTTTCTTGCAGATTGCGTCATTTTTGATTCAAATTATATATGTAAAATTATTTAATACAAAAAAAAAAAAAAAAAGACATTGAATTAAGCATATTTCAATTATTATTGCATGTATCAGCGCGACATTTTGTGAATGTCAATACGATGGAAAAATTTGTTTACGATGAGTTGCAAACGAATATTAGTGCTGATAACATTGTGTATGTGCGATTATGCGATAATAATATTTGCATTACCTATTCTTTTCTATATAATGATAATATGTATTTTTTTGCGAGTGAAGATTAATTTACATTTTCTCGGAATGTATGCAAATCAAGTTCAAAAACACGACACGCAAAACTTAAGTGTGTAATGAAAAATATTTAATAAAAAAATACATCACGACACATACATACGCATACACATGACGTAACGGTATTAAAATGTTTCTCTCTCGTGATTATTAATCGTGAAATTAAACAACTGTTCAAGATCTATTTGACTTTTAGGCTTTTTTCCTTGAGTACAGATTTATTTTTATGATTCTTAATTGCTCGTCCACATTGATTATGCAACAACGTTAATTTCTTCGTTTATTTCAGCAATCAACTGTAAATTCATTCGTGTAAATGATGCCTGTAGCGTGCGCAAATACGCGAATCAACCTTTAATAATAATTTAATCGAACGTTGTGTCTCCGCCTCTCGCGCACAAACGAACCTTGTTTGTCTGTCCGCCGTCATTATGCGCAACCTAATTACCGGCCAATGATTTCATGGAACGCCATTCGAAATTCAATTGACGAGATGTCCGCGCGATTGCCGATTCACCGACGAATTAAACGGTCGCATTGCCGATCTCGCCTGGCATTTACATATTTAATGCCAAGGACTTGTTGTGAATTATGTCTGAAACGTGGGCAACGCCTACGGGTATGTTTTACATATTTTCTTGTAAAATTCAATCAACACCAAGCGTACAACTAAACAGAGAGACGGACATAACAGTATCTTTCTGGGAAGTACTAAACATATACTCTGCTAAAATTTCGCACTTTATGGATGACTCGTCGTTCAGTATAATAATTCGATAATTAAAAACTTTTTCATTTTAATACAAGAAACATAAATTTTTGCTACATTTTAGTAATCAAGTTGCCGTGATTGAATGGAGGAATCAATGGCTTCAGAATCCTTGAGTGTATCGTGGTACATGCGATGGTACTAGTCAATGACGCTGGCAAAATCATTCTATCGTCAGGAATGATTAGGCGTTTTATCGATTTCATTTACAGGTTGACGAGCGCCAATCGATCTGTCCAACAATGTGGCTCGACTCTATCGTTTGTCAACAGAGCTGTCTCGATAGGGCGACAGCTTCATTGGACAGCACGCGAATTCGTTAGATTTATTTTCGACAGCTGTTCATTGCCCCGGTGTAATCAGAAACAAAAGTTTCAGCGGCAGTTTTTTGCTTCGAGGATATTAAAAATTTTAAAGAATAAAAAATTTTCCTCTTATAATTAACTATTTTTTGAAATATTTGCTCATGAAAAAACTGTCTAAATTTGTGGAGAAATCTATCAGTACATACATTGCGCGACATTGATCAGATACTTTGCACCTACCTACATTAGGTATGGAATACGTCGAGTATACGAGTCAACTTTCACGAGACGAATTATGGATACAGAGGTGAGCGCGCCACCATATACAGAAAGTAAAAAGTCGTTAATCTTCTGTTTTTTCCTCCCGACACAATTACTGTACTTCTAAATAATACAATTAATCCTTATATATCCATATCAAACGCATATATCACATATGTCATAGATTTTATTATACATGGTTTTTTTTTTTTTTTAAGGAAAGTTTATTACCAGATACACATGAAAATCATAAATCAAAAATATTTTATATTGTTCTATATATAAAATTGCTGTAAATGTCAATACAAAATACTCATATTACCAATACATTTCTAACCTTTCAAATTATGAAATTTTTAAATAATTGAGAGAGAATATTTTATTTCTATTTTATTATATAAAACAAATTATACGGAAAAAATATGACATTCTATTTTTCCGAAGAAAAAAAATACCCATTATAAAGTATACTGTTGATTTTGATACACTATGTGTATATACATTGTAACACTATGTTATAACACGAAATGTTAACATGAAATTACATTACGCGTTACTGCTGTTGAGCAAGCTGACTAAATTACTCGGAAATATATAAAGATGTATCAGACTGCGTCATGAAGGCATTGGCGCGACGGTGGACCGCCCATGTGCGATATAACATCAAGGTGGATAATAAATCTGTTGAGTCGTGCGCAGATGATGCGAAGCATGTATAACTGCATCGAGTAGACTAGGCACGTTGCAGTTGCTGCTGTTTAATGATCGCTTTGGAGAAAGCTTTAAGCGAGCGCCAAACTCGGCTGCCGTGGTTGCCGTTGGTTACACAATATCTTATCAAAATTATCGTGAATTATCCATTATATGCGTTTAGATTTTAAACGAATATTGCTGTTTCTTTCAGATTTCAACATGATAAAGTGCGAAGAGAAACTGAAATTATTCGTTTGCGATGAATTAATGCAGCAAGACGTGATGAATAAATGATTTGGTTAATTTATAGAAGAGTTTTTTTTTTATACAAACATATTGTAAATTTTAAAGAGGACGACTATCTTTAGGTAATTTAATACCGATGGACACATTGATCAGTAATCTAATACATTTTAATATTTTTTCTTAATAAAGTATCTTCTTCCCTCTTCCTCAAAAGATAATTATTAAAAAATATTCGGATGTTGCATCATAATTGATAATTATGATTAAAATTTCCTCGATAATAATAATTGCATTTTTAACGACGTGATAATGTATTCCATTACAAATCACGGTTTTTAAATTATTATTTTGTATATGTGTGCGCGCGTGTGTGTGTATGTGTGCGTATATGTTCATGAAATTACGTGCTAAAACATGTATTATGCGTCGTTTCTCGCGCAAATGTTTCCGCACGATACTTTTACTTTAGGCCCTGGTGTATGTGTCGGAGAGCGAGAAACGTAGCGGATAACGAAGAAAAGGTACGTCGCTTAAAGAGTCCAGTCATCTCCCAAGAGCTGACCTTGATCTTGAGAGAGTGAGTGGTGAAGTGCACTGTGAGGGTCAGAAGTAAAGGCGATAGTTAAGGCGCGTTTCGTCATTTTGTGATTTTCTGATTATGAATTAAATGCGCGCCAATGGATTATAAATTTATATATATAGTACATCTCACATTGTATTACACTGGTCTATTTATATCCTGATAAACATTATCTGTTTTAATCTTTAAATTAAAGTTGAATTTAATTAAAAAAAAAAGTGTGGTAAAATTTTAATAATTATTATAACAAAAAAAAACTTTAAAAAAATCTTATTTTTTTTTGTGATTTAAAGAAATCAATCCGTTTGCTAACTTACACATGAAGAATTTTTATCGCAAGTGAATCTCAACTTTCAAGGTTTACTAGCTTTGTACGGCCGCCAAATATACCTGATTCGTATGCCCATAATTTTATGCCTCTCGCGCGTACGTAAATTTCGTTCCAACTTCATCTGAATTGAATTTATGATTCTTCATTAATCAATATTTCGTATAATAGATGGAAAAAAACCAGTCGAATGACTGCGTCATAAAATAATACCAATTTCAATTTCTCATTTTATAGTATTTATCTGCGGATACATGTGATTTATTCACGTTAACGTAATGAAATGTAAAATCATTAACATTATTATTAACAATAAATTATTCCATATCCAAAATCCAATAAAACATCCGTTATAAATAATTTAATGAGAATTTTTTTAGCAAGGTTACCTCTCCGTTTCAAGTTCGCAATCGTTCAATATGTATCTTTTAAATTCTTACAAAAAAGATCTTACAAAAACTGTGATTTTACATCAAGTATATTATACCGGTTATATCAGGCTCGCTATTCCTACTCGTTGATTTTGTATGAAAATAATGCATCGGAGTCGCGAGCGCGACCTAATCCAGGCGTAGTCATAGAGAGACAGGGGAGATGTGTCCGTGGGCCTCTTTTTGGCGGTGTTGCGGGGGCCCGAATGGCGGGCCGTCGGGCCTGCAGTGTCGGTGCACACCGGCCTTTGCGCAGACATAGCGTTTTCGCTCTCTCGCGGTACGCCGCGGTATAATGGCAACGTGTTTTCGTCTAATGTACTTTTTGTGATGTCCTTGATGGAGGAGTCTGCGAATGCAGAACTACAGGGCAGACCCGGTGGGGCCCGCCGGTGTGCGCGGAGTGCCGCGGGGCACAGAAGGTAGAACCTCGGGAGGGCAACGGTAGAGAAGAAAGAGGGGAATGGAGGGGCGCGACAAGAGGGTCCGGCAGCATCTCAACCCACCTCAACTTCGGGCCTAGTCAAGGTCAGTACGGCAGGACCACCCGTCCCCTTCCGCTCCCTCCTCTCTCGTCATCCTCTCTCCGTCACCTCGTCCGGTCTTCTTTTTTTTCTTCTTGCCTCATTCGATTCTCTCTCCGTCTCTCTTTTTCTCGCCACAGTTCGATCCCCTTTTTATTCCCTTACGCCCCTCTACGCCTGCTTCCTCGACGGTGTTCGTACCGCATTATCGCGTCATACCGTGCTAGGACCCACGCCCTCTCTCCAGTGTGCCGCCGTATAAATGTTTTCTTCTTTTTTTTTTTTTTCTTTTTTTCACGAACCGTCTTACGATCCTGCGAAATCCCAATTAGTGGAGATACCCGTGTGATAGGACGCCAGCGAATAGCATAGCGAGTTATCGTAGGACATGTGATAATTCGCACGACGGAGATTGGATCGCGCGAAAAGTGTGACTGACCGACGTAATGATGGCGAAAGTTTTGAGCGATCGCATGAAAATCCGCATAATTCGTCACGCGGTATCGCCATTCGACATCGAGCTCGACGAATTGTCGCGTGTACGAGATTATCGTTATCCTTCACACGACACGTGTGCATGCTTTGCAAGTAGAAAAGCTGTATTTTTTTTTTTTAAACCCTTGTATTTTTTCTTGTTTCTAAAAATTTATATAATTAGCCTGCGATATGAAAATCACCGTCTAAGTGGCGCCGATTCTAATATTTTATATTTATTTATCATATTATTAATAATATTTTTTCAATCATGCAATTAAAATTTAAGAAACTTTGATTGTATTTTAATAGTTAATATTTCATAACATTTTACATGTAAAAATTCTATTTTTAGTCAAATTAATAATAAAATATAATAATATTTTTTCAATCATGAAATTAAAATTTAAGAAACTTTGATTGTATTCAAATCGTTAATATTTCATATGTAAAAATTACATTTTTACTCACATTATCTGCTTTTATCATAATTATCAAATAAGACTATTTTTTTTGACATTTTTAAAATTAACGAAAAATATCTTGAAGCTTGAGATCGAAAGCAAAGTCAAGGCCAAATATCATGTACAGATTTCAGTTGAAAATTCCTTTCGAGGATCTTAAAAGCGCAGTCAACCCGATCGTTCGATCCGGCATGTACCATAGGCCGAATAGCTGCCTCCGGTATATCAAGCGAAATAAAAAGGAGAATCTATTTATCTTGACGCCCGCGATCGTAAAGAAAGGCCTTACGAGGATATCTGATTCATCAGCTTCATTCATCAACGTCGGCCGCTTCTGTTTCTTTCATTTCTTTGAAACCGTACACGGCTTCTCTAGTGCATGAGCAACGCGCGGAAGCATCGGTGCTGTTAGACGAGACGAGCGGATAGAACACTTTGAGTCGGCGATGATGAGACCAGTCGGGAGTTCATTTTCAATCGATTTTGTTGGCACGGCCTAAGCGCAGCGCGAAGAATCATCTCGATTGAGACTGACGATCGATCAAAACAATGACAGTAAAGCCGAAAACTCACAGAATATTATTTTTTCGTATTCTTTTACATATACATATACCTAGTAATAAGTAGGTTTTAGTGATAAAGTGCGAAGTATATACAAGAAGCGATTCATAAAATTTCTCATGAAATAAAAAGAATTAATGGTTGCATTCGTGTGAAAATTTGTCAATTTTTATGTAAAATATTTCTTATTATTATCTTCTTTACAAAATGAAATAATTTATTCGAACAATTATCGTAGACAATTAGTAGTTGCCACACTCAAATAAGACGCGACGAAACTCTTGAGGAAGTTGCAACCTTTTCAACAATAACAATCATTCAAAATTACTTTTATTCGTATTGTTCTATTCTTCTCCAAATTACAAACGCTCGTGCGAGATTGTTGCATTTAATAATGCTGCATTTGCACTACGAACGCATCTTGGAATGTCTGGCGATAATGATCAACATCGAAGAGTGGGATGAGTATTAGGGAGAGACGGTTCTACGGAGCAGGGATGTTACAGGGACGAGAGACAGATAGAGAAACAGAGAAGGAGACATGGACAGAGAGAAAACGAAGGCAGTAATTCGAGGCCCGGGAGGTGAGTGAGCGAGGCATGCTAGTACCAAATGAGATTGGACCTTTTGACCATGCAAGACGACTTTTGGGTCCTGCCTCAGACTCGCCTAAGTCCTTTACGCTCGGTAAGGCCCACTCCACCGCATTCCCCCCTTCTCTCTACCCTCACATTCGACCTCGACGTTGTCCAAGTTCCATTACTGGCAACGCCCGATTCCCCGGACCCTTCTCGCGCCAGTTTGAGAAATTCGGCGATTCACATTTATTTCCTCCAAAGTAAAATAAATTTTTTTTATGCCCGCGGCGCGCCGCGAATAATCGTCATCGTTACGATAGGTGCGATCGTAAAGATTTGCCAGCGATTCGCGTTCTTTTATGCGACCGTAGTCCGCAACGATTCGACAAACATGCTCCGATATATTAAAAACGATTTGTTTATCGTCATGACATTTTTTTTTAATGATTAAACACGCAAAGGCAAAGATCGATGATTAATTACTTAATTTATTAATATATAAATTTTCTTTTCGTTTGTGAGAGAAAAAAATAGATTGAAAAATGTTTAATTTAATAGAATTTATTACGAGAAAGGTATTCAAAACATGATGAAATTTTTCTGAGTGTAGTGAAGGTTAGTCTATCTTGCAAAGGTGTGACTACAGACGCGATGTTCATTATATGGCTCCAAATATTGGTTGCTGGACTTGCATCGCTGCCAATAGCATCGGGTTACAGAATTCTTTTTCCTTTTGACCTATGAAAGAGACCTGCCTTTAAATGTGTCAAATGTATTCTTTGTTCAGTCAGAATATAAAAGTTGTGTAACTGATCATATTTTTGCCCATCGGCATAGAATAAAAACATTCCGATGTTGATATATAGCTCTTCTTATAAATAACTATTCGCCTTTTTATTCAAAGCATTTTTTTTAAATATATGATTTTATAATTAAACATAATTTTTACGCTTGTTATTTTGCAAAGTAAAGTACAATTTTTATAACACTATTTTTAGTTTCTTAATCAAAAATAATTTTTCATTAATCCATTACATTGCTCTCATGTTTTTTTTTAATAAAAATAAGTTATTATTTCCTTTCTAATATTTTAGTAAAATTTTTTAAACATCTCGCTGCATTTATTATTTCGTAATTATAAAAGCAGCTTTGTGATTTGATTTGGATCGCAAGATTCGCGACGCGATGCCCGCTCCTTCAGGACGTATCTAATTGCCCGCAATTCCCGTCTTCCGGGTACGACGTACGTGAGCCCGCATTAATTGCCCCGGGGCGGCGCGCATCTGCGTTCGTTGTCGCGACGTGCGTGCAACCACCAAGTGCCGAGTTGTCACAGCTGCAGGTACCGAGAAGAGCGGTGCAACGGTTTCAATTGTTCGCATTATGGCCGCCGGCTTAGCTTCTCGACTAGGCTTCATAGTTGTTATCCTTGAGAGCGCGCCATGCATCTCCTTCGTTTTGTTTTAGCGTATGCGGACAGAGCGGGCGGAAGGCGACGAGAGAAAGAAAGACAGAAAGAGAGAGAAAGAGAGAGAGAGAGAGAAAGAGAGAGAGAGCGAGCGCGCAGAAGAAGACGGACGCGGTGGGTGAAAAGAGGAGAGGCCGAGAGGAACCACGCCACAATGAGGGTTCCGAATGTTGCAAAACCGCCTGTGACGATACGGCCGGCTCCTACAAGAAATGATAATTGCCCAGTATTCCCGTCCCACGTACCGCGCCTGTTCGTCCCGGTCTATCTATTCCCCCTTTCATCGTATCAACTTCCTCCGCCCGTACGATTGGTATTGCGAGAGCTACCCCTTTTCGCGACAGCCACTGGTTATTAGAGCGTCCTTCCAAGGGTATCCTTGAGGACTTTGCTGTGCCGTTCAAAGAGCGTCGATCTGTTCGGAAATATTTCGTTTCGAGATGTTTTCATACGTGATTATTGGTTTTGTTTCTCTCGTCGTTTTAATCCGGTTTAGTATTCAAACGAGAATCCCGTGAGGCTGGATAAGCATTAGAAAAAAAAAAAAAAATTACTTGAAGTAAAAGAAAGATGGATTCGGCTGATTTATCGATGTTATTGAGAAACCTTGAAAATAATGAATAGTTGTTTGGGCCATAATGCAAAGAGAATTTAATTCTCTTATTTCTAAATTTTTTTCTTTCATGTTGAACATAATAAATTTTATTGCTATATAAGAAAATATATAAAAATATATTTAGAAAATTATCACAATGTTTGAAGAATTTCCCAAAAACATTGAAAGCGCCCATCATCGCTGCAGTCATTAGTTGCAGCGGTTCCACGGCTTAGCTCTGAATTGAGCAGCCAGTTTTTGTGCGGTCCAGACCTAATTGCGGAACGGCTGTACATTTTTTGACGTACTGCGCTCCCATGAAAAATCACTCGTGAGTTATACAATACTGCTCTCTGTAGAGCCCAGTCATCGTGAATCAACGGCCAAAAACCATATGCTTCTGGCCGACTTTGCTATGGAGTCATTGAGAAAACGATTATAATAAGAAGACCACCCAATAAGAGCTTCGTGCTGATCGGCAAATCACCGAAAACTCGAACCAAAAGCCCCTCATTATGCATTTCATTATTTCGCAGGTGCAATCTACTCGCGTATAATCAATTTTGTCGTATTTTTCTTCTTTTGGTCTTCAACACGCGCTGTTTGCACATCATATTTTTTTAAAATCACTTTGACGTGTGAATTTTGTACACGTAATGTATAAAATTAATAAACAAAAAATACATTTTAAATTGTTTACATTATGTTAATGAACATTTGTTTTCTCACATTAGAAATTTGATGAAAAAGTTCTTCAAAAGTCAATCTGTTTCCAAAATCTGCTAATTAAATTATTCGCAAAATTGTGTTGTGAAAATAAAATAGTTCAAATTGTTTATAATAATTTAAATTGTTATCTCATATAAACCTTATATAAATATTATTGTACGTAAATATAAAAGAATATAATTTTGACAAGTTATACTTGCGTGATAAGTTTTTAAGTCATATTGATCTCTTCACGGGCTTGGAATCTTCTACCTGACACTGCTAAGAAAAGTATTATAACCGGCCTGTAAAGCACTAAAGTAAAACAACCGAATAGGTTCAAGGGCCCTATAGTCCCCACACGGTAAATGGACATTAGCGCCCGCATTGTGAACGTCTTTTAGTATAGTGGTAGAATTTCGAACAAAGGAAATATATACTGTGCGCCGTTGAAATTGTAATTTTAGAGTATGTTGCAATTTTAACAGCTAGTAGCGCAGTTTCTGTGTTATAGATGAATTATAGTGTAAATTTTATGCACACAAAAATTGAGAATGGTTCGCAAAATTATTAGTGGTATAAAATTATATCTCTATATATATAAAGTAATGTATTCAAAGATTCAATAATTAAATTATTAATAATTATTATTAATTTATTTTTAAATAATTAATTAACTTATACATTATACAATTAATACACGGTTTTTTTAATAATAATTAAAAAACGAAAAGTTGATATTATAAACAAATTGCAACCATTAAAACTAGATATTTCCCGATCACGTGAATTACTGACAATTTGATATATCCTGCATATATCGACGCCTATGCACCCGTGTATATGTATGTAGAAGCCGCGTTTTATACTTCATGGATATTTTCGGGTCTTCTTAGCTAGTTGCCCCATTCGGTCTATAGTGGGGAGATCACCCGTCGACCGACAACGCTATTGGTTACGAGATTTCGTTACCGCGTCTCTCGATGGGTCAACGTATGAGAGGAATTCGTCGCTTATTAAAGGAAACTCGCGAGATCATGCTAGAGTGTAACTAGAATCGATTGAAATATTATACGATAAAATGTGTAAACGGCAGTTTATTTACACAATTTTTAAAACTATTTTGATTTTGAGATGCAATAAGGTAGAGTGTAAATCTCAATCTTATATATAATAATATGATCTTATATATATATATATATATATATATATATATATATATATGTGTGTGTGTGTGTGTATGTGTGCGTATGTTTGTTTAATATTTTCTATTTTAATTTATAAATATTTTCTAGAAAGCAAAGCGTGATTTGTTTGATAAAATTTATCTTAAATTTTTACTCGCGCATCTAAAATAATTAAATGTAATTTGAAATATATTTATTATTTTGAAAAAAATTCCAAAAACCCAATGTGTTTGTACAATAACGTAATTGCATGAAAACAAAACTCGAAAGAGAGATAATGTCAAATAATCGCTGTATTTAAATAAGAAAAGTAAGTAAAAATACATATTATATTTTTTACAAATATATACATTATTCATACATATACACACATATACTTTGCTTAAAAATCTATTTTAGATTCTAGATTCTTCTTAAAGTTCTAAAAAAAAAATTATTTTATTTGAAAAGAAATGATAATTTTTCTAACCGAATAATTTCCTCTCACTTTCTCACGCTAATTCTACGCAAGGGTGGGACGAGGCACGAGAAACTTGCACGTTCACAGATCAAATAAGTGTAAAGAGGCAGCGAGAAAAAGATTCGTTGCACATTCACGCCGCCGCCCTGTCGCCCTTCGTCAAACATCGCTGTGTTCGACGTACGCGGGTGAGAGATCCTTATCTCGAATCAGAGATGCAAAATCTTACAATCAGCTCGAGAGGCGAAGAAGCATTTCTCAGGTAAGACGTGTTATTTTAAAAGATTTTGAGATTTATAACAATGCAGTAAGCCCTTTGTTATCGAGACTTAACTAAGTCATTGCTCAATTTTTTACAATTATCGATTTATGCATTTATATTGACAGACAAATTATTTCTTTGGAAATAGTCATGCGCAAACGAAGAAGAAAAGAGGAGAAAAGAGAAAAAGAACATCGTAATATAACCAATAGTTTAAAATCATTTGCATAGCATAGGTTACAGAATTAAGTGCCAAATCGAGTTAAAACTTAATTGTACGCCTTTCAACTGTATGTCTTTAAAAAAACTCTTGAAAAACTGTAGAATGAAACCTTGGAAAACCTTTACCTATCAGGGATACATATTTTTGTTAGTTTTAACTTTTATAAATCAGTAAAGAATTTTTTTTAAAAGCTATTATACAAGGTTATACAAGATGTTTCGTAATGACTGGGCTAGCTCATGTTCTTTTCCTCAAGGCAAACAAAAAAGTTCCGATAACACATGTTCCTAAAATGCTTCGTTACATATAAAAAAGTTAATAATGCAGAAAATGATGCGAAGAATTGCATTGGTTCACACGGTGAACATTCTGAACAATTTTCTTCTTTGAATTTTGTTTATCTTTTTAATTTTTTAATTTTTTAATATCGAAAATTTATTTTTTTAATCTTAACTTGACATTAACTTTTAATGAAGCGTTTTAGGAACGTGTTTTATAGGACATTTTTTATAAGAAGAATATGATTCAATATAAACAATATTAATCTAAAAAAAATACTGTAATATTAAAGCAATTATAATTTTATGTTACCAATTGTAAAAACATAATCAAAACGCAAATCTTTCTTTATGTCACTAGCACAAGAAATGAGATAAACAATAAATAAAAATCCATTTCAGTTGTTTGTTAATTGCGCAACAAATACAATCCAATATTTCACGTGTCGCTTGTCACATGCCAAAAATTTGGCGGCCAAAAACGGTCTAAAAAAAAAAAAAAACATCGATTGATAATCCGAAAGCAAGTAGGTTTTGCGTGTATAGATACGATCATAAAACATCACCCAGTCGCATATGCTACGATCCTTCTAAAAAACAGGTTTCAAAAGAACCTGACCGAAAGTAAGTGACTATTAACGGCGGAATAGCTTTATAAAAATTTATCATCCCCGGGCTTAATAGTCCGGTCGAAGAACTGAGTATCCCGGTTGACTACGATGTCGATAATAAAATACCAATGAACGAAGTGAAAGAGGTTCTCCTCTTCTTTGCTCTAGATCCTCTCTGCCTGACCCACACTTGCGGGCTCGCAAAGAAGCGGCACACATGTTCTGATTTTACACGCTAATCCCTCCTACGTAGAAGGACGCGCGTTGGTACCTGTCAAAAATGCATTGGGTGTAACAATACTTCAAGAAACGAAGTCGGAATCTGGCAGAAGTTAACTGCCAGGCAGCAGGGCTGCGAGTGGCTAGTTTGCCAGTTTTAAAGAGCAATGGCGTGAAACCGTCGTCGTTTATTCAAAATTTAAGGAATTTTATATTAAGTTCATATAAAAATATGTGCATTCTTGAAATTAAAATAAAAATAAATATTTTGTTACATGCTACTAGTGTATGTTAATGTTGTAAATAATGTTATATCATGATTAAAATACACACACACACACACACACACACACACACACACAATTTGTATTATAAAATCAATTTAGCTGTATTTGTAAATTTTCTGCTTTCGATTGGTAATGTTGTTACCAATATAACATTTCTTTTAGATATTATTGTTTGTGAATTTATTGATTAATATAAGTTTACAGCAGCAAATAAATAAATCCGATTCAAACTCTCTAATTATTATTTTTAAAATACTTATAAATACGTGGTTATTTATATATAACTTTTTTTTTCCTATATATTACCTTCGGCTTTATATAAATTATAATATTACAAAAAAATTCGATGACATTATCCAAGAAGATAAACAACGATCTCCTACGCCAATGGGAAATACTTTGCCGTAAGGATCTTGATGAGGACAAAGAGAGATCCTTTCCCTTTCTCATTCTTCTCTCTTACTTCAGGAACCTCCCCTTCTGCCATACCGTGGCAGGCCGTCATTGCACTAATGCAAGTCGCAGCCGTCCCACCACCGAACAACAGCGAACTGCAGCTGTCGGGGATACTCGGCCTTCACATAGCTAAATGCTTCTCCAAATACAGCTCGAAATACTTCAAGATACCATCGAAAAATTAACTTTAACGTATATTTAAATCTCAAACCTATCTGACTTATATTCCTTTTAAGTATTTGAAATAAATTATTTTATTAAAAAACGAAATCTACAAAAATATAGTCACATATTTACTATTTCTTTAAACAGAAATTTAAATTATTTTGTATAATATTTTGTAATAGAATATATTACATTTATAATACTGTAAATTTTTTTATAAAAATTGTTATTAATATAAAATTGTAAAATTTATTTAAAAATTTGTTATTAATAATTTTTCTTTTTATCAGAGTTTAATTTATAATTTTTATTTCATCTCTTTAGATGAAAGAAAATTTATTAAAAATTATTATTGTTTTTGATAAATGACATCTCTTCAAATGACATGTAAAATTGTTATTGCTTTATATAACACAGGAAAATGATTTATAGATTAAAAATGTTCGATGTGAAAAAATTGAATATTGTAGTGAACTCTATAATATATTAAAGAAAGAATTAAAGAAAGCCGATTTATCTTATTAAATGATTTATAATCCGAATGTTCTTGAACTATATAGTGACGCTTTCTCTCTAACACACAATTTATTATAGTTACAATGTACTGTCTGAATGTTCTCAAAACTATGCACTTAATACATTGTAACATGTTAGAGTGATAGAGAGAACTCTTTATCACAACACCCTGGATTGGCTATCTCCTGCCAATATGTTACAGTATTCATTGCATGACTGAAAAATACATAGGTTTGTTCTTTACAGGTAAACTTTTTGCATATTTTTTTCTCTTTCTTTTTTTAATTTTTAAATATATACAATATATATACAATATATATATATATTCCTAGAACACCTTGTCAGGTCAAACGGCAGGAAAATACAACCTTTTATATCCTAAGGTTTCTTAGAAAACCTGACTATCTTACTACTCTTTTGCAGTCATAGAAACAATACAGAGCAGGCTAGTAGACTTATTTCTGTTTTAGATGGAACAATCAGTTCGTTTTATTAGCCTATCAGTCTAAACCGACCGTTCAAACTGTGAACAACAATCTGACACAGAATTCGTAGACTTCAGTGTCATATTTAGTAATTTTTTTATTTTTAATAAAAAGTGCTGTCATAGCAGTGAATCGATTATTTGTATATTTCTTATTTAACGTGCGGCGATTTCAAAATGCATTTTGTTAATAAAAAGTGCATCAAGTCTAAAAGCGGATTAAACAAGTCAATTATTAATTATATATATAAAATAACACAGTGTTTTGTTATTTACTGTAATGTAAAAATTAATATATGCAGAGTGAAAAAAAAAGAGTTAAGAATGATTGCAAAACATGTGCTACGTAATTTAGTTTTCTTAATTACGTACAATCTACAATAAGTGAATGCAACATAAAGATAAATTTAAATATTGATTAATCTATAGTGTACAATTGCACGTGATAAATATGTGGATTTTTGTTATTCTGAAGCTTTAATTGCTTGTGTCGAGCAGCATCACAATTGATCACTACTTACAACAATCGCCGATCTTGTAGGTACGCACAAATTCACTAATTGCAAATCATTGCGACCCTCATGCAGCGTGACTCTTCCATTCAATCTTCCCTGAAAGCCCATCAAATTTTTAATTTGACAGAAAATGGTTAAACTGACGGCTAACCGTCAATTATACTGAGAATTCTAATTAATAATTGCTTTTATATTATTGAAATGAATTGCATATATAATTTATAAGTATATTAAAATTAATTTAGTAATATTGTAACGTAATAATGTAATAATTGTTATTTATATATACTCGGATAGAAAGAGAGAGTCAATTAACAACATTAGTTCAGCCATTATTTCATGAATAGATGTTGATTTCTATTTGTACTCAGGCTCACTTTTATTTTTTTGCGTTGTGCGTTTTTAATAAATAGGAAACGGACAGATTCTGTAAATATGACTTGTTTGCTGTAATTTACTCAATTTTAGACAAATTTTTGTCTATTGCAAAAAAATCCATTACTTTTTGGTCAATTCAATAAATGTAATTAATTCCCAGTAGTAGCTTCGATTTTGTCATTTGTATAAAAAAAAAAAAAATAAATTTTGTTAAATGTTACCGTTAAAAATAATAAATTAATTATGCGATATTTACAATTTCGGAGAATTGAATGATTTATTTATTGTTATGACAAAGTGATTTTCATATAGTTTGGATAGAGTATGTTTATCACTTTTCAAGAGACAATTCTAAATACGACTTAAATACATGTTCAGAATTAACAAACTATTTCAATTTCTTTATTGGTTTAAAAGTTTAATTATTATTTATAAAGAGATTCTAGTATGATTTCTCGTCTCATATCCCATTTTGGTCTTGCACAGTCCAGTCCTGTGGGAACACTAACTTGCAGAACATAATCCTGCAGGACCTGCCACCTAGATACATAGTATCCTACATTTGCGCCCAAGCGTATATATTATCTATTTTACTACCTACGTGTTGTAAGAAATAATTCAAAAATCCATGAATTAGAAAACTGTACATACACGCAGACATAAATTCTTTAAAAATTAATATCAAATATCAAATTAATTATTAATATTATTGATATTAATATGAAATATTTATGATTTTTCCAAGCAGTAATTTATTATGATACAGAAGTTTAAAACTGAATAGACTCATGTTTATTTAACCGTTAACCTTATTTAATTGCGCTTATGATAGAGACCACATACTTTAGATATTCATTTATGTAATTCATGGTTAATTTGTAATTATATTTTAAGAAATGATACATTTCATATATTTTGTGGTATTGTAACTTTTAACTAACCAGCCTTAAAATTTTATTTAAAAAATAGTTGCTTTCAAAAAGTTACAAAAACATTTTTATTACACTTACTTTTACCAAAAACTTCTATTCGTTATTGTATTGTATTATTTTCTATATGTATATTTCAAGATTTTTCTATAGTGAATAAGTAAAATTCATAGCATTTTTAAATCATATAGCATATCTAATACTGTTAACATCTACATGTTACGCATGATGAATAAAAGAATGATAGTCGCCATAATTCTAATCACTATTTATTTGAAGCAGCTACAGTGTAATGTATATACATGTGTGTGTGTGTCTGCCATTCGTTTAGTTATTTACGATCGTTGCTAGCTCATCTTTTTTCTTAAGAGTAATTTGGAAGAGTTTTATACGATATCAGTTTCATTGTCAGATTTCTTCTCATTTTTCCTTATATTTTATAATTGCGTAACTATTTTTTCTGGCAAGTGCAAAAACTTTACAAACATGAAATATTATGAATTTGTCATTAAGTAAAACATAAATATGTTAGTTTGATATTTTAATTTTAAATTATTAAGGAAGCAGCAAATGTATATATACATACATCTGTAAAAATTATATTTATGTAAAAAAATTTAGTCTAAGAAAATATGTTTGTAATAGAAATTACAAATGTGCCAAAACATTTTTAATGTTGCTTGTAAAATGCAAAATAATATTATCTACAAAATTATAATTTTATTAACTTTTATATTTGGATATCAAATACATGTGAGCGTCATCTTTGCAATAGAATACAATTTGACACAAAATATTTTTTCGCACATTAATAACAAGAAAGTTTTTAATTTAATTATACTAATATTAATCATTGAGGTAAAACATTGTGCGCCTTAGCCATAAGAATTAAGCGGAAACAGTACGAGAAAATAATAACAATATCTTAATAGTAAAAGTCTGCGGGTTATTTTTTGAAACATAGTATTTTTTTCTAAACTTTCATATTGAAATATCATTGAAATAAATTCTAAGAAAATATGAGTTTTTAAAAAAGAATTATCTATTATTATTCTTTAAGAAAAGATTCAAAGAATATAAATGACACAGTTATGCAGTTACAGAATGATGTGTGCGTGCGTGCGTATGTGTGTGCGTGTGTATGTGTATTTGCATATCTAAAAGCGAATAATATATAATCTTCGTTTCTTTGTATTTTAACTACCACTCCACTATTCTCTTGTACATCTCTAACTTCTCTTATATTTTTCTATTGCTTTCTTTTTATCTCATTTCCTGTTGATTTTTGCTTTCTTTTTCTGTGTACTAATACCTTACTTTATCTATATTCAATTTAAATAATTGTTTATTCTTATGCTGCAGTCTATACATAATAGAACAGGTTTCTTTTTAAATGTTTCTTAATAACATACTTTCTTTTCTCTTTTAAGGAAAATATATACTTAATTTTTTAAATTTACATAGAATAATTCCGAAGAATATGTCACGTCAGGTAAAATGTCACTGCTTCGTAATTTTTAAGTTTTTTTAATAAAGAAATACCACTAATCTATTCAGCTGATCACATTTAGTACAAGTTACGAAACGATACGAATATAAATTAAACGATAGTATACAGTTATTTCTTTATGATATACTTTTAAATTAATTAAAATAAATAACAAAATAGAATTTAAATCTCATTTTATATTCTAAATTATAAGAATATTGCTAATATTTATGTGCTTATGTACGAATTGATTTATTTGAATTATTATTCTTATTGTTAGTGAATTGTGTAACCTATTTTTTATACAAGTGTATGCATGTGTTTTGTATTTTTTAATTTTTACATTTGACCATGTGAGGTAACTCGTCTGCATTTTCATTAGGAAAGAGTTCTAACATTTTATCCTGGCATGAAGATATCGACGTGAAGTTACTTTGTGTAAAATCTAATTATAAAAAGTATAAAAAGTTAATGTTATACAATTTGATATGATCATAACTACGTTGATTATTACGTAAGCATATTTTTATCTACCTAAATTCAAAAATATAGCAAAAGAAACGATTGCGCATTATCATCGTCACCTGTACTAACCGCGGTCAGTTGAATAAATTAGTGGTATACTTTGTCAAAAAATTTAAAAATTATAGAGCGGTGGCACCGGTGACATTTAACAATTAAGGGTAAAATGCTTTTGTAAGAATTTGTTGTTAAAATAATAAAAGAATTAGACTTTTTTATTAGATATAATTAAA
The DNA here is from genome assembly GCF_047496725.1 of Anoplolepis gracilipes. NCBI lineage: Eukaryota > Metazoa > Arthropoda > Insecta > Hymenoptera > Formicidae > Anoplolepis > Anoplolepis gracilipes. The sequence continues at coordinate 19,485,081 of NC_132970.1, read as the reverse complement.
TATAAAAATAATGACGATAGTTCAATTTGTTTTATTTTCTTTTCTTCTTAATAACTATAAAAGTATTGTCTTTCATTTAGATATTCCCGCAACTTACACTATATTTTTTTATTAGTTGCAGTTATTTTTTTATAAGTAGATTATAATACCGATTATAAATAAAAACACTTTTTATTATAAAGCAGATAATTAACTTAACATTGATATGTGAATTTATTTCTTCGTTCTTTTTTTTATGTTATCAAAAACGCTCTTAAGATAAAAGATAATATATTGATTTTATTCATAACATATAGCACTAATGCATATCTTTGAATTTATATATAATCTTTAGAAAAAAACATGCTTTATAAGATTTTATTATTTATATGTAAACAATTATATATAGAATAAAGATTTGCAGAAAAGTTATAATTTTTTACCTAACATTAAGAAAGAATAGATATTCCTAAGAAATATTCGCTTTGAATTTTGCGGCGGTCTTTCTTTTAGTTCCTGATATATGAAATTTGGAACCGTTGTAAAAGTAATATTTTTAGAAAAAGAAATTTAGTTCTAATAACCTTGATATATATTTTTAATATTTTTATCATGAAATAATGGCTTCGTCTCTCCCCCGTCTAAGCGTCTATTTAAAGTTATCTAAAGTTATGCTTTAAAATTTTTAACAAAACTAAACAATAATTCTAAAGCGTATGGGTGACAGTGACACAATCACAAAGTAAATGTAAACAAAAAAATCTAAACAGTAATTTTTAAATATACTAACAGTGATGCAATAATAAGTAAATGTAAACGAAAGAAATATAAAAGAAAGATATATACATAAATAGAAATAATATATACACACAAGTAGGATAGAATAAGAAGATAGCATAAATAAGTACAAAAATTATGATATTAAAGTCACATATACATATATCTCAGGAATCAAAAGAGGCTGCAAAATTCTAAGCGTGTATTACTTAAGAATGTACACTTCCAACAATAATTCGTTCCATTCCCCTAGCGAGTTTATATAAGATACGTAATATCTCTCGTATAAACTCGCTAGGGGGATGAAACAAATTATTATCAGGCAGTGTACTCTCTACAATGTATGTCAAGAGAAAAAAAGATTCAAGCTGTGTAAGTTTTGTCAACTTTTATTGTCAATATTTTGCGTTCAAAAGAATAGACTAAAATGTTAAATTGCATTAAAAAGATTATTCGGTAAATATGTCTAAAAAGTTGCATCAATTTTATCCTCACTTAGATATGTTATAGAGGAGGTTATTTAATAATTCTCCTAAAATCAAGTAGGAAACGGTATTAATTTAGGATATATAACAAAATTAAGGTTTGACAATTTTAATGCTCTTTCTTATTAAAAACTAATATTAGAAAAACAATGAAGTTTGTGTATGACATATTAAGGAGGAATTGTATAAACAGTTCTAGGAAAAAGTTAATACGATGTAGTAAATCGTTTATTTGCAAATATACAGAGAATATAAAATATGTTTATCAATATTGTTATCAATAGTAAGATTAATAATTAGTAAGTCATCAGAAAAATCTACTTTATTTTTTAATAACATATAATGCCGAATTTAGTATTATTTATTAAGGCGATACGATATTTTTAGCATTGAGAGTACGACTGTTTAAACTGCATGACAAAAAATCTGTAAAATAAAAATTTTATTTTTATTTTAAGTATTATGTAAAAACATATATGTTAATATGCGTACAATATGTGTATTTATTTAATTATTTTATTATTATTAACGATAGAAGTATTATATTATTTAACATGATAGACGTGACAACACCGCAAATTATTTTTCTCCATGGGTAGCAACAATGATAGCTAAGTGTCATGTCAGTGCGGAATAGTAATCATCAAAACTTTAACAAGATGTTAGAACAAGTTTAAGTATAGATGGAAAGGAAAAATTGAATCGGAAAAAATGAAAAAATAAAAGAATTAAAAATCGATGACTTGGACTAAGCAATAGAAAACTTTGGCTACATAAAATTCATAGAATAACAGAGTAAAGTTAGTAAACAGTTTTTCAAGCTCGACAAATAGTAAAATTGACGATTTGCTCTCAATTGTGATGTTTCCTGCAAGGAAACATTCTCACTTGACTATGTTGAAAATGAACAGACATGGATTTGATTCAATCCTAATAATCCGCTGCTACATGTGTTTATTGCTGAATAAAGTCACCAGGAGAAAACAACACGTTCTACCTGATAAAGAAAATATCACACGATTTGATATCAATTCGAAGGTTGTAGGCATGGTATTTGTTTTTTTATTTTTCATTATTAAATTTAAAAAATTGAAATATCACGCTTTACTAATGATATAATCTCATTACAGATGCCGGAATTGTCCTATACTTTACCGATCAAAATCGAACCAGACATAATAATACATTTGCTTAATTTAAAAGTTTTACAATTAAAAAATATTTCGCAATCGATTACATCTGATATTCTGAATAGATTTGGTGCTGTTATTGAAGCCAGAAATGATGTAGTTTTAGATTATGTCACATGTAATAGAATGCAAAAAATATGAGAACAATAATAATCTTCCGGCTCATAGTTGCAGAAAAAAATTTTTACAGTTCCGACAAAGCTATGAAATCACATGTCATCAAGAAATTGATTGTGGAGAGTTTGATTCTACAAAATCAAAATATTAAAGTAGATGCATTAGTTGGTGATGATGACAGTTCTTCTATTGCAGCTTGCCAAGTAGCTAGTAAACATGATATTATCAAACAGTCAGACCGTACTGCTAGCGGAGTGAAGAAGTTATAAACCAAAAAATCATACCGAATTGACGAATATTACTATATAATCATCAAGAAAATTATGCTAAATTGACGAAGACTACATTAACATACCTGCATCGATGTTTCACGTACGCCTTGATGCAGAATAAAGGTAACAGTAAAGAAATGGCAGCTGCAATCAGGTCGATACCACATCATGTATTTAATGATCATATAAAGTGTGGAGCATAGTTTTAATCAAGATTAGGAAAATTACAATCACACAATTATTCTAGAAGGTTTGCATGATTCAACATTGCAGGATATTTTCTATAAATTGGCTGATAATGCCGAGAAATTTTTGCCTGGGGTCTTCAATAACCGAAATAAAAGTTTGAATGCCTTAATGGCAAGAAAACATCCAAGTCCAGATCCAGAGTCTCTCTGCATCTGCTGATTATCGTTGCATGTATAGTTGCTCAAAAAACCTTGGTGACGACTACGTCATAAAAGTTGCCAAAAATTTGAGTCTATTCTTAAGCAAACATTATTCACGCCATGTATCACGAATGCAAAGACTGCATCAAAAAAGAGTGATATCGCAAACATCTGCCTTCAAAAGAAGGCGGATAATGTTAAAATACCACACACTGCACTTCGTCACAGAAGAGAAAATACTGAAGATACTATGTACAAAATCAGTTATTCTGATTATTAACAGAGCTAGCTGTCCCAGTGACTGAAGATGACTTGGACATTGAAAAAGAAAACCTTGATACTCTGTTGTTTTTTTAGACTTAGAAACAAGTAGTTTTGCAAAAGAATGCGATATATTCCAAATTGCTGCAAAGTGTGAGCACAAAACGTATTTGTTGTGTTAAACCAGTAGAGGAAATTTCTTAATCAGCAACTGCAATTCATGGTTTGACTAACTCTTACGACAAACTTCTGCATAATAGATTTCTGGTAACATTTGTTTCAATAAGAACTGCATTAAGTGGTTTACATGAATATCGTTGGAGAATAAGAAAAGTGTACATCGATGTCCACAATTTTTAACTCGATGGATCAAGACTGTTGAAAACAATTGATACATATTCGCTTATTGATGAATGTTCACTGATAACTGAAGGATTTGCTGATATTTTAAATATTTAGGAGAGAGAAAGGGAGAAAAAAATGCTCAATTCAGGATTAAAGGAAAGATCTAAATATAAATCTCACAGGTGCTCACCATATGCCGCATATGATTGTGAAATCCTACATAAAACTTTGAAAAATTTAAATATCACAAAGTCAATTATGTTTCAGCACATGATGCCATTTGTAACGCAAAAATATTGGATTCATCTGGAGAATGTCAAATATTAAAAACTTTATCATAAATGAAGAAATATGAGAGGCTTTAAAATTTAAAGAGAGCATCTTGCAGAAGCACTAATTATAGACAAACTGTGCAATACGTTTGTCGTTCATAGCAAAACAGGTTTAATTAATCTGATTAATCAATTAAGTTTACCAAATAAGAATATACGTTTTAATTCTAAAAACATTGTAAACATTTGTGTATTTCTTACAGACTATGCAAATATTATAATAATAAAATTATAACTAACAATAACAAACAAAAATTATATATTTTGATTTGTTGATATAAGCCCATAAAAATTTGAAAACAATTGATTTAACAAAAGATATTGTTAAACAAAACTATATTTGTCTAAATTACTAATCAGCTATATTTATTAAAAATGTGCTTTTCAGGAATATGAAAAAAATTGTAAATTGTCCTCAGCGTTCAATCTTCACAGTGGTATAGATACTGCTGCAATACCGATAGAATAGTAACTAATGGCTTTCTTCCTCTTCCACCATTGCGTTCGATTAACTATCTACTAGGGTCAAATCAAAAAGTTACTTCTAAATTTCAGATCTACAGGATCTGCAAGGGGTAATGTGAGCTTAACTTCGCTTCGCACATAAAGTTGAAAACCTATGAAAAATAGTACAATGATAGATTTCGTTTCGCCCTGAAAACAGAGGTGATGTGGAGTGGACGTCATTTTGCGTGAAAAGTTGAAAATGTGTGGAACCGTGCAATGATAGATCTCGTTTCGCTCTAAAAGCAGGGGTAATGTAAGATGGACCTCGTTTCAAAAGCTGGAAAGTTACAAACCCATGTAGAATTGTACAATAATAAACCTCGTTTTGTTCTGAAAGCAGAAGTGATGTGAGGTAGACTTCACTTCACGTGGAAAGTTAAAACCCATTTGGAACTGTGCAACAATAGATTTCATTTTGTTCTGAATATGAAGTAAACATCTCAGTACATATTCTGATTCGTGTTTATAAACTGATATGCTGTGTTTATAAACAAAAATGAAAAAAGCAAAATGTGATTCTGCCGTTCTCATTACGTTTTATTCGATACTTTCTTATATATAATAATAACTTTTTAATAAAGAATTGTTCTCTCCTAAAAGCATTTATACATTTTTATAATAGTTTTGTTGAATACTATTCAAAAAAGTTGAGTTTTCGCTGAAGGAACACTTCTAAACATTTACGCAAATTAATATTAATATTGTAGTATTGTAGAAGGGACAAAGCTTTTCTCTAAGAACTCGTATTGTCAGTTATGTAATATTGAAACTTGTAAATGTTCGTAATCATAGATTAAAATAATTTTCTTTCTTTTACTGCTAATTTTTTACATTCCTTTTCTATTTATTATAAATCTTTTTTTAAGATTATTGACAGTTCTCAAGATGTGTATAAAATTTGTCACGTGGCAACAAGTGGTAATGAAAAATAAATAAATCAACGAATCAATTCTTCATTGAAATGATTGGTCAACTGATTGAGCAACTCGTACGAAAATCGAAGAGAAAAATATCGATTACAAAAAATCGATTTTCGAAGAAAAAGATTAATTTTTTGAAAATTGAATTAACATCGCTTATCATTACTACTAAGAACGCAACAATTCAAAAACAATTGTAAACAGTGCTAAAAGTTAATTGATTATGAGATTCTAGTTTGACGGCATCGTACTTTGATGAAGGTATACAAAAGCTTCTGCCGCGTTATGACAAGTGCCTTAATTCGGATAGCGATTAAGTCGCAAAGTAGTATATATGTAAGTAACTTTTGTGTATAATAAAATAATTTTCGTGTTTCTTGTTTTATTTTACAAGTCTACTAAAGGTTGAATTTTGAATAGCTCTCGTATATCTTTGTAATCCGTAAATCAAAGTTTTATTAAAGAAAACATCATCTGAAATTAATTGAAGAATATAGTTGTGTTTATCTTTTAACTTTCTACAAATTTGGAAAAGGTCCTTTTCTTTGAATCACTTATAATATGAAAATTATCGATGCCTTAACATTTTGGCTGAGAAAAAAATCGTCTCCAAATGTCAAAGAATCCACTTAAAAAAAAAGGGAGATTCAGAAGTTTTAAGATCCGCTGTTTTCTAAAAATATATATTTTCTATATGAAATATATATATATATAAATCATGAAAGGTTAATATACCATAATTACGATCCGCAATATAGAATTTACCATCGCAGACTCTTTAAATTACAGTAAAATGAGATGGAAACACGTTTCACCGATTACATCCGCGCTCGCAGGAACTACTGAATGTTCTAATCCCTCGTAAAATTAGCCAATTAGTTTACTATAAGCATCGAAATCACCAACTATGGATCAAAACAATTCGCGCTAACTACATATGCTACTGCAATACTGCGTTCATGAAACTTGTGCTTGAAACTTGTCGCCACTCGGTTGTATTTCAGTAATTCGACGCATTTCTCTGCCTCATTACAATAATTGCCATTGCAATTTGAGTCGCGGAATTTTCTGACCGGCTAAGATGGATTGCACGTACGTGCTGCGCGTTCAATTCGGGAAATGTAATGGCCGACAACGTCGAGATACAAAGTAATAGACAGTGAAAAGGAAACAAGCAAACGCGGCGTACGAGCTAGCGCGGTAAAAGTAGGGCACAGAAGAGGAGTTCCACGCGGGTATCGTGTCAAAGTTGTCGCGCAACAATAATAAGGCTTATTCTCACCCTCCATTTCTCTCCATAATCTCCCTCTCTGGAAAGTTGCAACATGTGCGCTGACCGGCGCACCCTTTGTAGTTTTCATATCCCCTTTCTAAAGGTATTTCTTTTGACTTTTGACTTATTTTAGTACTAATATATATAACTGTAATACTATAATGGATTTCAAGATAATTAAAGATAAATTAGTATTTAAAAAAAGGATATATTAAAATATATATAACTGTAATACTATAATAATAATATATATAACTATAATACTATAATATAATGGATTTCAAGATAATTAAAGATAAATTGTTATTTAAAAAAAAAACTTGGTACTTAGATAAATACTATGTGATTAAAGCGATATATTAATTGTAATTTAAAAAAGATTTTATGAAGATTAAAATAGTTTTAATTTAAACAAGTTTATAATTTTTTATTTAAAAGTTAGAATAAAAAAAGAATTGTTTTAACAAATAGTTGTTAATATTATGCTAATCAATGCCACACACATGCAACTGTCTTTTTTTTTTTTTTTTTTTTTTTTTTTTTTTTTTGAGATTTTATCTTAGTCCACCGTGGTATCATGTGTGCGTGACGTATGGTGCGTATGCTCTCATACTTTTTTTCGTGTCTCCACCAGATGCGCACGTGCGTATGCACGTTTTCTTTGCATTTCACGTCGTGCAAGTGAGCGCGATGAATCTAAGGGATGATCAGTAAAAAGAAAAAGAAAGAGAAGAGAATGTCACGCAACGAGCATGAATGCATCTACGTGACGCACAACCCCTGTCAGTAGATTATCATGATCAGATCGCACGCTTTCTTTTTTCGACGAAAACGAGATCATGCAAGCCACAAAATAAAGTTTCGGTCATGGCAGCGGCTGAATAAAAGCGAAACGTGACTATGAAAGAATGTTAGTGTATTGAAACGAAAAAATAGTGTATAAAATGACACGTTATTTGTATGAAATTTTTACGAATTTCTTTAAAATATTTTTTTATAGAACATTTATTTTGTTTTTGAAATATGCGCTTATTCAATTAATCTATGTATAAAACATGAAATATTTATAAAATTTAGGTTTGCATATATGAAATATACTTAAGATTATAAAGATCATCTGAGAGAGTAATTTTAGAAAGTTAAAAGACAGTGCAACTCAACTTTAGTTCCTTAAAAGAATAATTTTTTTTAAACGTATTTTAGTTTTGATGTCTTATAAAATTAGTCTTGAATTTTTTAATTTAAGTAATTACACTGTATTATCAGAAAATTAAATATTAAATTATATACTTTTATTGAATTGTGCGGTACTAAATAAAATGAAACAAAAATAACTTGGTTGTTGCGTAAGAAATGTTTTTACTCGCTAATAATCCGTTGAGTGGATTAATTATAAAGTACAAGAGAGAATATTTTATGATCAACTTAAAAGTAAAACAAGTTTCACACTTGATAAATATCAATGATAATATGGCAATGTATCGCCGCAGATAACATAAAATCGCGTTGGACGCCGATGTATCAGTAACAAAACGACGAAAATCGTTCCTCCACGTTCATACATGTGTACTTAATTTAATTGACCCATAATTACACCTATCGATAAGACTCGCTTCCCGGAATGCCTCCGGCGTTTTTACAAACATTCCTACAATTTTATTAAACTGTATATTTCAATCGATATTATATATGTATTCAGTTTTTCAATCTTTGGATTAATTTCACTATTAAAAATTTTAAATCAAAGGAATTTTAAAAACTGCAACATACATTTACTTCTTCAAGTTTCTTGAATTTATTAAGCAATTTGCATCTCTTAGAGATTATTCCATTAGCTTAAAAGGAATAAATTAATGCGCGACAATGTTACTGCTTGATGTAATTTCCCAATATATCCTCGACAATTTGACTACGGCAGCTCGTATTTATCATTGTAAATGGTTTTAAAAAATCAACAAACAACAGTGACGCAAGACAGAAAAAATTGGAAATGATTAAATAAGCAGTGCGACGAGTCGATGCGAGAGAGACATTTAGTCGCATTAGCAATGTAATGAAATCGCAACGCGCACGCCAGACCGCGTCACAATCAGCTGTGATCGGCGCAATGGTCCAATGCGCTCGCACTGATCTTAATTACAATCGCAAATGAGACGGGGAGCGGATAATTGCCGCGTATGTCGCAAGTCGCTCTACAGTGTCGTTCAGCTGGTGTCCCCTCTCACTACCTTTTTAACATGATCGTAATACGATCGTAATACGACATAAACAATATTACGTGTGTGCAGTTGGAAAGTGCATTCCAATGAAAATTTCGGCTGCTTGTTCGACCGATAACGATTTAATTGTATACGACAGTATAATTAATTAGCGTGTCGGTTTCCTTATGTTTGAACATTAGAAATGTATTAGAAATGTTACGTACGAAAATTTAATATATATAAATTTTATTCGCGACGTGGGCATATACGTATACGTATATAGCTTTATGTACATAACATATATATACACATATATATATAAACTTTATTTGTATACTACATATGATTAAATATTTACTTCAAACATATACTATAAACAAAGTTAATCCTTTTCGCCTGGCATGACATTATTTTTTAATTGACTAATATGAGGATAATATTTTTATAATATATTACAGGTATATAATGTTAAGAATACTTTCTCACAGTTTTTTATAGATCTATAGAACAAGAGCTATTGACATTTTTGATAGGTATGTATTTTAAGAAATATATATACACATATATATATATATATATATATATATATATATATATATATATATATATATATATATATATATATATATATATATATATAGTTTAACATTACGATATCATATGCTGTAAAGAGAATATTCTTATTCTTTATACTATGTAAATGTTGGCTAAATACAATTAATAATGCTTTCCGGTATCAGCCTCATCAGGTACCTAACCCACTGCATTAGTTTAGATTTGAGCCAATCAGATTTGGACTTATTTCAAATTTGAAAATGTCAGAAAGTTGTGAGTCTCAAAATTGAAGAAATATTTACTATTGTTACCTGACATAATCAGTCTCTAAAGAAAAGTAAAGAATTGAGAATATTATTATATCTAAGCTTCTTATAACACGTGCCACGATAATAAAGAAGGATTATATGAACAAATGCGAAACATTGTATCAGTTTTATAATTTTATATTGATAATTAAAAATTGCTACTTTATTAAAATAATTCTCTCGTACCCTCCTCTCTTTTTGTCTCTCTTATAGTATTATTGAAAAAATAAAAATAATACTAATGGCCTATATATCGTGTAAATATCCAAGGTTGATTCAATACATCGACCGTTAACTTTTATCTTCAACAGTCGCAAAATGCGTCACATAGAAATTACGTAGGATCGACAAGCGTAAACTTTTTATGATCACATTTTATTATCACTTACGCGAGCTAGAGTTGCTACACGTAAAGTGCATTCTCGCTGTCCATCGATCAATGCGTTTCCGCGGATACGCTGAGCTGGATGCTCTGTGTGTGAATGCGTGTGACTTCCGTGCTTAACTAGCATTTATATTTAGACATTTACCATGTTGTAAAGATTTCTCTTAGGCCGCCGTAAATTTTATGTAAACCATAATTAGACACGCGCAGCACTCGCGCACCGATTTCACTCTCGACATTCTCGCGCGCGCGTCTGAATATTTATGCCTTAATGTGTACTTGATATTTGCCCTGATGCAAATTTCGTTCCGCTAAATCTTCCGTCCCATTATAACTCTTGTCGTTATTATCGTTATTATTTATATTTAGATACGGCCGTACTAGATAAAGTTTCCGATATTTTCACGTCGTCGCTTACGATTCCTAATTAATCTCGAATGCTTTGTGCTTTAGAACGTCGACGCTCAATCGATCGCATCGTAATGGGTTTCTGTTAGCGCTTTTCTTCGCCATACAATTGCACTTGCAGTGTCTATAGATATCTATTTCTATAGAATGACACATGCTGCAGCCTCTACAGAACATTATATGCAAGATTTTTAAAATATATATTTGCTTTAACGCACAATCATTGAAAAATTACATGTAAAATGACAACGATTAATAATAGAATATAATTTTAAGCATAATATAAAGTCCAATAATGTAATTATAGTTAACGTTTAATTTATCATAATGTTTTTTTTTGTAATGATTCTATTATTATTGCATAAGTGGATATACACGGTGTTTCATAAAGGTTAAACTAACTATACGTAATATGTAATCATGTTCCTTTCAAAGACAAACAAAAAAGTTTCTATAAAACATTTTCCGCTTCGTTAAAAAGTTGCAACGTCAAATTAAAAAAAAATGTTAGTACCTATTTTTGAAATATTGGGAATTTAATAAAAAAATTTTAGAAATTGCATGTCTCATAGATGTTCGGAGATTTATAAAAAAAATCCGGAGTTAATTCACTGAAGCAAACAAAAGGATTATAAGGATTTTAGTGTGTAACAAACCTGTGGAAAATATATAACCGCGTTGATTCGAGGGGGTAAAATGAATAGAAAGAATTATGGGAATTTAAACTTTACAAAATTTTAAATTTAATAATTTAATTTAAAATTTGCAAAAATGTAGTTTAGATATAGAGGGAATATTTGATTAAATAATTTTTTTTTGAGAAATACTGAATGATTCAAAAGATATTGAATGTAATTCAACAAATTATTAAATTTATTAATAAAATAGTTAAAAATTTTCTATATTTTGTAATTATGTACTGTTTTATTTCACTGCCAAAAGATTCTCATTATAATTTAAAATATTCAATAATTCACTAAAAAAACAACAGAAATTCAAAAGTATTTCTGCACTCTAACTCGGAATAAATGATAAGTTTTTCACACTCTTTATTACTCAAACTATATGAAAAAGGTATATATTCGCCAAAATCAATTTTAATTATATTACACGTCTCGTTCTCGATGATAATAGGTAGTAATGCTTGTCATTGCGCAGGCTCCACAATATCCTCCGTTTTTTCTCCTTAGATCTTTGATGATCTCTCCATCGAGAACGTGATCGCTTTCTCTTTCTTCCGGGCGGCATCTTCTAGACCTTCCCTGTTTTTAATAATAATACTAACTTGAGAGTACTACTCGAAATGCGTGCGAACCCTTGCACAACAAGCAAAATATGAAAAGAGAGAGCGCAATGGAGAAGACAAAATGTTGTAAAGCCTACGCAATGAGAAGCATTACTAACTATTATCATCGAGAACGAGACGTTCCATTACGCCTTCGGCGGGCTCGTTTGATCGTTTAATTACTTTTCGATACAATTATACGTACAAAACATACTTAGGATTGAAAAGTTAACAAAAGTTAAGAAAAGTTCTGATTAAACAAAAAGTTCTGATTAAAAGGAAAGTTAAAATTAACATAAGGTAAATATGAGAAAAAGATCATACATCACTGATTTTAGTTATAAGAGAGAGTGTTCTGAGTAATTTCTTGCAAGAATAAAATTAGAGACGGTATTAGTTAGGTGATATAACAAATTGAAGTTTGACAGTTTTAATAAAACCTATACGTGGGTAGTTTGAAATGTTTCTGACTAATAAAGAATAAAGTTAGTATAATAGTTTCTGTACATTTCGATAGATGATGTTAAAAAACTATTGTCAAAGTTTGTCAATCTGGTCTTTAGTTTTCTTCTGGCAATCTGTCAAAGTTGTTAGCTTCGTTTACAACTGGCCAGTGGAATTCAAACATGGCCGAGTATCCATTTTTGATAAAGAACGCTCCGGAACTTCGGTCCCAAAACAGCAACCGAAAAAGTGGAGTTTGTTCTTTGACTATACAAGTATGGATTGCTAGCACTCCCATTTTTTCCATTAGAGCAAGAGAGAGATTTTGCCTTCAACATTGATTGATTTTTAGCGCCACCATCAAATACCAAAAACCCAAAAGTTTTAAATCATGAAATTATGTTAATTGTAGGAATAGTAATGATAATTTAAATTCTGAAAATTTATTAGATATGTACCGCGTTTACAGGATAACATACCGTTTCACACGTTTGCAGTCACAATGATAAAATTATATGAATTGAGATATGAATTTCACATTCACCGTACTCTTCGGGTTTAGCCCCAGGCGACTTTTTAATCCCGAATTTGAAAAGAATGGCTCGATGAGAAGAAATTTTCATCGAAATCTGACGTGTAAAGTGCTGTGAATGACTATTTTTTTAGTTTGGACTAAAGTTTTCTTATTGAAGATATGAAAGGTCTAGAAAAACGTAAGAGGTTGGAGTATCGAGTTAAAGAGAGATTAACGTTGAAAAATAATTTTTATTTTACCCCGAAAAGTCGTCTTTTCTTGGACAGATGGGAAACTTTTCAAACCACCCACATATGTTTATAACACAAACTGAAATACTATGAATTTTTTTTTAGTAATAATTAGCAACTCAAACAGTTTTATTACCTATTCAGTAAATTTCGATATGTGCTTCATTAATGGCATGGTACATGTAACGGAAACTTCAACACTCTTTAATTTTTACCCTCGACTAATAAATCTAGAATATCTGGAGTCTTACAATTATTTCTATAAATCGAAACGTGAGATGGCTCTGATTTTCACACTATACTTTTTCACACGTAACATTTTCACGTGTCCTTATAAGAAACTCACTTTAACCATAATTGAATAAGTGTCACAGATTTGTGCTCGGCCAACCATAAGACGCAATTATTTTTATGATTTTATCTCTGAGATTCAACGTCTATAAATCGAAACCTGAGATGGCTCTGATTTTCACACTATATTTTTTCACACGTAACATTTTCACGTGTCCTTATAAGAAACTCATTTTAACCATAATTGAACAAGTATCACAGATTTGTGCTCGGCCAATCATAAGACGCAATTATTTTTATGATTTTATCTCTGAGATTCAATGTCTTACGATATGTTGGTCTTCTAAAGTCACTTAAGATCATTAACGATTGTTTAAATTCTGCCTTCACTAAATGTTTAAAAAGTTTCTTTCTTTAAAAAAGTTCTTATCTTCTGTGTTATATAAAAAGATGACCTTGAGCATCAACACACTGATTTATTTTGTTCCTGAATGACAGTTGTACGTCCTCGAAAGCTCTAATAATTTATTGGTAGGTATCCATGATCTCTGAGCATATTATATTATTCATATTATCAGAGGAGATGGATTTTCTTGGCTTATCCTTTTACAAAGTTCCTAAGAAGAAAAAATCTAAGGGTATCAAATCTGGGGACCTTGGTGGAAATCAATAACATTGATTCCTTTAAAGCAATTGAGCGATAAAATGTCCTCATAATAAATATTCCATATTTGTAAACACGAATACTGATAAGTCGTATAATTTGTGTGAATTCGCGTCATGTTTATGATGGTGCAAATTTCTACAGCGAAAAAAATCTTGTAGCTGTTCAACAAAGGGAGAATTTAAACAAATGGTAAATAAATATATATATAATCTTGCAAGATTAACATATCATAGGTCAATAAATATATAGTTTTACTAAAAAAATAAAGGTCTCTTTGAAATCTCAGATTCCTCCATTCGGACAAAATTTGTGTCGATAATAAAATGTCTCGAAACAGAATAAGTTCTATTTGAAACATTTTTTCGAACAACGATTAGTTTGAGAGACAATTGTGTAAAAAAATTATATAATAAAACACTGCGTGTATAAATATACCCGTCATTTTTATCTTTATCTATATTTCTTCACCAAAGAAAAAAGAGAGAGTAGGAAAAGGTAAATTGATTACATTATTTCCTGATTTTTTATTAGAGAAATAATTAGTATAGCAATTTCATATGTAACCTCTTTCATATATTATAAATTAAACATGTTTAATTAGCTTGTTAATAAAATTATATTATAATTGCATATTTTATTAGTTCATCATCATTATTTTATCATTACTTTCTATATTAACTCAAAAGAGAAGGAAAGAAGTTGCGTAAACTTCGATTTTACGTAATAAACATATAAATAAAATATTGGTTTTGCAATTATCTATTGTAGAATAAGTTGGAAAAACAACTCATCAAGCATTTTAAATAACTTGTAATGCTGTTTTAATTGCTATATAATCGGGGTATGTAAATAATTGATTAATAACTTGCCAATATATTTCTGTTAATATCTTTCTTCAAGATAGAGCTACTTTCGCAAAATATATATATTTACTGTTAAATATAGGGTATGATGGCCATAGCCTGTATTTTTTTTCAATAATCGGTACATAATGTGTTTTTTTAGTCATTATCAAAGATAATCGATATTTACAGTAGTTTATGTGCATACGTTATTCGAAATAACGATATTGTGAATCTTATAGGATAAACTCGGATAAGATGGCCATAGTTTTTTAAAATGCAAAAAACATACTTTTATTTTTGATATTTTTTAATAGTGTTTGGCATATTATCTTCACTGAAGCTTAAATTACGTAATATTATCGAAATTAAAAGGAAAATATTTAATAGAAATTTTATATTATCAAAATAGTACAACATAAGCATTTTACCCAACTTTTAAGGAAAAGATAACCATAGTGACGGAAAGATGACCATAATATTTATAAAAAAATAGTGAAAACAAAAATAAAAATTGACTACTTGTAAAGTTTTTCATTTGTCCACTAAAAACTGTTATAACGTCGAATAAATTATAGTTAAGCTATCATAATCGACATTAGACATATTATAAAGATATGTAAATTGTTATATGACTTATATTTTTTTTTTCACTATTTTTTTATAAATATTATGGCCATCTTTCCGTCACTATGGTCATCTTTTCCTTAAAAGTTGGGTAAAATGACCAATGCTTAAGTTGTACTATTTTGATAATATAAAATTTCTATTAAATATTTTCCTTTTAATTTCGATAATATTACGTAATTTAAGCTTCAGTGAAGATAATATGCCAAACACTATTAAAAAATAACAAAAATAAAAGTATGTTTTTTGCATTTTAAAAAACTATGGCCATCTTACCCGAATTTACCCTATATATTTACTGTAAAATATATATATATATACTGTTGTTGACGGAGATTTTATTTGTTAGAGTGATATAATCGTTTCTGCGAAATATATTTTTCTTTTCGTACTTCATCGCGTTTGTGTAGTTTATTGATTTATTTTTATCAAAACAACGTATATTGAAAATGGAACAGAAAGACTGAGCACGAAGTAACACAGAATTTTAGTATGCATGCTTGTACTGATATTGATAGAAAACATTAATCTACATACATCAATAATTATACATATAAATAAGTTTAGTAGTTTCGATCTTTGCTTTCTTTCTTTTCAATGCTGAGTTAGAAATAAAAATTAAAGTTCATAATAAATTATGACAGTCAAGCTAAAGTAATCATCACAAAAAAATATAAATAAAAACCAAGTTCAATGCTACATACATATTGCAAGAAAAAATAAAAATAAGAAATAAATAAAGAAATGCAAAAACGCATTGTTAAATAATATGGAAACGGTTAAAAAATCATGAAAAACCCGTTCAACAAAAACAACTTCCGCGAACATTTGTGACATTAAACATAACCGAATTACGAAAAAAATGATATTACGACACCACGACTTGTATTGCACTCACACATCGTCTCCAACACAAGCACTGCTGCAGAAACTGTTCAGACTCGACTTGATGCACGGTCTCCCGCAGCGAGTCACCACGTCGTCGCTCCACGTTGGACATTATAATCGACTAAGATCGATCAAGAACGATTGAAAGTAATGTTTAAAGCTCGTGTGATTCCCCCGATGGGTCAGGAAAATGCGAGACTCAGCAAGAAAACCTATTATAAAGAATATAGGATATAAGGATTTGTTTCCCAAATTTTCAGACGTACCAGTTTAAAGTAAAGAGAAAAAAATTTTTAAATAAAATGACACAAGAAATAAGCAAAAAATGAAAGTGAGAATCAGACCGCAAAAATAAATCGATAATAATATATGTAAGTTGAATTATCACGTAAGAATGTTAATAAGTTGTATTATTTAAAAGCATAAAATCAAAATCAATAAAATAAATAAATAAACATATACGTAAACCAGTATAAAGAAAAAATAAGTTAAAAAGTCGGAGTCAAATAGTAAAAAGCAAGTAATAACATGTAATGTAATCAGTTCAAAACAGTAATATTGATAATACGTAATAGTTAAAACTAAAAAAAAAAGATTAGTAAAAAGCATACCGAGAAGTGTCGATATTCTTAAAGTTCCGACGCAAAAACCTCGAGATACACAACAGGTAAACAGTTGTTTGACGTTTGTGAAGAGTCGCCGATCGTATAAGTATTTCAGCGATAAAGAAGGGAGAGAGGGAAAGAAGAAAATAAGAAGGGGAAGAATTATTGATGAAAAAAGAAAGATGGAAAAGGGATATAATGCAAAAAAATAGGCACCTAATCACTAACAAGGGGAGGCCAATGAAGTTTCCTTCTTTGCAACTCATTTACTAGACCTTTTGAAATTTGTAGAAAAAAAAGATTAAAAGTAAAGTAAAAAGTATAGTTTAACGCAAATGTATGCGCAATTTAAATACTTACGAAGAAAGACAAAGAAGTGATTTAATTAATTAAATTAATAAACAAACAACTATAAACTTGGCGCAGATGTTAATGCATCGATTTCACAGAAAATAATTTTTCTGCGAAATTTATAAGTGCGCAGGGCACATATTTTTCTTGGTGTATTTAACCAAGATTTTTATTCTCATTTTTGAGAATTTTATAAACCCCTCCTCACTTCCTTAAAGAGACGTAGGCGAGAAAAATATCGAGATAAAGTCGCTGAATCGGGAATCGAATCCGAGTCTTTCGCTTGTCGGGCGACTGCTCTTACCACTATATGAGCTATTCAGTCCCACACCAAATATCTCTCTCGTCTATTTGTTTATAAATCTATAGATAACAAAAAACGCGATTTTCAGCCCATCTGAATTTAATACTTCGAATATAAGGCTCTTAATATTTACAAACAAACAACTATAAACTTGGCGAATAAGAGCCAGACGTGGATGTTAATGCGTCGATTTCGCAGAAAATATTTTTCTCGCCTACGTCTCTTTAGGAAGGTAAGGAGGGGTTTATAAAATTCTCAAAAATGAGACTAAAATACACCAAGAAAAATATGTGCCCTTATCAATTTCGCAGAAAAATTATTCTCTGTGAAATCGACGGATTAACATCCATCTGGCTCTTATTCGCCAAGTTTATAGTTGCTTGTTTGTAAATATTAAGAGTCTTATATTCGAAGTATTAAATTAATAAATATAAATTAAATGAATGAAATTAAATAATTAAATTAAATTTAATTAATTTAATTAATAATATTATATAAATATTAAAAAAGACCGTTATTTAGTAAAAATTATTTTACATTGTATTATTTGCATAAATTTTGCAAACTTTCAGGATGATATTTATCATACAAAACATACATACTGCTCACATCACGCACATTTTATTAACTTATACATAATTTATTTTTCTGTATTGTTGTTAATTATCAATGACAAAGGAAAACAGACTACATTAACATTTCGAAAATAACTTCTATTATCTTTTAAACGCAATGTAATTTTGAATAAATTTTTATTATTCGATTTGTAGAGTTATTTCAAATAAATATAACTACGCATAATGAAATTTTTATGACTGAACACCTTCTGATGAGTATCATAAATCCTAAAGAGCTACACACGCACACGTATGGCCTATCAAAAACGATCCACGATTTCCGGGAATAACAGAAGACGAAGGTCTGCTTGTCTCGACCATTTTAAAACGAGGTTTATAGGAAGAGGAGCTCAAACTAGAGCGAGAGAAGGAAAGAAAGAAAAAGGGTGAGAGAGCGAGGAAGAGAGAGAGAACGAGTTTGGGTAGGGTCCGGGTAATGAGTATAATCAAAATGGTTTAGTAGAAAGGCAGCCGCGAGCTATACCTCATCTTACCAGTGTACATGGCCGTGCATTTGAATTTGAATTTTGAACCAACTTTTGCCATAATGTTCATTGGTCACGAGACGTCATCTGGTGGATGAACAAATTAGGGGTTACTAATATCTGCCCTTTTCTCTATTCGTCTCTAGCTGCGTTATTGTTCGAAATAGGATCACGCTTTAGTCTAGCTCTTATGTTCTTATGTGTGTACACTGACGTTCTTATGTGTGTACACTGGGTGGATAGCTATTTCTACCGGTACAAGTTCGCGAACGTTTTCTTCGCAGATGTTTCGTCTGTTGCTTTTCGATGGTCCTTTTGTTTTAGCTACCGGCAGACTTCCTTCCTTCTTGGCGTGCCGATGTTGGCATTGATACGGCGTCCTGCTTGACCTTCCGTCAACGATTCGAGTTTTAAGGTCGCAGATATTCATACGTCTAACAAGGGAACAGTCAGAAGTGTCCCTCACCGATTTTAATGAGTTTTGGATATGTTGTAGAATATAAAAAAAAATATTAGACCCATATTTTTTTAACTGCGTATCTCAACGTTTAGGGGTTGAAACAACCCCTCGAAGAATAACGAATTTTTCGTTTTTAGCGAATATCTTTGAAAATATAGGACATATGAAAAAATATTTTATACAAAAGTTTTATGATATTTTATACTCTTTACAATAGTATAATTTTATTTTTTAAAAATGTCAAATTTTTTTAATTTTGCAAAATAAGAGGTAGAGGTGGGGTAAATTAAAAAATTTGACATTTTTGAAAAATAAAATTATACTATTGTAAAGAGTACAAAATACCATAAAACTTTTGTATAAAATATTTTTTCATATGTCCTATATTTTCAAAGATATTCGCTAAAAACGAAAAATTCGTTATTCTTCGAGGGGTTGTTTCAACCCCTAAACGTTGAGATACGCAGCTAAAAAAATTATGGGTCTAATATTTTTTTATGTTCTACAACGCTCTATCCAAAGCTCATTAAAATCGGTGAGGGATGCTTCCGACCGTTCCCTTGTAAGTAATCTACTAATTTAAAATAATTGGTACAGTAGAAAGTACAGTTTTCTCGGTTTTATTATATGTATTTGTATACAAATGTTATTCAATAGAGATTATTCTTTAACTTTGGAATGAAACTTTATCTTTTAATGATAGCATTGTGTAACATCAAATATCTTTACATAAATTAAGTGGAGCAATACACATTGGTTTCAGAAATAAAACTATCGGTGATATTTAGAACCCATATAAGAATATGTGTTGTGACAATAACGTTATGCATTAGCTATTTATTAAGTGTGTTTTATATGTTATTTTAATTATTTATATCAACTCGATGCAATTTATCAATAATGATTCTCTATAATAATGAAATTTAAGATATAGATTTTATTTGTTGCATAAATTTATGAATTGCATTTCATAGACTGTCGAAAGCGATAAAATTAAGATAACTGTTCTATGTAGATAAAGCAAAGTTTAATCAATTTCTTCTGCCTCTTCATTTATCAAATATACATTAGTACTATCAAGAAATATGATAAATATACTTAAAGTATCGGGGATAAAAATATAATATACACAAATTTTTTTCATAAAATTTTAAGATAATAAAATTCAGTTTAACTGAAGAAATCATAATTCTTGGAAATGTATTTATGTATTTTTGTTTCTTTAAAAATTTTGGTTCTTTAAAGCAAACAAAAAATGTTACTGTAATACACGGTGTCAATTAAGGCAAAAAAAGTTACCTGGATATTTTTTGGAAAAACTTTTCGTCTCTGAAAGTAAAATTATACATATAACTGATTTTTTTTTGGCTAACTGTTATCGCTTGATGCTTACTGAAGTTTTCATGTTTGTCTATATTTTTTGACCAATTTTTCTCGGTTTGTTTCTAATATTTTGTAGAAATTTTATAATTAATTAGTATTCAATAGTTTAAGTCAGCAACATGTCGCAAATGTTAGAAAATGCAAGAAATTGACAGTAAATTGTTGTAAAATAAAGTTACAATAACCATTATATTTATACCAGCTCTAAAAAACTATTCATACACAATTACAGTTATTATATAAGAAATACTAAATTTTTGCAATATTAATTACTGTGTTTTAATTATATTTAAAAATTTATTAATTGATATTGAGAATATTGTGTACAAAATGACAAACGATATTGAATAATTGTGCTCCAAATAATTTTATTTTGTATAATGTAACATGTTTATAACACAATGCCCATCAATTAATAACAAATATTAAAATTTTATTGTATGCTTATATTTATTTTAAAATATAATATCGATCTCAATAATTATTGATAGTACAATAATACTGATAATAATAATAATAATAATAATAATAATAATAATAATAATAATAATAATAATAATAATAATAATAATAATAATAATAATTAGCTTTGATTTGATTGATATTATATATTTTGTTTTAAATATCATAATTATAGATAATTTTAAACTAAAATGAAATAAAATGCATTACATGTCCAACATGTTTTAACACAATACAGCTGCAGTATTTTTCTTGCTTTACGATGCATTAAGATTTTTACCTGAGAAATAATGAACATGTATATGTACAAAAAAGACATATTTTCAAGTCCCTACTTGAAGGAACACAGCATCCCTTCATTGTAAGCTGCAATTCAAAGTACAATCTTAAAAGAATATTTTCAAGGGTCAAATTCCATGCTGCGAATCTGAATAATATCACGAAGCTTTTCCAAGGCAGTAATGTATATCTCATTATTATCCTACATTTGATACATCTTGATTATCCTTTTTTTGCTTGTTTTACTAACACAATCCTTTTAATCGCATTAACAACTTTATTTATGTACAGGATAATTCAGACTCGTTTTTTTCTTATAAATAGAACGTCACAAGAAGTTACAGAAAAAATTTTCATTACTAAAGGGCATTCAAAATATTCATTAATGATAATTTCATTTTTCAGGACAAACCGGAAGTAGATGTACCTGGGTCAACTTTTCATTGATGTTTTATAATATATATTATAAAACACTCAAAGAAGTATTGTATTTTTACATTAATGAAAAAGTGTCATATTACTCATAAGCTTGACTAGACAATATATCATTGCCATAGATACTGAGAGTTAATTATAATTGTAATTAAAAAGGAAAACGATTAGATCTTAATTCAAGATAATTTTCTGAAAAATTAAATCCATAATGAAGAATTTAATCCATAATTTTTTAAAAAAATGGGATGGGTGATTTGAATCACCTTGTATATCTATATCGTCTTTCAAACATTATGGATTTAATTCTTCAGAAAATTATCTTGAATTAAGATCTAATTGTTTTTCTTTTTGATTACAATTGCAATTAACTCCCAGTATCTATGGCAATGATATATTGTCTAGTCATGCTTATAAGTAATATGACACTTTTTCATTAATGTAAGAATACAATACTTCTTCGAGTGTGTCATAATATATATTCCGTATTGGGTTATTATCAATGATGCAGATTTGTTTATCTTCTCAAACTTTTTCCAAAAATTTACTTGGAGTGGCTTGTCGAAGGCCAGAGTGAGATACTAATAATGAATGAGTAAAAGAAAATAAAAGAGAACAACTGTCACAAAACTGGATCAGATGTTAATTCAATAATTAGGTAAAAAACAAAATTTTGTTCTTTTTGGGTTGACATCTTTATTTTAAGATGTAGCATATTTTTTTGTACAATTCCTAGTAAAAATTTATATTTTTCTTTCCATGATTTTTGTTTTAATTAGAATGAAATATCCTAAGTTTTGATCTCCATATTTTCTGTTTAACAATTTTTCTGTAGTGATTTTCTTTCGCGAGTACTCGACATCTTTCTTCATTGCAGAAGAGACACGAAGCGAGATAATTCGAGCAGATCGGTTAAAGCACCCATAGAGAGATACGCAGAGCCCTTATGCCCTCTAAATACTTATAATAGGGCTCAACAAGCCCCTATAACTGAATATTCCTTTTTATGGATTAAGATGCTTGACATACCGGAGAGAAAGGGAAAGTATTTGTTCCACATCGAATGTCTTCGTTCTCTCTAGGAAGTTCAAGTGGAAACATCAAATGGATGAATGCACCAAAAATAAATATGCATAAATGTTTAACTACACAACGATAATTCAAATTTAAACTACATTTTTAAAATTAAGAGTTAATTTTTAAAAGTAAATTATAAAAACTGAATTTTTTACATAATCTCCCTGCACTTCAATGCAAATTCAACATTTAGGTAAATTAAGAATATCAAAATTATAAAAATTTTCAAATTACGACTCAATCCATTTTGCGCAACATTTAAAAAAACCAGGCGATAGAAATGATTTTCTTTTTTTATAATTATTCTTTGTTCATTGAAATATTTTGTTTATTTGAATTTTTAAAAAAATTTCTTTACAAACTAGAACTCAATGCAAAATTTCTGTAAAATGAGTGTTTTTATCAATTAAAATAATTATGCATTGCTTTTAGTAAACGCGTTGAAATAAAATTTTACTGATTTATCTTTATTTAATTAAATTAAATAATAATTAATTAAAGCTAAATATACTTTCTCTCTAATTTATTAAACATTTTTATAAATAATATTTTTAAATATTCATTTATCTAATAAAATTGTTTTTCCTTCTCAGAATTCATTTATTATATTAAATTTCTATAATCCATGAGCAACGAACAAGAAGTACAATCTGATAGAACGGTTCGTCGTTTACGGCGAATATTTTAATCGTATCGTCTCTCGAGCCGATACTTCTAAACTATCGTGTCCCATCTGGACTGACCGCATTCTCATCCGCGTGACGTCAGCATCGAAAAGTCTTTTTACCGCGCGTAGAGGAAGCTCATGAATTTGCGCCTGGCTACATGTCGGCGCGATGGTCTTAAAAATTCCCAGTGTTCGTTTATGGCTGGCTAATTAGATTTTTATCTTCATTAACGGCTCGCCCGGCAAATCCAGTCCCATGAATCGCTACGATTCACGCGTTACTCTCGCCCATCTATGTGTACCGGGTGTCTCGGAGATCGATCCCGCATCATCAAGCGCGTTCTATGTAACGAGTATATATGTATGTCCGTCCATTCGACCTTGAAAAATGCGAACGCGAAACGCGGTATCACATGTTGGATTTCTATCTTCGAGAAAAGGTTACGATTACGTCGGAGTCCCAGCTGTCTCGATTCTTTTATTGTCCGTCGTACTCGGCTGCGTTCACTGTAACAACGTTTGTCGACACATAAAAAAAGTGTAAGCACGAGGCGCTACATTCCACGTATTTCAGCGTTGAATATTTCGTATATTTCGCGATTAATTTCCCTTCGAACTATAAACACACGTGGGCGCTAAATGAAGAGAACCAGTTATCCCCCTTTCGTTTCTCCGTGACCGCTCCATTTCAAATCCTGGTTAATGCCATTGGAGTGAACATAAATGAAAGGAAAAAAAGGGAAGTGGTTGCGTTTGAAATATTTTACGATCGCTTGAGAGAAATCCAATTTTCGATCATCTTGCGTGATTTATGTCACGCGGTGCACTTTACAATTTTGTATGAAATGCTTTAGAAATAATTCGCATTAAAAAACGCCGCAACAGTAGGACTTCTTTATGATTTCTAAGAACCCGCGTTACAAAGAGAAAACTGACCTACATTTACGTAAAATTACAGGTAGCATTGAAAAGAAAAGAATTTGAAAAATTCCAGTAGCAAAAAAAAGGCATCTATTGCGTCAGCCAAATAAAAAAGAGCATATTTTGAAGATTATTTGACTTGTAATAATTTAGTGATATCTATTATTCTGATTTATTAAAAAGAAAAATTTTTAAGTTGTCATTAGATAAGCAATATTTATAATATAAATCAAGAAAGAGTTTGCAAAATTATTGTGAAAACGATATATTCAAATAGACAACGCTTCTGAGATCAATAAATTTAGAAAATGTATCAAATTAGAATAAAAATTATAATAAGTTTTTTCTTTGTAGGAAGAATTATTAAAATAAATTGTTAAAATGAATAATTAAAGTTGTAACAAAAATAAGGAGACTTTTTATGAATTAAGTACTAATTTTTTTTAACTTTAAAAGATAAAATAACACACTTCATTTCTCTCATAATTATATGTTCAGTACAGACTGATGATATATAAATAGAAATATAATAATAATAATGGTAATAATAAGATTTTTTTAATAGACTTTTCAGGTCAAATATCAAGATTCAACTCACTGATCAGTTGTTTTTGCGTCTGATGCCTTAATATAAAATCAGTTTCGACAAATTAGTTTTATTACTTTTGCAATATGACCTCGGATATATTTAACTGATATTATTATCAAGTAAAATTTTTCAAATTCCTCAATTTCTATTTTTAGCATTACAGCTTGCGACAAGAATAATTTCAAATACAAACAGGTACAGTTGACATTACGCCAACGCTAAAACACTGTCTATAATTACACGAAAACTAGAAAGGTCAGGTGTAACGTCTCTTATCGTATAAACGCATCATGTCCTATCCTCGCGGACCAATCTCTCTCGATATCGCATAAATCATCTTCTGAAACGTCCATAAAATGTTAAATCTCTCTTCTATGCGTCACATAGAATATGAGTGTCTAAATGAATGACGGAACTCGTGAGATGATTCTGGCGGCTGTACTAAGGCGTGGTTGCCTGGTTTTACGACTTTCGTTTAATTTCTGCACGCGCGTTTTACAAGCAAATTAAAAGGATCCAATACGACGTCGTTGCTGTCGCCGAAGGGGATTTAAAGCGGGAGATTTTTCGAAATTTTGGAATTCAATTAAGTTTTGCACCTAACACATCTTATAAATTTTATTACAAAGCTAAAAGTAAGAGAATTTTACGGTCGACTAAAAGTAGACAACTCTGTGTCAAATAAAAAGATATGTAAAATATAATATAAATAAAACGAAAGAAACATGCAATATATGATAACGATTTAGATAACACATATACACACACGTTTGAGATTTACCCAATTACAAAGATCATTATATAAATAAATAATTTTAAAAGTAAAAAATATTTATATAACAATATTGAATCTTAAATGTCCATGTAATAAAAATGTATTGAAAAAAGATTAATATTATTAAATTTGTTTTATATTAATTCTATCTGTAATTCTTATAATTTCTCAACTTTTATTTTCTAAATTAAAAAATGACAGTCAATTTATATTTTGAAATGAAGATTTAGACATTTTTCTTGTTGTCCCTCCAGATATTATTTTACGTAGCGCAAATTTTTTTTATAAGGTGTAGTATTTAAAAAAAAACACCCTCATCACGCACTTCCATCAAACTTCGGATTTTCGACATCAACGTTGTCGGTTCAAATGAGTACATTACGAGACCGGTACGAGCGACCCCAAAACTGTCACGTAGTTGTGAGTAAGGAGATTAAAAAGAGAAGAGGGAGGGGGCAGGTGCGTGAAACGTTGTTAAGTTATTCATGAATTCCTTTAATCGGTTTCTGCGCATATCAGGCTATCTCGTTTTCTAGGTTTTTACCACACGGTGCTCGACCACGCTGATAATTAACGTTAATTCGGAGAAAACCATACTGGTAACAAGGACTATAAATTCTCTATTAGCCGGGAGCACTAAGGTTCTCCTTCTTTATCGCTGTCACCTCCTTGTTATTTCCTTCGTTTCCTGCCTTGCGAGTCCTCGATGCTACTCTCCGCGACAAATAGATACGATATCTCCGAGAAAGCTTGAGATTTATACAGAGGATTTTGCGAAGTACCGTAGAAGTTTATCTTGTTTTCAATTTCGAGGCGTGGACGAGTTATTTTCATCTGAGAGAAAATTGATTCTTCTATTTCTATTTAATTAATCACTTTTTTAAATTGGATATTAAAATTTGGATGTTAAAACAACATTGCATAATTGTTATTTGTTTGCAAATTTCTTGTATCAAATAGATCAATTGATATAGCGTACAATTTTTGATGTCGAATTTCATCATTTATGAAAAATTCAGAGTACATTTTATTTATATCGCAAATTTAAGTAATTCCGAATTAATACAAAATCGCGAAGTAGATTTAGATAAGTTTAAAAAAATCAAATGAATTCAGATCTCCGACTAGATGCAAATATAATGCTGTTTGTAAGATAAATGGGCAGGAAGGAACAATGAGGTGATTTGCGTGTTAAGCTAACGTTCAGAAAAGCAACTGCGCTGGAAGCAAACTGGACGATAATCAAGGCGGGGAGAACCAAATTTGGATCTTCGGCATTTGGCCGAATTCCATTAGTTCCGAAGAGAACTTGGTTACCGGTTTTCAGAGCAGGCTCTATATGGGTCGGGACGGAGCTTGCGAGTGCAATCTGGCATCTGAACGGCCCGAAGGGGCGAATCCGCCCGTTCTTAGCCCGACCTACGCCAATATCTCGATAAGAAGCAATGTTGCTGTTCTGCATGGATATATATACGATACTCAATCAATAGACGGAAGGAAGTTATCGGGTTTTATATCATCGTACACTCCCTACTTGGCGCATATATTTTTCTTTTAACTACTATGCGACAGAAATGTATTTTTTCTATTATATTATAAAATATATATATATATATATATGAAACGTTTCACGTCAAATGGGACAAATGTTTGAGCAAAATTCATCAAGTTGAAATAATATGTTCAAGGGCTTAAAATTTTCGTTTTTATGTAGTTTTAGAAAAAACGTGGTCTTTTGAAAAATTTAAAATGAACGCTCCAATATGGTGGCTGAAGTAGGTGAAAAGTATTGAAAACATTTAATTGATTGATTGAGTGGTCCAAAATTCATTCAATTTTTGAAAATTTATATCTAAAAGTTTTTCAAGCCGCTTAAGAAGAATCCGTAGTCAGAATCTGAAAATTCAAAATGATGGATCCAATATGGTAGTCTTAAGTTTGAATAATTCTTTAATTTTTATGAAAATCGGTATACTGGGGGTTTTCTAGGTCGCTGATGAATGATCTTCAATCAGATTTCCGAAATTCAAAATGGTCAATAAAATCTTTGTTTAGATAATTAATTATTTAAAAAAAGATTTTATTCTCATTTCAAATATTTTATTCAAATTATCCGGTTTTTAAAGTAATTTATATTGTCTCTTAATTCGTGGAGTTTCCTTGATGAATAATCCTCAGTCGTATTTTCAAAATTCAAAATGCCGGATCCAATATGTCAGCTAAAAGTATAGTCGAAACAGTACAAATTATCACTTCAAAAATCGAATAATTTGAATAAAATATTTAAGACTAAATTTTCGTTTAGATAATTTTATAGATTTTCATAGAAATCAAAGAGTTATTTAAATTTAGGGCCACATTAAATCTGTCATTTTGAATTTTCAAATTCTGTCTACGGATTCTCCATAAGCGACCTAGAATACCACTTCATAAAAACCCAAATATTGATTTTTATAGGACTGAATGACTTTTAGATGGATAGTCCTTCATTCAATACAATTGTCATATTAGCTCTATTATTTCGAATTTTGAAAATCTGACTACGAATTCTTCATCAGCAACTCCAAAAATTCCTAAATACCGATTTTAATGGAAATCGGATTTTGGAATACCAAATCAATGAAATGTTTTCAATCAGTTTTTCATCTACTCCAATTCATATTGGAGCAGCATTTTGAATAAAAAAAGTTTTTTTTAAACTACACATAAAAACGGAAATTTTAAACTCTCGAATGTTTTGTTTCAACTTAATGAATTTTGCTCAGACACTTATCTTCACGTCGCATACCTCATATACATATACATATATATATATATATATATATATATATTTATTTATTTATTTATTTATTTATTTATACGTTTAAGTACAAATTTCACAAGTATTTTTTTGTAGGAAAATTTTTCTAAAGTCAGATAGTTATATTCAGATCTCAATTCTGCTCAAGATTGAGATCGCTAGTGATTTTCAATCTGACATCGAGTGGTATCCTGCAGCGAAATGTACGTAACGGATGTTCCTTGTTATCTTGATAATGATTGCTGATTGAAAATATCGAAGAAAATTTGATATGATGGGGCTAAGTTATATATTACAGATAAATATGCAATAGATATACAAATCAAATAGATATAATAGATATACATACTCTAGTAGTAGAAAGGACGCATTTTTACTTATCATATGGTGATTAAAATAAGATTACTTATTATATTGTGTCTAATAACATATACGTAAATTTTGTGTATATATATATATAAAATTAGTGTATAATATACAATTTAAAAAATTATAAATTGATTTTATTTTAACCATTATGTAAGAGAATATAATCTTTATAGAAGGAACAGTTAAGATTAAGATCCGAATGTATTGTAAAATTATTTACGAAAAGACTATAGAAAAATCTTTCTAAAAAGGACAGTCATGGAAGTTCGTAAAAAAGAAATGAAAATAGAACGTCATCAACAATTAATCGCAGAGCCTTCATGCTCTAATTTACTGGTGCGTCTTTCAGGCGTTTCCTGGAAAAGGATATCTATCTCCTTGACAGCCTTCTGCGTGCAAAGTGCAGCTGCAACATAGACTAGTATCCACCCATAATTGTTAATTATTCCTTGGGTCTATATGCACGAGGAAGGCAAGATCTCGATAGCACAAGAAAGATAGATGCTGTCTGTGTCCAAAATTGGTCGGTGACTAGCCGATGATGTGGATAGCTCGCGAGCAATTTGGCGGCCGGTAACGAAGGGCCTGCGAAAACAAAGGCTCGTCGTCTCTCCGACCAATTGTTGCATTATTCATGCGTTTCTAGCAAGAAGCGGTCGTAAGTCGACCTCGAGACTTTCGTTCTCTTCCTTTGCCTTTCGGAACCAGCGCTTAGCGCATCTCTACTGATTCCGCACCGCCCTTCAAAATTCATTTTGTTCGCCTTGAGCGTCTTAGACGCATCATTAGTGCGCCAGGAGTGTAGGAACGACCTCGATTACTCAAAAACCAGAGAATTCTGACTAAACTTCAGCTATTTAGGTACATAATAATTTCACAAGATTTTGAAATATCACGATTATCTTGTTTTTCAAATATTTAAATAAATTACTAAAAATATAAGCTTTTGAGAGAAAAGAATATAATTGAAATAAATATAAAAGATAGAAAAAATATTTGTGTGTAAAACGTACTCTATGAATGAAAAAATCCGTATCTTTAACAAAAAAGAGAAAAATCTCAAAAATAGCAAATTCTTTAGCTAGATCACATCCTATTAGTTACACAAATTTTTGCGAGAGTGAACTCTTTTCAAATCTTGTTTGTTCACACAAAGTAAGCGAAATAATTATTCGAAGCATTGTCCAAAATATAGCTACTGTTTGGCTCAGTTGCAGCATCATTAATTTTAAATAATTTTAAAGATTTTTCCTGACAGATAGATGATCTTTTTTAGTTTTTCAATAAATCAGAGAGTCAGATGTATTGTGATCTCTATAATCTCGAAGATAATAGGAAATTTGTCTTACGATAATGAATTCTACAATTTCTGAACAATGAATCATCGAAATTTCGAATAATAAATTTCGAGACTGCAAAAATTCATGGTCAAATACAAATGTCATTGTCACTTAACATTCCATAAATGTCCATAAATAAACGAGAAAACACTTACAACCGTCACATAATCACTGCCGACACATCTATAACGTTTTCTATTGCGCCATGAATTACTCGTCGGAAAGATTGCAATGAACTTGTCAACGATACAATTGGTCTGCTTAACGAATCATAAACGCCAAGTGTTGCATGTCAAACACCAATCTATTTTTCTGCGGAAATGGGCGCCACTTTTATCTTATATACATTGCTCCAATACAATTTTTGTTTGGTTGTTTCTTTTTATTTATCAGTAAAATCCTGATATCTTCTCATATTATCAAATTATGTATTGGATGCGTAGAAGTTTGTGCTCCATTTTAATTGACATTATTTATAGCACTGGCCACACTGTTTATAATGTCTACATATTATGTACCATTTGTAAGGTGATATTTTCACCTCTCATTTGAACACAAAATTGATTTATTTTTGTTGATTTTAAATGTAAAAAGAATTATTAAAAATGAATAACGAAACAGTTTTGGACATATGCTTTATGAGTTTAGAAAAAGAGTAATAGTTGGGATCGCTATAAAAATCATTAAAGAAGTTTATCAAGATCACACGTCATCCATAAGAAATTTAAAACAATGGTTTACATCTTCAGAAGGTGATATTATCTGTTTGGTGGGATCGCAACGAAGTAATTCTTAAAAAATCACATTTTGAAATTTTTTGACGAAAAATCACGCATATGATTTATGGCATCCGTATGCTGCCAGTACGTTAGAAAAAGATAGTAGAATATAATAAAAATTATTTGTCGAGTAAATTTATTTATTGATTTCAAGAAAATCCTTGATAAAATGCGAGTTTTAGGATTTCATCAGAATTCTTAATAAAATGTACGATCATTCCATATATATGTATGTATGTATTTAGCACAGGTAGAATATCCGTTTTCAAGAATCGTAAGCAATTTCTAAAAAATCGACTTGCAGGATCGAAAAATTCCTTCTAATCCATCTTGATATTTTTCTATTTCATCATTTCCTATCCTTTCAACATTACTTAAAATGTTGATGGTTTGCTTTACCCGTGTGGTTGAAATGTCTTACCTGTGCGGCTGTACTGAGAGAGAAGGCATATATACAGGGTGTCCATTTGAAAACTTTCTACTTCATTTATTTTGTAACCGATTAATTTTTTGCAAATTGTTTTGTACAAAACTTTTGTGACTTCAAAGGAGACGAGGTCATTGCTTTAATTTTGGATGTATAGATGTTAAGGTTATATAAAGGATAAGTTTTTTTTTTTAAATAGAACTATCCTAAGTTTTTATATAAATCGATTTGTTGCAATATTCTACGTAAAAAAGTTATAAGGCTATGATGGCTAAAAATAAAATAATGTTTACGAGACATGTATTACATACTTTAATTTGATATAATTTTATATATTACATATTTTGAAAATTATAAAGAAAAGAAAAACTGAATTCGCAATGCAGTTACATTTTTTTTTTTCAGGACAACTAGTTTCTTTAGAATTGGTTCTTTTCATTATTCTATGTATAAAAGTAATAAGACAAGATAATCGAAAAATAAATATTTTACGAGATATTTCATAGTTTATGTAAAATTTTGTCAAATTAAAGTATTAAATATTTTGTAAATTATTCAATTTGGCTCCTTTTACACAGAATATTGAAGAATCGATTGATATAAAAAATTATGGTGGTTCCATTAAAAAAAAAGTAGGTTGACCTTTACATGACCTTGACATCCAAGGCACCGTCTTATCTCCCCTTTGAAATCATAAAACTTTTATATAAAACATTTTGCAGAAACAACACAACACAAAATAAACGAAGGGAAAATTTTCAAATGAACACCCTGTATAGAAATATAACATAGTAGAAGGAAAATGTTTGGATGAGAGAGGTCAGCCCGTTTCGATCCCTTGTCATTTGTTCGAAGTTTTGAAACGAACATTTTCAAGTACACAGACATACGGTCTACCTAATCTACTCATACAGCTATATTTTTTTAATAGTGTGTTGTCCATAAAGCACTCGCATACCTGCTTTCGTTTCTTTCCTCTCGTCCCGCCTTGATCTTCCACGCCACCCTACTTACTTTTATACCTGCCCTGCACCAGAGATACACACACGTCATTAAATAATCCCAGTCCCGTGCTCTCATCAGAATCTTTACGAGGCAAAATAATATTCGACCGTCTCGCCGGATACCACGCGATATTTTACGTAAGGATCCCTGGACCGAATCTTGCGGTCTCTCGTTACGACCACCGCACCCACCGGCTACAAGAACGGCTATGTCGTTTCGCTAGGTTCGTAGAATTTTTTTTTGAAACTTCTGCTCTTTAGTAAATAAATGAAGCACGTTAAGTGCTTATAAAAAAATTTTAACTTGTAAAATCTTCCAGCTTTTTCTTTTAAGTTTTTAGAATTCTTTTCTCTAATTTTTTAGAAATTTTCTTATTCTTAATAGACAACTAAATTATTCTTAATGGACAACTAAAACCTGTGGCAAACTTGTGGTTAATGATTTATAATAGGATAACGATTAAATAGAATCCAATGAAACGTGACCTTATTTATAGCGCGTCTTATTTGCAACTATGTACGGAGCACGCATTTAGACAGGAAATTATAATCACTTAAAGAACATAAAGATGCAGTAAAAAGTTTCTTCGTTAAAATTAGTATGCACATATATATATATATATATATAAAACCGGCTCGTAATATGTGCATGTATGTTCATTGAATTGCAAAGCATGGTATCCAAATTATAACTCTAAAATCATTGCTTATATTTTTATCCATAATTGCAGTTACGTATAATATAAAGTCGTAGATTTACAAAAGAAATTGAAATAGCTAAAAATATGTGAAATATATAATGTTTATTTTAGCAAGATTTCTAAGAAATGCATTGTCTTTATCATTATATAATATTGTATTTATAATACACATATATTCTTTTAATTTTATATTTATGATATATTTATTAACTATTAAATTTTAGATTGTATAAAAAAGAGAAAGAAAACAAGTAAAGATAAATTAAAGTCTTAAAAAAAAAAAAAAGTAAAGGAGTGTGAAGAACGTTGCAAGTATTTAAAGACATTGCAGAGAACTAGGTTTTATTAAAGGCAGATTGTATATATGTATATATATATATATATATGTGTATATATATTTATATATATAATAGCGGATCCTAACGTCAATAAAAGAGAGGAAGGGGGTTTGACAAAATTATTTGATTTAATATCAATATACTTTATTTTCACAGTTTGATCATTTCTTATCAAAATGGATTTTTTCCATTTCGAGGAGCGGGTTTTAACCCCAACCCCCCAGGATTTACCAGTGTGTGTGTGTGTGTGTGTGTATATATATATATATATATATATAAAACATTAAAAAAATAGCATGTTAACAATGGTAAACAATTCTATATTATAGAACTTGCAAGAAATGAAAAAATTTTAATAACATCAGACGCAAGAAAAAATTCAAACCAAGTAATATTTAATATTGATTGTAATTGGCGTCTTTGCTAAAATAATAAAATTTTAGATATCGTGCCAGATAGTACACTTCGTGAGAGAAATTTAGTAAATGAAACAAGCTCAGAGGAGAATATTTATGAAAAGACAAAAGATAAAAACTAGGTTTTAAATTATAAGCAATCCAAATATTTTAAATATGTAATGAATAACGAAGTTGCTATTCTAAAGTCTAGATAAACGTTTTATACTACGCAATTACAAGCTTAATGAGAAAATACATTTATGCGGATGTATATATAAATGTATTTATATAAAGTGTTTAGAAAGTGACTGTACTTCTGTATTACTAACTCTTTTTTTTTCTCTCTTTATATTTAATTAATAAGAGATGCATATCACCAGAGGAGTTAAAGAAGATTTTTGATAATAAAAAGTTTTTAATGATAAAGTTAGACGAGTTAAGGCTTAACTTTAAACTTGTTTTAATGCTTGTGGAAGTGACTTTCAATACTTTGAAAAAAGACTAATTTGTTAATAATGTTTCATAAATATTTTTTTTTAATATTTGATATAGGTGTATATTTACTTTTTAAATCTTATATGATACATCGAGTTTGGAAAAAAAGATTAAAATAAAATCCATTAAAATGTAACTGCGTTAAAATTAAAATCGAGCTGAAACGGTCATTCTTTCTCATTGTCAGTCATTATGCGTTCGGTATTTACGACTAATCAATACTATGTACAAAAAAATCGATACAACCAATATATAAAAAATATATCTTTAGTTTGAAATTAATTCAATATATTTAAACGTTGATTCAATATATTTCACTGTTTAGTGCTGTCAGTAAAGCCGTTATAGATTTTAAAATTTTAATATTATTAATTACTATTTGATTGATAGCAAGGAATAATGATAAATTGAATAATAAATTTCAGCTTATTTAGTTAAAAAGGATTTTTATTAAAATGTTAAAGAAAAAAAAAGTTTAGAAAACCTGATTTAGCAATCGATAAGTTTAC
The DNA here is from genome assembly GCF_047496725.1 of Anoplolepis gracilipes. Lineage (NCBI taxonomy): Eukaryota > Metazoa > Arthropoda > Insecta > Hymenoptera > Formicidae > Anoplolepis > Anoplolepis gracilipes. The sequence continues at coordinate 19,450,001 of NC_132970.1, read as the reverse complement.
ACGTTACATATTATATTACATTTTACATATCATTACATATAGAAATCTTGGAATTTTAATATCTTTTGCGCATAATTTTTCGAAGTAACGTCATAATCATAAATATTATACGACTCGGCGTTATCAAGAACAGTTAATCGTAACGCCACGTGCTTCTCGGAAGCAACAAAAACAGCCGGCGTGCACAAGGCGCGTTTAATCTTCTTAGGGGGCGGGTAAAGATGATGCAAAGAGCGTCTGATTGGTCGCGGAAGTGGAAAAAAAGAATGTTACGATCTCTTCCATGGTATTAACTCATTACATAACACGCTTTACCCATGAACGAGACAACTCCAGCAGTTAACGACCGAGCTAACGACCCGATGCACCTTGCGCCCCCGTCCGCTTATCGCGCCCCGAAAACCCCTCATCTCGCTGTCGAGCGTAGCGCTTCTATCAAGCTTAAAGCCGCGATCGTGCTACTTCCTTGCGTGTTTCACGCGACTCTTGTCCGCGAACGTACAACGGCCGATCCTCCTCGTGGATCTTTCCAATTAAGCGGCAGAAGCCCGATCAGGTGCATAAGAGGGTGCACGTTCGATTGTTCGCCTCGTGCCCGTCCACTTGGCCAAGAGGCATAACGCCATCGCGTGAAAAAAGAAGTCCTAAGGCCCTTGTGCTTTCGGGGTTCAGTCCGCTTCAATTCTCTTCTCTCCCCCCATCTTCGATTTGTCTCGCCCAACGTGTTTTCTCCCTTTCCCTCTCGTCGTTCACCTTGCGCGTCCTCTTTAATGCAACCCGGCGACACTCATGTCAGGGCATTCCGAGAAGAATAATAATTCCGCAATTTCGGAGGCACGCGGCCCACCGAGGCCTTTTTTTCGCGGCTAATTCCGCAGGTGTATCGGACAGAAACGGCACATCAGCCGCCGCCGTCGTCGTCGTCGGTATAGTCATCGTCGAGAGCACAGCGACGACGTTTTGCGCGATGCTTAAAACAGCCTCTCGTCGATTTCTTGTTGAAAGTAGAGTTGGCTTTAAACCGCGACACGATATTAGAGTGACTCGAATAATGCAACGTTGACCAATAGGGCATTTTGGAAAGATATTTTGCGCTACAATAGAAAAACTGCATTATATCAAAATTTAAATAATAAATAAATAATGGATAATAAAATCTATAAAATAATAATTGCTAATTCCTTTTAGAATTCCTTGAATATTCTTATTAAATGAGTTATCTATTTAATAATAATAATAAATCGATAATGATATAAATTATGATATGTTAAATAAACTTTAAAAAATTTCTGTATCTTTTCATCTTTCCTTAATCCCATCACTGACTGTACAACGCAGCGCATAATGCGTGCATAGGCATACAGAAGACTGTATGTGTGAGTCTGGGGTGGCGCGGAGCGAAAGGATATGTGGCTTAAAACGTGTTTTAAGAACTGCAAGTCGAAGGAAGGAAAGAAAGAGTGTAACTATTGTGTATGTGTGTGTATTTTTATGTGTATGTGTATGTGTATAACAAAACACAATCTAAATGTGGGCCGTATATGTATAGCCAGACTAGGATAACAAAGGCCCCGAGTGTTGCCTCGCGATCACGCCTGCTGCTTTTTTTTATCCTTTCAAATTTATTTCCTTCTTTTTTGCTTTTTTTCTTGCCAGTGTAATCAACGTACAATCTATTGTCCCATTTTATTTCGTGATATTTTTAATTCTTTATATTTGAACTATATATATATATATATATATATATATGTTTAATAAGTAAATTTTATTTATCTACATTATATCTTAATTTACATTATATATTTTGTGTGTGCGATATTCAATAAAAAAATTCATTTAATTGATTAGGCAGTTGAAAGTCAGCTGAAAATATTAAGCGGACCGATGATGATTGGATAATGAGAAATGTTGCCATTATGAACTATCCGAGCGGGATTGCTAATTTGAAAGTAGTGAGTTCTATAAATATGTTGCTAATCACTTCGGTTCCGCGTTGCGCCTACCGTCGACGTGATTCTATTTATTGAAAACATGTTATCGGCTAAAGCGCCCTGCTCCGAATCGAAAGTAGGAAATGCGAAGCGTTAAATCAGTAATACCTTTCAGTGGAATTTATACTGGTTGACGTGTGAAGTGATACGCACTTTCTCATCATTTACACACTGGCAATCTCGGAATTTATACGCGCAAATAAGCCATGAATTAAATCATCCATAAAAGTGGATAGGACATATAAAAAGATGGACTATTCTAGAAAGAATTTACGAGATCTGAAATTAAAAATTCTCAGAGATCTAACTTTAATTAGTCACCTAATATATATATATATATAATAGTCATAAAATTTCTATATACATATAATCAGCGCTTTCCTAAGGCTGATGATTTTAATTAAACATTTTTATTTAACTATTTCAAGAAAGACCGGATCTATGTAAAATATTTTAACAAGTGTTGAAAATATATATGAATAAATGACGATAAATAATAAATATAATCATAATATTTCTCATCATAATTATGCGATTACGAATTGTTGCTTTCTCATTGTACGCCCTTTATTAACGGAAGACGTATCGCTTTAGCAGATGCATCACGCATTCGAAGTATCAGAATGAAGGATCAAAATGCAACTGCGAATTCCAAATCAGAATTCATGGTCACAAAAGAGAGAGAGAGAGATGAGCATGACACAATCGAAGATCGATATATCGTCCTGACTTGATCCTTATTGGCTATGCGCCAACGAGTACTCAACTTAAGCTGCTACGTTGTAATAGTATAGAATCTATACATATTTATGTAACTATCATGTTAAAATTAAATTATGATAAAAAACTTATTTTCAATCTTTAGTTAGCATCATAAGTTATTAATTCCATCCGTATTCAGAAACTTGAAATTAATGTTCTGTCTCTCTCTCTCTCTCTCTCTCTCTCTCTCTCTCTCTCTCTCTCTCTCTCTCTCTCTAATATATAGATATCATTGTAGTTAAAATTAATAGTGCAGATATTTAAAAAAATGAATAACAAACATATGTAAAAAAACACATGAAAAGAATGACAAGGACAGCACGATAAAATTTGTAGTGCTAAATTTGCAGTCAATCTTCTGGATTCGTCTGATTCTCATTATTAGTCGTTGCAATCTAATCTTTGTCCGCCAGCCATTCCTACCATTTGAAACAAGACACGACACAAGCACAATTTAGAGCAATAAGTATTTAATTACTAAAGGCATTAAGATACAACACATTAGACGCGGATTCTTCGAGGCTCACGGATAGCCAGAGGCTATCACGTTGATATACCTGCGATACATTCACAACAGCCTATTAACAATAATTTTGATGGTGATCCTCGTCGGTCTCGAGAGACATGTTCTCTCGGAATCTTTTCTTGGTAGAATAAAACGAGGGGAGTGGAGAGCCGGAAAGAAGGAAGGGAATGCTCGTGCAAACCCGTTTGGCCGTTAGCAGTCTCCGGCACTAAACCAGACTTGGTCCAGAAGGATCGAGACATGCTCGCGGGCAAAAATCCAGCCGTTTTGCTCCTGCCCACTTGTACACTGACCTATATTCGCTAGAACCGGGTCCGGGGACCTGCCATAGCCACAGAGACCCACTACCCTGAAGAACTCTTCGCTGGAGACGACGAGAGACCCTCTCTACCTACTGCTCTTTATCCGCCTTTTTATCGATTTCCGCTCATCTCGGTGGTCGATTATGTTTTTCACGCGTACGCTTATCACGATTTTTAATATATTCATTGCTATAGAGTCTTTCGATGTAGTAGTTTTCTTATAAAAATATTTTTTTATTTTTTTACACATATAAATACACATTTTTAGTTTTGAGTTATTCTATCCATATTTAACATGTGCAAATAAGCGGTCAAAAAATTACCAATGATAATGGATCGTATAATCATCTTCTAGACAAATAACTTATTTTATGGACTTACATTTTTTTCTTTGCATTTTTCGTTTGACATAAAGCTGAGGAATGCGCTATCCAATATTTGTGCTCAAGAATCATGCTATTTTTCTCTTACTTTTTCTGTCACATTAAGCATAAAGAATGGACATTGTAATATCACGGCATTATTATATTAAATACAGATGCAAAATTTAGAGATGTGTAAACAATCCACTGGATTGTTCTCATCGGAGAAACGAGTGTGGGTGGCCCGATATTTCAAAATCTGCGGCACGCTGCTCGTACATGTTTTGGGGCAGTGAAACTATTATGGGAGTAATAGCTCGTTTTTTCGCATGCAGATCGAAAGATATTAATTGCGTGCGGTAGCAGTAACAACGCTCTACTTTCGAGTTATACGTGCGCGCATTGCGGCAATTAGATGTTAATGTTAACGCAACCCTACGTCAATCGAAATTTTTCACTGCGGACTTCCTCATCATATTTCATTCCAAGTTTATACTTGGAATTATATCTCATAGTTAAATTACATAATTCGTTTAAAAATGCGATATCTCCAATTTATGCAAATAAATAGCTATTTAATTATAATCGTTGCAACAAATTGTAGTTAAATTTGCATATTCGAAAATATCCCTCGAACAACATTGTAACAGATATGCCGTATATAATTAATTAATTTTGACAGGCAACAATAAACTTTATAGTTATATTATTTTTGAAATTGCTTTTTTAATGCTATGTTTTTTTAATTTTTGTATAATATAATAATAAATAAAATTAATTAATTATTTTTCACAGTGGAATATCTTACAATATGTAAACATATAAAATATATCTTAATAAACTTTCTTCTCTCCATACGTATAAGTTTGATATTTAAAAACATATCTGGTTGTTATCTGTGCACAATAAAGTTAGAAATATCTAACATGATGAAATATCCAACTTCGTCAAGTTTCTAAAGCACGACAGTATCATCGGTAAAAGGGTCATATATTCGATTTCCGCTCGCTGCAGTGCAGTATATATATATGTGACGCATAAACACACATTGTCACGCACACATATGTATGTACACCGGTATGCGCGCGCGTAATACATCGGGAACTTTGACAATATATGAACAATTGAGCGCGCGCGCGCAGACATAATTACATATTCGGCGATATAATTTTCTGGCGATGTTACACACCGCTCTCCCTCTCTTTCCTGACCGTATAATTTTCACTTTCAAACGGCGTGTTTATTGAACCTAACCTCGCGCATTAATCGCTGGTCACGGTAATTTCAAAAGACAGCTGATCTAGCTGGTAAGCGATGACGATCGATCGTTCGTTGTGGACCCGCAATCCCGTTTAAGTAAAGGCACGAATATCACGTGTACGTACAGCGGTTACATGTTGCGACTGTAATACGTACGCGGCCGGTATTTGCATAATTACAGACATAAGATTACGAGGCATGCGGTATTCTTGAATCAATGTAAGTGAAGGATTTAATGATAAATGCGCGCAGTGATGGATGCGAACACGCCCGTGCAGTTACCTAACGATATCGATTAAAAGAGACGCGCGACTCTTGCGAATGGAAGGCGAGCGGAAGGCGTTACTGCAATTCGACAAGTCGATGCAGCGTAACGTCTTAATAAGATGATCGAAGTGAGTGGACTCTGCCATCATCTTGGCATCAATAGAATTTTCTAAACGAGATATATTATTAATGAATACATGTAAGCAATATGGATGTGATTATGTACGTATTTTCACACAGTATTATCCGCGGAATATCTTAAATGTTAAAAGTCGTGCTTTACAATTCATTAAATGCAAAAGATTCGACGATAAAGAAGAAATAAAAGAGGATGATTTGTCAATACAATTTAAATATTAAAAGTAATTAAATCTGGAGAATCTTTAATGCGGAATTTATTTTAATTCTTAAAGGTAACGCATAGATTTAAAAATCTACGAACAAAAATTTATGAATATTAAAGAGGCTGAGAGAAATCAAATCGTTCTACATTCTTGACTAGACTAGGACAAATCAAATGACAGCGAAATGATTGTTCGTTATAGTCGAAAGACTGTGCAACAGTGCGATTATGCGAAGATATATATCAGTATAATTACAAATACCAGATTCAACATGATGACTTATCTCGCGAGCTACAAAGAAATCAGTTAATCTCGCCACGAGATACCGTTGCTTAAGCAAAAACAGTGTTGATATGTGTATTTGCGGGCTCGTGATGAATATGGGAGCATTTCTTAATTGCAAAATATACAAGTTATGTAATTATATGTGTTGTAAGACATTTATAATTTTTTTACAATATAAAAAAATAAAATTATACAAATTATATATATCGTATTTGTATTTTGGTAAAAACTAGTAAACAAATGACAATTAATTTTTTTCCATTATAATCGAAACAAACTGAAATATTGGAGTCGCGTTATCACGTAAAGAATCGACCCAGTTTTACATGTCGTGAGTCATATTTGCTCGTTAAAAAAGCGACGTTCGAAAGGGCAGATTCCATTTTCCACCTTGTCATCTCCGTCATCTCGCCCTCCGGGTTCTCGTTCCTCTCATTAAAGAGTCTGACTCTCGAGAAGCGAACGACGGTGAATATAGCTACAAATGAGAAGACACGGCAAACTCAGTAGGGGGAACACATCCCATTCACCCTGAAAGATATAACGCTAAATGAAGAGCGCGATACCGATTACTGCGGATGACACAGAGAGTATAAAGCGAGCACTATGATCAAACAGGTCGATCCTTCCTTCTCAAAGGCAACCTCGTGTCTTGCTATACCGTTTCGTCCTGTAATTTGACCTCCTTTCGAGCTTAAGGAAAACCTCGTACATGAACGAGCTCGGCGCAAATAAAATTGTTTACGACTAATAAGGCCAATCAAAGAACCGAATGAATAAATAGCAGTTCTAAAGAAGCAGTTTCTAAGTATCCTATGTTAAATCTAGCCAAGAATTTTGCAATTAGTTAGACTCGATTTGCTGAACTCATATATACTTGCTTATAATATATTTTATGCTATTTCTAACTGTTAGTTCTTTATATATTGTTAGTACCTGTGTATTTTGATAGTAGTTTTTTTTACATAATACGAATTACATCTTACGTTAGAAATAAATAAGCAAGCTTATTTATTAATGTAATCATATAGCATTTCTTATTCGTTGACAATTTATATTTCTTTGGTTAAAATAATATTATATATATATATATATATATATATATATATATATATATATAATATTATATTATATTATATTATATTATATATAATAATATACATATTATATATAATATATTGATATAATTTGTAATAAAAAAATATATTTTTTATGCGTATCTCATTATACACTACGCTACAAAAAATTGAATATTATAGAAAAAAATATAGCACAGTGTGTGTATTCTATTTATTAAATATAAACAGAAATTTATTGAAGAAACAAAATTAGCTTACGGTACCTGATTCCGTTTTGATTGTTATCTGTGCGTAAATTGAACGATTGAGTCGCGGGCATAAAAGCTCACGACAGTAATATCAATGAACATGTGTTTTTCTGCGATGAAGCGAATCATAGAATGATTATATGAAATTCCAGAATTAATATGTACACGCACGTGGTAGCAGTATCACCTAGCCGCAGTAAATAGTTATTGTAGATCGTAATGATGATATTAATCAACGGTTAAGTTAATTCGAATTTATTGTTCGATAAGAAAACACGAAGGATATACGGCTGAAGTGAAATCTCCTATATAACAAGATATAGAGTTCTAGTATAAATACTTATGATCTATTCCGACGAAGCGCAATATTGTGCAATACGATGTGCACGCAATATTATAAAATGACTACGCAGCGATCCGTCTATCAATGGGAATACCGAGAAATTGCATTCTAGCCGTGTGTATTCGCAGACACAGAGATTTTATGTTTTGCACACATGTCGTTTGAACGAGATTTTTTTTTTTTTTTCAATCAATGAAGCTGCCACGTCATAAAATCAGTCTTGCGAGAGACTCGAGTTGGCGCATCGAATGAAAATATAGCACACTTTCTTGTATAACATATTGCGATAAAAAATATGCGTGATAATAAATAATTATAATGCTTTAAATAAAATGTAAAAAATCTTATATATATTAATAATGTGATTTGCGCGTTAGATGAAAAATAAAGAATGTATGTACCAGTATATTATTGCGTAGAAAAGACCCAATATGCAAGGCGGAAACTGTCTACGATATAAATTTCGATGGGATTTGAAACTCTTGCTGATAGTTCAAGTTTGCAACTATGTTCTCATAGCAAAGGGGAGGCTAACGCTATACAAATAACTGTTCAAGTTTTAAGTGGGCTCATGGGAGCAAGTTTTTAATAGAAACGACCGCGTTTTCCTTGTAGAACGGTGCAGTTGCAAATAACAATGCCGTCCAGAAAGAGCCTTCGAGAGACGGACGTTATCACACTGTTCTATTTAACCAGTAAAACAAATCAAATGTATTTTAAAATTATAATTACCCTGAACTTATTATGTATCGTATAGGTATATTTTGCACATTATTGTATAGAGATTATTCTCTTTAATGTTTAATTTAAGCGTAATATCAAACTTAAGAATATTAATATTTCGACTCTAGTCAAAAAATTCTAGTGTCAAATTATAATAATGTTGTTAATTAAATAAATTATATAAACGATACAGTTGGAAGTATATTTGACGAAAATGTTCCCATCGTTATTGATTAAGACTGATTGTTCTCTGACGGTTGATACAAATAATAGTCTTAAAACACTCTAAATAGCGATTGAAAATTCTTGTCAAATATCACATAACAAAGTGTGCCGTTTATATAATTTTGTAAAATATTATAATATAATATTATATTATATTTTGTTTGCCAACAAAATCGAAGCATCAAAGTTTTTGTGTTTAATATTGGACATTAGAAAAAATAATCTTAGACATAAGATATTTAATTAAAAAGAAAGCTACAACTTACCGGGTTATTAGCGAGATTCGCCGAGGTAGATGCAACGGTAGGACGATGATCGTATTCTTCCGGATAGTCGTCCCGATAAGACCTGGCGGAAACGGGTCCTTCTCTATCCCGATCGTCCCTGATGTCTCCAAGGGGATCTCGATGAAAGTCCCTGAAATCCCTGAGGTCGTGCAAGTCCCGAAAGTCACTGAGGTAGCCCTCTTGGTAGTCGCGGCTCACGTGGTCCCGTTCACCTCGAAGCTGCCTCGACATCGCCGTCGACTCCTCTTCCTCCGAGTCGAGCAGCAGCTGCTCGACTCCACCGCTACCTCCGCCACCTCCAGCACCACCTCCGCGTTGGGCGGGATGACGCCGGAGGTCACACCATCCTACCTCCTCCTCCGCCCTACCGGCAATCTCGCCTCGGGGCAGCCGAGCCGTGCTTGTTGCCCTCACGACCGATCTTCCTCTGACCTCCTGCCCCCGTGGCCCCCCGGGGGGCTCCACCACATCACAATCAAAGGCTATCCCGCCCGGAACTCTCACGACCCGACTCTTCCGCGTCCACCGTTCGTTGCTGACTTGGAGCTCCTCTTCGAACCACTTGCGAGTCTCGTTTTGGGAGATCCGCGTGTCTTCACTGTTGCAGGTACAACGAGGAATGCCGTTGACTTTACGTATTGTTAATGGCAAGGATGGTGCGCTAACTTTGAGGAAGTGAGACGTGCGGTGGAGTTGACACGACTATCTGCAAACTGACAAAGTAAACAGAAATTCGATTAAATAGAATATGACACTTCTTTGAATATATACTTTCTTTCTATTTGTAATGCATAGTGAGTACAAGATAACTAAATTTTGCATTTAATTGTAAAACACGCTCTCGGATAGAAACTATAGAAATCTTTTTTTTGTACTAGATTTACGGTATTAATATTTTTGTTAGTGTTCAGATAATTTTAACAGTTTTGAATTATTTAGAAAGCGATGCTTTGCAAATTTCAAACATAAAGATATGTGCAATTATATTTATATTTTCATTATTTTCTAATGTTTTTTTCATGATAGTAAATTTTTGCATTTTTTTATATATAGCTGATAACAGCGCAAAATATATATTGACGTTATTGACCACGACTTCCTTCAGCTACACGTATCAATTGATAATTATTTATAAAGTTGTATAACTTGATAAGATAAAATATGCTTAATATTATGTTTAAAATATAAATGTCTAACTAATCGAATTTTTTAGCATAAAATTATATAGAAAAATTCGGCCATTTAATTTTAATTAAAATTAAGGTTTAATTTTTTAATGCATTTTAACTAAAAAAATCACAAAAATTACTTATCACTTATTTAAAAAACATTATAGAATAAAATAAATACGTTAATTAAATTCAGATTTTAAGTAAAGTTTATTCTAATAGTCTCTATACAATAGTGTCACAAGTCATTGGCGATAATATTAAATATAGTCAATCTTTTACTTTTCTCTTTCGCTTGCATAAAATATACAATTTTATTTCACATTTTATATTTGTCGCATTTCTACATATTTGAATAATAATCTACTTCTAATTATATAATTTTGCTAATAGAAATTATTCATTACTCGTAACTTTAATTAATAATAGAAATTATTTAGTTTTATTTCGTCATTGTTGTGTTTAAACAAGCAGAAAATTGACGTTATTCCATTAATTTACCTACACAAGTTAATCAATTATTTAAATAAGACTACTATCTACATAATATTTCAACAGACATGATAGAGCGTTTCCTCAATTGTACGCGATTAGTGGCACGTGTGTCGAATTTATTGCCGCTCTCAATCAGTAACGTGTGCTAAATCCAACATACCGCAATGATCTGTCGATATCCGATGTTGTTTACATGCACTAAAAAAGCTGCGCGATGCTACGACAGTTTCATCCTGTTCGCTTATCGTAAACTCAATTTTGTTGTTTACATGAAAGATAACTCAATTTTGTCAAATCGAAGAATTTAATGTGTTATATGCTTTTTTCGTCGTATCATACTATTTACCTGATATTCTTTCAAGTTTTCTTTTTAGAATTGTCTTTCCTTTGTTGGATTTGTTTACTCGTGAAACTCTATTTACTGTGCGAATCGACCCTCGTGATATTGTAAGAGAATCTCAAAAACGAAAATATTACTTGTAATGTTTTGAGTTTATTCGAGTGGAATTTGTGTTTGCAATAAATGCACGTTGTCGCGTTTATAATAATTTAATTAGAAAATTAAGCAAAATTTAACATGTCTTTTTATATAAAGTCGTATATTTTATGGTATTAAATTTCAATGTATTATATCTTAATACTGTCATATTCGAACAACATAACATAGTATGGTAGGTATTTTACGAGAATCTCTAAAAGTCGAGAAAAATTACAGCTACCGATCGAGAAAACGGCACTTTGGTGAGCTGTTAATACGAAAATGCATCTCTCTCATTCTCGCTCTTGCTCTCTCTCTCTCTCTCTCTCTCTCTATCTGTCGCACGAAAGTGCATCTTTTAGAGTAGCCACAGTGTCTCGAGTGAATATTAAAGTAGACGTTCTCATAAAGTTCTCGTATTCAACGGTGCAGTATTATCATCGTAACGATCGTTACAATGATAACGAGGTCAACTTGCGGCCGTCAAATCGTTTGTTCGTTAATTAATGGCACTATCATCAGAAGGCGTTGTCTAGATTGTTGTTATACGAATGATTGATTTTTCGCCAAGGTCAGCTATATAATTAATTAAACTTATCGTAAACAGTCTAATCTAACAAATTTCTTATTTGCAAGTATGTTAAAAACTGAGAAAAAAAAATACAAACACGTATCTATATGTAAATACGGATATTGTCTTTCTATTTAAATTAAATAATTTCAGTGAAATTATTTAGAAAATTAAAATTTAAGAACATTAAATTATCAAACATGCAAGCTGTTAATAAAAGATCTTGGAAGTTGTATATCCGAGAAAAAGGTTTCTTCTTGATAACAAAAATACTCTCGAAAGCTAAAATTAACAGGAATAAGATAAAAAAGTGAAATTATTTAATTTAAATTTAAGAACATTAAATTATCATATCACGTACAAGCTCTTAATAAAAAATCTTGGAAGTTGCATATCCGAAAACAAAAGTTTCTTCTCGATAATAAAAATACTCTCGAAGGATAAAAATAACAGGAAAAAGATAAAAAATAAATCATATAATGTGCTATCGATTAATTTATTTAAAAGTGCGTGGTTAGGTCGAGAGACGAATCCGATGCGTAAGATTCTGTGACAGTTCTCGGAACAGAGAGAGGGTAGCGACGAAGCTCGCGTCTAAGGTGGGGTGAGTTGAAGTTAGGTCACGCCGCAGACCGCGAATGTAGGGCTGTGGGTCGCGCCCGGTCGAGCTCAGCTGCGCCGCCGACCCGAAGGGGTTGCAGCTCGCCTGATCAGACGAGAGAGCGCCGGTGCGCTCTCCTTCGTCTGCTGTTCACTGCGTGCACCGGCGAAAACTGTACGCGCGTTAGTGGACAGCGAGCGGCAAAAAACCAGGCGAACGAGCGCGCTGTCGTGTATCGGCGGCATGACAAATGGACGTATCTCAGCCGGTGGTGTTTGCGCTCTTATGCGAAATCTGGACCGATTCTGTGAAATAATTGCTCGGGTCGTCGCGACCTTGCGAGCCTTGGCTGTTCTCATTTCGGTTAAAAAAAAAAATTATCTTTTTTTTCAAACGAATCGTCTCGATAATTTTTCCATTTTCCATTTCCCCGCGAAACTTACGAAATTCTTTTCCGAGCGTCGTGTCCCCCGACGTGTTCTCCAGGGACTGAAGCACACCACTCGGACCTGTCACTTTCGCGCGCGGATGTTGTATCGACACGATTGGAACTTAAACGAAACTCGCGAGGAATCGGAAGATACACGAGCGCGATTAGCGAGCGACGCGAGAAAATTTTCGCGTTCGGCGACGACGTAATGGACACACTACGTTAAATCGACGGTAATACTCGAGCCGTTCTCGCGTCGACGGTCGACGGCTCGCTTGCTCACACCACCCGACTCACACCGTCTCGGTCACCCTCGGCAGATTACGGCCCCTGTCGTCTTGGCTCGGTTCGCGCAACATGACGTCACGCGGACAGATGAAAACCCCGTTCGGATATCGATCGCTTGCGCTGGCGCAGCCGAGGCTTCGCGCCGCGACTCTGGATAATCGGAGGTAGACGCGGGACACGTGGCTGAAATTTCGAGAGATGACAGTTTCGGGACTTAGAGCTCGCACACGGGTGATTTTCGGTTGTAAATTGTCGGGTTCGCGATAATTGTGCAATAATTGCGCTCTTGAATCTTCTTGCTTGATAGATTTTTATGGATATATGAAATATGTTTAAGTTACAAAAAAGTATTTAACGATTCATATGTACATACATATATGTATATTAAATCTTCTCTCTATCGTATGATGATGAGTCATTTAATTACGACATTGCATGAAATTTTATTTGCCGGTGCTTTCCTGAAGTGGCATAACGCACTCGTCTTTCAAAAATATATTTATCGATAAAAAAATATTAGAATTTCTTCATAATTTATATATAAAGAGATCTGGAATAATAATGCTACTATTCATTATATGATTGGCGCGGTATAGACAGTTAAAGCTTTTCATTCTTAAAATATCTACGTATTGTCATGTATACCTGTCGATATTTCAATACTTGATTATTCAAATATGAAATTCGATTTATCGTAGTGTCAACTAATGCTATTATGATGACAGGGTGATTTTTTATTAATCCGTTAATTCTTTACTTTAATTGTATTTGAGAGAAAGAAATCAAAATATCAAAATTAAACAATAAACTTTATTGAGCGATAGCGCTGACATTAAGTGACTTTTTATAAATAGTAATGACTTCTTATAAATAACCATAGTAATTATTAAAAGTAAAATTATAAAAGAAATAAATCAATTTTTAATTAGACGGTGATATTATTATTGTTTGAATAGTTCTGTTTAGAAAGAGAGTATTGAAAATGCTAGTTTGAAATTATCGCGTTACTTGTCAATTCAAGATTTCTTTGATCCTTTTATTCTAAAGCTCACACGGTATTATCATCTCTTTCACGGCTTTATAAATTGTATGGCATACTGATTGTATTTTAAAATGAAAATAATAGATATATATATCATTTAATATAAATTTAATATTTTTATTATATTTACAAAACTATATTTAAAAAAAATGATGTTAAAGTAAGTGTTAAAATAAATAAATTTATAATTTATAATTTCAAAGTTTACATTAAAGTAATATAATCAATACGATATTTTTATTTTCAGTTATTTCATAGTTATTAGATTTTAAGTATAGTCATGTGTTTTCCTTGAAACAATAAAATATAATTTGTTTAATTAAACTGTTTTGAATGTAAATCATTTTTATTTATCAACTGAATATATATTAAAACATTTATTGGTATCTTTGGAATTCTATCAACGCAATTACATTAATTATGCTATTTACCAAAAAAATAGGCATTACAAATATAATTTTTTATTTGAATTTGACAAGTATTTTCATCACGAATTTGTAAAAGAATGTAACAAGCAAAATTCCAAGTAAATATCTGACGAAATCTTGTTAATTTAAAATTAATTATTAATGCATTATTAATAATTGTTATGCGCTATTTATTTTACTTTATTAAAACGTTATATATAATTTATATAAGATCGTCCTTATAATATAATAATTTTAAAGCACTTTAAGCTTTTAGAAGAATTGTTACAGCTATATCTCTCTTCATGCAGCGCATTATGCAAAACTATGTAAATAAATGCTATATAAATTACAAACATGTGATTTAAATAAGAAGAGATAAGAAATAAATGCAAAAATAAAGAATAAATATAATACTAAATACATTTATATAAGCAGTTTAGTAATTATCAAGATAATTAGTTTTATATACTGTATGCACAGATCAAGGAGAAGGTAGAAGGTTTTACTTGCGAAAGAATCAGCCCACTGATACAGCTTCAATTTTGCAACCCTATTGTGCAATGTTGCAAACACTGACATCTATCGGAGGGAAAAGCAAGTGAAATGAAAGAAGTATTTGGCGAAAATGAAATGTAAGTACGGTACTTTTCCGCGTAAACGCACCACCTCCGCCGTACGGCTTTTTCTATTGCAATCTTACCGACCTTCAGCAATAACGCTGATATCTGAGAATACGACTACGGTTCACCACCTTCTGGTAAGCATGTTGTCGCAGATTTCGTCCGGGTGTGTCTTCGGCGTGGATTATCGATCGCATGACACCGTAAGGGTAGCAATGAGAATTGCAACTTACCGCGTTGCGTGGTGCTGCATGCTGGCGGCTACATTTAGAATGTATTTTGCGCAAAATATTTCAGAAGAAAATTTTTCCCGAAAAAAGAATATTTATGTTATTTTATTATTTAATCTTGACTTAAAAATCTTTATATGGTTAAAAGCGGTTAACTATAAGGTAAAACCATTTACCTGCACACACAAGATACAAGTAGAAAATGTGGTTAGTAGACTTAACAGTTTGACATCAAACGGAAAAAGTGAATTTTTGTTGATTAATTTTTTTGTGTACTTAAGATATGTGTATTAAGGTAAACCGTACTTGGACGTGCACATACAACATAAAAGTAAATCTTATACATTGGCTAACTTTCTGGTGATCAGTGAAAAGATCCGTCTACTTTTGTTACAAAAATAAAACTACGGTAAAATAAAATTTAAAATCATGCTTAAAAAAAGTCACTTTTTTTAATATCTATATTTTTTCTAATATGTAATAATTTTATAAATTTTAAATATAATTATATCTTTATATTTTATTAATTTTTTTGAGATATCTAAAAAATCTTTTTTTTACTCTAAACAAAATTATTTGTTCTTCATCATATTCAGATGACCTATATGTATAATAATGCTAAAAAGTTTCGAAAATCATATTAAAATACATATTTAAATTAAATTTATATATTTGCTTATTATAATATTCTTCAAATAAATTTTGTTTGGTAATTTGATGTTAAATGAAATGCCTTTTCCACAGGCTATTTTCATTTAAAAGCAATTTTTAAACTTTTTTTTAATGTGTATATCTATGTTCTGTTTGTATTTTGACGATATTAAATTCTTTTCTTTTCTTTTTGTATATTTTATTTTTTATCTTAAGAATCAAGAAAAAATCATTCAAAAATTGTTGAATACAAGAGAAATTGTACACAAAGAGAAAAATTTCTTTAGATTTAATAAAATTTATGTTTGGAATAGTCGAAAAAAGCTATTTATTTCAAGAAACTAATAAGATTATTGGATTTTTAAAATAACATGTATCATATAATATTGTTTAATTCAACGAAATAATATTTTTTTCAATCAATAAAAATAATGTTTCATATGATATAATGTTGTTTGAATGAAATAAATAAATCCAAACAAATTATTCAAACAAATCGTTCTCTCTGTGTAGTAATATATAAAATAGATTTTTCCAGAATGTGCCAGAAAAACAAAGAAAATAATATTTAATTTAATATTTACTTATAAATTATATATATGTATATGACTAATAACTAATTTGTTCCTAGAACTCTTTTAGCTTATATTCAATATATATTAAAAAAGCATTCGAGAATAATTAAACGGCACTCAATTCAATACTGAATGCTAGAGTGCACGAAGTAAAATTATCTACGCAATACGTCTTTTAAATATTTACTAATGTTATTTCTTAATTTCTTTATTTTTGAAACATTGTTAGATTTTTTTATTGACCGCGGTAGAAAGCAGATTTATCAAAAAATAAAATTATGACGAGTAATACATTTACGGCTGCAGTATTAAAATCTTAAGAACGCGATTGCTAATTGTGTGAAAATATTCTCGTTTTATTGCTATCGATTACTTTCTATTCCGAAACTGTGACACTAATGCCATTTTTAGAAGTATGTATTTTCACCATCTCAAAGATAATGTATTATAATATCTAAGATCTTCCCGATGAAGATTTTAGTCGCCAAAAATAAAGACAGAAAGGTTTGTTGTTAAAAATTTACAGAGATAATATTAAATCTAGTAACTAAAAAATCAATTTATAATTAATTATATAGAAGCAGTTTTTATATTTTATTAGAGTAAATTATTTTAAAATTTTGTTGTATATTTATGTTCTTTGTGAACTAAATATAAAAACTTATTTCTATATCTTAATTAGATAATATATCTGTACGATTACATTCTTATTTTTATTCGTTTCTTTATTGATTCCTATAATAAAAATTATATAATTATATAATTAATAGAAATTATGTAATTATATAATTACATCAATATATTATTTATATGTTTCTAAAAATATAATATTTTCTCACTTATTGAGTTGCAACTGTAATATTTTATTTCGAAAATAATATTGGCATTAAAAACATACGGAAAGAGAATATTCAAAATATCAATATCAGACAAGTATGTAAAAACGTTGTGCCTCAGGACGCGGATTGTCAACATTGCCGAATTTCGCGGCGCATAAAACGTTTGCTTCGAAAATCATTCTCGCGCGAAAATCTCATACCGGAAGATGTATTTAAAATATGCTCTTGTGCATCGTTTCAGTATGTCGTGTCTGTCATTATTCTCGCGGCTATGTAAGGTGGCAATATTACATCTCTCTCTCTCTTTCTCCTTTTCGTCTTTATTGACATTCTCTCTCTTTCTTTTTCTCCCTTTCTTCCTCCCTCTCTCTTTTCTTCTTCCTCTCCCTCTTTATTCCCTCTCCCTCTTTATACCCTCTCCCTCTTTCTCCAGATTCAGCACAGTAATACCACGCGCACATCGTTCGAAGCATCTGGAGGGGATGTACATAGCTGGTAGGAGAAGTATAAGAGATCTGTACTGGCACGAACTGATGGTAGAGTGGTGTGTGTACGCGGTTGGTGAATAGGTATAGTGAATCATACGAAGTGGGGTATAGTCCACAATAAACTAGAGAGAGCGCTTCTAAGGCTGGTACAGGCGTAACTATAAACGAGAGAGGGGAGAGCAGAAAGCCAAAAGCGTATCCATAATTCGCCAGACGCCCCTGGAATCAGTTTCGTTCCTAGTTCGCGGTGTTCGACATCAGCCGGAGGAGAGAGAGACAATAGTGTGTGCGCGTTTTTATTTATGTACTCGCCTCCGGTTGGTTATTCCGTAAACTTTCGTTATACGTGACTTGACGTGAGAGAGAGAGAGAGAGAGAGAGAGAGAGAGAAAGAAAGAAAGAAAGAGAGAGAGAGAGAGAGAGAGAGAGCGGGGTGATGCGCGCGTTTTGAAAGAATTCATTGATCTTTATACGAAGCGCGTCGCGCGTGGTTTCGCGATTCGTACGTCGCGCCTCTCAGGCGACACGCGACGTCGTATGTCGTCGCGCGCGCGAGAGAAAGAGAGACAGGGGAACTTTGTAGTGCCGAGCGAACGCGTTTCGCTGATATATGATTCCTCGAAAAAGTTCTCGTCTGACTAATCACAAATCATTTTCGAATGTTGAATAAGGGAGAGAATGAAATTTTTGTTGAATAAGGCTTGGAATCAGTAGCGTCGCGTCGCTTTGCCATTCAGTCAATCACTCACTTTCAGTTGGTGTCAGTTTACAATTACACACGATTTGCGGCAACCAGTCAGTTTATACGCATTATTCGAACTCTAAACTGAGGGGAATCTCTTTTTTACTTTCATTTCCTAGTGGAATTACAAAGGAAGGAAGGCACAAACAGTCAAGGTAAATATTATTATATTAATTTTATGGCAAATCGAAGGAAAATGCGCGAGTAAACATACATTATCTTTTTTGTTTTATTTATTCTTCATTGTTTCTTTTATTATTATTAGTATTGAATGTGCTGTTCATTGATCGGCGCTTCTTGATTCGATGTGAAAATCTAGTTCCATTAATTGACATTTAAATCATATAACATCGTCATGCTCTTTTTCTTCATCGTGTAATGTAAATAAAGTCTATTATCTCATACAAATTTATAAACACGTATATACAACACACACACATACACACACACACACACACACACACACACACACACACACACACACACACACACACACACACACACACACACACACACGCACACACACGCACACACACGCACACAAACACACACACGTGCACACACGTGTTTATAAAAGATTATTTGGAGAAAATGATGAACGTTCAAAAGTTACGCTCTTATACACAGTTCTAATTATTAACGAATTATTACTGCGATACTAATTAAGTTTAATCACAAGGCCGCTCGTTCGTTAAAGTTAATTGTGCGATCGACCACAGCCCACACTATTAATTGTGCCGTCCTGGTCATTGCATGATGTGCACTTTTTTATAGAGCTTACGTGTTTGACGATCGTGACTGATGTACCTACGTACAAAACTACATGATTTCTCACAAAAGTCCTACGTTTAAAAGTTTCGTTTGTTTAGTGAAATTTGTGAATATTGAATGAGCGAAAAAGATCGCATTGAGTGAAAATTTTTATTGAAATTCACGGCTTCGATTTATATACGTTGTTTAAATAATCTTTGGCAATTTGTTGATGTGCGATCAAGATTTTCTGGATATCTGTTTCCTTTGATATTTCGGCTGAAGTATGCAACATAATATTTTGCTTCTTTTGATTATGTTCAATATCTGCTGACGAGCAAATTTATTATGTGTTACGCTTTTCATAAAATATATAAATACTCTTCCGCAATATTGAAATTGATCAAAGTTGCTAACGTTATTAAAACTCGACAGTACACACATACAAGTTTTTCTTGATTTGACACAAAGTCTCGTTAAAGGAATGTATTTTGTGTACATTTTTTTTCTTTTTTATGAGACATGTGTTTATGAGCGTTTCGTAGTAGTTGGGCGATGCGAAGATTATAAAACATATATTTTTTTATTTTTTAATATTCCAAATAACTGATTGTTTAAGTAAAAGTCGCGCTTCTTCTACGAAATGTCTTTTGCAAAGAAACGCAATGCGGATTCTCCAATTTCATAAGGTGTTTTCATTCATGTATGTGTGTGTGCATTTACATTATTTCATGTCCGTTTATTTATACACGTTTATATTAGTTCAATAATTGACAAAAGAGAACATTTATTAAGATTTAATATATATCGTTTTATACATTAATAAAATAATATATATTAAATAATTTAAGTTTTTGTATATTATTTCCCAGAAGAGATCTTGAAGAAATATTTGTGAATAATTGATCGAAATATAATGAAAATTATTTTACGTTAATTCGCATTAATTCCGAATTTTTGTAGAAACAAACAGGACGTTATTACGACTTTGATAATGTTTATTTGTGTACTGGTAATCGACGATGATAAATCATATTGTATGATTACACGATAATATAACTACAAATGCTGTATCTTTTTCTTATTTTGTCATCGTAAATTTATGTTACCGCCTTTATGATCAATCGATTTGTATACATCTAATCAATCTGTTAATATTGTAATGTTGCAATTTCCTGCAATCATTTTTTTTATTTCACAACTTTACTTATGATTGTCTTTAATGTTCAAAGTGACGGTCTCTCCGCACTGATAATTAATCATTTCATTATCTTTCAACGATTACTATAAGAGTGATTTTACTGCTATCAAAATTAATTTTTTTTCGTTTATAGAAATAATAAAAGTAATTTTAAAAATCTTTTATATGGTTATTTTATTTAAAAAATAATTATTAAAAATATATTAAATATATATATATATATATATATATATATATACATATATATAACATTTATATATATATATATGTATATATATATATATATATATATATATATATATATATATATATTAAATATCAATGCCATATTGCACAATATTTATTAAATCTATTAAATTAAATATATTCTCGGATCTTATGTGGATCGTTCTGTCACACATATATAGAATTAAAATAAATTATGTCGATGGTTATTGTACAAGTACTGAGTGACTCGTTTGCAACGCTTACTAATATTACTTGTTTTAAGTTTCAATGAAAATAAGAAAGACTAACGAAACAAAGAAATCCCCTAGAAATTTGCTTTCGGACACTAACAATAAGATTTAATTACACACTAACAAAGTACTTAAATCTTTTGTAACCTTAATTAAGTTGTCGAAAAAGAAACAAACAAAAGATTAAATACACAAAGTTTCGAAAGAATCAAGTATGAAATATTGTGCGTGCAATTTGTTATTTTTTGCTAGTGGACTAAAATTTCTAATAATTTAGTAGTTAGCAAGAGAAAGAAAATATATGTATGTTTCGTGCGAAACAATACGTGCCTTTGAGTTTTGAGATGCTTCAATAATTATTTGTATAATTGCAGTATTCCCATAAGCCATGTGATGATATAGATATAGATGATTAAAGCGATTTTTATTTGTGATTAAAGCGTCTTTGTACAATTAATTTTTGCGTTTATCAATTGTTTTATTGTTTTGTAATAATATTGATTGTTTTTTATTAATGCATTTTTTTTCTTTTGGTTTTGACGGTAGCTGAGATAACACTATAGTGTACAAACTCGTAGAACAGAATTTTTAGCGTCATGGTTGCGACATAACAGGCACGCATTCGTCGTATTGCGTGCGACGCGTGTGATCAATAAATCGGTCTGTGCAGCTCCAACACAATGATAGTCATATATGAATATACGTGAACATGTGAGTATACGTATAGGCACTCACACACTCACGTAGAAATCCCTAGTCTATCTTCGCAGAGACGCACTGTTTCATGGTACATTATATCACATGCTTTTAACATCTTGATTTTTATATTACAAAAAGATGTGTGTGTGTATGTATTCAATGTTTCTAAATACTTTTTAAGACACTATTCAATAATTGTCAGCAGCAGAAAATTGTTATTAAAAATTAATATTATATACATATTTATATATTAAAGTTAATGTGTTAATTATCTGGATATTTAGTTCAATTTTCATTTAGCAGGAAAGTAATTATAATAATTGATATTATTTGTTAAATTGAAGCAGACGAAGCAACTAAAGCTAATTTGTATCTCAAGAAAAAAATAGAATAGTTTTATATACTAGCATGTTTTTTTTAGATAATCCAAGAAATAATAAGGGATGTATTAGTGAGTGAGTTTTATTTAAAATCTGATTCAACCTCCATAATCTCATTTACTTGCTGTCATTCTATGTAATTAATTACTTGCCTTTCTGTGTCGACACGTCAGTCAAAATATACTAAAATTTCGCATCAAAATGACAGTTGTTATCAATCACGCGTTTAAGAGAAATCATGGATGATCGATATGATTCAAAAATTTCAAGAATTTATAGATTACTATTTTGCGTATAATCTTTACATACACGTGGCATTTTAATTAATATGTTAGTAATTTTTTATAGAATAGTCGATGAATAAATTATTTCTACGTACAATTTACGAGAACTTCATTGCGGCACATTCTCATTTCAAACGTGTTTTCGTACATCGACGAGAGAACAGCTGCAGCTGTATTACTATTATTACTCATGATAATAATAGTAGGTTATACTCGCTCCATACGCAAATTGCGTGCGCAAACAAGCAAGGTTTTCTAGAACTAGGTTGTTCTTTTATAATTCTTCTATTATACTTACATTATTGTATACTCATTATATATTAAAATTGTTTTTTACATTATATTGCGTCATTTTTTCATCAATCAATCTCAAATCATCAATCAATATCAAATGCATAAAATATAGTAATCTTCTTATCATTACTATAAAAAAGTATTACTTTGTTTAATTACTACTATCTACGAATAACTCATTTTTTTCTTTTTGATTTAACAAATACTTAGCTCAGATATACTCATTTTTTTTTTTTTTTTATTTCAATTGTTTTTTTTTTGCATTTTACGTGTTTATTTTTTTTTTTAAGAGAAATTCTTCGAGAGGTAGAGATGAATTTGTTTACAGTCCCTACAAAAAACAAGAGATAAATATGACGATATATTTCAATTATTGTCGAAAGAATTTTAGCTAGAAAGTTTAATAATTTTAAATCTGACATACACATACATTATTCAATCCTTACAATTCGCTGCGAATTGTAATGATATATAATCTATTTGCGTATCAGTTACGCCATCCTTTACACGTGCGGTTAGGTCAATTGCGAGGGTTAAAGCCTTACATTCTTCTAACTTACCGATATTAATGCTTATAGTCATACTTTTATTACTTATGTATTCGTGAACGAACTGCTGATTTACAATGCGAAAAATAGCGCTCCAATAATACGCAAAGCATGTGCAGTTGCATGAGAATTATGTCGAGTTATATGTATATACGATACTTTGGACAAGTGAGTGAGCGATTCTCTCTCTCTCTCTCTCTCTCTCTCTCTCTCTCTCTCTCTTCCATTCTCTGTTACAACGCTTGCCGCCGATTAATCTATCCGGAATGAAATTCGTGGGAGTAAGCAGGATTTCTAAACGTAATAATGAGAAACGCAGCATCATTCCGCATCATAGACACATGAGAGTTCCATCGCGTTGGCCCCGTGTTCACTTTCTCTTCGTCTCTATCATCCCACGGGCTTCCCGTCGTGTTTTTGATAAATTTGATACGAAGCTTCCTGAGCACTAAAGAGAAAGAGAGAAAGAAATAATGAGAGAGAGAAAAAGAGAGCGAGAGAGAGAGAGAGAGAGAGAGAGAGAGAGAGAGAGAGAGAGAGAGAGAGAGAGAGAGAGAGAGAGAGAGAGAGAGAGAGAGAGAGAGAGAGAGAACCCACGGCCTGTCCGACGCGTAATTAATGTACGCACGTGCATTATCCGGTAATGCATGCGCGCATATCGGGGGGTCAAACGGATCGACCTGAGTTTTATAGCAATGTTGCCTCGCATTTATGCTCAACCTCGCTCGTTAAAAATAGTCATTTTTCCGGACTTGATCAGCATCGTATCTATTATCACATACATTGCAATTTATTTATTCTATAGTCTTGCTTTCTAATATCTCAGTTGTTTTTTGAACGCGACGCGAGTTTGTTGATCACCAGGTACGTTTACATTTACGTTAAAGAGGATATCCTATACAGCGAGAGTTACAACGTTACAGAGATAGACACGTATTTCAAAGGATACGGAATTTTGTCGTAAATTTCAGGTTTCGAACAAACGAAATTCGTTTTATCGCTTTAATTTCAATCTACATTGTTGACGCTATCAGTTTTAATATTGTTTAATAGCGTATATCGCTGGACAATTATAAACCGACATACAATTCCTTGCGTAATTTTTCAAAAATATAATATATTATAGAGTTTATACAATTTTTCTATACAATTTTTATGCAATTAAAAAAAGTAGTGCTTTACTATTTTATTTGTATAAAGTTATTTTATAAGTTATTTAAAATTTAATGAAAATTACCATCACGATAGTTAACAATTGAAATTTCTCGTTTTACATCTTCATACGTGGCGACCGATGGTTATTATTTGATCGATACGAACCCTCGAATCTACACTTTTCACGGTGTGCATGGTTACCCTTTATTAATGACTGACTCACACGCCTCGCGATAAGCTGATAGTCATGACCGAATATTCGTTATGTGTAGGAGTGGGAGTAATCATTCTTCGAGATTACGTTCTCTCGCACGAGCGCGTGTATGGAATGTAACGAAAATACTAGAAAAACTTAGAAGTAATTTAGAAACTATATGTGCACAATATTTATTCTTGAAAAATAAGAAAATCTTGTTTGTTTAGTAACTTATTTATGAAAAGTAAAATGAAAAGTATGTTTATCGTACAAGTCAAAAAAATTTACATAGTTTATAATTGTATTATTGTAATTGGGGTTGTAATAACATTAATCTGTTAAAAAATAGAAAGAGAAAGAGAGAGAGAGAGAGTGTGTGTAATTTTCAGAATTTTTTACAGCAATCTTTAGTCAAATATACATATTATAATTGAAAAATGTAGTTGTAATTGTACAAGATCTTCGCAATATTTGTTTCCAGTAGATCTGATAGATTTAATTTCTCGTAGATTTTTGTTTCTCAATATATGTATTTGTTATTATTCGATGTTTTCATCGGTATAAATAATGCTACACGTTGGTTTGTTTTTCGCATATTTTGTAACAAATTTTTTTCTTTTACGTAGTTACATGATAAAGAGCGTAGTTTTTATTATACATCAATTTTATTATTAGTATTTATACGACTGGATGATAGTATAATTATTATCCAGTCATCTCATGGTATTTAAATTTGCATGTAAATTTGAAAATGAGTCTTAAAAAAACTTATCTTGACAGTTAAGTCAGACAATTTATAGTATATTAACTATATTTGCCGAATGGTTTATATTAATAAAAATGAAAGATTGATGACTTGAAGCGCCTGTATTCATTACCATCGTGTAGTTTTATCTTTAGATTATCGATAAACATACGTACAAAATTTAATCCAGGTGTTATCAAAAGTGTACGGTCAGAAAATAAAAAACGAATCTATAAATACGAAATCATTTCTCTGAAAGATTGACATGAAAGACTGCATTTTCTCGAAATTTCTTTGATTTATTATAACAATTGAACACACGTTTCCAATGTTTGTTGCATTTTTGCATTTTTTCATTTATCATATGACTCAAACTAATTTTTCAGAATTTAATTTTTCGTTAAAATGATATCTACTTGACGACGTTAATAACAGTTTTTTAAAAATATCCATTGAATAGATAATATATTAATTAATTATTAACAATAAACGTATTTGTTCAAATGTAGTTCTGTTGAATATCAAATAACGAAAGCAACGAATTTAGTTACTCTAAACTGTAGGAGCTTATATATCGTTTCTGATAAGATATCGATTTTATCATTTGCACGATTTAATTACGCGGCAAATGTAATTCAGCAACTTCCTTGTTTGGAATGTATTTAATAACAATAAAAATAATTATAATATTTATTAAATGTATTTATTAATTAGTGGCATTATACACATATATAAAAGTTGAAATCAGTTTTAAAAAATTTACGCATTGAACATCAAATTAACATAAATAATTTTGCATTGATTATTAGTTGGTTAATTATTAATTTTAATTATTATTATTTTACATGCGAAAGAAGAGAGTAGGATAAAAAGATATGAATTATTTCCGTTGAAATATATAAAGGAAAGATGTCATAAATAAATTGCTATAATAGTAAATTTATTATTCAAAATCACGAAACGTTATTATAACTAAAGAAGTTTTGACAAAATCAAAGTAATTTATTAGTTTAACTTGTCTCTAACATAATCGTTTACTACATTACATTTGCATACATAAATTATTTAAATATCCAAATTAACTCTTCCAGTTGATATTATTAATACACCAAACCATCTCGTTGAAATTTTGCGTGACGTCCATCAATCGTATCATTGTAATGCAAATTACGGCTGGCCTAAACAAGATAATTAAGATAAGAGAAAGCGCGTGGTGGAGGACATCGCGGCGCGTTACATGACGCCCAACGTCGGCAAAAACACTGCAAATTAACCGAATTATGGAAGCGACGCGTTTGCTAATGATTTATGCGCGACAATGCGCCGGTAATTGCCACCGTGCGCGAACACGCGGTCTTTGTATGTGTGTCCAGCGATTAATTAATGAATCGACGGGTACGAGATTGCGGCCGCGAGATGATGTACATACATTCGTCACGGTCCGATGGTGGGAACGATGATGAGGAGGAGGGCCGGAGGGGGAGGGGAGGGGGAGTAGGAGAAAGGGGAGGGCAATTGTCGGTGGGCAAATTTTGCCGGTGATATATGCCAAGCCGTTGTTGAGGGACTGCCGGATATCGAACTATAATCTGGCGTAAGTGGTGGAAGGGATGTGATAGCGTTGCGTGATTTGCAGCGGCAGGCATTATTTGAGTGATTTAATTGCAACCATTGAATTAGCAAATGCCAATATTGTTTATAATCGTGAGATAAATCGATAGACCCATATTGGAATTGCAGCACGCAAACTAACGCTGAAATTAGAATTTCATCGGTTATATTATACTTTTTGTATAATATTCATTGAAGAGTATTGACATGAGAGAGATAAAAAGCTTAAAACTCTACGCTTTGATAATTTTGTGAATGCGTAGATCATTTCTCTAGTGTTCATTAATATTATCAAAACTTGATGAGCCGGTCGAAAACCTTTTCAAATTTTTTTTTATTCGCCATGTATTATCTCATTTTTCTGTTACTATTTTTATTCTCATTGTCAGTTTTGTAACAAAGTTTTTTTGTTTAATTAATGGCTTGAAATATAGGAAAAATGTGGGACAGCGTTACTTTTTAATTTTCGTTTACTTGCATTTTTCCCTTGGAAAAATTGGTCTTTTCTTAATATTTTCAAAAACAATTTATCTATTTGTCATTTATATATAAAACATGAAATTGTTAGGGTTGTTGAACATTCTATCGATTTTTATTAAAAAGTAAAATATTTCATACTTCATTTCTTATATTATTTTTTAACATGTTTAGTATATGGTTAGGTATCTGTATTGGCTATTCTCTTATTTTCTACTGATTATAATTTTTTTTCTTGTATTTTCTTGGATCTTAACTACTGTTATAGTTAACCTGTTTTTCTATTTTGAAGTATAAATGTATTTTACTAATTGTTTGAATTAGAACAACTTCTAAGAATTTATAAGTCAAAATATTAATAAATATTTTTAAACTACTTTATGAATATTTTTTAATAACACCAAAAAACCGTCATAATAGACGTCAAATATTCTCACCACAAATGTATGTATATATTCAGTGTAAAATCTAGAGATACTTATGGTAGATTTTTATTTGAGAATTTCAAGATGTGCGTGAGTAGTTTTTCTCTCGTTTTTATAACCAGTATGGTTCCTGCGGAACATTAGGGCAGGCAATCGTAATGAGATAGGAAGATATATCTTCCAGATCGTGTTGAATTCTAGACGCGCAACCAACGTCCGTATGATACATGTATGTACATAGAGTATACTCGTACGTTCTGTCTTGCTACCTGATTCGGTTGAAAGGAAAGAACCCCAGGAAACGTTACAGCTGGCTATAATTGCGCCGGTTTTACCAATGGACCCAACTTTAGGGACTCAGGTACACGTATACAGAATTTAGGGAACATACTTTTATATGCTTTTCAAGCCGGTCTACGAAAAATACAATGCCGCTATTTTCAGTACCGGATGCGACTTAGCACTTACTTCTATCATGATCCTGGTGCAATGAATGCTGGACCTTTTTTACATTTAATTTAAGATTTACATAACGCAACATTACTTTCTCACAGATTTTGATTTTCGTTTGGATTAATTGTTTTTGCATTAAATATAAAGTTTCATGCGATTATGATTTCTCGTGAGAACGTTATTTAGTTTCTATTTCGATGTGTCAGTTAAACTGGAATTTTTACTTGTTAAATGTATTTTATACATAATATTTGTATTATTTTTTAAAATATATAAGTTGAAAACAATTTTTTTAACAAATTTATTTTTCGACAAAACAAGAATATCCAAAGATTGACAAAGAAATTGTTAACTCATTGAGAAAAAGAAAATATAATAACAGAATGTTTTCTTTGTGCCAGTGAAATTCCTTTTACATGGTATATGTCTAACTGCGCTTTAAGAATAGTTATAATACTTTTCAAAATAACTGACAAGATTTTTGACATAGCATAAAACCAATCATTCTTTGCATTTTTCGGATTTTTGCGGATGAATTTTTTTCAGCATAAAAAATCTATAAGAAGTGATAGGTTTCATATATTCTCAGGTGTCAAAAAAAGTTTAATTTTGTTGAATAGTAAATCTATTTTAATAAAAAAACTTGATTTTTGATAATTAAACAATTTTTGTTTTTTTTCTGTAAA
Source organism: Anoplolepis gracilipes (assembly GCF_047496725.1). Taxonomy (NCBI): domain Eukaryota; kingdom Metazoa; phylum Arthropoda; class Insecta; order Hymenoptera; family Formicidae; genus Anoplolepis; species Anoplolepis gracilipes. Next base: position 19,421,006 of record NC_132970.1, on the reverse strand, counting down.
CAGGAAATTATGATGCGCCTGTTACATATGTACACAAATAAATTTTTAGATAAGTCATGTTTATCAAGCATGATTTATCCATTGAAACCAATTTAAATAAACATAATTAATTTAAATAAACATTAATAAGCATAATTTTTCTATTTATGCAAAAATGCGAAATATAATTTATTTATTTATTAGATATAAATTTTTAATATTTTATATTGTTACTTAATTGGTTTTGAAATATAAATAGGCTTATTTTGAATTGCTTTTGTGTATTATTCTTAAAATAATATGTGAAAAATGATGTATATTTTCTTTTTAAATGATATGTTATATTCATTTATATATAGTTATATTTTGTACATTGGTAGACAACTCTTTTTATTAATTTTAGGATTTATTAAATATAATAGTTTATGACGTAAGGAAATAAATGATGCGCGTGTAAAATGAACATAAGTCGCAGTCATTATTAAATTGTTCTCAATCGTTAATTACATATTATTTTATTTTTAAAAAATTGTCAGCTAATGAATTCAAATAATTTGGTAAAAGTTAAGTTTAAATATTTCTTGACTTAAATAAATATTTTGGCTAAATAAAGAGATTGATATAGTTTTCATGTAAAAAATATGATTTAAATGTTTTAGGACTAATAAGAGGCAGATGAAAATTATCAACATAATATTTTTAAAAAAGATTATAATATGAAAAAAATTAACAATGACAATTTATATATTATTTACATGTACGAAGGCGGTCCGATAATAAAGATGTAGGCATTGATTACACGTGAGATTTATGCGAACAACTTTGAAGGTTTACTGGCCGGAGTTTGGCAAACGAATAAAATGGCCGGTATGTTTGAAAATTATTCCAATTTTGAGGTGCGTATAAATTTTTGCAAACAAAAGGCGTGAATCGTAGTATAAAATTCATCGTTAGATCAGTGTATATTTATGACTAAAATGTTTAAGCCAAAAAGAAAGTGTACGTGTAAATATAATACAACAAAGTCAAAGATGGCCGAATACGGCATATCTTTCAAATTCAAAGTTATACCGGCCATTTCATTGACATTTTTACCAAGCTCCGACTGTGAATGGAAGACAATAATGCCTGCACGGCTACTCTCTCTTCCATGTAACAATACTTGTCCGTGACTTCGAGGTTGCCCGAAGATATACAGATCATACAACAACGCTTGTACCTTTAGTATCAGACTTCTACGTATAATAAGATATTTTTAAAAATTAAAGTCACAAATATTTTAATACTGTATATAGTCAATATACTGTAATACTGTAATCATATACTGTATAAAGTCAAATATTTTTTAATATTTTATATAATTATAAAAATAATCATAAAAATATTTAAACATGTAAATGTAAAATATATACATATATATTAAACATACAAAAACATTTCCAATTAATAATAATTTCTAAAAATTGTGAGAAAAATTTTTTAATTTTTATATTATCAAATTAATTAATTAATCTTTTTTTACATTCTTTATTTCAGAGAATAGTCTCGTTAACTGGTAAAAGGAACGGTATTTTTTTCTTAATAAGAAATGTTTTCGTTATTATACGACGTTGCCAATTGCTTCTGAAGCGCTCTGTAGCTCTCCCTTGTAATATGAGTACGTCCTGCTTTTCCTCTCTCGACATTTCACATTTTTCGTTTGCATCTTTCGTACACTACCATCAGAGATGTGTACACACATACGCACACTCACATCTATTGACGGATACAACATGAAAGGGCGCTCGTAATACGAGCCTCGTTATAGGATTTCCCGGACGCGGACATGTGCGTTTTATAAAGTGCACTCATTGCGTATATGAAAATGCGTTTTCACTTTCAATATACCACGAAAACTTTTACCGATGAATTTCACGTTATTGACGTGCATATACATATATTCTATTTTTCCACATTCGGATGAAAATCGTATACGCGATTTTCAAGACGTCGCATCGCATATTTTATTGCAAATTGACTATATAATTTGCAAAAGGGGGTTTTATCGTAATAAATCAAATTAAACTTAAATAAGGAAAAAATTCTTTTATAATTATCTTTATAATATATTTTTCTTTAAATTTTTATTGTGAATAGTTTTCGCCTAACAATACCTTTGTCAAAATATATATTCTCTTTTTATTAAGTTCTTTCCATACAACTTTATTATTTTGACAACTCCTTGTAACAATGTTATCAAAAATCTTCTCTAAAATTTGTTTAAAGATGTTAATTTTATTATATATTACTGTATTGTTTGTTATAAAATATAACAAAGAATATATTGTATCGAACGATATTTCATAAATGATGATTCATTGCCACTACATTAGTCGAAATGTACATTTGCTGTGCATGGCCGTGAGAACATGTTTTCTGAAGATGTCCCTCCGTATTTCTTTGTGTAACTTTCCTTTTTGTTGGCCCTATATTTTTTCGACCATTGCGCCGCAATTTCTTTATTCCTCATTTGCATCGTCGTGAGTTGTATAAGCGATATAACAACGCAATTGATGTAACGTGAAAATATATTTTGCGGAGGAAAAATTGTCAACACGTAGAGTTATGCCAATTAATAAATTAATATCTGGTACTACTTCGTGTATAATAAGCGACTTTGTACTCTCTTTGCCGGTAGTGCGCGCAAAGGCCACTTGCAAAAAGCATTGACGCTTAAATGAATGCAAATGACAATGTGCATATCGTGATACACGCGCCGTCCTCGGAATCAGGTAATTTCGATTTCCTTTATTATGCAATTATTACTTCGCATTAGCTTCCGTTCGTTTCCTCATAGAAAAGATATCTTGTCATGCTTACTTTTTTTTTTAAATAATGTACTTCAGAATTAGATAATATTGTATATAATTCAATCACTCATCAAATATATTTAATGTATTTTTTTTATCAAGCAATGTTTTTTTTATTTGTGATAAAGTTCAACAAAATATAACTTTTACATTGATAATATTACCGCATTAATTAGATTAATTAAATTTGTAATAAAATTGAATTAAAATTATCTTATATATTACAAATGTAAGGGTTTACTTTTTCACTTATTGTTGAGATTTTGTGACCAGTCGCTTGGTCGCGTTAGTTGAAGAAAGAGCGCCGAGAATGTCAGGAATGGAGACAGTAGCGTGTGCGACGTCGATGAATCTATGTACGCGACTCTAATTGCCTCACAATACTACTCTCCTCGAGTGGGCAGTCAATGAGGACCCATGAGGAGGAGTAGGTTTCCCTCGGGAGAGGCGAGGGAATAGAAGCGACTAGTGCCACACCTCGAATTCGCGGCATACCTACTGTGATACGTACCTAATCTCAACTCTCGTCTTGATCTATTCTGGATATATCTGCAGGCCGCTTATGTACGCAGATAATTGCGCATATGTGTGCATAAGTGGACGTTCGATTGAAATTCCAGGGATCGAACGCGATTTTCTTGTGATTTCACCGTTGCCGCAATCAATTTTCGCGAAAAGAATACGCTCTAAACTTGCAAAGAGATTTGAAATTTTCCAAAACAAGAAACATATTTCTAATATTTCGCATGATTATTTATTCAAAAACACTGTAGTTGCTGAATTTATTTTTGCAAATCAAAGATGATGCTTTCAATACAGTTTATAATTTTTTTTTAAATATTGATTATATACAAATAAAGATAATAGATTTTTATAGATATTTAATAATAGAAACTGATAGTTATATAAATATACTGTATATCAATGAATTTCTTTTATATTAACGTATCAATTATAATTAATGTATTAAATATGATATATAGTAATATGTTTAATGTATTTTTTTATATTTATGATAAAGTTCAATAAAATATAACAGGGCTTAAGAAGAAGCAATTAATGAATATTAATATAAATAAAATCAAAATTTAAAAACAACAAAAAGATACGTGTATTAAAGTTGTTTATCATTTATATTACTTATCGCTAAAATTATTTTACCTTGAGAATATCGCAACCGTGATGAATTTATTCACTGAATAAACAAAAAATACTTTAACATTAAACACACCTGCGATTTTTGCGATCATCGATCTCAACTCGAGAGATCTGTACAAATTATGAAGACAGTTACAACACACATACACACACACACACGCACACACACACACACACACACACACACACAAACACACACATATATATATATATATATATATATATATATATATATATATATATTTAATTACAATATAAATTTCTTATACAAATATTTATTTTACTTAAAATTATTATTTAAAAATTATTAGTTAAAAAGTTAATTTAAATGTGTGTTTCTTTTACAAATATCTTTTACAAATTTATACATATTAACAATTTTATGAAACAAAGTGATTTGTATATTTCATCCATAAACGTTGACAAATTAACATGAAAAAGTAGATGAATTATTTTTGCAAAAAATAACTTATATAATCGATTGTTCGCATCGTAAGTCGTGTCGATCATAGGTGCACGAGAATTTCTCTCGTTAAATGCGCGCCGATTCTCGTGAATAAAACTCACACGCCACGAATAACGAATGTCGAACGCGGATTACTGGCGGCGATGCGGGGCGGAAGTATACAGTTACCGTCGGCTTACAATGTAGTAAATACGCGGTAAATACGATGACACATAGTAAATGCGAAATGTACGCGTCGCGACGACCGCGCGTAAACACGCATCCGTTGATAAATTACTCGTGCCGACGCGCTCGCGGTAACGTGCGTCGCGCGGTAATCGATCTTAATTCGGATCTGTCATACTTCCACATTCTTCTTTTCTCTCTCTCTCTCTCTCTCTCTCTCTCTCTCTCTCTCTCTCTCTCTCCCCCCCTCCCATTCCCATCAGTCTCGCTTTTTCGCAAATCTCCCCGTTTTGCGATAAAAGTGCAACATTCTGCAGCGGACTGGCTGATAACGTGTTCCACATTGTACAGAACGAGCCGGCGAGATAAGAGTGGTCTCGCGTTATTTACGCTCGTGTGCGAGCCAATATGCTACGTCATGTATGTTCCTCTATTTCATCACGTCGACGTTTATTATCTAGACGGAATATCAAGATTCGAAATGAAAACAGAATTAAATGCCGCAACAATAATTTCATATAAGTGACATTGTCTGTGAATAAATATGTACCTTTTGTAGCGATTAATTTCGCTTTTTTCCTCCATCAGTTTCGTTTTAAGTTTACCTATTTTTGTACGTCTTTTATACACGGTTATTTCTTCTTGTTCATCTTTTTGTGCTCTCTTGCGTTGTATATGCATTCTTGATAAAAGTTTAATACGCAAGAAGCAAAATAAATCTGTAGAACGTGATATTGGTTATTAACTATTCCTTTAGACTGAAATTATAAGCAAGCGTGTCGAGTAGCTGCTAAAGTTAACATTTCAAGTGTGATGCCGTATTTGATAATGTACGTCACGTCAAGGTCCGTCGTTTACGTGGAATATTTAAGATGTCCATGCGTTTACTTTGCTTACGCTTGAAATGCAGTTTATGCGTCGTTACGTTGCATACTATGTATTTAGCGATTAAAGTCAGAGTAACATTTTATTAACAAAAATAATAAGCGTTATATTTATATAAAAAAATTGTTTAACCCTTTTACACATAATAAACGCTGATTGGACGCAAGTATTACTTGATAAATTTTTGCTAAATATGCATAAAAAATTATATTTTAATTTTATCGCCACTTAATATGCCGGGAAGGTTGTTCTGAGTAATTTCCTGCAAAAATCAAGTGGAAATTAACATTGGTTAAATTATATAATGAATATAAGATATTTATATAAAAATAAATAGTAAGTTAAGTTTCATAGTAAAATTTGTGTACACCATAATTTGTTATTTTTTATCTTAAAAGTCTGTATGGTTTTTACGTGTAGGCAGGAAAGCAGCTTTGTCTTTCCTCCTACATCCTAAAAATACTGTAACTCTAACCCTGGGGTTACATTACGCGTTCTTAAATGATGTTAGAAATATAAGTTGGGTTGGGTTAAAACTTTTTTTAGAGTGAAAATACGAATAAGAATATAGTCTGTTCTCTCAAATTCGATAAATGTAAATAATACTAACAAATGTAATAATAATAAATATAATACAATATTAATAAATATATAATAATATTTATTAATAAATTGTAATAAAAATATTTTTTACATATAGAAAAATGTTTATTCACCGAAATGAGAAGAAATGAGGGAAAATAATAAACTACACGTATAAACAAATTTTGTTTGTCGTCGTTGAAAACTGTTTACGAACTGCGAGAAATAGGTGAAACCGATTATTGAAAATTTCCATTATTAAAACATCTATGATTAATATAGCATTGCCATATCCTTTAAATAATGTAAACAGAAACTTTTCCTAGTTAAAAGATGACAAACAGATTACTACAGCGTATACAAGCATTATTTTTACTAATATTAGTTTATAATATTTAAGGAAAAGCCTTAAAATTGTCAAATTTAAATTGTTGTGTCTTCTAATACCGTCTTCCATTTGATTTTTGCGAGGAATTACGTTAAATAATTTTTTCTACAACATATCTAAGCGATCAAAACGGAGAAGTATAATCTTTTTTATTTTTATTTCTGCACCGTAAGCTTTAGATCTTTCATCGATAATCTGTTAATAACCAATTATGCATCGCATTTCTCTTCCGGAAGCAATGCCGCGCGCAATGCGAATTCCTTTACAATGCTATTTCCGGCTATATGACTTATCTTCGTCGAATATCAGTCGATCCATCGTCGGCTGATCCATCGGAATCTCATCAACATCCTCATTACTAAACGTCTCCTAATTGGCCTATACGAGATCCATATCCGATCGCGAAGCGAGAACGCACGGAGTTATTAAAGGGTCGTCAACCTGGCATTTATACTGTATGATCAGGAAACGTGCGCGGTCGCGTGTGCGTGAGCCGGTGCAGGCGCGCGCGAGCGCGCATAAAATAAATTAATACTGCGCCTATATGTGCCCTTACACATACAGGCGATATTTAACGATCCGGCTTATCGTACAGTGCGTGAACTTAAACTCTTTTTCCAAATGAAAATTATGATGCTGTCGTGCGTTACGATAAAAATCTTTGGAACGAAAAGTTATTATATTATTATTTCAATGTATTTTTATTATATTATTAGTAAAAAATAATATATTTATATACTAAGGAGTATTATTAATAATGAGTATTATTAATATAATACTCATTCAATATTTTGTGAACAATGCTTGTTTCTTTTTTTATTTTTCTTGTGTATATTCGGGTTTGTGAGATACCGATCTAATTTAATTCTTTTTGCATTTTTTAATGTTTAAGAAAATAATGAATTTTTTTTTTATGACATCTTTTACAAAGAATTTTCAATTTTCTTGATATTCTGACGTATGTCTGTAGCCAATTTCGCGCAACAAATTTCTTAGGATAATCACGATCTCTTCATCGATATATTCAATCAGCACGCAAGGTTCCAATTAACTGGATGCTATTATCTCTCAAAATTGCTCTCAAACGCTTACGTGCTCCGATCTTCATACATATATATATATATATATATATCAAATACCGATGCGACGATGCATGCTTTGGAAGGTGAAAGTCATCTTAGCTCATTCATTAGGTAGGTATCGTAATGATAGTAATGCTGTTGTTGGAAGTGATGATATTGGTTAACTTATTATTGTACTGGGCGATCGTCATTCAACTATAATTCTCGATGGTGCGTCTCACCAACGTAGTCATGTTGAATACATAAATAAAACGATTTGCTAAAGCGTCATGAAATTTAACGTATGCAAATTGTTTGCACGCACGAACGATTTATAAAACGAGAGTTGCAGAGACATGAAAATCACGGGTTTCGTTTACTCTCGCAATGCCAATCACTGAAAAGTATCACTGACAAGTTTCGGTTAATTATCAATTGTGAATTTTTAGCGATCCCTAGTGCAAAATAATTATTGATTTTTTTGTCAATCGTTGCACGTGAATACGCGGTCCGTCCCAAAAGTTTTCAAACTTTTATTAAAGTCTGAATGTCTGAAATTATTAAATCGCTTTCCTTTCAGCTTCATTTTCATTTACAAGTTTAAGAAACAGAAAATAGTCACACGATGCCAACTCTGATGAATATGCAAGTTTATCAAGGACATGGACTTGATTTTGAAGAGAAACTTTCGCACGAGAATACTCCTGTGAGTCGGAATTTCAACCGAAGTTATTGTGAGCATTTCAAAAGAAGAGTATCAGATTTTCAAAAAATTATATGACCGTTGAAAAGAATATATTGCATCAGAAGAGATGTATTTCTAATTATATTATAAATAAAAAAATAGGTGAAACAAGCCTTTAGGCTTTCGATAAGAAGAGTAAGAAAAAGAAGTAAATAAAAAAGAAATTATTAAATTAGAATTATTATTAAATTAGAATGTAAATTTTAATGAAAGGAAACTTTTAGGACAGACCATGTATTTTCTATAAGGATCAATATTGCCAAGACATTTTTAATATTTTTCTTTAATACATGCCTAGAATGAGTGTAATAAGAATTATGAATACATAATGACATCTCTTTTAAAAGATAAATTTAATAATATTTAGGATAACACTGTTATAATATAATAAAATATACATAAATATACATAATAGATTACACCTTAATGATTTTTTTTCAGCTTATATATGTTCTAGGAAAAGTTGTATTAAGTAATTTCCTGCAAAAATCAAGGGATTGGTTTAGGATTAATACTATACAGTTTTGGATATTTTGTTAATAATTAGTTTCACTTATTTCTCGTATTATCTCTCGTTATTTTTTTGATAACTTTAAATATGCGATAAACAAAATATGTTCATACATGTACATAGCTTATTATTTTTTTATTTCTTTTCATTCCGCTGAAAAAATATTTTTAGAGGAAAAAATAAATATTTCTAAAGTACGTTTATTTTAATATTAGCATTACAAATTATTAATATTAATATTATTATTGAATGCGTGGGCGGGGGAAAGATTTACATCCCTCCTACTGCACCTCGAGTTAAAAAAACTTTAACTTAATCTAATCTAACTCGTAATTTCTGACGAATAAGGTGATTTTTGACCGTTAAGTACACCAGGTAGTTAGGTTGCTAGTGGTAGAGGCGGAGCTTATTCTATTGTATTCATCTAGTTTAAAACCTACGTGGTTCTTTTTATACAGGTACCTTGCTTAATTGCTTGTACAGCATAGTATCAGCTGGATACTATGCTGTACAAAAGCGTTTCGCCACGCCTCTATCACAATTACATGAAAACAGTCTAATATAGTAGGCACGTGAAATTAACCTCCCAATATTAGAAAAAAAACTGAAGATTTGATTGCACATAAATACACTTTTTTCGTTTGTACATACATTTTATTAATAAAAAAGTTATTCAAAAAAAACTTTTGGGAAGGCCAACTTCATGATAACCTCCCAATTTTAATAAAAGCAATTTTTAATCAACTTAATCAACAGAGTTTTGTTTACACATTTGCATACAGTTAGAATTTTTGTTTGCATATTTGTAGAAAAACAAGTTATTTAGAAAAAATTTTAAACTAACTTCATATTTAATCGAGGTCAAATTTTGTCAGAAATCTTTTCGCAAACGATTTATAAAACGAAACTTGCAGAGACATGGGAATCACAATTTATATTTCTTTGCTAATTTTATGTAATGACCATTAATCTTGTGTAACTCTTACAAATATGAAGTATATTAATCGAAAAATGAAAACGATTGCATAGAAAAAGCAAATATAAAAAGTTTAACAAAAAAATATATATACGAAAACTCAAACTATATAAATGAAAATATATGCAAATGAAAATATATAGATTAGCTTATTACGATAAAATGTAAACTCATTTGAATGTAAAGTCAGCGTTCTAAAGTTTTTTTTTTAAGTAAGTCTTTCTACAAATGTGCAAACGAAAATTTAGGGATTAGGTTAATTAAAAATCATGGATTGAGCTTATTAAAATGTAAAGTTAGCCTCTCAAAGTTTTTTTCTATTAAATAATTCATTTTTTTAAATTTGCAAGCGAAAAATCATAAAATTGTGACAAAAATATCGGTGAGATGTGATATATTATACATATTTACCGTAATAATAATAATAATATTATTATTATTATAAAAATTAATAATGAGTGGGAATTTATTTAAAAAGTTATAATAAAGTTTTATATAATAAGGTGAATATATTTCTTTAATTTCCCAACAAGAATAGAAATTTGAAAATAAATTAATTCATTTTATTTATTTATTTTCAAACTTGCAGTATGTGTCGAATCGTGAAAATAGATTATCTTTCAAAAGCTCAAGAGAAACGGCGATGATCATTAAGAATGATAAATAATGTATGAAGAATTAAATTGCAAATGACTCGCACGACGCTTATTCATATATTTTGTTATTTCTTACGCTGCGAATCACCCGATTTTCGTTGAGCAGCCGTTAAATCGCACAAAAATTTGGCAAGGAGAATCGTTGCGAGCGTACTTGCCCGCAACTGCGAGCAAAAAGCGGCTGCGTTAATGACGGTTACCCAGGCTTTACCGATGGGTTCATCGATCATTCCTAACGACATATGCAGATTGCGTGCTTTTTGCGAGCGCGAGATATTTCTTTGTATACGCACGTCGTACATAACGATATGCAAAGCACCGCTGGTTGGGTAGAAAAAGTGGATGAGTACTCGAGGTCTCCCGACTTTCCGGTTAAAAGTCATAAATTTATAGTAATTGATTCTAAGCAACGTTATTAATCAAGCGTTCAATGTGTTGTTGCGCGTTACCTAGTATATATAGCTTGGTATAAACATATTTTTAAATTAATCTCTTACGCAACACTCAAATAGCATAGTCATTGCCGTTATCTAGTGCATTAATTTTTTTTTCATTTTAAATATGCACAGAAAATTGGCACTTAAAAATAAAAATTATTAATTAAAAAATATAAAAAAATAAAACTTATTTTTTTATATTTTATACAGTTTCACGCAAGAAAAATCGATTGCATCGAAAAATCAGTAACATGATATCTTTTCTTTAACACCTCGCTGATTTACGCAATGCACCGTGGATATAATTAAATAAGTTAATGCGCACACATATATCGTTCTCTTTTTAAGCGGATTGATGTTCCGAAGAATTAGAGAAGCTGAAATGTTAGAGCTACATATATATAAGCGATTCGCTTTCCAATATGGATCAATCATCAATTGGACTAGCAATATAAAGCGACTAGCGCGATTTGGGGCACGTAATTCGCATTTTCCATTAACTGGCAAACACTGAAAGTGCGTCGATGACGTGCTGAGAACAGTTTGGGCGCTATCGATCAGTCGAAATATATTTCCGGATGGCATGGTTTATTCATACGATACAATGGAATGCTGGTAGCACGCGCACACATGCTGTCGCGCGTGACACGCTCTGTTTTACGTCCCCGCGATTTTACACACATTCACAAACTTGATAAACACCTGACCGAAAGGTAGACGAGATAGCGAGAGCACGTGTTTTACTTCATCACTCGAATCAGATAAACATATGATTTTTGCGACAAAAAAATTGCGCTTTTTCCAAATAATGATGATTTTGTGTAATTACACGAGCAATTCGAGTTAAAATATATATTCCACATGTTTAATTTATACATAATTTAAAAAAAATCAAATTTGATTTCTAATCAAGTTTAAACAACGAACAGAATATGAATTAAATCAATTAATTAAGAGAACAACGAAAACCAATATATTATTCACGGTAATGAATTCGGTAAATTTTTTTAACGTTTCCAATCAGTAAGAATCAACCTCAGTGCAACCAAGCGATATTTGAAAAACATTCTCGTGCATAACTGGAGAAGAATTAAGTTCGTGAAAAGAACAATCGTGTGAAAAATGAAAGAAAAATCGAGACCAATAAAAATAAAACGACATAGGTCGAAAGTAGATAAGACTTTAAGACGTAAGAATTTAATCGGAACTTTCAGAGCTGCTTATGTCGGCTATGATTGGTCGCTTTCTTTACGTCTTAAGTCTTACTGCTTAAGTTTTTTTTTTGTATGCCGATGGACACGAAAATACACAACGTTAAGAATGTTTACGAAATATTCAACAGTTAAATGGAATTTAAAAAAAATTAATTTTTTATATTTATGTGCGCTTTGTGTATCGCGCTAAGCTATTTACTTTTGTTTTTGTTAGATATAGTCTTAATCTTTAACTTATTGTTATTTCTCTATTTATTTTCTATTAGAACAATCTATGTATTTGAGGCTGCCTCTTAATTTCGAGAAATCGAGTTCCTCTTAATTGTTTTTTTCCCGATTCTCACACATGGCTGCTTCGAATTGAACACATGATCGATGATGCGAATATAAATGTTTGCGTACAGTAATATCAGCAGTTGCTTTCGTGATTATGTAGCGCACCTGTCAGTTCGGTTTACCATGGAAAGATGCAAACCAGCCGAGTGAAATGTTCAGTTTGAGTTTTGTTGTAAAAGGAAACATAGATAAAAGCCGCATTTCGTAGACTGTAACGCTTTCTAAGTACCTAGACGCTTGCAAAACCGTGATCATTATGTCAGTTTTATAATATGTTATTACTCGCGAACGTACTTATGATGCTTTATCGAGTGAATATATTTGTTGTCCTTGCTTCAGCCGTGAGGTATAATACCAAAACAGTGTTGCATCTTGCCGCAAATGCAGTCATTCTTTTAACTTTTAATGATTTAAACGATCGCAAGACATTTATACATGTATTCAATGCTTTTTTCTCTCTTTTCAATTTACTTTAGACTTTCAACATTAAACATTAATATTATGTTTGTTTTTGCAAAAAATAATGCAGTTTTTTTACAATTGATTATTAACACACACATACACACACACACACACACACACACACACACATGTTATGTAAATCAGTAAATTATAAACCATATTAATTTGAATATGTATACTCATACTTATTCAAGGACATAATTTATTGATTACGTTCTAAAAAATATCTTCGGTAGAACTCGTGATTGATGTTAGAATGTCATTTTTTTTGCAGCACCAATTGACGTAACACATATACTGTTATCAAATTTTTCTCGGATAAATTTCCAATCGGCAGCTAATAAGCACTTTCCAAAGCGAAATTATTATGGTAGTTTCGTAATAATTATTGCAGCATAATTACTGCGCGCTTTTGATGTCGGACAAATACATTGTAATAGCCATTATCTACATGGCCGCGTTATTTTTTGCGGATCAAGTATGCGTTACTCGTACGTTGCTCCAAAATATCTTGGATCATTTGTTTACAAAGCGTTACCAAATACGCCGAAACGTGAAACAACGCGGTTACTATCAGCGACATAGAGCTATTTTCATAATTAAAGCCGCGAAAGCGATCATGCAGTATATGGTCGAGTTTTATTTTTCTGATAACCGGTCCTTGAGAATTGCACCATGTCATGAGAAGTTCGCTAATGGAAACTAAATGGTGAACATAAAACAAGAGAGAGAGAGAAAGAGAGAAAGAGAAAGAGAGAGTTGAGAAGTCATTGTATATCTCATCGCATATGGTATATAAATTCTGCATTTATCTCTCTCTTGTAAATAAATACCCACTTAAAAATACATTATTACTTAAAGTTTAGTGACAGTAGTAAAATGTAGCATTGTTGTTGATATTATTATTTTTTAAAATCAATTTTTTTTCTCGTTATTAAATTTGTTATTTCGACGCTCGCACACTGTGATTGTATTAAATAATCCAGATTTCAATTAAAACTCATAGTTATTTATCTGAATACTCTCTCTCTTTGTGAAAAAGAGAATTGTGTATGCAATATCTAGTAATACAATTTTTTACATTTTACTTGCTTGGGTAGTCTGTGTTTGACTATTTTACATGCTTATTATGTGCTTTCTCTCTCTCTCTCTCTCTCTCTTATTATATATTTATTATTATATATTTATTATCTGTTCAGATTCTGAAATTTTTATTGCTACTATTGTACATCTTTTGTTGTACGCTTATAAGGAAAATTTTATTCGCTTGATAAATTATTCACAAGGAAATAAAAAATCAAATTGAACATAAAACGCACGCATGTAAACGTTAGAAGCGTCGTAAGGAGCGGAAGTCGGATGTAAATCCATGTCTTCGATTGATGATGCGCGATAATCAAGTGTGCGAAGGAACGTGAAGAGAATCGAGAGAGCGATGCGACGGACAGCGTGTTTATACCATGTAATCGATGTACATACAGTAGAAAGAAACGTTTACTACTGATCGTAAAGTGAAATGATTTATGATTGAAGTTGTTTATAAACGAAAAAACATTAGTGATCTTTCTATATATAATGATGCATTGCATTTCGTCGCATTCGTTGCATCTGAGAATTGTGATGATAATGCATGTATACTTTGAACAGTTAGCATTTTGCTAGAAATAACTCTATTTTTTCCTTAAGTATTTTTTTTTAATTAATATAATAATTTTTGATCAGAATATCGTTTAAAATTCTATGATATATGAAATTAAAAAATTTAATTAATAAAATATATAAAAATTGCGATAGAACAGCCACGATTCATAAAAGTTTACGAGATGTTTTGTACTATAAATATATATGCGTGTTTACCGAAGTTATTTTTATTTTGTAAACATCAAATCATATAAGAAAAAATAAAAGCGAGTGTAATAATTTCTTCTATAATCCGACACTTATAATATATTCGGCATAAATGCAACGAATATACTGGTCGATCAGCATTCAACATTAAATGATTCCTGCAAAACTATTTCGACGGAACAATCTTTTCGAATCGTTTATTTAATCGATTACGAGTTTCCTACGTTTCTCACTCGACCCATTACCGGCTGTATATCATTGAGAGAACGCATAACGAGTGTGCATCCAGCCGCGCATTAAGTGTCACGACGCCAGTAAAAGTGTTGCAAAATTGGGAGTCCGTCGGAACATTTCGGACATGCTAAGGTGCAGCATGCGGATAAAACGATCGTAAAACCGGATAACATTCGGGAGATTCCGAGCTTGCAAGGCAATATTTTTTACGAGCAAACAGGTTGATATCGATAAGTATAGTTGTATAAATATAGTTGATATGATCGTACAAGAAACGGGCATCGAACGCGCATCTCATCGACTAATCTTTTCTAATTTTCTGCGACATTACAAACTCATCATAATTCGAAACTGACATATACATATATTTGTTGGTGAACAATTTAATTTTAAATATTTGATTATAAATTAATAATGTATTACGAGTAATAAATAATTTTGAATTAAATATAATATATAAGCTCTTTAAAAGATATAAAATTAAGTTAGAAAAATGACGAGTAAGAACATAATTTTGAACAATCAAATGTCTTAAATATTTATAAATGCATGAACTTTTCCTTCGATTGCCATTACTTGACTTTATTTTTGAGTAAAACTATTATTAATAATCCAAGCAAGAAAAGAATCCAGAGAATCGCTGATATAAAGAAATATTACCTCTTTATTCCTTCTTTTTCTCATTTGTATGCAATAATAAATAAACCAAGAAAGAATGTCCAATTTAACTAGTATCGAACTCTTCACTCGTTTTGTTACCAATAATTAATGATAAAGTTCAGTGATTCTCAATCAGTCTGTCCAACAATTTAATCAATTTATTCTCTTTGTTGTGTTAAAATTAATATTCATATAATACAAATCTACAAACTCGAAATTTAATTATTCGAGATATTATGTATTCCTATCTTATTCCTTAGCATCAAATACGAATCATTTAATTTATATTTGATTGATTGTTGATTATTATAGGAAAAAGAAGAGTATACAGCAGGAGAAATGTGAAAACTTGAAAAAGAAGAACAAAAAAGCAAAGAAAGATAATAAAAAAACGGACGAAGAATAGAAAGTGCTTCTATTGTTAGTATCACAAAAAGGCGAAGAAATATTTTATGGTTAAACACTGGATGTCAAAATAACACATCCACGGCGACGCAGTACAAGATCTGGTGCATTACAACGTAATATGTGCAAGTATTTCGGTATGCATGAAGAAAGGCTACATCTCAACATCTTCGAGCAAGGATTAAATAGCAAAAGAAAACAAAAAAAGAAAGAACAAGGAAAAAGAAGAACGAGGAAATATTTTTTGGGGTAAGCTCTTTAAGAATTGAATAGTATATACAAAGTTGCATTAAAAAATACAGTTATCCGTATATAAATGGTAGTATATATAAGAAGTAAAATAAAAACTTATATATAAAAAAATGTAAACGTTTTTATTAATAATAATAATAATAATAATAATTTAATAATAATAAAAATATTATAATAATATAATAATATAATATAATGTTATATATAACATAATAATAATATCTCGTAGTAATCGCAATAATATTATAATAATTCTATTAAATCTCGCGCGCGCGTCGAAGATTATCGCATGCATAGAATAAATCAAGACTCAAATAATAAACAGAGGGCGGGGAAGGGAGGGGAAGGGGGAGGGTGAAATACATCAAACATAATTGTAGTAATTAACTGTTGCAGAGATACTGATGCTGACATATCTGTATAGAGTATTTGCATATTTTTTAGTCCAACAAATATTTAAAAATTGTTGTTAAAAAGAAGAGAAAGTATTCTTGAATTTAATGCATCAACATTGCAAAAAGAGCAATTTAACAAGCATGCAAATTTATAACTAATACATACTTAATTTTGCTACTTCCTGTTATCAACAATTTATAAATTAAAGATAGGGCTTCCCGATATTTCGGGATCCCTACTGATCCCTACTGAAATCTCGGGATTTTGACTGATTTTAAGCGTGCCTCGGGATACATTCCTGTAATCCCGAGATTTACATCAGACTCGGGATTGGTAAGTTGTGATGTTAATATAATTTTGTTTGACTGTACTTTGTACGTTTATGTTATGTTAGTGTGACTTTTTTTTAGTTCAATTTAATAAATATTAATAGACATTTTTAACAAATATTATGGGCATTTTCTTTATAAAATTACTTTATCTTTCTAGAGAATCCCGATTCTGAATTAATCCTGATCCTGAGATGTTCGGTTTGTTATTCTTAATCTCGAAAATATCGAGATTGAAATATTAATTATACCCGGATTGAAGCACTAATTAAAAAACTTACATAATAAAAATAAATATAATATAAACACATATTAATATAGATCTACGAGAAATATTAGATTAGCCAGTGTTAAAACAGAAAAGAAATCCAGATGTTTAACAATATTATGCTGAAAATATGTGAGATATATTTATTATTTATTATTTATTTTCATCAATAAGTAATAATAATTATTAAGAATTAAATAATATCAATTATAAATATATCTAATTATAATAATTGTAACAAATAAATAATAATTTAAAAATCTAAAAATATTAAAATTTTTATTATGTTAAAACCAAGAAATAATTTTGCAATTAGTAATATATATGTATTGAAAAGGTAAGAATCTTTCGAATACGTAGCATTCGAATACGTAATCAAGAGATTTATTTTCAGTTCTGAAATTTAAAATTCTGAATTTTATGGAAATTATTTATTATATAATTATATGTTAATTATTTAATTATTTACGAATTTATCCATGATCACAAAATATAAAGATATACCTCTTTTTCAATAATTCAATATTCTGTGATAGATTAAAAATTTTTTTATTTATTTTTATATACAAGGTTTTTATCTTCTATATCTGAGGAATGTTTCCTCAAAGTTTGGCCGTAACTTTTTATTACATCTTATATAGTTTATCTAAAATATCTTTTTGTAAAGAAATTCTAAATTTAAAATGATATATTACTTAAAAATTATTTAAAATACAAATTGATTAAAACGCATGTGAGCTATGCATGAGAAAAATTGTATTAAATCCTTTAATCTTTATAAAAATTAACTGAATAATACAGAAAAATCTGATTCATCGATCCAAATTTTTTCGTATCATTATTGTTTTATTTTTATTATTACCAGTAATTATTAATAGACTTGTTTTATTACTAAAAAAATAAACATATCGGATTGTACTAATCTTTTATATTTAATAACTAATTTTTTTGTTATCTTGATTAATCTTTTATTCTTATAACTTTATTATTTTGTTTCTGCACTTTTGTAGTAAATAATATTGTATTTTTTTCACAAAAGTGTGTATTAATTTTCTCATTGAAACTGTTGCAAGTTTGTAGATGCATTGATATATAAATATCATTGTGAATTATTAAACATTTTTTAGTGAATTTTTTACAGTAAAATATAATAAATGAAAGCTGACTCTTCTAAATTTATTTGCATGTTTTTTTTTTGCAATAAATCATGAAAAGGTCTTTCAATATATTAAATTAATGTAGTTTTTTAAACTACATTAGCCGTAAAATTTACGCTGCGATGAGCATAACAATATCAAATGAGTTATTATTTTTATTTTCGTGGCTTTTATGATTTTGGTAAAAACAACTTTAGATGGTGTTAACGAAAGGTTAACGAAATAAACATAAAAATATTTTATATGCCGGATGATTGTGCATGTTAAGGTCGATTGCACAATTCCATTAGCAACGAGTTTTACATTGGCAATACTTAATTTGTTCATTACGAACACGGCGCATTAAAATTTAAATTTTAATCGTCTCCGATGAATCCGGCATTAAAAATGTAATGCATAATGTGTCCGTTACGAATTACATATTTAAATTTTCATGAGCGATTGGTCAGTCAGTGGCCATTAAAAATGTAATCTTCGATTCCCGAGTATCGCATAAAAGTTTTATCAACTTATGCATGAGTTATCAATAATATCATACATATATGTATATATATATATATATATATATATATATATATATATATAAATTATAATACACTAGTATATTTAGCATTATTTTGAATGTACTTTTTTATATTAAAGCTTACACATTTTTGAGAAACAATTATGAAAACTCGCAAATGTTATAATCAAACATACTAAACTTGATAATTAATTAAATATAAATTGTAGATATTAAAGGAAGGTTATAAATATATATAAAAGATTTAAAAAAGAAGAGGATAGAGAAAATAAACAAGGACATTTTTTTGTCATAAGACAAATTGTGACTCGAAACAAGAGCGTTGATATCTAATAGTAAAAAAACGATACTCGTCTAATAAAAATCTAGATTTGACTTTTAACTAACAATAAGATAATACTTTTCGCAATATAATCTTAGTTTTTCACTAATATCACTCGCTGTGAAAATTTCATCGGTATATATATATGATTTGATACAGGTATTACTGATTTAATCATTATTATATTCCGACACATTACTATTAGAATGATCTTTGATGAAAGATGTCCTACTTATTTACTTTACATACTGTACATACATATAATTAGATTATTTATTTATTGCTCTTATTGCTCTGTGTTGTTACTTATTCCTCTTATTGTTTTGTTGTTACTTACAGAAAACAGTAACGGATGATCGTCACTTCCTTCAGGCCTGACCAATCGCGGTGCATAAAAGTGCTTCACAACGAGACTAATATACCTACATAGCTATAAATATATATCTACATATACATAATATATCTATAATTCTTTTATATATCGGATCAACTGATAATCTCAAGTTTTCCTGTACACTTTTTTAAGTGTACCTTTATCATGCCGCAAATATTATGAAACCAGTCAACGTAGAACACTCGAAATTTCCCTTGTATCTGCTTTTATTTGGGAAATTGGCTTCTAGCAAGTTATCATTGCATAAAACACGACGCTTTGAGGATCATTCGTCGAGCTAATAAGATTTCTGGTCATTCGGTATAACGCGCTAGACTAGAACTCGTAGACTACAGTACGGTCAAAGCGTATTTAGTACTTTAACGGAAACAAGTGAATTGAAAGACAGACGAGGGTGTTTCGGTGGCGTGCCAAGGAGTGAACACGATAGCACCGCGGGTCGTGAGTCCTAAGGGGACGGACGCCATGGCGGCCTCTTCGTCCTCGTCGAGCGGCGGCGAGCAGCAGTACTCGCTTAGGTGGAATGACTTCCACTTGAGCATTCTCAACTCATTCCGGAGTCTCAAAGACCACGAAGACTTTGTTGATGTCACTCTTGCCTGCGACAGCTGCTCCTTCACCGCACACAAAGTCGTTCTTTCGGCTTGCAGTCCATACTTCCGCGATTTGCTCAAGGTTAGTGCTCTTTTTATATTTTAAAATTTTTTTCAAACACTGAACTACATATGATCGTAAAAAGGGAACTGTTAAATTATTTAAAGTTCTCTGATCAATTTTATGTAGGCAAATTTGATTTATCATCACCAACTTACTCATTGTTTTGGCATACACACAAAAGAATAATATTCTGTAATGTGTATGTAATAATAAGTATGAGTAATATTAAAAATATTACTCATACTTATTATGAAAACACATCGGTGGGTTTCATCACATAAGCCCTATCGAAATTGTTATTTTATAGGAAAAAGAAAAAAATGTTTCAAAATTTTATTCATAGGAATACAATTTTTTATATGTTTAGATAAAAAAAACTTTTTAGACCATTAGGAACTATTAGGATCACTAGAAGAGTACTAAACCCCTAGAAGAATACTAATATCTTATTTAATATCTTATTTGAAAAAATATATATTTATATGATCAATTTTAATATTTTATTTTAATTAATATTTTATTTTTAAGAAATTAAAAAATTAAACGTGCTTGTCTTATAAAAAGTTCGATATGCCATTTCTTATAAATTGTACTCTCTCTCTCTCTCTCTCTCTCTCTCTCTCTCTCTCTCTCTCTCTCTCTCTCTCTCTTGATACATTAAGATATATATGTATATGTATCTTATTGTGTACAACAAAAAACTAATTCGGGATCTGTGTCTTTTCGTTAATATTATTACACAATTGACATATAACTAAATTACAAAATATTTGAAAATTGGAAATATAATTTTTTAAAAATGTAAATTTTTTAAAATTAAAAACTTGATATTCTAATTGCTAATTTTAACAAATTTGCAATACTTGTTAAAAATTTTGCAACGATGCATTATTAAATCACAGAGCTGAGGAATGTAATTTAGCGGTCACTGCGAGCGATGTAACTCGATCGTAAAATAGGAAAGTCGAGTCAGGGTCGCATATGACACAATATGTGTAGGAATTCTAACATGTGGTAACGTAACGAAATCATAGCTGATAATTGCGAATCGCACTACTTAAACTTTTTACTTACGGAAACTGATATCTTCCTTCTCCAATTCAAAATTATCTATGATTTATTTGACACTACTTAAATTAAAAATCTATTTTAACAAACGAACGTGTTGCTCCATCACACATTAGGCAATATACGTATAAAAAAATATTTAATTTTATTACTTTTTTAACCTATAAAATTTTTTGGAATTGTACTTTCCTATAATTTCTCTCAATAATGTCGCAGATGTCAGAAAACGCAGATATCAAGTTTAAATATACAGTATTTATTAGCTTAAACAATAAATTGTGTCACAAAATTTATAGAATCGCATATTATTAATTTTAGCTGCTTCAATAATAATTTCTATCCTTTCAGATTTGCCGCTAATTGTAGATTGTTAATGAGGATAGTCTGTCGTTGATTTATATACATCGTATAACATTCGAGATTTATGGAGTAAGAACCGGTCTGGTTTCTAAGTTTGTTTGAATCAATTAGAATATGCAATTATACTACTAGAGTTATTATAATTAGCGATTGCAGTAATGCACGAAATAAAGACTCTTGCGTTACCTCTCCATCCACTTATGGACTATTTATGTAAGTCTAATTAGAACTGTCTCAAACTAATTTCTCTTGAAAAATCAAAAGAAAATATAAAATTATTAGAAACTCAAAATTACTTATTATTTAAAATTATATTGATATATGCATGAAACATGTGTGATTGACATCTTTGATCCGTGAAAAATACAATGTCTGACAAATGTGATTTTAGCGATATTCGATAGACATATAAATATCTCTCGTCCGCTAATTATATGTTAATACTAATTATATGTTAATTATAAGGTTAACACAAAAAGTTTAATTACCATTTGAAAAATTACGCATGTAATAATTGGCGTTTTAAAAGATTTTATTGTTCACAAGGGAAAAAAAATTTTGTTTTATTTGAAGTAAAATTTGAAAAATGGTGTGTCTTAAACTAAAAAAAACCTAAATACATATAAAATATATTATAAAAACATATTTATATTATCTTGAAAGTTGAAGCGCGAAATGAAACATCCCATCACATCTTACTCAACTTTCTACCGATCTCCTATCAAAAAAATGTTTCGTATAAATGTAACTTAGTGAGAAACCATTGGATTCGTGGTGGCATACTATTGATTTGACCTTGAGAGTACGTGCCAAGGTCATATAGAGGTCAATTTGATTCTTCGTAATATTCTGCGTGAATAGTTATGATGGTCAAAAATTGAATATGGTTTGAAGAATTGCTGAAATTATTTCGCCCTACATTCGCGTTGGCTCTTTATTGCTTAATATTGTTTTGTTTTTGTATTATTCAGTAATATTTGAGCCTCTAATTTATTCAGTTTAGCTTAAAAATTGAATAGTTTACAAGATATTTTATTCTTTAATTTGACATAATTTTGTATAAACTATAAAATATCTCGCAAAATATTCATTTTTCAATTATCTTGCCTTAATACAGAATAATGAGAAGAATTAATTGGTATAAAGAGTTGTATTAATGAATATATAATTGTTTTAAAGAAAGAATATGAATTTACAATGAGTAGTTACATATTTTCTTTTTTTACACAGAATATTACAAGGAATCAATTTATGTAAAAAAAAAATTAGGATAGTTATATTGAAATAAACAAGGTTGACCTTCAATATGATTTTGGCATGTACAAAAAAGTCAAATCAATGATACCACTCTATGTCCCCTTTGAAGTCACAAAAATTTGTACAAAACATTTTTCTATAGAAATCTTGGTTTTCGAGAAATATTAATACGTCATTTAAAATGGAACACCCGGTATATAAAGCACGCGTGATATTGATTTTGAAAGAAGCAATAATTAACTTTTTTATGCAATGCTGTTTATTAGATTTTCCTTAATAAATCGTAACATCAAAAGCGTAAAAATAAAAATAACATCACAGTAATAACAATTACATATAACAATTAAATATAATTATTGTGATAAAAAATTCACGTTATATATTTTTTCATAAAGTCATATTTCTATATCAAAGGATTTAACATCATAAATACGGTAATAATATTTAAATTTTTTGATATTTTTCTTTCTCAGACATTTTGTTAAAAATCTATCATAATGCACTCTATTCATTAATTTAAGATCTCATTAAGATAATCCACTTAACAGAATTATCAATAAAAAAGCAATCTCACAGTATTTTTGTGTAGTAAAGTCTATAGAGAGCTTCCGGTTTTATATACAGAATAATATAGTATTCGAGTAACTAACAGAGATCCACCCTTTACTTCTACGCGAGACATCATCGATCACTGACATGTCGTCGTGATGTCGGCAACACTCCGAGTTCGTACTATCTTTTCGAGAACCTGTTTCCTCCCTCCTGATCGAGTCGCATCGAATTTTTTTTTGACGCAACATTTGACGAATAGAACTTTCTTTCCTGAGACGAAAGGAAACTCGATAAAATCTTATTTTGCTATCGCTAATTTCGCTATATAAAAAAAAATCATGTAGTTTTGTCATACAAAAATGAAACATGAATGATAGAGCGCCTCTTCTAAAATCACGACATTTAGCATGCTGGATCTCGTCGTCCTCGACGATTATTTTGCGTCGGAACGATTGGTCGTCGCCCGAAGAACGACTCGGACTCGGATGAAACGACCGACTTTCTAATTGACGCGTACCACTAATTGATTTTAAGTGTCGGGCATAGTACTCGAGGCGAGTTAATAAAGCTTACATGCTGGCCGAGCCATGCTTACGTCACACGTCGGCTACGTGGACATACGACGATGGCGCAGGATTTTATGCTGTATCGCTTGAACCTCCGAACACAATTACATTAAGGCCAACCGTCCACGTTGTAATGATGATGGGTGGGGGAGACAGAGAGAGAGAGAGAGAGAGAAAAAGAGAGAGAGAGAGAGAGAGAGAGAGAGAGAGAGAGAGAGAGAGAGAGAGAGAGAGAGAACCAGTCTGTATTAACAACCTTCTTACATCGAGGCGGCAACAAGAGTTACCATTATGCTTAGGCATTAATAGCAGACGCTCCACTGTATTACCCGCTTTTTGTTTGCTCACTTGCGCGATGACGTAGGATTCCATATTGGTTTCGACGATCGCCTACTTATTGTTAGCGTATAAACAGCGCCGCGCGTATAATGCTTACGGCCAATGTGACCTCGATTATAGGTGTAATCACCGCTCTAACAGCTACAAGACATTCTGACGTGTTTGTGAGAAATTTGGCAATATTGTGACTAATAGTAAGAATAAAAATAAGGAGGAATGTTTCTCTCCGCGGCATAAAACTGAATCTCCTCAATGGAAATTGCAATAACAAACTACTACATCGTAAAAACGAGACGGATAAGCATTATCCCAGGGCTATTTTTCCAGGGATATTTACCGCTACACTGGACGCTTTATTGTATATCATTTTCATTTTATTTTTCATATTAATTATCGTGTAGCATTAATCGGTATGCTGTTTGCTCGGTAAATAACACGGCTCGATAAGCGTCCACGTTCTCTCATTCGTTCGCGACTATATCCTTCCGGAAATATTTTCCAATTTGATTTGGCGCGATATGCAACGATAACGGAACCGTCCAAATATTCTGATAAAGGTGCATCTCTACGACAGATGATTTACGCGTCGATGCATCAGTGCGTCGATTTACGACGAACTCGTTCATTTGACTATCGGCTAGAAGTCGATGACGAATCGTCCAGTTATCGAACCGAATCCACAATGATATTTGCCAAAGTACGAATAACGATTGTATACGCGAGTCCTGACGATAACAAATGCTCCTCGTTATACGTCGTACGCGACGTCCTGTAAATCGCAATAACAGAATCGATCGTGTTCGATAGGATATATATGTATACTATATACGTTAGCTGCCGATTTATCTTCGTGAAATAAATTCATTGGTAAAGATAAATAACCGCGAAGAATATCACGAAATGTAAATTTGACGTAATATATTTTACAATTTTTGTATACATTGTATTTTTATTATCTTTTATAAAAAATTGTTTTGCATTAAAAAAAGAAGTGTATGTAATACATTGAGAAAGTTTGACTTACAACGAAGAACGCAAGTGACACTAATTACACGTACTCTAATCTGTTAATTAAATCGAAATTACGTTGGAGCTCGAGCGGACTGAGGGATTAAAGCAAAAAGTAACGGAGAGCAAATCAGATGATTAAAACGCGGACTAGATCAACTGACATTTACGGTGCTGCAAAGTCGGGGGAATGCGAGCGAGTCATATTAATTTCTGCGCACCAACACAAAGTATTTCATTTCCTTCAAACGGTCATCGCCGCCTGTGGATATTAATGTGGAACGGAGTTATCTAGCAAGTGACGGCCTCTGAAAAGCGTGCTCCGCTTTGTTAAACGTTGATCGGCGAATTAATATCGAAGTGTTCTGAAAACAGGCTTAACGAGTTTTCGCACCTTCTTCAGAGCGTATAAGTCAGAGTATCTTTTAATAAATGGCCAAGTATATCCTATTGAGAGAGAGATTCTTAACTTTGACTATAAATAAAATGTTTTCAAATACACTTAGGAGAGAGAGAAAGAGAGAGAGAGAGAGAGAGAGAGAGAGAGAGAGAGAGAGAGACCCTTTATTTATATATTTTTCAATTAACTTGAAATCAATTTTATTAAAAAAAAAGATATTGGAATATTAATAATGTTTTTAAAATTACAAGTAATTTTTAGTTACCGAAAATTATAAACATATCGAAAAGTAAAAATTTGTTTTTATCTATAATAATAATATATAAATTATTAATATATAATATTGATAATTTATTTATTAATATGTATGTAAATTTTACGCAGTACAAGGTGTCTTCAAATTTATAAAAAATTATTCTAAAGTAACATTGTGACACTTTACAATAGAATGTAACAGTTAATGATTTCTCCAATGTATTACGTGTTCATTGATACCGGAAAGAAAGCCTCGCGCAAGTGACTTCTTCTCTTTTCTCTTTTCGCGACTTTCGGTTCTATAGTAAGCGCAAAGTTACATGGTTCATTCATTTTATTTAAATACAATTTGATTATTTTTAATCTTTCTATGGTAGCAAGGTAGCAAAAAATGCACAGGTCATTATCACACTTATCTTACTTGGATGGACCCACGCGTGTCCACGAGCACAGCTATATTAATTGCGGCGCTTGCTCGCGTGCATCGCCGACGACGTCCCACGCGACGCAAGTGCGCGCGCGCGCGTGAAAATAATAAGAGTGCGCCGGAGACGCGTAGATAAAGACGCGGACAACAAAAGTCCGTTATCTCGGCCCGACGGTTTTTTTCAGTCGTAATTAACGAAAGTACAAGCGTTAAAGTTATGCAGCGGTTAGAAAAAAGAGAGGTGACAGACGCGGGCGAAAAGGGACGACAAAAACCATATCTATGCTTGCATGAGATTTTTGTTGATTCTTTAATTTTTCGTACAATGTGCGACTGGTGAACATTATAAAGAATTAAAAATTGTTTGATAATAAAATAATTTTATTTGTGATTAAAAATTGTTATACGTATACATATATTCAGTCATCTATAATTTAGCACGTCAGTTACTTTCTTGACAGGGCATTAGCTCGGAAGAGAGCTTATGTCGGTAAATGACAATGCGAGAGGGGATGTAAGTGTATCTAGAAATAAATCGTAAGAAATATAAATGAAGGGGGGATAAAAGCGGAATAGAAGAGCGAGGCGGAGGATATACAAAGAGAGAAGTGCGTACGCCGCGAGAAATACTAGAAACAACGCGTGTCGAGTGCAGGGCAGAGAAAATCACGCGCTTGCACAATCCCATCGTCTCGGGGCAAGGTGCTCCATATTCTATATTTAAAGACGTCCGTAGGGCAACTGAGATATCACACGCGTGTGCGTGCGTGAGTACGTATCCGCTTCTCCTCTCACTGTGCCGTCTCTCTTCTTCTCTCCCTCGTGACCGGTCGCATTTAAATTTACCATCGATGTGCGCCGCTCCGGGCGTTCTTATGAGTTCGCACGCGCGTGTATGTGCGTGCGTGCGTGCGTGCGTGCGCGCGTGCGTGTACAGCTGGAAATATATGAGACGTACGCGAACCCGTTTGTTTCCGGCTGTGCGTGATGCGAGAGCGCGACTGTATAGCAAGAATCTTAACGCCTGGCGTGTAGCATCTATTTCTACTCGAAAAGCTTTGCTCGCTGGATCAACATTAATATCACCGAAATGTTCGATCGTTTCAGAGAGATACATAACATCAATTTACAAAAGTTAAATGGCATTTCCGTCCACAAATTTTTCTCAGTGAGCGGGATAATTAATTATACAAAATTGGGTAAAAAATTTAATGTTTTGATAATTCCAACTATAATTAGATACATATCATCCTCGATTTTTTATTAACTTTTTTATAAGGATTTATTTAAACAAAATTTTAAAGATTGAAATAATTGAAATGATATTTGTATCAATAACTAGTACTTGAAAGGAACTTACGAGCAAATACATTACAGTTTTCAGCCACAATATATATATATATTTGTTTTCAAGTGAAAGACTTCAACTATAAATTTAATTGCAAAATATATGGCTGACGATTAAACTCTACGTAAAGGGAGAGGAAAGGCGAGAGAACAACTGCGGCATAAAAGGCAATGAAAGTCTCGTTTCGTTTGTCTCTTCTAGACTCGTACTTCCTCGTAGATAACGTTTTTAGTCTGTATCTCGCTTTAATTATCCGCTCCAACGTATTGCCATCTCTTTCCATCTGACAATCTCGCGCGCGCACACGCTTTCGACCGAAAGCGTAGTCGCCATTTACACGTGCGTGCGAGGGCGGTTAATGCAGACTTAAACGACTGCGTCATCCTGTACATTACTCATCGAAGAAAGTTCCTTTTGTCTCTCTTTTCTTATTTTGTCTTCCGTATATTATTCTCTCGCTTTTTCTCTCATATCGCGTTTCGCTGTTAAGTATGGCGCTTACGAACACTGTAATTCATCGTCTAATGAAGGAGAAAACCCGTCGCGATAGTAATACCGGCGAGTGTTCGAAAATTAATCGTAATAAGGAATAAACCTTTTTTTTTTTCTTTTTTTTTTTTCATTATGACAGATGGCAATAATTCGTTGAAATAATTGTCTAAGCCAACGCGAGAACTTCTCTGATATATTTCGCGATTAATCTCCGTAAAAATGTTCTCCAATACAATCTCTCTCCCTCCAATCTCGAGTAGAGTGCAAGCGAACTCTACTCCCTCGAATCCGGTTTCGCAACATGGCATATCTGCATCATGCGCAATAACATGTCGTGCGATTGCGAATTGTGTCTAGTTGCGCGATCGTTGCTGATCGGGTAAGTACGTGGGCGTACTGAGTATGACGCACATAATCGTAAACAGCGGCATGACGTGCCGGGAGGCGGAAGAATGGAGCTTTGATTGGGTAGCACTCAACGTTAGCGCGATCGTCCAGCACGACTTGATTCCAAGAATAATACGCGACGAACGAGACTATTTCGAACGCACTGGATAAATGTTTCAAGACTCGTTATTGGGCGTAGGTATCGGCGCGCTGGAGCTATATTTGACCGGGCAATAACGGTTACGGCAACAGCTCTCCCCGTGTCAGATTTTCTGTGACGATGCCTCGGGGTGATGGATATATGTATGTGTATCTCTTTTATACAGAATTCAATGATTCGTAACCACACGTTTTTACGAATCAATAAATTATCGAGAGAAGAAGCAGCGGCTGTAAAATGTATACAAGAAGGTTGAGAATGATATTTTGATGATAAATGTGTGCTGCTTGCAAATATAGCTTAAATTATTCTTCCTCTATTTGCGCTGATTTCTCGCTTCCGCTCTGTGGAAATGTCGTTTATTCAATAATTAATTTTTAATTTACTTTCTCGACACTTAATAAACGTTCAATCTTCGTTATTTGTTGAACTGTAAATAGAATAGATATACGCGCGTTTATTCAGCATCGCCACATTTATACTACGATTTTGTTTCCGATAATAATCCAAAGTCATCAAATATCTCTATTTATTTCAAAGTTAATTTATTGTAAGTTAATTAAGCGCACATATATGATTAATTAGTAAAAATCCAGGATGTACCTAATCACAAAAGGGGTACTCACTTATTATTAGCAGACGAATGAGACGATAGCGTTTACACGATATACAATAATAATGATTGTTATATTCTATCAAATTATCGTACGCAGTATGAAATGATAATGAGAATAGCTTTATGATGGCTTACTAATCGTGTTCGTCGTAAATTATACATAATTTACCGTGCAGGTTTTATTTCGTGCCAATTTCCGAATCGCCTTGAATACCAAATACCGTGAAAATATCACGTAGCGCTACTATACTGTTACCATAAAAATTAATTATATTTTTTCCGAGTAAAAATAAACACAATTAAGTCGCTGCTGAAACACTACAGACGTTTTCATGCGCTATAATATTTACTCACTTTTTCGGCATATATTACACATATAAGTGTATCGAAGAACGCAAAGAGGGTAAAAGAAACTTGCATATTTCACACATTTATATAATAAAAAATTAGATATAAAAAAAAAAAAAAAAGAAATACTTTTATGCAACATATTTTCGTTCTTAATATTTTTCTTACATGATACATTTTCACGTAAGTATAATAAATATTATCGGCTCTTAAGAGCCCCGCGAAGTTTTTGCTTTTATAATATATTAACATCGTTGTCCTCGCTCTCGTGTATGAGCGAGTGCTCGTTTCTTATTCGCGCGGCCACGCCGCCAATTATTTCGCAGACGGCGGCGGATTTCGGTCTCGTTTCGGACTGCCGATCGAGGGCGGCCCCGCATCGAATTTAGGCGGACGTAGTACATCTGTCGACCATAACGCCGTCCGTCGCCATAAGTACTCTGAGCGCGTACACGAGCAAGCACACCATGGACGGGACGTGCGCGCGGCGGATCTTAAAATAAGATCCGGCTACCGCGCGCCTCGCGCCGTAATAAATTTCTCCGCGTGTCTCTCCTCCCGCTCTCATCGCGCGCATCCGTGCTCTTCGCTCCTTCGTCAAGTGCCACCGGGAGCGAGAGCGGGGCGAGAGGTGACGGAAGAGAGGAAAAAAAAAAAAAAAAATGTACAAAGCGTGAGTCGCTGGGATCCAAAGAACGGGGAACGACGGAGCCGACCCCTCCTCCCCCGTCCTCCCTCTATACACGCGCCATCGCGCGTTGCTATATATGTTACGATGTAATTCAAGAATTTGACCGCTCGCGTCCGCGATGACACTCGAGCGGAATTAAAGGCGCGAGTTGGCTACGATCGAGTTTAAAAGCGTCGGAGCAGCGTGGAAGATTTAAAAAGTCTCCAATTTGACGGAGAATTTTTTTTCTCAGTTGTGATATTTGTTTAAATAATGTTACTTGAATGAAAATTAAGATTTATAATTATAAGTAAAATTTTTTATTTTTTTTTTTTTTTATATACACATTTGTTTATGTAATTGTGTTGCAATTATTCCACACGTTTAATTCCTCATTATCTTTAATTTCTGAAACGCGGACACTATTCTACCGAATAGTACAATGGCAAGCTTTGTTTTCGCAAGGACGTTCCATTTCAGCTGATTCACGGATTCGCTAAAATTCGTTTTAGACGCGCGTTTCTTCCTTTCGCGCTCGTTTGATGTCCGATGGTCTAAAAGCATTCTGAATTTTCGGAACGTTACCTGAATCATACCGAGCTAACGAACCCAGTGTATTGTTACTCCTTCGATTTGTCTGTCCGCAATTTTTCCCGAAGACATTTGTAGTGTCATTGTGCAAGAATGTGCGTTTATTTTCTCTTTTTTGCGTGAGTCTTGCGAGACGCATTTAATTTCAGGGATTTCATCTGAATCATACGCGGCAGCGACCTACTCGCGACTTTCGTCAATCTTCTCAAATGCGATCCTTCTTGGAAACTCTTGTTGATCGCGGCGGCTAAGTTGCGTTACTTGTTAATTAACTAGCTTCTTGAATCATAATCATGCGTGCTGAATCATGTACAGCGTAGAAGTTCGCATAATTTTTGCAGCAAAATATGCAATTTGTATTATCGATATTTAAATTAATAGGTTTCCTTTA
Organism: Anoplolepis gracilipes; assembly: GCF_047496725.1. Classification (NCBI taxonomy): domain Eukaryota; kingdom Metazoa; phylum Arthropoda; class Insecta; order Hymenoptera; family Formicidae; genus Anoplolepis; species Anoplolepis gracilipes. Next base: position 19,389,456 of record NC_132970.1, on the reverse strand, counting down.
GTGATATAAAAAAATCCTTGAACTCAAACACAAACTTTCCTATTTCCTAGTTATCGACGTAATGAGCTTGTGCATTTTTACTCGATTTAAATCACTTGCATAAGATCAAGTTAAAAATAAAATTATTAATAAGATAAAATTATTAATCTTTTTATTTTCATGTCGCTCTGATAGTTGCTATGATTCGAGTTCAAAGTTGAAGTAAATACGTCCGTTTGAGAAAAAATACTTCTTATTTCCAATGCTAAAACAGACATTGCCGAGACGAGATTAGTGTCACATGGCCTTTCATGGCATCCAATATCACCATTTGCATCAGCAGTATTTTCGCAACACTCCTAAATTCACATTCACATCCACGAGTTCTCTTATCTCAACTTCTCGATAAACGTTTCCTGTTCGAATCATCTGTTTCCGTAAATACATTCCGTCATTTTACTCGTGTTTCGCCAATCGCATTGGCACGTTGGCATTTGCAGTGACCACGTATATTCCAGCATTATTCAGTTCGTTGCGTCGTATGCGAATAATAAATCGCTCCATGGCATCGTTTAATTGCTCATTATCATCAATTTATTAATTACCCCTTGCTACCGTTATTTTGCCGATATCGAACTTTTAATTGTATGCACATTTCTCTCCTTACGTATCGTAATTCTACCGATAAATTCCCACGGGTCTTTCGTGATTTTTTTTTTTTTTTTTTTTTCGAGAACATTAATCGTGCCGTGTGTATATACATACACGCGTATCTTATTCTCCCTACGAATGAGCGTGCACGCACGCATACATTCGCGTACGCACATTCTCCGAACGTCGTGTAACGATCCGTTAATAACGTTACCGTTAACCGCGCATTAGTGGTCACAGCGGCTATTTGCATATCGGATCGGTAATTTCCAACCGGCGTGAGATGGAAACGCGCGTATATGCGGGTCTATATAGATACACGCACGCGGATTCCGCTGCCCGCGAGGCACTACCAACGGCTATTACGGTGATTTATCCGTCGTCAGATCGAAGGCATCGTTGCCGAAATGGATATCGCCCCGCGCCACCGTCGTGAATTTAAAATGGCCAAAGATCAGCTGGACCTGATAATATAACATAACAGTACGCGATGAGCTAACTATCAATTATCTCAACCTCGTGCAGAGGCGGGAGGGGGTGGGGGAGGGGGAAGGGGAAGGGGGGAGGGGGGAATACTTTGGGAAGGTACTGGGCGCTGGTTCTCTGTCTCCCTGAGCGTATCTGGTCTCGAACCGTGATGTCTCGCGTTAATGTCTCCGATGCATTAAAGATTTGGCACGCTACAACGCGCGGCGGAGATTAATGAGATTGGCTAATAACGTGGGTGGACAGAGATCGTGATTATTTATTGTTGCATGTACGCGGAAGCATGTTTAAATAGCATGGACGACGTTATGTAAAAGTCGAATAGCATTTTTTAACGTCATTAATAAATCCAGCAACACGTAAAAGTGTTCAAAGCACCCAGGGCACTTGTTCCGGCGCGATTAAAAAAAATTAAGAGAAACGCACACGATGCCGGACGTAGATAACAAATAACAGATATGTATTATTAATTATTAAATGAATATCTCGAATTTAATATATATGTGTATGTGTGTGTGTATATTAAATATCCATGCGCGAACGATGTGTCCTAAATAAAAAGACTAATGATAAAATTTGCTCTTCTCACAGGACTATTGTATTTGCATTTTGCATCCCGCTCTCGATCGTCCTCTCTTCGCCTTTTAAAATATCCCGCCTGCTTCGAATGCGGCATATCTAAATATATCATGTGACTCGTACTGTATCAATTCTAAATAGCAGTACGAACCGCGGCAAGGTCAATAAAAGAGCTACCAAATGTATGTATGTCCCGTTAAAAGCGTAGTTTTTTTTCCATTCCTCATGCTCGATACTCGATTTATCATAGGACTTTAAATCTTTGATATCAAACCTTTTAAATCTTTGCAATGCTTGACTGGTTCCGAGTTTGACTTGTCATTTGATTCAAAGCTTAATGTGATTAAAGAATCACACTTACAGGCGTTAAATGCATGGTGCGAATATAAAACTCTTTAAATAACCATCACTTCAGGACACGTGTTAAATTTTTATATTTAATTCAGCAGCACTTTGTCTTCTTCAAAACCCGTTATGATGTAATAATAATAACGTCTTTCCTTTGCTGTAGATGTGGTAGATAAAGTGAACTTATTATTTAAACGTATATTGATTATAGAACTCAGATCATAAGTTTCGCGATCAAATTTAACTTTTATATTTCAATTTAAAATACTAATAATTATTATTTCCTCTTCCGATCTCGTCACAGAAGATATTTACATGCATTTGATTTTACGAATGCAATATGTTTATTCGTGGGAAGAATATTATTCATTAATTCGCGTCGCGCTCGCTAACTCGGGATTCTCATTTTTCGTTAGTGCTCGCGAATGTACTCGCATTACGCTTAATGTCACGCGTCTAAGCGGCGTACATATGCAGCAAATTATCGCCGGCATATAATTGTGCTGTGTGTGCGCGTATGCACTTCGTCTTTTCTATCTAAAGAGCGACGCAGCGAAATCAACGTCGTACAGAGAAGCGTTACACAGCATGCCGTCGCGGTATCTGTGAAATTATACTTCATTTATATTGCCGCGCAACGCACAGTCCGTTACGTTCTGTTAATAGAATCATGAACAAATATTTCTTGCATTATGTGAAATGTTCGAACGACATGTTTTACATTCAATAGATGGAAAAAAAATAACACCCAGGGGATTAGAAATATAAATTTCAATTACAAAAGTAACAAAACAGAAATATATAAGTTTATGGTTAATATATTTTTATACAGTTCATCTCTTCTTTTTATTGTTACATGTAAATTGACTTCTCTCTTGCGATCGAAGATATCCGGGTTTAAAATTTCGGATTTTCTTAAGAGTATATACACTCTTGCTCAATTTTAATTTCCTCTTTTTACGACGTATTATCTTTCGTGTACGCGCATATTTATGTGGGATTTTACATACTTACGCAGAACATCGCTGTGCGCAGCAATTTTTTTTTCTTTTTTTTTTTACGCGCAACAAAGACGGACGCGCCTCGCCTTTCCCGGTGTCCTGTTCTCTTTCTGTGCTCGTATAACGAAGCAAAATGTCGACGCGCGTACCGAGACGCATTATACCGCATGTATTTTTATCAACGGAAGTGCGTCGTTGTACGTGCGCGCATTCCTGGCCGCGGCTGCCTGGAAAAGGCGATGCTGGAGAAGCGCGCGCGATGCACATTTATTATCCTCTCTGCCGGCGACATCGGCGTCGTGTCGCCGATCCAGAATCTACGGTGAATCAATAACGAGGAAATCGATAGCGTCGCGATGGTGACGGTTACATCGTTATCTCGCGAATGAAATATCTCGCAATAGTTATGTTTGTGCGAGCGATGCATCGATCGGTAGCGCATAGACCCAACGGTTCATTAATGCTTAATTGGCGTAATTGTACAATGCCATTAATGCTGCCGTGTCTATGATTCAGAGGAAACTAGAAACGTCAAAAAGTCGCTTATGCGTTTTCATAAGCGAAAAATTAATTAGGTAATAATTGTGAAATTTTTCTTTTGTGTTAAAAAAAAGAAAAATAAATTATATGAGATTGTATTATTTTTTGCCGTCCTCGTTATTTTCGATTCTAGTAATGTTAATAAGCAGATAAATATTTATCAAATAATTTCAAGATGTAATTTGTAGATTTGCACTATATAAATCTATACTATTTTGAAACGAAATTTTTCTTTTATTTTTTTTTTTTTTTTTTTTTTACTACAATTCAGTCTAACATCTACTTTGTTAGGGAGCAAAATCATCCCATTTTGAAACTATTTAATTTATAGTTTTGTCGAAAAGTTCTCGTTTAAACCTTGTAAGTGGAAAACTGTTCGTTTACTGTTTATTTAAGACACAAAGTAGGAGTTTAATACAATGCAATTCTTGTTAAGTAAAATCTATAAAAAAATAAAAGTTGAAAATAGAAAATTTGATTGATGAACTATTTTCACAAATATATTTATATTGACACGAATGAAAGATAACAAAATCCATCTAATTTTAAGTCAACAAAATTTCGATAGATTAAAATTTCAGATCAATCTCGATAAAGTTAAAGATTCGACGACTAATCCCGTTATCTGTCATTGTATCTTGGGAATCTAATTTATTGCCGTCATTGAATCGACAACGTAGCTAAGAAAAAAAAAAACAGGAAGTCGATAACTATATGTGAAGTTTGATCGATACCCACACCGCCATTACCTCGCAAATTGGTCGGATAATGCGAGGAAAGTTTAATACGTGCGTCAGTGAAACATCAGACATCGAGATAAGCAGATAACAGAAGCACACATGCGTAATGACGTGTGTGTATGTATGTATGTATGTGCACGCTCATCTACATGTGAATTCTTATGAAGTAATAGCTTCGAATCGAGTACTTCGTGATATAAAAAAACAATTATTTATAAATATCTATATTTGCAAGATTATTTAAATTTAAATTTAAAACATTTAAATATTTTAATGCGTAATATAATTAATGCAAATGAATATTCATGAATAATGAGAATTTTTTGCGCATTTATAATGCTAAGTAATTATAAGAAATGTTTGTACATTACTTATAATGAATGAAAATAATATTAAAATGTTAAGTATCTGTGCGCTCGTAAGAATAATTATCGAAAAAAATATATTCGTTAAGGAATTAATATAAGCTGTGAGAGAAACTAAATGTAATATTTTAATATCTAAGTATAATACCGATAGGTTTAAATGTCTTAATCATCTTCACAATCAAATATTGCATGCGAATAATTCGATTACTATGTGCTCAAATAATTTAAGCAATTTTCCGTTCGAATGAAGCACGCACGTGGTAACGTTATAATTCTACATTCAGTAAAAGCGGAATTTCCAACACGTTGAAATTCTGCCGCGCACAGAGTCAAATTCACGCTATTTCGTGCGGTGCTATTCTCAATGATTGATTATGCGCGCTCGTTTCGCTCGTATCGATCTTTGGCATACGAAGCGTCGAACCCATCGCTACTTATGCGTATGTACGTACGTGATGCCGGCGATTTGTTTTGCGAAGCCATGACTGCTAGCGTGCACACCGCATAACCGGATCAGAAACCATGCAATCGTATCTACTTTTCTACTTACGGGTTAGTAAAGGTGCTTCGTGCACATGCGATATTGCGATATATAGCCTGCTATACGCGATTACGTACTCGGCGTGTCGTATGACACACACCCACACACACATACACACACACACACACACACCCACACACACACATACACACTCAACGTTCTTTGTGTATATAATACGCATGTTATAAATGGTATATAACAATATCTTTAGTTTTCTTTCGCGTGCATTTAAAATCATCTTCTCTCGCGCGAAGCAATTTAAAAGTTTCGTCGGAAACAATACAGTTCTTCTCCGCTTCTAGTTAATTGTTTCAGCATGTAATGAGCAATCTTGGCGATTTTTCTAAAAAAAAAAATCTATTTGCATATTATTATTAAAAAAAAAAAAAACTGGAATTTTTTTTTACGAATTATTTTCATAAAATTGAAAATAACGAAAATAATTTCACGAATTTTTTAATAGATTTTGAAAATCTCATATGAGGATAAAATAATTGAAATTGTTTTTATGCTTTTATATATATATGTAAAATATTTAATTTTAATTATTTTATAAAAAAAATATATATATATATAATTTTATCATTCTTTTGCATAATTATTTTCGTCTGTAAGTAAATCACTTTCTGACTACGATTAGTAATTCTTCTAATTTAAGATATTGCTTACCTTTCGCCTGTTCATTATTCCGCTTCAAGCAGGCTGTGTTAAATAATATAAAATAATAATTCACGGCATGTTCATAAACTGAAACAACAATACCACGTGTCTTTGAAAATAGATGCTTTCGCGTATTACAAATAAAAATGATATATGACCCGTTATAATGAAGGCGCCCAGGCTCGAAGGAGTTAAGGACCGCAAGCACCGTAGTGTGTCTTGCGACATACTCGGGTACAAGTCTGCTCGTTTTCTATGGCGTATCGTTAATCTCCACCGCCCCCTTCATTGTGTCTCACCCATGTGCTCCCCCCCCCCTCTTTATTTCCACTAATCAATTATCGATGCCGTTCGATCACGCAGCCGATTCTTAATCGCATGTCACGATCTTCACCGCGCCGCGCCGTTGCTTTACGGATTTTAGAAAGCGGACGCTCTGGATTCTGCGGCTGGATATCGCTCACAGGTGGTTGGATAATTATGGTCGAGCAATAGAGAGGAAAAATCGTGTATGCACGCGTGTTCACGTCGACTTGCGAGAAGTCGTTAATAAGTCTGGCGTAAAGTTTCCCACGTTTCGAGCCGTTTCCTCGATGCACGAAAAATTGTGACGGAAGTTAATCGCCTAACCATTAGACAGATGGGAATAGACAAGAATAATGAATAGATGGTTATCTTATTTACATTCGCTCACTTCGAGATAGATATATGAATGCATAGCGGCTTTGTCGCGAATATAGGATTGATACGCAAAAATATATTTATCGATTTTACATTTGTGACGATTGAATTCTAAGAAACGGATGAATAGGTAACATATATCGCTAAATATTGTATTATCTGGCGGCCATTTTGATGATTGAGATAAATTGTTCGTTGGATGAAGTATACGAGCAATTTATCAATTAGATTTCATTTGATAACAAGCACAACGATACGATACTACAATATAATCTTTCGTGATAGATTACATTAATGCGCTCTCTGTACAATTCTATGCGTAATTATAACGGAATGAAATATAATTCTTCGGTGAGTTACATTCTATAAAGGTATGTAATTATGAAGTATATCAACCTATGTTATGTATATTGTGAATATGTATTTGCCTATGTAGTCGCAATCGAGCAAGTATCATTCGCTAGGGAATCGTGATAAGCAGATCGATACATAAAGTGTATCTCGCAAATTAATCGAGGGAAACTAATACTATCTTTTTGATTATTCGTCTACTCTGCTCTGACGTACACGCGATCATATAATTTATTATTGACCTATTTTAATCCCGTTAGATCTAATTAGAGAGGATGGTGTCTCGTCTCAAAGTTGTTAATTGAGTTGGTTAATGCGATAAAGGAGTTCATAGTTTGATTCTCTTTCTCTTCTTCTCTTGCACCATCCATTATCTCCCTTCTACTTCTCTATTTCGTTTTGCCTCTTTTTACTGCTGAGTTTTAAAGGTGTGCAGATACCTTCAAGCAGTGATTATTTCCACTACTCCAATTATTTGAGTTATTCCCATCAACGAGCTTTCTAGCACCCAATAGAGTTAGTATCAAAGAATCGTATATGTATGTGTGTTTTGTGTATGTATGTGCATAATATTTGTAGATCTTCATAAAGCGTTTGTTGATATTTTTAAAATAAATGTTTTAAAATAAAACAATTTTTTCTTTAAAAACTGTAACAAATTGAAAGAAAAATTTACTCGTATCTTTTATTATAACAATAGCCTACTAATAATTCTTTTTATTGATAACGTTTCTTTTCCGTTCATCTTTAATAACAAATGTTATACAGTGATAAAATGCTACAATGAAACTTACTTTATCGTTCACATCGGATTTCCCTATATTTTTTATCGTTATAATAAAAATCGCTTATTCAATTGTATAATTATTATTAAAAAGTTGTGCTTTTGCAACTGCGGAGGATTATTGGTAATAATATTTCTCTTCTACACGTTGCAGAAATTACCTTCGTCGAGAGGTGAATCTCAATGCGTTCGATTGATTAAGTCATACTTTTACCGAGATAAAAAGCTCGACCAGCGCAGAATTTTTCTTTTATTGCAAAGCGACCATCGGCATTTAATAAAATGTACTTCTCCAATTACGAAACTGCATCATGCAACGACTGATTCATTGCAGACTCTGTGGAAAAAAGTCGTTATCAAATGCAATTTTATTACATTTTTTTATGTTATTACATTTAATGAATTATCTTCTAAAACAACTTCTTTTTTGTAAGCATAGATTTTTTTAAAAATAACGTTGTATATAATAAAAAACATGCTTATATTTCTTTAAGTTTAAAAAACAGTTCAAAATTATTTATACATATTATATAAACTTATATATATTATATATACATATTATATAAACTTATATATATTATTAATATATATATATATATATATATATATATATATATATATATATTTATTTATTTATTTTTTTAGTTACGCATATATATATTTTTTTTTAAGTATGTAATTGTTCTACAACTTCCAACTAAATTTCACGTTAATTTATTTTTGCTACATTACCTATCTTTTGCGATTTATGTGCGACTTGGTTCTATCTCAAGAAGCACTTTCCATGATCACGATTTACCTCTGTTGCAGTTCAATAAATTGAGACGCCGCACCTCGTTGCACCGCATTAAGTCGATACTGGCCAATAATAAATGTCTCTGTACATAGCAACGTCCAGGTCTTCGCGGTTTTCACGTACCGACATTAAATTTAGAACATGGATAATCGAAGTCGAAACGGCTTTCCGCCGAGATCGTGGCATTGTAATATGTCTAAGCAGAGTAGCATATATATATATATATATATATATATATATATATATATATATACATATACACATGTTGTATATATGTATATATATGTATGTATGCAGTATCACGTCGTCTCGATATAACTATGCAGGCAGACGCACGGAAAGCCGCGCCACCCCGTGAGGCTCATTAATTATAATTAATATCGCTGTCGATAATGGCACCGGCATTTCGTGTAGTGTTGCCACGGCATACATATATCGTCCTGAAACGCCTCCGCTTTATGCATGAGGAAGGCTGTTTGCTCTCGCGGTCTTTTTGCGAGAGCGCGCGTGATTGATACTGGAACATCGATACACTTCTCTACTTATATGTAGGTATATATAAAAGAACCTCACAAACTCGAAAATTCTGATTTGGATAAAATTTTACAAATCATGTAGGAGAGGTAAATAGATGAACTTAGAATTTTTCAGGTACTTGGTTAAAAAAACGATTTTATGGGATAATTACACCTCTCACATGAAAATTATTTGAGATATAAAAAAATATTGTAATTATATTAATAAAATAAAAAAAATAATTAAAACAAATTTTTAATTAAAAAGTTATTTTTTCAAAATTTTATTAAATAAATGGTTAAACAGAGCTATTTTTATCATGAAATTTTTCTATAAAACTTTTTGATATTTCGAATAATTTTTTAGAAAAGCAAAAAACCTATTTTATATGTGAGGGTTCCCTTAGAATCGTTTTTCAGCCGTAAATAAAAATTTCTAAATTTACTTCCCCCCCACCTGTACATGAATGTAAAGTTTCATCAATATCAGAATTTTCAGTTTCTCTTGTTAGACAAGAACACATTCTTTTTTTCATCTACATTAGACAGTATATATATTTTACGTGAAAACTGTTGATTTATTTGACTGATATACAATAATAATAATTATACAAATAATAACAATAATAATATAATATAATAAATAATATATATATATATATATATATATATATATATAATACCATTTGAATAATTAACTAATTAATAATGAGAATTAACGGATATTTATGTGCGATTATAATTTTCTTTTGTAAATATAATTATTGAATTATACATTCTTTCAGATATAAACAGTGCTATATGATATAATAATAAGGCAAGTACAAATTTTTATTTAAATATATAATTAAAACCCGTAAGTTAATTATACATTGTACCAAAGAGCAAGTTTGCTAAGAATTATTACCGTCTAATAATTTCAAGAATCGTTCAATATTAAGAATTAATTCTTTAGTTTGACAGGTGCAAGAATTAATACCTAAGGGAGACGGGAACATCCCGACGTAGATCGAGTATCGATCATTATGTGCGACGTGGTTATTAATCGTCGTTACGAATCAATTGGTCGACGAGCGTGACTATTCGCAATTAAAGATCAGCGGAAAGCGACTTGAGCCACCGATAAAAAAATGACAACTTACTGATAAAATATATCTAGAGCTTCTTGACACTGCGTGGATAATTTAACTAGTCATATTTAAAATTTAATAATTTAACTATCATATTTAAAATTTTTTTCTTTACAATTAATTTAAGTTTATTTGTATTTATTTATTTATATTTTGCAAGATATATAAGAAGACCTATGAAAATTAAATTAAATTAAATTAAATATGCAAATTAGAATAAAATTTACAAATCTGACGATCCGTCTAAAAGTAGCAATGTGGACGAGAATAAGTCGCAAGACTTAATTAAGCAAATGACACGCTAAATAGCAAATTTTCGAAATAATATGAGATAAATTAGATTTGTAAAATCTAATTCCATACAATATGAATTTATTTCATATGAATCTCTGATAATTAAGAAAGAAGAAAAACCTATAATGGCTTGAAGTTTACATTAAAATTAAAAAGAGATATCAAATAAGAGCAATTAATATTACGATTAATGAAATTACCATTAATGAATTGTCATTAATATTGAAGCTCTTCCAAAGAGAACAGATTAAGATATCACGTGAGAACAATCATGGTCAACTCTACCGATGAACGATTCTATATAATACGAATCTAAGAAACTTGTGTTGTACGTTCTCTATCAAATTAATATATTTAAGGTGACAGGGAGACTATACAACGCTTGCACGTCAAATGGAGGACGCACTAATGAAATATACAAAACGTGAAGAGTACAAAGTGATGCGTGAAACTCATCTGATAACATATTCCGGATACGCACCATTTGAATTCTGTCGCACAACCAGATTAGTATGCTACCACGAAAACAGTCTTTAGCGAATTTTATCTTATTATTTTACATTTTTTGAGCTATCATCGCCATGTATTAAAGTAAGTATAAAAATCAAAGATTTTATTTATTTATTAAAAAAAATTATTATATATTATTTTGATGTGTTAGTATGTTATTTTGCAGATTATATTGAAAAAAAGAATTAAGGATGCAGCATCAATACCAGAAAAAGAATAAAAAAGGAGAAAATAGAAAAAAAGAAAAAACAGAAAACTTACGTAATGATTATATGTTATGTCCTTTTAAGTGTGTGAATCGATGCAGCAGTGCAACAAAATAAACGAGGTAGATTCAACATGGATTAAGTGATGCTGATTATATGCATTTCGGTAGTAAATTGTTACAAATTAATCGGCCGTCAAACTCCCCTGCGCGAATCCGTCGGTAGATGGGATTAAGCACTTCGGAAGAAGAATCGATTCGCTGGTTATCGATCAGAATCCTCGTACACCTTTTAACCTTTAACCGATGCTAAATCATTTACTCTGAGAAGAATAAGTTTTCTTTTTGTGCGAGATTGATATCGAAGGGTGCATGATTTATTTTAATATATATAAAAACTATTTTGTTCGATAGATAAAGGGAAGGAGAAGAAGAAGAAGAAGAAGAAGAAGAGAAGAAGAAGAAGAAGAAGAAGAAGAAGAAGAAGAAGAAGAAGAAGAAGAAGAAGATTCGATCATCAAACCTCTTGACTTCTCGCACTGATACATATGATCGATATATTTCTCTTGATTTTTGATCTCCGTTCACATAAATTTTCGATTAGAAATATTATACATTATGTTTTTTATGGATTACTTTGATCGATCAAACGTAAGTTAAAGTACATACATGCTTTTTATAATTGCCACACTATAGATAGAAGAATAAAAATCTGTATCATCATGTTTATATCTATGTATCACTTATTATTATTATTATTATATTAGTCTTGTAATACTTTGCTGTTAACAGTTATTAAAGATGACTTGAAAGAAACTAAAAAATCTAATTTATTCAAGGATTTTTAATAAAAATTCTGAATTTTTTTGCTGTGTTACGCTAGGCTCTTATTAACTTGTCTTTTTTTGTCAGAATTATGTTGTTTATTGAAACTTTAATTTTATTTCTATATATTATATATATGTATATATATATTTTTTATGTTTTTATAATAAATAATATTATATTAAGCGGTATTATATTAAATTTAAATCAAAATAGAGTGAACTTGAACATGTTATATAAACTATCTGTTTTATAACATATATACGAACGATATATTGTAATTTCATATTATTTCGCAAGTTTGTATAAAAACATAATGTGCAATTTTTTAAATATAATCACAAAAAATAAAATTATCATTGAATTATCAATAACAATATTATGTGTGATGATTATTTACTAATAGAAAATTTAGCCATTAATACATTGGATTTCATCATAAATAATGAAAATAATAATAATTAATGATTTTTTTGCTATCATTTATTGAATGCTTAACAGTTCTGAGTTTGCGCATTTCATTATATTAGAAAAAGATACTATTACTATTTTCTTTTTTTCTTTTTTAAATGTCGAGCTTTGCGTTCTTTATCAATTCTCTTTATTTTTATCGTTTCTGTGAGGTGAGATTAAGAGAGTTTGATTTTATAGAGGATTTACACGACGCCGTTGACATAAGATTAAAAGACACTTATCTTTTAACTACAGTATAATACACCTAAATATATAATATAGCCTAATTCTATGTCAGAAACTTTGATATTTTGTTAAAGTAAAGTTATCTATGATTACGCGATGATACGTAGACGATAATACCATTTACAATATTCAATTATCAACGTTATCATATTTACACATAATAGCGTTACTTAAAATAATTTTATTTAATTAAAAATGATATTAAATACGATGAACCTTTTGTTTCACCAAATAACAAAGTTATCATTTTGTGTTATATAAAATTTATATAAATATTTTGAATAATATAAAATTATGCACAGTATCAGAGAAGTACACAATTATGTCATTTTTATATAATTTCTCAGTAAATAATTCAAGAAATATACGCTATAAATAATAGACGTTATAAATTTAAATATAATATAATGCAACTCAATATTATGCGATATTACGCAATTTATATTAATAACAAGATAAATGTAATGTGGAGAGAGAGAAAGAGAGAGAGAAAGTACAATATAATAGTCTATATATAGATAAATAAATAATCATAGTAATATATATATACAATATATATATAAAATAAATAATATATATATTAGGGAGTATCATATAATATTAAGTCATAATATCAATTCATAACATAAGGACGTAAGTTCGAAATCCCAAATTTTATAGAAATGAGAAAAACAACGGTTTAAAATTCGCATTTTATACATAAAAATACTTAAATATTTATGTATTTGTTTCCACAATTATTAAGCCAATTAGTACGCAACTCTGTTATAAAATGTAAGGCGTATAGAGCTTTCATATGCTTTAATATCTAATTTTTTTGTTAATTACGCCTCTATGTGAAATCCTCGATATATATATCTTTGAATGTGAGCAGTGCAAGTGATAATTATAACTAGTCGTTTATTTTGCGAGTAATTGATGCCTAGGTATGCAGCTGTAATAGTGTGTATAAACTTATTATAAATTCTTAAGTAAAATATCTCAACTATTTTCTGCACCAAAGCTGAAATTAACTTTCACAATATTACGTAGCAAGAAACAAACGGTCCATTAGAGACAGATAAAATCACATGTCTATAGATAAAATAGAACGTAACAAGAGATTACTCGCAAGTGTCAAGGAGTTTGCAAACAATGGACATATTAGTGGAAGAGCTTTGATTTAGGGATGAAATTCAAAGATGCAGGAATATTTAAGAAAAAAAGAGAGAGAGAGAGAGACTATAGCTATAAAAATTATATATATATATATATATATATTGATTGTTTAAAATTAGTTTATCTAAAATATTTTTCTAATGGACTAAGATTCAATCGGTTTAAGGAAGTACAATTTTTTTCGCAGGCGAATCCATGTCAGCATCCAATTGTAATCTTGAGGGACGTAGCATCGACGGACATGGAGTCCTTGCTGCGCTTTATGTATAACGGAGAAGTGCACGTGGGTCAGGAGCAGCTGCCTGCCTTCTTGAAGACAGCGCAGATGCTTCAGGTACGGGGATTGGCGGACGTTAACAGCAGCGCTTCCAATGCGAAAATTCCACCGTCATCGTCGTCGGCCGGCAACAACGGTAGCGCGCCTGTAAGTTGTCCCCACGGCAGTTTAATATGGAAGTTGGAAAATTAATTATAGGAATTATACGGCTGGTTTCAAACTTTTAATTAATTTAGCCTTAATTAAAACGAATTTTAATTAATGTGCTTTTAACACTACGCCATCGTTGTTACCGTGACAGGCAAAATCTCGACTAGGATTTCTCGCTTCGTCCTTTAATTGTTAATTTCGCGATTTATATTATAATAGACGTTAGACAAATATTACGGGAAGACTTTAATAATGGATGAATATTCGAAGTATTGCTGTGATTATGTGTATATACATACATACATACATGCATACACGTGTATACTTACGTGTGTGTATATACACATTACATTTTATTCTTTTATATATATATATTTTAAAATATATTTGACTAGAGAGAAAGGATGAACTACATTATTATTAAGAATTATAAGATTTATTTAAAATTAGATGATCTAAAATATTCTGCTAAGAGCATCCAGCAATCGATTTAAGAAAATATAAATTTTGCGCAAGCAAATCTATGTCAGTATCCAAGTGTGATCTTGAGGTATCGTGGGACGTTAAGAGTCATTCGATGTCTTTTTATTATCATCTCATACTGTCATCATCAGAGAGATTCCATTACACAAGGTCTTAAAGAGCTTAACCGATAGACTTCTAGAATGTGTTCTAGAGCAAAAATAGTTATTATACATATTAATATACACTATAGATCAATTCGGCTCAGTTATCTAGATCTGAAGAATTTAATTTTTAGAAACACAAAGTTCTGATGGCCTTCGGTTTGTTTCGCTCAAAATACCAGTTTCCATTAAATACACAGTATGTCAAATATTTATTTGACTTTAAAAGATTGGCGTTTGTGCTAAGGCTATCACACATAGCCATACATTGTAATTACTACTATAAATTTCCAGATACGTTTAGTAGATTGTTTCAAAGTGTCAAGTATATTAGAGAATAATATTAATTAAAAATATCTGGTATTTTTTATTTATTACTGTATTTAAAAAATTGTTTATATCTAGATAACTGAATTGAATTGATCAATAGTATATATAAACTTTTTTGTTTAGAATGATTTCTAAAACACATTTTAGAACTTATTAAACCTCGGGACCTATATAATAAAATACTTACAATAGAACATATATGTACAAGGTATTTCAGAATTAAATGTTTAAACATAAACTTAAAATATGAATTTAGGATTTTAAAACAAGAAAAAGTTTTTCTTTGGTGGTATGTCCGTCATTGCTTTGTTTTAGAGACATTGACATCTAAAGTTATAGGTAAAAATGATAAAAAGTTATTATACAACTGTTAATACGAATTTGTTTCCATACATGTCAATTATAAAAACACAAATATCATATCGGCATATTTATTATTAAAATAAATGTGAAGCATAATGATGCGCTTACAAGAATAGAATTCCAAGATGTCGCTCTAATTTTAAACTTGGTAGGTTCGTCGAGAGGATCAAAATATTTGTACATATTTTTTTTTATTGGCGACCAAACATGTTTAAGAGATGAAATTAGCTTTCAAAAATCGAACAAATTTTCGTTTTTTTGACTGACTTTTAGACGAAACATGATAGCGTAATGTTGTAAATGTACAAAATGTACAGAATTTCAACAGTTATTCACTGATACAAATATTTCTGATTTTAAATTAAAATTATTGAATTTAAGTTAGGTTAAAATTTTTTCGAAGTGGAGGTATAGGAGGAAGGACAGGGCCTTCTCCTGTTTGCGCATTTCTTATGGGATTATTATACACTACGAAATGTTATTTGACTTTTCCCAAAGAGGATTAATTACGTCTCATTTTTCAAACTTTTGTATAACTTTTTAAGAAACAATGAGCAGCGATTAAAACCTTTACAATATTATTCAGAGTGATGACTTTGTTAAAACATGTGAAAATTATTGAAATCGAAAGTGGCGCTTTATATTTGCATGATTACACTTAATTTTTTTAATTTTAACATTTCTTAATATGTTTGGTCGCTAATAAAAAAATACATATCGAATAATTTGATATTACCTCCCCTCTGCAAACCTACCAAGTTTCATTAAAATCGGAGAGAAATACCTAAAAGACTTTCCTTATTAGTTCGCTAAAGCGTCGAACAAACTGACAAAGTCACTGAATTATATGAAATGTTACTGAGAAAGTTGTTCAGTAATATGTCGATGATATTTATGTTTATTATTTTTATAATACATTAATAATTTATTGGCATGTACAGTTACGAAAAGAAGTTCGTGTTAACAATATAATAATTTTTATCATTCTTATCCGTAATTTTAGATGTCAATGTCTTTTAAATAAAGCATTTACGGACATATCTCTAGAAGAAAACTTTTTCTTGTTTTGTGGGTCCCTTTATACTTTAGAACATTTAATTCTGAAATATTCTGTATAGTAGAATATAGAATATATTATGTCAACATATTGAATATTAAATATACAATATTCTCATTATATATGTTATACGAAGAATGATTATCTGTCGTCAGGCAACGCCACGGAATCCTTGGCAGGACAATGGCAGAGGAGATCTTAATGAAAGTGATATGAGCCCTCCAGAAAAGCGACCAAGAAGTTGCAGCCCGCCATTAGGTAACCATGTCGAACAGAAATCGGATCTGCAAGAATCCTTGTTGGGTCAGGCTCTGGAAGGTGGACCCACGATACATACAATACCCACAAATAATGTACAGGTGAGAAAAAAACTATTTTGTGATATTTAACTAAAAATGATTTATAAATATAGAATAAAGTCCATTTTGCAAAATTTATTACTGAAAAAATTATAAATTAAAAATTGTAAAACTTTGAAGTTTTTATAATAAATTGTACAAAAATTTCGTGAAATTGTTTAATATTATTACAAAGAATATAATTATGTATGACTGTACATTTTATTAAAAAAATGGGGATTTTTTAAATTTATTTTTAGTCAACCGGGGAAGACTCGAATTCTATGTCGGAAAATGAGGAGGATATATCGAATAATGGCAGCATTCTGAACACAGTGAAGACTGAACCGAGTGATATTCTAAACGACTCTATAGAACATCATCGCAACAGTTTTCCTGCAGCCTTGCTGGGTCTTCAAGGTTATTATTAAATTTTTACTTTTCATTCATTTTATAACGTATTTGGTGCGTAAATCTTTTATTTTGTTAATGATAAAGTTATGGTTAAATTAATAACATTGCATGCTTTTAGAAAAAAAGAAAAATATTGATTTGTTAAAAGAAAAATTACTTATTTTAATTTTTTGGCATTTGTTTGTACCAACAACAATCGATTCGTTATTTATAAGACAGCATCAAATTTACGATGAATTAAAGAAATCCTAATTTTGTTGAGAGAATGCAAATTAGTTTTTTAATTAATGGCACATTTAATTACTAATTACATTTGTAATTAATAATTAATTTCTCGTCCAGTTACTAATTACTTTTGTAATTAGCAATTAGTACGACTTAATTACTAATTACGACTTCAATTAAAATTAATTATTGTATAATTATAATTATTTTTATTTGTGTATATAATTTTATTGTGTTTCTTGACTTTCGAAAATGTATTGGTATTGCATCTATTATTAAATGCAACAAACATTATTAACATAATTTAATTTTATTTATTTTATGTTGTAGTTAATTGAGCGACATAAATTTTGTGCTTCATTTCAAGAAAGATATATATTTTTTTGAAAAAAAACGAAGTATTTGAAGTCGTTGACATATAACGTATTGACGTATGACGTATTGACGCATAACATATAAATAAACCTCTCAACATCCACTAATCAATTCACTTTTTGTAAATTTTTAAATTTTAATAAAGTTTAATATTACAACACATAATTAGTGTTTTGGTACTAAAAAATTAATTACTTTTTTTTTTAATGTTACTAGTAGAGTGATTGACACAATAAATCCACATTACAAGATTCATACTGACAATGAGCTGTCTGAATATGCGTTTAAAAAGAAGCATGTACGAGATGACGAATTACAATACAAACAATTGTTAAACATTAATGCAACATTAATTTTTTGTTTTTATTTCATAATTAATTTTTTAATTTAATTTTATATGTGTATTATGATGTAAAAAAAAAATTCTTTTTTAAAATTAAAAATTCTAACTTGCTTTTTTTTAAAAAAAAAAGTTATCTTTCATTAAATGCAAAAAAACTTTTGTGAATTACTCGATTCACAAATTGCAGGAATGGGCTTACCAGGACCATCAGGTATGCACCAGGTGGCGAATCAGGATCCTAATTATGGTAAGTGTAATAAATCAACGATTCGATCTCACCCTTTTAAACGTTCTCGAAGCCCAGACTAGTATCCTTCCGTCGTTTCCTAAGATTCTGGTTTCTCGTTGTTGCGTTGAATGCATGAAAACTCTCGTACCTCTCACAACCTTGCATCCCCTGCCAGCCACCCCTCTTATCACACGGTAAGCAGGAGCGTATTACGGAGTCGCATTTCGATGGCTCTTCGACGGTTTTCGTTACTGCAGCATCTTACTTTAATTGTAAGTGCAGCATATCTTACTTTAGCAGCTAGAAACTATGTGAACTCTTTTTCTAGTCACATAATTATTTTTTAGATGCGAAAACGAGTTTCACATTGTATCTTTTTTTTTGTTTTCATGACGTTCACGTCTGCGATGTAAAGCATTTTCGTATGACTGTTATTACAAAAAATTTTGTAAAAATAATTTTCTATTTATTAAATTAACAAAAAAACTTGTCAAGATTATTTTTATATAAATCAAATTTAAAAAAATTAAAATTGTGGTAATTTAATTATTGAGTGAGCTCACTTGTTTAAAGAAATTGGAATAAAAATTAGAAACAAAAATTGTGATATTGGAAGGCGATGACAAAGAAGAAGCAAACAGTAGGCCGCAGAAGAGCGCCAGAAACGATTATCATATTAATTCGTACGAAGAATTGATCCTAGATTTAGGAAAAGGCTTGGGGGAGGGACAGAGCAAATGTTATTGAGGGCAAGTTATGTTTAAGACCTGAAAATGTATTTACAGAAAAGAAAAAGTCAAAAAAATGAATAAGAAGGGCTACGAAAGGCAAAAAAAGAGCGATTAAATAGTGTTTAAGGGATCGTACGAGGTTGGCTGAGGACTGACATTGGCTGGTGGTTCCAGGGCGGTGGCAGCCCTCTGGAGGAGATGGCTCAAGCTCGAGTTCCGGTTGGCTGCCGAGTACGTCCACCACGAGAAACGAGCATGCCGGGTCTGGAACCTACCAGAGTGGCGGGGGTCACAACTCGAAAGGGCAGAATTTCTCGGCCGTTCTTCAGCATCATCATCAGCATCATCATCACCATGCCACCAGCCAACAGTCATCGCAGCAACACACCCTTAATGCCCTCAACTCCCTCAACAGCCTGAACACTGAGCAACTTACGATGATGCATCAAAAACTGCAGAATAATCTTCAAAGTCTTCAGCAGAACACTCCTGCCAAGGGTGAGCAATTGAATTTGATGCTGCAGTCTTGCGCGAAGGACAAGATTGAGAGTATTGCGATGCTGCATCAGCAATCTCAGAGGCGGTATCATCAGCAGCAGATGGATAACACCAATCACAATGGTAAACCCAAGTGTCCCGAATGCGGCAAGATATATTCGAACAATTCCAATTTGAAGCAACACATTGTCAACGTTCACACCGTGCAGACCGAATACATCTCGTGCCATGTGTGCAACAAGCTATTCAAGACCAAGCAATATCTACAGATTCATCTACTTTCCATGCACGGTATCAGAAAGCGAAAGAGTTATCCCCTGTATCAGATGCAGACACATATGCAATCTCAACAGCAACCTGCTTTGCAATCTTCTTCGCAAGTGTCCGCGGGTCAACAACAACAGTTTTCCGCGTCAGAAAGATGGTCCGAAGAAAAACAGTGATTTAGAAATAGTCCAGAGTAAAGACATCGATTATAATTTATACAAGTACGCAAAAAATCCTAAAGAGACTGTTTAACGCGTAGAAAAATCGTTCGTTAAAACTATTCGGATAATTTGTGATAAATACAGACATTGATAAAGACAAGGCTATTAGGTGCTTCTTGTGAGACTGACAATTTCATAGTGATGTACTCATTATTATCATACTATAAAAGACTTGAATGTGCAAAAGATCCTATGTGTATCTCTGCAAGTCACAGAGATTACGAAATGTGTGCTATCTTTTAGTAGCAGTGAGTTGATGATATATAATGGCAGTTGTGTTAATGTGTTTACATAATATACACATATATATATATATATATATATATATATATATATATATATATATATATATATATATATATATATATAGGTTTTCTCTCTATGCGATGCGCTAGAGGAAGGTGTGTAAAGTCAACATAGACTATAATATTATTTTGATAATGGAGCATCGAAGTTAAAAGTACACGCAATCATAGAGTTTAATAACTATATAAAACAATATTTTTATTTAATTTGAGACGATCTCATAATTAGTTTATTTCAACTAATAAAGTCGAATTATGACGAGGAGTTTTTGCTCCGATCTTTACGTTATTTAAATTTTTTTATTATATTTTCTTATATGTATATATAGTTCTAAAGAAATAATAGAGATTTAATACAAGATATAAGAAAGTTAAAAGTTAAAAGTTTTTTTTCTTGTAAGTTTAATTATACCGAAAAAATTGAATAAAGTGAAACTTGATATTTTTATAAAAAGAATGAAAATTTTTGAGTTTTATTATTTGCGATCACAAATAAATTTGATTTATTACAAATACGTTGACCATTTTTTATTTTTTTTTCATATGTTGTAATATCTTTGGAACATAAGTAATCTTCAAAGTTACATTTTATAATTAAAAACATTTAATTGCGAAAATTGCAAATTTATATGCATTACAATTTTCGCATCTGTTATTCTGAGGTATTAATTATTAATGTAATACTTTGGACAACTTTATTATATATTCCACCTCCCTCTTAGCGCATCGGCGATGTTTAAGCTTGACATTGAATGCACGTCGCAAAAACCGAGCCTAAACGATCGAAGTTCGCAAACGGATATTTATCCGTTTTTTTTTTTTAGAATTAAGGGTGCGGAGGTGTCGATAGGGAGGTGTTGGCGAAAGAAGGTTTTGGTACACGAGAATTGGTCGACCTATTTTCGTCTCATACCGCAGTGCGCAGTTCACCCTTCGCGATGACGATAAGCAAGTCTTCTCGATTGATCGGGAGAGGAAGAACGAGGATAAACATGAGAGGGTAGAGCTAGAAAGAGCTTTGCGAAAGATTCCTCGTGAAATTCTTTGTGGTACTAGTATAAATTAAGTAAAGAGTATGGCTGGTCTAGTTTCTTGAAAGATAGATTTGTGTCGACAAGTCATCTTTTTGCAGTATATTCAGCTTTGGTAGAATGGGTTTTATGAAAGAGATGAAAGGAGATAGAATGAAGGATTATGTAAAAATGGATGGGAAGGCTTGAGATACGAACTCCCACATCAAAGATTGTGATTAATTTTGTCTTGCTCGTGTATCGCTACTTTCCTGAAGAAAATCTTTCGGAAAAAATCTCTAAAAAATTCTTTTAAACTTTTATATATAAAGCATGTATTAATAAGGCTTGACGAAAATTCAAATATTTTTATAAAAAGATTGATCACATAAAAATACGTACTAAATAATATATAGATAGTATTATTTTAAAGTTAATCAAATTTTTTTAAAATTATGAGATTTTTATTTATGAAAATAAAACTTTGCTAAACTCCCATTTTCAATAAGCATACAAAATAGTACAATTCCCTTGATAACAATCTACACACAAACACATACATGATTAATTTTTAGACTTTTTTTTAAAATTTATTCTACTGATGTTGCCAATTTGTCTTACAAAGAGAAACACAAATAGATAATATAGCAAATCTTAATTTTCTTAGAAAACAAAAAGGTCGACAAAGAGTTTCGTAAAAAAAATCCGGAATCAATCGACGCAACATCTCACCTCTCGTCTTTCATGATGTAATATTAGGAACATCAACATGTGTCACGCATGCTATCGTAATATTACGAGGGACAAAGAGATAGGGTACGTCGTATTGATCTCGAGGATTCAACAAACAGCACCTAGTACCTCCCGCTCGTTCCTCTCTAACTCTATCTTGCTTCTCCACCCAGTGCCAGACCCGTTCCTCACCCTTCCGTTTTCTCTTTCCTTCGTTGATACCTCTCTCTCTCTGTCTCTCATCGTATTCCATACCATTCGATTCACCCTCGCGTATATAGGGGTTTGATGAGGGCAAGCAACCCTGCTCGGACGATAATCGCAATTTCATTGTCGGGCTTTCGATTGCCGTTGGTCTCGTTTTGACGACACTTCACGTAAAGATTCGTCTCTTTTCGTACTTTTGCTACAACAGAAAATGAGGTCGACAAATCGTATCGCAGAACGATATCTAGGAAAATAAATTGTGACTACGATATATACTTTATTTTATTACCATTTTGGATATTATGAGCCACGCGTAGTACCTACTAGAAAAAAAAATACAAAAGTATATAGTGACGATTATGTGATGATACTAATAGCATTTTACAAACTTTCTAGATTTTGCTATTAAGAGAAATAATAAAATATCAATTTATTTTTTTGATAAGAAAAAAATAAGATGTGTTAAATTTTTACATACTTAATATAGATCAAAATAATACACATATAATAATACAATGCGTTAAAAAAACCTATTCAGCATTTATATACAGTACACATAATATCGAGTGAAAAAATTTTAATAAACATAAGTCGAAAACTCATTCGTTTCAGAGATATAAACAATTTGTTTTTGTATTTTACTATCATATATGACTAACTTATTGGTTTCTCTGTGTTTTGATGTTTACAAACCGTGTTCTCAGTGTTTACAAACCGCGTTTTAAACGTCCTCATTCAAATTCCATATTTTAGAAAGATACCACTGGTAATCGTTCAGTTGTATGTATAATGTTTGAATAATGTAATTATAATCGTTGATTGTATAACGACAACTGAAGAATAACCGAGATCTTTCTATAATAAGTACGGAATGAAGACATTTCAAACAAGATTTGTAAACATCGAAAAACGTAGAAGCTAATAATAATAATAAGTCAGGCATGATAATAATGTAAAAGACTGTTTATATTTCTGAAACAATTGAATTTTCGACCTATGTTTACTAATATAAGATTTTTTTACTCGCACTCAGTATTGTGTACTATCTATCATATAAATGCTGAAAATTTTTTTTTACATCTTGTGTATAATATCCATTTTGTTTTATGCATTAAACTTTCAATAGTGATTATTTTTATGCATGTTAAAAAAGAATTTTGGACTTTTCATCAGAGAGATACTGTATTAACTTCTAAACTCTCCGTAAAATTAATACAAAATTGTATTATAGTTAACTTTATTAACAGCATTTCTAAATCAATTCACGCAGTCGTTAAACGGTTTCTAGAAGACGCTAGCGGTGGAAATTCACGCGGAGTGTAATTTAGTCATTCGTGAAAAGTAAGGGATTTCGAAGGGAATATTAATTTAACTAGGAAAGCCATTTCAACCCAGCCATCGATCCAGCAGCGCTTGTTAACAACGCGAGTGCCGGTCTCAGACTAGCAGATTGCCGATTTCCGCGCAGACGGACGACTGAACGAACGAGCGAGCTTGCGAGCAAGCAAGAGGAAGTTTGCCAAGACACGCGATGGTCGGGTCTATGACCATCGACCACGCGATGCCATAGTTGCGTTTACCCTCGTTGCGAACCCCTGACAAAACAAACCCTGTCTGCTTATCCGCGATATTTCCACGAATTTCTTCCATCTCGTGCCTCGTGCTAACCCCTGACACAACGCAACCCCTGTAAATGGAGGAAGAACTTCGCATTTGTTCCCGGCAACCCTCGAATCACCTCGTCCTTCACGTCTCCTTATCCTTATCCACGCGCGTTTTTCTTACTCTTACTCTCTCTTTTTCTCTGCCACGTGTTGTCGCGTTTTCCTTATTTCGCACTGTCGGCGTAAAGTTTCATTGCTTATATGTACGGCTCTCAAAGCACTCACTCGACACTTCATTTGGCGTAAATGCGATCGATTAACTTTCGTTCCTGAATATGCAGTAATCCAGACATGAGACTTAATGAGGGAAAAAACGATGAACCCTTAATTGACTATGATATATATATATGAGACATATATATGAAAAGCTTTCATATAAATGCAATACAAAGATGATATTGATTAAGCCGTCAATATGAAACGATTTGATAATTTATAATTACTATTTACGTATACTTTTAGATACATTGATAGTAGTGGTAATTGCTAGATCTTTGAGACTTTATAAAAAGATTTCGTGTTTGAATGATAGTGCTTTAGTAAGAGTTTTCATTTTTAACTTTTCATCCATTTTCTGCTAAGTGATGAATTACGTGCATGTTAAAAATCAAAAATAACAACGAGATTACGTTGCAGTAATAGTGAAATGACAATAGTGAAAAAGAGAGATGGATATAGATTTAATGAATTCTGTGCAAAAGGATCTAGATTTTCAGATAATTAATCTTTAGAGCTGAAGAAGATTTGAGTAAAAATTGAAAATAATTTTGCAAATAAAGAATAATTGAATATTACTAAAAAGATGTACTATAAGTACTGTATAGCAAGAACATCTTTTTCTAATGATTTCTACTGCTTGTGATTTTCTCATTTAAATTTTTCTAAAGAAAAAGAAATATTTTTCTAAATTGTACAATTTATCTCTATATCAATTGCAAAGCACAGTAATTTCAAAACCTAATTAATAATATATACAATTTTTTTCAAAAATATACACAGCTCTGATAATATAAGTACAAGCGTTGATTATACATGACCTGTACGCGCAACCTCGAAGATACTGGCATATATTGTCATATGAGAGACTAATAGTGCAAGTTATTATCTTTTATCCATTGATCGAAGTTTGGCAAGCGAATAAAGTGACCGGTGTGATTGAAAATTATTTCAACTTCGAGGTACGCGCAGTTATCAAATTTTTGCAAGCAGAAAACATGAATTGGAATAAAATTCATATTTTAAGTCGAAAAGAAGTGTACTTGAAGTGCAACAAATTCAAAGATGGGCGAACGGCATATCTTTCAAATTTGAAAAAGGAAGACAACATCGCTTGCTATTAGTTCTCTTTCCCATGTAACAATACATGTCTGTACTTTTGAAATTACCTGTACAGATCCACATATAATTAACGCATGTATCTTTATTATGAGAGAGCTGTTATATATTTAGTATTATTACAAAACATACTGAATCTGAATACCATTAGACAGATTTTTCTCTCTAAAATATACGCATTCAGAGGAATAAAAACTTAGCAAACGAATATGATGTCCATTGTATGTAAATAAAGCAGGAATAATAGAAATAAAAACAACTATAGGCGCATGTTATTTACTTTGTATTTTTTTTTCTCGTATTTATTATTATTTCAGTATATATACACATATATATGTATATATATATATATATATATATATATATATATATATATATATCTCACTAAAATATATATATTATCATCTAATATCTTTTTAATATACAAGGAATTTTCTAAAGATCGGACTAGCTATATGTAATTATGTTCTTTTCATCAAGACGAATAAAAAAGTTCTTATATAACATGTTGCTAAAATGCTTCATTAAAAAGTACTCCTGGAGTATTTTCCGTGCCAGGGCCCTAAATTACAATCAAAGCAACGCCTATTATGTTAGATTATTACGTAAATTCACTTGATTTTTTAAAAATTATTAAATAAATATGTATTACGTTGAAATACTTTAATTATTTTTAAATACATGTATTACGTTAACATTAAAATTTATTCTTTTAATTTTAACTTTTTAACGAAGCGTTTTAGAAAAATGTTTTATAGAAACTTATTTGTTTGTCTTGAGAAAAGCATGATTACATGTAGGCAGGCCAACCTTTAAGAAATACTCTGTTTATTATATAATATAATGATCATTATTATTATTTTATTATTATCTCATTAATATTTCTTTTTAATATACATGTACTTCTTATTTTAATTTACTTTTATTTATGCTCTAATTCTTATTTATAATATATATTTATTTTTATCGTTGCCTTCTTTACGTCAATCTGCTCGTATAGTTGGACGCAGCATGTTATAATTTTATTAGACATGTCATCTTTATCTTTTAGCACTTTTTTGTTGTAATATTTTATGTCTCTTTTTTATATACTGTTTTCTTTTTAGTTATTTTATTTTTTATTTTATTTTTATCAGAAGCTACTAAACTTCTGTATAGAAATTTCTATTTTTTTGTTTGACTTTTATTTTTGTTTGTTTAATTCTGAGTCGTTTTACTCTAAAGGATTTAGTTTAAGATGAAATAAATTTATTTATCTATCTTCGCGAGAAATTTTTGCTGAAAGATTGACTCTAAAACTATAGAGAAACGATATAGATGTACTTATGATTGCAATGTGAGTTTCGATCAAATTGCAATCTTTCCGAGCCAATGGCCTGTGAGAAAATCGTTGATTGTGAAATCATTTATTTAAATGCACAAAATTTCAGGGACATTAAATTAGTTTTGTGATAAAATTGATAAAAAACAGAAGAAAGTTTATTTTTTTCTGAAAATTTAGTGTTAAAATTAAAATTATAAATTTTGTGTATATTCTACATATTTAAATTTTTTAAATAAATTTTATTTACCTTACTTTTTTTCAATATTTTCTCGTATTTATTACTATTTCAGTATATATCATGATTGCATATATGATTACTATTCTATCAATGATTCGAAATTTATAAGAGTTTAATGCACTTATTAAAAAAAAATCACTACAACTAAATATCTAGGACATAATGATATTCCTAAATAAGTAAATTGAGTAAAAAATTTGAGAGAATTTATTTTGATAATCTCTGAAAGTCTTACAAACATATGTTTTTAGCTTAGCAGTGACATCTGAGACAATTACGCGTATTATTCTGGCCACCGAAATTACGTGTCAGTGTGACTTATGTTCTTTTTGCGCCGGTCTTTATCTCGATCTCTCGAGTTAGATTCCAGCAGCCTACTACTTCGTGTTCTTCACTGCAAGATCGATTCTCGATCGCGTACTCTCGGCAGATTAGAGTCATCTATCACCCGGATCCGATTCGGATAACTTCGTTTCGACTGTGCCTGGTCAGATTCTTATCAATGTACCGGCGATCTTCTCTCCCTGCTGTCCCTTCCTGCTTTCAAAAACCCCTAGTAGTTTTGCCAGCATTTTTCCACCGTTGCTCCATATTATGCGCGATATTTTTTCGATGTATGACGTGAAAAAGAGAAGGATTCTGAGATGGATGTCAGTGTGGCAGAGGCACATAAAGATCACGCATATAGGATGGCTCACGCCCGGAAATCTTGACAGTACTGTACATGTGTGGGCGCGCACGTGCGGAACATTCGTGTAGCATGTGATGTGGATGGAGAGATGTAGAGAGGAAATCTTCTTTCTTAATCTTTGCTGACCGCTCATATGTCCGTTTTTTACTTTTTCAGAATATTCGGCCATATATAAAAAAAAGAGAGAAAAAGGATATTCGATTATATCTCAAATTTTGCCAAAGTAAAAATAGAGAAAATATTTTATCGAAAAACATTTTGTTTGTTTTCAAAGTAATAAGTTCGGATATGTTACGTAATATCGAAACATATACAAAGATATTTATTAGTATACATGTTGCATTATTTTTTTCTATTTATTTTATTTTCTTTTAATTAACTGTGTCAATTATTTTCTCAATTAAAAGAGTGTGCTATAAAGATTGAGAAGAGATCGTTGATCGATTTTATTGTTAATTTAATTGTTTGAAAGGAAAATTGCATTTGAAAAACAAAGATCACTGGGCGAAAGAAAGGATCTACAAAATAGATGCAGGATTAGTTACACAATAGTCTACTTTGGAAGTGGCGATGCCATTAGATATATTCTTGGGGTTCAAGGCGGATACAGAACGTAGGTGGTCTAGACGAGGTCTAAACGAAGGCGGAGAATATTGCCGGGAGGGTAAGAATAAGGTTCTCGTGCGATAAGCAGAGTAACGAGTCAAATGCACGGTATTACGTCGAACTGTTTTTGTACCTCCCTTCTTTCCGCCATCATACTATCATTCTTTCTATCTGTCTATTCTTCGATATCCTTCCTTCATCTGACCTTATTCTGCCGCCCATTTCCTTTCTTGCCTCCCTAATGTCTCCCTTTTCTCCCTTTGGTGAGATCCACATGCTGCCACGAGGCTTACTTGGATAGCTCGAAGAGTATAAATTATCCTTCATCCATGGATTATTGCGTTCTTTAGACAATAACAATTGCAATTCTGTCTCGGAGCCTATCGTGTTATTGTTTCAATGGCCGATTATGCAGAATTGATCTAAAAGTATAATTTTATTATGATTTCAAAATGTTCGAGTAATATAGCTAAAGAAATATTACCCACTAATCGCACAGTGATATAAAATATATTTAAACATTGCGATAATTTATTTTATTTTATAAAACTTGATTTTATTAATTTATTAATTTATCAATAAGATGGGTTTGATCTTGCCTAAGCCCAGTGATCTGAGAACTATGAGCGTAAATAGTCTATATCTTATTGTTAAACATCACAAACTAAATTAACTTTCTACTTTCAAGCAAGCAGCAGGAAATCACAAAAAAAAAAAAAAAAAACATTTTCAATCTAAATGACGTTGGGAGTTGTCCTAGCGAGAGTTGTCCGCAGGACCGCTTGTTTTTCTTCCTATAGTACTACTATTGGGAAATAGCATTGGCATTTAATTTTTTGTTTTCTTTAGTTTGAGATAAATAGTTACATTGCGTCATTTGTAAGTTTTTCAACTTGTAAGAACAAGCGACACAGTGCATCATTCTGTCTTTTTTCAACTCCAATAAACAATAAGAGATAGAATAATGCAATGTGTCGTCCGTCTTGCTTGCTAGACACAATTCTCTGATATATCGAATAGAAAAAAATGACAATAGAGAAAATGACGTGCATTTACAATAGTTTTCTATCGTGAAATTGTTACTCGGATATTGGGTTTTGACCATTTCTATTGGTTCTTTATAAGAGAGCAACGAAAATGGCATTTCACACTGCAACAGCACGGTAAACGTGAGTCGGTGAAAAAAAATTACCTACAAAATCTACTTAACGTAATAAAAACGACGGACATCAAAGGTGAAATCTCATAAACAATAAAAAATTGAAATATGGTTTTTTTGAAAAAAGCACGAGCTCTTAAACAAATTGACAATGATAAATGGATATTTGTGCGTCGAAAAATAACGACTGCAATGTGTGCGCGCGATAATTAAGAGGAACAAATCGCGTTACAATCATTTTATGTTGTATGTGGGTGGGTGGGTGTATGTATGTGTGTGTGTGTGCGTGTGTGTGTGTGTGTGTGAATGTACCTCCCCAATTTTTTTATACAATCAAAAATTTAAATGGTAGGAAAAATGAAATGGTTAATACGATTGATAAAATATTAAATAGTGCGAAGTATATTAGTTCTCTCTCTCTCTCTCTCTCTCTCTCTCTCTCTCTCTCTCTCTCTCTCTCTCTCTCTCTCTCTCTCTCTCTCTCTCTCTCTCTCTCTCTCTTACACATCGTTATTACTATATAGATTTTAATTCGGCAAATATATAATTATCACAAAATTGTGTAACTAAATTTTTCGATTTCTCATAATCTAAGAGTATACTTTAACATATATAATTTATGCCCGACTGTGTCAATTGAAACTACTCTGTTGGCGTTATTTGCTAACTTTCATGAAAAAAAAAGGACAAAAAATGGGATTCGTGAAGGATGAACTTTGTTCGCTAGTAACTTGTCCATTTTCTGATGTCGGCAGGGTTGCCGGAATTCAATCAAACTTGCAAAGCTTTCGAGCACTCGTTCCCGGATTACTCGCGAGTAAACAGCGGCTGCACAGCTTTCAGCGCGACGCGACGCTTGGACGTCGATAAGAAGACGCCGAGGGAGAAGTCGCGAATACTTGTTCGATGCGTACTTGTTTGTAGCCCGCTTGTGGGGTAATACTCTCTTACGGAAGAGAGTTTGCGGAGAGTAAATTAGCGGACAGAGGGAGGGACAGAGTGACGCGGACTAAGGGTGGAGTACTGTAGAAAATCAATGTGATCATAGAGGAAAGACGGGTGGGAGAAAGAGATAGATAGGAACCGAAGACAAGGAACCTTTATGTCGGGTCACGTCTTTAATATAACTCGCGTGGGCGATGGTGTGGCTGCGGCGGGCGTAATCAATCTTCACAGCCGTGTTACGCCGCATGGATGCTGCATCCGTGAGAAATGCGCAACACTATTTCGATCAAGATCAATTGCGATGCAATTAAAGCTGTAATTTTGTAAAGAAGACTCGGAAATATGTGCTTTAACAATAGTCATTTTTCAATATGTTTGGAGACAAATTCTGGTTAAATCCTTGCGAGGTAAACTTTTTCTTTTCTGCAAAACCTTGAGGGACCATAAATTATTTTGTACCTTTTGTACATGTACATGTCCGTACAGTGACAAATAGTAACAAATCTTTTGAATTTTTTTTCTCGGTATTACTGTCCTGTATAAAATTTTACGATTTTGTCGTAAAACTTGTTGTCATAGAATGGATCGTATTGAATCCTGTTACGTAAGATCTCTTGCAAAAAAAATTTTTTTTCTCTTCTGCTACGTTTTTGGCCGAACGTTGAGACGTCATTATTTCTAAAGAATTTAAAGAGGATTATTCAATAAATTCATCTTCTTAAGAACACGCTGTTAAGACTTTACTCTTTTGAAACTTTTGACCAAAAAACTTTTTTGTATTTTATTGCTCATTTAAAATCCATGTGACATAGTTCTTTTATTTTTAAAGTTTGTATTTTTTTTTTGTACTCTTAGAAATATGAATATACATTTATGTATATAATACGTAGAGAATATGAAAATATATGAATATACAGAGTATAGTTTTTAAAAGTTCTTACATAAATTAATTTAGAGAAAGAGAGAGAAAGAGATTATCAATAATATTAATAAATGACACTCATAAATTGAAAGACGAAAGCATTTCACAAAAAAGCGAGACAAAATTCGCGCGAAAGAGTGAGGAAAAAAAAAAGAAAGAGAGAAGGAAAAGGACAAAGATGCAGAGAGAAGCGAAATGAGAGATAGAGTAGACGAAGACAGAGAGGGTACATAGCGGGGTGCGAGAGAGGAAGTGACAGAGAAAAACATAGAGGCCGCGCTTTCCCCGAGGGTCCTGGGATCGATCCCTGTGCAATTTCCCGCACATGTTCGCATTGATCTGCCCTCACTTGCCCCCGGTACCCACTCCTTGCCGCCACTCAACCACCACTACCACTACCATTTCCGCCGTCGCCGCCGCCGCCACCGCCGCCGCCGCCGCCGCCATCACCATCACCACCACCACCATCACCACTACTACCGTCACCGCCAACCACCCTAAGCTTCTTCGCTGATACCTCCGATCGCCCAAACGCCTACCCCTAACTCTCGTCTCCACCCTTCGCTGCTCCCTTCGCGGACCAAAGTCATTCCAACTACGTCAATTCACCTTCTACTTTTTTTTCTTAACGTGTCCTTGTCTCACGCATCCGCGGCTTAACGCACGCATGTCACGCGCGCCACAGATACCATTTTCTTTGGCAGTCGCCGATATCGTTCAAGTTTCTTTTTATGAGTTCGACCATAATCCAAGCAATCGTATTTGTGAACGTACACAGTTTCCGAAATGATTAATGCGCACATTAAATAACATTCTCTTATAGATATCTTTTTGCTTAAGCTAATGACCGAGTCTCTTGAATCTTGCATTTTAAAAATAATTGTATTTATTTTTTTTGCACGTTCCAAATTTCTTATAAGCTTGTTGAAAGAAAAAGAGAGAGAGAGAGAGAGTTTTTGTTTTATGCGTTTTTCGATACGATCCGTTTTCCTTCGAACCTTTTATAAGATTCTGTTGTCCCACGTGATTCTAGCAATCTCCTCAGGCGAAATTCACTCCGAATACGTAAATCCACCCTTTATTTTCTTCTAACGTGCCTGGAACGCGCGCACTCACGTTTTAACACACGCGCGTCACGCACAGCGATATCCATCCCCTTCAATGTCTTCCAATACTTTTTCTTATCCTTTCTCCGTACCTTCTATATCCGTACAATTCCATATCACGTGTCCGTTCCAATCTTCTACTATCTTATATATCTTTTTTCTGACACATATTTGAAAATATATATTGCTGGATAATAATATTTATAGCTGTTTTATATATACATATTTTTATGTATTTTAAGTGCATTTTATCTTTTATGTCTTTAAATCAATATTTTTATTAAATATTAAAAAATTATTCAACACCTTGATATCTTGGAATATTTAAAATCGATACTTATTTTAAGCAAACCTGCAAACTTTGCTAATATTAAGGATTTATATATAATCTCTTTCTCTTTCTTTCTTTTTAATATAACTATAAAATTTTTATTTAACCTTAAATTGATTGATTTGAAAAAACAGATTTTCTTTCTCTTCTTATTACGAAATAAAAAACAAGTTTTTATTTAAGAATTTTAACTTAATCTTCTTGTCTGCTGTTTCTTCCGTTTTATGTTTATATACATAGTTCTATATTTTTCGTTATTACTGCCATTGCCAAGCAATCTCAGTTTCATCCAGGCAGCTCCGACCATCCCATCGCTTCATTCCAACCCTCGCATTTGCAAATCTAACCCACTAGGAGGAAAGCCGTTTCGACTGTACGTCTCTTCTACCTTCTTACCTAAACATACTTTCTTATGTTACTCACCATGCGTGATGCGTCACATCCCGGTGGTTGAGAAAAACTTTGAACGAAGGACATGGTTTTCCAATTTTAAGACTCATCCTATTCTGTCTCGTTTTATGAACTTTTCTAGGAAAAAAACCTCAAAAGGTATCGTCTAATTGTTTTTTCGTGTCATTGTGGAAACTTTTTGAAGTAACAAAATCTATCTTGTATACAGAGTGTTTCGAATTTTAATCGATAAACTTCTAGAATGTGTCGTAGAAATGATTCATCATCAAGCAAAAATGTTTGTATCTGAACTATATAGATCAATTCATCCCAGTTATGGAGATACGAAGAATTTAATTTTTGTCAGTAAAGTGATAACGGCTATCTCCCTCAAAGTACCACATTAGATAGCATGTTATCTCGAATATTTGTTTAAAATAGAACCATTGGCATTTTTGGGTAAAGGTACTGCACACATAGCCATACATTGTTATTACTTCTACAAACTGGATGTATTTAATAGACTGTTTCAAAGTGTCAAGTAAAGTCACATTATTTTTAAAACATGCCTCGATTTAGTTTTATAGAATAATATTCATATAAAAATTATAAATGTCTGGTATTTTTGTTTATTAATAAAATTGTCTATATCTCGATAACTTAGCCGAATTTATCTATAGTGTATGTACACTTTTTTGTTTAGAATAATGTTTCGAACACATTCTAGAAGTTTGTCAGTTAAACACTGTAGTGTTATGGAATACTTTTCGAGAAAAAGGATTGATTTTAATAATTTTTTATTTCCCATGTTTAATATTTTATATTAATTATGCATATTTTATACATATATAAATAAGCTGCGGAAATTAATATATAAAATTAAATTAAATCAAACAATAACTTTTAATCTATAATACATAACTAAATGTAGATTAATCTAAAAGAAATGATAAATCGAAAAATCGTTACTAGTACTCACGAAATTAGCAAATTTAATTAAAATATGAGAAAATTTAAATTTGTCTTACTTTATCTTTAAAAATATGTATGTATTCTGAAAGGCTGAATGCTAATTAAACTTGAATGCCAAGAGATCGTATAGGGATGTCAAGGTCAGAGATTTAAATGCCTCGATCAATTATTTACAAAAGCGATGCAGTTCGTGCAATGCGAAAACGTTACGCCCCATTTACACCCCACTCTGCACGCGAGCGAATGAACGAAAGTTAAATAAAAGTAGTCTCATCGTAATGCGGTGTGTGTGTATTTTTTTTTTAATCCTGAAGAAAAAAAACTTGGCTCGCGATGAGGGAAAGAGCACGAGTCTGTAACCACGTCAGCTATCTAAATTAAACTTTTCTACCCCTTCGGACTTCCTTCTTCCCACTCGACGATTGCAATATATCAAACCGCCTGTCATAAATCTAAAGCTTGAATCGTGCCGAACGTTGATGTAACTGGATCGGTAACAAAACTGGTATTGGAAGCCAGGTGTGACCACAATTCTATAGAGGGAGAGAGATAATGGAATAATAAACATTTTATCGACAGGCATATCATAAGAACATTATGAAGGAATTTTGATGAATATTATCAATTTTGAAAAAGTGACAATATTTATCAAGATAATAAAAATAAAAATACGATAAACAATAAAGATACGTCTTATTTTCGAGATAATTTACAAAAATGTATTTATAGTTTAAAAAAAGAAAAAAAAAGTTTAATTAAAATTTAAAACTCTGGAAAATTCAATGTACGAAGTATCAAGATTTAAACTCCATTTTCGATTAATTCCCGCGGGATGTGGAAAACTTGGCTGATGATTGTTTCGCACTTCGCCGCCACAACATTGAATCGGATTTTGTTGTAGCATATCAAGGCTCGTTTCTCATTTCGGTAATACTTCCAGGAATAGAAATTGCACCGCCATATATATATCGATCCCCGCCTATATTTCTCTCTTTCTCTCTCTCTCTCTCTCTCTCTCTCTCTCTCTCTCTCTCTCTTTCTTTCTCCTCCCTCAACGGGATCGACGTTTTCGGGTTGCTCGCCCCTGCGGTAACACGAGGCAGACGCGGAAGGACTTTCCCGGAAACCCGAAGACATCGATCTTCGGGCTCCCTTCGGCCAATCAGCGTGCTGACTGCTTCTCGAGAAGCAGATCCTCGTTAATGCAGCGCAATTCGTCGGAGCGACGCCGCTAATGGACTCGCGCAATCATCCTGGCTTGCTACCGAATCTCCCTTCCTATCGACAACATTGGTGTGTCCACCCCACATCTTTTCCTTTTACTTAAAATTCTTCGTAAAAATCTCGTGACGTTCACCTAAAGTTTTCACTGTATTATCTTCTAATATTTTATTCTCTCCCTGTCTGCCTCGCGAATTTTCTTAATGGACTATCTTTAGTTCATTTTCCTATGTGCGCTTGTGTTTTAAAACAGTGGAAATTCTAGTTAGTTTCAAATAACGAATTTTGCAGATAATTATTAGAATAATTAGACAAGTAACAGAATTTATTATTGTTAAAACTTTTATATAAGCTGCAGACCTTAAATTGTTTAATATATCATATGAGATATTTTAGGAGATATTATTATAATTTTAATTCTAGTAGAATTTATAATTTTCAGGATTTATGTCAGAATAATTTTGATAAAATTACAATTTGCATTGAATAATACAAACAGATTTTGTAATGACGGGAGCTGAGAAATCTTGAGGGTACTTGTAACAAATTGATGTTGAATTCTTTAAGAACTACTTTTTTCTTACATTTCAGCATAACGAAAATATATTGAGTCTTAATTTTATTACTTTACTTTATATTGTTAAATTCTTCCAATTTAAAGACATACATCGATATATCTTTTCTTTTAATAAAATTAAAATATTATCTTCCATTTTACTTGCTTTGAGATCAAGTTAAGCAGAGAGGAAGTAAATTTTTATTTTTTTAGCTGTCTCGCAGAACTTTTTACATTTTCTCGAGAGGTAATTTCATTTTAGAGGAAGAATTTCTTATAAAAGAAATCACGTCCCTTCGTTTATCTTCTCTAAATCTCTTAGCATCTTCCCTATTTCCAGATCCTTTATCATGCCGACTATTCTTTTTCTGTTCTTTTCCACTTTTCTCTTCTGTTTCCTTCGCTTATTCCTTATTTTGTCTTTCCGCTCATCACTCTTTTTCGCATTCCACACCTATCTATCTATCGTTCTCTTTTATTTGATCGGTTTAGAGGTTAGCTGTAATCAGACGAATACATGCACCTCTCACCCCAATCGATCGAATCTAAATTTTCAAGATTTTTCGATTAATCACTGTTTTATCTAAATGTATTTCACACCTAAAAAACTTAATAATGCAATAAGCAATATATGTTTTAATAATAATTATCGTTTTATGTATAATATAATAATTTCGAATCTAATAGGAAAATTTATATATATATATATATATATATATATATATATATATATATATATATATATATATATATATAGATAAATTTAATAATTGAAAACTTAGCAAACAATCAAGTTGATTATTGATAACATTTGCTCAAGTAAAAGAAAGTATTGACTTTTATCAGTTTCAACTTATAAAATATTATGGAAGCTTATTATAGGCTAATAATTAAATAAATTAAACTAGGCAACATTTAATGTTTAATTAAATTCTAGGCATTTTTGACTGAAGAATTAAACAAAAAATAGTAGGATTGCAAGAGATTTTTTAAATATATTTTCATTTAGATGTTTTCACGAGTACACTGAGTTTAAAAATTGGATGATAAAAGATGAAAATGAGAAGAGAAAAGAACACGGTGTGACCTTAATGCTCTAGAAGCGATATGACCTTAATTCCATCCGAATTCTGTTGTAGCCCAATTGATACATAAATCATCACAGAATACGGTTTCCCACGTTTCGCGTTATATATATGTGGTTCTCTGTAATTCTAATAAATTAGTTTGTCATCCACTATAAATCAGAAAGCAGTCTACATACTGCGTTTTTCTTTTTTTGCATGTTGTTCATGATAGACCGACAAAATTCAATTTCGAGAATAGAATGTTACAGTCATACAAATATCGTTGATCGAATTTTGGTTCAAAGTTATTTCTTGCTAGCGTATAAAAAATATTGTTCTTTTATATCGAAAAACGAATGTTTTTAATATAAAAATAATATTTTATTTCTCTTTTTCTTCCATTAGTTGAAAAAGAGAAAAGTATACGCTGTGACATTTGTTGTTTTTTTTGGTCGTTAAAAATTTCGGTAATAAATTAAAAAAAAAAATATATATATATATATATATATATATAAAGTATGTATTTATAAAATATATCGATTGTTTTGCGCTATTATTAGAAATATAAAACAGATTTTACTTTAACAAATAAAAGAAATAATTTTTGTCATAATATTTAAAACATTAGAATTTAAAAAAAAAAATGAAATATTTGCGACGTATACGGTAATCACAAAAGGAGAAGTTTTTACGTAAAACTAATGTTTTCTACAGGCGAAATGAATCTACATATCCTTCCCTTTTATGTAATGAGACGTACACGAAAGTGGGAGAGGCCTTATGCTTAGAGATTCGTAGGAAAGATAGTCGTAACGAGGCGTAGAGAGTGGATCAATACGAGGGTTCTTACGTAGTTCGCTTACTCTTGCTCTGTCTCTCTCCTTCACACTTAACTTTTCTTCTCTTCCTTATCTCTTTCTTCTTCCTTCTCTTGGCGCTTCATCCTCTCGACTTTCTGTCTAACTCCTTCTTTGCCTTCTTGCCTGTCTTTCTCTCCTCCACTTTTTTCTCTCTTTCTTTTTTTATCTTTTTCTATCTTTCTCTATCTCTCTTTTTTCTCAGTCTCTCTCTTTGAGAACTTGATGTGCACAAAGACGAAGGCGGATGACGATGCTTGTCGATAGATTGAGTACGGTGATCTTCCGATTACTTCCCAAATTTCCCACCCAATTTGCGAGACGTGAAAAAGCGCGTCGCGGCGGCGGCAGCTATTCCGAAATGCGAAAATAATATTGCATGTTGCGAAACTGCGTCATGGCGCCAAATATACGTTCAATTATGACGTACCGGAAGTCGCCTGTTACGTGAGCATAATGCTGAAATTAAGAGTGATAAACGAACGACAAAAATACGGAAACGTCTTGCGTATGTGACTTATTTAGTCTAGGCTGTCAAATTACATTTTGGATAAGAAACAACATCAACAACTACAACAACATCAACAACACACTAAAAATCCTACAACCGGGCATGCCCTGAGAGTACGAGAGTAGTACGCGTGCGAATATATGCCTAAAGTAAGGAATAAGTGAGTGAATGAAAGAAAGAGAGAGAGAGAGAGAGAGAGAGAGAGAGAGATAGAAAAAGAGAAAACAAATACGTGTATGTGTGTGTGTATGTGTATGTGTATGTGTAAAGAGAGACAGACGAATTGAGCGCGAAAGTGCGCTCGAGGGTGCGGAACGAATGAGAAAGAGGGAGAGTAAAAAAGACAGAGTTGAGAGAGACAGAGAAAAAGGAGTCACGTGTGACTGGCCACATGTGCTCAGATACGAAGTGAATCGAAAGGAGCGAGAGCGATAGAAAGAAAGAATGAAAGGTTTAACGTGTGTGCCTCTGCACACTTGTGCAAATGTATACTACATACGTGACTTTGCGTGTATGATGGAGAAAGAAAATATGATTGTGGTACGGAAAGAAGAGAGAGAGAGAAAGAGAGAGAGAGAGAGAGAGAAAGAGAGACAAAGAGTGAAAGAGAGAGTGCAAATGTTTGTGCAATAGAGCATGTTAGAGAAAGAGAGCAAAAGAGAGAGAGAGAAAGAGAGAGCGCTAGCGAGAGAGAAAGAAGATGTGGAAGGGATGGGAGAGTCGGTGCGAAAGAAAAAGCGAGGAAGGAAATAGTATCAACTGATGGGCACGTCCTGGTTGTAGGATCGGCGATGCCGAAGAGGGAAGAAGCCGCGATGACGGCCGCCGCCGCCAACGATACCACACAGGCGGTGGAGAATTTCGCGAGGCTCTACACGGCACTGCGCCACGACGATGCTAGACCTATATGCAGTCACTGCGGTCGTAGCTACTCGTCGCCGAGCAACCTACGGCAGCACATGAAAAACGTCCACTCGAACTGGCCGCCGGACACAATGTGGCCGCAATGCAACGTATGCGGCAAGCGGTGCAAGACCAAACATTACCTGATCAATCACCAGCTGCAGGCACATGGCATTCATCAGAGACCTAGCATGAACAATCCCGGCGTCCAACAGCAGCAGCAGCAGCAGCAACAGCATCAATCGCCGTCCTCCTCCTCATTGCCATGAGTACGTTCGATGTCCGCCGGTCGTCTAGAAACGCGTCGAAATTCGATCGAATTTTCGCCGCTTGCTGAGAGACTTTAGTCGACGCGGTCGGAAACGCGGAGATTGCTACTCGCTCGATATGACTGTTGAAAGTCATGACGGGGATTCCCGTTGCCACCGCGGCTGCCGCCGTTGCGTCGGTTGCTTGTCCAAAATTTATTTAATCCGTTTGAGGCTTCGCTCGTGATGAAACATAAAGTTTTCTAGGTAATAGTGGTCGATAGAGAGCAGCGAGAAATATTTGAATACATTTCCAATACGCAGTCGTTTGTGTATTAATGAAAATTGATATATCTCTTTCAGAGACACACTGTAGCTTTTAACATGAGAAGCAATTATGCGGTGGTAGCTTTTGACAAAAATTATTTATTCTACAATTTCATTTATATATGATTGACAAGTTAAATTATGTTTTGTTGAAAGTAATAGAAATTTTTATTTTTATTTCTCTTATATAATTCGAATGAAAATTTACGATTTATTCAATATAACATTATAAATATAGTATGATATATTATTCATTAACGTCATGTGGGTAGATATGATTTATCTCTGTGATATGACTTTGAGACGTGATTCGATGTTGATAACATTGCAATCGTGACTGTATCTTTAAAATTTACTGGAAAATTGGACTTTAATAGAAAGTGCGTGACAAAAGAAAATAAAATTAATGCAAAGCATTTAAACTCTTCTGCATAAAATTATTTCCCACCGCGACTAATGAATTAACGTAATCGTCGTGCTGCGTGTTTTGCATGAATCTTATGAGCGACAAACAAAACGCATGTCCAAACGCAAAAATAATACTACACGAATACTGATTTTATGACACGAGGAAAAATAATAGATTTTGATATCGTGAGAA
The DNA here is from genome assembly GCF_047496725.1 of Anoplolepis gracilipes. Lineage (NCBI taxonomy): Eukaryota > Metazoa > Arthropoda > Insecta > Hymenoptera > Formicidae > Anoplolepis > Anoplolepis gracilipes. The sequence continues at coordinate 19,348,943 of NC_132970.1, read as the reverse complement.
TGCGCTCAAAACCATGCGTTAGTGTAATGAAATGTATACGAGACCAAATGAGTATACGAAAGTTGATCAAATGCATAATTTTAAATAATTACAAAATAATTACATGAACGCATAATTGAAACTAATCACGTGATAGAAAATTAAAAAATCTGGCATTACTCAATTTCTTGCGAATTTATCGACAAGCCTTGTTGATATATCGAACACCTCCGCTACCTTTCGCTGAAAATCCAGATACTCTTATTGTTAGTGTAAAAGATATTCAATCAGAAAAGTATCCTGATTTTCCCATTTAAAGAACATGATTAAATGACAATGTTAATTGTTCATATTTTCTTGCACGACACAGACTCCTTCCAATCATATTTAAAAAAACAACTATATATATCCTATAAGATATCTTGACGTGCGCGCGATATATTGTTTTTTTTATTTTGGTAGAATTTTATTTATATCAAGATCATTATAATCTGATTATCCTAGCTTTGTGTCAACATCTGCCATGTTTTCAATTATGTGATATATATCTATTTATTAATATAAATGTTTATTATTATAATGAAAGTATGAAAGATATAATATGTATATTTTAATGCAACTTTTATGTTGAATTATTGAAGACTATTTCATGTGAGATTATTTTAAATACATATAATAACAAGTAATTAAAAAACACATATAAATTTTAAATATTAAATAAAAATAATACGATTAATTGAGAAAAAAATTATTTTAATATTGATCACACAGAATTTATGTTAATTTTTCTGAAAACAAAATAATAGAGTAATTAGTTACGTTCAAAGAACATGTGTTTTAAGCTAATTGCACAGATAGTCTTCACCCGCGCCAATAACAATTAGCGATCGATTAATATCAAAGTAAGAGCGCGGTATAATTTCGCTGCGGGAAATATTCCTAGATGTTGAACATTGTTGGGTCGAGGTTGGGCGCGTAGCATTATCGTGTATAGCTCGGGGTGGGATTACGGTGGTGGTGGCTGGTGGTAATGTTGGTGTGGTGGTGGTTGCAGATCACGGGCTTGATGAGGCAGAGGGTGCGGCTTACCACCACCACCACAGCCATCACCAGCAACATCATCGGCATCGCCATCATCATCCACTATCCGTCCCTTCTCCTCACCACCGTCATCAGGCGCCACTGGAAGACGACACATCAATTAATCAATCTTCCACCACGGCGACCACGACGATCACGACTACCAGCAAATATCAGCGCGGCCAACCGGACTTCAGGCAACAGAGATTACTACGGGAGCATCATCGACAACATGGTTACAGATGTCCCCTTTGCTGCAGAACGTTCCAAGACATCAGCGCGATGAGGGCGCATCTGGATCATCATTATCCTAGAGATTCGCCTACCTGTCCCGTTACCTCCTGTGCCAAAACCTTCTCCCATCCTAACAGTGTTAGAAATCATATGCGACTGAAGCATCCTGTGCAGTGGGATCAGATTAAGACTTTGAGGTGGACTTATGTCTGATTAACAGGCGAAGGCTGCTATAAGTATAATTGTATGTCGTAATTTTAATTTTTTTTTTGGAGGTTTTTGCCAAAGAATTTTTGCTTTTCGTTTTTTAATGTAGCAAGCAACTGCGCGGCAATAATTATCAAATAGATTAAAATCGGACTTTACAGTTCAGAAAATTGTTGGAATTATTACGTGTATATCTTATTGGAATTATTTGTAAAAATAAATTAAATTAAAATTAAAATATTTAAATTTAATTAAAAATATTGCTTTAAAAATATTGTCCTTGATATCTAGTATTGCAAAAATTATTACTTATACGAATAGAGAATTAAATCAATAATTACGTGTGAGAAATATATTTAAATGAACACATACATTTAATAAATATCAATTGATAATCATTTTTTGTAAACAAGAATATTCACACTTGTGCTCGTTTACTTTTACTTTCAATAAAAACGTAATTGAAATTAACAACTAAAATAGTGCGTATTATTGCCGCGCAAAAACTATTTTGAATCATGAAAGTTGGAAGAGAGTCTGGTCGATATGTAGATAGATTGGATACTTTATAATACTATGTGCAGAGAGTATCGAGAGATGAGCGAAATGAGAAGTGATATGAGCGTTGATAAGAATATGCGGAATTGCGAATTAGCTAAAAGTAAATATAGTATAGTCTTTTCGCGTGATGGGAGATGCACAAAAAAGTGAAAATTATCTGAACTATCTTCAGTGCTTTATCTCAAAACTGTCACATACGCACCCACCGTAAAGTCTATCCCTGACGAAAAGCGCACACTGTACATACATATGCGAGAGATTATATCGACAAAGGAGAAAATCTATAAATATATAAAGAGCTATTATATATATATAGAGTATATATATGTACACATGACAGATACACAAGAGAGAGATATACATATAGAGTATATAGAATTGATTTTGTATAAAATATATGAAGAACAGTATTTCCTCTAGAATCCGAAGCGTAGATCAGACCGTAGGTTCAAGCGATACACATAAACACACAGCGACGTTCGGTGTCGAGTGTACGCAGACGCCGACATTGAGATATAATGATTAGATATTACGTATCTAAAAGAGAAAACAATGTTCCTCTAAGCTGAGTAAGCCAGCCTTATGTTAAATAACGTAGTATTAAGAATGTAGAAACGAGAGAGGACGCATGCCGAAGAACGGCAGCGACAATCGCGCCGAAATCGAGCGAGATCGATTGGCTCTAAAGATTCATTTGCTCCACCGACGAAAGATTAACGTGAACAAAAGTTTGATGTGAGAGGAGAGAGATGTATATGTTGGCGCGTTGTATTAGATCACAAAATCGCGTACACAGATTAATATGAACGGGTGAACCGCGAATGAACACGTCGATTAGAAGTAAGGTCGCTCGACAACACGCCTTATTTTTCTACAGTCTTACGTTTTATCAGTATTCCCTAAGTAAAAAGTTCCCGAGGAGACATTACGTTCGAGATCACCCGAGAAAAAGTAGATATAATATGCTCAGATGTAAATATAAATATTACATAATTAGATATGAAAAGATCTGATAACATATGTAATTTTATATGATTATACATATATATATCAATATCCAAAATTTAGCGCAATATGATCTTATATAATCATATTCGACTAAATCTGATTATAAATGAAAACAGATCTAACGAATATGATTATATGTATAAAGATAAGATTATATCACGCCAAATTTCGAATATTATTATATATCAGATCATATTGCGTTAAATTTCAGATTTAATTATACAGACATCATATTATACAGAGTGTCCGGTAAAAAACTGCTAAAAAACCTGTTAATAGCAGATTCTAGAGATCATTTGGAGTCGATTTTTCCTCAGCGAAAATATCGAAAGCCGTCATCATTTTTTATAAATTTCCAATTTGTATTATTATATATCTTTGTAATTAAGCTTTAAATTAAAATTCTATTACAGTAAACTCTATCTAAAATTAACTGAAGAATGTAGTTTTGGTAATTTTTCAACTTCAAAAAGTTTAGTTTGCGAAAAGTGCCTTTTTTTCAATCGCTTATAACTCCAAAATTATTGATGCCTCGATATTTTAGCTGAAGAAAAATCGTCTCCAAATGATCTCAAGAATCTGTTATTAACAGGTTTTTCACCAATTACCGGACACCCTGTATATGACCAGACCGCGCTAAATTTTGGATTTAATTATATATGATCATATATAATTACATAAATCTATTTTTTCTCGGGCATGTATACTAAAATGTGCCGCGAATTATTTGCGACGTATTCTAGAACACAAAGAAGTATATATATATATATATATGTGAATATATGTACGAGTTGTTAGTTGTGATCTCGAAAGGAAATGTCATTGAATACGAGGAATACTAGAGTGTGTGTACTCATATAATTATTATGCTAATTTTCAAAACAACGTAGAAACACATAAAAATGCGTTATACCGATATATACAGAACAGTCGGTGACTGTAAAGCAGATTTGTATCGCGATTTTTTTTTGTTACGAATTATTTATTATAAATTGTTATTATCATGACTGACAGCTCGTATGGTGAATAATGTATAGAGTATTATATGCACTATTTTAGTAGGTATTAGCTTATACATATATATACATATAAGACATATGAAATAAAGTCTATATATTATTTAAGTAATGCTTTGTATAATAAAAAATATTCACAGAAAAATCTAGAGTATTCTATTGTATCCTAAAATCACTTTTATACAATCTACGCACTAACGTTACCCCACTAACATTAATCTGACTAACGTTAATCAGACTATGATACCGTTGAATATCGCTAATATAGCTAATAAGTTTAATAAAGTTGATAAGGTTAATAGGACAAGTATAATCCATTTTATGTAAGTATCTTAGTAAAAATAAACCGTGGTCATAGTGTAATTCAGTATATTTTAATATTTAAAGATTACACTAAAAAATAAAATTTGCAATTAGGCTTTTTTATTTGTCAAAATAGTAAATTAAGTAAAATAGACTAAAGAGTCATACGCCGGATCTGCGTGCCAATACTTCGTATATTAATATAAATAAAATAAGTACGTATGTTTTGGTATATTGGTTTTGGTCAGCGTTAGTGTTACAATTAAATCACACGCAAATGGTTATTATTATAAACTTAAAGTTCCAAACGGTACAAACCTTACATATAATATGTAGTTATCAAACAAAGCAGTAACATCACGACGCCAAAGCAAAATAAAGTTATAGATTACATGATTATAATGGCAACATCTTTTAATACATGACACCAAAGTTTATTTTATTGTTTGCATTTACAACTATATTGTTTAGAATCTTTAAAGTTTATAATGTAAATTATTTGCGATTTAATTGTAACTGGATTGTAGCATCAAAGTAAGATAGGCTATGTGCCGAAACGTATATATTTATTTTATTAATATATGAGGTATTAGCAAAGATAATTATCGCCTCATACCACCGTATTTTCGCCTGTTCGCTTATATGTTATACTTCTGACGCCTACAATATAATTACTTTCAAATGTTTAAAATGTGAAAAATAGAAAAAGAACCTATTTGCAAATTTACTTTTTACTTCAACGTTTAAATATTAAAATGTTGTAAATTACACTGTGTACATCATTCATTAATTTTTATTTAATGTTACGTTACACTTTTTAAAATTATACATATTTCACATATTTATTTATTTTCAGTCAGTCGACGAGGCGTGGATCTAATGCGAGTACGTGCCACGGATCCTAGACCTTGTCCAAAATGTGGAAAGATGTATCGCTCAGCACATACGTTGCGCACTCATTTGGAAGATAAACACACAGTGTGTCCGGGTTATCGGTGCGTCCTATGCGGTACAGTAGCGAAATCTCGGAATTCTCTGCACTCACACATGTCGAGACAACATCGTGGCATCAGCACGAAGGATCTTCCAGTCTTGCAGATGCCTAGTCAATTCGATCCCGAGTTGGCGTCCCGATTGTTAGCGAAGGCTGGAGTTAAGGTGAGTCCGGCTGAACTTCGTGCTCGGGCTAGTCCGACAGCGCCGCGAAGAAGTGACATAAGACTGGAACTACCTCGCGGAGGAGCTCCATCTGAGGCTGGCAGCAGCATCTGTGGTGGCGATGATCCCGAAGATCTCACTCTACCTCTCGCCTTCAAACTCAACAGTCCGATAAAACCCAATTCTATCGCCAGCGTAATCACCAGGGTAAGCGGCAGCAGTAATGGTAGCAGCAATGGCAAGAATATATCAACGACGGCGGCGATCGCCGCCAAATCTCTCGATTCGATGCACGACAGTCGCGAGCCCAATATGGCGCCATTGCATTCGTCCGGTCATCATTCGGGTCATAATACCAGCGCGATTACTGGCTCGGCGCTTCTTAATACTTATCTACAACTTATTGCGGAAAACTCGGATCTATCGCCAATGGGAATAAGTTCTGCAGAGCACGCGATCCGTATGTCTCGAATAGCAAAAGAGCTTAGTTCCGCTAAAGGGCAAATGAGTGTCATAGAATCTTACAGCGGCCGCAGCATGGAAGATCCCTATCCTATGATAGGTAAAGATGAGGAACGATCTGGAATTATTCACGAAGATAGAGATGAGACAATGCATGATAGACATGCTGGGCTCGCGGATGAAGGAGTGATGTCGGGGGGTGAGGATGAGGAGGAGGAAGAGGACTATAGCGAAAACGAGGAACCGGTAGCACTCAAACCTGAATAGTTTCTCCTTATTCGTTACAATTATGGTATAACTCAGGGCAATATCGGGGATATCAGAAGTCGTTCGAGATGATTGTTCAGCCGCGGTAGCGTGAACTGGCTGATCTTCAGCGTGATCTCGTTGCAGAAGCGAAGGAAAGTAGAAAAGCGCAATGAAAGATCATTCATCGAATTCGATCGATGTTTTCTTTCTGTTTGTTATTATTGAGCAAAGAGAATCGTAAAAGTGTTATGCTTATATCGGATGCGTCTGCAGAATGAAAAAGAAAGCATCTCGATCATTTTGACGTCGATTTTATAGACGACGTATGAACGAGCTTGCTAATTGTATCCGATCACAAAAGCAAGCACACGTATGCATATGCATACTGATGCATATGCACATGTATGTGCAACGCATACACACAAACACACACACACACACACACACACACACACACACACACACACACACACACACACACACACACACACACACACACGCACGTACGCACGCACGCACACGCACACGCACACGCACACGAACACACACACACACACACGTATATCCCACAAATATTCCAACCATCTACCTCAACGCATATGATAGAACGATAGATGATAGAGCAGGCAAAGATGAATCTCATTAGAAAGAGAGGATATGAAGTAGGATCCGCATTAAACGACAATTAGAAGCAAGCTTTGATGCCGTGATTGTAAAATTAAGTATCGAAATTGACGACCTAGCAACTGATTTATTATTAATACCAAATTATGCTTCCAGAACATTTATCTAATTTTTGGTTTTGAATTGTTAAGGATCGAAGACGTCGATTGACATCTTTATTCTCATGCGGCATTTTTGTCAGACAAACTTGCATTTGTTTTAATTAATGTATGCATAATTTGATATTTTGAGAAAAGCTAAAAAAACTGGTCTTTTACAAAATTCAGCTCGTATGGTCCGCACACACACATACAATGTATTAATATTATTAATATATATTAATATTATTTTTAAAAAATTATTACGAATGGAAAGGAATTATTAATTATTCATATTAATATTCATATTACTATTAATATATTAATATTTAATATTATAATATATTAATATATTAATATATTCAAATATATTAATATATTAATATATTAATGTATTAGTATTAAGGAATTATTAATATTAATATGTAGATTGTGAATTTCAATTTATCTTAAAAAACGCAATAAAAGAAAGCGCAGTTTAAAAATCAGATTATAAACAGTTTTAATATACGTAGATGAATCAACTTGGAATTTATCAGATTTAGAATAGATAAGAAATTATAATAATTAGAAGAAGTAATTTTGCAAATTGAAAAAATCTATCTAAATTTACGACAAACACGATGCTGGATAAAATGAAACATTATCACAAAAAAATTAAATTAGAAAGAGGGTAAATAAGAACCAGTGCAGTAGGTAAAGAGCATGTTTCATTTAACTAAATTTCAATTAATCACAAAAAATAAAAACGTTTTGGATCATTTTTTGGACTATCGTCAGCTCAAATAGTCTCCAGCACTTTAGCCCACTTTTTTCGAACAATAATTTGAGTATTAAATGATACATCAAATAAAGTTTATTACTTACAAGTTGTTTCTGTTACACAACATTTAGGACTAGTTACTGATTATTAAAATATTCGGGTTACATTTTAAGTTGGATTTCCAACTACTGTAGGATCACATTTTTTATTTTTTGTTTTTAAAAAATAATAATAAACGACAAATCCCAAATCTTTTTTGTGCAGAATTAATTAAAAATTTATAAGCTTTAATTTAAACCATGATTGGTTACCTAGATCAATGCCTAAAATATACATTCTATCTACCATGCTGACTCTTATTCATTTTTTTTTTTTAATTTAATTTTTTTGTGATCACATTCTAAAGAATTTTTATTTTGTAATTTATTAAAAATAATATGACATATAATATTATTATTACATATGATGCTTCAAATTTCCTGTGACACCAATTGGTGGCAGATTTTTGAATTTATTTAACAACAGAAATCTAAACATCAAAATATGTCAAACTATAATAATTTAAATAGAAAAGTTCAAAATATTAATCAGATTGTTTCAAATTCTTGCAATTAATATGGTACATTGTATAATAATAAAAATGTTTTCTGAAACCTTTTCTTTTATTTTTGATCATTAATTTATAATTCTTCTATTAATTAATTGTTTGTTATATTCAGAATCCTACAAATAAATATTTGATATATATATAAATACCTGTTCCGGTTTGGCTTATTATCAGATATAATTTATTCAACTTGTTTCACTTAAATATGCCAGATCCAAATGTTCGTATTTTATAACTTAAATACATTCGACCTAATTTTGATCCGATAAAGAAACTTTAAACCTGTTTTGAATCCTGATATAAAATTTGATCTGATATAAAACTTATACGCCTGATTTAAATCTAACTAGATAAAACTTATTTCCTTTTTTGGCCATTAAATGGGAAAAGAGTACCAGGCACCGCATGAGCATTATTTCTGGAAAACCTTGATAAGACCACAGATCCGAATCTTTTTATTATCATAATAACTAATATAAGCTTAGCCTAATAAATGACTTGCATACTTTGTTATTAAAAAAATTGCTTTTTAATTTCATATTATTTATTCTTAATTATTTGAAAATAATTATCTGGCTAAATTTTTAATGTAACAATAGCAGCATAAAAATCTTGTACACTTGAATCTCTCAAGAATAAATCGCATACGAGACTCTGGTATATTCTCACTCCTTTAAGTTCAGGACTGTGGAAGTTATCGCTTCACACGACGGTTACTCACGAGACTTGCGTGAACATAATAGACACGGTAGTGTCTTACCCCAAGTCACGTGGAGCAATAAGTCATGTGTAACAGCGAAGCAAACCGTGTGTCTATATGTCCTTTCTACGCTGCCGAGTATTGCGCTCGCAACTCTGAGTATGGCTGACAATGAGTCGTTATCCCTATTTATCTTATCCAGACTTACAAGTGCAGGATGCAATATGCTCTTTAGAAGTGTACTTTTGAGGAATTTTAATGTACGATTTATCAAATGTCAGAACGCATTTTGCATCAAGCTATTCAAATTTTTTCTCTGAAGTATATCAGAAATATAATAATATATCTTACAAATGATAAAAGTATGACTTTAATTATAATAAATAAGAAAAAAATATGACTTTTTATTACAATAAGTGCATACAATAATAATTAAATAATAATATTATTTTTATTAAATTGTTACTTAATAATAAAAATAAATAATATATGATATATTTAAAATAAAAGAAAAAGATTACATATAATATTTTTGCACATGTAGAAAACAATCTGATTAGTCTTTTTTTTTTTTATTTTAAATATTTTTCATTTATAAACTATCATAATCTTAATATTTTGATAGTAAAATTTTTCTGTTCAAATAATTTCAAACATCTGTAAGTAATTGATGTGTCACACATGTAATATCTATCTTATTACATATACAAATATTGAACACATATACTGCTTAAACCTATGAACAGATTGAGTGAGTATCCAGCTAACATTTGTGACAATTTTTTTATAATGTTTGATATGGTACGCGTAATATTGTCTTATCGTACATATTAAAAGAAAAACTTATAATTTTAATGCAATCTTTATGGGCAATAATAATTTCTTAAAATATATATAATCAAGGCATTTAATATCGTACTTTCTTTGATGTTTTTATTAATTTTAATAAATTTATGTATTTCTCATTTTCAGTTTGAGATTGCACATTAATATATAATAAAAAATTGCAAGAATGAGCGATTAAAATAAAGAAAAGAGACGTAATATTCAATTAACCATTATACGGTTAACAATTAGGTAATTATTTCGTAATGATTTATATGGTTTAAATTAACTTTAGTTCGTCACATTTTATTCAAATTAATATTTTTAAGCTTTTAATATAGGAATTGGAAATGATAAAGTCTAAATAAGATATTTATAGTAATATCAGAGGTAAAAAAGAAAAAAGATTTTGGTTTAAACTAAACTTGTTATTACAAGAGAATTGCAAAAAATGGAGAAAAAAGAAATGTCAGGAAAAAGTATATTAATTTAGTCATTTTAATTTTAGCAATTTTTATAAATAACAGATCTAAATACGATAATAGTATAAAGTAATAAAAAAATGTTTAATTAGAAAAAAATATCAATTTTTTTATTTTACTATAACGTATAACAACATTTAATAAAAAAAAGATTAACAAAAATTACGCGCAATATTAGCACAATTTTACTGCTTAATTTATCTTATTAAACATTAAAAAATGTTCTCTTTTATTATAAAATGTCTTACATATTTCATTATACGTAATATTGCACCGGAGTGTGGCGAGCTAGGGTTAACTATTGTTGAATTTTATTGTATGGTACAAATTAATTCTTGTATGATATTTGGGATTTGTTTTTGCGGTATATAGCCTGTTATTGTTTATACGCAGTTGTCCTGTTGTCATTCGCGTGGCGCCTTGTGATTCGCACGGCGAAGCGAAACTCTCAGGCAGCGGCACGAATTGCTTCTTATGTCGTCGCGTTATTATTCAAAAAAGAAATATCGAAAAAATAATAGTGAAAGATATTAAGTGTACGCACAAAAGTATATACAATTGGGTGATACAATATGGAACATATATAAACGGCCAATTGCAAAAACTGCGCAATTTCCTGTGAATGCGCAGATACTTATAAACTTTTTTTTCCCTTATGTTTCCCTTAACTCAGAGCGATTTTGTTAGATGGAACGTTGTTGTATGCCTAATGGATGAGAAAACAATAGTTTGAGCTTTTTCAATGACAGTTCTTACATTAAATGTATAATATCAAATATATTACTGATTTCTCATGCGCTTACATTTAACGAAACAAATTTACGAATCCTTTTTTTTTAATTTCAAGAAGGATATCTATTCATCTTCTCTTACTCTTATCTATTTAAAGAATATAGAATTAATTGTATGGTTTAATGTCTCATGCTCGAAAAAATAGGAAAAAGCAAATTGTGTGGCATATGAAATATCCTTATAAATGCAGACGCATTAAACAACATTAACATACTCGTTTGTACGCGTACGTATATATTCTCTGAACGTATCCAATATTTAATATAAAAATTTATTCTTTTTTCTCTTTAGAAAATCAAATAACTGCAAGCAGAGAATTATTGAAGAAAAAGCGCATTATAACTTTATCGCTGATCATATAACATGCAAATCAAATTGCTTAAGATAACGCGTCGTTGAATTTAGTTAATTGCGATTGGCAATTTATTACTTGTTTTCCGTTTTTTTACAATTTGAAAAAAGGAAAGAAATGAAAACACAGTAATAATAATAAATATTATTATTGTCATCATTATCATTTTAGTGAAAAATTATTAATAATTATATTAATGTTTATAATAATAATAATAATAAAATAATAACAAAAATTACAATAAATAATAACAATAACAATAATAATAAAAATGAGACCAGATGCGCGTTGATGATACATATGAATTAATTATCTATATAAAAAAAGAAAAATTAGGAAAATGCTGACTTAATCTGTATTTAATTAACCCTTATACTCCGTACTGATTCGTCATTTCGGGATATTTTTGTCTGTGCAATATCTACTATAAGAACAATATCAATTCCTCGAAAAAGAATAATCGTAGGATAAAGTATTTAAGCAAATTTTTTCTTTTAAATTTATCATTTAAGTAAGGATTAATTTCCATTTTCATTTTCCTATGGGATGTCCCTTTTTCGCTCTATCATCTACTGTATCCAATAGATAGCCGTTTGGGAAAGATATTTTAGGACTTACCATGACATTATAGTACTTAAGTTCAGAATATTGACTCCTGTTAGCCTTGGAAAAATTACAATGGTTAACATACGTCAATAATAAAAATAACGTAGCCTTTGCGCGATCTTTAAAACTACAATTGTACGATGAATTGACTACAATTGAAAGATAAAGGCTTATATCAGTGACAAACTATGTGATGAGAAGCGATTAAACTTATTCCGCAGTCTCGCGAAGAGAAGACACCATACTTAAACGTCTTAAATTTTTAACGTGTTAGATGCTTTCTGCAAAAGAGTGTATTCGATTTGCCATTGTTTGTGGACGTATACATACAATGTTATCTTACTATTAGTGCAGCAAAAATTTTGATTTTCTCGAGACGTAGGAAAAAGTTAACGATCGGAAAACTTGCCTACACAACGCGGTTGTTCGTGAAATTGTTCCTACTAATATACATAATAAGCTCTGATTGATAACATAAATTATAAGTTACATATATAATAGTAATAGCAGGTATATTATATTATAAGGGAGAAGAAGCGAAACTTAGCAATATAGGAATACATGTAACGCGAATTAAATACGACCGGGAAATGGTTGTTGAAAAATAGGCGCCTTCCATTATCTTTCTAGATGATACTATGTCTGGATTTTTTATCATCTTCGTGGCTAATTATTTGACCGATTGTGAGTCGAATATTTCGATTTTATTCCTCACACTGGTGCATTATTATCATTACAGTTGTTGCATATAAATTTACAATAATATAAACAATTATAATAGTAAGATAATTAATATTGCGACTTATTATTATCGTTATTCAATGCAAATGATGATAATAATATAAGATATTAATAATCTTATTGTTTTCATTTGAATATTTCATTGATTTTTAGAGAAAACTCTTTACTTCTCGCTGTTATGCTTCATTGATTACGACAGTAAATTTTATTGAAAAATCAGTCATTAACTGATTTTTTTCAGAAAAATTTTACTGTTTGCTATATTTATAACTGAAACCGCTGTTTATCAGTGATAATATATTGATTCTTTTGAAAGAATTAATTTTCTGACACAAACAGTACGATTGATTTCTGTAAGAGTTTCACTGAAAAATTAGCTATTATCACAGCTGCTAACAGATTCTATTCGATGAGATTTCACTGAGAATACAAACACTTTATGTTTACAGTGTTATACTTGTAATTGTTTTCTTCGCGTTATTTGCCATAAGCCATAGTAAATTTCTATAAAGATTTTGTGGAAAGAACTAAATGTTAAATGACTCGATACTATACTGGAATGTTCACTTATAGATGAAAGAAAGAAAAAAAAAACTATTATATATGTTCACATGTTCTGCAGTTCACATATTGACATTCTTTATGTTTAATTAAATTGTGATTTTAAAAATCATGTAGATGAAAAACATGAAGTTACAAGTAAAACGAAATAAGATGATGAACCAAATCAAGGGATTAATGATGATATGGAAATAGATATAGATACTCCTATATTAAATTTTATTAATTACTTAATTCAAAAAATATAAGAGAAGAAAATAAAGAAGATGAATCAGAGCAAGAAAATTTGAAATGAAAAACCTGATGGATAAAACATTGCATAGTAAGAAACGATACCGATAGCACAATGCAACTTTTGTAGTAAAAGTTACAAAAAGTTTCATCATTAGAGCGATAAATTGTGAAACATATGTAAGGAAGACACAACATCTAGAAAGAAACATAGAAGAAAAAGACTACAAGATAATTGATTAAGACAATATGTTGCATTCAAAAAACATTACTAAACACTAAATTGCATAATTTGTAATAGCATTCTATATAAATTGAATTACGTACAGAATTTACAATTAACAAAACAATGAACCAAGTCAAGAGATGAAATGATGACATAGAAACAGATATTAATATCAAATCTTGAATCTTAATTCAAAATCAATTAATGCGAAAATAAAGAAAATGACAATTAGCTGCTTGATCTACCGTTCAAAATAAAATTATAATTGTATATATATACAATTATAAATATATATATATATATATGAAATTATAAAACGTAAAAAAGAGCAAATTGCAGCTTATTAACATTTGTGAATTCGCGAAACATTAAGGCCTGGTCTACAATAAGAAATAAGAGTAAGAGTTGGAATAGGAGTAAGGAAATAAAAATATTTTATTCGCTCATGCTCTTTTACGTCTACACGCTGCTTGGAACTGGTTAAAAAAAAGCTTTCGTTAACAAACGCCTGCGAAAGATTCTCAGAATCTAGTGACCCAGAACAATTGCAAATGAAAGATTGAGTCAGACAACCAGACATCTCCGTAGAAATCACGAGGTGCAAGTACAACTAGATTGGCCACATATTGAGAAAAAAATACGATAAAGTACTGCACGCTATCTTGCAGTGGCAACTTGTTGAAAAATAAAGAAGAGGACACTCCAGAACAACTTGGAGAAAGACAGTCACGCGTGAAAACTGGCAAATTTATTAACGAGTTAAGACATTTGGCTAGGAATAGGGATGGTTGGAAATCTTTTGTTGAACACACCTATGTTCCTGACAAGAATTTGGCGATGATGATGCAGGAGAGTTTCAAGATAGGACTTAAGACAGGGATACTCTTTGAGCCTAATGCTATCTCATATTATTAAACATTGTCAGAGGGATATATAACTTTAAGAGAAAAAAATGCATTTTTCATTTTCTTACATAATGGTTGGTAAATTTTTTATATGTAGTTTTTATTAATTTAAGCGATAGTTAATAAAGAAAACAATCAATTATTAGTTTTACATAATATATTAATAAATAATAATAAAGTCTGTTTTGTTCTAATTAACACGAAATATGCTAGAGCTCTATTTAAAACTCGTAAATCGAACTTGTGTAATATGTATTATAAATTCAATATTGTGTTAAATTTTCTAAAGCAAAAAATATGTACGTAAAGTAAACATTTTAAATATAGATATTAAAATTAAATACAACAGAAAAATTAGAAAGATAATAGAGATAGTTGAACATTAAGCATTTGGTTCAGCTCTTGATAGTGGATTTGAAAAAATGACAACTAGGAGAGAGGAATGGGAAAAAGTTAAATTGGGGCAGATAGAATATGTAGTTTGGCACATGCAGATGATTTGATGTATTAATAACAAAAAGGTGGAAAAGGATAAGATAAAGTGAGATTGACGAATTGCAAACTTGTTTTCGACAGATGTATGCTGATGATGAGATATCACAACTGGTTTACGATATGTGCTGATAGTCTTTGAATGGCTTCTATAAATTCAAATTGCGTTGTTTTGACCAGCACTCCGCGCACGCCACCTTTCAGCGCCTTCTCGACGCCGTGCTAGGATCAGAACTCGAACCACACGTTTTTGTGTATCTAGATGACATCATCGTCATCAGTCGGACTTTCCGCTGCCTTTGAAACGCGCGATTATGACCAAACGCAGATAAGTGCAAATTTTATGTCGATCGGTTAAAATACTTCAGACACATAATCGACTGGGAAGGAATCCCAACTAATCCAGAAAAGATCAGCGTCGTCAATAACTGGCCCGTTTTGGTGAAACAAGTTCGACAATTCTTAAGCATGATATCTTGATATTCGGATTTTCGAAAATTTCTCGTTGCCGCCCCCTTGACCCGACTGACGCACGCTGCAATATAAGAAGGTTAACGAAGCACAATAAAACTATCACTTTATCAAGAAGTTTCATTCTTCTCGGCTATCCCCAACAGTCAATCAGACCGACAGCAAGAAACCTGCCGAATAGATTGCAGGCTAATGCTAAAAAACTCTTATAATAATATAATATAAAATAAAAAAGGAGGTAATAATCAGAGGGTATTTAGATAAGAAAGGGTTAGAACTGAACATAGGGAAATCGAAGATAATGAGGTTTTGGATCGAAGGAAAAGAGGAAAAAATGAACTGGAAATGTGGCGATCGTGGTGAGTTCTGTGTCTGCTTTCAAGTATTGAAGCAAAGTTGATACTGAAAATGGAATAATATATGACCTTTCTATATGCGGTGTGCGTCTTCTGTACACTGATGCATGTAAAATTATGTTCGTGATTTCATGATAAAGGAAGGAGAAAGTGGTATGTTATCGTCTTTAATCGGCAACCAATATAACTAGTGCGATCTCTTCGCTCGAAATCCGCGTTTATATCACACTTAAGAGAAAGGAAGAAAAGATTAAATTCATTCGATTGACGATAGACAATTTTAATAACAGTAAAAAATGCACGATGGAAATAATACTCTGAAAATTCTATTGAGAGAAACGATATGTTTCGGACACGGGTCTAAAGCGAACTATTTGTTATTTCTTTCGCAAATACCCGATCAAATAGTGATCAGTTCGCTTTAAAACCGTGCGAAAAGCAAAAATAAGAGAAAAATATTCGTACGATTATCGGTCGATTAATAGTCGTCAAATTCGTGGAATTTGGAATAGTGTTGTAACTTCTAAAGGCTGAGAAATCTCCGAGAATTTTCTTCTAAAATATTTCTATATATTTCGATTGCGGCTGAAACAAAGTAGAAGTGAAGCAGTTTATTTATTTGGAATGACGCAGAAAAGTAGGAGGCAAGAGATACATTTAAAAGATAGGAAAGTAGAAAGTGGCATTAATGCGATTAGTACAGGATAGAGAAAAGTATTAGGTTTAGAGAAGACTGCCGGAAAATATTGTGGCTCTTTGATGCTTTGGTAATGGAATATGAGGTTGAGATTTCTGTGTAAAAAGACCGAGAGATAAGAAAGGTTATAAGAAAGATGTATGAGATGAATAATGGGAGTGGAATAAAGTATGCCTAGATATATGGTGAGAAAATAGTAAAGATAAAAATTAAGAAAAACAGTCGTAACAAAAGTACACATATTGTGTATCTAAAAAATGATTCACGTTTTGATTCTCGACTGCACTGTCTTCAGGAGAAATCGCCTAAGAAATGACATGAATTTTAAATATTTACACGAATTGAAAGGATTGAAAACAAGCAATAACCTAATATAAGAAAAAGAAGAAGAAGAAGTATTAAGCCGGATTAATGAACTTTAATGGAAGGTTTTATAAAGACGAATAAAGGTTCTACGTGCATAGAAGAATTGGATTTTACAAAATCGCGTGAATTGAGATCTTGATCTTAATTATTTATATAGATTTAAAATATTATTACAGATATATCTCTGTTGAAGAAAGATGTTTTGGCAACTATTTCTTATCGAGATTAAAAACGTTATAATAAGCACACACTATTTATTACTCAGCTTCATAAAGTATAGAAGTCCAATGCGGTAAATACAAAATTAAAGATTTTTAGAATTAATATTAAAGTTGTATTATTATATGGGTGTGAAACATGGAAGTACACAACAAACATTACCAAGATGCTACTGGTCTTTATAAACAGATATCTGCGCAGGATTTTTAAAATATACTGACTTAAGAGAATATCAAATGATGAACGCTGGCACAAGTCCAAAGAGGAACCATTAAAGTTTAAAATTAAATGTAGAAGATAGACTTGGATAGGACATTCCAAGAAAGAACAGTCAGCACCAGAACGGTAGGCTCTTGAACCCGTAAAGCAGTCGAAGAAGAGGAAGATCTAGAATTAGTTGGAGAAGAACGATAGAGGAGAAGGCTAGAGCAGAGGTCAAAACGTGGAGCGAGATCAAGGCATTGATCAGAAAGAGAGTCTGATGACGTTGCTTTATGGAGCTCTATGCTCTATAAAGAAGTAAAAGAAAATGATAATGACGATTAAGCACACATACAACACACACACACACACACACACACACACATATATATATATATATATATATATATATATATATATATTTCCAGATTTATTTAAAAAATAAATTTATATTTATTTTTCAAATAAATCTGGAAATATAGTGTGTCATCATCATCTTCCTTTACTGAATTATTTAAATTTCTAACAAATAGTGACATATAATCTTAATTTTTAGTACATAATTCTATACATGTTTAAGGCATGTAATTATATATTAAAAATTAATATTTTATGTCGCTATTCTGAACGTGATGCTAAATGCATTAATTAAAACAAGTTAATTTTTTTTCTTTCATGTGATTTATTAATTATTCAAAAAATAATTTTCGATCTCTTATTTGGATCAATATCAGTAGATAAATTAAGTTAAAGAATGTATATGTTCTTCTATGACTCTTCTATCGTTAATTTTGTGAAGCAAATGTGACACGTGTATAATCATCTATTGATTTAATCAACATACCATTGATATATTAAATTCTATCAAATATCGATAATAGCAGTAAATTTACGAGACCATAATTCAGAGACTACATTAATTATTGAGTACCATGCAATGTGGTTGCGTTGTTTTCATTGTCAGTCCATGTCGAAAAGTCATTTGATCACCTTAGTAGGCTCAATTAATTTTCACAAATTGATTGATTTAGAATATTAAATATTAGAAACACAAAAAAATTGTGAGTATTTATCATAAGCATAAGGAAACAATGTGCTGCTTAGCATTTTTCATGAAACAGCATTAGAGTGACTGCTTAACATTTTTTCGAGCGTATTCCTATAATAACATGTTACACTAAAATGGTTAAGACTATATTGATAAGAGACATTGGACAGCTTCGATATTGAAAAACGTTCTTGGTTATTTGTCTAACCAGTTGCATCATTGCTAATGATAAATTTAATAGCGACATATGTAGATGAAATTCTTAAGATACGAGAATGACTGATGCGCGGAAAAAATTGATAGACGATTATACCGTAACCGAACCTGTCTAATAATCTTTTGATCTCACATGCAATAATTCATCGTATTCAAGTTGAACAAAAATTCATAAAAGTGTGAATTTTTGTATACGATACACAGTGAACTGTATAACGGGATGTTCCATTGCAAAACGAGTTAATGAAGAGTGAATAGAAGAACGAACGATGGTACCGATGTCAATCTCCAAAAAGGATCCGTTCACAAACCCCAGCATCCATGGCGGAACTAGAAACGTATCGGGCTCTCCTTCAAGAGTTGAAGCAAATGAAACAGGAAAGACGAGAGGAACAAGAGAGGATACAGATAGATTCCAGGAGAGGGATACATTTTCAAAACGAGCTAAGTCGTTTTAATAATATCGCGTCTGACCCGAACGAAAGAGCATTTAGAGAATCAGAAAATAAAGAACAAAATCGCGCTTTGGAGCAGGTACGCTCGCATTTAGTTGTCGTACCGACATTATCGTGTCCTGATTTCCGAATTCCGTTTACTCTACAGACCAGCGCGAGTTCTGTAGGAATAGGTGTCGTACTAACTCAAACTGTTGACGGAAATGAGAATATAACTTTCGCGAATCGAGCTTTGTCCGGAAAAGAAGTATTCGGTTACGGAACAGGAGTGTCTATCCGTTGTTTGAGCAATTAAGAAATTTCGCATTTGGAGGGATATCGATTTACTGTCATTACGGATCATAGTAGTTGCGTTGGCTACACAATAACACACAAATCTTGAAAACCCGATAGGTTGACTCGAGAGATGAATACTAGAACTCCTGGAGTACGATTACGAGATCGTACATTGTAAAGGCGAATTATATCACGTAGCAGATGCTCTGTCGCGCATGTATGAGGGGGACACTGAGATAAAAGTAATGGCTGCCATTGAGGCAGATAATCGTCAATACGATCGACGCGTGCTATCAAAAACATTGATGAATAATATTAAAGGAAATTTGGGTTACAAATTAAAACCGGGCATTTACGACGGGACAGAGAGAGAGAGAGAGAGAGAGAGAGAGAAAGAGAGAGAGAGAGAGAGAGAGAGAGAGAGAGAGAGAGAGAGAGAGAGAGAGAGAGAGAGAGTCATTAAGAGAACTTTTTTCCACAGTTTAATTTAATCGTATGAGCGAATAATGTTAAATAATGTTAAAACAAACAAAGATTGTTCGCGCGATAAAGAAAGATTTTGCACAGAACTGTGCACATTCGTTATCAACTGAAAAAAATGAAGAAAGATCTACTCTACGTGTGTGTTAAAGAAAAGATGTCCGATAAAGAAAGATATTTCTCACAGAACTATTTATTTATTGCACCGACTAAAAAATTAATAGAAAAATCTACTCTACGTGACGACATTTAAAGATCTAAGAGGACAGTTGGTCCATTGGATAGAGAGGCTTCAGTAGTATGAGTTTGAAGTGATTCATCGAAAAAGATGCTTCATCAGAATGCCGACGGATTATCGAGATGAACTTGTGCTGAGAGAGGGTGTAATTATTGCAATAAGATTGAATTAAGGGAAAAGTTAATAGCACGAATAATTTTGAAGGAAAATTATTTAAAAGATTGGAGGAAATATCAATTAGAGAATTCAGTTGTTTCGATTTTTTCTTATAAGCAAAGGAGGAGCGTAGATGTCTTCTTCCCTCTACTGTACTATATAATATTTGAAGAAAATTGCCATTATCATAGAAAACATGCTACATTGATATGACTCTGATAATGATAATATGTACTGATGTATATCAGTTTACTTAATTGTTGTCAGTACAATTGTACCCTTTAATTTCGTTGAAAAATCGCTTTGCCGGCGAATCAGCGCGAATGATGGATTACGTCGAGAATGCGAATTTAACGAAATTTTTTTTCTACGTTACTTACAAATTCACTATATACGAATGGCAAATAATGCATTATGTCGCGTATTATGAATATATGCAATGATAATATGATAACGGATAAACGGACTTGTACCGGGCTTCCCTCGGGATTGTCGGGGTGCTTTTTCAGGTCCACCAACCCCCTTTTATCCTTCTCTACACCTCCTTCCAAAAACCCTTTCCGTTCCCTCTAGCATATGACATGTATATTTTATCCGTTATCCGTTTTTATAATATGATATAATTACATGTTTATATCATTATATTTCTTTAATGACAGATTTCATAAAGACCTCTTGAGACGATCTATAATTTCTGACAAAATTTAGGACAAAATTCTATTTATAAATATGTATCGTATAATACAGAAAACATTTGAACACGTAATATACACACAAATCAAAATATATATCAAGAGATATATATACTCATACATTAAAACGTGATAAAATTATAAATAAAATTCTATCTTGAGTTTTATCACGAATTATAGATTGTCTAAAGAGGCCTTTAGTACATAAAACGTTACTTTTTCCATCTCGTAACACTTTTTATAACGACAAATAAAAATCTTTATTATCGTTTTTGAGTTCTACTTATCAAACTACATAATAGTTTATTCCAATAAATCACACATAAAATGGGTATTGTGTATATTTATTAATAAACGCGACAAAAAGTCACAATAAATCGCGAATAATGGATCACGAGTTACGAATAGTGTAAAGGACCCATATTTGACAAACTACGAGTTTCTTACTTTTGAATTAAAAATTAATTACACGAATTACAAATCTGAATTAGAAAATGGCAAATACGCGCATAGTCTGATGTTATCTTTTTTATTAGAATTAGATATTATTAAGTAGAAGTTGTAGTAAATATTATTAAGTAGAATTAGATATTATATATATATATAATTAGGTCTTGAAGTTAGATAATAGTATATAAACGTTAGAATATACAAGTCTTGTAGATTAGATATGTAATATTCGAAGTAAATACTTCGAATTAATTTTTAAAGTAGATTTAGCAAGTCGGAACAATTAGACATTTAAGTTAGAGTTGTCGTAGTTGATTGTAGAACGCCAAACATGACTGTTTGCGAATTTTGAAGAAAACAATGATAGCAAACAATGGCTCGAACGATACTAGGAATCTTTTAATGAGAATTGGTGCTTTTATTGTGGCAAGATGGTTGACTCTCGTCTAGTGGAATTAAACGTGATTAGAGTAAGCGATAATAGAGAGAATCGTGGAAAAGCGCGAAAAAAAAATGAGTTGCTTTTGAGCAACCACAATTAACATCAAATTTATAAGAAATCACGCAAAGGAAATTCAGCAAATCACGGTAACGTTAACTACGTAAAAGTCGCTAATAAAAACGTATGAAATTAAATCTTATCTAATCGATATCTTTATAAAATAGAAAAAAATAATTTTTAAATAACTTGATATGTGTAACATAACTTTTTAAACTTAATAACTTTATTTTCAGTAACTTAAAGATTGTTGCGTTGCTAAACACTTATATCAATAAAAATAAGCAAATGAATGTCGTATATTGATCGCGTGTTTGATATATTAAATTTCAAAATGTTTAAATTTAACATTGTATATGTATACGAATGCAACTGTATACGATCGTGACACTTGTATACGATGCACACGCATAAGAACTTTAAAAGAAAAAGGCAATAGAGTACGTGATAAAATCATGCGTATTTATTGCCCGCGTCATGCTATTCTATAAATCGTGTCCGATATTTGATATTTGACTACGGGCATTGTTATCAGGCATTATGTTTTTTTATAGCTTACTTAGACAAACGCGTCCACAATCCGCTATTTATCGAGCTGCGAACAGGGAAAAATATTGAAACACGCGGTAATAATAATTCTAGATATAAAATATTTCATGTTTTTATTTTGTATACACGAATAATTGTGCCCATAGAGAGAGATAATTCCTTCACGTGAAATCAGAGTAAAGTCGTCAAAGATATGCAGATGGTCTCCAGACATGAGAAAAAAAGAAAGAATGGAACATGAAAATGGTTACAATTAAGAGACCTAAGCAGTATAATTAATCCAGGTTTAATTGGTACAAAGATACCACTTCTTGCCTTGAAGCTCTCTATTATAAAAGAAAACAGGTCATCGTGTGCAAAGTACAAATTTATCCACGGAATTGAAACTTTTAAGAGCATCATAAAATTAAAAAGTAAGTCAGAGGAAGAAAGAAACGCAGATATTTGCATCTTCCGTATTGACATATTGATAGAATCGTAATGTCCGAAATTTAAAAACGCATCTCTAAATAATTAAATTATTACTTTTCGAGTAAATGCGCTCCGGCGTCTATCTTTTTTTAAAATTTTTATAATGTTCTCTTACGTTATTAAATTAGTTTCGGTAAAGAATACAATATATGTTAGCTATAAATTAAAATTGAAACAACTCCAAATTTAATTTATGGCAAATTGAATTTACCATTTTATTTTTAAAAAGAAACTGCCTGGAAAATCAGAAAATTATTTTAGAAAACTCTGAGTTTATTTATAGTATAAAAAAATATTATTATATACAAGAAAACATTTAGTAATTAGAAAATAAAAAACTACAGATAAAAAGTTAAAATATCATGAGTTAGCGCAACATGAAGTTGAAGAAAGAATGACTATACACATAATATATCACATCTATATTTAAATATAGATATCAATTTAATTATAATATATATTTAGATTATTGTCAGCTATCTATACAATTCAGTGAAATTCTTGCAAATAGACTTATGTTTTGAATATTTTTGGCATAAAAATTGCTACTTATTAAAATCATTTTAAATTACGATTATTATTTTGACATTTTTTCAACGCTATACGGCTGATGCAAATATACGCAAAAATTCTAATGATTTATAAGAAAAACTTTAACTCTGAAAGCATATAAAAAAGAGAAAAGAAGATAAGAAAAGATTCTGCTGATGTAGCAAATATCGTTATATAGTTATGGACAGTAAAAGAACTTGTTAAAAGATTCTATTTTTTTTTTTGCCGGATAATTTTGTTAAATCTGCGAAAAAAATTATTTTATTATAATAACTATTTGTTTTGCTGCAACAGAAAGTATATTTTCTGAAGATAAGTTATTTCGTTTCAACACTGTGCTGTGGATAGATAAATGAGATAGAAAATAAATATTTCAATTCTTGCAATTGAGCCAAAGGGCGGATTGAGTAACAAATTCATTAAATAAATTTATTTGGTAAAGTTTTCAAACTAAACAGGTTTTGCTAATATTAAATAATTGAACAAAAAATACAAGTAACAGTCTCATTAGCAACAATTGACTTGTGAACATCAAAGTTTGTAACTGTTTTTTACGTATAAGTTTATTTCGAGTATTTTTAATATTGTTCAGGATATTTATTTCTTCAAGGAGAAAAAAATAAGCTTATATATGATATTATATATAGGAAGAAATAATAGAGGTAAAACATAACTGATAAAAACTTTTTACACAAGATTTTATGTTACAATTTTGCAGAGAATGAAATTCTCTTGATAATATTTAAGATACTCGAAATAAATTGAATTTATCATACATATGACTTATTTATCATACGTATGATTTTCATTGCACAAATAATTGCTTTCACATTACGTTTTTTTTCATAGAATGTGAATAAATTATATTTAGAACTTAGCAATCCTTTCGGTAAATTCCGAGTACCACATGATAAATTCATTTGGATTATATATGCTAACGACGTAAAGAGCCTTTTATGTATGACAAAATGTTAGTCTAATGACACATTTTCGGAATTTTTTAAAATAAACTTTTAATTGTTTAGTGAAATTTTACAAAAAGTAATGTGCAACATTTTTTAGGAGAGGAATGCTCAATAACATACCTTGATTCTTTCTTGCTTGTATGCGTATTGGATCAATGGCAAAGAAATAGACCAGGACTCAACCTTTTTTTATCATCATAAATCAAATTTGTGATTATCGGATAAATCCTCTTGTAGCAAAGTTTAATTGTCTTTACATCAAATAATAGTTATGGTTTTTTTTTCTTAATAATTAAATCAACAAGAAATTAGCGAAAGACATGCACTGTTACGGAATCTATGGCCATTTTAGAGATGTATAAAGATAAAAATATTGATTCTAAAGGTGATAATGCGGATGAAGAAAAAGATAAAAAAAGAAAAAACAAGAAAACTAGAAAGGCAGAAATCGCGAAAGAACGCAATCTATCATTTGTGTCACAAATCCACAAAAGTGTCGATGATTTGAGTTAAAATCAATTTTTAATGTTCATTCTTGTTTAGTTACACGTTGTAGAATGATTACAAAAAGAAAGGTTTTGATTTTGATATATACTGATGCTGAAGTAAAAAAGCGCGCCGGAAAAACGGGTTAAAACGACGATAGCCGCGACAGATTGTCACATAGTATGTTATCGTTGGTAACTAGTTGGTAATAGTGATCTCGTCGATAATTTTCGCTCATTTCCTTATAATCTTGATAATAAAGCGACAATTTACGCGCGCGAAACTTGTAAAATATAGACTTAAATATAAACACATGACAGATTATCGTTTATAAATGCTGGACAAAAGGTAATAAAAAAAACTTAATCAATATAGATCAAAAATTAACTATAAATTTATATGTATAATTACATATTTTCACATAAATATATCTTTTTAGTCATTTTGAGAATATAAAAATAATTAAGGTAAAATTGTTACAAAAAAATAAATATTTTATGAAATAATTTATAAAATGAGAGTAAAATATTTTTTTCTTATATATTTTGACAATATAAAATATGAATTATTTCGCAGTGTTTATTTTTTAATTATCTTACTTTATTATTTTTATACGTAGAATGACAAAAGAAATCGTTTTATGCGAAAACGAAAACATACAAATGTTTCATATAAAAATGCATACAAGTCGCTTCTAATACCAAAAATACTTTCTACCTCTGAAAAAGTTAATTTTTCGATCTACTTATTGATTAAGCATTTTTTATTTAGTTTCATGAGTACTATCTGCTCTCTAAGTCTTAAAATGTTTCTTTAACATCTTGTGCATGTACATAAATTCTATATACTTATCTATAGCGATGAGAAGTTAGCGAGGTCGGCCTCATTTATACATGAAAAGATGCAAGCTCGCTTTTATTCCCTCCCCCTCCGATTATAGTTTTTTACAACAGTATTTATATAGTTATCTATAAAAGAGGTTATATGTATATATACATGTACATATATATATATATATATATATATATATATATTTTTAGACAGAGATTCCCAGCTTGATCTCGTCAACTTCTCTTAATCCTTTTGCCAAGTCAGTCCTCATATTGTCATAGTCCATGGAACATATAGTCCGCAATAGTCATTTTGAATAATACCACCAATTACAGTATTGCAATAGCTTTTAGAGACAATCGTATGCATAAATTATAACGCGCCCGGCCGGCGCTTTATTTGTTGATACCTCGGCAAAATTATCAATTGTTACGCAAGAGAACTCACTAATTTTTCATTAATATAAATACTGCGAATGAAATGTGAATATGGAAATATTGAAGGATATATGGCTATATGGCTTTTCTCGTGTAAAGAGAATTTATAATTCCCGCAAGAGAAATATATAAAATCGATCCTTGAAAGCACGGTAATTAAAAATATATGAACATAAAATAGAGAGCAAATAAGAACTAAACACAGAAGATTGTGACACAAATAAATTAATTTAAATTTTTCAAAAGTAAAAAAAGAATTATTTAATTTTCAAACGTTTCGATCCGTCTTTGAATTATTTTCAGCAAGGTTTTTTTCTTACTTTTGAAAAATTTGAATTAATTTATTTGCGTCACGATTTCCTGCACTTGAGCTTTATTTACTCTTCATTTTATGTTTATCTTTTTTTATAGAGCCTTTCTTAACTATATTATAAAAATGTGTAAATTTTTTATGAATAATATTAAACCTATTATGAATAAGCCTCTATATTTCTCATGAAAAATCAATGTTATTACGTATTAGGACTTACAAATAGTTGAATATTTATTAAAGAATCTGTGGGAAAATATTTAATTTGTGAGGTCCAAAAAAAAGGGATAAAACTATTACAACAATTGCATTAATTAATTCACAATGCAAATTATTTAACTATATGCAATAATTTTAATCATCTTTGCACTAAAATATATTGAATTTTGAACATTATATTATATATATATATATATGTATATCGCGTTGCGTATCTTTTATAATATTCAAAATTCAATATATTTTAGTGCAAAGATGATTGAAATTATTGCGTGTAGTTAAATAATGTATATTATAATATATATATTTTATAATACATGCATATTTTCACAGAATAAATTTTTAATTCCAGCTTCTCATAGTATTTCAATTTTGCTAAACAATGACATATAATATTCAGTAGGTATACAAATAACTGATTCTTACACACTGTAGCTTTCAAGGCTCGATTATTCCTAAAGTGATGTCGCGTAAAAACGTAGCGGCCTCGTCACTAATCTTGTTCTGACTTTTTCCAAGGAATAGGTTGGACACAGGATTTTCGTGTAAGTAAAGTGAAATTAAAGCACGAATGCGTAGTTAACGCATGGCAGAACGATGATATCAATAACGACCACGGTCTCACGCGATAATAATGTGCGCGAATTGAAAGCCCGTAAAAGCCCTCGAATCGGCCGAATATTCTTGGGTGGCTTGACTCGCGATTGTAAAGGCGGATTTAACGACGCCATAAACGCGTTGAGCCTTTTATGAACTGTCTAGCCGTCGCCGTTCATTCTGGCTCGGACAAGAGTAAAATGCAAATGCGAAGCTGAAGCGTTTTTGCCGCGACATTTGGAATTTCTGAGCGCCAATTTCTGTGCACCAATATTTGTACAAGAGCCATAGCTAAAGTCCTTCGTAAATTTTCAGAACACCTCAAATCGAATTAACTTGCTCTTACGAAAAAGCTGTGGCATAGATCTAAGCTAATTAAATCTTCTTGCAGATGTTATAAAAACTCTAAATCTTTTAGAAAAAAAATGCAATAATTTAAGTCGCAGGCTTGCAAAAAATATTAAGCTCTTTTTAGCGCTTACTTAAATTTTTTTTATAAGCATTGTTATTAAATTCCTTGGCATTTTAACAGCAATTCATCAACAAATCATTCTAAGATGTATGTACTCATGAGTTCATTGTCGTGTGTTTTTATGTTCAAGTTTTAGACCAAACTGGACAGTAATTTTTTTAACTTGAAAATTTAGACGACAGTTTACAGATGAATGAATTAGAAGCACATTTTTGGGCAATTGCAAAAATGATCGTACAGTGATTACAGTGATACCGGAATTATTCTTGCGAAGCAGGATGAGCAATCATTTCGTATCTTTCGTTTCTATTGCACTTATTTCGACGTTTTCTCTCCTTAAATAAAGAGTATCATCAATCGAAGAGTAGATGATTCATGCATAATTAGTCTTTGTACACGCATACAGTTGAGACACAACGCTATCTTGTACTGTCTTCAAGAAGGCTTTCCAACAATTAAAAGATTTTAATAAACCAACAAGTTAAGGGCAATGATAAACGGAGGCCTAATCTTGTTACAAGTCTCTAAATGTGTCGTCATATGCGTTGATGGATATGCCATGTTGCAGGCAGCGACAGGACAGGCAAAATAGTGCACGCGAATGTATTTATACATGCGCATGGCCGGGAGCGAGAATGTCTCAGGTACTTAATAACCAACACGATGTGTAATAATGCATATAAATGTAATAACAAACTCAGGAAATCTGAAGCAGCCAGGCCGTGATATTATACTTATAGATACTGTACTACATACTACTACTACTACTATTCTACAATACGATTTATTATATTGCAATTATTATTACATACAATTTATTATTATTATATTGGGTGTGATTTTTATAATTATAATTCGATCTAGGCGGCTTACAGCCTACTGTTTTGTTTCGTTTGTTTTTATGCGTTTCTTGTTTATTACAAGAATTTACACTAGCAAGTGACGAGACACACATATATTACCGTATGTTTCGGCGCGCGTGTAAATCCGTTTTCAACATTATATTTTAACGGAAAAAGATTATATTGGAATTCTTCAATAAAGGAAGTAAAGTATGATATATAGGGGGATACATATTATTATTATTATCTACAATATTTCGTATTTTATAAATCTGTCGAAAATACTTAATTTTTAAGTCATTCATATATCAATTTTTAGAGAATAATGAAAGAAATAATGATGAAATTGTTTTGGAAGTATCCTTACTGATTTTGCGATTCTTTGTCAGAATCACAAACTTCTATATACTTTATATATTAGATATTTGATATAGTCTAAATATCAAATAAACATCTAATTCTAAAATAAAGTTGTTTATGAATGATAGATAGCAAAATCAGTACAGCCTCCAAACCAATATATTGTAAGGTTCTTAAATTCACGGCATTTTATGGCCAGAGAGTCTATACAATTTTTAATCTTTCAACAATCCTCTAAAATTTGAGATATGATTCTATCCTATATGCAAATCTATAAAGCGAACTAATTTATTATTGAATTTCTCTTCTATTTTTTTTAAATATCTTTTTTATAATTTTTTTATAATTATTACATATTATTCTAAACAAATCTATAATATTTATATATTATTTCGAACACCTCCAATATTTTCTTATACAATTTAAAATAATTAATTTTTGATCTTTATATTTTCAAAAATTATTAGATCAACTCTTAATTTGCGACAGCTTTCTTCCTGGATGATGTATTTTTTTCTTTTTTTTGCTATGCTGTTGTACGATGTCAACTAAAATCGATAACCATTCATACGTTAACTTGTATAATCGACAATTTATATAAATGACAATTTTAATTTAAAACAAGTATGCTCTCGGCAATCGGATAACGCTACATGGCGAGTATCCATAACAGTCATAAAAAATAAATTTAAAAAATAATTAAAAATTAATTAAAAAAGATATTTATTTTTTTTATTTAATTTTGTAAAAAAAAAGATTTAATTTATATACGAACATAAGGAAAGAGTATATTAATAAAATAATGCCTGATGGCATTTGAACTATTAAAGAACTTTATACATACGGAACAGTAACGGCCTTTAGCAATTTACATACTTCTACAATAATTAAATTATTTTACAGTGTGGCAAAAATTTGAAACGAATTTTCGCGTGCGCATTTACTGCAGGAAAGAAATAATTGTGAAATCACCACAGCTACCTCCATATATTATTAAATATCAGTCTTTTCACATACTACAATATATTCATGCTCATACATATACGATATACATATATTATGAAAATTCGTATCAACCGCGAGTCATCTTTTCAGTGTGTGTAATATGTACAAGATATATACATATTATATATACGCTCTATTTTATAATACATAGTCATGTGCGAAAAATATAATAATATAGCTTTCATGGATAAATAAATTAAGGGATTGCCTCCTTGCACGGAACAGTCGAGCGAGCATAAATAACAAAGAAATAAATTAGTGATTTATAAGTTTCTGCGATCAATTTAAACGGGTTTTTATTGAAAAATTGTGTGATAATCCGGTAGATATAAAAGAATATCATTTTTTTAAATGAAATTGCATCTTATTATACGTACCTGATATAATATAATTTTATCATAACTTCTCTTTTTATGTATAGTTACTTAGCCATTTATGCATTTGTTATTTGCTATTTGTGCTTTGTTACATTTTTATTAATTGGCAATTATACTTCATGATAGCTTCCTAGAATTAAACGAGCATTTTCTTTGATCTTTAAATGTTGCATACATCAGCATGAATGATTAGCTGGATTGTCTCTGTCTACGACATTACTAGAGTTTCTTATAGAAAATATAAACAACAAAGATTTGTTAACTGAAATTAATACAAGCTCAACTTCTTTAGTTAACATTTCTTATTTGTATTTTGTGTAGCATATTTTATTTTCAATATTGTAAGCAACACGCGCAAATGATCGAAGTACTATACGCATTCTTGAAACAATTGCTTTGAAATGCGATTATTTATTGTGTAATAATTGTCAATAATTCCAATCAGAAACGTGATTTTCAATTTTATAATTTTAATATCAGACTTGCTTGATATATGCAACGAACAATCTTTTTCATTGATAGCCTCATAAATATAGCCTCATTTTTTATTGGAATCAAGTTTCCGCTTGTTATTGAAATTTGATAAACTTTCTGATCGTTTCAGACACTATCAGATATCTAGAAAAAGAATAATTAACAAAAAACAGAATTATTAGAAATTTTTCTGAATATAAGAAATTTTTCATTTGAAATACGCTTCAATTATTTCAAAGAAGAAATGGAAACAGACTACCTCAAATCCATGATAATTTATTATGCGAATATTAAATGTTGGACAAGATGTAGTAAATTATCAAATCTTCAGAAACATCTTTGCTTGAAGATTTCTCATTTTTCGAAACAATTATTTTCGACATACATAAGTCCACGATTGTTTCGAAGAATGAAATTTATATCGTTGCTGGTATATATAAGTTTTTTTAAATACATTATTAATCCTTTAGCTGCGTGAGGTACTTATTTTTTTATATTTTTAATGAATAAAATAGAAATTATTTACTACATATTGTCCAATTTATTATTCTTACATTAGTTAATATAAAATAATGATAACATTAATTAAATAAGCAATTACTCAACATTGATTATTCAAAATTTTAATTTATTGCTATAGATATTTCCACAATTATAGACTTATATATATTTTCCAGAAGTAATGCTTATGCGCGCGCAATTTGTCAGATTTCCTCTTATTGTACCAAGTGAAAAAAAGGAAAAAAAATAAGACCTATATATACAATTTTCGCAGAATTAATAAGTCTCATTTCTTTAAGAATAAATTTGTAGTTACTATACAATGCTGTTTGATATATACATGATACCAGACATTTATCTGAGATATTTTCACAATGGCTTACCACTTTGTTTAGCTGTGTCTTTACATAAATTCATGTATACTCTTACTCCAAGATGCATGATAATTGATAATACACTGCCAAACGCTCGACTGTTCTGTGATTGACAGTGCTGAATTCCAAAATCGCAATGCAATACATTGTACTTACAGTAGTTTTTCACAGATCGTGACATCGGTTAGTGATGTTACTGCTGAATTCATGTAGAACAAAGAGATCGCGTGAATGTGCAGATGAAATACGATAGAGAAAAAGAGAGAGAGAGAGAGAGAGAGAGAGAGAGAGAGAAAAAGAAAGCGAAAACGAGAAAATGCAAATGTATGGATAAAGTTGATTAGAATAAATCGTATGAAATTGGCGTATATGTAAATACATTATACGCTTGAATGGCAATCCAACTCGAAGATTGTACATGGATTACATCGAGTTGGATTTCAAATATAGATAACGCATACATAGCTTATTAGATTATATATTAAAAAGTAACAAATATAAATATATATATTTATAAGCGAGATTTTGCGGTTGACTTAACTGCATACGCAGAGATACAGTACGT
Organism: Anoplolepis gracilipes; assembly: GCF_047496725.1. Classification (NCBI taxonomy): domain Eukaryota; kingdom Metazoa; phylum Arthropoda; class Insecta; order Hymenoptera; family Formicidae; genus Anoplolepis; species Anoplolepis gracilipes. The sequence continues at coordinate 19,316,435 of NC_132970.1, read as the reverse complement.
ATGTAATAATAAGGTCCTCATATAGGCTTACATTTATTTAAGAGATAGAATACATGAGAATTTCAAAATAACTAACTTATCTTGTAAATTGAATCGTGGATATAAAAATCAATCTTACATGTATATCGAGGAACTTAATGAGTATGCAATCTCGACGTACAGTCGGCGTCGTTAGAACTTTGCGAAGACGAAGCAAAGATGTATTATAATTGTGTTTAGTAATTTTGGGCAATTTTTTTATCTACTTGCTATAATACTTTATCTACTTAAAATCATACCCTGGAATCTCATTATAGCGAACTTCGAAATAGCTCACAAAATCCTCAACATATATGCTAGACGTGAATAAAATGGAAATAGTGGTATAATGGCCAAACAACACGTATTTGTTTTTTGGTTACTGAAAAATAGTGTGTAGGCGATACCACTTCGAATTTCACTATTTAGGAGGGAAATAAAGGAGGGACTTTTATTTTTACGTTTATAGTTCCGAATTGCGAGCTATTAAAAAGTTCCAGTTTAATATTTTATTTATTAAATTCGACACTCTCTTTGCAAACAGACAAATATCGTGATTTAAATCACAAATATTATTTAATTAGGCGAAGTCATAACAAAACAGAACCTCAAAATAAAATGAAATATTGTCTTATTTTTATTATACGATAATGTAATTTGACACGATATTAAGAGCACTGAGGCCATTGATGCTAATATTTACATTCACTGTTCGTCTTCCTCATGCTGCAGACGAAACTTTATTAATCTCACAGAATCTTTCAACTATACTATGTCCAATGAGTCAATACTGACTCTCTCAATTTATCTAGCAAAAATAATATTTTTTCAATAAAAGAGTTTTTATATGCAAAATATGTACTAAATTTTATTAATATTGTGTTTTAAACATAGCTTATTGATAAAACTATGTTTGAAACTTCACAAAAAATTATATGTGAAAAAAAGAAGAAAAAAAGGAGAAAGATATTGTGGCATCAACACCACCAAACAGACATGTCAAGCGGGTAACCATGACCGCCAGATGAAGCGTTGCTAAAGTTGATCGTTGCTAATTACAGTTCGGATTAATTACGCTAACATAGAAGGCGTATTGATTGAAACAATTTAAGAGGAAAATGATCAAGAAGTGTATATGAAAAGACCAAGAAAAAATCAAAGAGAAAAAGATTAAAATTTAATTTCTAACTTTCGTATATTTTTGAAGGTCAAAAAGAAGAAATAGATCTTCGAGACTTTCGAGAACATCCCGATCCTCCAGAGCATTTAATGCTCTGATCCCGCAAATCTTCAAGATCCTCGAGATCCTCCAGACCTTCAAGATCATCGAGATCTCCTAGACCTTTCAGATCCTCAAGATCTTCCAGATTTTCAAGATTATCGAGATCTCCTAAACCTTAAAGATTTTCGAGATCCTCGAGATCTTTCAGACCTTCAAGATCATCGAGATCTCCTATACCTTCAGATCCTTGATTACAACTTTAGACCTCCAACAAAGACCTCCAGCGCTTTTTGTCGCATGAAAATCTATATTGTCAAAATTATACTACTTTATATAAAGTATTATATATATATATACATATAATTTAACTTACATTTCATATATTTTATATTTTAAAAATATAAGTTATATTTAATATGACTTATATTTTTATATATTATTTAGAGGGGTTCTGTGTTGGCTTCGCTTAGTTACCGAAATTTAAGGAATTAGGTTGAAACAACGTAAATTTTATTTTGTAGTAAAATCTTATGCATGATTATATTTCTATTGCTTGTTATTATTTACTACAATTATAAATCTTACTATGATTCGAATTCATTACGTGGAATATTATCGATTTGCTTACTCTTAGCAAATTCGGTGACCCGTACTAGTACATATTAAAGTCTGTTATACATAAACATATATCTAAATATAAAATAATAATATAATTATTTCAAACAATTAAAATCCAATAATAATACTGTTACATTATTTAACAGAATATACGATTATTTTATCATCAAAGTGTTTATATATTATGTGATTGCAATTAAATATTATAATAATTCTTAATAGTAACTTTTAATATACACTAGTTGTGCGGAGACCGAATTTGCTACATTAGTAATCGCATTATCAGTAATCCATATAACTTGCTATTGTTTTCGATATAATTTGCATGTTGATTATATACAAAACAGCATAAAGAAATAGGAAAGGGAGAAGAGAGATAAAAGAAAGAAAGAGAGAAAGAAGGTATAAAAAAAGATGCAAAAGAGAAACATATTATGATATTATAGAATAAATAAAATAAATATTAAAAGAAAATGGAGAAAGGAAGGAGATTAAAGAGAAAACACTAATTATAATTAAATTACTAATTATGCAAAAAGTAATTTTGATTACAATTTTTTCGGAGTGCTTGTTCATGTTGTAAAGGATTCCAACATCTTTTTTTATTATGTAAGTTACTATCGGCGTATTATATTGGCATACATTAAGGCTTTTAATTAGTTAGTAAGAATTGTATTAGTTTACTTTATCTTAGTTTATTTGTTACGTTTACGTTTTCTTTTTATTACATATTTTTAAGATTAATCTCGTAATCATCATCTCTATTATTCTCATAATTATTATTGTCAAATTTGCGTTTTTTTATTTTTAAAATTTTTAGCAATTTTGATAGAGCATGTAAGAAAATGCGTCTGTCTCGCTGAGGGAAATGTCGAAAATGTTATTATTTGTTCAGAAAATCGAATTTTTTAATTTTCTTCTGTCATGTCTAATATCGATTTTCTACGATGCTTTTGCTCACAGAGACAGACGTAATCGTTAGGTCTATTATACTCAAACGTGCCACTTAATCTCATAATCCTCATTTCCTCCGGAATTTTATTCCATTCTTATCCTGTCGGTGTTTTTTATGTGTAAATATTATATATTCTATTTAAGTCAAATGTTTCTCTAGAGAAACTGTACTTGTTTCCTTTGATAAATGTCTCATCTTTTTGCCATTGTATTTTTTTTATATTATGTTATTAAGTTAAGTTCTGCGCAGCTCGATCAAAACTTGTATGATTAGTATGTAAGGCATTATGTTGAGTTAACTTGCCACTTCATGTTACAATTTTAAATAAATGTTAGGAAAGAATAAGAACCGAAAAAAGGAAGAAAGCAATGTCTTCATTATGTTCTCTATCTTTATTTTATTTCCTTTTCTGTTTGCGTCCTATATACATTAGTATGCGGGCGTTTTTGTTTTTCAGAGATTCACAAAAAAATCTTATAAAATAAATTTTTTTTTCTTCACAGAAATTTATTTTACAAAGGTATACGGTATACGATATGCAAAAATTTTATTTAAATTTTTTCTAAAAAAATTTTTCAATATGTATATACTTATATGCATGTACACATATATGATTTTATTAAAAGTTAATTTATTTAAAGTTTATTTACAGAGAGAAAAAGAGAGGGGAAGGGGGAAGAGAGAGAAAGAGAGAGAGGCTGTCAAATTAATAAGCGGTAAAAATTAGTTTATTATTTTTTCCTATTTTTTTTTATAAAGATTAATTGTACATTATATTATATTTATAAAATATATATGTTTATATAAATAATTTTTGTTTATAATAATTTTTATTCTAATCTGCGCTGTTTGTACGTTGAGATTTGTAACTCTCCGTATTTACTACAATCAGGGATTCATCGAAATCTTATACGGAAGTCTTGATTAAAGTACAAAAATAACATAGAATTATTATATATACATAACAACAGAAAAATGTAGCACCTACTGTGCTCGAAAAATGTTTTATTCACAAAATTCCCACGAATGCGTGCATGCGTGCAGTTCGAAATTTAATATCTAATAATAAGGATGAAAAAGTAGTAAAAATAAGAATGAAAAGATGGAAAAAATTGCATCGGACTTTATCAGCGATGAAAATAGATCTCCGATATGTTAAGGCTGCTAATTTTCAGAGATACGATTAAATTTAAGCGCTTTCGAAAGTAGTCGTCATGTGAACGAAAAACGCCACATGTTTTCGTCACCATTAGAAATTTATCGACGCCACGGCGTCACGAGGGAAAACACGATTCAAGAACGAATTACTCGGCACTTTCCCTCCACGCATAGCGTCAAACTGATATGTATACCATTAAATATTTCACATTTAAAGGAAAAAAGATATATAAGGTATATAGATATATAGACCATATATCTTATAGAATTATAAGTAGATATCTTATGTAACACATTATTGTTAATTACGTCCAACATATGTTGAGTTAGTCGCGGATTAACTAACATAAATGGAAGATAAGATTGGCGCGTGCAAAATTAAGATAAACGTAAGAGAAAGCCATTTTTGTCAGACAATTAATTCATAACAATATATTTACAAAAATGTGTAAATTAATAAATTGATAATACTAAATATTATTAAAATATTTATCAAAATTCAAGAGATAAGTATACTTTGAATTTGCTTAATAAATGATTATATACATATTATATAACATTCACACAGAAATTTTTGGGAATGTAATAGTTCTATATTATTCCAATAATATAATGATTTTATACTTTTCTTTTCTGTATTTTTTTCTGATTATTCAATTGATGAAAATTCCGTAGAAATAATTGATAAGTGACTGTAACGTCACTTATCAATATGAATTTATTGTCGTGGCAAAAATGACATTTCGGAGATTCCAGCATCCGACGCTGCGAGAGAAAAGCTCAGCTTTAATACGGATGCGCGCGACGTTTCCATCGATTCGACGTCGCGCATTTTACAGCGCGGGCAAGCATTTCCTTGGTGGTAACGAATCATCCTAAATTGCCACAGCGTCGACGGATAAAGGCTCGTACAAATGATAGTAATTTTTTCTATTGAGACAAAAGTCTTCGTACTTTTTTTATTTCGGAGAGAGAGTTAATTAGTTCCTCTTTCTCCAAAAAATAAATACCATCGCAATCGATAAAATGCTGTAAGCGTGTCTTCCTTTTGCACGTCGTCAGTCTCACAATCGTTGTCCAAGATTTCGGGAGCTCGTGTGTTGCGTTGCTCGGTGCCTTCTTGCGGCCTGTTTGTACGCAAATTGCACCACATATTCGTCCAAGTGTTTTTACTCGCCGATGAAAGCTCCGTTTACGCGACAGATTAGACATTAAAAATTCTATATCTAATTTTTATATTAAATATTGAAAAGGTAATCTTTTTGTGTTTATTGAAAACATTGACTGCCTATTAAATAACATCTTCATCCGTTTTTTCGATCATGTCTTTTAAATATATGTATTTGAGTATTTATAATATCAACCAAAAAGTATTAACATAATAATAAGATTTCTTATGTCACCGGTATTAAGTGACAATTACATTAACTTTTCTACCATTTACAGTTCATAATTAATGTGATTACTTTGTAGCATTTTTTTACTATAATATTTTCAAGATTTTACAATTTTCTACAAAGATGTAGAAAAAATATAGCTTATAACAAAATGCTGTGTGATTTAAATTCTTTTAAATGTTTATATATCTCAATAATAGAAATAAATTTAAAAGATTTGATATTTTTAAAATTATAATTATGAGAATTCACAGTAAAAGGGTAAAAATAACAGTTACGGGGCATAAATTGGGTGTTCAAAAAAATGGACGAACAAGGTACATCAGGCGATCACAGTTCCTATTTTGCCCCCTTGCATACATTAATAAAGGGCACTACGTATATATATATATATATATATATATATATATATATATATATATATATATATATATATATATATATATACAGAAATTAATAAATAAAGAAAGATGTATAACTATATTTAGATGTTAAGCGCCGATGAGTATACAATAAATTTAGATTACTATATCACATTGTAAACGGAGATAGTATACGTTATGTTAAACTATATACACATATATATACATATATACATGTGTATGACGTAGATAAATAACTAAGTAGTGTGAGAATATTCATTTCTAATAACAAAGAATTATGCGTACGAATGAAATAATTTTTAAATTCTTGATAAAAATAAAACCTGTCCTTTTATTGGACACATATGCTTTCTAAAATTTATCTTTTATGTTTTTATTTCAACGCATAACTACTTTTTATGGAGCTAAATTTTATTCTTTGTTGCTGTTGTTATTTTGGTAAAGTACATTGTACTGGTAGTGTAGTGTTTTAAAGACCTTTGTATATATACGGATTATATTGTAGAAAAGAGAGAACATGATAATTAATAAAAATTATAGAATGCAACTGCAGATTGTTATTGTCCTATTACAATACAACTGTATATAATGTAATTTTAATACTTGTAAATTAATAAGCGTAATGAAATAATTAATCACCTTTTGTAGATATTTATATTGTTTATAACTGAACACACACATACATACATACACATACACACACACGTAGTTATTATTTAATTTAATTTATTAGTTTATTGAAAAATATAATATACGTATATTTATACATATACATAATAATAATAAATAGAGCATAATAACCTTGCCCACCTTCGAATCTCTACAATTTTTAGTAATATAAAACATTCTAATTGCAAAAATTATACAGTATCAAGAAAACCATAATATGCTAGTTGTAAGTGAAGGTGCTTCAGAGATTTGAAGGTTATCTTTATTTTTTTTAATGAACTATCTTAATTTGTTTATATAAATCTATTCCTCGCAATATTCGGTATATAAAATTATAAGGATAGAATGATCAAAAATTGAATAGTTTACGACATATTTTACACTTTAATTTGACACAATTTTAGACTATAAAATATTTAGTGAAATATTCATTTGTCAATTATTTTATCTCAATACTTTTTTGCAGAGAATAATAAAAGAAGTCAATCAGTATAAAAAAAACATACATAATTGTTTTTAAGAAAAAATATGTAGCTGCTTACAAATTTATATATTTTTTTTCTTAAAAATTACTAGGGCAATTCATGGAAATATAGCCCATCTAAGATAGCCAATTGAAATATTTCAATGATCCTCTACTAAATAACGCCTTATGTATGTACATAGTCCCGATTGACTCTTCGAAGAGAATGGAAGTATTTATTATGCGATAAAAAATTAAAAAGTCTTTTCGCAATTAAAAGTTTCAAATAATTCTATTTTTTTAATACAGTTCAGTTACTTTATAAAGTTGTTTTAGTTTTGTTGTTTACGGGTGTTTTATTATAATTATTTGATAAAATAATGTATAATTAACCAATATTCTAACTTCAAAATTATGTTGTATATTACATCTATTATTAATGTTTTTATTCGAGTAGTCATCTTATTCATAAAATTGTGTAATAGCCAATTCTTTTTAGGATTGTATGACCATAACTTATTTAAAGATTTTTTGTGTTTAATTTTTATGATTTGAAGTTTATTTTTGTTTTTAGGTGCCTAAATGCGTTCACATAGCTGTATAAAAACGTGAAAACTGAACACAAGAGCAGTTGGTAATTGCTTTAAAAACAAATATAAAAATGTCTATTTATCGTGCTACTCTCGTATATATGCCAAAAGAAAGAGTACACAGCCGCTTTAAACAAAATAAAGTTATCAAAGAAAGTTTAGAAAAGTTTTTTTCCCGAATGCACATTTGTAAAGAAAACGAAAAATCACTTGCATGCCATATAATAAAAATGCAGAATATGAGATTTCCTTTCACAAGACATTCAACACTCATATTTATTGCTTATTTCAAAATAAATAATGCTTTACATTACATTACAAAGTAATGTATTTACATTACTTACATAAGTTCACATAGTAATTAAGCATTATTTATTTTGAAATAAACAAAGAATATGAGTGTTGAATGTGGCAAAGACTACTATGAAACTAAAAAGGTAAAAGATTGAATTCAATGTACGTCAACTGTGGTTACGTGAACATTGCATTTCTTTCGACAATATATATAGCCATGTGGAAACAAGAAAAAGGCTAAGCAAGCCCATATATTTTACGTTACGTTCAGTGAATTTCACGATTTCTTTTCGAAAAGCATTTATAAACATTTAGCTATTCAAACGATACGATGACAGAGCCGCGAGATATTGAACCGTATCCTGAGAACTCTGTTAAGATTATAAAGAAACTTAGGTTTCATAAATACTAACTTTTAATAAATGTCTGACAGACGAGAATTTTAACTACGAGATAACATATGCTAGAAATTGAGCCCTTCATAAACTCTCAAAGAATTTTTTAACATACCTAAGAATTTTTAAACAATACAGAGTTATAAACTGAGACTGTCGTTTCAAACTAGAGTCATAAATTGGAGAGGGTAACGAAAAAGCGAGAACACATGATACGATTGCTCGCCTGACGGACCATCCTTAGGTGACAGCTGTTTACAATAAATTTTATAGAATACGGTAACAAGCGATAACTCCCTCCGACTGCATTAAATTCTTCATTGGTCAAGACGAAAAATCTTCTAACAAAATTTGTAACCAATAGACGAGAGCCCGTGAGGCTCGAAGTCGGAAAGAAAATCCCTCCAAGTTCATGGAAGTGTTAATTAAAATTCTGATTCGTCTAATTGCCCAATGGAGAGGAGGTGCTCTCTAATTTAAGCGAGGAAAAACGCACAACCACAATCATTCTATTCCGTATTTCGAATCATTCTGTCACGGTCTGCATTTCGTATTAATACTTTGAATCATTTGCGTCGATCATTTCAGTATTAATCACTTTGTGTTAAGCACTTTATATTTCTGTATCACTCAATATTTCGTATTCCGTGCTTATCAGTTACTTACCGTGCGAAAAATAAGTACAAGTGAAGACGTTATTAGTGAGATCATCTACTTGGAAATATAGTTTCTTATTCTCGGAACTCCACCTTATCTCACATCATCACCTGCACTCAACAACCATTGCGTTCAGTTGATTCTACCTTACTTCCGGTGCCGTCGTCAGGTCTTTGTGGAGGACCACCTGGAGCCATCGAGAGCCACACTCTGGGAATTTTTTTTTTATATCTCATCGCACACTATAAGTAGTAAGTTCAATTCGTAATTATTATTATTATTATATCTTTCGCCAATCCTGCTGTTACTTTATTCCAACTAAAAATAGTATTACGTGGACTTTCTTTTCGAAAGGCATTTATAAATTTAGATATAGATATTCTGGCGATATCCAAACGGTAAAATATCAAACCGTGAGAGTTGTTTCTTTAGTTAAACTCCACGAATCTTACGTTTCGCAGATAATAAATTTTTAACAAACATCTGACAGGCGAGACTAACTTTAAATAAAATAATGAAAGAAATTCTAGAAATCGAGTCGTGCATAAACACTCAAACGGCTCTCTAACTTACTCAAGAATTTTTAAATAAAACAGAGTCACCTTAAATTGAGATAGTTGTTTAGAACTAGTTTTGGCTCGAATGGCAGTGGACTCTACGTTTAAAATAGATATTAAAAATTTAAACATAGATTTAGCAAATTTATATCTCCTCAATACACTCACACAACTAATGCAAATTTCAATCCTTCCACGTCTTCCGACCTTCATCCACCTTTCTATTCTGCTATTTTATCCCCTGAATCTACTTTCCCTTCTATTTCCCCTCAGAACCTCTAAAGTCCTTTTTTACTCTTCTACACAGAAAAAAAGAATATTCTTATTTTGATAATATCTTTAATTTCAAAATGTAAATCTTGAAATGAGATTATATTGCGTTAAACAAAGAAAATTTGCTTGGATGAAGACATTTTATATAGTTCAACCAAGAAAAATATATTCTTGTTATTTAAGAATAATTTTTTTTAATGGAAAGGAAAAAAATGTTGGAAAGAAAATAATACATGTTCAAATCAAAGATTATAATTTTCTTAGAGTCAAAATAATTATATTCTTTTATTATTCTTGAAATGACAATTATATTACTGAAATAAGATTATAATATTGCTGAAATTTAAGATTTTTAAATTCTTTTAAAGAGGATTATAAATTGTTGCGTATATATGAAACAATGAACATGTTTATATGAGTATATAAGTTTTGATTTGACACTTACTTTTTTCTGTGTAGAGAATCCTTCTCTAACTTGCATCCCGCATCACGACCACTTTCCTCAGCTTCAACGTTCATCCTAGGAGATTCACCTCTGTCTCTCCTCAAAGTCCGTCTAACTCTCGAAGGGAATCAGACGAAATTTGGGAGAAGCTTCGCGAGTTTGTCAAAGCGGTAACTGACCTCCAGCAGGAATTCGTTGATTCTGCTGTCAGGGAAGAACCGCAACACAGAACCGCGAGAACATCACTCTCTCTCTCTACCAGAAGATTCTCTCCATTTCCTTAGTGAATTCCCTTCGATCCGAGGTCCGATTCCTGACGACATTTATAAGATCCTGACTCTGTAGATTAAACCTTATATATGTACAGTCCTTATGTTGTGTAGACTGGTGTTATTGGTATTCAAACACACCGTGGTTTCGTATAAAATAGTTTATTAAATATAGGTAACATCTTTATGCTTTCAATACTCTTTACAAAAGTTCTCTCTAATATTATAGTTACTTGGGCTAAAACACAGACGATAATGTCTCGATTGTCGATCCGCAGCGGCCACAGTCTCATCTTTTCGTCCCCGTGCTCGCGTTTATTGGTGGGCCTTAGATTATACGCGTGACGTTTATAAACATGAATTCGGAGACCGAGAGATTCGAGGTGGTTGCCGTGGATCGCTTTGTTTCGTGCTGCCTATTTTGTTTAGGCTTCGTCTTTTCGTGTCCGCATACATGTGTGTATGCGCGTGTGTATATATGCATTTCTATGGATGTATACGCATATACATATGTCGTGCACGACCTCCGATCTCTGTTACACCTTACATCTAGTTCTCCTGAAGCAATTATTGGTTTCTCTCTGGGCGTAGATACTCTCTCGTCGCAAGTACGTTACAGAAGCATTCGGCGATCGAGAGCGAACCGAGTAACACATTGTGCGAGTATAAATTTATATCTGCGTGTACGATTATTCTACATATATTTTATTGTATTGTATAATTTGACATTGCTGAATCAATGCTAATAAGTATCAGACTAAAAATTAATTTATGTAATTAAATAAATTCATATTGTTTGTAATATATATATATATATATATATATATATATATATATATATATTATATATTTGAAATATATATGTTATCTAATGTTACATATCTAAAATGTATGTTATATAATAATACGATTATGTATCATAAATGTAACATTTATAATATAGGGATATTTATCTTTGATATATCAAAAAAATACTTTTGTTGTTGACATTCAACAGTACATGTAACATATATGTATGTTACTTATTATGTAACTAATTACTTCATATTATTTGATGTTATGAATCTGAAATGTATATGTTACATCGCTGTGTTATCTGAGTATTCTGATATATTTTAGTATTTGAATAACAATTTTTTTATTCTTTAGCTAATCAAAAAACAAAAGAAAGTAAATTTATTCATAGGAATTGTTGCTTATCTGAAAATAATGCTTATTGTATACTATATTTTTAGGGAATATCTCACTTATCGCATTATTTTTTACGATATATTCTTTAATAAAACTAAATTCAAATTGATTTTTTTTTCAGCAAAAATGTCAAGGCGTCAACATTTTCGAGAATTACTGAACTATAATAAATATATAATTGAAATAGAATAATTGAAAAAGAAAATTATCACGAATTAAACTTTATGGATTGAAATAAAATGAAATAAGAGTTCTTCGGTTAATTCTTCAGTTTTATTCTTCGGTTAATTTTAAATGACTTTTAATAAAATTATACGTAAAAGACTTAAATATAAAAATCTAAAATGCTAAAAATAAAAAACTATGATGAATGAAGATATTCAATTGCAGAAATATTGACTCTAAATAGCTCAAAGAATTTATAGTCGAGAAATATGCTAAAAATAAAGGACATTATGTATACTAAAATATTCTCAAAAATTTTCTCACATATATATACTAATCTTTATTTTATCTTTATTTTATCTCTTGTTTATGGAAACTTTATTATATATAATTCTAGAAGCTTTATTATTTATATATATTAACTTATATTATAAAAAGAAAAAATAGCAGAACTATATAATAATATATATAATAATATATAATAATACATGCTGACTATATTCAATGTAGATATATTGAATTTTAATAATAATTGTGATATTTATTGCATTAAGTATAAATGCTACGCACCAAAAACTATATAGTTTTATCAATATGCTTATCGTTACATTTGAATTATGTATGACATAATGATTTATATTAGATTTATTTTTGAAAAGTCTATTTATATTTATATATGTATTTTTTATGAATAAGTAAGAAGGCACAATATCAAGAATAAGCTATTGACTTTTTATTAGGAGAATTAAATTAAAAATTTACAGCCCAATGGATATTTAGGAATGATTATTTTATTTCTCTGAAAGAATTCTTCAAGCCTGTACACAAGAACATCATCCTACTCATAAAAATAATAATGTATTGCGTGTTATCTATATTTTTTTACGTTTATAAATCATTTTTTAATTCGAATATTAACTTATAAATAGTACATTGACAAAAAGTTTTTAAAATAGACAGTTCGAGATTTTAAAAGAAAATTTGAATAATGTATTTCAAAATTTCTGCAGTAAAGACCAAAAATTTAATCAACACTCTTAACGTGATAAACATATCGCGACATAAGAAAATATTATTTTATATCATTTTTTTATAATTTTTTCTTATTATTTACTCATAAACTCACTAAAAACATAAATTGATTTGTCTTTATTATTTATTGTAGTGAAATAAGTCAAGGGTTAAATAAGATATTTAAATTGGTTCGAACACAAAAAAATGCAAGAAGAACAGTTGAATATTAAGAAAGAAGTTTATGAAAAGAATTTCACCGAACAACAATTGATACTGCTAAATCAAGAAATGAAAGATGAAATATTTTCATATAGACGATGTGGAGCAAAGAGTCTTTAAAACTTTAAGCATAGAAATTTGGCGATTATAGTATATATAGCTTAATCTTAATAGCTCATCCGTGGAGATAAAAGACATTAATCAGCAAGTATCTAGAGTATCAAATATAATAAATATTAAAAATTCTCGTTTTAGATTCTTTGCTACAAATTTGCAATGTAGTTTTACCTGCTATCACACAAAGAGGTCCTAACATAAAATTGGATAAACATGGATTAAATATACCTAACAATATTAGATTAGTGGATCCATAGTTTTATATTCCTTCGGAAGGAGACTTATTAATAAACGCGGAAAAATTTTGGGAGTTGATTTGCGTAAGATAATGTTCCGTCCAATTGTCCAATGGAGAGGAGGTACTAACAAGGGAAAGGTCGGAAGTGTCCCTCATCAATTTTAATGAACTTTGGATATTATGTAGAGCATAAAAAAATATTAGACCCATATTTTTTTTAGCGGCGTATCTTAACGTTTAGGGGTTGAAACAACCCTTCAAAGAACAACGAATTTTTCGTTTTTAGCAAATATCTTTGAAAGTATAAGATATATGAAAAAATGTTTTATGGTATTTTGTACTCTTTATCTTCAATATAAGTGTCGAACTGAGAACACTTATAAAGTGTATGTGCCATTTAATCCGGACATCAAGATTGCTGCTAAATCCACCCACCAACGCCACAGGATCCGCTGCCGAAGTTCCTCGCGGAAAAAACACCAGCGCACTCCAAAAGTATGGATCCTGTCCGCCTCAAATGTATCAAGTCGGGCTAGGGTAAATAAACGGCGCCGTAATCATCGCACCGTCAGAGTTGCAGCTCGGGCAGCAGCGGACAAAAACTTTGTCGTAGACATTTCTAAAATTAATGTAGATTTATTTAAGTTACTAGCAACTGGGCAATCAAATCCACAAAACCTAACACTGACACTTCACCTTCTACTTCAGTAAACACTCCTCCTCCTCCTTCAAGAGAGCCGGAACCACCCCGCTTACCTGACCCTTCTTCTCTCGCCTCCAGCGATCTCCCTCCCCCTTTACACTTCGCGGTATCACCCTCCGAATACTTATATCTTCCCTCTTCTTCTCTCGATTTACCGGGCCCTTCCAGGGAAACCCCTCCACGTCCACCCTCCTCAGCCTCCACCATTACCTTGGGCGATTCAACCCTATCTTCCCCTCATAATTTACCTGATTCTCAAGGAGAGTCAGATAAAATTTGGAAGATCCTTCGCGAGTTCGCCGAGGTCGTCATCGACCTTGAGGAGGAAATCGCAAGTTCCACCGAAAGAGAACAACGCGACAACTCCGAGCGTCGAGAGCCTCATTGTCCCCCTCCTATAAATTTCCTGCAATACCTACTTAATCAATTCCCTCCGATCTGAGATCGCCTTCCAGACAATATATATACAATCGGGCCTAGGCCCGCTGATTTAGAAGTACTTCGCTCCGTCCTTGTATTCAGCCCTTCCGGAACCATTATTCCGTGATTCCTTCCTGGCTACAGATATCCTCTCGCCGTCCCAATAGAGGCCCTCTGGAGGAAATTTCCCCCCTCCACAACTAGCTTCCAAGAATTGTAATTTCCTCCCTGCCCTTCCCTTAAAAATTTTTAGGATTATTACTGTATAAATACCAGTCAGATAATAAGTTCCTCTTAGCCCACCTCTAGATTATCTGACTGACGACCTTCCGAACTTATGTAACACCCGCGAATTCCTACACACGCAACACACACACACTATCAAGTCCATGCGTAGATTATATTAACCATCTAATTATAATGTTAAATTTTTAAAATCTTCATATATTCATTTTTCTTCAATAAATGTACATACAATATAAAATTAAATTTTAATTTATTATCTAAATTTATTAACTCTTTCTAGTATATTTCCCTGACTCCCAGATCGCACAAAGTCCCGTCCCGTGTAATAGGGATTAAATTCCCTTACCGAAAAGGGACCACCGAACGAACAGTTTACTGACCCAGTAAAAGAGACCCTCGAGATCTTTGACTGGGTGAGGCCTTGTATAAGTTCGTTTGAGTCGAAAGCGTTCAAGATTTTAACGCGTTTCGGCAAGGGTAAGTTCCGCCCTTCCACTATCTCATTCTTTTCCCGAGTCTGGACGTAACAATAATTTAAACTAGATAAAGGTAAGCCTACATTGCAAAAAAAACACTACTCGGCTGAATTATAGCTGGTAGACTTGATTATTCTAAGAGTAGTATATTATACACTTCTTGTAATTTAAGCCGCATACAAAAGTTAGACGCAACGTTGAAAAAATTTTGACAAAATAAAAATGCCTTATTGTTACATGAACAAAAGGTATCAGCCGAAAATACCTGTTGCGAGGAGCAGTTTTAAGAATACTTATAGCAGGGATTCAAACAGTAAATTTGTTATTAAGTTGTTTAAGATAAAGAAGAATGTGATAAATAATATCGGAAATTCGAAAGATATAGCGATGAAAAAATTTTTAGTTTTAGAAAGAAAATTGGAAAAGAAGCCAGACTTAAAATCTGAATATATTAAATTCATGAGAGAATACGCAAATTAGGTCGTTAATAATATACATCACAAGGTACGGGATTGAGAATTTCTCTACTATATCATGCAGTTATAAAGGAATACTGGTACATCTACAAAGGCTTGAGTAGTTTTTGACACACGTAACAATAAAGATGCTAAAGGAATTGCATTAAATGATGCTTTACAGAAAGGTCCCATTATACAGTTTGATCTATTTGCGATAATATTAAGATTTCGTTGTTTCAAATACGTTTTGAGTGCTGCATAGCTAGATATACGTACAGATATTGATACATGAAAGTCATACTCCTTTACAGACGATTCTATGGAGAGAAAATTCTCATGAACCTATAAAATTGTACGAATTAGTCACGTTGATCTATGGAACCAGACTAGCTTCGTTCACAACGTAAGATATTTGCATCAGTTTGCGGTAGAGAGTTTCTGTTAACAGCAGAGTAGCGAGAAAAGATTTTTATATGAATGTGATCTATTAAAAAGAGAGAGTTTCGAATTACATAAATGGAACAGCAACATTGTAAGAGCTAAAAATAACGAACAAAACCCTGTAGATTGCGTGAAATTAGAAAAGGAACAAGAATCAAAATTGCTGTTAAGTGGAATGCGAATGAAAATTTATTTTTTTTCCATTTTATGACGCCAATATATTAGTAATAAAAGCGGACACGTGACCAAGCGTGTTATCTGAGATTTAACATTTCGAGATTTGATTCATTAGGTTTGGTCTAGTAATAACATTTGCGAAGAGTTTGATGTAAAATTTATAGATACTTGTAGAATAAGTTGGGATAATTCTGTTCCTGCTAAATTCGTGATTGCGTTTCCGATTTCAGTTATCTATATTAGAATCAAAATAAACATATTCAGATTAATGATTAAAAATTTAGCGATACGAATAAAATTTATTTACACTATTTTAGTGACACTAGTAAACAGGCGTATAGAGTTTTTATTTACATAGTTGTATTTATATAGTTTGCAAATATTCAAATAAGAAAAACAGTGCAGTCTTACAATCTAAGTCTAAAATATACAGAAAAAAAGAATATTCTTATTTTGATAGATTTTGATCAATATCTTTAGTTTCAAAATGTAAACCTTGAAATGAGATTATATTGCGTTAAACAAAGAAAATTTGCTCGGATGAAGACATTTTATATAGTTCAAGCAAGAAAAATATATTCTTGTTGTTTAAGAATAATTTTCTTGAATGGAGAGGAAAAAATGTTGGATAGAAAATAACACATGTTCAAATCGAAGATTATAATTTTCTTAGAGTTAAAATAATTATTTTATTTTTGAAATGACAATCGTAATATTGAAGTAGGATTATAATATTGTTGAAATTTAAGATTTTTAAATTCTTCTAAGAAGATTATAAATTGTTGCGTATATATGAAACAATGAACGCGTTCATATCCACAAGAAATTCACAGGATATTAAAATATGTTTTAACATTCTATGGATCTCCTATAAACATCTTTTGAACATGTGTGCTGATAGGGTAAATTTTGATTTGACACTTATTTTTTTCTGTATAGCACCTTTAAAAATTTGTCATGATTGGAATTATGTGGCGCATTATTATTGATCAAATTAATGAACAAAGTGGTGACTAATAAAATGTGAAAGTATATAATAGATATTATTGGATTGATTTGCAAATTATATTGTATGTATATAGCATAGATAGTATCCTCAGCCAAAAGATGGCATACCTTTATAATTAATAGAGTAAGTGAAATACAAAGTAGCTCGTTGCTTTGCGGCACCTGAAATAATCTAAAGATGATCCTGCCGACTTAATATTTAGAGGATTAACGCCGGAATTATTAAAAAATTTAAATTTGTAGGAGGTTCAAGTTGATTAAAGACGGAAGATAATTTTTCCACCAATAAAATAGTGCTAAAAGTGCGATTAATGATCTACTTGAAGAGCGTAAAAAAATGTTAGTCATGTTAAATTAAAGATACGAGTTTATGATAAAGTTTGAGAGGTTTTCATCATTATTCAGATTTTATTGCGTGCTACTTATGTATTAAAATTTATGTATAATTTAAGATGCGACAAAGAAATGTATAAAGTATACAGGATATATATCTGTTAAAGAGTTGAAGCGCGAGATATATGTATTAGTAAAATTAATTCAAGCCGAGACATGGAAAGCATTGCAATGTATAAATAAATTCTTCAAGTACAAAAAATCTTTTTATTAGATAGAAAATAATGAAAAAAAGAAAAGGAACATTGTCCAACATAAATAATTAAACATCGATGTATCGAGTCAGGAAAATATCGAGATTAATCGATTATTAGAAAAAAGAACTATCGACCACTTCATGTATGTAATCTGTAATGGTATTGTTCAGCTGTACGATATGTCTCACGAAAAATGACATGGTCGCGTTTAAGTTTCTTTCTAACGTGAGTTTTTGTCATCACTATTTTGGACAGTGTTTATGGCTTCGAAAGCATGGCATGCTCAAACAATTAACGAAAATGGGAATTACGCGCACCGGAATAGGTTAGAACACTGTTCCGTCTGAAAAATGGAAAGCGATGTATAATATGTAGGAAGAATCACATGTTTGTCCTGTGGGGTCTGTCATCCAAACGCAAAAAAAAAAAAAAAAAAAAAAAAAGGTAATGTCAGGATTTTTAACCCCAATTCTATCTGTTAAGCAAGATACTAATCAAGAAACTAATTGTTTTTCCTTCATTTATATTTAATTATTGTAGTTTTTAATTTTATATATTTCTTCCTTTTTTAAACACTTTACAATTAATTTTATTTAATTATAAAATTTTTTTATATTTAATAGGAATATTCTGTGATGCTTATAATCTTATTTGTCTTTTTTCTAGGCCAAGGATCAACAATTTGGAACATGTTTCCTGAATTCTCTCTTATAAACCCTGGCTGTTTGCTTTACATTTAATCTGGCTTTAAAGACAGCAGCAGAAGAACAAAAATTTTGCCAATATATTATTCTTTGCTATACAATCTATTTATTTCTTCAAGAGTACAAGATCTTGATCATTAAAATAATATATGAGAAATACTGAAAGTATGTTAAAAGTGCTCTGACAAGAACTGCAACAATCAAACGATGACCTCGATCATATCTATATCACAATTCTTACCATATTCTTGGAATTGTTATCATGAAGTGTGCAAAGCAAGAGCAATTATAAGAGTCAAAATCTCCATGTGCTATGCTTTTTGTCAACATTTCATCAGTCTTGGTCTAGAGACATATCTGTTCTCAAACCAGATTATCAGTCAAGTTTAGCAGCGGCTGTTTCTGCAAGGTATTACAATACAAAAGTGAAAGATAACCAATTTTTCTCATAATTTTCTGTAATTTCTCTTGAAAATAATTTTCTTCAAATTTCTTTTATTTTGTGCACACAATTCTTCCTTCAAATTTTAATTAAATCAAACATTTATCAATGTATAAGATTTTAATACAATCTTATTTTTTTCTAGTCTTCAGTACGTTGCTATAAACTCGAGACCTTGTTACCATTACCATCGTTGATCTCGTTCATGCTGCATCATTATACTCTGGAGTAGCTACTGTTACGTTTTGTGGATAGTGAAATGGTACACAATGTGCAATACCATGGATCCTCGTTGCGCTGTGCCACCGTCAAGCATTTCATTCTCTGAAAGTTGCCCAAGTACTTGCTTGCACATCCTAAGACTACATGGAGCTTCTTGAGCGTACTAATTAAAAGAGACAATCAAATTACGTTCTTCAAACTTTTGATATTAGAATCTTACACAGAGACAAAAAGATGAAAAAGAAACGTTCAGCATGAATTTTATAATCTATTAGGTACGTATAACTGAAACGTGAACTATAAAATCATTGTTTCCATAAAAGTCTCAGTTTATGTTTCAGTTGAACGTATATAATAAATGAAATAAGAGATATTTTATATTGACTTTATTATAATTAAAAAATTTGAAATTATTTATTGTCTCTTTGTTTTAGACGTGGAAATAAAATAGATCAATGGCTGCATACGACCGACATCTGGTTAAAAGCGTGTCCCTAACACAGACGCTGTTCGTTTGTCTATATCTGCTTTTCTACAAGCGCATTAGCGACCTTTATCTTAGCTAGAGATGAATTTTCGAAGTGATAGAAATTACATAGTTACACGTTGATCAGTAGTGAAAGTCCGTTTTTTCTTCAGCTTTCATTTAAAATGAAACGATCATATAGTGATGAAAATAATGTGGAAAGCTTGAATTATAGATTTGGAAAAAGTGTGTAGAGAGTAGAATTGGAAAAAGAAACGAATGAGATTTGAAAAATACAAGAGATTGTTGAATTTTTCATAATTAGTTTAGTATTACTCGATATTTATGACGTAATTGTTATAATACTGTATTGTTATAATCTACGACGATAGAGCATGTCTCTAGGTGATATTTTATAGTAATGGTGAAATATATATACATGTATGTAATCTAAATTATATATTCGCATTGGCTCTAATGATATTAAATCAATTTAAATTTATATGATCAAAGGTTAAAAATCAGTGCCACACAGCAAGTATAAGGGCGAGCAAATTCAAAATTAGAAAGTCTCTTTCGCACGCCTTCTTCTCTTTGACTTTTGTTTACAATGTATAGTGACACTCTTAAACGTTAAATTATTGTTACTACTCGAAATGTACCTTTGAACACGTTTCATACGTTGCCTATTTGTCATGATTGAAGAGTGATGCCAATTCTTTTATCGCGATGATTTTGCTGTAGAGAATGGTTTCTACATCATTGTAATTGTCTTCTTTACTGCGAGAATGCGTTTACAGCTATGCTTAAGTATTTTATCAATATTTTTAGCTTGACGATTAATTTATTTTTTAATGTGTTGTTCTTTGTCTAAATGCGTCTATTCTTTTTGTGTAATTTTAAAATATCCGTTTTGCCGTTATTATTTATTTATATCTTTAATTTTATTACTTTTGATCTATATTTATTTTAACTTCCGACATGATATTGACATTGTTAGTAACGTTTTAATTATTTGGGTACTACTGCAGATAATCCTAAAGAGAATAAATCAAAACATATGGTATTGTAATTAGATTTGTTTTATAATAATTACTATTTTTAAATGCTGACGAATTTAACAGAGCAGAGTTAGTTTCGTGAAACATCTTGCTTCTGACACATATTGGTAATAGATTTCTATAAAAAGAGAACTATTTATTCTTACAAATTGTTTTTTTAATAATTCATTGTTAAACTTTATTTTAATGAGGATAAGAATCGTGCCAGTGATTTACATTTATTGAGAAGGATAAACGAGATCTCGTATTTTTTTTATTATACGTTTATATTTTATCCTTATAAGCGCATAATATTATATAATATTTAAAGTGTATTTTTATAATATTATATCTTCTAAAAATATACCTTGAATATATCTTAAATATTAAATATAATATTATGCGCTTATAGGGATACAGCTCTTCAAGCATTTGTTAAAAATATTACTATAATTGTAAAGATTGTGAATCTATTTCTATGTATCAAAGAATTGTTTTACTTCCTATTTAACAAGAACATGTTAATTACCAGAATAAATTTATTTTAAACTAACACAAAATATGCAATATTTGTAAATTAAAATCTTAATAAAAAGTGTATTAAATTGAAATAAAATATTAAAAATGCAGGACATTAATATCTATATGTGATTTCGTAATGGTGGAATTTAACAAATCGGTTGCATAAGCGAGAAATACACATAAAACTATATGAATGCGAGGGAGGAACAATCTTAGGCTATGACATAATTTGTAGAATCCAATCATTTCGTCTTCTGATTTTAATATTGATAACTATTATGCAATTCGCTTACCAGATGATAATTTTTGGAAAATAATCATGGTTTCTGATGCAGTTTTTTTATTAGTTAAAGAAATATGTATAAAGAAAAGAAAAAACGCGAAAACAAATAAGAAAAACTATGTGAAAATTATATATACAATGTTAAAATTATTTATATAAAATATTGTTTTTTTTAGAATAAATTTAATTAAAATGTAATTAAGATACGTTTGTGAGATTTTAATTAAAATATGATTAAGATAATACATTTGTGATTTTATTTTATATAATATTAAAGAAAATGCGTCGCAGTTGTTTTCGATGACGATTTGCTGCTGAATGAAATGTTTACAAAGAAAAAAATATTTCATTGAACAATAAAATATTTCTATTTTTTTAATTGCAGAAGGAAAACTGATCTTAGAATGCGTAAGTGACGATCAAGATGAGCTTTAGAGCGATTAAATAAGTATCTCTTTGAAACAATCACAAGACGAAGGATGTGACCATTTGCATATATAATACAGCCTGTCGAGCTTTTGCAGTGCTTGTAAAACATGTGTTCTTGATCTAGATCCGCTAGTCATAAATTGACTATTAAATATCACTACGCAAGCATTACATAAGATGGAAAAAATCTATCAAATTTTATACGAATATGTATGAAAAAAACACTTCCTGTACAGAAAATGCTGTTTATTTAATAAATATTAAAGAAGTAAAGAAAATCATAAATCAAACATCTATTTTATTAAAAAAATATATCTTATAAAAGTCTACAAATAGCAGTATATATCTTAATAAAAATTATTTTTTATAGTAAAATATATAAAATATATATAATTATAGTAAAATTACTATCGTACAATATATAAAAATGCAAGAAAAATATAGAATACATAAAAATATTGGATTGGAAGGAAAGTAATATCTAATATTATATTTTTGGATCAAAATTGGAACAAATTTGTTTATATTTGAAAACAATAACTTTCATCTATAATGTAATGGCCATTGTTTTCTATAACCTTTTGCCATCTTTCAGGCAGCTGCATAATTCCTTGCACGTAAAACTGGTGCGATTTCTCATCGAAAAACTGTTGAAGATGATTTTTGCAGTGCTCCAAAGAAGTGAATGTCTTATTATTAAGGAAGTTCTGCAAGAACCGGAACGAGCTGTGTCTGGTGAATATGGCAGATGTGGTAGAACTTCCCAATCCAATTGCAATATTTTTTCTTAGTCAAAGAAACATCAGGCCTGGCATTATCTTGATGGAATAAAACATCTTTTCTATTAATCAGTTTTAAGCTTTTTTCTGCAATGGCTTTTTTCAGTTTGTCCAATTGGGCACAGTATTTATTCAAATTAAGCCGTACATTTTTTAGAAGAAGCTCATAATATATGACACCCTTCGACTCCCATCAAATACACAGCATTATCTTCTCTGGATGATGCCCAGGCTTTGGAGTGGTCAACGACTTTTCTGATTGCTTTCTTCTGGATGGTTTGCGCAGACCGTTATTATAAATAATCCATTTTTCATCACCTATTATAATTAATTTAAAAAATGGGTCAGTTTCATTGCGTTTAAGTAATAAATGGCAGGTAGTAATGCGATCGATTAAATTTTTTTCGGATAAATTATGCGGTACCCAGACATCAAGACGATTCACACGTTATCCCAGCTTATGTAAATGCTCGATAACGGTTGTATGTGATAAATGGAGTATATCCGCAATCTTTCGCGTCGTGTATCGTTGATTATTTGCGATTAACTTCTTGATTTCGTCGTCATTAGCGACAGCCGGTCGTCCAGAGTGCTCTTCATCTTCGAATGTCACCAGCACGAAAATTTGCAAACCATCTCTGGCACATGCGTTTGGTTACAGCATCTTCTCCATACACGGCACATATTTTTTCTTTTGTTCGCGGTTTTTCCTTTTCGGAAATAAAAAAGCATCAAACAACGAAAATAGAGCTTGTTTTGTTCCATTTTTCTCTCAATCTCAAATGAATGTGAAGCCTATTCTACATATGTTTTGCATACGTTATATGATATTTATTGTTAGAAACGTCATTTACCAATGTCATCCAGGTTGAAATTTCTTTATTATAAAAACTATTGAGAAAATACGACATTACTTTCCTTCCAACCTAATACAAGAGATCTGTATACGTGTGTATCGATTTTTTTACGGCTGAAATATTTATTATTTTCTTTATTGCTCCGAATTTGTTTTAAAATCTTTGATTTTGAGATAAACAATTTTATATATATTTTATATGTGTATGTGTGTAATATATTTTTTTATTCTTTTTCTATCTCTCTATCTTTCTATTTTTTTTTATTTATTTATTTCCCTTTACTTTTCGTTTTCTTTCTATTTAAGTATCTTAATCGATAAGAAAGCCGGTCTTCTTCTTTTGATTGAATCTTTTGGCACTCTACTGCTCAACTTCTTCAACTTCAGCGCTGTGGTAATTGAAAACTGTGGTCGATATCGACAGAACTTCGTTCTGGTGATGGCAAACGCGATTCGAGGGATAAATCACGTTTCCGGCGTTTCCGGCAAACATGTCAATCTAGCGGTTGACATTCTGCAACCATTTACACGCGGTCTCATCATTATCGGCAAGTTAAATGACATATATGTGTACACATATAAAACGGATGATTATATACTAAACATAACCAGTAAACGCTAGATATTCTTGAAATATTCCATTCGTATTTCAAAAGTTCTGTATATTCTGGAATAGTAAAGAAATGTTCATAGAACGTTCAAATAATTGTGAAATATTCTATGAACATTACTTAAGTAATAATAATAATACAATTGTATGTGTAATCAAAAATATTCAGTGTAAATTTTGATATATATGTATGGAACATAAAAAATAGAATAAAACAGTATACAAAATGGGAATATTTTACTTATTTGAATATTCTCTGTACATTCTTTAAATATTCCGGAATGTTTTGGAATATTCTTGAGATGTTAATTTTGGATTTTAGGAACATTTTATAAAAATATTTCAGGAATATCTAGCGTTTACTGGGTATATATTTAGTTTAATTTATTAGTTTATTTATAAAAATGTAATATATGTATATATATATATATATATATATATATATATATATATATATATTGTATATATATATATATAGTATATATAGTTTCTTAAAATATTAATTAATTTTTATATTTTCTTTTATTGTTAGTATGTTTCGGTAATTTATTACCGGTAGAGGTGATATATCGATAAGATAGCAACTGAAAACGAAATAGATTTCTTGATGCTGATCCAACATTATTTTGTTCTCTTGAAATAATCTGTACTATATAAAGTTAGTTACATAGAATATACAATAAAATAATTGTTTTTGTTGTAGAAGATTTCATCAAATATTTAATAGCCATATTTTAATGATTTCTTCACCACTTCTACACCACTTGTTGATGTGTTTCTGTATAACTTATATAAGATAACTTACTAACTGTTGATACAACAAAAGAAAGAAGTAATATACTTCTCTATTGATATATTATTATAATTAATATTCTTATAATTTTACAATTTTTAATTTGAAATAATTTTCAGATATATTTTTCAAATAAAATAATTTAAAAATAATAAACTAAAGAAGGGGAATAGTTTAGCGTAATTTTATTTCTGTCAATAATTACACTAAACCCCAGACACTATTTTATTATTTTATAAATTTTTATATTACTAAAATTATTACTTTTATTTTATTACTATGTACTAAAAATAGTCGTAAAAGATAAGAAAAGAAAAAATAAAGATAGTATAATACATCAAATGACAAGACTCATACATGATAAAAATTATCGGGAAATATGAAAAACCACCTATAAAATTTATGCATTTTGCAACCTTCAACGTACTGCTCATAGAATCACTCATAAAACGCGCCTTTCTTTAAGAATTGTATGTGCGAATTTTAATCCATTTAACCCTTTGATTAATTAAGATTGAGTTACATTTGTTCTACGTAAATAACTATGTTAGAAAGATTTACAATAATGTACAATAAAATTTCTCTACAATGATTGTAAATCAATCTTAATCAATTCATTAAAGAGAGGGAAAGAGAGAGAGAGAAAGAGAGAAAGAAAAGAAAGTTTATTGTTTATATTGCGTATTTATCATATATTTATTTTTATAATTTTTAAAATATTTTTTATTATTGTATGTATACTTTTTTGTTTTTAATATTTAACTTTATTATCACTTTTTGTCCTCTCCTCCTCTTCATATATGTACATTCATATACATATATAAGATATTTACGACAGAACACAAAAAAACATATTTACATGTGAATCACGAATTCTACTTTATGACAAACATAATTTATTATAAAATAATATTACAGATTTTTATTCGTTTATTATGTTAAACAACTTGTGCAAAGGAGGTAAAGGAGGTTATTAAAATTCTCAAATATGAGAATTAAAACATTAGTCTTGGTAAATACACCTTGGTAAAAATTTGTACCCGATGCACCAATCGGTTTCGCAAAAAATTTAATTTCTGCGAAACTAACACACAATCATCCGCGTTTGGCTCTTAATCGCTCTCCTTTCAAAGTAATTGTTTGTAAACATTAAAAGAGCCTTACATTAATCTCAACAACTACATTTTGAATCTTATTATTAGTGTCATGACGTTTGCGTCGCTATTAATTTATTGCAATAATTTTTATCGCAAAGGAATAAATCGGTATCTCAGATTTATTCTAGTAAAAGGTGCAAGCGTACCACCACTTGGTATTTTCGATTTTCCACTTGGCCGATTTGTGATGATTTTCACGCACGACTTCGTCGTCAATCGCGAATAATGAACAGCTGTTACGAAATTGCTTATTTGTACTAGGCACAATGATGTCTCTTCTGTGATGTGTGCACAAAGCAAAATGCATGGTACTCTTTAGCGATAATATTCAAAGAAAGCGCAGAAAACACAGGTTTCCACTTTAGGGTGCTTGTTAAATGTGTAAGCAGTACCATAGCATGTTTTGAGTTCTTACTTTGATGCGTTAACTAATAATAAAGATTTGGAGAAAACATGGTTATCGCGTAAAGAATTGAATCCAATAAAATATATTTTTTTTATGTTGCATAAAATTAATGAGTGAAACATAAATAAAAAAAGAATGTGAATGATATGAATAAAAATAGTACAAATTTTGATTTTAGTATCTGAATTACACGTATAAAATTAATCCTAACAAATGAATGTTATAATTGAGTATTCGATGCAACTTTCTGAGATTGTAAGAAGGTATATGTGTAAATCACTCGAATCGGTAC
This sequence comes from Anoplolepis gracilipes, assembly GCF_047496725.1. NCBI lineage: Eukaryota > Metazoa > Arthropoda > Insecta > Hymenoptera > Formicidae > Anoplolepis > Anoplolepis gracilipes. The sequence continues at coordinate 19,289,608 of NC_132970.1, read as the reverse complement.
AATTAACGTCATTATACTAAAATATAAATAATGGCATTATACATTGTATTGACTGTCAAGGGAAGAGAAGAAGCTAAAAAAAGGAGAATGCATTTTCAGATCGATACAATAGCTCATTATTCGTATCCATCAGGTTTACTTTAAACTGGCGGCGTGTCGTCAATACTGCCATTAACGAACATGTGTACACACGTGCACTGTATTTACTTGGCCGATGTTCGTCGATGCGTTTTTTACGAACTGCTTGTATTGTGCGAAAAGTGTCTATTAACTGGATAATACATGGGGAGATTTTGAAAGACCGATATATTTATTACCGTGAGACCCCTCGCAAAATCCGTAGACACCGTCTCGAATCAAACGTGATTGATTGAAAAAAATATATAATACTGCAATTAAAGTTCTAAAATACATTAAAAAAATTAAAAGCAACAATCATGAGTTTTCAAACAAAAAATGTCTTCAAATCTGTATATATTCTTTTATCCAAGTCTAAATTTCATATATGAAGCAAATATCATATATCATATATCAAACTTACGTTATGTATCTGTGAGCCTATATACATCATATTAAATGCTAATTCCGAGATCTTTCTGACTGACAGAACATTTATTTTCGATGAACACGCTCGTATGCGGAATTTCTTCCTCGCGATCGCAGAACAAGTTAAAAAAAGAAAAAAATAGGTCAACTTTTATGGTTGACCGGCATCTACGTAATTACCGATGACGACACGTTTCCGCGTTGAACAAAGCATCCCAATGTACTCACCGCGAGAGTATCTTTCTGAAACGTGGCGTTTTCTCGTAAAACGCATTACGGAAGTGAGCAATTATAATAAATTGAAATCGGAAGTTTACGAAATTAGATAGGGGTCGTCGCCCTTTCTTGTATTAGAGCGAGGATCGCACTTCACCTGCAGTGACTCATAGTAATGAAAAATGAACAGTATACATCTTTCCATTTCTTTTCCTCCATGTTGTTTATCTTAATAATATGCTTTCTGAGCAAGTAATTGTAATATATATACAAATTTAAATGATATGATTTTAAATATATTTATATAACAAATTATGTAATTTGGAATTTAAATATTTGCGATATAAATTTACCTTACATTTTATTTTGATCTACATGACGTACGAACATTTATCTTCGTTTCATTTTAATACGTGATACAATAAAAAAATTATAATTTATCGGTAGGAATAACTTAACTTTTACGGTATAATGTGATATATCTCTCCTTCAGCTTTTTGTTTTTTTTTTTTTTTTTTTTCGATTGATACTAGATCTCAACAGGAAGCGACGATAATAGCGAGACATGCAGCACTCACTTCTCGTCCCACGCGTCGAACTTTCATGGAATCGTAAATCGTATACGTATGCGCGCTGAAAGTGACTTCGATTGTTCATTAGACGGGATAAAAGTGGCGGTATTTCGCCGACACAAATCCGTTCCTGGAAGATCCATCAGCCAACCCCTTCACGACCAATTACCGGCGTATTGTGCCGGCCTGGGCACCGCACGCGTGTGTGCATTATTGCGTACATGCCAATTTTTCCGCGAGCTTTCTGTAAAAACGTCCGCATCCCGTTCCGCGCGAAACTTCCGGTCGTCGTCTTTGTCCACCGGTGATCACGTTGGCGGCGTGAGAGCGCCGGAAAAAAGCCGCTCTCTCTCTGAAAGGCGCAGGTCGTGCGTGTCATAGCCCGACGCGTCGGGCGTGCTTCGATGCTACGCACATTGATGATGCATAGCATGCTGTGCGGTAAAAACGAAATAGGAAAGCGAATAGGAGAAATCGATCGAACGCGAATAAATGCAATCGACAATCGCGAGGTATGTCTACGTATTTTGCAAGATCGACATTACAATTGAAACGAAAATTACACAGAAAAAAGAATATTCTTACTTTGACAATATCTTTAGTTTCAAAATGTAAATCTTGAAATGAAATTACATTGCGTTAAATAAAGAAAATTTGCTTGGATCAAGACATTTTATATAGTTCAAGAAAAAAATATATTCTTGCTATTTAAGAATAATTTTCTTGAATGGAGAGGAAAAAATGTTGGATAGAAAATAACACATGTTCAAATCGAAGGTTTTTAATTTTTTTAGAGTTAAAATAATTATTTTATTCTTGAAATGACAATTGTGTATAATTTTGGAATAAGATTAATATTGTTAAAATTTCAGATTTTTAAATTCTTTTAAGAAGATTATAAAATGTTACGTATACATGAAACAATGAACGCGTTCATATGAGTATATATGTTTTGATTTGACATTTACTTTTTTCTGTGTACTTATTAGTGGAAACATTAGAAAATTATATTAAAAAATTTTCTAAAAATTTCAGCTTTTCTAATTCAAAGAAATTTTGAAAATATTTTGCAAATTTTAAAAAGTCATTTAAATATATTTGTATGAATTATATTTAAACATCATATATTATATAATTTGTAGAGATAATATTTAAATATTAATAACTTATTTTAATAACTTTAATAAATTTAATAACTTATTTTATTAGAGTTTTTGCATTAATAGAAAAGAATAGAAATAATTGTATTAGCTTTAATATAAAGAAGCTGTTACTTATAACAGGCGTCAATTGTAACAATATCAGTATTTAATTAGTCTCTTTAATACTCTTAGTCTATTCCTGTTCAATTAACTTTTACATTGTGTCATGGATCGTAGGAAAATTACCACATGTAATTAAAAGCGTCAGCTACTAAATCTAACACGCACACGATAGGAATCGTTCATGCGTAAACGCGTGATACACGCACGCACGTCCTGGGAGATAGATTGATTTCCATTATCATCATTTAAAGCCGTTGACAGTGACTTCCATCAGGCCCACTTCTTCCCTCGGTCTGTTCCTACCTGAACAGCAGATGGGCCTGTTAAGTCATTATCGTTATTGTTTGTGCGCGGCGTGCGCAACGGGGCACCCGCCATTCTGTGTGTCTGGATTAATATACCGGGTGGTGGAAATAGATCCCCGATGACACGTGAAAAAATGGTGAGTCACACCGGTGCCAATTCTTGTGATTGCTTCACCAACGGTTCGTGACTTGAGCTACTTGGAAGAAATAAATGACTTAGGGGGGAAAAAAAATATAGGTGTACGATCATTTTGAAGCTTTTAAGAATAATTACTTTATTTTAGGAGTTAAAATAGTATCCTTAAAAAATTTTCACTATTTTAATATATAATATATAATAATTAATAATTTTTTAAAGATATTTTTACATCGCGTGTGAAAAATATTAATTAATTAATTTTAATGTTGCAGAATATTGTGGGTATTAATAAAAAAATTTTTGCTTTATGAAACAATGTAAAAGACAATATCAAATTTGGATTTGCATATAGCTGCACGTGTCTAGTATGCTAATATATTGTATTATAAGTAACTGTTTCTTTTCTAGCTTTACCATATTGGACACAAATGCAAATAGCGTGTGTCTCGATTGGCATACGTAAACAAAAGCGGATTGTTTCGTCCATAAAAGTTCTCTTAACCTGTTTTTATCAGCTCATATAGCAATCTAGTTCAAATGTACTGTTATTCATCTAATAGTTCATTTTTTTGTATTTGATTAACTTGGTTTAAGGTCCTATAGCATTTTCAGATGCAAACATTTAATAACCAATCAAACTTTGAGATTTTGAAATTTTATATATTATTAATGATAAAAGAACATTTAAAATATAATATTGCATAGAAAATTGAATATAAATTTTTTGTTACAACAGACAAGAACACTAAGTTTTCAAGATCTGTGCATGTTGTTTATCTTAATAAAAATTAATAATTAAATAATGTTATGTAAAGTATCATAATAAAATTTTACGACGTGTTCATGTTGCGTATTATAAATCCGACTATGTTTTCTAGACACGCACATGAGCACATTCGCCAACGCGAAGCGCGTATTTAGCATAGACAATTTTATTTATGCGTGAGACAGACTAGCTGAACGCACATGGTGAGACATCGCTACGCAGTCATCTCTATTTCGATCGACGAACGGCAGTGTCAGAGTGTGACCCACAAGAAACTTCAAAGAATTCATTCCTATCCCATGACTTATACATAAGCAGGATTTCTGCGTTGGGAAGTTGATAGAGAGAAAACAGATTTTGTTTGCAAAATTTCTAAATCTAAACAAGTAAGGAACTGTTGCTTCAAAATCAAATCAACTATTTATCATCTTTAAATATCATTTGCAAATGTCTGTTGAAAATTGTATTAAGAGACATGAAATGTTGCTGCAAGAATAATTGTTTATTCGCATTTCCAAAACACATTAATTCGTATAATATTTACATATACATGTGTTAATAGTACGTGAGTCATGCTGAATGTACACGTGTTTTAAAATAAATGATATTCAGAATGTGAACGTGCAATTTGCGATTATAATTTTGAACATCGAGAATTGGACATTGAGGCTTCGCTCTGATATCACCGAAGGTGATTTAAACCTATTACGAATTTACTTAGTTTATAGTAGTTATAATGTTTCATGTACATGTATAGAGAACATTAAATATAAATAGAATCGTGAACGGTTAAATTTAAATTATTTATTTAAAAAAATCGCTCCCATTGTCGTGTAATAAAAAGTGATTTCTGACAACCATTTTTCAAAGAAACTATTTTGATGATAATACTTTCTTATCTATAACTCGTTATAATCTTCAAGATTAGTCTAGTTGATTGCACTGGAATTTAAAATTTCAATTTTTTCTGAAAATATGATATATTGCTCACATTATTTTACAAATAAATATTATTTGATTGCATAAAAAATTGTGTAAAATCTAATTTTACTAAAAATATTGATAATACATTTTTAAGATTTTTATAAAATATTTATTTATTATTATAATTTAAATAGAATTTAGAGTTATAAAGATAAATAAAACATTTCTATATAAGTACAGTATTGTTGCACCTAAAGCTAGAAAAGAGAAACGAAAGCCTCTTCTCTACGAAACTCTCGAATATTTGTCGTTCAGGTACATCACTATATACAACACGAAAGTGTAGGATGATCAAATGCATATATCTGAGTGAAATATGTTCGTTGGAATTTTACTCAGAGAACGCACGTTCTGTCGTTCTATTACACATTCGTACAATAGTGTAACATACATACCAACAAAAAATACTCGTGTGTTTTATAGGCAGACAAGATTGGGCCTTTCGTTTTCTCCCATTCTTGTTTTGTGTTTAACAATGAAACATTTCGAACATTTGTGCTGTACCTATATTTCACAAAATACTTAAAATAAAAAACAAAAAAAATTGCTTATTTTTATTTATATTAACATAAGCAAATAAATAAAATAATTTGTACATTAAAAAATTAAATTACTTGCTCGCCAAAAATTATTCAAAGTTTTATAAAAAGTTATTTAAGTGTTTTTGTAGAAAATAAAACAAATATACGATACAGAACAAATGGTGAAGATATCGGATGGTTACGACCTGAAAAATAGACCGAAAAGAGGGTTCGCGAAATAGCGAGAGTGCAGATGTCGGAAGCAGAATAGCCAGGTGTGGCTGGGCACACGTCGAAAATAGATTAAAAGGTGGCCTTAACATTCTCGAATGAATTGAAAAACCGTGAATGGGTGATCTCGTTACGAGCCAAGATAGAAATACAATGTTGAACGATTGCAGCGACAAAGAAGAGATGCGTAATAGAAAGTAAGTTTTCGAACAGTATTTATTTATTCAAAGGCAGACGTCGAATACAAAAAGTGGTACCGTTACATTCTCGAAACGCCATCATTAAAGGCAATGTTATAAAATATGAAGAAGATATAGTTATGCGCTATTATTTTATTAATTTAATAACATATGCATATTTATTTATGTATAATAGAAAAATTGGGGAAAGCTAATAACGCTAACAACCAAAAACATTTCTCTTTTTTATGAATTATGACATATATTTTTTTTAGTAAATTTGTACTGAATTTAAAAATACCTTAGCTCAAGATTTGGAAAAAATTAAGACATAAAAAGTCATTATTACTTTCGTAATCTTTGAGTAACCTAAATCTAGACAACCTGCGATAAACAGATTTATTCAAATTAAAGCTTAAACATTCCACTTTACAAAGATAATATGCAGAATTCCTGAAAAAACTGTATTTTAAAAAAATGGCGTTAAATTGATCAAAAATACTACTTTCGTTATATTAAATTATAATTATCAAAGCCTACATGTAAACCAACTAACAATAATTATTTTGTGTTTAATATATAATAAATATATACACAGTGATAATTAATGATTTTTTAACTTTGCTCAAATATTTATTATTTAATATTTAACATACAATTACACACACACACACACACACACACACACACACACACACATATATATATATATATATATATATATATATATATATATATATATACACTATCGTCAGAAAGTTTGAGATCAAAATAATAAATAAACATCTCAGAAAAAATACAAAAGAATGCTTCAAATTATAAACAAATTAAACTTTATTTTTAAAAGAAATACATAGTAATAAAAACAAATAATAAAAGTTTTTAATTTATGAAAAATCACTGAATACTTTTCATAAAAGAATCCACTCTTTTTCTCTATAACTTTCAAACAAAGTCTAGGCATATTATGGATTAGTTTTTTTATCGTCTCATTTATTGTCTACAGCGTTCCATTTCCTCTTTAGTATCATCCATAAAGATTTTTCAATTTATTTAACTGATAACGACGAATTTTTAGGCTCCTCGAGAAAATAATTTGTTTTTATACGCTGAAGCATGACATTCTGCTAATTGTTTCTTTTTTGATTAATAGTTATAGGATTGTGTTATAATACAGCAAAAGTAAAATTAGTTTGCATTACTTTTTAGGAAGAAATTATAAATTAAATTTGTTTGGTCTTATAAACTTTTTGACGGTAGTGTATATATATATATATATAAGTAATTTTCTTTAAGTCTTTTTTTTGTCAATGCAATCGACTATTTTGCTTTCGAAAGACAACTTATATTTTTTCTTTTTTTATTTAGACACAATTATAAAGTTATAAAGCAATACGACTCTAGAGAGAGCGAATGGTTCTATGTCTGTTACAGCCACTCTCACAGGATCTCTTACAGCTCTGTTGCAAGATGTATTAGAAAACAAAATAAATTAAAAGAAAGAGAAAAGAAAAAAGTAATATATTATAAGTAACTATGTTAATGAATAAATATTTTAAAATTATTATAGTAATTGGTTTCTTTTTAACTTTGCTCAACAAATGCTTATTATTTATAATAATGTTATATGCAATTTTATATGTATAAAAAAAATTTTTTTTATGTCTTTTTTTGTCGACGCAGTGAACAATTTTGCTTTCCAAGTCGAGGAAAAACATTGTGTGTGTGTGTGTGCATCTATTTCTTAAAGACAAAATAGTTATGATATAATTAACACACTCAATTTATTAAAAAATATATGCCATAATCTCTGAAAAAAATCCTTGTCTGACACTGTAAAGTTTTATTTCTTAATGGCAATTGCAATTAATAATGTACTATTTTATTTTTTAATCAAATTAATAACACACGTAAAATCGATTTACACATTAAATTTTATTAATATTAATAATATATTATTGTATTATATATAAATATTTTAATATTTATTATGAATATGATACATTTTTCTTCAAAAATATACATTCGATTAAATAATTTGGAAACAAAGAATAGAATAATCAGGCGATTTTTCTGAATAATATCTCATTGTTAGTTGAAAGATAATAATTGCTATTACCTAGTATTCGCATTTGTTAATTATTTTTTAAATATATGTATAGAGATATATATGATTTTTTAAATATATATATAGAGATATATATGTATATTTCTTGTCTTTAAATATGTCTCGATTACTATAGAATTATTATTGCGGTTGAGAATCAATTATGTGATCTAAATAATGAAGAGCCATTACATGTATATATCGATATTAATAATAATTTGTGATGCATTAAGCAATACACATGCATTTGACATTTATATTATATAATTTTACAATTTAATATATATTTATCGCATAACTTGTATTATAAATAAAAAAATATACTTTTCATAATAAAGCAAATTGATTAATAAAAAGAGATACAATATAAAATATGTTTGTTTTTGACATACTTATATTGCATCATCAGCTTGTCTCTGATAAACTCAACGGATACATCTTGATGTTAGTGAAAGAACTCAATGCCTAGAAGGTTTATGCTAAAGAGGAAAGCTAAGAACCCGAAACACACACTGCATTGTCAGTTTTCAGTATGCTACGATTTGCTCGTTATTGGGCGATAATTCGAAATTATAATTATTATACCAAAAATTAAATCCGATACTTTCCAACGTTCGAATTAGAAATCTCACTGAATATTGCTAAATAATACTCAATGAAAGCTTCAACAAACAGTTCGGTTAACTGTTTGAAAACGCAGGTGAGATCGTCGTCTCGCGTCTGCTGTCACATATATCATACACCAGTGTCATCATACATGTTTTCATATATATCCAAACATTACAACCTTTCTTTCCTTACACTTTGAAGACATAGGTATACAATATATATTTTGTCTTGACAAATTGGCTAGGATGATTTAGCACGATCGCATGCGACGAGAAATTAACTTCTATTTGCTTATCGATTATGCAGATGATCGAAAATGTATATCTCTCTCTCCTGTCGTGTCTATGATATCACAACGAATCATATTCAAACTTTGAATCACTCTCTGAATATATTCTAGACAAGAGTCGGAGCGTCAATCCTATTCATCGATTCCATCTTTCTCCGCTTCGGGCTTAATCCTTGCTCGAAATTATCTTGTGGACTTAAAGTGAGATCTTCGCATGAAACAGCACATTGTTTTGATATCAAAATTCAGGCTCAGATTCTTACGTCATTTATTTACCGACTAAACGCGATTTTTTTTTAATTTTATTAATTAATTCATTAATTTTTATAATGGCTATATAAAATTATAAACGCTTTTATATAATTAAAGTACATACATTAATGCTTTAGAAGAGAATCAGTTTCATGCACAAATCTCATCGAACGTACAAAAAAATCATGGCAATACGCACATAATCGCACCAACAGAAAATTTTGCTTCAACTTATGTAAAGTTATTAATTAATTGATTTATATAATATATTAATATAAATATTTATTAATTTTATTTTTAAATTATAAATTTCATTTTTTTATTATAAATAATATTATATAAGTGTTATTATCAAAATTTTAATTAATTAATTTTGATGATTTGATTATATAATATATCGTTGATTTTTGATATTATATAATATATCGTTAAAGTAAAGTTATTATATTAAAATGACAATATAACAAGTCGAAGTTACATCTCTGTAAAAAGTGGTCAGACTGAATACGGTCAGGAAAGATAAGTTTCATATTCATCCAAAAAATGAATCATTTGAGTTAGATAAGTGATCAATATTAATTAACAGATGTAAGGAAAATATAATATATAATGATAAAGAATATACTACAATATTTTATTAAATTTTTATGTGCAATTTTTAAGTGTAACTTAGAAATTTAATCAACATAAATGAACAGATAATGTGAAATAAACGCAAGCAGAAAAACGCTACCGTTACGTTCGTTAAATCGCGATTAGGACATCCTCAAACCTCGAGTAATCCCAAGTTTTTGTTGACTTATTATTTATTTAAGTTTGTAAGTAGGGAAAATTAATAAAGAAAGGAGATAAACTGTGACCGCGTTTTGTATTTTAAATTGAATTGGAATTATATGCGGAACTGATGGGTGGATGAAAAATGAGAATACAGTAAAAGTTAAAAAATATTGTGATTTTATATACATATTTAACAAAGAAAAATAAGATGAAAATTATTTTATTCTTAATTCCCTTTTAAATTTGCACTTTTTATGCAACTTTTAAAAATTTTTAAGTTGATTTAATTTTTTAATAAGTGAAGAATATGTGCACAACGTAATGTTCCTGAAATATTGATGCATATACAGAATTAATAATTTTAAGAAAGTTATAAAAATTAGAAAACTATCTATATAATTGTTAGAGTAGTATACATTTTTCAATTTGACAATATTACATTAAATAGTAAGCAATACAAAAGAGATACAGAATAAAAATTTTAAAAATAGCTTGTCAGCGACCTACGCTGTGTGACAAATTTTATTGAGTCCTTGTATCCCATCCATCTTTGTCGCTATCACGATACGGTCACTATTGCAGCAGGCAATGAGATACGATAAAAAAGGCACAAAAGTTATGCTTTTTCTAGAAAATTGCGTATCTCATTCGGCCGTTTCCGGATAATAATTCACTAGTATATGTCTTGCGTTGCACAAAACATGGATTATATTCGGAGTGTAGCCGAAAAAAATAAAATTGAATATTTTTGGTAATTAAAAAAATACGAAAAATTAAATATATACATTTTTGAATAAATTCAACGCACAATATATACAAGCACGTATTATTTCTCACTCGTTTACCATATATGATAACTCATTTATCTTCGTTGATGAGTTGCCGTCAGTCAAAATTTTTCAGTTCTATTGATTTTTACATTTGTCTCCCGTTCCAAAACATTTTTCACATATTTGTTTTCTCGTATTTGCGAAATGTATCAGAAAAATTGTTATTATAAAATTATCAATAATAAGAATATTCGGTTACGCGCACGAAGTTGGACACTAAAAATAATATTAACATATATAATATATACATATATAATTTTTTATTTAGTATTCTTTTTTTATAAAAAGTTTCAATATGTTAAGGTTTTAATGGAAGTTATAGAAAATTTAATTGAACGAGTTGTAGAGTGACGCAAAATAAAATTTTTTGCATCGTTTTCACTGCGGATCGAACAACATTCACGTGGTATTGTAGTATATGTAATACAGTATCACGTACTGTATTACAAACGCTGTATTATCACGCTTGATCCTAGTGTGTGGCCTCCGCAGGCTCGATGTGTTCCAAGAGCGATACACTTTAACATCACGCTCAACCATTCTCAAGCACTATACACGCGTACACGCTTGTGCGTCGATCAGTGGCGTAATGATCGCTTCTGGGGCCGCTTGTGAAGAACGTTGAAGGAGTGGCATGTGAATCAGACGAGGATCTCTCTCAGGGCTAATAATATCAGGAGATTAATGGAGCTATTCATGGAACTGACGTTTTTTAGCTTGCTAATTTGCTAAAACAGGTCTTGTATGGAATTCTTTTCTCAAATACTGAACGTCCTTTTTCACATAGAAAAGATTTGATCGATGTAATAGTTTAATAGTCAAAGATATAATTATCATTTCTTAGAGAGATTTTGTTCAGCATCAACTTTTATATCCCATTGTTACATATTTTTCTTTGTCATTTTTTTACTCTATCTCTTAACTCTTTAATTTATATATAGTATATGTTTCATTTTAATTTACTCTCCCCCCATAAACTTTTTTATTTTTAATTGTAGAAAAAAATGTTTAAGACAGAAGTTGTTTGGTTCAAAAGAGGACAAAAAAATATAAATTTGCAACGAGCAATCACATATTTTTTCTTTTTTTACACCAATTGATTCCTTTCATTATTCTGTGCATAAAAGTATTGAGGTAAGATAGTTAAAAAATGAATTTTTTGAGAGATATTCCATAGTTTATGCAAAATTATATCAAACTGAAGTATAAAAAGCTCGTAAACTATTGAATTTTTGGTCCTCACATCCTTTATAACTACAATATTTACACAGAATATTGCGAAGAATCAATTTATATACAAAATTAAAATTCTATTTAAAGAAACAAGGTTGACCTCCATATGATCTTGGCACGTACACTCATGATCAATTCAATAGCACTATCTTATATTTCCCCTGAAGTCACAAAATTTTTATAGAAAACGTTTTTCGATGAAAATCTTTGTTTTCGAAAAATATTAATTTGTTATTTAAAATGAACTATCGTGTATGTATATTGTATATGTATATATACAGGATAGTTCATATATACATATGAATATATACAATAATTTAAAAAATTTTTTGATAAAAAATATTATACAATATGTATTGTGTGCATTAAAAGAGAAAAATATTTTTGAACTGAAAATTGATATTTTGGCACAATACACATGAAATGTTTGTTTTTGTCGCATAAGTTTTATAAAAAAATTTTGTATATAAGTTATGAGCCCCCTGAAGTAACCGTCGCGCCGGTTAATAAAAAAGCATAAAAAAAACGCTCGCGAAATTGATCGACCTTACTTTCATTCCACAGCATCGGATTGAGTTGTAACTTCTCTCTTTGCATACGCCACTGGCATCATCGACATATATGTAGGCGCACTCCAGAGCACTTCGATATTGCATTTTGCTCAGGGAGAGGGTGTGCGCTCACATTGCGTCAAGCTGTGTTGTGTCTCACATTAATAGCAAAATGCGTCTTAGTGTTGGATAGCGAATTAAGCGAGAAAGATGAGCCGAACATGCAACTTCCGGTCAATGCATTGTTACGCATCGATTTACACGATATTGCAGTTTCATGTATAACATGGAATTTGATGTAATTCGTGGTATATTAATCATTACAGAGATAGCTGTACGACGCGCTATTACAATGCCAATCTTTGCGTAACCGGAAAAGACACGAGACTATGAAAAGATCTTGTACATTATTCATGATTCATAGCCTCGTGTATTTGAATCTTAAAAACGATAAATGAAAAACTTTTAACCTTTCGTTGGACAATGGACGTTAGCTATGAAGCGCGTCCCAGTAGCCGAGATTTCGAGCTGTAAGGAGTTTTCAAACAGCGAGAGTACTGCGTGAAAATCTTATTAATAATTATGAAAATATTATATAATTATTATTAATATGTTTAAAAGTCTTATTTATTAGCAAAAAGAAAAAAGATATTAAGCTAATTTTTGTAATATAAATAATATAATGTAATTTATTAATTTAAATAAATACAAATTTAAAAAGAATTTAATAATAAATAACATGGAACTATAAATCAATACTTTTGACAAAAATTTCGTTTTTTTGTCATTCTTGTAAGGTACGATACATCTTCTAAATAATAATTTTATTGTTTATTGTATAATAGAGTCAAATAAACTGTGTTAGCTATATTAAATTATTTTTTGTCGAGAAATGACTCTCATTTTATTTGAATTTAGATATCGATTATAGTCAACATGCAGGCTATAGAGTAGTTCGCACTTGTTTACATTCTTACCGAAAGAGTTAATCTTCGAATTATAAGAATATATGAAAAGGCATTAAAGGCAATGATATTAAATGAATCATCCTGTATATCGCGCGCGTACATACTTATATAAGTGGCTTACGCGCTCAATATTAAGTATTCCACTCGCATTACCTCCCTCTGAACTCAGAAAGTTACATACTTTTCTGCCTTACGAGACGGCAGTGCTGTGCAAACTTAATTAGGGACTCCGTCGGCGACGGTCGTCGCAAAGAAAGATGAGAAAACTCGACGGCGTACGCGTAAAGGATCCTCGTCCGGAAAGTTGGATGCTCGTTTTCCTTTTTGGCGAGATGGTAGTCATTAAATCATGCGGTCTTATAGATGAAAGTTTAGCGATCCTTTAATGCCACGAATGTTCCTACGACAATTACAACCAAGATTGCGAAATTGGATTGCATTTCGATGCCGTTAATGCATCTAGTTCAAATGACACTTTGTCATTGGTTCTCGAAAATTCCTATGATATAATGGATTAACTAAATTTCCGCGACCGATTCGTTTATAGTTGGAATCGAAAAAGCGCCCTTAGAGCCAATTAATTTCAGTACCACTTAGCCAGACTAATATAATAGAAAGTTTTAGATAATAGCTATTCTGTTGAAACTTTCAAATCAACTTTAACACAAATTATTTAAATTATTTCATTTTATATATTTATTTTTATATTCAAATATACTTTTTTCTATCATAAAATATAAAATTATATGAATTGTTAATAGTTAATATAAGTTAATAAATTTATAATATAATATAAATTAATAACATAATATGTTAATACAGTTTCTCTTTAAATTAAATAAATAATTTCTTGATAGGTTATTAATTTTGTTTTAAATATTTAAATATATTCACAAACATTTTTATCTTTTATTTTTGAAAAAATAAAAATATTATAAAGATTCACACAAATCTACTTTTTTTAAAAGATATTTTTTATATATACTAAAATTACCGTTCATTTTACTTTGGCTTCAAACAAATTTACTTTTAAAAAATTTTTTTAGTTGCTTTTTTTCAAATTATTTCATTTCATTACTTAAATATTCCTCGCTATTTTATCTTCACACGATAGGACAAAAATTTAAAGATAAAAGTTAGTACAGCATTGACTTTACAACCGCCTATCGTAAAGTACACGGCTCGTCGTTGATCCAGAACGAGATGTAAACGTGTTTCTCGTTGATATATGCTTTTGTAACACATTCATATTACACGAAATACCGCGTCTTGGTGAGACATCCAATTTTATTGATTATTGATTCATACATATTTTTATCATTGGGAATAAGAAAATATGCATGAAATGCAACACATGTTATCTCCTAACATTTTTGTGATATGAACAAGAATATAGATTGTCACTGTTGTACAAAGTATATATACACGTCATAAAAGCGTAATGCTTCTAACAAGTCTCGAGATTCTTTATATTGAGAATAATATTTTTCGAAAGAGAAGATATTGACTTGAGATTAAGTATAAAGCGATCGTTAGAAATAATACAATAACTCCGATAATAATACAATAGCTCCGTATACGTGCTCTTAATCTCGCATACCTCAACTATCTGACAAACCTCTACTCGCCGCGCTTAAATCGCCAAACCGGAGGTGCATAGATGCACCTGTGCGCTGTGTATGCCATGGTCGGAATACAAAGGGCTAACTTTCTAATCTGTACGGAAGTTGCGCCGTAAACGCGCGGTACGACCGGAACTGAATCGATGCTCGGCGACCTCGAAACCGCGGCATGCTTTCCGCAGACATCCCGGGGACTCCAAAAGCTCGATCGCAGATACTAGCCAAGAGCTGAGCCAAGCCAGGCCGAGCCGTGGCTGCTATTCGACATGGATTGTCAGTCCCTTCGGGCCGCTTGTCGGTAGGGCCGCTCTCTTCGTGTTGCCGGCTGGCGTTTTCTGTCAGTCGTCGGTGGACTGCGGAGCTAACCGGTCGATTGGGACCGCCCGCGCGTAAAAATTAAGCGCTCTATCTTCCGGTAGTAAAGATCGCGTCATCCGCGAGCCGACTTTCCATTCTACAGGTCGTGAAGATCCATTAATTCAGGCAGACAAAATATAGAAAAAAAGGAGAGAGAAGGAGAAAGAATTTCTAATGGATGATGAAAATCGGTAATGAGTTTATCGGCATAAACAAGTAGATCCGCAATCTGTCGAGTCGCATTCCGCGACGGGAGGGTGCCCGCTGACCTGGGGTGGGCCTCGACGGGAGGTCGTGAGGCCTCTGTGTATCGTAACACACGGTCTCGAGCCGTAAATAATGGTGACCGGCACGCGATACGATATACGACTTTAGCATAGCGTTACGATCGCGACGTAGCAAAGCGCATTAATCTCGCCGTACGTGAATGAAAAGACGTGAACGAAAAGAGGAAGGGATAAAGAGTGAGGTTCCGATATTTTTTAATTCAGTTTTATCCTTTGGTAACACGATTTGTTGACTGTGCTTCTTCCTCAAAACATGACTTATCTTTATCTTCATAATCCTATAGTGGATAGCGTATATTATTCAAGCGCGGTTACGTATTAATTACGGGTTCGAAGATGCTGATGTAGTTTTAGTGCAGTGGTTATCAAGTCGAGAAGACTGGATCTGCGAACGTTATCGGTGATGACAATGAAATAATTTTTAACAATAGATATGTAACCGTAAATTTTTGTGTCACGATGAAAAATTGAATCGATCTCCTGGCGCAAGATTACAACGGCAAGAAAACTAGACACTGTCTTATAACCTACTATGATCGATGAGAGTGGATGATTATGATCTGAATTTCTCAGGACGCATCGATTAAACTTTGACGTGTTGCCGTTACGAGATGAGAAATGACATTGTGTACTCGCGGGGTGTAACGCAATACGATAATGTAATAAGGCTTCTGATATATCCATAATAATCGATGATAGACAATAACGATTGAATCTATGAATATTTTATAACAAATTAACGAAAATTGGAGCACAATTCGTGTTTTGGAGCAAAAAACATTTTTATTATTCAATGTCAGAAACTGTTATTCAACGAGACTCGATAATTTTAATAATCCTATTAATTTTGATAATTAAATGACAATTTTATATATAATAAATAAAATTATTTATAATAAAGAACGATCGATTAATTTTTTTCAACTTCACGGTGTGATTAAACGTATATAAGAATATCAGTTTTGTATTTTTTTTTATCGTCTGTGTGTGAGCATTTTTCGATATATAATGTATATTGCATCGCAAGATTGAATATCGATCGAACGCGGGTGTGCTCGTCTTCAGCATCTTCCACGATAACGCGAGCCGTGACCCAGTCCAGACGTACTGACAAGGCGCGTATAAAATCGACGATAGCGGACTGGACAGCCGCCAGTCTTGCGAGAGCCGCGCGCGAGAGCGGACGTCGCTCGTTTTACGTCGATGCGGTGCCACGTGAGGGAAAAGCCAGGAGGAAAACTTGTTCGCGCGCAGCTCCGAAGTATGTAAAATTTTCTTCCCGTTTCTTCCCTCCCGCTATGGACTTACGTTATCACGTCGAGCGACAGGAATGATGTGGATTGCGCCGGAAGTGTGACGGAATTAAACAAACGAGGTCCAAGTACATGGGACATTGTCTAATAATTCATTGGATTTGATTCTGTCAATAAGGGAAATCAATCTGTTCTGATTTACTTACGGATCTTCGACGCAAGACAAAACGAAAAAAAAAAAAATTGAAAAATATTAAACGAAAAAACTGAAACTATAATAAATCGAAACTGTCAACGAATGTGATTCTATTTGCCACTTTGTCGATAAATAACATTACATAACTAAGAAAAAAACAAAAATCAATTTTTTTCTATAAAAGATAGAAGAATAATAAGGAACTCTTAATATAAAAAATTCTCGCAGGAATACAGAAATAATTAAATACATTTACAGAACTGTAATATCTAAGTGTGTCAAGTAAATCCTTTCATTAAATAACAATACAAATCAAAGCAATACCAAAATTACATGTTTTAATTGAACGTGTGGTAACCGTATTTATTGCATTGCTAATTGCATTTATTAAATTTAATTGGGACCACATTATATCGAGAGTTATGACTGTTCTACAAAATTGAACGTTCTCAAACAGAGTTTAAAGTAAAACTCTGAAAGAAAGAAAGAAAGGAAAGGAAAAAGGATTTTCCAAAGGACGGAAGGTTATTTGAGATATCCTCACTGAGGCTTCCGGTATCTCGCATAGGATTTTTCGCGGATATTCTCAAAAGGTTTACGCTGACAGACCCTAAAAGTACTTCCGCGAAGGTGTGAATACGACTATTATGAAATCTCTGAAGAGATTGAGCGCTTAGAGTTACCGCACAGATAAAACTTCCATTACACCTGAGACGAAACCAATTCTTCAAGAGTTCCCGGAAGGATCTTCGTAATATCTCGCACTTTTATTCTATCAAAAGTTTCGCCTCTCGCGGCAACTCCCTTGAAAACGTGAAAATCAGAATCACACGGAAATCTTGCGAACAACTTGAAAAAAGTACGATATTTCTTGTACATGAAATAAAAAAATTATTTTCCTTCGAGGAAATAATAATCGCATCACTGAAAATATTCTCTTTTGGATTCGTTCAGGAGAAAAATTTTTATAAACTGCGCAAGAATTATCTCTCCAGAATCTCCACAAATATCACTGTCAAAAAATTATTTGAATCGAACATTCAAGAGCATCAAAAGCATCTTAAAGCACGCATTAAGTTATCGCGAAATCTTTAATTCTCTGAAGACGTAATTTTCGATTTCCCGACTTTTCACTTTACAAGAAACATCTGATAGATTTATTCCTGCAAAAATCCGCAATAGTAAACTTTTCGAGGTAAAGAAAACCCCATCGTACATACACACTGCGCGATGCACCGGACACGCAAGAGTTTCGAAAAAACGAGTGAGAAGTTCTGGGAATCTTAGGCAGCAACGAAAAAGACGGAACACGAAGAAGAATCACGAAAGCGAAGGAGGAAGTGAGGCGAGAATTGCAAATAACAAGTAGAGACGAGGAAACGTTTCAGGAATGCCGTGGATAAAGTGTTTGGGTGGTGGAGGCGGAAAGGCCAGGAGGGGCAAGCCACTCAGCGTCAGTCAACCGATCCACCTGCTCGTCAAGGTAGGATTTCTCTCGAAAAGTTTTCCGCACGATTTTCTCGCGGCAAATCTTGGGACGAACCGAGCAAAAATTCGATATATTCGTTTCTTTCAGAAGAGAATTTTTTTGAACCCCCATTTTTTATGCTGTCTTCTTTTGTAGAGTTCTTTTTTCAAATTTCAAAAAGAAACAGAGCAGAATAAAAAATATATAAATCCATAAAATCCATAAAATAGAAAAGCACAGATTTTTAAAGATATAAACGTAAATTTTTGATTGTATGCTGTTAACTTTTTTTAAACATAATTAATTATAAAAGAAAGAAAGTAAATTGTTATACATCCAATTTTATAGAATCTTATAGAAATTAAAAATCAATGAAAAATTAGAATAAGAATTAATCACATTGATATAGAGTTTAATAAAAGAGAGACATGTATTACATATATTGCAAATTTTTATATTATATTGATCTAGATTCTCGCATGTATTGTTTAAAAATACATGCTCGAGGAAGTCATTTATAACTGAATTCATAACAGAAGCAAAAATTGTAACACTATTCTATTTAAATTACCTAATATTGTGGTCTCTCTTGCCGTCTCGTGGCTATCAATTTTTTTAACAAGCATCTTGAAGAAACGAGAAAGTATTCTAATTCCCATAGTCCTCTATGTGTTGTAATTATGATATACAGACGGAACGTAGACTATTCCTTTCATGTAAAAATTTAGTTCGCTTTCAATTTGCTTATAAAATCAAGCTTATCATTCGAGTATAATTATTCTGTTCGATTAAATCAAGTAATAACATAATAAATTTATGACTGTTGCAAGTATAAATTTGCTGTTAGTTTTAAATTCAATTGTGGGTATAAATAAATGCGTGATTATTAATTAGAATTTTTTAAATAGAATGCAATACAATTTGGAAGTCAATTTTTATTTAATATTTTAATTTCTTTTAATTAGTAAAGGGGCGGACGCCCCTTTGGTATTATACATCATTACCTTTTTAAGAAGCAGTAAGTCTAAAGTCAAGCTATTCAATCCTCGAGATCTGATAGTCTCGAGATAAATCCCAACATTTATTTCTTTTTGCTGCTAATCATCGTTTCACTACTCAGTTAGTTTTCTTTTTCATTATCGCCGACCGCTTTTCCCATGAATATCAGGTTTAATAAAAACAATAAAAAAAGAAAATAAAACAAAAATATTTATGGATCATAATTTGCTACTAATAAGTATTAAGATAGAGTGAAAAAGAAGAAAGAAGCGCAGTCTTCTATATAATGTGAGAGAATGTAGGAAGCTTTCCGCTTAAGGCGATGGTTATTAGGCAGTTTCTTTCGTCTTGAAATGCTGTAAGATCGGGAGATACAAAATCTTCAGATGACGGAGGAACGCCGAGGTGGTCAACATTTCTCCTCCCCGTCGGTTAGCTGATTTATTAATTCTTCACGACGGCCTTTTTCCTCGGTTCCGGGCCCCTTTCGACGGACGCCCCGCGGGTACCGCGATCGATTCGACGATATCTTGGGCACGACCCAGCAATTAAGCCAGTAATAACAGACGCGATGTTAGCCACTTGTTAAAATTACAACAAGCCCCGAGTCGTGATACTCGTTGCATGAACAACTTGCTGATACAACCTTTGTACGATGTCATTGTTATATTGCTTCACAATTGGTTTACAAGAATGCGTAACATTTCCGGATACATAATAAAAACGTGTAATACGTGTAAATTTTGAGAATTTTAAATAAGCGCAACAATTAAAAATGTGATTTGTATGCAAAACATAAATATTATTCGGATTTAATTACAAAAATTTAAATATTTTATATAAATTAATATCTTTTTATAAAATACATTTATAGTGTAAAGCTTGTTTTAAAATTTAACAACAGAGAAAACCCAATTTTCAATAATAATAAAAAAATATTATAATTATAATAAAAAATAAACCATAATAATTAATTACTTATTTAAAGAAGTTTAATCTTAAAAATTCTGCAATAATAAGAAATTTTGCATGTATATCTATCTTATTACAGCATTGTAGTATTATTTCATAAAATACCGAGACAACATTTTTGCGAATAATGAGATAAAATTACAATTCAGGAAGCAAAAAGTGCTATCTCGGTGGCACGAGACAGCATTCGTGCAAAGAGCTCGTATTTCAGCTTTCTGGTCTCCGCATACCATATGTATCGGACAAGCTGTCCCAGCAGACGTGCACACGTAGATATCAAAATACATCGTCATCACAATCGCGTTGAAAAAATGTAATACTTGACGATTTTGCTAATTATACAATTCAATCAAGTCGGATTGATTTTTTCGTGGATGAATTATATAAAATACGCGAGTGTGTATTTTATTAGCAGAAAATGAATTAATTCCCGCGCGATTCATTACGTAAATAATTTACATTACACGCTTTTGTATTTGCATATCATTCGCGTAGCAGCGTTTGTTACAATGAAATGCGCATATACATAAGCGGCAAAAATAAACGTACCGGTAATCGAGCATCAGGGTCGCTCATCGCGGAACAGCATAATGCTGGAAGATCAATAGTTCGTTTTCCATCAATTATACATTTGTTAGATTTCTACATTATACTAGATTTACATTTTATTAGACCGTTAATAGCCATCTTGTTAAAGGTGAAGCCAGGGCAATCATTTACAATTGGGCAAAATATAATTACTGCATTAATGGACAGAATATTAATTCAAAATATCAATATTTGTCCATAACTTTCAATCAATACTTGTCTATAAAAACAGCTTATGTTTAATAACCGCCAGCATATTGAAATATGACATACAGTATATATATTAATTCAATTTATATATTTTACCTAATGTAAATTCACAATATATTAATATATATATTAATCCAACTTATATTTATACGCTGCCCTTCGATGTTAGCGATTTAGGTATAAAAATTTGTGGCTATAAAATTAATAAAAAAAATAAAATTTAATTTCAACAAATGTGTAAGCATAATATTTTTTATTCAATTCGACATCTTGATTCAATTTTATTTGAAAAGGTCATATCAAAGTCACGTATCGATATAAGATGCTAGTCGAGTTTGAAGAGTTCTATTTATTCCCAAACAGTTCTTTATAATATTGAATATAATATTCTAATATAATATAATATTCTTGTATTTTTTAAAAGATTTTATTCATTAACATTAGAATTTTTTAAAATAACTTATTCTGTTTGAGAAAGACATATTTATATACATATGTTTACAACACGCATTTTTAAAGAATTTTAATTCTTTGTGATATTAAAATAATTTTAGTCACAAGTAGAAAATACACCACAGATAAGACTGACAAAAAAATGACAAGCATTAAGAGGCAATTACATAATATAAAGTCACCCACAGCGGCACGCTATTATATTAAAACGGCACTTTAAACGCAATACGGTATTCTACGAAATGATTACAACCAGAATATTATTTCTATCTACATAAAATGACGTAAACGTGAATGTAAATTATGTGATTTGGTAACATGCATATACATATATGATGAATGTGACAGCAATGCAAAATTTTATATTTGTAGAAATACTTTTTTAATTGTTAATATAAATATTTTTGTACATATAAAATTTAAAATTCTTTTGTTGCTATATAGATAATATATTTTTTCTAGCTGAATATCAAAACTTGTAACAAAAATAATTATAAAATATATAAAGTATGTAAAATATATAAAATTTTAATAAAATTCTATCTATATGAAGTTTTATGTAGAGCTAAAATTTTTAGTCGATATAAAGACACACTTTATAAAAAAAAAAAAAAAAAAAAAAAAAAATGTAAGATTTCGCAATTTATATTGAACCAATCTCATTAAAGATTGTATAAGAGATATGACGAGAAAATGTTTTTCCCCACGCATTGTATCTGTCGGTGCTTCAAATCCGGTCCGACCACCGTGGCTTTCCAGCGGCTTCAAGTTGGCGTTTCTGAACGTTCATATACAAGAGAAGGAGAAAACCGCGCTCTCTGTTATTATAACCGTACTATTATCGGTACCGACGCACGGCGGGTACACCTGCATGCGTATATGCAAGCGCGTACGAAATAACGCCCACTATCATCGTCATGCGCTCCTTCGCGATGTAAGGATCGGCAATTAAATTAGCGGACCCTTCGGGCACGGTCGATTTTTCCGCTGCCTACGCGGCGATTCGTTCCCACATGGACAATTGATCTTTTCCGCATACAGGAAGATATATTTGTGTCTTGGAATTTCAATAAATTAAAATATTCCTGTGTACCAAATGAAGAGATTAAATTTGAATTACAATGGTATTACGGATGCATCAACGACTATTATATATAATTTTTAATTTAGAAACAGTACAAAAAGATAGAAATTATCATTATTAATTAAATGCAAATAACAGGAATATAATAAAAATATATATCATTCATATATAACGAATGTGGTTTAGATAAAAAAGCAAGCAAATACTTTCCTTAATTTCATTATGTATGCAACTCTGAAAATATCTGATTAATAATAATTAAAATATTACTATTAATGTAGAAAAATACCACATTTTTCGATGGGATCTTGACGAGATTCCTAAACTACTAATAGATTATGTCACAAGAGACTTGTATAAATGAGATAAATTGGATTCTTTTAAGCAATATTTTCTATTACACGTTAGTTTTGTAACACTCTCCAAGTTTTTCAACTTTAACAAGCAATGCAATATCTTTTCAAAGGTTAGATCTCTTCGCACGTTGTCGATTCTACCTACGCGCATGAACACACTCTGCTTTGCGGTACGTTTACTCCAGGCTTTGCTCAATACCTTACGTTGTTTGCTCTTCGCACACATATTTTTCTTACACCTCGTGGACGCTGTCATAATATTACCTTACATAGCTTTTCCATACCTATCTCGATACCCAAAATAGCAAATGTGGCAATAGTAAGAAGAACGGTTCTCTCTTATCACTGATATATATGAATATGTAGAAACTAAATCTTAAAGTGAATTATTTTATGTAAAAATCCATAGCAGGTGTATTACGTATGCGTAATTGTTAGTTTCGCGCATTCACCAGCTCGATGTTTCAGCGACCACGATGATTACGTGAATTTCCTAATTCTCGACGAGAATTGTAAGGCCTCCGGTAAAACCGTGAGCGTGTCTGCTCGCAACAACAACCTTTCGACGAAGATTATCGTGTCTACTGAAGTTTTCAGGAACTCAGATCAGATATAATGTGCGGTTATGAGATCTCAATATATCCAATATTCCGCAGAATATAGAAATCAAACGCAGGAAATGCGTGTCCATTTGCCAATCTTGGTACGAATTTGCGATTTCGATCAGTTACGCATAATGTATAGTTCAGATCGCGGAAATTATGCTAATTTTTGAAGATTTACATTTCTGTTACGGTTCGCTGATCCTCAGCGTATATGAAAACATCAATTTTCTCGAAAATTACGATTAAAAGTTACGATGCCTTGTGTTTCAGAAGATGCTATACGCTGAAGTTTAAAGTGTAACTTCGAATCTTTTTTCTTTTGAGGATGCTAATCAAATCCAGGGTGAATCGTCCTAACGAGATTAGAACGAGTCAGTCAATTACGCAGCGGTTTTACCCTTGTCCTATTTTTAGCACCAGGGATGTCTACTGCGATTTTAGATCGCAGAGCAAAGACAAGGACTCCCTCGTTTCCGAATATAATAATGTTAAAAATAACAACGATGGTTTTTGTTCTCGTGTCTGTCTTCATCGCGACGCGTCATGTCTGTAGAACTATCCGCCAGTCTTGTCGCGCATATTTTTATATCGTTCAAAATTGCAAAGCATGTGGATGACTCAAAGGCATATAATGATATTGTACAAAGTACCTTCTTCAATAAAATTTACAATATTAAATATTGAAAATAACATAATAATATTTTATCTACGTTTATTTATTTAAAAAAATAATGAGAATTTTGTAATATAATATAATTCAAACATATCATGTTGAAATGTTTTTTAGATTATAATGTTAAAAAAACTACTTAATTTTATCATATTTTTCAGATTGGAAGACTAAGAAATAGTATTTAATTATTAAATAAATAAAAAAGTGTATCCATATTTAATAATATTGATATTACTAATACATGCATGCATGTGTGTCTGTATATGTGTACATAAAATAAAATATAATATTGACTTTATTAAACGACGACTACATCGATGTTTTTGCGATTTTGAAATTAAAATTCTATTACAAACAATCACAGCTGATTCTCTCGCCCTCAGTTTACGATTCAATTTAATTGTAAGTTTGAAGCTTTCAACTGAAGCTTTCACTCTAATTGCATTAATCAATTTCTTGTCCGTTGTTTCTTTGAATATCTGACAATCAAAAACATGTGCCTTTTACTTTGACATCAAATTGTAATTTATTTGTATAATCAAATCCAAAGATAATTTTTCTACAATGATAACTTAAATATATAACCCGAAATATTCACGTCATTTTTAAGCTCTCAAATTCGAATGTATATTGATCTTGTCAAAAAATCGAGATAAAAATATATTTAATATGTATACTAAAACGGTTTAAAATAACTATTATACATTATATAATAATTATAAATTATTATATTATTAAATTATTAAATAATATTAAATTATTATATTACAATTACAAATTACATTGTTTGCATTTATTTAAACTATTCTTTATCACTAATAAAATTGATAACATTATTCATATAATAAATACATCTCCTAAGCTTTAACAAATAATGTATTTATAACCATTATGTTGTACTTCTATTTGTCTCATTAAAAGACGATGCTGACGTAACATGTATGTATTAAATTATCTCACTTTTGCAATGTATGACTCGTCTGATTCTTCACAAATGGCACTCAACTATTCATATCGCCGCTCGTAAAGCCGTCTTTCTATGTCGCGGATTAAATTCGAGTGATATCCGGAAAGAAAGAGTGCGAATATGTTAAAGAGACTCTTAACAAGCATTAAGTCTCGGAGACTGCATAAGAAGAAAAAAGAAACGAACGAAGAAAAGAGGAGATTAAATCGCGCGATATCACGATCTTAAGATGACGATGGCCGACCTCTCGAGATTCCTTAATTGCAGTTGTACAACGGTGTGCAATTAAAAGTCCACAATTAAAACATGTGACGTATTCTCGTGTACTATTATCTGCGAAAGATCAACTTTCTCATTATGATATTAGGTTGTTTTGCGCAAGAACTCCCCAAGATTGCATCGAGAGAAAGTCTCGCGTCTTTTTAATCCTTTTTTGAATTAATTTTCACCATTAATCATAGACACAATGGCTAATGACATTCTTTCGCAAGCGTTCTTGTTGGGAAAATATATATCGCAGGAGTTTTAAATGTTTTATTCCCGCGCTCATGCTTGTGCGAAGAATGTAATTTTAATTACGTATAGCGAACGTTTTTAATATTAAATATGCTTTCCTAATTAATATTTTGCAAATTTTTTTATATTATTGTTATTATTTGATATATTCCGATTGACCATTGTCATCAGTCATTGACAATCAGTTAATAAAATTTGGCGATACTTTATATTCTTATTTATTATTGTTTCATAACGACAACAAAGTTGTATGTCGCATTGTTCTCGAGATTAATTGATGTTTGTGGCCAGGAAGTGATCCATACTTATATCAAGCATTATAATAATGTGCGATATAAAACAAGCAAGAATAAAACATGGATTTTATTATGTGATTTAATTGTAATCGTAGGAATATTAAATTTTTCATGCGATTTTATTGCATAAATTTATTATCGTGTAAAAAATTTCTGGAATGCTTTTATCAAGAATTTTTTATCTGATAGCCATATATCGATACGTACAAATTTTTTGTCGTATAAATGTAATATCAGACCTATATAATATTTTATGTGACAAATAGCTATGCAATGTACTAACATTCATATCATGCCAATCGCAATAAATAAATTTTTATCATTTTTATGTACACTACGAGCTGAAAACCTTTTATTAACATGCTCATTTATATAGAATCTTATATGGAGGTAGACATTTTCTTCAGACAACCTATAATTATTCCCTATAATACAGTATCATTAACTTTAGACGTGCAAAATAATTCTGCCATATTAATTACATGCTTCTAACGGAATAACAAATTCCAATGACGCCGCCGTCATTTCTCATCGATCTCGTCGCGATTTCTCCAACTGAACCTCGTATCTTGTGAAAGAGAGATATCGGTCTGGTATATACATCTTTAAAACTAGACATTGAGCAATGGCAATAAGGAAGTCATGATTGAAAAGTAAGATGTCCATGCTTGTAACATTCAATCGTTGGTTCATTGTTTTAAATAATTGATGTAACTACCATAAGCGAACCATCATTGGCTTCAAGAGTATCAAAAGCTCTGTGTGTGGCGAATGATATGCATTTAATCAAATGTCAGACAAAACTTGAAGTTTTTTTTATAGTCAGTAATATTGCTTTTGGTTTTCTTGGAAGCATACGAAGCTTTCATATATCTTAATATCTCATTTTTTAAATTGGGAATATACTCCTCTGTTATATAACCCTCGATATGTCAAATTGCAATGATATGCCAAAAAAAAAAATCTTTTTGAATTTGATCATTATTTTATAATAAAAAATATAATAAATTTTTATGATTTTTTGTTTGGATTTAATTATATTCTTACTAAATTATATATTATTATTATATATCGTTATTAATTAATAATCATTGAAAAAAAATGATCTATATAACCATCTATATTGTATTTTGCTTAATTATTTCAATAAATGTATAATTTTTGCACAAACGAACCATGCAGTTTGCGATCGCGAAGTAGCGGCGGCAAACGCCTCTTCTTAGGTGAATGCACGATAGTTCATCAAGTGAATATCTCGTATCAGTAAAAAGACAATCTGAGAATGTCTGCCGCCGTGCTTACGTGTAATATGATAATCCACCAGACAATACTGGGAAATGTCAGAGTGATAAAACGCGACATTTTGTCGTGCGACTCTTCGCGAATGCAAAGCGTTTACGATCGGCTTAGCCCGATGTGGGAAAAATCTCTCGGCGGCAACGACGACGCGTTCCGAGTTTATGATCGGTTACCTGTGTATCTGACAAAAATAGTTTACGACTGTATGTCGTTGGCTCTCGTCTTATCCGCGAAACTTTCCGGCCAACTGAAATATTTTAATGCCCATGCAGTTATATATTTATACTGTGTCCGTATCATTCCAAGTTAGTGAGTGGTCCACGGGATGGCATGTAATCATCGCGGGATTATGTGCGACGAATGGTAGAATGTAATTAGAGACGTTCTTCGATCGTTAATTTTGATTGCACGACAAATAACAATGCCCTGACATTGCCGAGAACTTGGCTAGTCGAGATCGTAAAAGCTGCTTTATGAATATTAAACGAGCTTTTTTGGAGCTCTCGGAACTTGGAGCGCAGTTGCTAGACAACTTTTTATAAGGATAAGTTTATCGCGAAAACTGCACTACTCAATTTTGTTCAAATGAAGAGATTATGTTTACGGTACTTTATGTGATAGATATTCCTATTTAACTACGCGCGCGATATGATAGAACGATCTCATAAATATATAATAAAATAGTAAAAAGTCGAAGATGCGTAAGAATCTCATCAAACGCATAAAGATTTTTATCAATCTGAAACGGAATTCTAAAATCTATCTTTGCATCTTGAATTATAATATATTGTTACAATTAAATCTTTCAAGATTTAACTGTATTATATGGAATAAGAACAAGAAAACAAGAAATGCAATTATTTTCTTTCCTTGCACAAGATTGCTTATTAGATATACGCGAACGGTGTGGATAAAAATAAAATCGTACACACCCGTATACTTATCCGAAGTGTAAACAACGGCGCAATCTCGCCAGATCCCGTGTAATCACATTTATTCATGTCGGTGTAGCTTCGAAAAACACACGATTGCGTCGTGTATCGCGTAAACAGATAACACAAATAACGAAATCGCAGTGAAGCGACTGGATCTCGGGGCGACCTCGGGGCTCGAGGGCTTCGCGAGATCCGCAATTATATTTTCTACAACCAGGTCGTAGAGCGAAGTATTTTCTGAGCGCACTCCGTTTCCGTATTCGAGTCGTCGGGTTCCTCGTTCCTCGAGATCCCCAGTAATCAGCTCGCCAGATGATTTCTGAAAAGGACGGCGGTAATAATGAGAACGAACTGGAAAAGGGTTTCGTTGGAATTCGTTCTACATAGAGCCGCGCGATCGCGACTGCCGGATAAAATAACTAAAGTAATGAATGGACGTTTGTGCCGTCCTTGGCGTAAAATTAACGGCACATCCGAGCCGGAGAATGCGACAGAGAATGAGAGGCTAAGGGCCTCCGCATCCGTGAACAAATCCCGGTAGTCCTTTCTCTCGAACGCCTACGCGTACGTCAAGAAGAGACAAGTGTCGCAATTCGACGCGAGTGATTTCGAAAGACCGACCAGTGCGTTTGATTTTGATGATACTGAATGAAAGGAATGAGTTTTGAATGGAGAGGATTAAGCGTTTTCATTACATTCTAATAGAGATCAATATATCCGAATGAGTTTAATCAGATCCAAGAAATGTAATAATACTTTTAATTCTTTATTATTCGAAGTATTATTATTTTTATTATTCCAAGTATTTTATTTTTTATCTATTTTTTTATTTTCCATTTTCTTTTATTATTCAAAGTAAATTACGATTATTGTAAACAAAAATCAAGAAATGTAATAATATTTTTGATTCTTTATTATTCGAAGTACTTTTTTTTGTATTTTTTTTTGTATTTTTCACTTACTTTTATTATTCAAAGTAAATTACGATTATTGTAAACAAAAATCAGGAAATCTTTAATCTTTGGTTTTGTTTTCACGCAAAGGGACGACGTTTTTCTTCTCTCTTATTGCCATCATATATTTCATAGAAAAGAGTTCCTGCAACAAAGCACCAAACAAAGCGAAAACAGTCTACTACATGTAAAATATATACTGTGAACTTTCCGTTTTTCTTTCCGGTCCGCAGTCTCATTATTCGTGAGTTACGTATCGCGCATTCAAGCAACAGAATTTTTTAAATAATATATCTCTTATTTACAGATACATATATGTATACTGACGCAATTTCTTTTTTCTTAAAATCTTTTTAAATATATACTTTCGAAAGAGAGAGCTATTTCTTTTCAATTTAAGAAATCTCATACTTTCCCGTGTATAAAGTGCTCCTGCAGAGGAATTAACACTTTTGAGACGCAGCGTCACTAATTAGCTCAGCACTCAACGATGAACAATCAATCCTCTAAAAAGACAGATAAACCCGTCAACACCAAAAGTATGGATCGCATAATCATTTCCAGAATTACGGAGAAGCTCTTAGTCGCACGATTTATCGTTCGGTTACGATGCCGACTGGGCGTTTCACTTCATCAACGATATCAAGAACGTGGACCGCGTGGGCTCAAGAATAATGGGCCACTAAACGGTGGACCACTATCCGAACGAACCAAAGTGCACCGATATCAAGATACGCGCAATTTAGAGTCGCTGTAAATCGCTAGAAGATCCCTTCGATCGAATTATTCCGTGTCTTTGTGAAAGTGAGGTTTTTTTCGACCATGAAGAATAATCGCGTCCGTTCTTTGTTCGATTGAAAAATTATTGTAGGGTCAATTATTATTACATCCTTCGATAAAAACTTGTGTTAATTATTTTTTGAATTAATTGCTTATGAATTAAATATTAATCAATGGTAAAATCTGTTTATTGCATATTATTTCGAATTTTATATACGCAAAATATGTTCGTAACAAAATAGTTTTATACAATATAATGGAAATACATAAATTATCGTATTTATTTTATTGTGGAGAGCTTTATAGCTCGGAAAAATATCTTCTCCACCGCACGTTAAACGCATCGTGAAAGTGCAGAACGCGCGCATAAAGGAGAACGGAATTTCGATCGTTTGGATAAATGTGTAAGCATGCTCGCGCTTCCTGTTTGGACCATTATCCTCGACAAGGGACGCGCAATCGAGTCGAAGAATCAAAGTGTACGTAATGGTCGCGTGCTGACTTATACGGTGAAGGCGACTGCTTGGATTCCCACGAAAATCACGATTAGAGCGCGCGCGATCCCTTTTACCATTCAAGAACAAAGATCAAAATTTATGACTGGAATTAATTCACGGGATGGAATTTCCGGAAACTTCAATGACTAGAAATTCATTCATTTGAAGAGGACATTCCATTTTTTTAATCATTCTTCTTATTCTTCTTATTATTATTACTTTTTTTTTTTACGAAAAGTGTAATTGTAATTTATATTATATTTTTATGAAAGGCGAAATTTTTTTTTAATTCTCAAATCTACAAAATACAATAATTATATACAAAAAATATAAAATTAATATACTCTTATATAACAGTGTATTATATAACAGAAATTATAAAACTCATATATATATACTCCGGATTATAATTATTCCTTTATATAATACAAAGTTATAAGGCAAATCGCTCTATTGAAACTTAAACAACGTAGTAAAATACTCGTTTGCGATGTGAAAAACTAGATTCTACATTATAACGGGCAATTAAATTTTCCACGGTAGAAAGAATTCATTCGGATCGACAAGATTAGTGATCCGAGATTACAGATATTAATAGGACATCGTTAACATCGCCAGTGATCGCAGATGTAACGCTTCGCAAAAGTCTGTCACTTTTACAGCAACTATCAATATCAATGTTCCCGTAATAATCGTGACACGTACCATCTAGCGATATCCCGCGTAATCCGTTGAAATTATATTTTCTACAAATCGGAGGATTACGCCATTATGGTCATTATCTCCGGCTATCCTAGACCGTTTTTCCGGGTCCGTCGCATCGATCGTGGATCTCGATTTCTACAGAGAGACCGAGAAGCAAGCCGTAGCGAATTTCATCTCTACTTAAATCCAGTTAACTGAACTATCGTACGTGATTTTCTTGGAGGAAAACGTCCATACGTTCCTCGACGCTGCGCGAAAAAATCGATCATCATTATCCGTGTTGTTGCTTCTACGATCAGTATACGACACGTAATTCCGATTTCGCATTCTTCTGATTGAATACTTTGTTTCGAACAAACGTTTGGAGGTTTGGCAAGCCCTTAGAGAAAATCAGAATTTTCCTATATTATTCGAAAAATGTAAATAAGTTTACACAAAATTAATTGCAATATTTAATTATAGCCACTTTCTAAAGTGAATAATATGTATTTCAATCATTAATGTATTATATTTTTTTAATAGAATATCACATCTTAAATAAAATTGCATTAGCGAATGATTGCCGATGTTAAATCCTGAGCGAATTTAGAAATATAATCAAATTGACTCTCAAAAACAAATTCAATAATTTTATAGCCAATTTTAGAGATAGTTACGTAATAATTTAATTATTTATGATAACAAGAATTGTCTATATCATAAAATTTAATCATAAAATCTATATCCTAAAATCTATATCATAAAATCTAATTAACAAACCATATAAAGAACATATTTAATACGAGAAAATATCTAATATAAATAAATGTTTTGCATTCTTCCCTTAGATCTACCTTTCTCTCTTCTTAGATTCATAGTATATAAAGCACCTCTTTAATTGATCGTAGAAACTTTAAGTATTTTAAGTTAAATGCTGTGTTACAAAATTGAATTGATTTAAATTGATGTCCGTTAGCGAGGAAAGAGGATAAGGAGAGGCACAAAAAAGACGAAGAACTTACGAGATCTCTTCACTACCAGGCAGATTAGAGCAGGTCGGGAACGTTTATAGATCTCGAACTGTTCCCTTTCTTCTTTCTTTTAGCGCATTTTCTTGCCCTTGAATACCAGCGCTACGCCCCAATGGAGCATACATAATCGAACGCGACGCCCTTCACAGGGCGCATCTGGGCGGCGACAACACCTACGGAAAAAAGGGAACCGGTTTTGTGAGGGTTCAAAGAAGCGTTAATCGCGGCTGTGTTAGAATCTACGCACTACGTTTTCATCGAACTTTCAACAGAAATTTGTAAACAGAAAATTGTAAACAGATATTAGACAATCGATAATTGTGTTTCTCTCTTGAAAAAAAAGAGAATATTATTAATAATTTTATGAATGGAAGTTCCATGATAACTTTATAAAATTAATTTTTATATTTGTTATTTGATACAATTAAATGTACACTCAAAAAACTATGTCGCTAATGTAAATAGATTTCTAGATGTCTTAATTAAAATTTATTGATATTTTTTGTATCTGTTAGAATATTGTTTGTCACACATAGGATTTATAGCAGCAATATTCTAGCAATACCTCTAGAAAATTTAGATTCCATTACTAAATATTAGTGATCACAAATAAATTGTCCTTAACAATAGGCATTAAAGATAGACATCACAGAAAAATTTTCCGTCTAAATTACACTAATAATACAGATATAAATATTTTTATATTCTGTCTCTGTCATTTAAATTGATTAACTACAAAACATATGCAGTATTTGCTAATCATTTATTTATTTCAGTTAATTTTTTACACCTAGAAAATTTTTGTTGAAGTTGCAAGATCATTTTTTTGAGTGTAATAGTTGTCAAAGATTTCTTTTCAATTGCTAGCTATTTATCTCGTTTTTCTATCTTTTACACATATGTATAATATATGTATAATAATATAACTGTAATCCATATAAAATGGAACACGGCGTATTTAGATTCGTCGATTACTCTAGAAAAGGGCATCTAGAACCCTGGACTGTCATCTCGCGCAGACAATTCTAGCCGAATGTTTCGCAGAATTGCACGCGGATATACGTCCACATCGTGCTGCGCGTTGTCGTTTATCGCCCGTAAATAACACTAACTCCCTGACGTGCAGCGGCGTGCATCGCGCGACACGTCGCCGTCGCCGTCGCGTTGCACCGCGTTCCAGATAAATTTATCAGAGGCTCTCTCTTTCGTATACTTCCACCCTCTCAAAGACATTTCCCATACATTTTTCTCCTACGTATGACATCGTTGCCATGGTACTTGCGCGAGATCGTGTCACGTCAGCCGGGACATATGTTGGAGGAGGCAATCTCGGGAACGGCTCTTCATCTTATCATGATCGTGACTTGAAATCCGTTGAGCGAACAGCGAACGATCCGTTGCACAGGAATATCGATTTATTCTGCATCCTCGCGTGCTAAGCGGTTTGCGTATGCGTGACTTTTGCAATTTAGTTCTTCTTAAATAATGGTCCGCATTTATATATAACATATTTAGCGCCATATATTATAATATAAAGAAATTAGAATCAAGTCAATTATATATTTAAATTATATGTGTTCAGAATATTTTTTATTTTAAAAGAATATTTTATATTTTTTTAGATCTTCGTATATTGGAATATTATTGACTATATCACGTTACTCGAATAATGCAAAGTTACGCATATAAACAAGATTTCGATGAATAACAGTAACGTAAAAATACAGAAATGAACTATATATTAAAGTAATATATTTATAGGTAAAGAACTAGTAGTTTTTTTTAAATTGAAATTGGTTTTTTGATTTTAAAAATTTGCCTTCCAGAAGTACACACGTACATTTCGTTTAAATCCATAAAGATGCTCACGTACTACGTGAGAGTCAAATTTATTAATCCAATCCTCGTTTCCTGCAACGCTATATAATGCTGGTGAGAAAGGATAGTATTAGCATAATATAACCTGTCTTTACATTCCGTGAAATCCTTTTGGGTGTCCGCTACAAAGGAAAACACATACGCATGAATTTAGTCTTCAAAGAAGTATAAAATCCCTCCTTTAATCCGCAAACGTGCTCTCGCGATATAGTAACACATTAGCAGCATTTAGATATGCTTCACAATGCATTCACTTTGTCCAATTCGAGATGATCTACTTATTGCGAGAAAGAATTTGCTTTTAATTCTTGAATTTTACGTATATTTTTCTCAGTATTTATCGGAATATTTTATTACATAATATTTAAAGCGTGAGAAATGTAAAAATGATACAATTAGAAAAAATCCATATATTTCTACATAGAATGTAATATTTCTAGAGTATTATTTTTATTTCAAGATAAATACTCCTTTTTTTCCAAGAAATATTAAATAATTACATACTTACAAAATATACTACATCTAATACAAAATTAATAAATTATAATTAATTTTTTTGGATCGAACGAATACGCGAAGACTCTCTCTCTCTCTCTCTCTCTCTCTCTCTCTCTCTCTCTCTCTCTCTCTCTCTCTCTCTCTCTCTATAAATACATTTAAAATAACTTATGATTTTACGAGCAACTGGTACTTGAACAAGAAACCATCGCGGCGGTTGAGAAATTTAACTTTCAGCTACGACAACCGGCCACGCGCACGCGAACAAAGAACGTAGTTTTACGGCTCGTGTCGACCGGATGGACCCTGTGGTCAACGGCGATATTCGTCTTGGGTGATGCTCCATGCTGGGCCCTAGAAGAGGATACCGCGTTTTTGCGTTCCGGTGCGTTATTCCACTCGTGTGAACATCTTTTGAGAACAATGGTCTAGTCGTTTAGTCGGAAGAGTTTTTCCACTTTGAGTTAGATGCGTATGCATCTATACGATAGATTCTTGGAACAATACTTGTTTGTAGTAGAAAATAACATAAAAGCTTGTTTGTGAGAAACATATAAAATCTAGCGAAATGTAATGGATCCTGGATATAAATATGTTGCTTTCGCAAAGTAGTTTAATGTTGAAAATGCCATGTTATCAGACACCAAAATAGCGCAATTTGTGATTAGATTATGAAAATTTCATTATATTTAATTATATTTGATTAAAAAACAGTTATACACTGAAAAAAAATAAAATATAAAATATAAATTTAAATTATATCGAAATATAAAAATATAAATTAAATTAATTCTAAACAAATGACAACATTTCTCTAATAATTTTTCATTCACTTAATATATCATCTCATGATTATAAATATATTAGTACAAAACAGTCAAGAAAGGACGTGAGAATTTGTTCGACACTTTGGGAAAAAACATTTGTGACGATCGTCGAATCCCTACCGTTCATCAATTATATTCTTAGATTTTCTAGACTAATTAGTTTGTCGGTTCATTAGTCAAAAAATTTGGGCAAAACCTGACATGTGCTCGTTAGCATGAATGAAGATTGAGTTTCTTTTATTCAGAGAAGGAAGTTAAAAAGCTTCCCATTAGAATATCATTAATTGTTATTTGCACCAGATGTTTGACAAGATTAATAGTTGACTAATTTTAAACTTGATAATAAATATATGTTTGTTTTTAAATCCTTTAAGATTATTAATTCGAAATTATTAACAGTGATTTACTCGAAATTGCATTTTTGAGCTGTGTTTCCAAGGAATTCTTCGATCATTCCGACAAAGGTTGGAAGGATTAATCGCATTCAACGTCGCTTGACGAAGTCACGATTCCGAGAGAGCGCCGCAGAAATCGATAGATCTCTGTGGGTGGATCCGTAGAAACGCCCGCGCAATTGCGCTTCATGAAAGACGAGGTTGTGCGCCTCGCATAAGAATATATCAACGCGACTGCGAGGCCACCCGTGGAAACTCGCTTTACATAATCGGTCAGTTACAGAGGGGTAACGCGCGCGATGGCTTCTTTCACAAACCGGACGCATACCTTCATGCGTTTCTTCAAGTAGACGTTGCATGCGTCATGATTGCAGCTCCTTTGATGATCTAGTCGGATCATCAAAGAAGCTTATTTATAATCGCCACACACTTAGATCTTATTCTACCGAATACAGAACGGATGTATGGAATGGAATGTTGTTTACATAACTGACTTCGTCATAACGAATTAATTGCAGGTTATCTCTTTTATTAACGATTCTGCATAGAGTTAATTAAATATTTTCGCAAAAAAAGCGTAATAAAAAATGAAGAGTTTCTAGAAAATCGTGAATAAAAATGGGCAGAAAAATGATGATCATGATTTCTTCAACCAATAATTTATACTGCTGTGATTGGAGAAGTAAAAATTTGAACGTTTCGCTATTTAAAACATTATAAATATTATGTCATTATATAAATCTTAACTTATTGAATTATATTGTAGCCTGTTTCTATTTTAATTTAAAAAAAAGAAAATATATATAAACACTGCGTGTAACACTTTCTATCCCTTCCCTTCCAAGTGGTGGTGGCCCCTTTATTGCATATATCTGCGGTGTGCGTCTTTTCACAGCTATATTGGACCTACAGTTTTTAACGCCGATTCCGAACGGCCTAGATTATAGGGGTCTCATGACAAGATACTCTCGGTGGTTTGTCATTGCCTTCCGAGAGGTGGCGACCGAATAAATTCGAATGAATATATATATATGTATAACAATAAGTATATATATATTTTCGATGTTTCTTACCGGACTTGAACCCGGGTTCTTCGGTACAGAGAGCAGACACACAACTCACTGAGCCACGATCGCACACGTGTACATATGTGTATATGTACATACATACCGGGTGAATCAGTTAAAGTGTTACAAACTCATATTTCGGAAACGAAACATTTTAGAGAAAAATGTTTCTGATAAAAGTTATACGGTTTCAAGCGGGACATACGACATGACGTCATTGGTTTGATGTTGGATAGTCGGAAGATTGCGTCAAGGTCACCTTCAGTTTCTTAAATGGAACCCCCTACTTTTTATTGCATATTCTTGTAACTCGTTTCAAGAGCTTTGCAAAATACTATAATTAAGTATCTTTTTGTTAAGTATTTTTTAAGTTATAAAGCTTGAAAGTGACAGTACCGCCGGCATTAGGATTACCCAAAGTGTACCGCGTGGAAGTTGCACGGTCGGATTTACACTTCTTTGTGTGTGCACATAGACAAAGAAATATTAGGCGACACCGGAAATTTTTGGTCAGCCTGTAAACTGACCTCCCAAGAAGAAGGATTGTCGTAAAGACTGAGGACTGACCTTTCTTCCTGTTTGCCTCTCAATTCTCTTTCAATCCGATGAAGCAGTTAATCTCGACTCATCTGACCAACCTAACTTATCTACTATTTCCGGGGTTCTTAAGTTACGTGACCAAAATCTTGGTGGTCCAGTTTACATGGCTTCATCGAAGACGCGGTTCTTCTACTCGTTCCCATCGAATAAATCGTTGGCTCGCACAGGAAGAACCGGGATTAATGTAGCCTCTCGAAAAGACTCCCCTTCAACCGTGTCAAAACATCATGATGACTTTTACCTCGCTCCCACTGATCGGACGTTTAGGATATCGCGCTAAGTGCTTCCGTCGTTACGTTCGATGAAGAGTAACAATGGTAAACAACTACGTCATCCATAGTACGTCTTGTCACTTAGACTCAAACCTTCAAGTTACATCTTCTTTTTTTATTCTTGAATAGGGTAAAAGAATCTAGATATAAATTAAATGTAAACTTTTTTCGGATTATTTGCTATATATAGTATATAATTTTTGTTTTTTCTTTTAAATAGCGCATATTATCAAATTCTTAACTCTTTTTTTTTTAAGTAACTGTAATTAATTCTTTCTTTACTAGAGGGGTTCAATGATATTCACACTTTATCTGTATTGATAAATAATCAAATGTAAAATGTAAATTAAAATTAAGTTTTTTTAAAAATTTTTTTTTAAATTTACTAAAAATAACTTAAATTATTGTCAGAAAGCTTTTATAAAGTGTATACATAGTATTAAATTTAGAAAGAAAAGATATTTTTATGCTAATTTGTGTTTGCGGTTGTTTGTTTCTCTAGCTATTATAATAACCTTTTAACCGCAAAACACGTGTGTTATTGCGGCATACACATTATTTAAAATGTATGGAAAAATAAATTTAAAAAAATATAGTTTAATTTTTATAGTAATATATATATATATATATATATATATATGTGTGTGTGTGTGTGTGTGTGTGTGTGTGTGTGTGTGTGTGTGTGTGTGTGTGTGTGTGTGTGTGTGTGTGTGTGTGTGTGTGTGTGTGTGTGTGTGTATAATATTTTAACTTATAAAATAAATACTTTTTAGTGATATATAATATTCAAATGTCACGTAGGTATAAATATTTTGCATTATTTTTGTTTGTCAAAATAGCTGCTCTTACTTTATCTTATTCTTTTTATTTCATTAATTATTTTTTATATTTTATATATCTTTTATATTTCATTCTTTTTAATTTTATAATAATTGTTTGAATTATTACATTATGTTTGGCATATTTTATTTATTTGCTTATTGTCATAGAATCTAAAAGTTTTGTACCCTTCAATGCCTTTATTTTATTTTCTTCTTTTTTATTCCTTTTTGCGCAATGATACATGTACAAATTCTTTCCTTTTCTCTAAACAGTAGTAACAATTTACTCGTCGCGAAAGACAATGGTCTTTACTAAACGTTGATATATTTTTCCTTTTGCTTGACACTTGTTAACGACCATGCGAGTCCAGCGCGAGGTCTCAGATCCAATGATGTATGCCGTGGTACTAAATTGTATTCGTGCATGCAAAGTACCCGCTGTCTGTAGAGTCGCTACAGGAAATGCTATTTGTACCTGATTCAATTTATAGCGTGCATTGTTATGCAGAAAGTTTCGTGCGTTTTTTGTGCAAGACGATTTACAATGTTCCACGTAAAAGAACCTTTCGAACTCAATGTCAGTTAACTTCATCAACGAATATTGTAAATTATATCACAATGCTTCGAAATTTTCCTTATAAATTTAATATTAAAATATCTCAAAGAATTCTATACTTATATTTGCAGAAATATTATTCTCGTGTGTAATTCCTGGCAATAATAGTAATCGGCGCCTGAACGACAATATAATGCGTGTAGAATTCAACTAGGCGTTAATTTTAGACAGCCCGGTGCAACGACCGCATTACGTAAACGGCGGAAACGTGCCAAAATCATGCGTGGTTCTCGAAATCGGTCAGTGACATCATGTCTTCTATTGAACGGTAATCTGAACTATTTCCGATTTATTTTGCGACGGAATATTTTGTACAAGCACGCACAAACAATTATATGTATTTTCTTTCATGTATACTGCGAATCCATCGTAACTCTTTAAAGAAGGTATAGAAGGTATAGAAATGCCATTTTAATCAACGAGACTTTGTAGATGAGCTTGTTTGGAATTCACGGTGAACGGCTTTACGCGATCGTTCCGCACACACATACACACACACACACACACACACACACACACATACACTACATGACGTACACACGCATTGCTTTGAAGAACGCCGCTATGCGTACGACAACGTTGTGCTCATAGTTCTTGCCTCTTACATGCGGAAGTCGAATTTTCTGATTGCTGATTAAAGCTAATTTATAGACTTATGTCGGAACGATTGGTCGTTGCGGTCTTTGCGGTGGGCGATTTTTTCAAGCGATGATTAAACGTGTTTAATCAAAAGTATATGTGATTTTCTTTAAATATAAACACGTGTATCTAAAATAATTTAAAAAAAAAACTGATGTTTTCTTAAAAGTTATATAACATAAATATCTAACTTGTCAAAGAAATACCTCGCATAAGTCGATAAAGAAAAACTTTCTTATCGAAATGAGAATTATTCGAAAAATTAGATATTATATAAACTTTATTATTTGAAATTGTCGATAGCGCGAATACTGAAAGTCTATAATTATTCCGCTTATATTTACAAAGTAATAGATATGATATCATATTTAATTTAATAATATCTTGGAGCCGCGGTGAAATGACTTTTTGCGGCGCACCTTTTGCATTATTTCAGAATCTAGTATTATCTCGATCTTGCCGTGATAATCGCGCTTACAATACAGGTTGAGTGCAGACACAGGGTTGTAATTTATTTAATTAAAGTCTATTCCGGCATTATTACGTCGCAATCGATTGGTGCAAAGGCGATATCGACACGAGCAAATTGATGCGTTTGTTAAAAACGGTGTTTCTCGCGCACGCGGCAGAATATTTGCGATTATATCGTCGAAATTGACTCGACAGTTTTCTCACTCGGAGAAAATGAGTCGTTCTTCGTAATTTCCACGCGCCATGCTGACAAATTATCCGAAGTCAAGAGGAGCGTATTAAAGTTCGTAGCACTTTCTAACTCGAGTGCATATCCTCACTCGACCTTTCAAGGGACTATTATTATAACAGTATCGCAAAAAGTATAATTTATAGCGACAAATTAATTTCATATTAACAAGCAAAATGTCACGATTGTAAATCTTCGGCAGATACATATACTTGTTACGCATTATACAAATACCTAGTACATATGCAAAACGCCATGCTTCGTTTCATGGTGAGAAATTATTATGCATCCTTTCCGCTGCATATCGCGAAATGTCATCGTCATTCGAGAGAATTTACGTTTCATGCATGCATAATAAAGTGCACTCTTGCAATATTATAATAAATTGATATAAACTGTCATACCGAATTAAAAATAATTGTTAAGTACATCAGACAATTTTTTATTTATAAATAAAATAGTATATATGTATTTATCTGTAAATATTTGATCACAGACACAATTATGAAATATATTTCAAGACTATGATTTAATCTGTAAATTCTATGACTTCTACTTCAATAGATCGTTAAATGCATTATCAACCAAACCTATTTTCCGCGAATAATACGGCATGTACGTAATGTGACTCTATAATTCACACTATAATTTACGCCATTTCCGTGCAGAAAAAATCGGTTCCACAATCGAGGATAATTAATCTCACATGGCTGTATAGCGTCCTTTGCCGTACGTGTCATTGGCAGACGTGTGCTTTGCCAGTTAGAACGTAATCGACGCGCCTGGCGATAACGAACGAGTGCCGCGCGTTGAAGAGAAGTCGTGTCTAAAAGGTGGCTGTTTGTTGACACAGACGCACCCATATCTTAAAAAGGGTGCGTGAGAATATCGGTCGACCTGCTATTTGAACAGCTCTCCCCGATGGAGGAACGTTAAAATGATTAAGGGTTGTTTTTCAAAGCCGCGCCGAATGTTACATAGTATCACAGTTACGAGTGTTGTGACTGACAACTTCCCTTCAGGCTGTAAATACACGACGCGTAATGTCATCATGGGTGGCAGTGAAAATCACTGTTACATGTTCTCGCGTATCGTGAATTATTGTCATCAAGAAATAAATAATTATTTTATTTTTGAAATGACAATCGTAATATTGAAGTAAGATTATAATTATAAGTTAGATATTAAAGTTGCTAGTATTTAATTATAAACGATGGGTTAATTAAAACGACCTGACTAGTCAGTATGAGTTTTTAAATGAAACGTTTCGTTTAAAAACTCATTGTACGTTTAAATAAAACGTAGTTTCGTTTAAAAACTCATGCTGACATGACGTGTCTCGTTGTTTGTGTTCATCTCAAATTTAATAACCATTGATTTTAACTAAGTGACATATTTAATTATTCCATCATTAAGTTCTACCTTTAAACATGTCCCATTGGATTCTTTCTTCTCTTTCTTAATTTACGTTTACACTTGAAAAGGACCACAATCATATGGTCGAAACGTCGTGTGAATAAATTGAATAATTTTGGCTAGTCAGGTCGTTTTAATTAACCCATCGTTTATAATTAAATACTAGCAACTTTAATATCTAACTTATAATTATAATCTTACTTCAATATTACGATTGTTATTTCAAAAATAAAATAATTATTTTAACTCTAAGAAAATTATAATCTTCGATTTGAACGTGTGTTATTTTCTATCTAACATTTTTTCCTCTCCATTCAAGAAAATTATTCTTAAATAACAAGAATATATTTTTCTTGCTTGAACTATATAAAATGTCTTCATCCGAGCAAATTTTCTTTGTTTAACGCAAAATGAGATTTATATTTTGAAACTAAAGATATTGTCAAAATAAGAATATCCTTTTTTTTTCTTGTGTATAAAATGTGATTCTTCTATCTCAATTACCAATCGATGACGTGTAAGTTGGAGAATAATCGCGCGGAGATATTACGACGATTACACGAAGCAATATTTGTAAAACGTGTCTAGAGCAGCCGAAGGGCTAGAAATGATTTGCTGATCCGAACAAAACGATTGAGTATTTGTTGCGTGACTACGCCCGCTAACAATAGACCGATCGAGTTCGATACGTCGAACACCTCTCTCGGCTGCTATAACGAGCTCGCCGACAAAGTGCTAGCGAATGCCTCGCACAATAAATGCGGGAGAGCAACAAGATCGCGGCAGATGTAAGTATCAGCTGCGTCGCCAGGGGCGGTCATAAACTAACACTTTATCCTGTAGTAAGACATTTCTAGAAACTATGTATATTGTATCCGTATAATTTCGATCGCAAATATGCAATTTAAATGTCTTTTGTTCGCTCTGTAAA
The DNA here is from genome assembly GCF_047496725.1 of Anoplolepis gracilipes. NCBI lineage: Eukaryota > Metazoa > Arthropoda > Insecta > Hymenoptera > Formicidae > Anoplolepis > Anoplolepis gracilipes. Next base: position 19,246,527 of record NC_132970.1, on the reverse strand, counting down.
TTGCGTAGATAAAGTACATTATTAAATTTCTACTCGATATTATATATGTAACATAGTTTTAGATTACCAGATCCTTAAATTGAATTGAAAATTTATAAAGAGAAGCATAAATTTACTTTACATCGTGATATATTGGAAACCATATTTCAACCTCCAGCTTCGACGAGGAACTGCCATATTTCCCATGGCTTCATGTATTTCCGCACATCGTATATTTCCATTTTCCACGAGATAACATATGAACCAGCATCTATATCTGAAACGGGCGGGGATCGATATTCCCCGCGAGCGCGATTTACTCTTCCGTTTTACAAGTCAATTCAGGATCGTTCGTGGTGCATTAAATCCGCCCCTGCGCCGCGTTCTTCCCGGTAGCCATCATTTCACACGGCTCGCTTCGTGAATCCCAACGCGCCGTTACGATCGGGACGCGGTGGCGAGCTGCAAGCTGCACTTAAGCTCGAGATAAGAGATCCGCCTGTCGGATGGTTTTGCCGTTAAATCGGCAGAAAGGGCACGCTGCAAGACACGGCAACCGCAACTGACCATCTCGTAACTTACACCGTCCGTTGTAGCCAAGACCTCGAGGCATTTTTCGTAATAACGTGTCTAGATCTCGACCAATATGATGCCGATCGTGGATTTGATCCCAGACAAAAAGAGACAAGATAATATTTCCGTTTTTACAATCGGGATTTGTAAAAATAACGTAAAAATTCAATAAAATAGATTTAAGGATGTTTTGGCTACAGAAGCAAAAAGTTATCAAAATTTAAAAAACATTCCTTACATTTATATGTTGCTTTTGTTATTATTTATACATTTGGAAAATTAAATAAATGGATCTGGATTATAAAAAGAATTAAAGAATCAAGAAATAAAATTAATGTAAAAATTAAAAAATATCAAAAATTTTTAATGATTACTACATTGTGAAAGAAACTGTAAAAAAACGAAAAAATAAAAAACCTACATGTATATATCCATATATTCACATAGTATAAAATAATAAATTATCATATTTTGCTACAATTTTTAATAAATAAAAAACTTTTAACGAGTAAGTGAATTCAAATCGTTTTTGACAAATGTTTACAATTTTATTAATATATGTGAAAATTTTTATTTTGCTAGCAACGTTTTTTCCTTGTCAAATTTGTCGCTAAAAAATGTTACTTTTCATATAAATCAAGACTAACTTTAAATTTAATTAATTTCCAAATCGTTAAAAGAATTGCTCAAGTTTTGCACCGATACTCATACAGAAGAAATAATAAAACAGTCGAAAGTTTAATCTTTTTGTCAATGTTTTGACATATGTCCAAATATATCCTTAAATTTTAAAGAAACATCTTAAAGATTTAAGATGTATATTTTAAATAACTTTACAAAATTTTTTAAATATTTACGTTTTGCATTAATTATTTTTGATGTCGGTGTTGAAATAATATATATAATTAGAGTGTAATATTTATAAATTAAAAATAACATACATCAATTTTCTTCCCACGTAAAGGGCTAGCTACTGTTTAAAATTTTGTTGGAATAGCACGAACTAAGGGTTATTAAATAGCACGCATGTTACATGCGATTCTAGCTCCTCACAAGCTGTTGTTTTCCATCGTTTTGTTACGACTAACTATCGCAGCGACTAAAATCCGCGGATCTTGACAGGAGATGGATATCGTATTTTCTATAATACATGGGTCGATTATACGGCTGAATTTTGCATCGCGCGTATGCACGAGCTGCCTTTTGCATAGGTTATCGCGGAAGACCCAGGATCCGGCACGAGATGTAAACTTTTCGACATGGGGAATATTTCGAAACCGTGAATACTCTCTCGAAACTGGAAAACAACAATATGGATAATAATATTCTGTAATAACTCTTTATCATATATTTATATTTTCTCTCTTTCTAATTTAAAATTATTAACCTAAATATGATTGGAATAATCTTTAAGTTTAATAATTGTAATTTATATCGCATTTTTCATATTCATGAGCACATATCACATATCAGCAGCATATATATATATATATATATATATATATATATATATATATATATATGTATAGTCTGAATAAGATATTATTACATAGCTACATCGTGGAGATAACACTTTACCGGTCCATTGTCCGGCCCTAAGACCCTGAATAAATTCAACCGCGAAATCCTTGAAGGCTTCGGAAGTTTCCCGCCCACCCCTTTAGAATAAACAGTTCGTCGCAACGTAAACACGTCTGGCCGGCGCCGATGAATGAACCGGTCGGCAGGATTTCTGCTTTGAAATTCGTCCTGGCCGCGCGCCAGATAACTCATGCATATTCACGTAACTCGAGCGAGCAGCGAGGATGGATGGCAGAAAGAAGAGATAACTAGAAAGGGTAGGAATAGGAAAGAGAGAAGAAAAGAGAAATAAAAAGAGGACCGCATCGATGATCAAGATCGGACGCGGCAGAGAAGCCGCGTATGAAGCCGAGAGACCCGGCACCCGTGATTTCAATTTCAAATGCAAGTCCGTGAATCGCGCGCTCGAAGGTAGACGGGGGTGGAACGAAAGTTTCAGCCATTGTGCTCGTACGTACATATGCGTATTTCTATAGATATCGTCCTCCGAGTATCCTCGAGAGTTCTCTCAGCCGACTCCTTCGCGATGCTGCGAGTCTAGTTCGCCGTGAAAATGCAATGTGATGCAGACGCGATAACGGCGAATTTTCCGTGGAGATAAAGGTGATAAATTTTGGAACAGATCGCGAAGAAAATTGCGTTGCGTTTCAATTCGTAAAGGTTACGATTTTGGAAGTGTTATTTTAAACGTGAGTCGGATTTTAAAAATCTTATTGCGATATATTAATCGCGCAAATTTTATGTGTAGCCGTGTTTTATTTAAATTCATCACGTTTTTCAAAATTTATCTTAAGCTAGTTTTAAAATAAATGAAAAAAATTGACATGATATATATATTTTTTACAATATAGAGAGAATTGATTAATTCTTCTAAAATAAAACTTATCGTGCTTTATTTAAAGCTGGATAAACATACTAAAAGTACCTCCGGCGAGTTTCCAAACGACATTTGGCTTGTTATTTCCTCACTTTAAAAAATATTTCCTCAAAATTTCAATTCTCCTACTCTATTGTTTTTTCAAGTTATCAAGAAGAAACGTGAGTTTCACAGTTTTTATTTTCTTTCCTACCGCAAATATTTTAGATGGTGCCACATTTTTTTTCTGAATATTTATCAACAAAGAGTACAAAAAAATTTGTATTAATATCAAATAAAAACCCGGTTAAAAAAAAAATAAATATACGTTTCATGACGCTTCGAAAAATTTCAATAAATATCAGTACAAAATTATAAGAAGAAAGTGACGTTTTTGTTGTAATGGAAATTCATGAACATAAATTTAGCAACATATCGATTCTTTCTTTGATCATCCAGTCATACGTCAGACAATGACAACGTTCCGCTGCGCAGATGAGCTTCAATTAAACAAGTTAAATTCTTACTCGTATTGGACACGGTAATTCGCCGTAAACGATTATGAGATAAGTCGCGCCAATTTCGGTAGCAACGTAATGGAATCTTTTAAATCACCGGTTCGTCGTCGTCGAATCGATACATATATACTCACACTATCACCTTTTTCTGCCAATCAGCGCTCTTTAAATTGCAAATTAATGCAGAGATGGAGCCGCCGTCGAAAAACTGGTACGCGTGAATTTCATTCGAGCTTACTGGCATTTATCAAAGTACTGTAACCGATTTACAGACAGGTTTTCGTTTACTTTATAATTGGATAATAGCTTTGTAACCATAATTGCTTAAATCGACAAGACGAAAATTGTCTACCATAAAAATTAGTTGCATCAATAAGATATTTTTTTATTAGTAATATGTGTGTGTGTGTGTGTGTGGACATTAAGTGTATTACCAATTTAATATATATGAATATATTATACATATATTATTATAATATTTAATATACAAATATTGATGATAAAATTATAAAGCTACACTATTAGTATATATGCTATATTTAATATAATAAAGAGAAATATATCCAATTTATTTAACTACCAACACTATTTTATTTATAATAATTTACACTGTTTTGAAAAGACTGGATAAAAAATATGCTATGGAAGAGACATATATATAAGTGAATATCAAAATAAGTTTTATTTTTAGCCCTATTTTTCTATGATAATAGAATCAGTCAATTATCCTTAAGAACAATGCATCATTTTATCATTCGCTTGACTTGGAGCAACATATTTTCGTTTATAAATAATTGTAAATTACATTTAACTAAGAAAACATTATCTTACATAGCTAGGTTCCAGAACGAAGATCTGGCTGTTTGTAGTTTTCTGCGCGTCTTGGCGTCGCCGTCTGATCCTGGCGGCCACAAATGGCATAAACAAACTTGGATCATGTTCAATAACGCTTCTACGTTGAATAAGCTGTACTATTAAGCTCGCCGTGTATCCAACCACTAAAGTAATTATCAGTCCCATAGGATTATACCATAAATAGGAAATACGGTAGAGATAGAAGTACGACGATGTGTCTGGTGCTACAGTACTGCAAAAAAAAAAAAAAAATAGAAACATCTGTATCAATTGTACTTAAATTATGCTTGCGAAAAATGAATTTGCGTTAGTATGTACTATTATCGTGAGATTATTTCAGTTAAATGAGACTGTTCGTTTTTACGTCTTTTCGCGGACAGCTTCTCAATTTCTTGCATCGTTGAAAATAGAGCGGTCGATTTACGCGAGTTTTCGCCGACAAAGAGAAAGCAATAGTATATCTAATCCCGCTAATAACGTGGCGAGGATTCCACGAGAATCCAACTGTAATTTCAGTTTATTAACGGTGCAATTAGCGTTATTTACCGCCGTGGGAATGTCGAATAGCAAGCTTATCGTCTATGAGAAAGCGCTGAGCGTGAAAGAAATCGGGGACTGACGCTTAGCTCGTAGCTAATTATGGCGGTTCGAAATATCCCCACGTCCACAACAACATCAATGATTGGGGAATTTTGAACAGCGGTGATAAAACAATTTACAGAGAGTCGATAATTCATATTTTTAATTATTGTGCGATTCATGCCATATATACTGTCAAGTTTTTCTTTCTCTCCTATCTGTTTTTCTCAGTTAAGGTAAATGTATATTCATTCAATTTACAAGGAGGAAGATAAATGACTGATAAATACATGCATTATTTTATGCATTTATCCGATGCACATACAATTAAATGTATAATAAGATAAATAAATATTAAAAACGTATTTAGAAATTTAAATCTTAGATCTTTCATGTGTGAAACAACTAATGTGATATTTTAACAATATTAAATTTGAAGATTTATGTATTTTTAATTTATATATTTGATTTATTATATATATGTAGATTATTTAAAAAATACATCATTTTATGGCATGTTTCTAACATTATAAAATAGGATAATTTAATGATTAATTATTAATTTAATTATAATTATTTATAATTAAATTATTTTTAAAACTTGAGAAATATTAATTGAACGTTGCGTGCATAATTTTACGATGTGTTTTGAAAATATCGTACCTATTGAACTTCATCTGCTCAGCTAGCATCAGCGCTGAAGTATTCGCGCAACCTTCGACCGATATTGATAGCTCCGGGACAGGTGGTTTCGGTTGCCCGAAAGCGGCCCACAAACAAACAATCAACGCTGTAATCATGCCAATGATGGTTCCTATCTCGTTAGCACTCTCACACAGCATTCCGAGAGTGAAGATACCCAGAATGGGCCCGCCAATAGCTCCGTGGATGCTAAAGGCGACTGCGACCAGCCTGCCCATCGTCTTTGCCAACAATGCTAAGAACAAGCAAATAATACCGTTTACAATAGTAAGAGCTTTGGCTGTGAATGTGGCTTTCTTATCAGAAAATTCCACTCCGAACTTTCGATGCAGTGGCTTAACGTAATCCTCAAGCGCCACCGCTGCCAACGAGTTCATCATAGCAGAAATTGTGCTCAAGCTAGCGCTGAAAATGCCGGAAACAATAAGCCCGACCAATCCAGGTGACAATCTCTCCGCGGTGTAAAACGGCACTAATTTGTCGTAGGTGCTGATCTTTCCGGAAGCCACAGGATCGCACTCTCTGTAGATTGCGTATAACGACAATCCGGTGAAACATGTTAAGAAACCTACCAGTGCGATGAAAGGACCACACAGCAGCAGGGCATTCGTAGCCACCTTTACGTTTCTACAGAAATGAGAAATAATCATCGTGAAATATGCTGAATACTCTTGCGCATAATTGAAATTCTTTAGAGTAAAAGAGAGAATAGTACATATATAATACGTTTATATTACAAAGATATTAAATGTAGACGTACTTAACAGTCATTAAACGTTGAACTTGCACTTGATTTACTGCAAGAAAGGACAGACCTATCGATCCTCCTCCGATCAAAAGAGTCCACCACGTGTACTGTACAGTTGGATCCAAACTTATGCTAAAAAAGAAGAGAAAGATCTTATTAATATTTTTATTAATTTTATTATTTAGAGATGAATTTGTATCACGTGAATAAATGCACTTTCAAATAATATATTATTCTCAGAACAATAGTTTTTTTTTATATTATCGATTATCTTACCTAGAGAAATCAAGACGGTTTCCTTCCAGAGCAATACGCCAAATACCCCCGATTCCTCCGTCGATCTCCAATGCAACAATTATAATGATAGTGCTGAGAGCGACGATCATGAGCAAGCCCTGGAAGATATCGGTGACCAGTACCGCTTTGATACCACCTATAGTGGAATAGAAGGTACAAATTGTGCCGAGTATGCAGATGCTCATAATACTGGATAATCCTGTGGTGGCCTCGAGAGCTAACGAAGGAGCATACAGCAGTACACCGGTCAGTAACATCGTTTCGGTAAAGTTAGCCGCGCTCACCAGTAATCGCACATACAATCCAAATCGTTTCTCCAAGTACTAAAAGAAAAAAAAAACAGAAATTTGAAAAGTAACTAAGTATCTTGTTTTTTTTAAATATAAATAGAGGTACAAAGATTCCTTGTGTTTGAATAATTTTCTCAATAACTATTTAGAAAACAAGAAACCATTTTGACTCAGATATTTAAAAAAATTTTCGATTAATTCGTATTTGTAAATTAATTTTACATTTCCTGTTTTGCTGTATCACGAAATTGGATAAATTTTATAATATATATTTGATTATAACATATATATATATATATATATATATATACATATATGTTTGCGGGAGATATGACGCAATATAACTGGTCTGTTCTTCTTCGAAGAACAGCGTCGAAATTATTTCGAGGAATTATTTGACAACCTTACCTCGTAGATGCTTACGACCTTCACCTCAAAGAAAACTGGTAGATGGCAGGAGGTTATGATCGGCACAACCAAAATAGTAGTGAAATACATTACTACGATTATCATGCCACGGATGTAAGTTTCCCCGCTCATTCCGAGCATGCTAATTGCCGATATATGAGAGGCCATCATGGCGATCGAAAGAGGAAAGACACCTAATGAATTGTTCGCAGAAAAATATTCCTGTAAAGAATAATTGTGCGATTAAGTTTTACATGTAAGGAGATTTTTTGTTTCTAATACACAGCATTTTTACAAAATTTTTACAATGAGTAAAATTAATCGACATTTGGGAATATTTTATTTCTAAGAGAAGATCTTCGAAACATTGTACAGTGACTCATTCACATTAACAAGAAACTGAAACATGATCTAAATTGAATATTTAGTATATCAATTATATTTATTTACACTTTTAAATAAAACATTATTTAAATAAATCTTTGATAAAATTATGAAAGACGTTTTTTGCTTATCTTAAGGAAACAATTGACAGAGTTATGCTGATGACACTTTTTTAAATAAAAGTTCTCAACAAATTATCATGTAAAAATTATAATATAATGTGAATTAATCCGTCGAGGATTTTGAAAAAAATTTTGACCACAACTTAATTTATTAATAGTCACAATAACCTATAATTTACACAAATGATAGTACATATTTAACGCAAAACAAGAGAGCTCGATTGCATAACACGTTGATACATCATCACATTTAATACCTTGAATTGATTTGTTCGCATAAAAATTTATTTTTTATAAACTGACCGCTGCCGTACGTTGTCGACCACCGCTGAATCGATAGTAGATCCCTATGCCGATGGAAATTAACATAATCCCGCTAATCACGAGATAATCCTGCCATTGCAGTAAGTGAGTCTCGCTCTCGATAAATGTTGTCTATAAATCAATTTTCCTTCATTATAATTTATTAAAAAATTGGTAGCCGAAATTTTCAAATGATTTATTATTAAAATATATCTAGCTAAAGTATAACATCATAAAAAAAAATATGTAACGATATATATAATTTTTTAAATATTTAAGAGTTCATAAGAAAATAATACAATAAATTTTTACAAGATTATTTACATAACTCAAATTATTGTTTACGTCTAGTACTTACGTCCATCTTGTGAAATTTACACTCACACTATTATTAAATTTTGACACAAATTGTTATTAAGATAACAAAATTTAGATAATTTTTGTACACTTTTGAAAACACAAGCACGAAGATATAAATCTTTACGAGTATGCGACAAATTCCTACTAACGAATGTGTCCGTTTCCATCGACATGCAAAACACAGGAAAAGAAACGATACGTTACATAAAGAATTGCTCGGCATCTTTAGCGTTAAAGCACGCGAACTATGGAATTTTCATCGGTAAATTAGATGTAGTAGCGTGCTGTTTAATACTAATTGTTAGTTAAAAGAAAAATTTTTCTGCGCAAATATCGTGAATATTAAAGCAAAGATAAAATTTAAGAATAAAAACTATTTAAATCCGCATATATATTATAAATATGTTACAACTATATTGATATTATGTAAAATAAGAAAGATATTATTTTTTGATATTAAAAAATCTTGAATTAGCAATTTATTTATTTTATTAAACAGTAAAGATGGACAAGCAGCTATAATATTGATTATATATAGATATATCAGTTCAACCATGTCAGTCTTTAGGAAAGATTAAATTGCGATCATCGGATAAGACTTAGCCTTAATTTAATGTGCCGTAGATGATAGTGTTTGAAATGATTATCTTTACACGCCAACCGTTCCGAAGGATCGATTCACGATATCACAACGGTGATAAAAATGAACAAAAATGTAACAAATAAATGTTATTCTCCGACAGATACATCTGATTTTGACATCAATTACATAATAAATATAATATGCATCAACCTAAAATTGTATTTATTACTATTATATATTACGCAATATAATAATAAATATTTATATTTCTAATGTACATTACTGTTGCCACACATTAATCTTATAATCATTCATTAAACTTTTGTTTATATAAATTATTAATTACATTTTTTTTGCATATACCTTCTAAATTTGAAAGACAAATAAATTTAATTGTAACGATAAAGAGACAAGAAATACAAAATAACAATGATATTATGGCTATAAGAAGCAGTAGAAAAACAGTAAACAAATGATACTCGGAAGCAATTACGGTTTTTATTATGCTACTATTCCATACTAATCCGTAGAATAATAATTTCCTGTAATTTTATATTTTCTAGTACGAGCGAACATATTAGAGCAAGTGTTATTATTTTAGAAAGGAATAATTACAGTATTATAAAAAATAATATTGAGGCAATTTGGCCCAAAAACTTTAGAAAACAGAATTATATGACGTGCAATTAAATAATCAAATAACTACTTTACAAAAATGTATAGGTATGCTAGGAACATAAGTAATTAAGTCCGTTAATAAAATAACTAAAGTTTCTGTTTCAATTAGTACATATTACAAATTCTGTTTTTAATTAAAATGACTTTATTTAAAAGTTGAAAAAAAAAATTTTTAGAAACTGTAGCTGAAAAGAACAGGTTTATTATTTTATCATATGTCATATGCAGTTTAATGCGTATTTTTGCTTAAATATTCTTCCTTCGATATAACTAGTTGATGCGACACAATAATAAAGGTTAATGACGATTCCGTTTAAGCGGCCACTAATTTCCGACATTGTTACTGGTCTGTCGACCGCGTTGTTTTACGCGAATAGCATTGCCAACGAAAGAGAGAAGAAAAGCTACGAATAAAAGGGGAACGGAAAGAGAAAGAGAGAGAGAGAGAGAGAGAGAGAGAGAGAGAGAGAAGGCCAGAGAGAATGGGGGAGAAAAAGAGGAACTCGTAAGTGGTGAATTCCCGTCATTAAGTCGTTAGCCGGACGACAGCAGACTAACTGTCGGCTAACTGACTGCTGAACTTGATCGACCAATCATTGACCCCCACGGTCAATCGAAATTTACCGTGTGTTTAACCATTCTCGTTCCACGTAATTCGTCGATATTATCCGGATGCGTAGGCTGCTTTGGTAATTTGACAAGAGAAAATGTATCGGTTATGAAGCAGCTGTACGCTTTAATATGGAGATAATGCGGAAGTTAATATAAATTTTGTTCGCGAAGCAAACGTGTGTCCCCCATTATGATCTGCAATAATCTTCTTGCTTTATAATTACGTATATTCAAAGAGATATCTTGTTTTCGAAATACATAAAAAAAAACGTCCTATTAAATATAATTTTCTTAAAAGAGATTAATTTTACATAACAAAAAATAAATTTTAATTTATTATTATTGAATTATTTATAGACTACATCTCTTATTAAAAGCAAATAATCAAATAATCAAATAAAGCACTAATTGATCATGCTCGTTATACACGTATTATATGTAATTATGAGTTCTCTAAAGCATTCGATGTCGAGCTTTTTTTATTCGCCATGTATACGTAGATATTAACACGACCATTTCACACACACACACACACACACACACACACACACACACACACACACACACACACACACACACACACACACACACACACACACAAAATATGAAGGTGATAATTAATCTAATGCACATATCACGAACCTCGGCAATATTCTGCAGTCTACAAGAGAGATTGCATAAAGCTAGAATTTCTTTTTCAATTAGCACGAAAGCGAAACGCTTTCAATGGGACCATGTGAAATAAATCCAATATGCAATAATCTCCTGCTGTAGGAATTTATTTTTAATTCAACAAACTGAAATGGATTGAGTTTGATATTTCTTCTGCTCTCGCGAAACAGGAAATTCTCATATATAAGCACATTATTTTTTAATTAAGCTCGTACATAATTTATTTATATTATAAATATCATTGCCATATATATTATACATATATAATAAATATTATTTAATATGTAATACAATACGTGCATACTCCGTACAAAGATATTTAATAGATGATCGGAAATAATTGTTACATGATTCATCTGGTAATGGTCGATCTGATAATGGTCGCGTGCGAGCCGGTTGATTCTCATAATTAATTAATAACGAGGTGATGACTGTCTCATGATTGTGGTATTCGAGTCAATTCGTGCGTGATGCTACGCTCTGCCTCCGATTGCGTGTTTTTAATTAATTCAATGCATTTCATAGGGAGAAAATGTAACATTTAATTTAAAATCAAAGATTAATACTTTAATTATAATTTTACGTTTGTACGGGTGACACAATCGAAGTACAAGAATAAAGTAACGTTAAAACATTAAATGCTCGATAGTTATTTATATCAATGTATAACCACTAAATTAAGTGCTCGTTCCATTTGATAAGATGCAACTTACATAAATGTCAATCGCGCCTATACCGCCGTACAAGAGTAAATCCTATTAAAAAAGGTGCTTAAAAAATATTAATATTAAAACATTTAATTTATATTAATTAGTATTATATTAAAATGTACACACGTCAAATTATATGGAGGGCACCTTATACAACTGTTAACTCACCTCTCCTCTTCCCCTCGATATAAATTTTGATTTTCTGCCAAACAGTTTGAGGATTCTGGACTTCAGCATCTAATTAGCACCTAATTTTAATCTAGGTTAGAACTTATTTAGCGCTGGAACGGCTATCTTAATAGGAGTATTAAGATATCCTTCTTGTCGAGATATTTTCCTTGTCGAGAGACTCGCTATATATATCTTTCAGTTGTTATAATAGTTGGTATAATTAGACTTACCGCGTTGTAAAGTGCAAATCGTGATTCAGAATCACGCGATTCTACTTGCAATATCTTTTTCATCTCTGCCTACCGACGAAGCGTTTCTGCTTACGTACGATGCTTACTCAAATCAACTGTGCTTATCAAGTGTCAAATTACTGCTACTAGCTATCCTTGAATTTAATCTCTACGTTTCTTTCTGAGTCATTTGCTAATATATAAAAACAGTTATCATCACGTTTTAAACTATTTCTTGCATAAACATTTATATCTTTCTTATACGGAATCGCGCGTTTGAAGATCCGTTTCATTTATTTAAATATCAGTGTATTAGAAAAAGTACTTTATCAATGTTCTCTCTCTCTCTTTCTCTCTCGTGGATTTTTTGTCTTTGATAAATGTATACATTGATGCGCATGATGCCACACAAACGCGTACATCGAGCTAATTAAAAAGCTCAGAGACGCAAATTATTTTCCTGTGGAACCGGTTTCAAAGCGAATTGCGAAAGTATCTAACGACTCATGGTAATAACGAGTATTCTGATTTACGTAAAAAGACGTTAAATTAGTAGTTTCTCATGCATGGACAAAATATAAAAGCCGTGACATTCATGATTTCTGCTGAGATTGCGAAATGTTACATGATACGCGATCGTATCACCTTCAGAACACTTTGAGTGATATTACAGTGATATTCTTTATCAAATATAATAGAAATTATGCATTAAGTATAAATTTTTTAAATAGTCACATGTGAGACAAAATTTATTTTCAGTAATGTCGAAATATTTAGTGATAAAAATCTCGGTGCTATCTTTCGTTAATGTGTGATATATTTATAAATATATTTATAAATAATACACATACACACATCTCAAGATTTAAAATAAAACGTTATACTTTTCTCATATTAATGTACCGTGGCTGGGAAAATATTGTTAATTAAGCCGTCCTAAAAGTGTTAAGAGAGCAACCGTTATTCTTCATCAAGTCGTGCAAGTGTCAATTGATTCCTTCCATATCGTAGCTCGTTGTAATTTAAAGATGCGGGTATCGCTACGAATTCCAAGGATGAAAAAAGCATTTATGGTATTTTTCGGCGGCACGTTGTACGTTATCAAAGCTGCCAATTAAGTTAATTAATAAAACTGTGTGTGTGTTTTTCTCAGTGGGAATAAAGAAATTGCTTCGCAAAGCTCGTCTTTACCGTACAACGCACGTGTCATCGAGCGGCAATTTGTGGTGGAAAGTGAAATACGGCAAAACCGCGTATTAAAATACCTGCATGCAACGCGACACTGGTTAAAACGACTAACAAAGTGTGGCGAGCGGAGATTTTTCGATGGTCTCTGTGCCGGAATGTGCCAATTTGTCGCGACGCATAATTTAGTGGATATTCGAATTTGATAAAAACGTGCTTACGTTACGCAAATTTGTATATTATGCAATTTGACATTCTGTAACTTCTGTAAAAGCGCCCGACATCGCGAATACTGAATTGAAATCAGTAAAATTAATAAGAGAAAACAAAGAGAAAAAGACAATTAATAACATATTCTCGTATTTTTAAATGTATCTTTTACATGCAATAAATTATTTTAACTGAAATTAACTTTATATTTTAATATCAATGTCGTCAATTTAAATTAATAATTACATGAAAATTGTCAAATTGATCTTTATTATAAATAATAAAAATATTATTACACACACACACACACACACACACATATATATATATATGTGTGTGTATTATATACATACACACAGATTAAAGATAAATATTACTATGCAGTCTTTAATACGAAGCATTCAAAAAGATGATATGTGAAATGTTTGAATACATCTTTACCGCAGTTATGCGTATTGCGACAGGAAATATTCAAATTTGCAGTGCACCTGCAAGTAAATACATTTCCGACTACTACGCCACCGTCACGCAACAATCACAGCGTTAGTTACGTCAAACGACATTCCCGACATATTCTTTCTGTTGCAATTTTGATACTGTGTCCGATATATCGACCGACAATCACTTGCGATCAAGGCTATACGGGTGCGGTCATTAATTGTATTAAATTACACCCAGGTTCTGAAAGAAAAACCGAGGTAAAGTATACAGTGACAACGATCAATTGTGTCAATAAATCATTGAACAACGTGTTACATTGTTAATAAATGTCAAAATAAAATACAGATTAATTTTAATCTGAAAACAATTAATAATTTTATTTTGTTTGTTTTTTATTTAGAAATAAAAATATATAATTTTTTAAATATTCTCAAATTATTATTATAAAGAATAATAAGTAAATTTGATAAATATATATTGATAAATTTTTTTAAATCTTTCTAGCTACACATTTATTTATTTTATTAATAATTCTAAAATTATTGACTCTTGCATGAAGCTTCTTCTCTCATTACTCCCACGCAGGACACATAAGTGGTTTTCATAGTTCACTTATATCTGCAATCTCGTATGACTTAGTCAATAACAAAGCAAAGGGTTCAACAATAAAAAGCTTACGATAGATTATGATATATGAAACGACTCAGAAAACAAATTGCCATCGGGCGATCGACTGATAGAGCATCAATTCTCTTGCAAATTCTCTGGGCGATTACATATTTTCTAGACACGCCTCGTTATACATCACTTTATCGTTGCATCATGAACTCAAAGTACTCAATGACTTAACGGTCAAGTTATTATATTTACGGTACAAAAAATAGAATAGACAGACTTTTTATTATATTTAATGCGGTGCCATTTATCTCGCATCTTCATTCTTCCTAAAAGATTTAATATTAAAATTATTTTTACTTATAACTCTATATGTCACATTCGAAACAATACATTGATAAAAGAAACATGATATTTATTATTTTATTACATAGAACTATACCTCGTTTAAAAATTAATATTTTATTCTTGGCATTATACAGTTGTGTAAGAGATTATCATCTTGCAAAATACACCAGAGTTACCGACGTATCAATTTGCAATCATAATATATTCCGGATGTAAAGGAGATTTATCGTCCTTTGAACGTCGCCGTTAAACTTTATAGCTGCGGGTTAATTTCTTCGCGTACTCTTTTTATTGTTCATGCGGATGTTTCATCCTTGCGCCAAGATCGATAATACGACACCGCGATATCGCGAGACTCGAAGTCGCCCTTGTTTTCTCAACGACATATGACTCGACTGATGGTCTTACGTTCTCAGTCCGAAGTCTCCTACAAGCTAATTATTTATGATCTCACGCTAACTCGTAATATCTAAAAGTCACGTGGCATTGATAATGACGGGAAACGTGCCGGTACAAGAGAAATGCGACTTTTAAACGGTTCTCGACGACATCGCGTGACTTTTGACTATGGCAATCTTCCATTCGCTCAATTGCTGTTTTCCAACAGATGTCGAAAGTGATATTTTCCTTGATAACGTGTCATTAGAAAAGTTTGCACGCAAGAATGTAACAGATTGTGATAGCTCAATCAATGGAAGAAGAGTTATTTTGAATGACTCATATGATAAATGTCATCACAAATGTCAATAAATCCTGTTTATGATAGTCCAATTATTCTACATATCAAACATGTCTATTTACTATCTATTATATATATATATATATATATATATATATATATATATATAATAAAATGGTATATTTTCACAAAACCAAAATACATTTAATAATAAACATATCATTTATATTATTGCGAACAAAAGTAATGCGTTTTATTTAGCAGTTCAATCGACTAATGGAGAAACGTCGTGCTTTCAAAAATATTTCTCGGTACCAGAAAGCAGTTTTAATTTTGAACTTTGTGTGTTTGACAACGCTGTTAGCGATGGAAACAAATGACCTCGAATCCACCCGCGCAACAGGGTCGATGACGACACTGGCGATAACCATATCTCCTTAATGGATCGGCTTAACAAGTCAAATTACGTGTCTGTCGTTTGCTGTTGACGTTACTTCTAAAAATGTATAGAGGGCATGTTGTTATACCATGTCAATCGGTATTGATTGACAGAATGATTTACAAGTTATTCGATGTGCTACCGATTTATCGATGATATATATCGTGACACATGAGCTACTGTTGTGTTTCTTTCTACGGTATACTATTTATAGAATATCCTGAAAATTTGAAACTTTTTTACGCTATTGTTCATAATTTTCGATCATTAATATCGCAGTTCTCCATATTACGTATTATATTTTATTTTTGCTTATTCTCTCTCTCTCCCTCTCTCTCTCTCTTTCTCTCTCTCAATCTCTCCTCTAAATAATAGATTATATTTTTAATCTTCTATTTAAAACAATTAATTAATTAAATATTATAAGATAATCAATTATAAAAGAAAATTTGTAAGAGTAACATAAAAACTTAATTGTTTGATTAATTTGTAGAATAATTAATATTTAGTTTGTGTTGATAGATTTGAAATTAAACTATTATAATATCTATACAAGAAGGGACTGAAAATTACGTTACGTCAAGATAAGAAAACTCAATTATTCGCATGTTGAAAGATAATAACGTTCTAAATTGCCGGATATTGCATGATGGGACTGAGATGAGTCTTAAAGTCTGAACAAAGAATGACAATTTATCCTTGAACTTTAATATATTCTTCAAATATGTTTGTATGCTTTGAGCTTCATTTAGCATCGGCCTACTTTTTTTCTGTACCAATTAACGTTATTAACGCGTTCTGATTGTCAGTTGAATAGTTACGAGATCAGAATGGCTATGTTAATGTAACCGCTAGAAGAGAAATATTTCATAGTTCTATTGTTTTGTTAGCGAGGTAATTAATTATGCTTTAAACTTTAAGATTAAAATTATCACTGCATAATGTCAAAATAAATTTGAATTAAAGAATAAATCTATTCGAAATATATTAAAATTAAATATATACATATATTAAAAATTTGATAATTTGATGGTTAGAGTGTAGCGTATTTGATTTTTATTTGATTTGATTTTCATTTTAAAAAAATATTCAATTTATATAATCAATTTATTATGAATTACATTAAAGATTTATGTACATATATTAATATTTTACAAATGCATTAATATGTATTTATATATTAACTATTTTAACAAAAAGCCAGAGAGAAAATAATACATGCTTATTACAGTGCTTATAACGTACACGAATTTTATTATTATATATACAATTATAATTAACTCGCTGTTAAACATTGGTGCATACGTGACAATAGGTCATTTCCATTTTTATACGTTTCGATTAGCAGCACGTCGGAAGTAATCATTTCACATCACTTTCCTGCGCGAATAAATCGCAATGATTTGCGAGATGAAAGACGTTGTGATACCCTCGGTAGTGAGGGTGACAGAACCGCATATAGGACACTGAAATTACACGGAACACAAACGTTATGGCATTGCGTAAATGGCGGCTAACTCGATGTAGGAAGACATGTACGGTTGGTCAGCTAACTTGCGATCGTGATAGCGGTGCGTGTTTGAATTGCTAGCTATAAATTCCATGAAGATTTCCAATTCGGATGAAAGATACATAGATTCGAAATGATATAGATCTACGAAGATGTTTGTAGCCATTAATGTTGTCAGATCTAAAGCTGAAAAAGCAGGTCTGGTTTGAGTTTATGCTGGCGCAATCAATGACGAATGATAGTTAATATTGCAGAATTTAAAAATTAATTTATAGAAGAAAAATTCTTTTTCAACCTGCGTTTCAATTTATACATTATTAATTTATTATCCTTAAATATAATTAGCAAATTATTAGTTGCAATAAATAATTTAATTACATGTTAATTATTAATAACAACTACACTATACATATTTGATGCTTGTGATGTTGCTTTGTTATTTTTTTCTAGATCGTATAAAAACGGGTTATACATTAGAAAAGATCAAATTCATGTATCATATGAAATTGAAATTTTATAGTAGCCAAAGCGAGATCTATTATGCATACAATATGTATGCGCGACGATTCGCCAACGAATGCGTGATATATAGTTTTATCGAAGAATTATTAATATATTTTCGATAGCCACGTATTCACATACGCGAGCGGGCACGTAGTTAGATACGTGTACGTGAAAATTTTCCTCAATGAAGTACAGCGAATAAAAAGCTGCAATGATATTTTTATAAATTTAAGACTTGCACGTGACAACTTGATTATACATCATGATAGTATATTCTTATCACTTTACGTAATTATAAAGTAATTACAATAGATAGATGAATTTAATCTGTACATTATTGATATGACTTATTAATTTCTAGACTATATTTTTAAAGATTAAACAATTATAAATCTATAAATAATAATATGTAATATTTTATAATATCACGCAAAAAATCTTTCTTACGGAATTAATGCATTTTAAATTAGAGTAGGGATATACAGATCTATGTTTCAGAAATGGAAATAACTGTTGACTCCTTCCGACTATGTCTTAACAAAAAGTTGTTGATTACAATAAAACGATTCGAAGAAAAGACCTAGATTCCTTCGAAAGTTTCCATTGTATTGCTGTCACGTTTTAGAGGCATTTGTTCCGTTAGTTATACTCGTTATATAATCTCACAACATGGAAATATATCTTTTGCCTTCATGACTACAGAGACCTTATTTCGTTATTATTTAACGAGTTTTTCTGTGTAAAAACATTCGAGATTGTTATAGATTATCGAAGAAATATCGATGATTATGCGAAAATGATTGATATTTTTTGCTATAAAAAAAGCGTTAGATGTCTGATTAAACAATTTTGAAAAAAAATAATAACGTCAAAAAGTATGATGACGTAATGTAAATTCAATTTGTCATATTGTTGTTTCGTATTTCCATATTGTTGTTTCACAAATTTTATTATTTTTACGGAGTCTTCACTAATTTGAATAAAACTAACACAAAAATTTGTATTATTATTGAAAAAAAAAGAACATTTTTTTTTCCTTTAGCGGGAAAAGAATTTATTCTACACAGATTGTTAATTGTACTAAATAGTTATACTAGACAGTTGCACAAGGTAATAAATGTGCGCACTATTAACAAAGGAGGCCATATCCTTGCTAATAATATTTTATGTACATGAGCACATATTGAACGTCAAGGTCGATATGAAGAACGCTGTTTGTTGCTAAGTTACGTAAGAATCATGCAGTAAAATGCATCATTAATACTCGCTAAGCAGAGACTATGATTTTCAAACAGAAAAATTATTGTCGTCCAAGAATTTCTATTAAGCTTAATAACATGAAAATTTATCATTCTACAAAATAATATTTTTTCTGAGAGATCATAATGATGCTTAAGAATTATTCTTAAAAAAATCGAGTCTAAATTACTCAAAAGATGATATTAATAGCGATAATTCTAAAACACTCTATATATCTTATAAGTAGTGCATTGTCCAAATTATTAAACCTGTCTCCGCCGATCGAGCATTTCAAAAAAAGATTGCAACCTAATTTCTAGGCAGAATGCATCAAGTGGAGAAGATCGAACTGCGCAGATTTAATTAACGATAAGTCATTAAGATGCTGGCAACTTCTAATCGGGAATTAGAGATCTTAACGCGGCTCTAATGAAACGCTATATGACTTTGCTGTAATGACGATCAGGATTTTAACCTCGAACCATTCGCGATAATGCCTCGCACATGACTAGGTAACTTTACATTCGATTCTTGATCGCGCGTGACGTTTAATTCATTCATGATTAATTTTCTTTGCTCTACTATATATATATATATATAGACGCGCATGATCGCACACGAGATTGCAGACTCATAACTGTAAAGAGATCTTGCATAAGAAAAATTATAAGTATTTAGAAAATCACTTAACTTACAGGAAATCCGGAATGTTATCAGTAAACCACATGATATGTACATGCGTCAATGAATTTTGCAAGAGTCGCTTTTTCTATTGAAAATATATTCATCGATCAATCTTTAGCATCGGTCATTAATCAATGATTCCTCCACGTGGATTATTAATTTAGAAAATCAGAAACATCACCAATGTTTTTGCGAATATTAGTTAATATATAGTATTTGACAAAAGTCTGAGAACATCCTATTAAAAAAATTAGACTATTTTATAAATTAGAAAATAAAACAATTTTTATAAACTGTTGACACCATATTAAAGTAGAATCTTCAAAATGCTTTTTTAATTTTTTGTCTACGATGATTTTTCATCGAGTAATGATATCATTTCTAAAAAATATAGTTCAGTTTCAAAATTTAACTCGATCAAAAAAATGATTAAAAAATTTTAAAAAAGCGTTTGTAGATAAAACGTTGCAGTTTATTGAACTTGACTTAAATTTTTTGAAAAAAAATTTTTATTGAGCTGCAGAGAGTGTTAAACAAATATGTAATTTTAAGAAAAAACAGTATATCCTTTGAAAGCACAAAATTGAGAAGATAAAAAATTTTAATAAACTACCGATAGCGTTTTGAAGTTGAAGCTTCAAGCTTCAGAATGCTTTTTTAATTTTTTTTTCCTACGATGATTTTCGCCGAGCTGCAGCGGTCTGAAAAAGCCCAGTTTTTTTAAACACAAGGTGTGCTCAGACCTCTGTGAAGCACTGTAAATTACATATAGTAAAAGTTGAATTTACTTATTAAATATTTTTAAAACTTAAATTTATTTAAAGTTATTTTTTCATCTTTAAAGATATATTTGTAACATAATGATAATAGCAATAATAATAATAATTAATAGTAGAGAGAGAGTAGTAATAATAGTAATGATTAAAAAAATGTGATAAATAATAAAAATTAATAATTAATTAATATATTACATATACTATATATATCCAATTGTCAGAGTTATACATATTTAAGAATAATAAAGATTTCTTTACTTTTATTTTTTTTTAAATGCGCAAAATGAATAATACATGTTTTATGAGATCAAAAATAAATGTAAACGCTCGAAATATTATAGTATTTGTATAAATTCACAGCTGCAACTTTTATGCGGTAATTATGTTTTATATACACGACTAACGTATAACATTTCATTCCAGGGAATTTAATTCATGTTTGCAACAAATCATCTAGATACACCCAGGAAGGCTTACATTTAACAATGCAATAAAATATAAGCAATGTCGCGTGTCGCAGATGACTTTTTATGAGGAAACCGCAGTAGCACTTAGAAGCTATTTTTTATTTTCGGTCAACATCTTCTTGCAGCCCAACATTTTATCTCCGTTAAACAAGATACGTCATGCATAAACCGGCGGTAATATGCATTAAATTATTGGGGTCAGCCATATGACGCTAATGCTTTACGTTAGCCACGCCGCTCTATTCTACCAAGATAAACAACGAAGAAAGTAGGCAAGAGAGATTTCGCGTAGATAAGGGAGTTTTTTGTAAACGATATTAATAATTCCTTCTACTCGTAATCGGTCATATTAGTTGGAAAAGATTAGTTTGAAAACTCCAAAAAAATGAATATGACTTTGTATTTCAACTTTTACCAACGTCTTATCAGATCAAATCGAAATGTAAAAACTTACCAATTTTGTTACGTGAGATTACTTGTCAATTTTGAGGAAATATATAAAAAAGAGAAATTGACAAAATCTTTATTATATATTAATTATTTAAAACTTTTATTACAAATAATTGAGAGGAAAAAGAATAATTACTGAAAAGCAAATGAATAACTAATACAAGTTTTTAATTAAAATTCTTTGTAAGACACACAAAGTCGAGAAATATCTTCGATCTTTTGTTGAATGAGTTTTCCATTAATATTCTTACAATATAGCGCTACGAAAAAAAAAAAGTGAAAAAGCAACAACGCAGAGTAACCTGTGATAACCCATTCCGCCGGCAACAGAACTCGAGAGTCATAAACTGGATGTCCAGAAGATAATAACCGTTCTTACGTACCGCGGCGCCATGATTGCATCCATGACATAATCACTGGCATTAATGCGACGAAAACATTACCGATCAAATAAAACTAATATTGTGTGCTTGCACGACGCACAGCACGCGCATGTATATCTATTCAAGATAAATAGATAGCAGGGTTATAAAGCATCCGCTCGATTGTGCATTCTCCGTAATTAGCCTCGCGAGCGTTTCAATTATCGCGCCGCTCGGCGATCAAGAATAATTAAGCCTGTCCAGCTTCAGAACTCGCCACATATATATAATATAGCGAAGAATCGCAAAACGGGCATTACATCCGCGCACGTAATACACGCGTTTATTTTATATACCATCCATGTTTGACTTTGAGTTTTATTCAAAGTGAGAATTACTAAATAGATTAATAAATAGAAATCTGTCTTTGTACATTTTGCAATTTGGAGAAAAAATGGAGAAAATTATACCATTTTTTTAAAATTGATTAGATTTATTCTTGACTTTGCTGCTCCTTATTAACACTTGTGACTTTAAACACGTGTCCAATTTGCTTATGTACTACTGTGGCTACCGTGAACAATGAGATATACTCGATTGACGGATTACGTAAATTATCTGGTAGGCATTTTCCTTTATGCCTCTCTGGAATGCCAACGAGATGCAAAGGTCTCTAACACGAGAACTGACTCGTGAAAGTGTTTCATCATCGGTTCAAAATCCGACAGGTGCGCGTCTCGAGACTATGACAAGCGATTGCATCAGATACTTCATCATAAAGTAATAAGGTTAACTACCGCAAATATGAAATTAAATAAGGTAATAAATAATAATTATATCGATTATATCGTAAACATAAGACATGATTTTAAATTCATAACATTAATAGCAACGTCTTGAAAAGGTTTTCAACAACATTTTTCCAAGGATTTATTCAAAATTTATTCATAATCTGCTTACAGGCGTCGTCGACGCCAAATTGCAAACTTTCCGCAATATTTTTGATGATTGATTATGGAAGAATATATGTTGCAAAATGACAACCCCGCGTTTAGCGAACTGTAAAGTACAGACGAAAGATGTAACGAACAATATTTATGTGCTTACTTTTTTAATCTTCCTAAAACTTTTGGTTAGTAACAGCTGTTTCTAGTCGGTCAAGCGGATTGCCAAGAACTTGCTGAACCTTTCATGTTTCAAAACCGGGAAAGTGGAGCGCTCATCTCTCTTTGAAGACGGTAGCAGCAACGAGAGCGGAATCGTAAAACATTCTTTTCCCCTTAAAACTGCAAAGAAGACCATATCCCTCGAAGCGGCACACTCGTCGTGAAAGCTTTGATACAGCATTACTTGCAAGCGAAAGGCGAATTTTCCATTATTTCGACGATAGAGGAGAGGACATGAAAGGGTTGTCGGTAAAAGTAGAAAGTCGGGTTATTTGATTATACTCGCAGATATGTTACCGCAGATATGTTTTTACTATGAACTCTTTGCGTCGCTCTAATTCAGTATAAATTAAAAGAAAAACTACGGTGATGTATCTTTTTGTTTGATATCACAAAGTACATAAAATGTGAAAAACTAAAAAAGTTACATCCAGAAAATGATACAATATATATAAAATATTAAGTGTGCAAATTAATTTGGTGTCTTTACATTGAATCAATTATAATAATTTTGCTTTAAATTTACATGTAAATTTTCCCGTAAGGATTTTGAAGTATTAACTTAATATTACAAAAAGATTTAGAAATATTATAAAAAGACGTTATATAACTTCATAAATCTGTTTTCGAAAAAATGGCAATTTTGTGTTGATAAAATCAATGCATTTTCGGTCCTCTTTCATCGTTTTGTGCATCAGCCAGATGATGTTGAAGTGAGCGGAATAATTGATAATCTGAAAGTTCCGAAAATAAGTTCGGTGAATAAGCATGAGAGAGAACTTTTTAGCCCAAAGAACAAATAATGTCCTCAATTTTATGAAGTTAGTCAGTGAGCTTCGCCAAGTTATATAGCGTTTTTTTTTTTAATGTTAATATACTTACAAAGCCTTTAAACGACGAGAAAATATGTAAATTAAAAACAAAGTTATAATTGATTCAATGTAAAAGTACCGAATTAATTTACACATCTAATATATTGATGTATGATAAAGACACAATAATAACGAACTCTAAGAAAGTAACAACTTTGAAAGAAACATAAAGTTAAAATACGATTCTTTCATATTTTGATGGTTCTTGGGTAATCGTAAAAAAGCAAAAAGGGACCGCTCCGCGTTTGTTAAGTCTACATAGGCTCGTCGACTCTATGAATAAATTTTACATCGGGGCGTTCGTAACGAAGGAACCGGAGAGATTTATACGTGACTCTCCTATATGTGCGTGTGTCCATCTGCGTCGAATATAGGATTATGATGTTTCTGAGTAATAACACTCCCTGCATGGGCGACATGTGTATCTTTGACCGGCAGCCGGCGGCTCTTTCGTTTTTACAGCATTTCGACTGATGTAACACGTGCATATTACGCGTCCGATGAAATTTCCGATGAGATTTTAGAATAAGAGTTACATTTATAAAAAGAAAGAAAGAGAGATAGAAAGAAAGAGTGATTATTTTACATTTGCTCAACGATGAATTCATTTCATGATACATACATTTTCGCTTATCCGTTTCCAAGGACGTTTTTGCTGATCTATTTTTAACCCATCCGAGTAATAACGTGTTTCATATATTTAGTCTGATCGCAAAAACACACTGAAAATACGACTGACGCAATTTCTCGCCGTCCGAACCCGGGAATTATTGCAGATTACCTAACGATGACAAACGACGCCGGATTACCAGCGATATTCGGCCGACTCTGACTTCTTTCGCTAGATTTAACCGTCTTATTGTCGATCCGAAATGGACAGTCCAATAAGTTTTTAGAATACTTTGAAAAATAGCCAACCTTCCGCTATGGTCGTAATAAGGTCATATTAGGCATTTTAAACCAAAGTCAGATATTACTTTGTCTTTACTTATTGTTCACATGCACAGAATATAAATATTTATATATATCAAAGAATTATATTATATTTAAAATAAAATATTAGAAACTTTTAAACATGAATTTAGCGAAACAAATAAAACTAATCCAAAAATATTGTTTTGTTTACGAGGTTATTATAACAGAATTTGCAAATAGACGAGAAATTCAAACTCAATTTATACTTTGAATTATTTTAATTAAATTTTACTTTCCCGAATATATCCGAAAATCGCTATTCTCTTTGTTAGCAGAAACTATATGATTTAAGTTTTAACCGCATTGAGAGACAAAGAGCGAATTAAAAGTTCTCAGAAAAGAACATGTGCCGAAGCCTCATAAAAGAGCGATGAGATTTCTCGAGTCGTCCATGTCTCAGTCATAAGACCACAAAAACTGCGCACGACCATGCGTGACAAATGGTGAACACACGCGTATACCAAGTTTGTTCTGCCATGGTGGATAAGAGAAAAAGACTTTGCTAAGATGGAAATAAAGAAAGCAAAGTCGCGTGCGACGCCTATTGTATATTTGAGTGACGTTGAATGCGCGTGAACAATGACATGTTGATTTGTCGGCTAATTCAGGGATTTGTAAATTAATTGTCTTTGGCAATTTGACACAATTTTTATTGAGAATTAATAAGAATACGAAGAATAAACTTATTAAAGTTTTGCGTTGAACTAATAACGTAATAATGGAATTGTTGGCCATTTTACAGTTCCAACCCTTACTCCGTATTGTTATTTTTGGCACCTTCTAACTGTACAGGTGGGTCAGCGTATTTTCGATAAGTTTATTAATATGTAAAAGTGTTTTAAAAAATCTGAAAAAATGTATATACATACCTTCTTTGAACATTCTAAATAAAGACTAAAATAATAAATTTGAAAAATAATTTTCTTAAATATATTATTTTATGATTATTTGTTTTCAAGAAATTGACGTTGTTAGAAAAATCACAGATAAAAATGACCCATCAGTACGGACTAAGGGTTAATAATTGCCTGGCATGCGCTTCACGATTTACTTCGCAAGTATATCTCGTGTATAAAAGGATAATCAATTTTTTTATTCTACAGATTATAAAAGGGATAGATGACTAAATTAAATTTAATTTTAAATTTGATACGACATATTCAAAATTTGTTATACCTCCTTATCTTTCATTTAATTATAACGTACATACATTAACATAATTTTCTTGACAGAATTAATCTTTATGGGAAACTTTCTCGTACTAATATATATATATATGGTTTTGTAACATTCTGACATTAGCGCATTCCGATTACGAGAAAGTTACGCGGCCAACGTTGCCGAGAATCGCGTGTGCGAAAACGCTGACTTTGGTTAAAATCCCGGGGGGCAACATTCCCGTACACAAAGTTGTAATGTAATCTCTCCATCCTCCTGCAACGTTCAGCTGGGCTTCGCGGTAGCCCACGCGCGATCATCGGCGCACGTGTACCTCAATTCACAGACATCCCGGGCAATCCTGCGCAAAATTTTCTCCGCAAGGAAACCGGTTGGCACGCTGCGAGAGATAGAGGATAGAGCCGCGGCCAGCCGTCCGTCATGCCGTGTTTTACCTCGCCGGCAGGATCGCCACGATCCGACGCACGTGCAACATAATCTCTCGCTGTGTGGTGTGTCAAGTACAGCAAGACCGCGTTATCAGCCGCGCAATCTGGATGCACCGTGAGGATGCATTTCTCTCTTCTTCTCTCTCTCATTAATCTAGCGCGATATCTATCCAAGTTCATTGTCAATAGCCAGCGTCTCTCGGTTCCCTCGTTGAGCGTGACGCGCGGATTGCATCTCGAAATTCGTGGTTCTTGGGAAAGATCAAGATGGAATGAGCGGTGCATGTGATAAAGTACCATGTTTTGCCAAGAGCCAACTTCCGTCTTGCATCCCATTATTATTTGATAAATTGTAGATACGATTATGCAGTGAATGCAGATAGGAGAGCGGTTCATTTCCAATGCAATTTAAGAATGTTATTAATCTAAATTTAATTTTTTCTAAATAAAATTTTTAATTTTAAAATTTAATTTTTTTTAAAAAAAGTTTTTTATCTCTCTCTCTCTCTCTCTCTCTCTCTCTCTCTCGCATTAAACTTTTTCAATAATAAAGCTTAATTAACTAATGCGAGATACAATGGTCGATCGTGCAGCGCCAGAATCAATATGATGATTGGATATTCTCAACATCGTACAAACTAAATAATTTTTTATAAAAATTAATGATGTGTAATACATATATACGGTTAATTGACTCCGTCGTATTCGGGACAACCAGAGTAGAATAATTAAATACAAACTTTATCCTCGCCAACGGCCGACAAAATAACACGTCGGTCTTCTATCGAGCAACCAAAACTCGTATCACGAAATTCACCGTGAAACTCAATACCTGGGCTCACAAGAGTCGAACAACGAGGGACCTTAAATGGAAATTTATTGGCGCGTGATCGCACGGGTCTACGCATGTCAGCCCGCGTGAACTCACGCACGCTCTCGGGTGCCCGACGAATAACGAATATCGTTTCTCGAATGCGTGTTCTGTTCCATTTCCATGCCGGATTTACCGGCCGAAAGGATTACCAATCACGCGGCCATGCCCAGCACTCCTTCCTTAATCTACATCCCACGACCTTCGTTTTCTCATTCCCACCGGTCGCTCGTCGTAATTCCGATGTCATCGGAGATTCGGTCACGCTGAAATTGCGATATGGCATATAGCAGTTGGAAACTATCGAGATGGCAAAATTATGGGACCAGCGACGCAATATAACTATAATTCGTTTAATAAAACTTTTATTAATACATTAAACACTATAATTAACCCTTACTCCGTATTGTTATTTTTGACACCTTCTAACTGTACAGGTGGGTCAGCGTATTTTCGATAAGTTTATTAATATGTAAAAGTGTTTTAAAAAATCTGAAAAAATGTATATACCTTTTTTGAACATTCTAAATAAAGACTAAAATAATAAATTTGAAAAATAATTTACTTAAATATGTTATTTTATGATTATTTGTTTTCGAGAAATTGACGTTGTTAGAAAAATCACAGACAAAAATGATCCATCAGTACGGAATAAGGGTTAAATATTTCTACGATTTTAATTTAGACCTAACGTCAAGTTCAATATTTCGATTGAGATCATCAAAGATATATACATATATATATATATATATATATATATATATATATATATATATATATATATATGGATAACAAAATGATTAGATATTTGAAAATATTGATTTCTTTTTAAATGTAATACTGCATACTGTAATTATTAATTAAAATGATCATGACGTAAGAAAGTGCGATAATTCCTAGAAAGAATATATTATATTATCTTCCTCTTATGAATATTTATACATATGTTGATTTATTCTTTTATATAATATTCTTATATATATATATATATATATATGTGTATGTGCTCTCCTCTACTCCTATTGTGTTGTTCGAATCTTTATTCTCGATCTCTTCTCCTTCTTTTCTTCTATTGTTCTTTTTTTTATTACACCAGTACGTCACATCCGGAATGACAATGATTGTACAGTGACTTGGTGACTTATCGCTGTGTTCAAAGGTAAAGTTACAGTCGAGAATGCGTTATTGGCACTGAACATAAATCGCTACAGAACATAATAAAGATAGAAAAAAATCGTGCGCCAACGTGTCAGCGTAGTCGATAGATAATATAATATGTCATATGAAATAGTACCTCTAGTTTTAACTAACGGTTTTATCCTTGAACCACGTAAATATTATGTATGTATAACAAGTTTTCTATCTCTGGCAGATCAAACGCTAGACGCAAAAAATCTTGTCGACGGTTAATTAAATAGAGCTTCTCTCTGTTACACGGAATTGATATTTTATCTCCCAGCAATAAGAGGTAAATTATTAATTAATTAATTGCCGAAGCTTGATTCCCCCCGTTGATATTCCTGAGTTCCCTCTTGTCCTCCGGCTCCCTTGCCCATCACCCCACGGCGCCACACCTTGTGAAGCTTCACAGGACACGAGCGCGCCATCAGATATAAAATCGCCACGCTCCGCGAGCACGGATCCCGGATTCTTTTCCCTCCCTTCTCGCCGCACGCTCCCGCAATTTGTTAAGCCGTGAATGCTCGCGATGCGATCACGCCGTACTCACCTTGAACGTTATTTCGCCTTCGCGTACGCGGCGATTACAGGAAATATAACTTGAAGTGGCGGTCTTCATTTTCTCATAACGCGTAACGCCGATTAATTTTCATCTCGTTAAAATTATGAAGATTTTAAATCGAAATTATATCACGAGATAAAATATTAAGATATATATCTTTCCTTTTAATGCCGCGTAGATAAGGTATACATATTAGCAAGTTTACAGCAAATGCGCTTGGCTATATCTCCGGCGGATCCCTCGTTTTCCGCATCCTCTTCCGCATCCTCGTCCATCGTCGTTCTCCATTACATGCGTCACTTTCGGGCGATTGCGGAGATGCTTTCGAGGAAGCAAGCCCGAGCGAAGACACGTCCGCGCGTTTACATGCCAGCGGCGATACAAGGCGCTTGCTGTGCACGAATCGCCATACGAGCCAAGATCTTGTCGTTGCGAGCGTTAGCCTCATTTCTGAATCGCTTGTTCGTTTTCTTTTTTTTTTTTTTTTTTTTTTTTTTCTTCAAGCTGCCGCTTCCTCGCCGACCGGCCACCTTAGCGAATCGTTTGTCAGGGCGATCAGTTGCGACAGCCGAACAAGGACGTCGGATGCCGATCGCTTAGATCAACGTGGATTGTTATTGAGGCTGAATAATGGCACATGTTTGACATTTGTCCTGCGTATATTACTTTGTCAGTATAATATTCTTTTCTTCTCAATCATAAACAGATAAGATTTTCAGCCTACGTATTTTCTCTTGTGTGATGGTTTAGTAAATATAAAGTTTTTTGCTAAAATTTATTATATTGATATTAATTCTTATTCCGTACTGATGGATCATTTTTGTCTGCGATTTTTCTAACAACGTCAATTTCTTGAAAACAAATAATCATAAAATAACATATTTAAGTAAATTATTTTTCAAATTTATTATTTTAGTCTTTATTGAGAATGTTCAAAGAAAGTATATACATTTTTTCAGATGTTTTAAAACACTTTTACATATTAATAAACTTATCGAAAATACGCTGACCCACCTGTACAGTTAGAAGGTGTCAAAAATAACAATACGAAGTAAGGGTTAACAATATATATCCCTTATTCAGTACTAGCCATTTTTATCTGTGATTTTTCTAACAGCATCAATTTCTCAAACACAAATAGTCATAAAACAATATATTTAAGCAAACTATTTTTCAAACTTATTAATTTTTATTTAGAGGGATAAAAAATAATAAGCATAAAAATTTTTTTAAACACTTTTACATATTAATAAACGCGTCGAAAATACGCTGACCCACCTGTACGGTTAAAGGCTGTCAAAAATAACAGTCCGAAGTAAGAGATATGTTTCTCTTTAATTAAATCTAAAAGAAATAAAATAGTTATACATATTTCAGTCAGAGAATAAATAAAGAAACGTCCAGGGTTATCCGCTACTCTAATAATAACTCGCATCAATATTTCTCTTATATATCACATGCTCTCTAGAAAACTATGAAGATAAAATTGTCGGAGAATTAGAAGGCATACAAGAGGCTGACTCTCGTAAGAGAAAGAGAGAGATGGAGAGAACGCTGCATTCTCGCCTTTGTATCTTCGCGGTTAATGCAAATCAAAGTGTTCCGACTCGTTTGCAAGCGCAAACGTGACAAAGCCGGCTCTGTTCGAACTCTTTATCCTTTTCGTTTTCTTTCGAACGATCTCGCACTGGTCTACATGGTATCGCGATAGAGAAAGCGCACTTGATGCCACTTGAATCGCTTACTCGAGCTTTGAACCCGTACAAGCTCCTGACTTTCTG
Organism: Anoplolepis gracilipes; assembly: GCF_047496725.1. Classification (NCBI taxonomy): domain Eukaryota; kingdom Metazoa; phylum Arthropoda; class Insecta; order Hymenoptera; family Formicidae; genus Anoplolepis; species Anoplolepis gracilipes. Next base: position 19,215,394 of record NC_132970.1, on the reverse strand, counting down.
CATGAGTTCCATATTCGACCGAAGAAAGAAGATCTCTAAATAGATTGGAGGTGGAGGTTCTGGTTCTACTAAATAAAACTGCGGAACACAGATCTCGAATCTTTTTTTAGAATACGACCGTGAGTTATAAAACAACGAATAAAGTCTCATCATATAAGAGAAGATTAATTAAAATGTTATTTTAAGAAAATTTAATTATATAACATTATTTGATTACATAACATTAGATAGGATTGAAGTTCTTATGAAGAAATTTTTCTAGGAATTTAAAATTCTGCCTCTTATTCTTTAGTTTTTTATTTTAATCCAACAGGTTATACTTCTTAATTAGAACATGATAACTCTACTGGAGACAGCTTAAGTGCGCACAGCGGGATACTATATCTTCGAGAGTTGTATCTTGTAGATCGATATATTTATCGTAACTGACTGATATAAAAAAATTATTACTTTCTCAAGACAAGTTAAAACGTAGAAATTTGTGAGAATTTATTGCTATAATTCGAAAGTAAAAATATTGTCAATTAATTATTTTAATTATTAGAGTTTCAAAATTTATTAAATTAAACTTTTATTTTCTTTTTTAATATATATTAGTTTTATTGATATTTTTATTCAATCCATGTTCTCTTCTACTATAATTTTTTTATTATTAAAATATTCTTATATACAAAAAGATTTTAATATTACTATGACAATATAAAAATTGTACAATTTTACGCATAAGAGATAAATAAATAAAATTATTAAAATAATATTACTTACAATCTGTTATAAAATTGTAACAGTTCTGAATTTATTAAAAACAAGGTGTTTAAAGTTAGATTTATATTTGGTCCACACATTTTGAATTTATATTAAAACGAACTGGTCATATGCATTATCACAAATTGTACTAGACCGCACAATTTTATATGCGTATTGCATCCATTGAACGTGCTCAACACTGAAATTACACGTTACGTGATATATCGCACATGATTCACCGAATCTATTATGAAATATAGTTATTATCCACCCGCGGCAAGCTGAATTATCCATGATGCAGTCCTAAATCAGTTCGCTCGTTAAACGAAATCTCACCATCTCGTTTATTCGTTCTATTCGTGTGGGATTCGCGTTCCATCGCAGAGGAAAACCTATCTCGATTGCAGAAATTATTTAGAACATATATATTAAAAAATAAGGCTTATTTGCATATAAAAATAACATTTAAAAATATTTATATTTTTAAATTGCTTAGAGTAAAGCCTCGAGAAAAGGAGTTTCTAAAAACGGAAAAGTCATGTATGACTTTCTTTTGCCAATTATTACAGAGATTAAAAATCAATTAGTGCTGAATAATCAATGGCGGTGCTTCAGCAAATAATGTCAGAGGTCTCAATATACTAATGCATTTAACAATTAGTGTACACTATAATTATAAGATAGTTTATAATTTCTTTACACTGTAAAAAATATTTAACAGTGCAGTGAATATTGTTACATTCGTTTTATTATTTATTTTTTATCTTATGATGAGAAAGATGCTGGTCAAAAGCATCGTACAATTGTATCCTTGTCTTAATTATTTTATATTGGTTGCACATTTCGTTCGGCTTTTTCAATGATCTCTGAAAAGTATGCAATGCCTTCAATCACGATAATTAATGCGATGCTTAATATTATTTTTTTTAAATCTAGTATACTTGCCGAATTCGTGTTTTACATTCGAGAAATCAATGTGGAAAATGTATGTAGAACTAAAAAAAAAAAAAGAATTAAAGTTTTTCGAATTTTTGACAAATTCTGACAATTAAATTATCTTATATTTACTTTTGCTTTTTAAAATAGATTAATATACCTAGAGTATAGACTAAACATCAATCATACAAGTTACAAAGCATAAGATTTATCTCAAAGTTTATACGTGTGTGAATTTCAATTGTGTCGCGTAAATCAACTTTTACGACGACAAAATGCATGCGACGATATATAGCTGCAGTATCATTAGACGGCGAGAAACCAGTCAAGAAGTAATTTCGACAAACACGGTGTCCATAGATCAAACTTTGCGAGAACTCGGCACAAAACGGGCAACAGTGTGTTTTATCATTCGATAAAAAGGATAAGCACTTGGTGGTTTACGTTTACGACGATGATGAGTAAGGAAAGTGTTATATAATGATCAATAAGAAAGACTGTTGTTCTTCGAGTTCGTATAACATAATAATTTATGACGTGTAAAACTGAAATCTCGTGGCGTCGATAAAACTGATAATTACGAAATATATTACATCACAGTAATGGCCCGATAATTTTGCATCGACCATCAACGCGTTCGTTCTCGGGCGCACAAAAAGATAAAGAGAGAGAATTAACAAACGAGAATTAATGTATTAATTTTATTGCACCGTACGCAATGAAATTAATACATCGACAACGGAATGTAAATTTCAACCAAGAATCTCGCCCCTCTCGATCAACCCGGCGTTTCTCTCGCGTCTCAATTACGTGGCTCTCTAAAAAACGCTTTATTACTGCACTGCACTGCACTGCACGTGCGATGATTAAACCTGTTAAATATCTGCAGTGAGGAGAATGCGCGCGTATGTGTAAGCAAGTATATGCATCTGTGAGCTCTTGCAAATTATAACGAAGCTATGTATGTTTGTACATTACGCTTGATTCTGTGTGGTTGTGTTTCATGTTTTTTCTTTTTTCTTTAAAAATATGAATTATTAAAAAAAAATAATGATATATTGTGAAATTGTTCTTACTATAGTATTTATTTCATGCCTGCATCTACATCTCACTCATAGACGTATATAATAAACTCAGCATATTACGCATTTTTTCTATAGTTTTGCTGGATCAATTTCACGTGAAAGAATGAGAGAGATGCAAGATTTGGAAGGGGCATTTTCTGTACTAATATAGTCTTAATATTATCAATAAAAAGATAAGATTGTTAATAAAATTTTAATTTGTTAATAATTTATTAATAATCTTATTTAATAATTTAATTTATTAATAAATTATATATTACATACATACGTATACATTTAACTGTTGTGCAGGCAAGAAAAGAAAATTGAGGGCTAATTTTCTGAAGACAAATATATATAGCTAATATTGGATCTGTTATATGTATATGTCGGTTAAAATATTTCGATTCCAAAAAAATTTACTCTTTTATATGGAATTGTGAATATCTGTGCTTATATGTATGCGCGATCATTCTTTTATGCTTGACGGAGTGCAATTCGTCGGCATTGTAACTCGTATTCAAATCTACGTTTTCCCTCCGCGGGGATTTGATCGATCGTGGGTGAAAAGACAGAGTATCCATTTCTCTCGGGGAAGGGCCCGCGTGCATCGCGTGTCCGTAATCGGAGGCTGCGCTTTGCGGAGGATGCGGTGCGCCTCGGGCGCTTATTTGCGCATAACTTTGCGAACTGCCTCTCCCGACGCAGAGTGCTGTGCACCGGCTTAAGTACTGTTAACAGGTTGACCGTCGTACTGTAGTCATAGAGGAGGCGAGCGTTTCGCCGGCAGCGTATCCGAGGATAAACGCGATCCTAATGAATGGCTGTTCTGTTTTCTCAATTTATGCGCCGACCGTCCGCTCGAGAGCTCTCTTCCATCCGGGACCGCAGAAAAGCCACACATGAGAATGATTATAATTGCCGCGAAACGCGCGCGCAAAATGAGAGAGAGGATCCTCGGAACAGTGATTAAGCGGAGCTGATCCTCGGTTTGTTATGTGATTAATCGTATGAGTTCGCATTGCTGAGCCCGCAATATTGCGAACATATTCCTTGCATTCTGACGGTTCATCCTAAGTAAATTCGTTGCGTCACGTGGTAAAGATAATTATATTTTAATAATTTTGATTACACTAAACGGCAGCAAGGGCAAATTTTAAAGACACAGTAATTAGGGCGCAAATTTGGTTATAAAACAAAATTTTTTTTATATTATTTTACATTATTATTATACATTAATTATGGATGACATATATAATATATATATATATATATACATATGTAATTAATGTTTGAATAGTTTGTTTTATAACAAAATTTGCGCTTTAATGTCTTGACTCTTATTTACTCTTTTTGTCGCTTAATAATCGTCATTTTGAGCTTATTTCTTTTATTATTTAATAATTTTGATTGATCTACATTCTTTTATATAAATACAAATCTCTTATATTATATTGACTTTTCGTTAAAGAAAAAGAAAGAGAGAATATCCGATATAATATTGAATCGTTGTAAAACGTGATTGCGAATCTTTCTTAGACGAATGAAATAATGAAAATATCATAAATGTTCAGATATAAACACACGTTACATTTATAAACCATCCGTACATTTAATGATGAATGCACGTTTAAACATAAGAGTCTCTCAATGTAATAGTTTTGCTTGTAAATATTTCATCATGTTAAAATGGCTCTTGCTGTAGTCGGCTTAAGATCTGCGACCTCGTTTCAGACATTTTTTCCCCCTCGAATGCCACTGTCGAACAGACTACTCATTTATAATGCCGTGGCTTAACGAGATTAATCGTTTGAAAGATTCTCGCGACTAATTGATCGGTCTTAACGAAAAAAATCGGTCGCAAAAAGCGCGGAATGGCGCCAGTTTTTTAATTCTCTTACTTATCTAAAACACGATCATTAGAATAATTAGGTCCTCTCTTTGCTATGTTTTAGAGCGATTTTGAACCACAGTGCCACGTGTTCCGTACCAAGCAATTGCGCAAGCCCCGACCATGTCATTTGTGCCATCAGGCGGTGATCAAGCAAGCCTCTTGCTGCAGAGGTAAGTCGATAACATCGTTCCCTTCAGGGTACTAACTAACAGCTGGCTCTCTGGTCGGTAGTACTCTGGAATCAATCGTTGATACGGAAGCTCCTGCTTGGCGGGAAAGTGCCGGTTAGAACCCCGTCGCTGCGGGGGTCGAAACTCGATATTTTTCTTTTTATTATTATTATCAATATTATTGCTGTTCTATTAAGTCTCATTGCGGTGTACTCTAGATTACATCAAATGATTATTACGATTAATATAAAAACGCATTTTCAACCGTACGCACATGTATTGGCGCATGTATGTAGATAAAGATTAAATCGAGCTGATTTGTTACATCTGCATTAAATTAGCATGATAGTATATTAATATGACGCATAAATCAAACACTGATTATAATGCTTAATATAACGATGGTTTTATCGATTTGCAACGAATAAAATGCTATCTATTTATTAAAATTTGCTTATAAATCTCACGAAAAGAATCAGTTATTAGAATTATAATGTGATTGAAAAATTATTATTATTATTATTCATTCAAATCTTTTTGTTTCAGTGTGCAAGTACATTTGCCATAAGACATGCGAGGACAAGGTACGTGATTATATATATATATATATATATATATATTTGTAGCCATTCTTTTTAATAGTTGCTCTTGATTTCTTTTTGGCTGCGCGTGACAGACTGTGGCGAGCGTTCCGCAAATGCAAACGCTGCGACTAGACTGTCATGAATATGTCTCTTCTCCTAATCGTGACATTCGTAATCAAGACTCTCTTTCTCGGAAAGTTTATGACAGACCGGAGCAAAGAGCACACACACTTCCACGTACATGAAGAGTCTCTCTTCCATGCAGCCGCACTCTTCCGCGTACTTCTTGATACTTAAACAAATCTTTTTAACCTTCGAGATACGCTAACCCGCTAACCCAAGGTTCAAGTTGATAGCGATTGCGTCGACTTCTTTCCTTTTACAAGATAATAAGGAATATTTTACAAAATTGTAAAAATGTGACATTTAAATTTGTGAGAATTATTAGGATCTGCGTTTTCCTACGGTGATTTATAAAGAAATACCAAAGCTTAAAAATTTTAAATTTTATTCTTATATAGTTTGACATCTTGTAATATTTTTTTTATAATATAATATCATATATTAAAAATACTCTAAGATTTTCACTAAACTATTCAATATACAAGATTCAAGATACACGTTAATAAGAATTCTATAACAAGCATCGGGAAACTAAATATCTCTCTTAACGTCACATAATTTCGCAGTCGTTGCACCTACTTCTCGAGGTAATAATCGTTCTTCTCACGGCCTAGGGGTCGATAGCGCGATAGCAAAATAACACAGATTAATGAGTAGCTTCCACCGTTCTCCACCCGTATACGCGGTAAATCTCCATCGTATACCTCAATCCAAAAAGTACGTCGATATCTTAACTGATGAGATTCTTGCTTCTCCGAACGGTTCTTCTCTCTTCTCTCTTCTGATGTCTCGGCCAAATGAGTATGTGCTCGCCTGTTTGCGCGTGTGTGCTAGTGCATGCATGTGCGCTCCTTACGTGAAATGCGGTGTGGGTTCAGTCACCGGGCAGAGCACGAGCCTTACTTACCTTACCTTCTTCGTATCTCCAAGTACTCCTATGTCACGCTCGTGGATGGAGAGAAAGAGAGAGAGAGAGAGGTGGAGGGCCGAACATACCCATAAGCGCGTCTTCAGCACGCGCTTATGTCGAGCCTAAGTGTCTGTGAAAGACTGAATGTAGCTGGACATGAAGAAGAACGTGTGTCAGACACGAGAAGTGCAGACCGAAGAGTATTGCTTCCTCCGGTAAAAGCGGCGGTCAGAGTCGTTCTGCACTTTTGCAAAAAGGAAAGGGCGGATTAACCATGTCGTTACTCTAGAATAACGGTGATGTAACGTCCAGGAAGCGCAATCTTGGGTTTGCGCGGATGTCGTGGGGGTAGTTACCATTGGCAAAAAGTTACTTAAAGTTCTCGGCGTCATTTACGAAATTACGGCCACGTAGTTTATAGCTTTGCGCGGTTAAATTTTTATTTTAATATACATACATGAGATTATAAGAAAAGGAACTTTGAGATAAAACTCGTTGATAGTGCAAATCACAATTCACTACAAATTCCTAAAGAACTCCTTAACGCTCTCGAGAAATTAATTGACTGGAGAGCGCATGAATTTGCAGCTATGTTTTAAAGCTTGTTACGACGATGAGGATGACATCGTCGATATAAGCGCTGTTTGGCGTTTCTTCGAAATGTCACGTTGCTTCGAGACGCCCGCGATTACCTGTTCAAAGCCGCCGCGAAATTAACGATCGCGATCGAATGATATTTTGTGCACGCGAGAAAAATGTCAGGGGTCCATAAACGAGCCCGTATAGTAATTGCCAAGGTTGTCGCGACTATCGTCGATTGATCAGCAAGTCTGCCGGCATCCGGTCCTTCGACATGATCACAAACGTACGGTCATTAGTAACGCGGACTCATTACGCTTACGAGCGCCAAACGATCGTCATTTCTCCCTTCTCGATGAAAAACGCATAATTGCACACCGACCGCATTGCCCGTAAAAATACTGCAGTCATATACATCGTAAAGGTTTGAGATGGTTACAGTGAGATAAAAAAATTGAAGGCAAATGGCCGCAAGAACGGAGATAATTGAACAAGTGAGAATTATCGCAACGTAATAAATATGAAAGAGTCATATCTTTAACCGCCTGAAGACTAAATTGCAAATTCCTACAAAAAGAGATGCTCGAATGTAATATCGTAATCATATATTTCACGCGTTAATTATAACGTAATAATTTCACACATATTGATTTAAATTAATATTTAATTTATTTCACAATCCAATCATTATGTAAAACTTTACGGCGACAATGCGTGACATAATGCAACGCTATTACAGCATCGACACTATTCTACGCCCCTGACGTAAAGCGTGCGCACTCGTTAGGAACACGCGAGAGCTTATACATGCCGACACACGTGTAGTCTTCTATCGGTATATACGATGATATATTATATAACGTTTTAAGTTCAAGGCGACGGTATGGATACTCTGTACATCCGAGAACCTAGGAGACGCATGTGGTAAATTATATCATAACGCGGAGGAGGAGGAGGAAAAGAATGAGGAGAAAGAGGTCGATGCGACAATAACAATCCCGCGAAGAGATGCGTCGTGGACCCTTTTGCTGGGCCACGTGACTCCTGGAAGGAACCGGAACCTGCTTCGAATTTCAGAACGTGACGCACATGGAATTCCGGCGCAGCGGTTTTTATCTGCTACAGCGAGGGCGCAGTATAATAACAATCCGGGGAGAATCGGGAGTAACTGGGAGTTGGTCTTATTGACCGGTGTGAACAAGCCCCTTTTTCACGTAGTGTTGTTTACCTTTCAACGCGGTAATTGCGTTAAGTCATTCAATTTTCTCTTCCGTTGCTGGGGAAAGCGTGCGAGTAGCTATCTCCCGGATTATGACAGTGGTGTAAACAACGATCACGTGCCGGATATATTCAACATATTGCTCGACCATGACGTTACATTCTTCACACTCGACATTTCATATATTTCATAAGAGAAAAAAAATGGGAAATTATCAGTGCCTCTATGTAAAATTTGTTTTGCACGCTGATAGTAAAGACACCGTATACTTCGCAATGTTTATTGATTTCTTGTATTTCACGCGATCAACTTATACGCTTTATGTTTAGACAGTCGAAGCTTAAATTATCTTCCTCAACGATTTCTACGAACTTTTAGCAGACAATGTACCCCTGCAGAAGAGACGCCAGCACACCACAATGATATCGCACGAGATATGATGCTCTCTTTCTCCTCTTCCGCCGGTGTATCTCCCGCAAGTATTGATATCATCGCCGTAACTCGGGCCGCTCCTCCTGGAATTCCAGTTAAGGCGAGTTGAGAGTCGCTGGCCCGATCGTACGAGCTAACGAACGACATCACTCGTCGGATATGGAGAACCCGAGGTTTCCTTCGAGATCGAAGGTCACACGATTCTCGCCCCGCGTCTCTACGCGATACACCTTTTTCTCCACCCGCCCCCGTACTCTTCTCCTTTTTTATCGGTCCCGAAATCTCCGCACGCCTCTAGGCTATTCCGCCTGCATACGAAGTCATCTTTGATGATCACCACTTGGTGCATTCTTACGAAATATCAAGAGACTAGAAATCCGTCTCCGATTCGCTTGCTTTAGGTGACAGCGTTTTTATTCATGACCGACTGCAAATTATTTCTCAGAATATTCGAAGCATTTAAATTATGAAATAAAAACATCTCAGATATTTAAAGAAACATAAAAATTCATATATATTACGACAAAACTTATAACTGAAAGATCATTGGAATTTAGAGACTTCAAGATCCGATATCGAAATCTGTTCAAGAAAACACATTATATTTTTCTAATAACATTAAATATTTGCTGATATAATAGAATATATATTTTCAATAAAAGTGCGCCAAAAAAATATAACGATTATAATAATCTTTGGAAAAGTTTTAGGTAAATGATATTGCAATCTCGGAAATCTGTGCAAATAATCGAAGCGTCATCATCGTAACCTTAACCCCGCAATGCGTCCTTGTTCCTCGCTCGTCGGCAAATCGGTAGCCAGTGCTCGCAGCAGCCGATAGTTTCTACAGAGCAAATCTTTTTAATACCTTGAACCGCGCCGAGGCTTTTCTCCAGCGCGGTGCATCGCCCGTTGTTACGCCAACGTCAAATACGAAACAGGCGACCGCTACCATAACCGGGTTGTGTGTACCAGCAGGCTCGGTCTTCCAGGATAGTAAACAGGCGACAAGAACCGGGGAAACCAGACGGTAACATCGTGAAGCCTCTCTTCCACGACATCTCGGCGTCTCCCTCTTCTTCCCGCCTGCTGACCCCCTAGACCTGCATTCTGGCGCACACGGTAGTGCGGCGATGCATCTGCAGCTGCACTGATATTAGCCCGAACGGCGAGATTCTCTTATGCGACGAGTGTGAGAGGCCGGGTATATAACGTAATGGCAGTCTATCGAGGTACTCGACCAAAGAAAGCTCGAATACTGCGGGGGAGGCAAAGGGCTGGGTTCGCATAAACGCGAGAGGTCACGTGAGACCTCCGGGATAGCGCACGAGGAATTGGAGGGTATACCGGTAGAAGGGTCGCATCGTGCCTTGCTAAGGCGCCTGTGTGTAATGTTCGTTTACTTTGACGAGCCAGGATGCCGGATTATCGGCTTTGTGGCGAGATCGATTTGCCCTTTGAAACCGAACCTTTCCGCGCTCAGAAGTAGCTAGTAGAGTTTCCGAGACATTTTTAGGGATGTTAATGATTAAGTAAAAATAGAGTATAACGGAAAATTATCTGTAAAATTGACATAAATTATGTAAAAAGAATTACAAAAATATATATAAAAACAATTGTCCCTTAATAATAAAAGATAATTTTTCTCTCTCGTTTTTTTTGTACTTTTTGTACTTTTTGCTATCTTTTTCATCCCTCATTATTGAGGGAAAATTGTTTTTATATATTTCTGTAATGCTTTTAATATAATTTTTTTTTTAATTTTCCAAAATACTTTTATATAAATAATTACTTTATTTCTTAAACAATTTATCGTCACGTTTTGGCGCTCACTCTAAAATACATAATACCAAGCAATCTTTCTCTGCGAAAAAGCCGACTCGAGAGTTAATCACCTTACTTCACGAATTTCATATCGTACGCGCGAAATTCTTCATTTCCCCCATCCACTCGTACGATCAATGCGACGGCGTATAATTATCGTAATCACACTTTCGAAAAAGCAGTAATTATTGTGATTCACTACATAAACGACGAATTATATAGGCAGGCGCGTTAAGTTAAACGATCACGACACCTCGTCGGATACGAGTAATTCCGAGTCGAGATACAGTCTCGATACACGCACGTGCATCACCGCACGTTTTCGGATCGCGGAAGGGAAATGCGATGCGATCGCGTGCGAGGGTTGTAACGGGATTTCGTTGGGACTGTGGTGGCTCAGCCGGGCTGATCGATCGAGAATCGAACGGCGATCGGCAACGAAAAACGCGAAAAAATGTCGCGGTGTCTTTAGGTATCGTGACGCTTGATACATCGCGTCGCGTGTTGCGCAAAAGGATTACCGGTTGACAATAGTCGTGATCAGCAATCGAAATAGCGAATAGCACATAGAAAGGAATTGCATCTATTGAGAAAATCTAACGTCAATTTTTCTTCGGTTTTGGGATATTTTCAATTTGACTTTTAAAATATACAGTAAATATGTGATTTTGAAAATAAGTAATTTCGATTTTTTAGAAACCGTGTATAATATAATAAATATTTAAAAATACGTGCACACAGTTTCTATTTAAACAAAATAAAACTTGTCGTTTATAATATTTAGACAACTTGTCATTCGGTATGTTTATGAAATTAAAAACATATGTATATGTAACTAAATTCTTGAAAAAAATTGCAAAGCAATTTGACACGTTTTGCCGAAGTTATTATCTTCGGTAATAATTATACCTACATTAAACGTTTAGAAATCTTCCTCCGGCATATTTATGAGATCGACATACTAGCACACGGCCGCCCGCGCACATCGCGCGACTTACACTGGTGTACACGAGAGAACGGGTTATTAACTCGCGACCACGAATTTTCAAGCGGCTATAGTGGGGTGTCTACCTGCGGCGATAGCGATGGGCTTCGTGCACGCGCGCCGCGTCGCTCTTCAGTCCGCGAAGAGCGCTCCGACGCGAAGGACGTGGGAAAGATCGATTCGCCGGCGCAGCGCGGTGGTCTCTTGCACCATTTCGTTTCCGCGACGATTGTCGAGGACCGGCACGCAAAACCCGCCGAAAAACCGGCTCCGAAAATCGCGCCGCAGACCTAAGCCAGCCGCGTCCTTGGAACGAATCACGCGAACGAATCCTCGAGGAATTTGTTTGACGTGTACGGTTCCAATTATCGGAGCAATGTGAACGTATCATGAATCAGTGGTGGTCCAAAGAATCGAGAATCTGTCAAATGTAAACTGTAATCGTATGTTTGACATCTGGTCGCAGTTATTTTGGCGACGAGTTTGAGTGGCCCAATGTCGATTAAAATCATCGATTTTGAAATTCACGATGAATGCCATTAACAGGAATCGCGAATGGTAAACTGGACATTTTTCTGCCCTTAAGAGACTTTTGCCTGTGCCAGTTAACCGGTCGTCGTTGCGATCGGTCTCTCTCACCATTCCCTGGATCGACACAAATCTTCGGGGGTCGCCGAATCTATTATTAACGGTGGCGAGGTGACCTTGAAAGTACGTTCGAAAATCAAGAGTTTTCGCGAAAACGCACGCGCGCGCGCGCGCGCCAAGGACGGGATGTGCCATTTTCGAGAACCGATGCAGGGAGGTGAACGATCCTCGGTGCGTTTCGCCGCAGACCGGTAATGGGATACCAGAGGTGACGGCAAGATGAACGGTCACGGATCCACCAATGAGGTACTCGCGTTGCGTACGCGTTTCTTTCTCTCTTTCTGCCCTTTGCCGTTGTATGTATGTCTTGCCGCCGTATGTAATGCATATATTTTTTTCCTCCCCTCTGCCATCATCCTCTTACCGCGATATGTGCTTTAGATATTTAAATCCGTTTCATTCTTGACTGACAATCTCGAATCGCGGATTAATCCCGCGTCCCACCTCGCTCAAGGTGATCCTCGGGCTCCAAAGAGAGAACATCCGTAGAGCTCGTAGATCCTCTTTGATGTTCAGATTTGATGTTGATCCTTGTACCGATGTGCGATTACAGTTGATAAGCACTAGTGGTAATCGCGGCGTTCTGTAAAAAGAAAACTTTAGTAACATCACGTATTTGAAACTTATTCTTTTAATAAATTCACGATATATATATATATATATATATATATATATATATATAAAATTATTACGAACATCATCTGAAGGAGGAGATTGATTAAAAGAAATTGAAATAAAAAGAAAAGTATAATTTATTTATTTATATATTATATTTATGTTGTTCGTTATCTGCATAAATAATTTTACAAATTTGAATTTGTCGTCTTGCATTTTCAAGTTTAATTGGATCAAAATTAAATTCTTTATTAAAGGTATTAAATATTAAATTCTTTATTAAAAGCATTATTATAAAGACAATCATATTAGAATGATTAAGTTCTTTGTAAACCTGTTTTACTTTGAATAATTTAAACACTGGACAGGGTTTCTTGAATAAATAATAAATTTACATTTAAATCAGTAAGATAACATTGCATTGCATCTTTTTCATATCTGTGACATGCAAATTCTTCTCGACATTGCCATCGGACGTGCCAGTGCTCTGACAGTGCAAATGTCTGTTATGTATCAAAATGGCGCTCCTTCTTCCCTCGATTTCTCTGTCTTCTGTCGGCCGCTATGCCATCTTTCCCGTCGCTCTTTCCTTCCCCGTGTCGCTCGTCACGATTTCTTCTTGTTGCGTTCTAAATTCGCCGCGCGCGTATGTATATAGCTCTAGCGAAGGAAGAGAAATTCCTGACGCGTCTGCTCCGACGGTTGCCGGGATGTACTCGCGACGTTTACGCGGGTTGAAAAGACCCCGTTTCTACCATACAACAATTATTGTTCAACGACGGCTGAAGAGCTGCACAAGCGGCGGAGTAGTTTAGGCTTAAAGTGTTTCAAGAGCTGTCGTGTGTTAGTTGAGGGATATTGCGATCTCACCTGGCGAGAAATAGCAGCGCGAATTCCCATGTCAATAATCTTGAAACTATGTCGAAACTACCTGGATTTTAGATAAATCCAAATGAAATTACTTGGTTTTATCGGGTGATAAGATTATAAAATTGAAGACGAAGCAGTGAACGTTTAAGCTCTGCAATAAACAAAGCTCTTTATTTAGAATTCTTCTTTGTTTATAAAAGTTTTAACATTTATTTATATGAAATATTATATATTATATATAGGTATATATATATATATATATATATATATATATATATATGTATTTGATATATCAAATATATATATTATATTAATATCTATTAATATATATAATATATTTTATAAATTTTATATAAGTTTCTTTTTGTAATTCTCTTTGGAAATTTGTAATTTAATTAGTATGCACTTCAATCTAAAAAATATATGTGTAATTTTTATTTACCATAAATACAATACATTTCGCAACTTTATCATCGCAATGTTAAATTCATTGATAAATAGATATTTTTTGGAGCAAATCGTTATTATAATTATTTTTTACCGCATTATCTACAGTTTATATAAATATAGCGCATGTAAAATGTATAACGTATTATTAGATCGCGAGATTTAGCGTAGTATTTTACAATCTAGCAGTACGTAACCGACATTATCACTTTTATAATTAGAGAAAAACATACAATCTCTTGATTCGTCTGTTTATCTTTTAAATTCACAAAGGCGATAAATGAAGAATGATATATCTTTGTTGTCTCTGAGAAAATAAAGCGAATGATCTTAATACTTTTGCACTGCAAAATGTACATCGAATAAAAAATTTCGTGCGTGACTGCTATCGCATATAGAACGAACATTCATTGTACCTTGTACGCCCTGTGAGACTATAGAATATAGAACATGTATAACGTTGCAAGGCTGAACATAATTTTTATGCGGCGTCTCGCAATTCTAGGGAGGTCATGTTTGAATGAGGGGCGGCAGGGGGAAACGATAAGGCCCATTCTCGATTAGATAACGGCTCGTGACAGGTACGGTACTGTTTGCACGTCGAAGAAGTGCCGCTTTTGCACGCGGCAGGCAACGCGGAATTTTTCTTCAATCTAACCGCGTTATAAACCCACGATTTTTCAGCTGTGATCGAAAAACTGGAAATCAAAAAAAAAAAAAAGAAAAGGGAACATAGAGATTTTCTCTTCTCTTTAATATCGAAACCGGATAATTTTTATATGCCGAATATGCATTGTGCACGATCCAGATTGTTCCTCGATAAAGTGTTCCTGGCGGCTAGCCAGCCATCCACGAAAAGGAAAAAGAGATGAACTCTTTTCTCGCATGTCCACGCAATGGTAAAATTGACAAATGGCGTCGATTACCGTATTGGTTATTTTCATTCGCAAATAAATCGACAACTCTGCTTCCGTTACTGACCGGATATCTCACGGGTCTTATCTTCTTAGACAACGAAGAAGACTATGTTTGACTATCGCTAGAAACATATTGGTTTTTGATGGTTTGCTTTACACCATGTACGCGTCTAACGTTAAAACTTAAGTCAAGTATATAGTCTTGAAATAAATTTTGAGCTCAAACATTTAATAAAGATTGAATAAAAAAAATGTTTAATCTCTCTTTTCCTTTTTCTCTTAGAAATTACTTGTTTTTAAATTGTGTATAATATTTCCTTTAAAAAATTTACCTCTGCAATCCTATTAACATAAACTAATGGCGCAACACAAAGGCATTAAAAGCTTTAAAGTAATGTTCTTTTTATTTCTATTGTAAATGGCAATTTGTTTCAATGAGTGTCAAGTGATACTCGGCCTTGGACTGTCAAGGATTGGACTGCGAAGATACGTGTGAACATATAATGAAGACTGACGTAAGTCCTTGAAGATTTGTCGCGCTAAATTTCTGAATGAAATGGGGGAACAAATATCAATAAATTATAGAAATAAATATTAATATAAAAAAAGATCAAAAACATTTTAAAGCGAGATAGCTAAAGTAAATTATTGAAAACTTTAAAAGAAGAAAATTTAAATACAAATTTAAAGTCTCAGTAACAAGTGAAGTAGAGTGAGAAGTAGAGATCTCTTAATTAAAAGATGCAAATTGTCTACAGGTTCGATCGTTACTGCGTGTCAGTAGTATGTCTTCATCGCGACTTAAATAGCAAGAAAATTCCTGGCACAGAGAAAACGTAAAAAAGAAAGTAATTTCTCCGAAGTTTCTCACCTTGTTAAACAATAATTGTATGCAAGCCGCAGAAGAGGATCGTAGAAGTACCAATAATTTTTCAACTCAGCAACGCTCGGCCAATGGACGAGACAAAAAAGGGTGTGTCTCCCGAGGATTATTACTGACAAGAACATCTACAGCACAATAAATCCTGCGGTAATTGTCATCAATTAATTGATATGCAAATGAGATGAAGCGCGAGAATCGCCAAGAATCGAAGCAGATTCTTTCATATCGATTCTCAAGCTTTCTCCTTCATTCGATGGATTTTACGGTTTGGTCTTTCGTTTCTCCTGAATTGATCACGGTGACAGTGTTACAGTGGATTTTTTTTTTCGAAAAATAGTCTTAAGAATGCATCGCGAGACTCATCAAGGTCGACCTCCAAAAATTCACAAACGCGCCGAAATAATCTTTCTGAGAATTTTGTCGCGTGTATCTCGCATGCAGGCACGTGTACATGAATTAAATGTTTGCAATGATATTCAAACGATATATGAGACTGTTGCGATATATTTTAATTAAGGAGGCCTGTCAGATGATATAAATCAATAACAAAAGTCATTATCTAAAACAACCTGGAGCTATACTTTATCTAATATCCATTAACTAATATCCATTAACTATTCTTTTAAATATACTTAATAATTTTCATTTTACTGTTTTTTTACAATTTTTTTATTATTTTTTATATCTTACAGTTTTGTATTAAATCATTTATGATATGCAAAATATTACAAAATTAAAATATTTTATTCTATTATATAATTAAAATCAAGTAAATTAAGTCAGTAAATTAAGAGATTAGGGTTTTGAATCATTTTTAATTGGTTTTTTCTAGATTAAAATGTATTCATGTTTTATTAATATAATACACAGGCATCACAATTAATTATATCGTTTCGCGAATATGTTTCGTAGAATTAATTGTAACAAGATGACTTGCTAAGGAATAAAGAGTAGGTGGTCACAACGTAACACATATACCGTATTCACATCATTGTAACGCCATTGTTGTTTACATTAATGAAGAAATGGAATATTGAATGAAGCCAAGCGTGTCTGGCAGCTTACGCCACGACACAATGTCGTGAATTAAACACGCGAATGCAAGCCGACCGTTTGCCGGCCGGCGCCAGGGTGATTTCGAAAAAAAAAAAAAAAAAAAAACTAGTTTTACGACCTCTAATAATCGTTCCCTCTCGCTGAGCGGACCCTCGCCGAATTTAGTGTCCACGTCATTGCGATCTTTCCGGCGTCCGTGTGACGTAAGCGGTCGTCCTAAATTCTTGAGTATTCGCCGCCGCAGGATTCTGCGGTCGCTGCGAGAAGTTTCGCGAATAAAAGGACTTTCCTCGGGCTACACTTTCCGTAATACGCGAAAGTCGGATACTCTGAACGAGGAAATGGGAAATGCCAGGAAAGTCGGGCACGCTGGTTGACCAACCGCAAAAACACGCGAGAGAAAAGTGGAAAAGCGGAAAAGAGTAGTCGGCTTCTTCTAACTCGGCTATATCCGTCATTGGTTTCGAATTACCAAGTGCAGAAAAATCAGCTTCTTCTTATTTATTATATGAAATGAGTTTCTAATGAGCACGTTTATATTTCGTTACACATATTTTGTTTTTCATACATCTTCTTAAAACCTAACCCTTATTCCGTATTGTTATTTTTGGCACCTTCTAACTGTACAGGTGGGTCAGCGTATTTTCGATAAGTTTATTAATATGTAAAAGTGTTTTAAAAAAATCTGAAAATATGTATATACCTTCTTTGAACATTCTAAATAAAGACTAAAATAATAAATTCAGAAAAATTACAGACAAAAATGATCCTTCAGTACGGAATAAGGGTTAATATATATTTGATATAATTATAACACATGTAATAAGAGCAGAATACGTAAGAAAATGTAATGATCATTTATAAGGGGTATTTATACTTGTTAACTCAAGATAATTCCAAAAACGTATATTTGAGCTACAAACGTGCCTCGAAGATGTGGCCAGAAGACAAATCTCCGTTCGTGCATAAACGTAACGATTATTCGTAATTCAAACGGAGAAATGCGTGGTAGTAAAATCTCTCATCCGAATCCCCAGTAAGCGACATAGTGTCTCTCGTTCTTGTGAATGAAGCCGGAAAGCAGTCAGAAACCTGATGGTTCTCTTACCAAGTTAACCTCAGATTACCGGCAGTAACATTTTACGATTTCTCTTTCTCTCTCTCTCTCTCTCTCTCTCTCTCTCTCTCTCTATCTCTGTTTGTCTCTCTTTCTCTTTCCCTTTGCAATGGAATCTTTCTCGTACGATCCGCTCATAAGGAGCTCATAAACGACTTGCATAAAATTGATCCACCACGCTCGACATTACGGCGACAGCGAGGTGTCCCGCTCCAAAAACCGGATTGCGGAATTTCGAGATTCCGTGACACGATCGTCCGGAGAAGGGAGCTAATTACGATGGCCGAATAAATTATAACGAAGGTGGCACGGAGTGGGCGTATCGCGTGATTTCGGCGTTTTAAAGCCTTATTCCTGCGGCTTGTGCCGGTTTTATAATTGTAATGTCACTGACGACCATTAACCTGTCCTCTTTGATAATTTCGTCTTCGTTAATTTGGCTTTCATAAATGAACAAACAAGAAAGGTCAATTTGATTAAAACTATGGTTCTTTGATGACAATTGATCATTAAACAGATAACAAAATTAAAATATAATACTCACTGAGAGAGCAAGATTATTTCTATGATCAAGAATGACTGGACTAATTATTTTCAAATGTTGATATTTTCTTAACACATTTGCAATAAAGTTTATATTTGCATAAATTTTTAATTAATATTAGTAAAATAGTGTAAGAAAACAGTAAATATTAAAAAGGAGATATCAGATTTTCCATTGATTATAAATTAATTCTTATTCTTTTTTTATGCATAAAATTTCTTCTGAATAGCTATTAATTTTCGGTCATTAAAGTGTCGTACAATTTGAATAACCGATTATTTACGCTGTATTTAAACAAAGCCGAGTCCGACAAAGTCATTTCATCGCGAGAATTTATGAGCTTATTCGAATGTGTTCACGATTGGATTTTTTATAGGCGTGAATATTGTAAAACCTTCGGGGCGAGCCTGATATCCGTCATTAATCAGGCGTCACAATATGTCGGGACAAAGAGCCCAAATGTCGCAGATGTGTAAATATATCCGCGATGGCAAAGGGAATCTTTTCAGCGGACCAAGACGCGGGCATGACGCACATTCGTGCGTAAAAAGTGTCAACACGCACGTACGTGCGTATATTGTGGGTTTGTGGGTTACACGACGAACGGGCCGAGCGCAATTATTCGGCGCGCACGACGAGCCATGCTAATGAATATTGATGTGCCTCGCCAGTGCGCTTCGCTCGAGGTCAATGCATTAGCATTATTAACACTTCGGGGCATCGAATCGCACGACTCGACACAACGAAAGAGAAAATAATCGCTCGCGATTTACGTGGCGTTCCTTTTTCCTTCGTCGTCGAACACGTGGTCGACCTCTAACTCTCCTTGTTTTGTTTTTACTTTTTACATATTTCTCAGTCATTTGCTAAATTTACTATTGAATACTCTTCTTTCGAATAATTCCCTTCGATCGGTTAGCTCTTACTCTCTAGTCGAGCAAGAAGAGTTAGAAAACCGACTAAAACACAATTTACGAAAGTGGTACTTTCGGTCCTTCCATTTGACATATTTTTTTTTTACCATCCTAATGAGATCCAATTGTGTCACTAGGCACTCTTTCGTCGTGGAAAAACGAGTAACATGCTGAATCAAGGAAAACGCGGTGTCAGCTATTCTCGTATTTTATCGATCACTTTTAAGCAGTACTTCGGGGCTTTTTGTTTCGAGCCCGCAGTTAACTTTTCTGGAGAGAGACGTCTATCGGTCGTTAAACGATTAAGCGAGGAGAAACGTCTGCAGAGAGCTTTTCTCGAATTGCTTCAAGAGTTTTGCCAATACTTCAGTTCGAAACGGCTTTCTAGGTTTTTTCGGGTTTTTTTTTCTTTTGGAGGCGAAAATAGTATACATTGTAAAAATAGTATACATTGTAAAAATGCATTCCGTTATGAAATTATGGATGTATGAATTAATGTATGCAATTTTAAATATTTATCAAAAATTTATCGACTTTAATGATTTTAATAATTTGCATAATTTTCAGATTTATTTCTTTTCATTATTTTCAAAAGTGATTTTGTCTAAAAATATTATAATTTTTAAATGAAATTAATATGAACTATAATATACATTTAATAATGATGTCATAAATATTATTTATACTGATATTATTCTGATTTATATATGATTGACTTCTTTCTGTCAATTTATCTTCCAATGTCAGATGCTAACAATAAGAAAAATAAACATAAAAAATCTGATATCGGTTTTCCTTCTTGCACTACAAATTATGCACCGTAATTGTGCATATATTATAGAATCGAGTTTTGTAATTGACCCCGTTTATTAAATTCAATGCAAAACGATCGAAGCAAGATTTTTAATGAATGACGCTTTACAAAGGAGGAGACAAAATAAAACAAATTATTGCCGACAACAGTCAATAATCGCTTCGCGAGAACGTAGGGGATGTCGCTAAAAAATAGACATAAAGTATCGTGTGAATAAATCAGGCGAGGAACTGGTTGATGATATTGAATCGCTTTGACTTGCCCCTATAAAGTTATTGCTGGCCACGAAATTTGACAGCGGACTGACAGTGCCATTCCCCAATGACCGTCTGTAATGCTGCCTCGGACAATCTAAATTATTTTGTAATTTGTTCCTTGTACACCTATATCCTGACTTTAATATTGTCGATAAATTCTTGAATAATTTTACCATGAAACTCTTTAAAATCTTATTCTTTGTACTTTATTTTTTCATAAGTAATTGTTAAAAAATAATTGTAGATTATTAAATATAACTGCTGTATAATTATATAAAAATTCTTCCTAGAGTGATAATAAAAATAGAAAATTGATGAAAAAATTTTTTTCTTAAAAATGTTTGACGACGAGATGAAGCAGAAAGAAGAATGCAGAGGTTTCATTTGCTTGCGGAGATTTCATTTACGATAAATGTGCGTAGTAACATTACACCGACCTGTCTCCCCTCGAGCTACACGCGCAGGCTGTTATTTAAAAGATTTTAACAAATGACTAGTCAGACCGGGCTCCTTATTATCCATGACTTCTTGGAGCGCCATAGGACGCTAATTGCAAACTTTCATTACGAGTCACGCTCGGCTCGACGCAACGCTGATCGCGATAGGCTTCCGCGAGATCTTAGGTGAGAGAAGCTTCAACGAGAGCTCAGGTGAGAGAAAGAGAAGAGAAAGGAGCGCACAGAGCGCAATAGGTAGCGTTATACGCTCATAAATATTGAGATACTACTCTGCCTGAGCTGATATGGAAGTATTTATTGTAAGGTCCGTCGCAATACATTCGTAGTGCAATTGTTGTATTAACGAGAAGTGGTAATGCTATTTACTGATGTTAATAGAATATAAATAACAGTTTAAAATAAAATAAAAAAAAACTCTATTTCTTTATATTACTTCTTAATATGAACTTAATTTAAATGTAGAGTTACTTTCAAGTTTTATTAAAAATATCAGAATAAAAATAGTGGTGCAACATCCATATATTTTTGTCTTAATAATCTACATAATTATACACTTGATACAATTATCATTCTATTAAATTATTACTGATAAATTCAGATCTTACTATCACACACGATAAGAACTTGCGAGTCGCAAAAATACATAATATATCCGTAACAATGTCGTTTGTCTTCATTTCGATCCTATCTCAATCTCGGAAGAAAACATGCTCGCTTCGTCATTGATGATCGATCCTACCATCGCGTCGCCCGCGTTGATAATCACAATGATCGATCATTTACCCGACGAGGACACACGCGTTGATTAAGGGCCACGTTTCGGGGTCTTCACGCTCGCCACGTGCGTGGGCGTGATCCGTCTTGATGCGAGCCGCCGCGATGCACGCGTGCGATGTGCACGTGCACGCTCGTGACTCACGGTAAGCATTCTGCCGCGACAAACCGGTAACCAACGCGGCCATTACACCACGAACGCCACTTTGTCGCGGCCTCGCCCGTCTCGCGCCGCTCTTAAAGTCGTCGCGTTTATACAAGTGTCGGCGGTCGCGAGGATTCACACCGTCTGTCACGCTTGTACATACGTTTGCGAGCGGAACGAATGGATTTAGGAAAGGGAGATGAACGATGACGACGGACTTCCAACGACGAAGAGATTGCGCGCGCGCGCTGATGTATGTATGGCCGTTCAACTCTTTCGCCGCTCCGTGATGGATTGCGCGGACTTTTCGAGAGTGAAACTGGGCGTTTCGTGCCCAGGAGGCGCATATTGTTATGAATTTAGTTTGTGATATATTTCGCGACAAGCAGGAATTTATCTGCGGGATACAACGGAGATGAATGTGGCTGAGGAAAATTGAACGCTTTTGCGAAATAGTAGTTCCCTCACGGGAGACTGAAATTGAAGATACATGTGTTGAACTATAAGTCAGTTTTAAGATACTTTTACGTCTTGATGACTTGGCATTAATAGTTGTCAGCGTCTCTGTTAGCTTCGTACACAAAGTTTCGTGTAAAAAGTCGACTGTATCAAAAATAATATTATGATACGTTATATCAGGCTAAAATAGAATAGAACTGACAGTATATCCCAGATAACACGTACATACATATTTGTTTCGAAAACATTTCACAAATGATTTGTTGAAAGGTTTATAACCGGTTTTTAAAAATATTTCTGATTGCACGAAATTAAAATGTCCACTCGAAAAATTAAGACAAATAATTTTGTGAAAACCAAAGTTTAAAAAACGATAAAAATACTGCTCTTTTTCTTTATCAGTGAAAAAAGAGAAAATTTGCTTTCTTACAAAATTAATAAAATAATCCATTTATATATCCAGACAGTACCAAGTCATTTATATAACAAAGTTTTAGTTATTTAAGATTTTTTTAGACATCTTTTAGTCGCTATAATTTAATTCTATTTATACTGTTGTTACAGTATATACTATTCGTTATATATTGTTTTTCTGCGCAATTCTTAGCGCAAAGACTATACACTATATTTTATTACGGCATGCTTTTTCTGCAGATATCACTAATTTCTTTTAATTAGAACATTTTTCATAATTCAATTCACATTAATTGTATTTAAGAAGTAAATTACTTATTAAATTACTTATCGAAGTTTAGCAATTTTATAAAGCAAAGTATAAGAATCTGCTATTTGTTAGTAGAAATATTTTATCAACAATTCTGTTAGTTAATTCGTTAATGTCAGGCTGCAAAATCATACAAAGTTAACATATGCCTTGATAAAATTCCACGAATGCGACATTGCGACATAGCCATTTGTGATGGTCCTTTTTGTGCGTTTGCTTAATTAACAGACCTATTCCAAGTATTACTGAATTGCTCTCTCGAACCACAGGGGGTCAATACGACTCTAACACTCGGTAGAACTTGTCTTTTTTCGAGTAAATATTGCCATTTGTCTGGCGCCGATGAATTATGATCGGCAATAAATCCAAACAGGCGTCGCGAAATTTGCGTTTGTGGTTATTCCTTTATTCAACCCTTTGAATTCGCGCCGCGAGCTCTAGCGCAAATGCATAGGAACAATAATGTTGTAAATTACGAAATTAAATTACACTATAATACATACATACATAATTATTAACGAATATATACAATTCATACATATATGTATATTTATTGTATATGTATTCCACATAAAAGCTATTGAAATGATTTTGCATAATCACAAGCTATTATGTGTAATTACTATTTCCTTTAACAACTGTTCATTGCAATAACAGCGCGCTCAAGAAAAGCTTGAAATTAAACCGTGCTAATCAGATTTAACGGTAGCAAATTTCTAGAAGAATTCTAAAACAAGGTTTTAATTACGCTCCAAAAATTATTAAAATTTTTATAATATTAAAGCCTTTTTCTTAATATATATATTTTTTGATATAAATATTTGATACAAATATTCATTAACTCAGTTAAATAAGTAAAAACATTTTTTAATGAGTAAAACAATAATTAATATCTTCAGTAACTAACAGCTCGGAACTCTGGCTCGAGTTTAAGTCGCTGTCCAACAAGACTATTAAGATTCTCCACTTGAGCAGCGACGTAAATTTGTGTACCAAGTTTCTACGACCCCGAAGAAACCATCTCGGATGGTAGCGCGCGATAGCCATTTGTTCTGTCGCCCAGCGTTTAACGCCAGAACGGAAAAGAAAGTTAACACCGCGTGTGCGCTTATAGTTCTCTTCCTTTCTCTGTGTCTTTTTACATCCTTTCGTCTTCCAACTGCGACACTTTATCGCGTTTACGAATCAGCTGCGGGTCTCGACGGAATGGCAACACCCTTATACGAGAGGAAGACGCGTGGGCACGCTTGCTTTTATCCACCTTGCGTCCTCCGAAGAAGTCATCAAGCACCCCGTTCGAAGGATTTTACGACTGTCGAGTGTAAGCTAGTATTTAACGCTAGTAAAGCAAACGACGGCGCTGGCGATTCGAATGTCATGGCTTTTACGACGTTTAAAGATTGACATTGCATAGCGCCAGCTCGATGTCGCGGAATCGGTTAGGTTCGCGCGCGCAAAATTATGCAGGCAAGATATTTGCATATATTAATAAGCTGACACGCGTATTTGACACGTGAATAGTTTGATTGATTATGTCATGGAATTCACCTGGAACAGTACTTATTTGATGTTACTATCGTTTACTCACTGCTGTTACGTTACCACGAGATTTCTCTCGTCCGCGCGCAACTGGTCACGTGTGCGAGAGATAATGATTAAAGTTTCACGCAACTTGTTTCAGAAGATGCGTAGCTCTTTGAGTTTATTCTACGGCGAACTTAAGATTTTTTTTCGGCCAAGAAAAAATTTTACCGAATACATTTTTTTAAGACTATTTATTTATTTAGCTACGACTCAAGTCAAATTCAGCAAATTCTATTTTATTTAATATGTATGTGTTATATAGTTTATTTAATTTATTGTTATATTATATTATTATTTAATATACAACGTTAATTTCTCGTATTGTTACTGTTACATCTGATAAATATTGAATATGTTTTATTTCGGTATATCTTTTTGCGCGCAGAAATGCATAAATAATATCGCGGGAGCGAGGACAGGCGTAAAAGGACGGTGCATTTTCAAAAAAATAACTAATCGTCGCGCGCTCCGGCATAATAATTCGACGTTTAAAGGTGAGAAACTTCGTGTTGAAGTAAGAGAATCTTCAGCTTGTCCGCCAATTAAGAAAAGATATGATATCCAGCGTAAGAACCTGCAAGTTAAAACGAAAAGCCCGTTTGCCTCGCGAAGCGCAATTTCCCAGCAACGCGAGGCGATTCTTCCACTTTCGTTTTCACCTTTCTCAGCCAGTTATGCTAATTTTATCCCCGCTCTTTTCCTTTTTTCCCGGTGCGTCGTCTCGATAATATTAGATCATTAAATCGTCCGTTGTCCGTGCAAACCCGTTGTAACCCCAGCCCCCATAACCGGAGATGAGAAATGGCGAGTAAAGGCGCGTTCGGTGTGTATGCAAATATTTCAGGCTTCGTATCCGCGGCGGATTTAAGTGATTTTTAAATAACACGCGATACACACTGCTCGCGGCCCATTATCGCTTGATATCTGACGCGATTTCGCGAAGAATTCTCCATGTAATATTCCATGTAATATGATGCATACTTTGAGGAAACAAATCTCGATGTAATTTCCGATTCAAACTTGATGTTTTATCGTTTTTCAACTTTATTGGTTTTTTTAGTGAAGAATTTTGCAGGCGTATCTACGATATATTTTATATGTTATCAAAAAAATTTATAGCGTTAGTTTTTGCACGCATTATTTTTTCTCTTTTTCCATGCATATTAATAATATGAACATACATATAAGAGATTTAGGAAAATATACTTAAAATGAAAACATTTCAAATTACGAAGGATTTTTTACAATTGTTTTTGATGCATTTTGATGCTTTATTAATTAAGTTGAATAAATGACACGTGCTTTATTTGCATATTTTACAATATAAATCTCAAAGAATATACAAATAAGAATAACATGAAGATGGAAAATGTGCGAAATATTTTCCAAAAATCATTAATGCGCGCTTTTGATTAGTCCAGCGACTACGTCCTCGCCGTGATCTCGGCGACCTTGGAGAGCCGTGGCTACCACAACATCGGCGAATAACCTCACCTGGCCTCATTCACTCGTCTTTCCTCGCTACCCCTTGTCCACCTACCAATCTCATCCTACATCGGATCGATCTTAAGCGTCTTTCACACTGAAAATGTTTGTACAACAGTTTAGTCTAATGAAAAAAAACAAATTTTAATATGACATTATCATGAACAATACGTATGTAAAAAATTAAAATTTATCTCATTAAATCGCTAAAGATGAATAATACAATGAGTTAATAATGTCAAAGAACCATAGATCTTTGATAAAATATCTTTGTTGAGTGATCGGTACTTGAACAATTCGTTAGCCATTAAGTGCAATCGAAAGCTTTCTTCTGGTCCTCGATATCCTGTATAATCAAGACACTCCAACACTTTGGAACAAAGTACTCTCGCATTGATGAGTGTTTTAGTACGTTGGTGAAAAGCGAAGAGTGTGTGTTGAAGTACGACATCACGTCTTGTAATTCACACAGTAGTTGAATAACATTAATAAAAGTTAAATATTCTGCATTCTTAAGTTGTGTGGCATTTTTGTCCTCTTAGCATCGGATTATTAAATTGATATGTACATTTTGAATATTATATTCTACATTTCTTCGTAATTATTATAAGCGGTCCAAATCCTGTGGATCAAAATTGTCACTAAAATTCCGATGCTAGTGCTATTCTATTAGGCTTGTTATTAGACTAATTTCATGTCACTTGATCACTCGTTCAAAAATAGACACAAGTATGCGAGGGGCAGCTGAGAAAGATCGTAACATTTTATTATCGCATGAGAAAGTGGGTCATCTGACAATCGATTGTACGGTAAATCATTTAAATATTATCAATTTAAATGTATTCTCAGTCGTCAGACTTCTCGGAAATTGAAACAATTCCACTGATGGGATTCATCTGTGTTTTCCGCGCACACGTGCGTGCTTATGTGGGTCAGTGAGACGATCAAATCAGCGTAAATTCTCCTTATCGATAGATGTCTTATCGAGACTAAATACAAAAAGACTTCATAGTACTACGAAGATAAGGAAGCGCCTACGTCGTTGGACGTTCATTCATTTCGCGTTGATGCTTGTTCTAATTAGCATCGGTTAGCTTTGAAGTCAATTAAAGAAAAACGAAGCTTATCACATATTCGCCTCCGAGTCAACCGGATGTTGTGGAATCGTTGTTTTGCAACAACACTCTTTATAAGGCTAATCTAAATCAAGTTCCAATCTATAGTACACAAGTCGCTAGAACCACTTTAAAATATATGTTATAAAATTTTTCAAAATTTGATACGACCGTCTTTTCTCTCGGAAACAGTTTTGTGGGATTTCTGAAGCATCTTTCACGTGTAGCTTCATGAAAGAAGTAGAAAGAGTCTTGATATTGTTAAGTTAGAGAAAGTGCATATCCACTTTCTATTTAATAAAACTCGTGTTTCTCCAGTTACGAGGAAGTTTCGAAAAGCATGGTATCCAGAAATTTTGAGAGGAAATTTCATGAAAACTTGTTGCTCTTTTCACTTTGCAGAACTTTTGATACACTTCGTATGCACTTCGGGGAATAGAATTTTATTCGAAGTTGTTCTCTTCTCACGTGCGTCCCGGGACCACCGAGTTTGCTAAATTTCTAACACATCCATTTCCGGCGCCACTCCTCCTTCGAGGAACAATAAAATATACCGCGTTCGTTAATATTTCACGCGGACATTGTCATCAACGGCTATCTAAAGTATTTATGTTAGGGGAAACCAGCCAGTCGTCATTCGTTCACGCGTATTTGTGTAACTCGCACGGAGGACGCGAGAAAGCCATTCACTCGCTGTAAAATATTCTGGTAGCAACGGCAGTAACTGGAAGCAATAATTTCTACGGCGACTTCGCGACATTCCGGTTTTTTTCTTCTCTTTCTCGTATGCGTACTTTAGTACACTGAGTGGCCGGCCGGCCAACCGGCCGACATCGCATTCGGAAAGGAATGCAAACACGATGGAACTGTGTGCGCATTGCTTATGTACCCACGTGGGTGGTTGGCTAAAGTGGGTGGCTGCTTGGCCGATGGGAGAGTGCTGCCTCAAGTGCCCACTGTGCTCGACTCCAAGAGCTTATAACCCCTGGTTTACCTTTCTGTCGACCTTCGAGACATCAAACTGAAAAGGCTTTGTCGACGATCGAATATAATATTAATTATTTTTAAAAATCAATAGCAGAATTTGGGATTAACATTACGATAGAATAATAATAGATTGTGTTTGACAAAACATTTCAAGAAAAATTATAGATACCAAATCTTCAATATAGTTGCAATTAAAAATAAGAATTGAAAATTGTCGAATAGTTTGACGATAGAATGAAATTTGTGAATTTTATAATTTTATTTGTCAGATGCGGTAAAACGAAACTATTGAAAACACTTGTGACTTGTGAATTTTAATTTAAAATCCATATTATTAGATATACATTTTATTGGATTCTATTATTGATAGAAAATATAAATACAGTCCCATATAACCTTGTGTAACCCATATGTAGCGTAATGCGACATGACGCGGATTATTTGCCGAACGATTGCGTGACACCGTCGTTGTATCACGCTGCTGATATGCGAGCAGCTCGGCGGGGCCATTAAAACTTGAGCCGCAATAACACTCGGTTTCGCACGCACCTTTGGCTCCACGTGGCGACGATAACGTTTATGAAAACGTTGCTGCTCGACTTTATGACGCGTGATAGCGACTTAACAACTGGGACGATACCGCTAGGAAAGATACTACAATCTGCGCAAAACTCGCAAAAACGATAATCGCCCTTCTTCGGCTCGAAGTTGTACGCAAAATACTAGCGTTAAAACTAGTGATGCAAGTATCTGCAAAATTAATAAAGATATCAAGTTCTGATGTTTAAGTTTCTATATATTATATATATATATATATATATATATATATATGTGCTATAACATATGTATATCAAGCTATAAATACAATTTGAAGACGTATAAAAAAATTTTCCGGATATTTCTCTTCTGTAAATTTATTCTTTGATCAATCAAGGAGATTGCTAAGTCACTTTGCTAATATAAGAGGGGAATGTTTATGCTTAAGTAGGTATATATATATATATTTTTTTTTTATGTTACAAATTGAAAACTAATCAAAAACTTTCAATTAAAACAATTTAGGTTTTTTGTGTAATATTTAATTGTGAGATATATAAGTATATAAAATATTTATTATTTCTTATCTTTTTAAGCGAGATGATAAAAAAATTTTCATTTTCTTGTAATTATATGTAAATATTATAATTATTCTAAAACTTGAATAGTTTTTATCTATAATCTTACTGTTGTATCTTTTTATTTTAATTTGCTAATGACATTTGTATTTATAGCGCTGAAAACCATCCATGTATTATATAAGACCCTTTGTAAAATTAAATTTTTCAAAAACTATGTGATGAAATCACTTGAACTTCAAATAGTCGATTATTCCAATAACGTTTTACAAAAATTGCATACAATTCTTATTATTTTTTATGGAGCTGACAAATTTCATTAAATCTGTGTATAATTCTCTTTGCTTCGTATCGTTGTTTAACTGCTTTTTACGAAACACAAGCCAATTGAGGTCAAACTAGACAACGTCAGTGCGCTTAAACAAAATTCTCGATTAATTAAAACGTCGAGCTAGCATACACGCCTAAAGCGTTTTGACGCGACTCAACTCAAGTGCAATCAGCAGTCGCAGCAGTTGAACCGATCTCATGCGGTCTCGTCTCGCGGCGTGCATCTTAATTACTCTCGCAAATACACGCCGCCGGCTGGGCCGGGAGACAAATTGCATTCCTCGACGGGGCCGATCGGAGTGCAATTATATGACGTCTCATAACTCAGTCTCTTCTTCGTGCCTGTGGCTCCATTGTACGCCGTCCTTGCGCGACCGGCACCGACACGGCTGCCGTCGAAGATCAGTCTCGCACGCAAAGACGCGAGGAACGCACGTGCAAACCTCGCGTTCGCGCAAACGATCGGCGCGCGTAGGACGCGTAGATAATCCTTTTCCGCGTGGTGATATCCTGCCAACGTTTTCCCCCGTGTATACGTGTACATGTTGCGCGACGTGGGCGTCGTGCCCACATTCTCCAATGTTCTCTCCGCCGTTTTCCAGAGCTCTTCAACGTTCTCCGGTGCTCCTTAACTCGCTCTCCGTCAACAGATCGTTGAGATCTTGACGGAAGTCTTGGTTGTTTTAAGCACTCCTCGCGCTCCGAGTTACCTTCCCTCCTCATCATTTTTGCGTACTGTATTTAATATTTAAAAGAGTGCTGCATACGAAATAGGTAGGTTGAAGACAGGCATTTCGCGCGAACCGTTTAATCTTTCATGCTCGAGCTGACATATTTCATTAGCTCCACGACGCTTTCTATCTTTATTAATTATAAATATAATACTTTTGCAACGTGAAATCAGAGTCTTGAGACTTGCAATTACTCATGTCGTGTACTTTGGTTCAAACTATATTATGACTAATCAGAAATGACAACGTACAAAAAAATCCGCCTGCTAATTATTTAATTCGATTTTTATGTCTCAAATCTCGACTCGGTCAGGTATATCGTCGTTTTTGCACGAAAAAAATCGATCGAAGCAGATAAGACGCGATAACGAATCGCTAATGATATCAGTGTTATATAAGATCCTATTTTTATCTGATAAAAGGTACTTAGCGATTTTCTAACAGTATTGTTGCGAATAACAGACTCCAATAACCACATGGAATAGCTGCGATTAGAAGGCCCATTTGCTGTAATACACTCATTGTTTGGCCCCGAACATGTGATATATATATGCTCATACGTATAAAGCCGAGATTAACCGCGCCGATAAGCGAATTAATTAATTCCCGAATTACGGCGAAGTGCGCACACCGGCTCTAATTAACTCGGCTCGTTTAAGATTGCGATCGCGCGCGGCGTCACCTGCGGTCTCCCCCGCGACGGGCAATACTTCCTCCACTGTTATCTTCGCCGATGTCACTGTTGTCACTTTAACGTGCGACGAATCGCACGTCCGCTTCGTTACATAAGTGCGACCGACGTATATTGCCTCACAGTGAAAAACGCCAACATCCATCGTGCCTCGCGGCTTCGTAAATTCAGGTGATAGTCTTAAACGCCGATTAAATTTCTGTAGTTTTTAAAGAAATTGTTTCAAAGGCCGCTACAATTAAATATTTATCAATATTCGTGAATTTTGAAATAAAATTTGTGTAAAATGTATTTTTTATAAAATCCCGATAAATATATAATAAGCACACTTTTTTTCGCGTGCTTATGTGTTTTAAAATATTACGTCAAGATAAAATCGTTTAAGTAATATTAACAGCGATAACGTTGCGTCGTAGCTAACAGAGATGGCATTCATATAGGCGTAAAATTAGTTAGGATTTAATCAAATTATTTCTGACCGTAACTATCATTAGTTTCAAATTCGCGATATAACTTTATGGGATTCGTAAATTTAGCGGATACTAAACTTAGCGAATACTGGTAGTATTTAATGGTAAATGAGGAAACGCTTTTACTGTCGTCGCTGTCATCATTTGCCTCGGTACAACTGCGACAAATGTTCTTATTGGATACGCAAACATAAACGCGCGGCCTTCGCCGTCGTTACTGCAGCAAACTTTGCGGATGCACTTGCGACAATCTATAGTTTCATGACCTAGAATTAAACGTGACGTATACGAATAATAATTATTATCACCGTTTAACAGTATTATGAATGTGACATATGTGGATAATAGTTATTATTACCTGCACTTAATAGTGTCTTGTGATGTACTAACAACATCGAGGCTGATATATGTAGATTTAATCTTGCTATAAACTGGATTGATGTAGTAAATCTCTTTCTTTCTCTCTTTTACTCTCTACCAGGATTTTTCCTCCAACTATATATATATTTTTTTTTGTATAATTATAATAATTTCAAATAATTTTCCAGATTTTTATTTTATTAATTTATAATTGTGTATAAAAAAAAAATATAATAATATTGTAGATACTTTTGTAGTATTAGTTTTAAAAGTTGAATTAATTTCTTAAAGAGCTATATCATTTAATTGGCCCCAGGCCAGTTTGTTTGCGTGTCCACACTCGCGATATAGCAAAGGAAAATTAATCAAATGTGATCTATAGTCATCATCCCGGATGTGTTCAGTGAATCATACAAGAGCTACACAGTGAATATTATTTTTAATGCCTTCTAGTTTTATGCAGAATAAAATTATAGCCCGTTTTTATAACGTAAGAAATATATCTTGACTATTTTTAAGATTTTTCAATGAGAAAGAAATTTATTCCAGCCTCACCTTTATCCTTTGTCGGATATTTATTTCAAACAAGCATCATTATTATATTATATTATATTATAAGAGTATTATTATATTGAATTAAATATACGACTTTTCTTTTAAAATAAATCTGTCCATTTCGGTCTTCGAAATAAATTTATATCAACTGACTGCAACCAATCTATCACTTCGTTTATACCATCCATACAATTCGCAAATAACAGAGAATGCTCGAAATTGGGAAAAAGTTGGATACTTTTTTTTTAATACCCTGAATACATCGTCGCTATCGCGGCGCGATTTTTTTTTTTACCTTCTCTGGGTGAGAAAATGGGAAACCTCCCTTCTTCGATCGCGCGTCGCAAGCCTTGGTTACGCAAGCACGGGTCGCGCGTCATTGCAGCTGCAGCAGGGATCCCCGTTGCAGTTTCTGCCGTCATCCCCACTATCGACGACGATCGGTGCGACGCGGCGAAGACGAAGAGCACGCCGAGGTCCGAGGTCCTCGCGGTGAACGGCACATGCGACGCACGTCTCTCTCTTTCTCTCTCTCTCTCTCTTTCTTTTTCTCTTTCTCTCGGTATCTTGTGAGCGCGGATCGTGAGCGCGCGGACCAGTCGATGTACGCGCACACGTGTGAGCACACGTATGAGAGATGCACGCGAGCACGCGTGAGAAACTCGCGAGTTGTCTTTAAATCGCGTTGTTTTCTTTTGAGATAGGGAAATCCGGCACAAGACAGAGATCCCGAAAATACTTATTTAGGACCGGTAATTGCGACGAATTTGCAAAGCTAAACGATTTTTTTAAATTCGCGTTAAATGAAATTCACGATAAATTGCGCTTCGAAAAGTTTTTTCCGAAAAAACTGAGTTATTCCATTATTTGAAGCTGCTATTGTGGGATCTGTGTTATATAAATTGTGAAATTAGATTTTCTGAACTATGTGTCATATGCATAGTTTTTATTTGTGATTGTGAATTACGAGTATGTTAAAAAACAAAGAGATTTTTTCTAAATAAACCAGAGTGTTGTTTTTTAAATTAGTTGTTTTTTAATAAGGACTTTGTAGTATGATTAAAAAATTGGCGATTATATCTTGTTGTACTGGATTATACATGATCTCATAATCCAGAGTGAGACGTATCTGTGTTCTTGGAGCATTTAATACTGATTCATATTAACGAATATTATCAAACATCATAAAAAAAATTTCTTATTTATTTAATACTTTATTTCTATTATAATAAAAATTTTTCTCGCAATTAGAAAAAAATCGGCAACAGTTAAAACATATAATAAAATAATAATTTATTTTAATTAAAAATAATTCGATATGCAGTAATTCATTTAATATTAATAGAAAAGTTAAAAAAAATGACTTACATTATATATGTACATGATGTGAAGAGATTTTAATAATTATCTATCTTCTTATCTATTTTGCATATCGATTTGCGCATTGACATTTAAACTAGAAGTAATAGATATTATACAAGGTATAAAGTTCAAAACCGCATATTAATAAATTTTTTTTACGAATATTATTACGCAGATTGTGTTTTTATATTCAAATAAAATTGCCAAAAATATATTGCTTAATATATACTACAATTGTATGTGCGTTATGACGTAAAGTGCAGAGGGCGATAAAGTTATGCAAATATTTGTATGACTGTTATAAGATAAAATGCCTGATATGGTTGAAACTGGCAGAATTAAAAAGGAAGAACTATAATCCGATTATATTTGGCTGGTTACCGCCCGACAGAATTATGCATTCAGCCATATTTTAATGCCGATGCGTAACAGACGCGTGGGCGGCGACGATCTTGAATTACTGTTAAGAGATGTTATTATACTACGAGAAAGTTATTGGTCCATGAAATACGCGTCCCATATTTCAAAGATTAATTATAGAAAAGAGTATTTAATTCCATTATTTAAAATACTACATTTTTTTTCCTAATTTAACAATTTATTTTATGATATTATAGCTTTCTAAAGAAAATTTATACAACGATAAATATTACAATTATATAAACAAAAAATAAATTATTTAATACAAAATATCAAATTGTAATCTATTGTAATTATATACTCAATTTATTGAAGAGAATCGGATGTCAAGTTATCTTTATTCATTTTAGATTTCTAAAAAGTTAATGGCTTCATTATATGATGATATGATGTGTCTCACAAAGTATAGAGGTTTCTTTATTCATGCTTGCTTTGCTCGTGATCATTCCCACGTGTTTCCGCAACACGTAAGCTGATGGCAATGCGTGAGAGCGATAATTGTTTACTTATCTTGCGTCATAGACATCATCCAGCATTGCTTGTCATTGCATAATAGAAGTAATAACGACAATAATGATGCGGTTTTCGTTAGAAAATCTTTCTCATTGCGTGTAATTATAGTTAAAATTAGACGTAATAGACTTTGGGAAACTATTTCATATAGAATACATTGCTGTATATTGTGCTCATCTCTCTGGACCACTAGAGTCCATCAATTGACCTTTCCGTTACCAATCCATCCCAGTGAAATGTAATACCGCTGGGACAATAGCGACCTATATACTACTTTCATCGAGATGTACATATGCGTGTGTCACAAAGCGTGTAATTATAGATTTTAAAATAATAAAATAATAAAATAATATCATTAACGCATAAAAGAAGAGCCTTATTTAAAAGTAGAACAATAAAAAGGAAATTATAGAGATCACTTTGAAAATATTACAAACAAATAATACGGCTGTAGAGAGCAGGGATCTAAAAGATAGCGGTGACAATTCAAATATTAAAATAGAATAAAATAAAATAAAATAAAACGTATATATTACTGTATTCAAAATATAGATACAATTTGTAAGGTAAAAATAAAAAATTAATTAATGCGAAACGTTTGTTTGAAAATATGTATAAAATATGTATATTTTTAAACTTAATTTATATTATCGAAAAAGCGCAATCAATTCTATTCTATGTGTTTTCCAATTAATATATCCCATGAGAGAAACATATAATTTCGCACCGACATTATTTTACCGTATTATCACGTTTTATCAGCGATAATATCATTGTATTAAACCGCTATAGCATTTTGTCTCGTGTCGTGTCATATCGTGTTCCACGATAGAATCGACATTCTCATTTAAACATGGCAACACCATATTTTGTTCTCTCGTAAACTGTCATGTGTTGCGCGCGACGTTCCATCGCAATAGTAGAAATTTTCCAATTTATTGTCTGCCTCCGATATATAAATACCGTGTGCACATACATGTTCGTAAAAAGCCGATAGCGCACCGTGAGAACGATACCCGAGGTGTAGTATCCTTTGGCTCGTTGTGCTCGCGAAACGTGCGCAGCAGATCTCTTATAAAGAGGAGACTTCGTAGCACGAGTACGAAGCGGAGCAGACATATAACCTGAATTTCTTTCGTGAACAGACGGCGACAACCGTGCACACAGCTGGGCTTAGAGCCGACGTGGACGACACTGAGGTTTTGCTCGTAACTCGTAATCTCCCACTAGGACTCGTTTGTTCAGGAAATGCACGATCCCCGCTCGCAATTTTCGGTTTAACAAAGAGTGATACACATCGGGTTTATCTTTGTTAGTCGGTGTCACATAGAGACCCTCTTTCTACTTCCGACTCTAAACTTTTTTTTTTTTTTTTTTTACTATTATTGATTGTTCAACGAATTTCTCCAATTTAATTCTAAAATATAAAACTTTCCTATTAATATCTTAAGTTGTAATTTGTGTGTAATTCGTGCGGTTTTAATTGTCACAATGGAAACTTTGATTTTTTTTTTTTAAATCCAACTCCCCCGCTCTTGAGTAACTATCAATTTTTTTACAATCCTGGATTTACGCGAAGCAGTTTCGTTTTCATTTATTTTTTCCAATTTTTACGTAGGAATAAAACTTTGCATTCAGCTCTCTATTCGCGCATTCAAACATTTCAACGTTACATACCGAGAGTATTCGGGATTACAATGTATTCCATTGGTGAAAAAAGGGAGCGTTCTGCGCTGTTAAATCGGGGCTGTACAAATGTCGAGGCTTCGCTGCCGGTATAATCTCGATCTTGCACGCGAGGTCGTTTATCCTCCCCGAAGCGATGCTGCGAAGGAGAGGAGACGTCCGGTTTCGTTCTCTCCCTTGCACTGTACGTACTTTAACTGTCGTTCGAACATCGGTAACAGAAAACCCTTCTCTCTCTCTCTCTTTATCGATATACGTATTAGAGACCACTCGGAACGCTCAGGATTTATACCTCTTTCCTCGATTGTCTAACGAACTGAAACCGGTGACAGATAAATGGGGAGGTCGTGTCATTTCATGAAAGATCTCCGGGTCGGTGACGGTGACGGATCTTAGATACTTGCCAGATAAGTCGCTCGAATAGCTTCGCGGGACATGTTTACGTCGAAGTAAACGTATCGTTGGTTATTACAGTCATGCGCGGGCAATGTTTCAGCGGGAACCAAGTCAAGCGAGATCATCTCGCCAGGCTATCTTCGAACGGCTAAAAGAGTGACATCTTTTCAATTGCATCAGACGTGCAGTATCTTTTACGCGCCACGAAAGATAGGCGGATGCTCGGTTGTGTGAACGCGAGGGATAATCTTTCCGGTTATTTCGGCCGACGTGTTACGCTACATTAGCTTCGCACAGCGGATAAAGAGACGTAAAACGAAATTATGGGACACAATTACCGTTGCGAACACGAGCACGCATCGCGAAACTCCCGCGGGAAACGGTCACTTTTATCATTATTATTATCATCATCACTGGCGAATAACTCATAACTCGCATTTATTCTATGCACGGTTGAGGATGTCTATGAACAGTGGAGGAACATTTATAAGCCTGCTTGCGACGATCGGGAGGGAGAATCACTTGAGAACCCGCGGTACTCGTCGACTGAATTTTCGCATTAACATTAGCTCGCGAGATTAATGGCTCGCGGAAATCCTCGCCGCACGCTGGAAAGAAACCTGAAGAGATCGTAATCGGGGACCATGTGTCGTGAGAACACATCGCTGACGTTGTTCCCCATCGTTGTCACCAAGAAACCGTGCACTTTTTATGCGTCCGATATATCGATATCGTTGCAACGCTCCGACATCCAGTTACGGGCCCGAAATACGATACGTGACGAACGGAAATGCTGGTTGAGAAAAATGAGCCCTTAATACTTTGGCGTGAACATTAAAACCATTTAGCTATCTACCTTTCGTAGATAACAGGTGGAGCATGAAAATGACAACTTTATCCCTTGAAGTAACAATAAGTGCTTAAACTCGTTATTTTATAACTAAGATAATCTCTTTTTGTTGACTTTTATGTTTTAACTTTTTTTCTCAATAGCTGAAATATTTTTCAATTAAAAATAATATTGCATGTGATGGAAGGAAAAAGAGGAGGAGAAAAAAGAAATTATTTCAACAATTTATCCTTATTTTTAATAAAGAAATAATTTTAATAGCTTTTTTGTTGATTAAATTGCGCAAATTTCTTTGCTAATTAGTTTCTTTAATCTATGAAAGAAATTATGAATGGGTATAAATAACATTCAAAAAGTCTTTTTTATTTCGACAAAAAACAATATTTCAAGTCTCAGTATGCTTTGTGAGCGCAAACACGTGAGACGAATTGATGTCCCTTTTAAAGTTTCTGAAAAGATTCCGCGGTTTATCGACAAAGTCACGCGAATTCCAGGTGTGGATTTGTACATCGGAGTTGGAACGTGAAGAAAATATTGCCATAGGTATACCGAATGGGCCAATAAATCTCCGTCCTGAATAGCGTCCTACAAATAATATTACCACCTTTTGAATGTATGGTCTGCAATCAGTAATTACTGAAATATATTGTGTACGTGATGAATTATCTAATTAAAAATCAAATTACTTTATTATATCTTCTATCGAATGAAGTTTTAGTTCGCTAATTAATTAACAAATATAATGCAATATCAAAATCTGAAAAAAAAGAGTTATATTTAAAATATATTTAATAAAACAATATTAATTTAATAACATTAATTATATTATTAATATTAATAATGTTAATAACAAATTATTAATATTAATATAATATTAATTATAATAATATTGATCTATATATCCATATAATATATTCTCTATAGTTGCAATACAAATTATCAATTTTTGACGAAGAACAGATTATTGATAAAAGCCCGAATCGAAAGTGACATATTGTGCGCCAGTGTGATTTGAGTATGCGCTGTTGTGGACATGCGCTTGAAAGCGGAAGAATCGGATGGAGGTTGAGCAGCGATGATGAACGATGGACCGGCGTGACCGGCTGCGACGACAGCGTTTCCGACCACGAAGAGTGCAGAACCGGCCGCGATTATTATCGCACGACCTTCTCTCGCACTTGGCCGCGTGTCATCGACTATTTATGTGCCTAAGAAAGAGCGACGTGTTTCGAGAGCAACCGCAGAAACGAGAAGGAACTGACATCTCGGCTCGTGACATTTGAAGAAGCGAAGGGAAACGGGGTTTCCTCTCGCCCATCTCGCCCTTCCTCTCCACGGCTCTTCTTCTTCTTGTTCAGTCCCTTTCGCGAGATAAAGAGACGTCGGGGAAGTTCGACGCGAAGAATGCCCGCGGGATGAAGGCCAAGATATCTCAGAAAGAACTGGACGACCTCTTCGACGAGGTACGCGGTAAGATCGTTCGATACGAGATGCGCCGCGGCATCAAACCCGAAGGGACTTCAATTCGGCCGCGGTCGTTTTCCTCGCTTCCTCTTTAACGCGTTCCTCGATTTTTGCGATCGCGCGATTAGTCCTTGCGCGCTAGCTCGGCATCACCGCTCGAAGACACGAGGTCGATTGGCATGCCAACAACTCGCCGGCACGTCAAGAGTGTTTAATTTTAATGACGCGGGAATAACGCGTCATGATGTGGCTCTTGAAAAAAGAATGATGCTATCCAGCTTCTCTTCTGAATTAAATAAATATTTTTCTATTTTTATATTCTCTTCTAAAATATCTTTCGATTTTTGTTATAATTAATAATTTTTATCAAAACCATTTAAATCAAATTCCATTTTGAAATGTCATTTCAAATTACTATACTAATTGAGCTATTGGTAAATTTTTAAAATGACAGCATTTTTTTTCACTGAGAAACTCGAGAAGCGCGCATGTGGTGACGTGAAATACGACGACAAGGTCCATCGTGATCCCGTCTCTGACATCGCAAAATTTCACTTCAAATTACAATAGAAATTTTCAGAACTCCCGCAATAGCTCGTAGCCGCAAAACCTCAAACAGAAACTCGTTTGCCTCACAGTTGTCGGACTAACGTTGCGCGTCGTTCTCGATATACATATATGTATATCGTGTCGCGTGAAACTCGCACGCGCTCCGTTTCCACGCTCCGATGGATCTGGAAAAATTCCGCCAAGCGTTTATAATCCGCGGGA
Source organism: Anoplolepis gracilipes (assembly GCF_047496725.1). Taxonomy (NCBI): domain Eukaryota; kingdom Metazoa; phylum Arthropoda; class Insecta; order Hymenoptera; family Formicidae; genus Anoplolepis; species Anoplolepis gracilipes. The sequence goes on along the minus strand of NC_132970.1, from coordinate 19,175,400 downwards.
GAACAACGTCGCGCACGCAAATAAGATGACGTCGTGGCTCGCGGCGACGTGCCGCGAACCCTTACATGGGTAGGAAGAAATAAAAAGCGGAACTACGTCGCGTATTCGCTGCAGTATATGTATACCGCGATGCAATCAATTTCCGCTGCGTGCTCCAGTCGACCCAGCGCAACGTGTTCGCACTGGGATTACATGATAGATAACGGTCGATCTTATCGAACGATCGGATAGACTGCACTTCAACAGCATAAAAAGAAAAAAGAACGGTCCATGCTGATAACGAAAGATCTTTTCCTACGACAATGATGGACAAATGATTGTTATCATGAATGTTATTACTATTGTAAAAAAGGTGCTGTAAATTAAATAGTCATGTCTCGATTATGATTAAATTTTAATATGTTTATACGGTAAAATTAAATTAAGATATTTTTTTTCCTCAGTAGATTTATTTACTTTAAATGAAACATATATAAGTTATGTAATATACTACTTTATTTTGGATTGTAAAATACTGTGAACAGTTTATATGTAAATTCGATAATGCCTTGAAAGTTTTTTTTTTCAGTTGATCTTTTATATTAAAAGGTGACAAACATCTTTAAAATAAAACTTTAACTAATTAATTTTTATAAATGTTAGATTAAAGGTGCAGACTGAAGAAAATTCCATTATAAACTATAAATCTAATTGATTCTATAATATAAGCGGAATTACGTTTTCGTTCCATCAGTATAAACAGTATAAATATGAGAACGATACGCCTCATTACAAATAACAGTGTTAAAAGAGTGTTGTTTTGCAACGTTATGTTTTATCCGTTGTAAAGCGTGATTTAATTAAAACGCCGTCTAAACCGCGCTTTAGTTTACGATGAACATGATCGCGCCTCGCACGCGTTTCGCTGCAACGTATCCGGTAGCCGACCTCCGCGTTAGATCCCCACGTGAATGCCACGGACGTATCTGACGATCTCGATCGTGTTGGATCACTCTCGTGATCGCAGCGTCATGAAAGACGGAGGCTAAATTACTGCGGCCCGTTAGTTTCGATCGCGGAACGTTTATGTGAACTTGTACGATCGACATGGCACACGCACACACACAAACGTCATTCGATCTCTCACACCTCACATATCGAGATTCTATCTGGAAAGCATACCGGGTGACATATAACAAATTTTCACATCGGTCTTACTATATTTCGTGTAAATTTTTTGCAGAGAAAGTTACATATATATAGGTATATTAGAAACTCTTTATATATGTTTTTTTCCTACAAAGATAAAGAAAGAGAAATGTTATTTAATCATTTATATGTATAAAATAAATCCATATTTAATCTTCACTCTTTTAGCACGTTGAATTCTTTGCAAAATATATATGCACATCAATTTTATTTATAAATATATCTATTACATTATGATAGTAATTATGACATATATAATATTATATTCAATAATTTTTAAATGTTTAATCAGTAATGATCGGCAACATTATGCCAAAAAATTGAACTCTTTTAAAATGCGAAGAGAGAATTTCCAAGACACCATATATGCGGTTGTACAAATACCAACTGTTTTACCAATCCATTCCGCGAATGTCACTTTGACTGACACGTGCACGCGGCCGCAGATTTAATACCGTGCGATGCGCGCGCACGCGGCACGAAAGGCTCCCGAAAAATGCATCCTTTAATCGCGGCGTGCAATCTTGCGGGAGATTACACGGTGCGACGTGAGATATTATTATATACAATATGGCCGCGATTGCGAAGGGAACGCCGTGGCGGATGTAAATTAGCCTCATTCCTCGCGAAATTAATTCCGAGGCCATGGCAATTGAACGCCGCCGATTTGACACGGGTGAAAAATTTTAGATTGACTCCCCCCACCCTCCCATAATTCGCCCTCGAACGAGCCTCGCGAGTTTTGAGTCTCGAAAAGGCAGCTTCAAGAAGCGACAAGCGATTGGCAGACACGGTTCGGTGCACGCTCATTCGAGAGATTCTGCTTATACGGCTTCTATTATAAACCACCCATGCTAATTGCTATTACAGCGAGGCGTTGCATAAGCGCAATTATCGCACGAGCGATGCCGTTCTCGGAGGATTGCACATGCGCACGCAATCTTTTATAGTTCGGCTATGTGGGGTCTACGAACTCCTACACCAGCCGTAGTTTGTGTCATCTTAACGAACACTATAGAATTATTAATTACGGCGGACACATGTCATGATAAACGGTTGACATATATATTCTCTCGCAAGTTGAATAACGGCGCGATATATATGAAAATAAAATATATCAATATCCATGGCATAAAGAAAGAAGCATTAATTATTATCTTTTCAACCATTATTTTTTTCAATTATAAATATCTATTTGTTAATACTTAGCTCAACTTCGATTTCAAGCTTCCATATATGGTTACTTGTAAGTAACCTGATATCAAGTGATATTATTACACTCGTAGGATAATATGAAAGTATATAGATGAGATAATGGGTAACAGTATTTTAAGCTAAATCAAAACTTAATAAGAAACGCAGCCTTATATTTACAACAATCGCGTGGGTTGGTTCGATATTCTAATTAGGCTAGTCGGATCGGTGGAGCGAAGCGATCGATCTCAATACAATTGTCTAGAGACAAATATTCAAGATTAATCGAACTATGTCATCGATTTATGTGACGTATTTGTAGACGTAAACGATCTGTATGATCTAGTTCTTCAAGGATGCAAGTGTTTAGTAACACACTCGCGACAAAGTACGCGTTTTAATTTCCGTACAATAACACGCTGTAATACACACGTTACATTTATATTTTTACCTCGATAGAAGGAAACAGTTCAACAAATACATTTTAATTAAAAAAATTTATTTATTTATTATTTTAATACCTGAAATTATTATATAAAAAGGAATATATTCATGTGTATTCCACAAATACCTACTATTATTTAAAATGACAAAAATAACGTTTTTATTTTTAAAGAATTTTAATCTAAAAATGAAGAGACTGGTGTTCCTGATTACATTTTATGTTGAAACCATTTGTTTCTCTTCTGACATTTTTAATAAGAAAATTGTACATTTTTGTTTCAGGGCGCGCGGTTCCGAGACACCTCGCAACAAATTCATAAACAATGGCAAGCCGATCCAGCGAGGGCATTTCCAACTGTCGGCAGTGTATCCACAAATTCACCCTCTCCAGCATCAGGAGAACTCTCTACACCAAATTCGACCCCCAGTCCTAGCCCTAGTCCGACTAATCAGCAAGTTACGGTGAGTACCTATTGTTAAGTAAATTTAATTACGCGAGATACAGTTTAGAAGTTGTAGTAATTTAATTTTAAATTTGCTATATAACTGACATTAGTTGAATTTTAAAGAGGAAAAAATGATATAGATTTCTCCTCAATAATGCGATGCATATTTATTTATTAATTTATTTGTTTGACTGTCGGAGAACAAAAGTTACTTTAATATTTTTTGCTTGCATGATTAAAAATCGTTTATTGATTAATATTGGTATTTTAATTGAATTATGCAGTTATCACAAAAGGTAATTTGCTCTCTTACGTGATGTCGCGGCATTCTATGCCCTATGGCCTATGGAAAAGAAACAATTCCTTCCGACACGACGTCGTGCAAAATGTTGAGCTGTTTGTTGTGCACGCGGCGAGATCTAGACTGTCGACATTTTCCTCGAAAGGCCAATAAAGTTTTATCTTGCTCGTATGCGAAATGCGACGAAGCGCCGATATATCTTTTCGTGGAGCAAATCCCGTGCAAGCGCAGACGTCGCATAAGTGCACTGAGAGAGCTTAGACTTGAAATTCTCTGGGGTATATCAACCACCATTTGAGATTCCATCGTTCATGTAGGTCAGGGGTTGAGGCCGATACAGACATGCATATATATGCGAGCACGTCCACGTGCATTGTGCATGCATTCAATGTCACAAACGATTTCTGCATCGATTTCGACCAGCGATAATGCGCGAGAATTGCATCTGAAATATTTTTTACTACGAATTTGCATTTGCGTAAAAGAAGCTGTTTTCGATGCTTTAACATAGTGAATTTTACAAAGCGTACTCGCACAATTTCTTCTGACGACGCTTAATCTAACAAAATATATTTATTTTGCAACTTTACGAATTTCCATAGCTTTCAAATGCGAAATTAATACGCATCGACGAATGCAAATTGAATATTTTATTTTATTTTATTTCCTAAACCAATATTATCGAAAAAGCTTTCAAAGTCACTTACGATCTTCGAAAAACGACGAACAAATCCTAAAGCTTTAGGTATCGATTTTTTGCCTTTTGATAGATTATGCATCAACTCTATGTCATCCCAGTGATATTTGCGTCACTAGAGAAAATGTATCATCACTCTTATGTGAAAACCACGAATATGCAATTTTATAGTTTCGTAATTTGAAAATTTAATTTACTTTGATACATAAAAATATTATTATCTCAAGTTTGATGTGTTTAACTATTGCTATTGCGTATATATTCTTTGATATAGAATCTTTGTCCAAAATTTAAAAAAAATGACATTAACGAGAAATTGCATATTCATGCTTATGACATAAGGACGACAATATATACGTGTGAAGGCGCATACAAACTTACGCACAGCATTAGTCTCGCGAGACTATCAATATGCAAGCCATACATCCAATTGAACCAGTCGAGGAGGGTGGTCATCCCCGATGTCATTGTACTCGCGCTGGTGTCGCGCTGCGAGGTCCGATTCTGGGTCACCGTGGCTTAATGAGAAACGATCGGGCTTATATATACGCGGCTACCGCGGCGTTCTCGTTATGCAAAACTCGCGCACAAATTGAATTCCTCCTGGCGACATGAGTTTGTCTTTTATGGAATTAATTCCCGCCCGCCGGTAAGAGAATGTTTGACGTGACGTTCGGGGATTAAGGCCGTCCCGTCCGCGCGCGACTCGCAGATGAAGATCTCTTCCTGGTCGTTTCTATTGTGGAGAAACAGGCTGAGATAGTGAATACGTAATTGCGAAATTAACGCGGACATTTGTTACGGAGAAATGAGATTAGAATTTATACTTCCGGGACAATTTGATTTCTATTTATCTGAGTCTTCCGTGATTCTATATTTACCGGATATACTTGTCAAGGAAGTAAAGCAGAGATAAAAATGTATGATGAAAAACGGTTAATGAAGAATAAAGTATATATACATATATCGCAATTATACTGGTTCTTATAAGATTTAAACGATGGCTGTCATAAATGTACATAACTGTTATTCGTGCCCGAAAGTTTTTAAGAATTCTAATAAGATTCTCAGAATTTTAATTGAAACAACCGCATTGATTACTAAACAATCTTCACATTTCTTATAATACCGCAAATGAAACAGCAACCGCAAACAATACATCGTAGCAACTTACGACGACCTTTTAACGTAGTTGCAATTGCGGTGATACCGCACGTAAGTAACTATGCACACATATTTACATCGTCGTCAAGCTCGGAGGCACAACACGCCGCAGAAAAATAACGAGATGTCCGTCGGTTGAATGATAAATCAGAATTCCAAGAATCTCATTTTTGCAGATTTTCTTTTTTTTTTTTGACAGATAAGTTGTTGCGTCAATATCGTTTGCGCACATATACGTGTCGCACATATCTTAAAACTAATCTTGTTTTTACCCGTTCGATTCCACGAGTTTATTTTCAATGAAAGGTTACTTCTGATACACCGATTAAATTGATACGGTGACATCACCGATTTGTACATTACTCAAGAAACCGCGATGATCCCATTTTTTAAACGACCTAATTACGTAATTACGATTATGGATCACGCGCTATCGCGGTCAGCAGACTTCAAGCGCACATAATGTGTTATGATATTTCACATTTTTGATAAAAGAAAATGCAGATACAAGCTAGAGTGAGAAATATTTTTAATTTCTTAAATATAAAAATATTCAAATAACAAGAAAATCTGAGCATAAAAAAAGAATTAAAAAAATTTTTTATTAAAATTCTGAAAAATTTTATACAAAAATATTGATAAATTTTTAGAATTTAATATTTCACATTCTAAATTTGAATATTATTTTTAAGTCACTAAAATTTTTCATTCAAATTTATGTGAAATATTTAAGGAACGATTATTTTTTTCGTGCACACAAATATTTTGAGCTTTATCATATATCAACGTAATATTAATATATTTAAAGATAGGATTCCATTTACGTCATTAAGATGTAATATATGATCGAATTTTGTAGCGCAAATTATTGAGCGCAGCTCAATTGTGCGTGCGATTGCAGTCTGACATCGTTAAGATGTTATCGTTGATTAAAAGCATAGACATCAATATCGACCTCCTCGGGAAATTCCTCGTTTACGTAATAGAAACTCGAGATGAGAAATAACTTTTGTTAAAAAAAACCCCTTATTTTAACGGACGGTAAATAAGGCAATTTTTTAACGTTAATGATAATCATTTACAGTATCGTAATACGATACACAGTTACATAGATGATAATAGTAATTTTTGTTAAGACCTGAAGCATGAAAGGCGAGGCCACGTAAATTCAGTCACGAAAGTAGAGATAGATTTTCATAATAATACTTAGTTAGATGAAGGTTATTTGCAACGAGACAACGCAATGCTTTTTCATGCGACTAAGCTACCACTGCGACTACCGCGTTATTACTCTAATTGATGTCGCTATATCATTACGTCAAACGGATATTTACATATAGCCAACATCAATTAGCAGAGTTGTTTATTGCTACATTGAGTTTATTGAGCATCATATAACTTTTCGTTAGCACTGTACTCTGTTATATCGAGTTCTCTTCATTTTTTTAAAGTTTTTTCTTGCTCAAACTGGATTCGTGTTAAAATAATAAAACATAGACAGTGCGTTCTTTTCTAAAGCACCACAATTATTCTAAACCGTGATTAACAACTCGCCGAGGCTCTAATTATACGTATATTTCACCGCGTGGAAACGCGCGAGTGTATTATCGCGCACGACTACTATAAATAGCATTGCTATATATCCCATGTATACGTAATTTACCAGACGTCATAATCGCGGGCGCGTAATGATTACACCGAGACTGATAGGCGCGAGTCGCCCCTCCTGTTGAAAGCCAGAAACCAGACCCCTCGACCAGATTACCCGTGATATGCAAAGAGAAGTCACTAACCCATTCGCAAATAAACCACCTTAGGTGAGGAGACTCTGTAGGTATCGGTCGTTCAGTCATCCTAGGGCTTCCAGGACGCCGACGACGGTGACATAATAACGGAGTGTGATTAATCGACGACGCTTTTTACCGCCACGGAGATATTAATTCGCCGCAGCGAGTTAATTAGAGCCGGCAGAGGAAGCACGGATCAAGAAAGGGCCAACACACATCTTTCGATAATTAACGTCTCAATCGGATCTGATTGCAATTATACATTAACGCCGAATAAGCTCGTTTATTTTACCGGCACGATGTAACGTCGCGATAACTACACGAGCGCTCGTAAAAGAGTCATCGGTCGAAATAATGGAGAGATGTTCTAACACGAGACCGGCTGAAGGCTGGCCAGTCGGTTCGCGAGCCAGACCAGCGTCGATTTTTATCACCGGATATTTGAATTCGCCATTATTGTGAGATATATTTTTTAACATTGCCGGAAGTTATTTCGCTTCGCAGAAATATATGACGATAATAAAATTTCCACGGGAAAAATTGTAACTTGAAAAGAGTTTCCTCCGAAATTGAATTGTAACCATTCAATATGCTGTGATTAAAATATCATTATATGTATATTATATTCACAAGAGTGTAATATAAAAGTACGTGAATCTGTTTTATTTTTATATATATATATTTCGGTATCATAATAATTTAATATAATTTAACATAATAACTTAATGTAAACACAATATCAAGAAGAAAATAACGATGAAATAACTCGAGTCAATAGTTTCCGTTCTTCAACGATGCGAATATTAAATTTCTTGGCGATTAATCTCGTTTCTTACACATAGCTTGATAATAAAAAATTTCCATCCGCTTTAACTAAAGTTTTATTAAGGTACTTTCGTCGTTCGTACTCGCTTCTTACAACACGTACCTACCAAAAGGGTTTAAGGTTAAAAGGGTCGGCTGTTTAAGAAAAAAAGAAAAAGAGATGCAAGCGGATCCTTGAGAATTCTGCAGCTGCCAGTCATCATTGCCGTAAGGAAACTGTACGCGTGTTCCACGTCTAACCGTTTCAACGAAAGGTCGGAAAATAAGATCGCGCAGGTCGTTAAAACGTTGACAGGATACAACATACGTTCATAATGACGTAGCTGGAGCTATGCAATTGCTCGTTATCTTGAGTGTTTTCGATGATTTTTGCTATCTGCATTTTTTTTATCGTGACACAGCAATTTTTACACTTTGCATGCAAAGTTATTGCACAGTGCATATCACGTGTTACATATTCATGTTTATTCGTAACACCAATTTGCATAACAAACAATAAAATGTACTTGATGCGGTATCTCAATTATATGGGATAGTTTTTGCATTCTTTGAATAAAGAATAAAATTTTATCTTTTTTTTTTTGTTCGTGCAAGTAACAGAAATTATTCTAAATGTGTGTACATTACCTCTATAATTTTTACAAGATGTGAGATGTGCGGGTGCGAAAAGAGAACACTAGGGATTAATAATATTTTCTTCAGAGAAAATATGGTATTGTTTAATTTCTGATCTTGACAATCTTTGATTAATTTTCTTGCATTTAAATATAAATCAATATATTGCGAATCTTAATAAAACCAACACAATTTTTCGTTCAAATGCTTTTATTTTCTTTTATTGGCAACTTTTTAAAAATTTTCAACAACACTTTCCAACTTAATGTAATTTTACTTAAGAAATGCGAATGACCTAAATGTCTCGAAAATATGGTAGAGACATATACATGTATTGCTGTTGTAATATTTTATATATAAACTTTATCCAATAATTTATTCTCATTTATAAACTAACGAGATAAATCCAATCGAACGTTCATTATTGCGAATCGCTAAGCAATAATTCGTCCGAGTTCGATAACGGATAAATATTGAATCATCATTTATTGTAACAGATGCATACGTATTTTATCAGTATTTTGCAATTATGCGAGATGTATAATTTGTTTGATTATCTTACAGTTATAATTTTATTAAAAGAGAGCAACTATAATATATGTATAATATATACATATACACAATTTCGTATTGTTTTTAATTCTTTACTAAAAAATAACAATAAGAGTAAAAATTATTATCTCATCTAGAAAGGATTTATATAGAGAATTGCTCATATTTTTACATTTAATATTTCATTTTATTTGTATATGAGAGCCTTACGTGAAAATAATGAATTTTATGAAACATTGCAAAAGTGACTCTCAGTAAACTGCTATTGCAACCAATGTTTTACAAACTCTCGTATTTTCCTTTCGAGAGAACACAATTCCAGCCGACAACACGCGTCCTGAACATCTGCGATGCATGCGTTTAACGCTACCGATTTATTTACGGTAACTCGAATGGGGTTGCATCGTGTTTCTGTGTTCGATCTTCGACAGGACGAAAAGAGAAATATGCACTCTCTCGATGCAGACCTGCAGACACCAGATGCAATCTGGTTGGCGCGTGCCGTTTACCGTAAGCACTTCCGCTTAAAATTTAAACATGCAAACATCCCTATAAACAGTCATTGCGTATATTAAGTAATATTTATAAATAATAGTGAAAGACAATTATTTTTAATTTACATTAATTAGTATTATTATAAAATATAATTCTAATGTTAATAATGTTTTATCAATATATTCTCTAACAGTTTTAAATCTTTTTTGATATATTTACAAAATATAAATCAATATCAGAATAATATTTAGTAATATATGCTAAGTGTGTGAGAAATTCTAGGAATTTAATGCACTTCATCAATTATGACATTGGAAATGTATCTCGTTGACGTACCAGATGCATCAATGACACCGGATGTGTTAAACAGATTTATTATTCAATCGAATAAATCTATCAAATCCAAAATATTGCGCAAATTCTGCTCCTGAAATCCAAACCGGAAATGGCAATTCAGCTGTATTTTTTCCATATTATCTTGTGAGCAAAAAAAGTAAAGCAAAAAAAAAAAGCGTTGAGTGTGTGTACAACACTCTCGACGACACATAGCAGGCATAATGCATTAAAGCGATTTATTCTAGGAGCACACTCGGCTTTCATAGGTTCCAGCAACCGTGTCAGTTTACGTGAAGGGAAGGAAGAAAGAAAGAAGAGAGAAGGTTTTCTTCCGAGTTATGCGCCGTTTATCAAAATTTGCATTTTTCTCCGGTTGCGGAGCCCATTCTTTCGCCTGGACGATTTGTCACTGTTCTATATCACGCTACTATTTGCACTATCGCGTATATGTATATAAATGTATATGTACATATATATATATATGTATATATATATATATATATATATATATATATATACGCAACTTTGATGGTCCCAAATTATCCTGCCTTTCCCGTTTCTCTGTCACTTTCTCCTCATTATTCAGCAACAAATCGTAACTCTTTAATACCATAGTGATTTTCAACGTTGCTCTTATAATCCACAAAAATGTGGAATAATGGCAGTCGATTGAAGAAAATTTCATATAAAAGAATCCTTTCGCGCGAAGTAAAATACTTATCATCTATCTTTATAAAAGCTTCCATTGTTATAAAAGGCGGAGAATTAATAATGCTATTAGTTGGTTCAATATTTTACACACTCCCATTGTTACATTGTACTTTACTTTCTTAATGATAATCTTTACGAAATTCTTTTCATTATTATTATATTAATAATATCTATCCTTGACATTATTCTATTAGTTTGTATTACAAGATAATTTCCTCTATAAGTTTGAAGAGCCACTCATCCCCTTTAGGGCAGTTCCAGTCTTCGTGTATTTCCGGTTTCCTTTTCCCACTTTCGTTCATTTATTCTCGCCTCGTCTTTTACCGATTGCCCGGTATCCGGGTAGAGATTCGATGCGCCGAAGGGATGGCTGGCGCGCCACTCTAAGTGCATCGAAATTTATGAACTGTCTTGCTGCAGCCGGTCTGCCGAGGAGCCTTCGATGCCGTTGAAGGATTAATGCTCCGCTTCTCGCCCGGATTTTATGTCGGAAGCATGAAAAATGTTCCGCCCGCCTTACCCACCACCATCACCATCACCATCACCACCACTACTACCACCATACTCGCTCCTGTATTAGCGTTTCGCGTCTTCCGCGAATATCCTGTCGGTGTACTCTGAAGCGACGACCTTCGCCACGAGAGAACAGCTTTAATTGGTTTTGCGCAAGCGGTGCGTGAACGCGCACCAACACGTGCGCAACGCAAAATTGCTTTCTCGCCTGCATTTGCATCCCGAAATTCGATGCGATTTCTCACTCGACCTGGCGGCGTCGAATTTAAATTCTGTGATACCGACACGCGACAGACGAGCGTGCGGCATCCGTGAACGCTTGTGAATAAATTGTTGGCTAATTAGCCATTAAAGAGTCGACGACGAGATTAATGATTCTCGCTGAGCGTCGAGCCGAAACGCTCGCGTAATCTCTTTTGTTAGCGCTATTGAAACAAGCCACTTTTTTTACAAAGAAATATCTATACTTAAATATTCATTAGCATTAACTGCGTGGAGTTACTGGAGGATTAATCCTTTTATTCATATGTTTGTGACTACGTATAAATATTATGAATGTTGTTATTCTACAATTAAAATTATATATTAGTCATCAAAATGATATCATCATTTAGTAATTTTTATATTAAGTCGTGATATTTTTTCATGACATAATCCATAAAACAGATTTAACGGCAACGAGTATAATTATATAAAATATGACAAATGCACAAATAAAATGTTTAATTGAGCCGAAGAGAAATTTGACAACTACTTTTACGCAATTTATTTTATGCACGATTGCCGTTTATCAAAGATAATGAAACGCGCTTATTGAAAAGTCATACCGCTTTCGTCCACGCATCGATTACGAGTTGTATATATGAAAATGGAAGAAACAAGAATTTATCGTGCCAGAATCGCCCACCAGTCAGGTAAAAAATGATGCCGCTGACCGCCTACCGAGACAATCTATCAATCGCAAATCTCCGTGGAATGAAAAGACGTCTTGCATGGCTCTTGCAAGTTTCTCGTTTAAAGATCGTCGATCTTCATTGCCACCAATGAATGCCGCGAAAATCTCTCTTATTGTTAGACGAAAGATTTCGTATAATGTGTATCGCATGTTATTACCGAATAGTACGCAGAAATACTTGCGATTTGGTAAACTTGTAATTTGGTGAAAAATTAAAACATATTTTGGTTTCTTTAAACATTTCTTAATCACATTATTATTAATTAAACATTCTTGTTTTGATATAATCATATTGTAAAATTCTTGAAATATATAAAAAAGATAGCCAACAGAATATTCAAAATATAGATATGATATACTTATATTTGGATCTTGGCTTAGAGCTCTTAAAAATAAAAATTATGCGATATGTGATTTACTAGCTACTATGGCTGAGATTGAGGTCTATTAATATAGTGCGCGAAATGGTTCGGAACCATAGATCGTTGTTATTGTTCTGACGTCGGCGGTCCCTACTTCCTGTACTTGTGCAGAAATCGCTAATTTTAGGCGATGAAACATAAAGCTCGTATTTAATTCAATACATTTTTTTCAACGTATGTATTTTATCTTTTTACTAATATCACATTTTTTCTTTGACATAAAAAAATAAGCAAAAGTGAAAAAAATCATCATAGATCAATTTAAAATAAATTTTTATTCACGTTTAACGTAATTTTATTAAAATGATGAAAAATCTATTTTATAATTTAAAGTTATAACGTTATTAAGTTATAAAGTTTATAATTAAAAATTTTTTATTTTATAATTTAAAATAACAGTTTCATATTATTTATTTCATGCTTGTTACGTTTTTATTGAAAGTATTTCACCACACTCGACTAGGAAATAATTAAACTTTTCTATACAAAATCATTAATCTCGCGTTATCATGAATCCAATAATAATTGACGGTAGGAGTTGATGACGAAAGCAATACCGATGTATTTTCATAAATTAAAGAAGAAGACCGTTGACCAATTGCGTTCAATCAGAATGCGATCGTGGATCAAACATGATGATGATGATGACATGACGGTATCGAGAAGACACGCGGATGGAGACAAATGATCCGTCTCGTAAACCAGTTTAGGCGGTAAAAGTGACGGAGAGTCTTGGATCGAAACTATATCGATTATCGATCGAGATACAGCAAAGAATAATAATTTAAAATCACCGTCTATAATCGTAAAATAAATCCATTATGCATGTACTTTGGTTGAATTAAGATCGATTGGTTTTTCGATTAATATAGTGAAATTTAATTTAATAAACACTATGTACTATAGGGATAGCTAATAAATTGAAATGAAAAAAATGACACCGCGAATCTTAATGAGATTACATTATAATGGACCATGGTGACAAAATAATTAATTTCTTATCTCTTTCTATCTTATTTGGATTTTGCATTGAATTATTTACTCGTCAAAAAAAGAAAAACAAAGATGAAAACATAATACTAGTGTATTTTTCTTTAATCTATATGCATGAGCATCGCGGGGAAAAATGCACGTTTTCCAATTTCTATACTTTCTACAGAAATATGTATAGAATTTCAAATCATAATCCCAATTTTAACAAAATTGCAATATATGACAAACTCAAAAAATTCATGACATTTATGCAGTTTGAGGTGACATAAAATAGTACTTAAATTTGTGCCTTTCGGCAGCTGTCGATTTAATTTCAATGTCAAAAATTTCATCCCAAAATTTTCGCTTCTCTCGCGCGATTTCCGGATGCAAATACGTACGCGGTATGCGGCGTATTGCTGAAAGATGCGAGCTGTCAGAGCATCGGCGGCGATAATTGAAAAAGCCGGGAACTGTCAGACAACGAGGATGCTGATGGAGCACGCGGAGGAAGGCAACGGCGAGGGACACGCGCGCAAGCAAGTAAGCAAGCAAGCAAGCAAGCCCGGGGCATCACGCATGCGTGCTTCGTACGTTTGAGAGCGCTATCGTTATCCATGCATGCTCCGAAATGCGCGAGCTCCCCATTCGTGCTCTGTCGGCATTTGCCGTCGAACGTGCCGCGTCTTTTCGGACCGTCTTGTCGTTGCCGCCTGAGAAAGTAAAGTTGTCTCTCAAATTCCTCTTTCGACGATTTGTCATTATTGTTGCAAACCGTTTTAAAAAAGTCTCTTTAAATCAATGCAAAATTTTTAAACACTAATAATGATTTAGCGATAATCATATGAGGATCGCTTCGTTTCAGTTAATTAATTAATCAATTCTGAGATGCGATGCGAATTGAAAGGATAAATTTAGGGAAAGATTGTCGCCGAGAAATGACATTCGGCCGGTGGTCGCGAAATGTCGATACAGCGCGCGTGCAGAACTTTTAGGGTGCTTGAAGACCTATTGATGGATCGTTGGTGAAAAAAAAAAAGTGCGCAGTGGATTGGTTAGGGTTAGATGTAGCGTAAAACCACGAGGTCGTTGCGCTTAGTGCGGAGATAGTCGGCAGCCGATACAGTTGTTTTCTTTTTCGAGAGGCTGACAGCCGGCCGACAACATGCTGTCGACGGTCCAGTGTCACGGCGATGTACATCGGAATTATCACGTCGCTTACACGGTGAGTTTTCAAAGTCGACGATCGAGATCCCTGTTCTTCGTCGTCAAACGATTTATTTTGAGCGCTGATAATCTTTGGATGACAGCTAGATAGATTAATAATATTGCAATGCGAGATATTTATTGGTTTAATAATAGTACGAGTATATTTTATTGCAAAATCAATTATATATTATATGTATAATCGAGATTTATTAGAATAAAAATTGATATAATGTTTCTATTCAAAAGATATTTTAAATATTTAAAGTTGTAAATTTAGATTTTATTTTTATAATAATATATATGTGTCTTGAAATATTTGTAATAATAGTTGTTATCATTGTACAAATAAACTATTTAATACTTAGACAGTAAATATATTTTACGATAATTAATATGAAAAAAATAAAGAGTAGCAGCTAAAATTATATTCTATAAAAATGCACGAACAAACAAGGAATGTAGTCAGATATAATCCATAATTGAGCAAAATATTCAAAGGGGTAATATGGCGATGATGTAATATGTGGAATGTTATTCCGAGAAGTTGCTATATTGTGTAATACACTTAAAATAGGAATCGCTTCGATGAAAATTTATGACACACTCGCTCTTTCTGATCAGGATTGCAAAATATCAAGAATGCTATATAAATTGCTACAACAAATATATTTTTGTGAATATCGTTGCGATCGATAATAATTCTTTTGGCCTTCCTCACAAAATGCTGATCCGTGCTTACATATGTACAATTGCTCCATAAAAATTCAGAATGTAACTTGCAAGCAAAAGCTGTGCGCAGATGTTTCTTTGATGGTTTTCGACGATGGTCGATGATATTTGGACAAGTTATTATCTACATACATGAAAGTTGTAACAACATAAATAACGTTATGTTCTACTCTTATCGTATCGGATTTTTATGACAAGTTTTCGATTTCGAAATCGATTTTTTTTAAAGAAATTTGATGAAACGTTCGATAATTAAATATGAAATATTTAAGAAATATTTAAGCGTTAATTAATAAATTTTCAAATTATATATATATATTTCTAAATTCGCAAAAACTTAGCGCTTAAATAAATTTAATTATTCTTATATAACTATTATTGTATAATATTTATAAAAATCTATATTATAATAAAATATAATAGGTTGAGACATTTTGCATAAGAAACCAAGTTAAAAAACGAAAGGTTTAATTTTAGAAAGAAGACATGATGATATAAAAATACATTTTTTATCACTGATGTAAGAGAGTGGTCATATTGCGATATTTAAGTCAGTCCTTAGCAGATGTTGGACCAATTCTTCTCAATTCCTTCTCAAATCGCGTTTATATGCGATCGAATACATATCACGACCTCACGGCGCCTTGCGTCACTCATCTATTCTCGTTCGATTTTATCGCCGACGCGGCGAACGCGTTTACCCTAGAGTCACGCGGAATTTTAAGGCGGAATTTCCATAGGCTCACGGAAAATAATGTGGAAGGGACCGGATATCGGAAGAATATCTCAATATTCAGTGCGAAAATAATCATATCTATTTGCTTTCGCCATAAATTTAAAAGATAGTTGCTTTTTTCATTATTACATTAATTGACAACTGAATTATGAAATATAATATCAACGTTAAAAATGTATATAATCAAACAGCATATTCAGAAAACATCCTGAAGACGTCAATATCTTTATAACGTCCCTCTGAACATCTTTTAAAGCATGATTGAGTAATAACAATATACATTGTTTTCAATCACTAAGATTATAAGATTACTAATATATTTTATGCGTGTATATTTATTACAAATATAAGTTATAAAAATTTATTAAATAAGGATTAATTAAAGTTTACTAGAGAAATATTAACTATTTTACAAGCATTAACGCAGAATAAAACAAGAAGAAACCCTAACATAATGCTTTTGATTTAAATAATTTCTGCAAAGATTTTCCTAAATCATCTGTAAATTGTAAACTAAGATATTCCGATCCATCTGCTAGCATCCGGCGATAGCGCCAATATTCTCGACATTGATTTATGAAATAATCACTTGTATCACCGCATTTCTACTAACAACAATACGTTGGCCGATTCATGCTTTGTCTTCCTCTACGTCGTTATGTTGTCATCACACAGAAATGTATGGGGGGGGGGGGACGAAATCCACATTAAGTTATGTGAATTGCTAGCTATTTGGCGTATATTGCCACTTTATAGCAAAAAGTAAAAGAAAGTGAAAAACAACAAAAAAGCATAAGAATATTACATGAGAAATAAAAAAATCTATTTCAAAGCAATAAAACAAGAAATATAAGACTAATGATAAAGCAAATACAAGTCTATTCTTCATTCTTCGTTTCTTACATCTTATTTCTATACTTAATTTTGATTTGATTCCCTTTAACTTGTCATCTGTATGTCAAGTGTGTATACATACAGAGCATGCTTTTCAATCGCGATTTAACGACTTATCGTCTACCAAGAATAGTCTGAAGGAAACGGTCAGGTTTGCAAGGTGCGTCAAATGATTTAAGTTTCCGTCCAACATGTGAAACAACATAAGCGAACGTATGCTAGGAAAGTGTCGGAAGAAGCTTACAAAGACTAGGGCGAAATATCTAAGGTCATTAGAATGTGTTGCCCGAAATTCTTCGGGAGTCCCTTTGACCTATTTGATCCGTTATGGGAAGCGTGTGACTTGTAACGTAATATGTAGCTATTAACAATTCGTTTTTAAATCCGTTACATAGGAAACGTGTGTAACTTGTAACGTAATACGTAGTTGTTAGATTCTTCTTTAGTTTCCTTAATTATAATAATTAGCTTCTCTCTTTCTCTTTTTTTATTTTAATCGTATTTATTAAGCAAATATATTTTCTCTGAAAATTATTAATATATCTCTGAAACTCAACACTTGCCGCATCTTCACCTTTCAATATGAATTATATTTTGACAATTTCAGAGACACGAGATTCAATATACTATTGCAAACATTATTAATCATAAATTGTACACAATACTTGTACGAGAAATCGTATTCCCTTCCGTGATTGTTATTACAGCTATCAAGGATTGTTGCATCGTCGACCGACGAGAATGCAAACGCGAGTGACGAGAAACACTAACGATGAGCGAAGACAGTGACAATTCTATACGCGTGCTGAACTGGTTTCTACGATGCACTTTGATTCGTCTGTTATGCACAGTAATTGGCTGCGACATTAAGTTCTTTACACGCCTCGCCGAACAAATGGAAGCAAATCGCAGACGACGTTCTTGTACGGAGTTCTCTCTCGGGCTGGGGCATCAATTAGTGGCTCGACGACAAGTTTCTCACTCGCAAATAAACATCCCCTCGGCGGATGCGGAATCCTGAATTTCGTCGGATTCTCGATAAATCGATCAGACATTAATGGTATTCCGTAACTATTGTATTCGATCGCACGACATAATATATAAATATAGAGATTTAGACATTTAATGATATTCAAATATTTTTGTAGATTTATAAATTATAAAATCAAATAAATATAAATGTTTAATATAGAATATTAATATCGCTCAAGTTACTGATTTATTTTTCGATCAATATTAATAGAAAAAAATATTAATAGAAAGAAAAAATAACTTATGTGATAATGTAAACAGATATATATCTTAGTACTTTGACAATTCTAAAAATACTATAAGATTCAATGATTTTGATAATATGAGTAGAAAATCACTATATCACTGAAAATGGTGCTAGCAATCATAAAAGTTCAGCGCCGCAAAGTCGTTCATAAATCTTCGTTATCGAACGCGAAAACCTTCGCTGATAGTGCCAACGACCCACTCCTTGGGCGGTCAGAAAATTTCTCTGAAAGCGAGTTGTCTTTACCACGGACGTTCTGACCACACGCGAACGAAATACACGAATATATCTCGTATATAAACGACTCATGATTTAATTCTGCTATCGTTGCGTTTTATCTGCAGGGCATTTTTTGCGTGCGCTACGAGAGTTCTGATGTTGCAAGCAATCAGAAATCAGATCTTCGGGCGATTCAAAAATTTTTACTTGCTTCATCGTGTAAAAATGGACCCACAAATTTGAATTTATTACAAAAATATTTATAAATAAAAACACTTTGCTCAAAGATTCTTTTCGAGTTTCTTCTGCGTTTAATTTCGTTGGGAGTAAAAAAAAATCCAAAATAACATGGTCGTACATTGAGAATAAGTAAGTAGGGATCGTTTTGTATTCGTTCCTTTTCCTACGGCCACACATGCGATTTACTGCTGCGAAAGTAGGGGATCTTCGATAGCTGGCATGAATCCAAAACCCGAATCGAGTCTGCGATCTAGAACGAACGAACGAACGAACGAACGAACGAACGAACGAACGAACGAACGAACGAACGAACGAATGAACGGCAACATGCGGTTGAGGATACGAAATTTCCGGTGATCGCATTTCTACTACGTGGTAGTTCTCGCCTACGATAGAAATAAAGTCGTGAAAGTAAAGAAAGAAAACTGTACTATGTCGGTCATTAAGTTTCAATTAATCGCGCTCACAAAAGAAATAAATTTTGTTCTTTATAAAGTAATTAAAGGGGATAATACTACAGTTAATTCACTTTTAATTCATGTCAACGTAATGTATCGAGTCGAGTAAAATGTTAGGTGCAAATTTCATAAAGTTGGCATTAAAAACACTATATTTAAGTTACATTTTTTTCCTGTAAATTATACCCATAAAATAGTTATACCGTCAAAAATAATTGATGAATGTATATTACATATGAGATATATATTCATTTCTAACTAATTATATAAAATAATTTCTGATTTGCTGCGCGGTACTTATAATCGCCGATTGGGGATAAAGTCTCTTGCGCTGTCATTGTAACGACTTTATTATGTCTAGAAAACAAATAGAGATGAAACATCTCGAAATTAAGACACGCTATCGAAAGTTAGAAACACATGAAAGGATTAAACCGGCGCGCGATGATCAGGTCGAAGGTCGATGATAAAACCGAACTGTAGATAGCGATTTCTTTTGACGCCGCTTTTTACGATCGCGATCGTCTTTTCCTTTACGTTATATATTTACGATAAAATGACTATTATGGAAAACTATGGAAGTCACGAAAACATTACGATAGATATTACGACGGACGAAAGGTGGAAGAGAAGTAAGGTAGACGGAGGAAACGAATAATAAAACGATACCTATCGGCTCTCCTTGAGTCGGGTGGACACGTATTTATATCGATGATTTATATAGTAAAGAGTGTCACTTCCTGTGAGATCACTTAGCTTCCTATGAATTTTACGGCGGCAAGGAGAGAGAAGCAGAATGCATATTTCCCAGAGAATACTTCGCGTAAAAACCTGACCTTACGTAATTGTCGGCCATTATGCGTGCATATGCATGTACGTGTTCGCATCTTGTCACGTCACATTTTGCCACAAGGCTAAAGTCGAGACTGTGACTAATGTTGCAAAGGTTGTCTCCGTCTGATATTAGCATAAGATATTCTGATATTGATGAATCAAAAACAAACCTTACGAAACATCCCGCTTATCTAATCTAATTGTAAGAGCGTGAAAGTGCCATCGAAGAAATTGGGCAACTTAAGTCATTTCACGTGAGAACTTTGTACGTGACGTCTTTCAGTTTCCGAACCTCTGATGGCGCTTTGGTTGAAGTATCATCTTAAGCGGATCAAAAGTATACATGGGATCTTTATATTAAAATTCAGCACTATATCTGACATTCAAGGTGATATTTTTGAGGACGGTTTAGTCTTGATGCAAATTTAACGCGACTTTATTTCTTTTCTCTGACAACTTTTAAATTATCAAAAAAATAGCTTGGCATCTATATCTAAAATTCTCAAATATCAAAATATATTATTTAAATGCAATAAAAAATTGGAGAATAAACTTTTCTTATATATTTTTATGAAGCATTTGTGAAGAATAGATTCATTTGCTTAAAAAAAAAAACAATATAAAAATGTACGCGATTTTTAATTTTAAAGTTTTTTTTTATTTAGAATCATAAAAGTTAATAATAGATCAATAAGATCTTTCAATACTTTTCTGTTTCACGATATTTTTAGCATTAATATTCCTAACAACCAACACTCTCTTTCATTGAACTATTTACTGCCTACATTATAAGCAAGCATCACAGACAATTTGCATAGAAATACACGTGTAATAGTTATAGATGTAGGAAATATTCATCTATTAATATACATACATATAGAATTATATCTCAGTTTTACCTTTTATTATTGCTTCTTTCAGAATTAAAATATCTATAATATTAGACATAACAAAATTCTCAACTCCAATCTGCTTGATTTAATAATATATTCATTAAAAATTACAGAAGGTTTTAATCTTTTTCTTATTAAATTGAAATCTTCATAATTCTAATTCATTCTCTATTTTAAAATGTATGCTGCATATATAATAGATACACTATTGTAATATTTTCCTAAAGCTTTAATCCATTTTAACTTTAAACTTTTATTCTTTTTCTTTTAACTTTAAATCTTTATTCAGGAAACTTGAAAGTTTGAGAAACCAAAAGTCATTTTCTTTTATAAATGTTTTTATTCAAACCCATATTAAAGAGAGAAAAAATTTGTTCATTGTAATAATATAATTTCATGTCACTATATATACTTATGAAACATTAGATTATAATCCTGCGAAGATCTTTTTTCTATCTCGCAAACAATTTGCAATCATTTTAATTTTTATAAATTAAATATTTTTTTTATTATGATATATAATTATTTATTATTATTTTTCTTCAAGTAGATTTAATTTCACTTCTCATGTGTCAATTTATAATGTCTATGATTCTACTCTGACATCTAAAAGAGAAAATTAGATTTTCCAAGTCTTTGTTTTTTTCAAATTTTGATGTAGTATTTGTTCGATACGCATCGTCTATGTTTCCTATGTCTATGATAATAGTTGCCGATCAGAATTTACCTTCCATGCTATCAATCGGCATCTTGCCACACATCCGCTAATGTAATACGGCGTGACCACGAGCGCCCTATTGTCATTCCCGCTCTTTCCTCATTCCAACACGTCACGATCTATTCGCCGATAGCGAGAACTGTCCGGAATCTAAACCCTCCGCAGCTGCGCTCCAGTTGAGCCCTGATGTGATTCTCGATCGTGACGCTCGATTGCGAAGCATAAGTCAATTAAGTACGGATTAGCCAATCGTATATCCTGTCAGTCCCCTTGTATGTACGACTCGCCTTTTCGATGAACGTCACACTGATCTCCGCATTCCAAGTTAAACACAGTGTACGCTGTTTAATCCGGCTATGCATAAGTCATATTTATTATCGATGCTATTAAGAGTAATTATTTTCTTCCGCTAGATTGCATCATTGTCGATTTTTAATAATATTCCGCACAACATTGACTGAAAGCTTCCTTCTTATCATATACGTCATTGAGTACTATTACTTTTTTCCTGGGCCATTTTATTTTCGCTTTTATCAAACTGCTGTTATCAATCTTAATATAATTGCGATTAATAAAATCAGATTTAACACTCGTATGATTGTTGCAACAAATGTTTTTCTAAATTAATGTTTTTACAGGCTATATAAGCAGTATAAAAAGAATTTCATATATAGACAAAACGGTAAAAAATTAATTAATTAATTATAAAATTTTAAATTATTAAAATAAAGCTAGTTTATTTAAAGACATTTCTTTTGAAAATTTAATTTGACTTCAAATTTGATTGATTCTTCAGATATATTTTCCGATTATACTCTTTAAATCGCGTATTCTTTATTGCGCCTAGATATGTGAATGAAATATACACAAAAGAGATAATCAAGAAATCTGTATATATTTTTCTTTACTCGGTTTATCAATTTAAATTAAATAGTGCGAGTACACAAATTATGTTATTTTATACACTGTACTGAGGGGATAAATTAGAGATTTGTTTGGATTATTACGAGAAATAACAAAGTCCTTGTCGCGTAATCCTAATCTTATTTTATGTCCATCGATTTTTCTTTTTAATGATAAGACATACCATTTCCGATCGAATGAATTGCACGCATTAATTAATACAAATTCAGTTGACAGATATGTAAAACATATTTTAAAAGATTAAGCCAATTAAGGCTAGATAATCCCGCAATATTATTCTTTCATAATACTAATCCACGCAACATTGTTTGACATGTTATAATTTGCAATGTTAGATTATGTTAATCTGTAGACTGTGTGCGTGCATGTGTGTGTATGCGCAATATTTTAGGAACGGTACTGTACTGTATAATGCTTTCAACAAAATCTAAAAATACGGTTTATACCAGACTCGATATTTCACTATTCATGAATGTGAATTTAAACGAGGAGGCCTCTGTCCGAGGCCGTGCTATTCGCATTTTTACGCGGCTGATTTAGTAATCGTACAGTTTTCGCAATCCAATTGGAATCTAAATTCCGAGATAGAGGCGACCAGCGATATATTCCATCTGCGATCTTTCTCTTGCCAAGGACGTTCTTGTATTTATCTGGTTATTTAGTCCTGGTAAAACGTGTTTCACCTATGAAGGCCTATCGACCCTCTTTATGTGATTTATCTTGTCGTAAAATGTCGCTGGTGTTTCTTTCTCTTGGAAATTAGTGTATTGCGTCAGAACGGATGAATCGCCAAGGAAAACGTTCAAAAAAATTTATCTTGAAAGTATAATTTTTATTCTGACAAAACACAAACACGGCAATATTAAAAAAATATTGACTAAGTATTTGCTGTTTTATACAAATTAACGTAAAACAAAATTTATAACTCAACATTTTAATTTATTGTTAGTAGGTATTAATTAAGTTTTAACCGACAAGTTATATAATTTTAGAGATTTTAAAAATAATTATTTGTGTTACATTTAAATCAATTTTTATTTTAGACTATATACGATAAAAATTAGGAGAAAAATTTTAATAATAATGTGTCATTTGCCTATCTTTCTTGAGATAAGTTTCCCTTAAAATTAGCCTCATATGTACATCATTATAATTTTAACGTATATAAAAACTTGACTTAATTAGATTAGAAAGGTGTGGTATGTCAAGTTTGTGAAGACATTTTATACATGTCACGACACGTTCTCGTAAAGTTATTGTATCACTCGAAAAAATGTTAGAACACATGAAAATCTTGTTAGAACACATTAAAAATTGCATCTACCATCGCGACTCATGAATCTCATTCTTTATGCCAAGCTACAAATTAGCAAGTTCAAACGTGCACCTCGCAACGCGCAAAATTTAGATGTATGTGCAAAGTAAATGACATTGGAGAAATTGCGTGTATATCACTAGGTGGCCTAATTGTATTCCACGGGAGTGGCACACTCACGACCTACTCGGCTATGCTTTTCTTTATTGGCGATGTGACAGCACGCGACTAAAGTAATGTATCGATAGGAACAAAAGCGAAACTTCTTGGAAGCGATTCAAAATGCATTTAATTTTTTGTTTTATTTGATTTTTCGATTCAAGTAAAGAATAAAAATTTTATAAGAAAGTTAATTAAGAAAATTATCGACTTCAAATTGAACAATAAAAATCCTCAAAATTTGATGAAAATATTTAATCCTTATTTATATATTGTTATTTTTTTTATACCTTTTAGCTATATAGATGGATCAGCGTATTTTCGACGCATTTATTAATATATAAAAGTGTTTTAAAAATCTGAAAAAAAAGTACTTTTTTTGATTCTTCTAAATAATTGATTTAATAAATTTGACTGGATTCATAAATTTGAAAAATAATTTGTTTAACTATATATCTTGTTTTACGAAAAATTGACGTTAAAAAATCACGGATAAAAATAACCCACCAGTACGGAATAAGAGTTAATAATCTCTTTATAAAGAAATTTTCACCGAAACATTATTTTAATTAACTGATAAATAAAATTATCAATTTTATTGAGTAGAATATCGAGTAAACAAAATGTGTTATTAAAATGACTTTAAACTTCCTTCCAGATATATTAATTATAGATAACACGATTACGTCATAGATTACGTCTGCTTTATGACGACTAAATATTAAGATACATAAATATCGCAAGCCCGTATCATTAAAGTCCCATTCACGCAGAGTCCGACTTGCTCGCCCACCCCAGAGAATACCTACTTCGAGGAGGATACATTCACCAAGATAAATTCCACACGGAACGACGTGGCCTAATTATATTTCAAGGGAGTGGCGTTTCAACCACTCGAAGGTGTCGTCCCTACATCCTCGGCGGCTTGCGCGGCATTCCAGAAGCTCGCGAACTCGACGAGAGGATCTGCACTCGGCGCAGGATCGAGCCTGCGTGTAATGCTGACTATACACGGTCGCCATGGTTACGTGTCGAGTTTTCTCACCCCGTGCCACCCCGCCGTGGACCATCCCGGCCTGCCGGGAGAGAGATGCGGGCTTTCAACCTTCTGTAAACCCGCAGCGCCGGGGCGGCTCCCGTGCGGCGCAGACGTTCGGTTGACCCAGGTCGCGCTGTAGCCGGAACTCTCGTCCTGATCGTCTTAAACGTATCATTTCCTCATTTCTCGCGTCGGCACTCCAAGCAGAATATGAGAGAAGCTGAGATGTGAAAGACGTGGCTGCGAGCTTGCGTAAAAGTGGCTCGGTGAGAGAAACGCTCGATGAATCGAGCGTGACTATACCAGAGGGGTGCGTACCTTGAAACGCGATTGACCTTGAACGCACACCTGCAAGCCGGAGCCGCGGCAGGTGAATTGATTGGCGCTCGAGAGGGTGGGATCGGGGAGTTGATCATGTGGCGTAGTTGCGTATGACGCTTTGAAGGTTACATCGCGGCAAGTGCGATCAATGATTTTTTTATTTATTTCATCTGATAAGAGATTAATGTGGAATGTCGAGGGATACGAGTCATTAAAAGACATTGCGACCTGCAATATATAAATAAATAATAAAATAAATGACAGTGTAAACAGATAGTGTTGAGACAGTCGGGATAAAAAAATTTCTGTTTTTGTCTCTATTACAAATCGTAAATGAAATAAGAAATATATGTTAAAATCTTTATATAAGTAATGTTTAATATATTTATATATATATATATATATATATATATATATATATATATATATATGCGTATATATATCTGTATATCTTGTATGTGTGAGAAATCTATAATAGAAAATCTTAAAAGTTTTTGAAATTTAATAATTTTTTCTTATATGTAAACACAATTTATAGTGAAAACCCCACGGTATTGGTATATGCCACGTATACAGTACAAAAAACAGAAAGAGAAATGCTCAAGTAGTAGTAAAGTTCGATAACGATAAAACTTCTTCCATCTGATCCTGGCGCAATAAAGGTTGAGTGTTTTGGCTCACGTAATCGAGAAAAGAGGAGTTACGTTATGCTATGTATGTTTATATGACACTTGACCCGGAAATGGTACATTGATGATTCGCATCGTATTGAGGAAATGCGTTTGGCAAGCATCGTGGTTTTTTACAGAGAAGGGAACAAAAAAAAGAGCGAAAGAAAACGAGAGGCAATGTCCGACATAACAAAATAAGCATGGCATCTCTCGACATATATGTGTAATCAAAATTCTCTCTACGTATTGTTGTTGTAACTAATAATTAATATAATAATTAAAAGATTAAAGATCATACAAATACGGAAAGCTTTTGTGAGACTAAACCGAACCGATCTCTCTCCATGTTGCATCTTATTCTTCTTTTTATGAATCTTGACGACGTTGGTGGAGAGAATGATTTATGATTCTTACGGTCAGATAATCTCGAAGATATTATTGAACATCGACCGCGTAACTACTTGAAGATCGTGACGAAGAAAGAGGAAATTACACGCAATAACGCGTCGAAGGTATTTGAAAATTTTAACGATTCCTTGTGATTGATGCCAGATATCATTCGCGTTACTGTCGTTGTGTCGGAACATTTGACTGATTTAACGCTGACGTCATTTGCATAATGGGAGATATATGGAAATTACGAATTACATAAAGGCCTTTGTCTTGCGTACCGATGACGAGCTCGAACAGCAGCTCTCTATCGCGCGTTTGGTTACGGGCAAATTGCTGCCGTTGTGGCGACACCCGGCAGGATACGACGAACAATAATTTTAAGGATGCCGAAACGCCATTGCGCGAAAAAACGGAGACGCTTCTGCACCGCATCGCCTTTACTGTCTGGCATACTGCCCTTCATATTGAGAGCGAGGTGCGTGCGAATAGCACGCGTGCCTTCACACGCGTGCGCATTGTGTACTAATTAACATAATGTAGTTTCTCGCAATTAAGCGTAATCTACGAATTTTTTTGACTACAGAATTGACTTGTTCTTAATGGAAATTTAACTGTACATTAATCTTGTAGGATATTTTATTTAAATAATATTAATTAATATTTTATATACATATAAATTTTATAAATTGAAAAAATCCTTTTTTAACATTTCTTTTATATATTTAAATATAATGTTTTACTTCCCGAATAAGTTTTTAATTTTAGCTTTTTTTTTTATATTGTCGATAAAAACCATGTACTTCTTTCAAATTTAAATTCGCTTATTGCACTCCTATATGCAATCGTATGCATCGCAGCATGACCATCTAATATAAAATATTTAATAGATTTTGATAGGTTTGATATTGATGACGCAATCTTTCATTTAAAAATGTTGAATACAGCTTACTGTTAAGACACCCGTCGTTGTATAAAATTTTCCTTTGAAATAACAATAAAAATATCTTATACTGTATATTATTAATTTCGAAACAATGAACCACAATATCATCTACTTTTCTTGAGACAACGTCCTTGAAAAGTGTATTCTACACATTGCGTACAAATAGAAAGTTATAATACATATAAAACCTAGCTATTATATTCTTCACTTGACAATAAAATATATTAAAATCAATATTAATGCAACGTTATCTTATAAAATAATAAATTAATTTTTTTATGTAATGAAAATGGTGATAAATGACAGTGATATTTCTTTTATTTATTTTAAAATTTAATATAATTATGTAAAGATACAGTTACTTTTATACATTATTTAGCGTATAAACATGTTGTTTAACTCTTTTTCATTTTTGATTACAGCACAATGGTGGCTACGAATCACAACCGAAAAACGTTAATAACATCGGAAGAATCAAGCAACATGTAAGTAAATATACATATTTGTACCTAACAATTATTTATGTAGTGTTTACACATTTTCACGCACGTTTAAATTATAATTTAAAATTACTATCTATAGTCTACAAATTAATTAAAATTTAGAAATATTGGAAAATAATTAATCTATAAAAAATTAATAATTAATAATAATTATAATATCGAAAAAATAATACTCATTGAAATTATATTATTTCTATAACTAAGAGATAGAGTAGAAACGAAAAAGTGAATAAACAATCTCCTAGAGAGATCTTTTTCTCACGAGCTGGACCAAAGGCTCTCTATTCTACTCGCATGGCTTATCGTCATCGATGAAAGCTCGCGATTCATCGCTAAGCATCTCTTTAAATATTTAATAATATAATCGATGATATACGCACAAGCAACTTCTACATCGAGGATAGTTTTATTTATTCCGTGAGAAGGCACAGAGGAGCGGAGCTGCGATAGCATTCGAAACACACGATTTTTGCACACTTATTTGAATCCCCTGCCAAATAACATTTCGTCGTGCAGGTTGCACAAAATTATTCCCGACGCATGTCGTCGCCGTCCGTCGGACTCGAACACGTACCTGTTTTCGAAATGCAGAAACCGGAGAACACGTGTACGACCTTTCCAAAACGCTGAACTCTTTCTGGATGCGGAGAAGAGCGTTTTTCTCGCATTCAAATGGAAATGTCGTCTCTTTATGCTACCTTTTTTTTTTTTTTTTACGCACCGGAAGTTCTACACTGGTAACTCGTTGTCTGCACCGCGACATTAAAATAGAATTATCGTTATGTGGAAGATTTCCTGTCGGAATTATTTTAGGTTCCTCCCTTTGTCCTTTTTTCTCTTTGTCTTTTTCATGCGCAGAATATAAATTTCAATAAATAAGCGATGCGAGATTTAATTGCGCTGGAGATTTAATCCGGGAAATTGCATTAAAGCGGTTTAAATTCATGATAACCATAATTGCGATCAGAATGAGACATGCATTGCACAAACCGCCACTTACAACGTTGGCGGAATAACTTTCTATTAGCGTGCAGCGGAGAGGGAATACTAATATCCGATCAATAAACAGTACGCTAATTATTCTTGTTCATCAGCTTTCGCAAGCGGTTTCCCTATAGTTTATATTGTATATACCATCCAAATCAATTTCGTAAAATCAATCTACGTGACAAGTACGCAAATTTCTATTTACCATTCAATTGATCAAAGTCATTTTAAAAGTCATAAAAATACAATCCAATTTTATCTGATTCGCAGCATCTTTGATCAATTCGATATTTAGAATAAGGAAGACTAACGCAAGTCTTAATTTTTTTTTTAAATTCTACCGTTTAAAATTTAGATAGTTTGCCGCACACGAGCGATGATGTCATTGAAATTTATTCACCAAAAGTGGCAGTAAGGTAGCATATTATACGGTCGTTCGGTCGCGATGTTTCGCCGCGATAATTCTTGTGCGCGTCGACGTCGGATAGGTAATATATTCACGAAACCCCGCATTTATTTGCGCACGGATCATCGTCATTACTGTGAAAATGTATACAGGACGAGTTAGACGACAGTTATACTACAGTCGCGGTCGCTACTTTTGCATGTAATACAGAAAACGTTACGCAATGTTACACTAGAAAAATTATATTCTCATTTAAAGAATATTTCACTTATCTTTATATTATAATATTTTTCTCTAAAATAAGCGCTAAAAGGATCCTTTTACAATTAATTAAAGATAGACAGAAATCCTCTAAAGAGTAGAGCAGTTTCAGATATTTTTAACATGTAAGAATATATACTGAATGGGATATTTTCGTATCACTATATTATTTAATATTTGGAATTATCAATCCCAATGATGATAAAAAATTTTTACAAATGGACATCTAATGAAAACTTTGACAAGTTAAAAATATTGTTTTTACTTAATTTATAAGAAAGGACTTTCAAAAAATATCACATAAAAAAAAAGAAAAATACTCTTATTTATTAAGAATATCTATTAAGAGGACTTATAAAGTATACATTTCGAGAATACATTTTTTTAGTGTACAGTGAGACTTTTCCATAAGTAAGTACTTATATTGTTTTTGTAACAGGAGACATATATTTATTAAGATACTATATAATACTTGGTTTTACACTTAATTTTATTTTTCTTAAAAATAACTAATAATTTTTTAAATTAATAAAGTTATTATTAACAAGTAAAGAGATATTTGAGATTCACATACATTTAATGACATCTTTTGAATAGTAACAAATAATCATTGAGGTTATATTATATATATATATATATATATATATATATATATATATATTTTATTGTATTAATTGCGGATTCATCCCGGAAATTATTGTTCGCGATTACATCGCAGTTATGGGCCGTCGAAAGAATAGTAAAGGTGAGGGGCAGTGGGAGCAGTAATAATTATGCGGAATGGCAATTAGCGTGCGATAAAAACTGTTGCGCAGCTGTTATCGCGTGCGTTCTTTCTCGTGACATTGAGGATTTTATTGGTTATTTTTGTTCGCATACTACGTTGTATTTTTGTTTATCGAGTTAAAGGCTCACGTCTTCGAAAACGTGTATTAATAACATTTTTTTTTGTAATAAAAAGTAATATTTAAAATTTGATAGGGTATAACTTATATCTTTGTAACGTACATACAAAAATTGTCTTCTCTGCTAAATCAATTACCAAATGGAAATGAAAAAAATGAGAAATAATAAGAAGATAATCTAGCTGTATCGCCATCAGGCTCCCAACATAATCGATGAAGATTAAGCCTATTCGTTCCAGCACTGTACTTCTAATTAGAAATTAACCGCAAGCAATTAAGTGGATTAACGGTAATTGACATTAGTGGCTCGGCTCATTACATATATCGACTTTTCACTCCTATAATTGCATAAAATTAATAGCACTCGATATAATTACAACTTTATTCTTGAGCATTTATATTGTATTAATTTGTATCAATTTTCGATTTTCCAAATTTTTCTTTTTCAAAAAGATAAGAAAAAAAGAAAAAGAAATTTTGTTACAAAGATATAATGATTTAAATTATATCCTATCGAATTTTAAAACAGTATTCCTTATTTTTATTAAACAATGTAATATATTATTATACTGCAAAATTTAATAAAGTTTTTGTAAGAAAAGCAAGTGTTTCACGTTGCATAGTAATTCCACTATAGCAATTTACCATAGCATTTTTCAATAATTCCATAATCATTGATTCTTTCAATTCAATTTCAATAATCTATCTATCATGGAACTTTAATTTTAAAGTAACGGTAACTTGTTTTTTTTCCAATAAGCAGTGTCTTTATTTCATATTAAAGGCATGATAGAAAGCCCTATTCGATTAAACCCTAAAAAACACGTAGACTTAGGGGTATACGGCAGTTCCGTGTAGCAACAGCTGCGGTAGGACCACACGACGTAATAGTAATTTCACACGTGAGCCTAACGGCCGGAGGGATTTATGAGCGGGTGGATAGGCCTGACTATTCGCTCCGCGAGAAACGAACTCGCGGTGTTACGATCTCATAAAAGCAAGTATTTTTAGAGGTAGCCGTCTCGCTCTCGTTCTCTTATCCAGTTCGTATTGCTTTCTTTTCTCCGACGCTCGTTCATTGTTACGAACCGCCCTTGATATTTCTGAGCCTCCAACGCGAATATAATCGAGCATATGTATTTATTCCTCATCCTCTTCGTGCTCTACTTCGTTCTCCCTTCATTCATGACAACTATATTTTTGTTTCAAGTATAAATTCATTACGTGTTTTATCTCGAAAAACAAAGAGACATTTTTAGAAATTTAATATTTTTTATTATATTTGTTATTATAGTATAATATTACATATACGCGATATAATTTGTTCAACAAGATTACATATAATATAGGATTACAATGACATACGTGGCTCTGCCACATGCGTTTTGGCGTTCCACTGCTATAATTAGTTATAACACCATATCTAATATACAAAGCGGAGTTTCGGGAAATCGCTTAAAAGGACCAGACGGAGAACGGTTGAGTACAGTCGGGAATTATATGCGCGTATTAGTACACGGAAAGGCCAACTTGTCAGACTTACGGATTACATTACGTCTGTTGAGCGCGGCGAATTATCTGCAATTCTGATAAAATTTCTCGACAGAACACAAGGGATGCTTAGAGGTAACACAAACAATATACGGTCGTAATTCGATATAAATCACACGGATAATTTTAACAAGCTCCATCAATATAACGCGGTATTTCAACGCGGCGATTCTTGTGCCTATAAATGATTTTCCCGGCTAACCAACGAAGTGTCTGCCGTGAATATTTGCCGACGAGGAAGAAACCGCAGCAATCTGTGCAAAAACGCAATGTACATACATCCTGCTCGTTCGCGCCTCTTCTCTTCGTATGTGTAATTTTCGCACGTCCTTCGCGACAAATTATTCGAGCGCACCTTCCGCAACCCGTGCATCGTATTAAGATGATCTTAGCAGTGACTAGCAGGCTCGACTGGCAGCGCGAATAGCGTGACTATTTGGTGGGAATCAAAGTCACGCTACCTGCACGAATTCGTTACATCACGCGTCCACGCGCGAGCGCGCTCTCATCTACATGCAGGGCCGCTTTAACGAGAAATCTTTTCAGTCAAGACATAATCAAGAATGATTCATAATAAAACACCTAACTGTCTTCCTCATCTTGGATTTAATTAATTTACAGAAAACTGAGAGACTGCAACTGAAGAAATTGAGAACTTATTGATTCAATCAAGGAATTTGTCATTAAGTATAAGAGAATTAAGTTAAAAAGCTTCTTTCGTAAAGTGCGAGAAGTGGTTTTGAATTTTTACAAAATAAAAAATAAATATATATTTTTTAATGTCAATCATAAAATTGTCCCTTGGAAATTTGAAAAATTGAGGGGATATTGCAAGATTGTCGCATTAATAAATGTGAACCAACAACTCATCACCGATTATTATATTACTCAAACAGCACAGTCATTTAATCATAGTGGACGCGGAGAGCTCGTTAACGATTTGATCACGATTCGCAAATAAATATCGCGAAACGACGATGATGATGGTAAAAACCGGCCCTGAAGCGCACGAGCTGGCACACGTCAGACATACATACATGACAGAAGGCGGCGCGATTATCTGACAAAACCACCGACCAGCTACTAGATATTCTTGCGTATCTCCAACAGAACCAGGCGAAACACAATACCCGGCAGTGTATCGTTCCGCGGCGAGGAACACGGCGTATCCCGACGTATCTCTCTCGGCGTCCTCATCTCTCTCGCGCGCGGCGGAATAAACTCGCAATGTTCCCGTTAAAGCGCCAGGATTACATGTCGGTTTGTTCTACGATAGCATGTCCTCCATAAGGACATCGCCATGTCTAAGAACATCGTCGTCAGGATCGTCTACGTGCCGAAGTACTCCAAGGTGGATACAACCAATTCCATGTCGTGCGAATGGACGATAACTCTGCTAATTTATCGTCGCAAAATTGTTATTCAATTATCAATTATTCGTGCATTTAAGATTGTAAGATTGTGATGTGTGTGATATAACCAAACGAAGTGAATTCGATAAACATGACGTAAATCTTTCAAGAATTTTTTTCAATTGTATCTCTGAAAAATATCTAAATTAGTATTTAGTTTACGGATTAAACTGGTTATAATATTAATGGGTAACTATAGTGTAACAAAATTTTAAATATCCAACTATTTCATGTTTTTCTTCTTAATATAAACTTTTATTTTTAATGTGTAACACATATTTTAAATTTAAATGATCAGAGTCATAATTTTCCTTGGCGATATTTATTTTTAAAACGTTATTATATATTGCGATTTATTTATCTAAATTGTACGTATCAAAGCTATTATAGAGAAAACAATAAGGACGAAGTGAATTCGTAAGCAAAGACTAAAGAAATGAAATCTGCTTTCCGCGAAGAAAATTTGATTGTCTGGCGTGACATTATTTCGTAAAGGAAAACTAAGTTTTGCAACAGTCAGTGACAAATCTTGCGGAAAGATTTCCGGATGAGAGTGAAACGGAGCTATTCACGAAAGGATTTTCTTCTCAAAAACGAATTTAGACAATCTTATTTTGCTACGGATAATGTATAATCATAAAAATAAATATCGTATATTATATATTGATGTAACGAGGCAAAGAAAAATTTAAAAGTATAAGCAATTATTACCTTAAGCAACTGCTTTAAAAAATTATTTGCAATAACACTGACATTGCAATTTTATTTAATTTCCTACGGATAGACAAATATATTCTTTGGCAATAAATTAATAATTTTTTTTAATTATACTATATTAAAAAATTTTTTTGATATTTCAATAATCGATATCGCACGCGCGCTTGTAATACTCAGCTAAAAAGCTTTGCTTATCAAATCTAGATCAAAATTCAAATAAACCATCGAATTATAGGTGCAGACGTCAGCGGTGGCGTCAACGCCTGCGAGGACACCGGGCGTCGGCGCGGATTCGACGATGACGGGACCGGGAAAGGGCGGAGGTCGCGTGACGGAGGTAATGGAGCTCTGTTACGTCACCGAGAGGATCATCGCTCTTTGGTATAGGGAGGATGCGCAAGGTGTCCTCGAACATGCCACGACCCTTCTGCGTGGAAAACACGCCGATAATTACATGGTGAAAATTTTAATCATTTTCCTGGCCTTTCATTACTCTTTCTTTCAAAATCAAAAAAAAAAAAAAAAGGAAATGTTTTGCAATATTAGCCAATGCAAAGATTATACAAAATGTGTAATTTGATTTTCTTCGTTAAAATATAAGTAAATTAATGTTCTGAGATTTTGTAGAAAATCAAGATTGAAAGACTTTATCTTAATTGTTGAAATAAGTTTAAAAAAAAAAAACAAATATTTATAGTTATTTTATATTTTTTTGCTTTTATATATTTTTTTTTAAATTGTAAATATAATTTTGATTTTCAGATCTTTAATTTATCATCGCCTGGTCGACTCGGTGAGCCGAATACGAGGGAAGCTGGGTGGCCGCACGGATTAGCACCAAGTTTGGAAAGACTCTGCGCCCTCTGCAAGGAGTTGGACTCTTGGTTAAACGGCGCTTCTAATCGCGTCGTTGTTCTGCATGCCAGGTAACTTGCGATTTTCCAGTTTCATGCAATTTAACTTTTAATTTCTTTTTTAATAATTCTCAGGAAAATTAAAAGCTCTTTCTTTTTTAATTCTTTTTTTGCAATTTAATTTACAAAAACGACTTTAATAGTTCTAATACCTGCATAAAAGAAGTAATAATGAAAGGAGGCTTTCAAGGCGCAGAAGAATCACTTTCAAAAGAATACAAGCATAAGAATATCTCTCTATCTATAGAACGTTCAGTGTTCAAACGGTCGAGTTATAAAAGTCATAATTTTGCCGCGGTATACACATTCACCGCCCTCTCGAAACTCATAACTTCCCGTTAGTCATTTCCATTCATCGTGAATAATAACGTCATTAAAGCGCGATCAGCCCGCGGGCGCGAAATCTTTTCGCGTCTTACCTCTTACAGAGAGAAGGTACGCAACAGACGTCGCGCGTTTGCAATATAGCTTCAAGTTAACGTTATCGCGTTCTCTTCAGGGGCAGCAAGGAGCGGCTGGGTGTGGCAGTGTCCGCTTATATGAACTACAGCAGCATCTGCGGGGGGCGCGATCAAGCGCTGGACAGGTTCGCCATGAGAAGGTTCCTCGATGACAAGATTGGATCGTTGCAGGTTCCGTCGCACCGAAGGTAAGAAAAAGGGAAGAAAATTCGTATAAAGTATGTATGATGTTACTACCTGTTGACGTACGGCCTTAAAGCTCAATCTATCGCACCGCGAATAAAATTTGTTAGATGAAATTATCCCAGGCGTACATATCGCAAAGAGTATGACTATAAATTATTTCCTGGTTTCTCTTTTTCAAACAACGATAATTGTTCGCTTTTACATACTTAATCGGATTTTAGAGAGTAATCGACCGTGTCGGAAAACCTGATCTCATGTATCACTCCGTTTTATATTATTTATTGTTAGTACTCGATTGATCAATTGTATATTTAACACAGCCTTAGTTCTAGAAATAAATATTGAGAAATCTATTTTACAAATAATCTTTTGTTCATGATTTCAAATTGAGAAATAAGACAATGATATTTATGATAACACATTTTTCCCTTTCAAAAATCGCTTGTTAATTTAAAATTAAATAAAAAGAATGCAGTGTGTTCAATTAAATTTACATGCAGAAAAGGAACCATTTTAGTATCAACGTTGTGTATCAGTGATATTTATTAAAAGCCATTTAATTTCTTCAAATTTATAACACAGGAAGAAGAGTGTGTAACTGATTCGCATTTCTTGTCGCGGCTATTCGATTAAGAAGGACATCTTACGTCCTTGAGTGGACACTCCTATCGTTTTATTTGTTATACGTTTTACGCGCCATCGACCTGAATTGTTGAGCATTCATTAGCTAGTCGTCATCATCATCTTCAATCATTCTTCATTCGTTTTATACCATCCTTCGTGTGTTCCAATACCTCCATTAATCATGTTGATGCCTATCCGATCATTCTTTCATAATGGATTCTGGAATTTCTCCGTCTTTCTCTCTCTCCTTCTCATTTGGAACCTTTTAGAAATATCTCGGAATAATTCAGTATTCGTTATTTTAAATTTACTCTGTAATCGCTTCGTTCGCACCATGATTGCAACATTTACTTGCGAGAGAAGATAATTGTGAAACGAGATACTATTAACAAAATAAAATGATTGACTAGCTTGCATACTTGATGTACTTGTTATTCAAGAAATATTTCTGTCAGCCGGTTCTCTATCGCGCGTACTACGACCGATCTAAAGATAACGAACTCCCATCATCATCGGCAGCCTGATCATTTACTTCATTACCATGTCGTCGTGTGCATTCGTAATGATTGTAATGAAACGCGAGCGAACTTACATGAGATTGTCTCTTTAAATCTTGTTCGCACTTATAGCCAGTGTCTTGTTTCAATTTAAATACAACCGGAATAAAGATTTCTTTATGTGCACGATAGAAATGTATCAAGATAAATGTATTAAAATAATCTTACTCATATACATAGAAAAGTTACTTTTGAGTGATTCTAAAGTTATTCTAAGTTATCGCAATTATTTGAATAACGATTCAAATATGTAATGATAAAATTTCCATTTTTACTACTAAAAATTAATAATTATGTTCGAATAAATTTTTTAAGTAAAAATAATTATTCGGATAACATTATACATATTATGCCATTATATGTGTATTTTATTAGGTCTAATAATAAATAATTATTTTTTTAAATAAATTATTTGTGCATAAAAATATTCTTTCTTGTAACTGTTTACAACTAAGAATATCGAGACGTTCGAATCATCAATTTTTCTTACGAATAATTATTTTCCGAATCGATTACTCAAGTAAAAATAAAACTCAATATCTCGAGTAAACCATGCAGACAAATAATTGGGCTAAATTTTTTCTTTTTTTTTTTTGAAAAAGTTTAATCGATTCTCTAATAAATAATTATTTTTTTAATTAATTATTTGCATAAAAATATTCATTCTTGTAACTATTTACAACTAATAATATCGAGGCGTTCGAATCATCAATTTTTCTTACGAATAATTATTTTCCAAATCGATTACTCAAGTAAAAATAAAACTCAATATCTCGAGTAAATCATGCAGACAAATAATTGCGCTAAATTTTTTTCTTATTTTTTTTTTAAAGGAATCTAATCGATTCTCTTGACTCTTTATTTCTCGCTCGCGTCTCCGTTTATATCACGATTTATACTTGCAGTTCAACCAACCGGTTGCTTTTAGCGAAATAAATGCGACTCATCCGGCAGTTTATCGCGCGTATTACGCGCCATCGACCCCAACGTTACCGCGACCGCCGTATCATTACCGTCATCATCGTCCTTATCGTCGTCCTCGTCATCCGCGTCGCCGTACGCATTCATAATGACCGTAATGAGCCGCGACCGAGGTGTGCCCGCGTGGCGACTTCCTCGGCGTGCTTCTTCTTCTTCTTCTTCTTTTCATCCCATCACCTCCTCTTCGTGGTCCTTACCTCCCTCGGTCTTGCTTACCGGAGTTCCTCCATTAATTCCGCAAGCCGTGAGCCATTAGCATGTCGTTAGTGTAGCTGCGCTCTCGCGGACATATGAAAGCATTACCAGGGAGAGATCTCTTACGACAAACGATGTCGAACGTTAGTTGCTCGTGCCTACGTGCACATCTTTTCGTGTCACGAGCTAAGACTTCCGTTGCTCGAACCAGCAATCTCATTCATCATATTTCTTATCCATACGTACATTTGCTTCTTGGAAGAAATTTGCTTTTTTATGATCGTTTTGCAATGTTGATGAGAAAGATCGTTTCATACTCCTCATCAATTCATCGTTTATTATTTGTAATTATTATAATATATTTTTAAACGTTACAATTAGGAGTTGCGAGAATCAGATTTTAAATTAAAAATTAAATAATCGCTTACATTTTCGAACATCAGGTATAATAGTGGTCTCTTGGATGTTTCAGATATATCGAGTATTTCAGCGGATTGCTATCGGGCTCTCTGAGGATCAGCCAGTCTCCATTGTACTTGACCCACCTGACAGTTCTCGGAGTACCGCTCTTTGAACCGACAGGTTGTCGAGCCTTCCTCAAAGTATACGAAGGACTAACACCGGTTTACACTTCGGATCTGTATTCGGTGACAAACGCGCGTGAATTCACTGTTAATCTGGGCGGACTTCGACTGAGAGGCGACATCTTAGTCAAGTGTTATCACAGGGTATACTCGAAGCAGACTCGAGAAGTCATGTTTTCCCTTCAGGTGAGAATGCAATGTACATAGTAGATGCGTTATTGAAAATTGTTATACATTTTTTATTATATTTAGAGTTTAATTAGAATATTAATTAATATTATATTTTAAATATTTATAATATTATAATATTATAATATTATAAATATTTATAATATTTACAATATTAATTAATATTATATTTTAAATATTTTATGTTTATTTTATTGATATATAATTGTATAAAATAGTATCAAATCAACATTCATGTATGTACATACATATCTACATATATACATCGTTTACATTGGTCGTAAATGCATTACAGTGATGCATTTATGATGAATGCGTTATACTAGTACGCAGGTGACACGACATGAAATCAGCTGCGTAAATGGCAATTGATGCAAAGTGCTTCGTAAATAGTTATAAGGATAGCGATCTAGATGTACGTGTTCGCGGTAAACATTTGCGTGGTAATTTTGTGCCCGACAGGCAAATAACATTCTCTGAAATCGACGTAACGTCATGACCAGTTAATAATTAGATGTTTTATTCTTTGTGACGCGGAAAAAATAAATATACATATAATCCTGTACAAAAAACTGCTTTAATTACGATATATGATACGTCAAATGTTATTTTATTAGACTGACAAGATTTGTAATAAAAAAAAAAGACATTGCATACTGTTATTTACTCGTATCTTGATTGACTGCAAGTCCTTGTTTATGAAAGTTTACAGTAACATTTAAATTTGTATACTTGCATGTAATTTATCTCTCGTATTTTACTATAATAAATCATATACATGTTGTGTCCGAAATTTCGCACATTCTTGGGAAAATATCCAATCAATTTCCAAATATTAAGTTTTTTATCAAAATTAAATCAACTTTAAATTGCTCAGAGAATCTACAAGCGAGGAAATAATTTTGCTTTGCGATGTATATCTGTTACATACATATATATGTAACTTTGGACAAAAAACCTATCAGCACGCGAATCAATCACGCATATTTCACGTAAGGCCGTTATTGTTTCCGCAGTTCCACACGTGTATAATTACGGAGAACGTCGTGTCCTTCCCACGATCGGAGCTCGACGTCGCCTGCGACGATCCTCGATGCCCGCCCGACAGTGTGGTAACCCTTTACTTTGCTACCGACGCGAAACGCCAGGATGGTCCAGTGCCGGCGCCGACGCCGGCTGTGCCGCATGCATCGGCTCATCACGATCCAATTTTGCACTGGGACAGCTACACGAATCTCGAGATCAGCGACGACGGTGAGTTTGCAAATCTTTTTTTCATTCTTTTATCATAGGTTTTTTTCTAACGCGATAATAAAAATTTATCGTTTCATTTAAAAATGACATATATAATATAATATTTCAATAATTTTTTAAAGATTAATTTAAAAATATTATAGACATTTTTAAATATTTTATTTTAAATTATTGCGGTAAACAATTATTATCTCACGCACAAACTAATAAATGACATCGATTTGTGTCAACAAAATATGTATGTTAGTATTTGGCAGTGACCCATACAACATAATAAGTTGCTCGATGATAAAATAACGCATTATTATGTGTCAATTATCATGTTTTATTTCCAAATCACTTAAATAAAATACAGACGAGCATGTAAACATGACATTTTAACAAGAAATAATTTTCTCTCATGAAAAACGACATATTTCTGGCGGCAAAAACTCTCTTATTTACATATAATTCTAGCAAAGATATTCCAGTCTGTCTCTTGCGCTGTAAATTAAGTGATACAAGCTCGTCGATTAATTTAGCGATATCGTGAAAGCCACGGTCTGCGGTTTACGCGAGGAGAGCACATCGTTGCCGACTAATTCGTACTAATTTTCGTCGTAATGGTAGCCAATTAACCTCAATCTGACAGCGAGAGCTAGTCAGAAATACAACTTGGCTAACGCGTGTACGGCGTGGAAGGGAGGGAGGGGGCGAGCTAGACGAAAGAGCGGCGGTTAGTATAGTGCATTTAGAACGGCTGACTAACGCCGCCGGAAATACGTACTGTCAAGTGGAGGGAAAATGACGGTTTATCGCGACGGGGGCGATTTTCATGGTTGGAAATAGATCAAAGGTCGGCCGATGGATGGGCAAGGTCCATCGCGTTAACCACTTCCGAGTATAGCATTTCTACCCTGTCGTTATTTATTTACATCTTCACTTTTCTCTGCCGCGCTCGCGTAACCTTTTATGAGATGCGCAAAGTGCTCTTGTCACGTTGAATATATGTATATCAAAATATATATACCGTAATACAAAATATATTTTTGACATTTATTGCAAATATTACGTAAAAGTTCGAAAGAACATAAGTGACGATTCAAATTATTAAAGATGAAAAATATCCATTAAAATGTTATATGAATAAAAATATGGTGAATTTTAATTTTAATTTTCTTAATTTAATTAAACTTATAAAATAATCATAATCAGCATTTTTTACAAAATCCCTTAAATTTTTTACCTATTTCTCGAAATTAATTCAGTAATGCTACGACGAATGTATTATTTAAATTAGTTCCCTTCGAAAGGAGGATTTACACTCGTTACATGACTTTTAGCCACGCTTAGCAAAGAACCTCCAATGTAGCGATTTGTTCTGCTCGGTATAGTGCTTTAATCAAAGCGATTGCGTCATCACCATGAATCCCCAAAAGCACGCCGGACGACCAACGCTCTCGGAGTCAATTCGTTTCGTTAGCGATCGGCCAGTGGGTTCCAATAAAGCTGTGTGACCCAAATTGCACGCGATGCTAAATCGACGCCGTTTGTTACGGGACGAAGAGCGATGGCAAACGAGACCGGAAAGAAAGATGGAGGGTGGCCGAAGGGAGACGGATCAGTATTTGGGTTGGGCCGATTGGATGCCGGTAGGTTAATCGCAATACCGGCGGTGACCCATCTACCGGATATCCACCCCCGTTTGCCGGGTCGAAGGGTGTGACCAAACTAGGAAATCAATTCCACCTCTCGATAACCGAGCAACCTCGCGAACGAAAAAGATCGTGTACTCTGTCGTTATCAGGACGCGATCGATTATAGAAATCCTTCCGCATAACTCGGCGCCTAGACTTCTACGTCACGTTGATTTCTACCCTCTGGAACATTTAATCGTCCAAACATTGATCGCAAAATATTTCTCGAAACTTATCAAAATTATAAATATCGCTTCCTGAAATGTATACTAAATTTCAATTATATTATTAAATTTGTTAGATTACTCTTTTATTTATTTCTACATCGATAGAGACAATCATGTGAATTTGTAAAGGAATCTCAACCACACGCGCGATCTAACAATAAGTCACCTCAACGAACGACAATACGCAATTTCCCAAACTGCCGCTCTGAATTGTGTGCTCGTGTTTGGTTCAGACGTTTTAAATCATACTTAAATCATTGTAATTCCACTCGCGTTGTCGGGTATCGGAATGATCTGTCGCCGACGGGCGTGCCCGCATCAATTGACGCTCAAGCCTTCGATTTGCGCCGCTACTTTGTTTAACGATTTAATGCGAGTCTGCGCGCGCAATTTTCCTCGTAGCCCGTAGTGACAGCAAAGAGTTCGAGAAGACGCATTTTCCTGACGGGAGGCAACATTTATCCGCACGAAGAGCTCTCTTACCTCCAGCGGATCCGCGAGTGTAACGAACTTCCATCGTGTGACGAGACGTCCGATGGAAACGTCGCGGTGCCCACACGCTGCACCCACGCGACACAAAATACGTTTCCCTAGGGTATCGTGCTCGCACGAACGATCCGCTTTAACGATCTGCTGAGTTATGTGAGTTGGCGTGAAAAGCTTTCCTGATCTTTATCTTTGATCGGTGACGCGCCAAGTGAAGCGGAAGCTAATAATGAATCTTCCATGTTTCCGGGTTAATATTATATGAAATATCTATGTACACAATTCTCTTGAGATAGTCTATTTAAAGAACTGCGAGAGAACAAAATTAAGACTGAATATATTTACATTGAAATATAAACTAAAAAGGTCGACACACATACCGAGAGAAAGTTTTTT
The DNA here is from genome assembly GCF_047496725.1 of Anoplolepis gracilipes. Lineage (NCBI taxonomy): Eukaryota > Metazoa > Arthropoda > Insecta > Hymenoptera > Formicidae > Anoplolepis > Anoplolepis gracilipes. The sequence continues at coordinate 19,132,337 of NC_132970.1, read as the reverse complement.
ATATTCGTTGGCAAAGTGGATACAGTTTTTAATTTTTAAATCAAAATGAGAAAAAAAAAGAAAGAGAGAAAATCTGTTATATAAATAACAAAAAGAGATTAAGTAAAATGAATATGTAAAAATAAAAATATAAAAATGTCTATTAATTAAAAGAAATTAATATATTTTTATCACAGTAATTAGTATCACGAATTGCACGAATCAGAATGTAACAAAAGCTGCATCGTGGAAAGAGATGAAAGCCGTACAATATACATAAATGATTTTCATGGTATGGTGGGGAGTCTTCGGGTTTATTCTTGGCATCAGAACGCCATGGATGGGGATAGAGCTTAACAGTTTTCGCGCGCTTCTACGTAACCAGGTCTCAGTTCGATTCGTGATTCTGCCGTGATCAATAGTGCGTGCATGACTCTCTATTTGTAGAAATTAGTATTCCTGTCATTTGTATCGATAAATGCGAGATTTTGTCGAGTAGTGATTGCGTGCAATTACACTATTGTAAACACTACACAGAATCGTAATTAGTGGCGAAAGTGGCCGATGTTTCACGAGTAAGTTGATTTTATTTTTTTCCTTGTTGTAACATAACAATTTTTAAGTTACCAAGCGTAAATTTTGATTAACTAATTTTAAAATAATCCAAAAAACAGTTTCATAAATGTTTAATTAACTCTTTTTAAACATTCTTATTAAAAATAGAGCTTTCTTAATTTGATACTGTAAAAAAATTTGAAATTTATAGAAAAACTAGAAATTATTTTAAAATTATTTTAAAAACTGTTTTTTTAAGTATATATGATATATATTATATAAAAATAATTCTCTCAAAATATTTCTTTTTATCGCTTTCTATCATGATACTGCAACGTCTCGCAACAAACATCCGTCCAACGTTTCACAATTGGAAATTGACCTTAATTTTACCGTCTACCGTTAAGGCGATGCTTCATGTAGGATAGAGACTTTTGATCCAAAATTGGCGAACCGGCTTGACCGGGCTACTCTCGCTCCGAGAATCGCCTTCGCACCATACAACGAGAAAGTTGGTTCCTGGAAAGTGTAGATCGAACTTGATGTTTAAGAAAACACCCCATAGATGGTAATGGCCTTAGATTCATGATTTCCCTTTGTTGCAGAATTTCTTCATCAAGCATTTTATGTGAAAAAAGAAAAAAAATCAACACTAATATTTTAACTGTTTATTTTCCTTTTAATATAACACTTTTATCTAATATTGTTATATCTATTTAGTATTGTTTTATTTAATATCTGATCTATTTATTCAAAGAATAATAACTTTTACAAAAATTAATATTTTTTCTGATATTTTTTTTGCAAAGGATTACAATATCATTTATGTATAATTGCAAAATTTTATAAAAATTTACTGAAGAAACCTAATGGACTATGTAATAAGGCACCGAAATATACGAGAGGAATGTTAAGTAGTAACGGAAAGCAAAAGACACGGTTGTGTCTGGCACCAAGTTCAAGTAGTATTAGAACGAATCGGTTTGTTGAGAGTGTCTTAGATGATAGATCTTCAATAATGGCTGAACCGATCGAAATTTTAATAAACTTAATCGAAAGCTTGAGTTGTATTACAAAAATACATTTACTTTTGCTTTATGTATATCCTATAAACGCAATACACTACTACTACGGATAACCCGTATAAGTAATAAATATTTTTAAGTCAAAAGTAGTTTATGTAATAAATAAAAAAAATTAAACATTTCTTTATTTTAAAAATAGTTAGTTCACTACATTTTTCCTTTGGATAATATTTTTAAATAGTTTAATCAGGTAATTACTGTACATTAATTTTTATAAATTACATCTAAATAATATTTATTTCTTATAAATAAATCATCAGTTTATATATGTATATATTCTAACGTGTGGGATAACTTATTATATGTTCTCTTACATGTGCAATATAATTATGTAATACATGCAGTTATAAAATAACCTGATCAGATAAAAAAAACACAAACCTTAGAACATATTTATGGAATATTGTTTGATTAGCAGCAGAAATTATGCTTGAATTCGTTTATCGAGGAACAGATTTAGTCCTTTAAAAGCAAGAATTATAGATAGAATAAAGAAGTGAATTAAACAAACTGAGTTTTTAAATAAATATATTCTATATATGTTCATACTACACGTTACATATTACATACATACTATGTGCTACATACATTGCTTGCTGTTTCTCAACGGATCAAGTTATTTCCTAAAGTTGCTTGTATTATACAAGTTATCTTGCATACGTAAGAGCATAAGTACATGAGTTATCTTGCACAGGTTAGAGTATATATGCACTGATGATTTATGGATAATAAATAAATAAATATTTTAGTAAAAAATAACGTGAGGAAATTATATCTAAATTATATCTAAAAATGTTATATAGAAGAAAAGTGTATAGCTTACTTTTATGAACAAACCTTCTGCAATATTTCAATTAATTTAATAATTTTCAACGCTATATACATATATGTATATATATATATTAAATGATTTTAATATTTTACATCTCTGTATGTGATTATTGCAAAATATATTTATATTGAATATTTTGTGTATGTATATTTAATATTTAAAACGATTTTAAATTTATTATTTATAAATTGTATATATTTAAAATAATTTTCTTATATAAAGATATACTAAAAAAAGAATAATAACCTTAAAAAGTTATTTAAAAAAAAGGTGTCAAGTTTATGCGCAAATTATCAAAATTTATCATTACAAAAAATATTATACAAAAAACAGTTTTTTTTATTATTGTAAAAAACCTATTCCTGCAAAAATAAATATCAATAAATTGCGCTAACTCAAATAAAACCAATTTATACTAAAGCAAAGTATAAAAACTTGGCATGCCTGAGTTGCATTAAAACATTTGTAATGTTCAATATTTTATATTATATGAAAATTATTTGCATTATTCATACATAATAATTAAATAATCATTATATTAAATATTTATATTTTTTATTTATTAAAGATTGAAAAGGTTTATTAAAGGAAAACTGTTTTTTTTTGTATAATAACATTATTTTTTATAATGATAGTTTTCGACAATTGGCACAACTTATTTGAACTTATATCACCTTTTTAACTTTTTTGAAAAAATAAATTTTTAGTAAACAGACATTGTTCGGTGTTTGCACGCGTTAATCACTTGTGTGCTTTTAACTTTTACCGCCGTTAGATATTGTCATTTTTTCTCTGTCAACATGTTTTATATATCGAAAAATAAAACGAACGATTAGTCGAGTCTCAAAAATCCCGTTTACTGGTCGATCTCGAACCTTTTGTTTGGTCGCTGTCGAAGAAATTACACGGTAAAACAAGAAGAGAAAACGTCCGCCCAATAAGAATGAGAGAGAGGTGTAGGAGTGAGGATAGAAGAACAGAGACAAGAGCCCATTGTCTTGTCGTTCGGTCATACGTCTTCCCGCTGTTACGTCACCATTGTTTACCTCAACCTCCGTGCAGGGCCGCCTCCAGCAGTTTTATTTTGCCACTTCGATGCCCATTGTACGGTCTTTTTGCTCTTTATGGGCGGACATAACTAAGAGAAATCATTTCTTGCCCTAGCCAAATGTCAATACCAAAATTTCTGGTATCATTCGTATTGTGTAAAACGAAATAGCCTTTTCTTTAGATTTGAGACGTACATTATATTATGGCATGATATGAAATATTTTTGTCGAAGAAAGATAAGAGTGAACAAGAAAAGTTTTCAAATTGATTTTTAAAAATCTTAAGAAGTAATGTATTTAACAGAATAATTATGACTAATTAAGATGTAACGAAAGAGATGATTACTAGTGCGTTTTAACAAGAAAATCAACATGTAAAGATGATGTAGATAGAATAATATTACATGTCTAGAGTCACAAGTTATAAATTTGCATGAATCCTTTCCTGCTGGGGCAATGTCACGGTATTATAATTTAATTGGTCATTCTTAGCATCGATAAAGAGATACACAAATATAATGAATTGCATCGACTAGTATCCCCGCGTTTCATCGAGATAGACGCATTATGCGTCATGTCATCTTACGCATAAATCGTGAAACGCGTCCTTGTCCCAGATTAGTTGCCTAGGAATACATCGTCGCTTCCCGACTGTAGTCGACCAACTTTTCGCTCTATCTTCGTTACTCGCTGACAGTAGAAATAGCCATGTTACGCTTGGACGAGTGCGAGGTAGTAAATCGGTAGTCGCGATCTGTCACGGATGTGCGTTTCATCCGCCAAAGAACCGAATCTCCGTCGTATAGATCCTTTTCTTTAATCATAAATTACTTGCATTGAACAGAGATGAATAAAAAACAATCGCGATAACATAATATACATACATCTAGAAAATATTCTAGATACTCGCTTTTGACAATTTTAAATTTATTTATTTTTCCCATACATGTCATGTTACAAAAGTCTTAATATTATTTGCTTAAAATATTGAGTGTCGATATATAAGGTGAAATGTCAACGAGTTCTGATTATTTCGACCTTCTACTTCACCTTCTACCTCCGTATCAATCTTAATCTTGCATATTTGACGTCGCATAGCAATTTCAAAGTTGATAAATCTTTCGTTATTACACGCAAGCGCTGACACGCGCGCGCGCGCGTGTCGATATCTTAGAGAAACAAATATAATTTATATGCATATCAAGTAATCTAAACGATTGCGGTTAATTACCGGTTGTCGAAGCTTCGCGTATTACGAGTGACGACGCGATAATATTAACGCAGTATATCTGTACATGGTGCAGCCTGTAATGGTTAAACAAGCGGGTGACGTGTGTGTTATATACCTGGTGAACCAATTATTCCTAAATATATCTCATACGCGCTTATACAGATCCGGCGCGATAACGTGCCACGTTACGCATTATGATCCCGGCGCCTAATAGGTTATTATTAGGCTACCGGATAGCACGAGGCCAACCTATTCTTGTTTAACCCGGTATATTCCAGCGATGCAAATGTCGTATCTGCATGCTCCCATTCTTCGCGATGAGCAATCAGCATTAATATTAATATCGCACCCGAAACCCACACTATTCTGAAACATGTAATACAATCGAAATCAGAAATTCGTGTCACGCGAGTCTTACTTAATGAACGCATCCGAGTGAGTTTCTTTTGATATTTGGGATGCTATGAGCGTCATTAAATAGTTTCATTCGTTCAAGCACCAATAATCTTCCAATCAAGCAACAAGATGAAGCATTTCATAGGTTTCACACGTTAAACATTAAACTTATTAGTAATAAAATCAATTGTATCTCACTTTAATTATGACATACTAAAAAATATTATATAATAATAAAATAAAAAATATTAAAAATAGAAACATATATATTTGTTGATGAAAGAGATTTTTACGATATACACTACCGTCAAAAATTTATAAATTTAATTTGTCATTTCTTCCCAAAAAGTATTGCAAACTAATTTTGCTTTTGCGACATTATAACATAATCCTATAACTATTAATAAAAAAGGAAACAATCAGTAGAATGTCATGCTTCAGCGTGTAAAAAAAATTATTTTCTCGACGAGGAATCTATAAAGCCGTCGTTACTAGTTAAATGAACTGAAAAATCTTTATGGGAAATACTTAAAAGGGAGTAGAACGCTATAGACAACGAGAATAAAAAAAAACTAATCAATAGGATGCCTAGACTTTATCTGAAAGTTACAGAAAAAAAGCGTGGATATTTTATGAGAAGTATTCAGTAATTTTTCATAAATTCAAAACTTTTATTATTTGCTCTCATTACTGTGCATGTCTTTTAAAATAAGATTTAATTTATTTATAATTTGAAGCATTTCTATTTTGTATTTTTCCCGTGATTTTTATTTATTACTTTGACGGTAGTGTATATATATATATATCGTAAAAATCTCTTTCATCAACGAAACGTCGCGGCATAGATAAAGCAAGAAATGCGTCAAAGCAAGAGATGTAAATTCAGCTTGAGCAAATCCCAATCTAAACATCCAAGTGCTACCGCGGTGTTTATAATGTATAAGCAATCAATCACTTTGATTCAACGCGCAAATCGTGGACCTAACGACGCTCTCTTCCCGCCATAATTTTCCTTCATTGTCATCTCGCGCTAAGCATCATCATTAGCATTCGTCACCCGGTGCACCTGGTGCATGTATGTACATATATACATGCGACGATCGTAGAATACGCATTGCGTGAATTTGTCTGAAAGAAGAAGCGCATTTATTACACGCGTACCGCGCAATGTAGTAGGAGAATACGTGCGAATGGTTCTTGCCTCTCTGCACGCGTGTGCGTACATTTTGTCGCCGCACCATGAATCATTAATTGCCCGCCGTTCATTCACAACTATCACGTAGTGCCTAATTAAAGGTGTGAAAAGCATGAGGAAGAAGAAAAAGAAAACATTGTGCGATTCCTTCGGCTCATATATTATCGTACTAATATCTAATCTTTTTTTCAGGAATATGTGTGTGTGTTCTGGAATTTTATCGAAATATTTCATCTAATGCGTATATCTTAATGATCTTTTCCCAAGCATCTGAAACGTCATCTGCGAGCGATCGCGCTCCACTTTTGCCGAGTGCGGCCTTTAATTTCGTTATCGATCGGCGCGGTACAAATCGCAAGCGGTGCCGGTCAATTTGGTAGCGTTTTCTCGTGCACGCCAAATAACGACGGCACGGTGTGCGTATGCATGTACGTGTGCGTACAGAATCGACGTGCGATCGACCACCATTCGAGAAAGACGACGTCCGGCCGAGCCGAGAGTTGCCGTAGAAGGACCGGCGGCTGGAGGCCGTTGGAATGAGTAGAGGGGCTACCGTGAACACGCAACACGACACTCGTACGAGACACGCACACGTGCGCGCGATATCCGCGTAACACGAGGAACACGTGCATCGCAGCGACGTGCGTATGAGTAAAAATGCATGAATCAAACGGACCGGCTCGGCTCTCTTATCGATTGTTTTCTATTCGCATGTATATGTATGTATGTACAGAATGAGAACCATGAATGTGCCAGTCATTTGACAGCGTAAGTACTTATTATTTTTATATCTGCAACCAACGGTCCGATATATTCTACGTTCGGTTCCCTGTGATTTATTATTATCAATTGTAGAAAAATACTTTAAGAGAGCCGCCCCCTCCCTCCTCCTCATATAAATATATGAGAAAGTATGTGACCTACTTATACATGGGCGCCTCAGAAAATATGTATTCGAATCGAATATATATAATCTCATACGTACATAAACATTACACGTCCTAAATACACGAACATGTGCCTTTGTATATGAATTTCAAAGGGACGATTCATGTGTGGATCTCTCGAAAAAGATGAAGCTGCGCGATTCGAGTCGCTGCGAAACCGCGTCGCGCATATCTACACGCACGTGCATCGTCGTGCACGCGTGTGTTTATATGGAGCCGCGTGAGGAGAGGCAACGTTCCGAAACTCCATAGCGTCATGCCAACTTCTTTGCGCGTAGGACGTTAGCCTGGCCGCCGATGATGATGACGAGAACGGAGACGATGGTAGTGGTGGTTAATGCGAATGACGGTGGTGGTGGTAGTGATCACTATCGTACAGCATTTGCAACGCACAGTGCCGTTTCTGTGCTCCCGGTGAACGGAACACTCGTTGTTTTCTCGTTACCGTTGAATCCTAAGCAACTTGCCGAAGAAGTATCGGTATTCTTTCTTAGTCGCCGGTTAATCCGCATTAGGAATCGCTTATGTGTTTAGTGCAACTAAATGGTTTCAATGGCTGACACTATTGGAGCTTGATACATCATTCGGTACGAATAATATGATAATAAAATAAACACTCTAGTATGCGATGAGTAATTAAGTTAAAAAATTTAATGAGCCAAGAATGTGATGTAATAAGTGAGAGACAGTTTCATCCATGTTCATTTTTTTGTTTTTATAATTAAATATTTAGAAAAATAAAAATAATTTCTCTTTAATTAATTAAAAAAAAGGAATAGAGTTTGAATGTGAATGCATTCTGTTCTACTTGTAACTTTATGTCACACGTATCCAATTGTTTTTAACTGTTTTATATTAAATTAATAATTCTCTCTTCCTTTTAAAAAAAAATATCTCTTTGACTACCTTAGTATATAAAAACAAAACGTAATTAATAAAATCTGTTGATCAATTTTCATGCTCATAGACTAGTTTTGCGAACCGCCTTACTTATCAACACCCTTAATCATAACTTGGTCCGCGCGCACCCTTTACATCTTTCCCTACGGCTACCACGCCTCCGTCTTTCGCATTTTTGTCATCGGATGCGGGGAACGTGCATCCCTGACTAGATCTCGGTGCTCACTTCCCATCGGCGTCTCATGAATCTCTATAAGGCCGTCAAACGAGTAATTCGTTCGTACGTCTCTCTGTCTTTCTTTCTTTTTCTTTCTCGTACGCATCGAGTACCACTTATTTCTCTTGCCGCCTCGCTCTTCGTCATCCACCTGGAGATAATGACGGCTCACTACGCTGATGAATAGAAATCCTTCCAAAAGAAGGATGTTAAATTTTAATACTTTGCGCATGAGCGATCTGTTCGCCAAAATGGAGGGGCGAGGAAGAATGTAATGGTTATGTGATGCCGAGTGAAAAAAGTTTCAAAACACAAAGACAGTGCGTATTGTACGCATTGAATCTACGTAGGCGGCTGCTTTGATATGCAGATCAGTTACTAGGTTAATTATGATTGTCTGTCGTTTTGTTTGAAAAAAAATGTAATTAAAGAGATTCGTTTAAAAATACAAAATAAAAAAGATAGATTTTTGAGAAATTATTCAAATACTATAATTTTTATAATACTATATTTTTTAAAATTGACGATGAATGCTTTATATAGGAATTCTCGTGTATTTTCACGTAAAGGATAACGTAATTTAAGTTCAACTTCATTACACTGGAACCACTACCAGTCTTCCGCTATCAAGACTTCCTACCATGCTAGTGCTGTCATGTTCCATAGACTTCCTTCTAGAATTTTTATTACAAGTCCAAGGGCGTAAGTCGCCAGGGAAGTTTCCATTTACATTCGCATCTGAATATGCAGCGGAAACCCGTCGAGTGTCGTAAACCTGTCGAGTGCACTGAATCGCGTCCTTAAATTTCTCATACTCGCCACCATACCCATACCCATACTCTCGCGCTCCGTCCCTAAATTCCTCGGTTAAATCATAGCTGCGTAGCGGTAAATAAGTTAACAACCACGATCAACTATAAACTCGCTCTCAAAAGAGCGACAGAGAGAGAAGGAGAGAGAGAGAGAGAGAGAGAGAGAGAGAGAGAGAGAGAGAGAGAGAGAAAGAGAGAGAAACATTCAAGCCGGCTAAAGCGATGACGTTCCCGCACGAGAATCTAATTACCATATCCAGCCAGATATCGTTGCGCGAATGCGCAATTCATTCGCGGTGTTAAGGAACGAGAAATTGAAATAGTTGGTGGTTAGTGGTTACATACATACGTCGTTGTCCTTGTAATTGTTTTGATCGTAATAGTTACATGAACTGCAATCTATTTTGTCGAAATGCATCAAGCTTAATAATCATCGCAAAATAATTTTTTTCAGCAATTTAATTATATAAATATCACAATAAAATTTTAATGAATAAAATTAACACCATTATTCTTTTTATTCAAACAAATATAGTATATGATACGTATTCTATAAATATTACTTTTTTTTACATATTTTTTACATATTTTAAAATTCCTTATATGAGATATTTTAAATTAAGTTTACCGATTAAAATGACACAGTTGATATTCTCGATTTATGATTCATCGAAGATAATCGACATTACTTCCGCGAAGATGTTTTTTTAAGCTTTTTCGTGAGACGCATTCCTTTTTTATGGTAGAGATAAATTTTATCAGTTTACCCATTTGCGAATGATTTTATAACGCGTATTGCGACATCGATATCTCGTTGATAAAATCTTCGGCCAGATCTAAAATCGCTATAAGACTAGTATTTGCGATAGTGTTAATTGATCGTGGTCTCCTCTCGTATTTGCTCGTGGTCGCTTGCTTTGACGTTTATATTAGGACGCCGGAAAATTTATATCATCCTCTTGGAAGATTGTTTGTTCCGGAACACGGTGAAACTCGTTAAACTTGTAAATCGGGGTAACGTTAAATGACGGTGATATTTTATGGTACTTTTAATAAACGTTGTATCGGATTCAAATTAAATTTCTTTTTCATCCTATTTGGATCTTTCCAAGTCTCTTGTCTTGACTGTATTCACTACAAACTTGTTTCATAAATTTTTTATAATTTTCAGTATTAATTATTTTCTTAATTTGATGTGATTGAAAAAAAATTTCTTTTATTTTAGAAATATCTAATATTAAGTACATTTAGTAATATTTTTTTAAATATATTTATTTTACAAATATCTATTAAATATATGTATTTATATAACATTAAATATATTTATAATTTGTTGCAAGTGCAAATTACATATTCATCTTGTTTCAAATACCTATAGCTTCAAACTTTTCACGCTGCCACGTTCAAGAATTTTTCCCGTCAAATCGAATGATGAAATTTAAATTTACAAATCGCCGATACGTCTTCCGTCGACGCGCACATCTCGTCCCAGACATTTCGATCGCCCGTTATGCGATCGCTCTCGCGGATGATGAATGACGGCGATAAATCGCGCGCGAGCCGATTTCTTGATGATGCCGCATCGCGCGCTCTCGCGGAGTAGCGCGGTGCAAAAAGCAGGACGCGCGTCGGAGAAGCTGCAATGAGGGTCGGACGGAAAGCTAGTCGACGGTATCATTTGACGCAATAAATCCCCGGTCGATTCGCGTCGGAGCGTGCGGCCGACGGCGACGCCGCTATCCGTCGCGTGATCAGCTGCGCGGCCTCGCGATGTGCGGTTGCAGCTGCGAGCGCCTCTTTCTGGAATGCATCGCAACGAAATTTATATGCACACCACTCTCGGACGTGATAAACGCGAAGATCACTCGTGCTTTCAAAGATACGAGGCGCCGTCGCGCCGCCTGCATTTCCCAGAATATCGGTTTTCCGCGATACCCAAGGAAGGGTCTGAATTTAATTAATTTATTTTCGTAGATTGTCGTTTGATTAATTGTTGTTTTCGTACCCCGATGTTACTGACTATCGTGCGATTTATACGCGCAAAGTATTGGCATTTTTCTCGCGTTACTATTATTAGTAACTATTATTAGTGCTCGCGCGCCGGCAATTTAATCACACTTATTATGTCAGCCATGTCACATGTCTGGATTATATGAGATGCTTCCGATAATTTAATAGGGTTGACTGGTAATAGCTACCCGTCTCACTCTTTTAGCCTCACTCTTTTTCTCCAAACGATACGTCAATCTCGAACTAACACACACGTTCACGGATAAATGCTCAGGAGCACGCAATTTAACGATGCAATGTTACGACTTTCCTTCGTCCGTTGCCTTTATATGACGTCGATGAGAACTTGCTTCAATCAACCAAAATCATCGATCGTGCGTTCCTCTTCCGTAAAATCCGTTCTTCGAAGAAAGCCCAAGGTGGTCTCGATGTAGGTGGTATTCGAAGTGGTACATTTTATTGCATCCGGATTGACATGATATAATTTCAGATTTAAAAAAAATCGCAAATGTCATTACGAATATCAATGAAAAAATGTTTATTTATAAAAATATTGTGGATTCTTCTTGTTTATTATTATTAGTGTAAAAACACAGCAATTTGTCGATTATGCCAGTACATTTCATACTTCCACCTTCGTCAATATACCATTAAGTTTTCATGTATAACATCGTCGATCATGTTCCTCATATTTGAATTTCATCATCGTGTTCTGAAAAGGATTACATTGCAATAGCAATAATCTTCGATCGACAAGCCATGACAGAATTCTCATTTTTAAACATATGCATGCGAAAATAGGTTTTGCTGATACATTCAGCGTTATATCATGTATAAGACCAATTTTATTTGGAGAGCTAAATGCAATAACGTTTTTATAATTCCAATTTTCAAAATTCAATATTACATATTGTGTTTTTTATTATTATGTAATTATTATCATACGCATTCTCTTTTTAATTTTGTGTTGTAATATAAAGTGATGAAGTTATCAGCAGCAGAATATTCTTTTAGTTATACATATTTTAGGAAATAAAAGTGTGAAAAAAATGAAATGTTTAGAAGAATTCACTTTCGATTCCACGATTTTCAAGTGCGATCCTGCTTACTCGCACGAATAAACATTAAATGAGTTCATCTATCTAAAATGGTAGATTAATCATCATTGATAGACTACCCGGCTTAAGTATAACAAGCAAGTGAATCGGTCAAATAAAAATGATTTATACTGGGCGCGATATGTCGACGAGATAGCAGGGACGTGAATTGAATTCAGATGAGGATCTCCTCGCAAACAGCTCTAGGAGATTATATCGTATTCGAGGTGTCCTTCGCAAAATCTCTCCCGTGATGATCTGAAATTAGCCCGATCTTGATCATGCCATTATCATAGCAAACTTGTTGGTAAATACGATAATAGCGTGATTTGTGACGGCTATCTACATTTTTACGTTAGTGTGGATGTTGTTGATAAAATCAGAATATTTATAATTTTATGAAGAAAATACAGAGAGAATTATAAAAATATATCAGCAAAAATATATACAATTACTTGAGTTATTAAAGCCACAAGAAACTTTAGTTAATTTGAAGCTAGTTAATTCAATCTTTAATTATCTCAAGGTTACATGAATAAGCAATTTAATAACGCATGCGCCGTGACGTTGACGTACATATTAATTTACTCGAGTCAAAAAATACCGATTTGCACAAACATGTTGGTTATAAAGATATATCTTGTAAAATGTCAGATGCACTATATAAATAATATGACACGTGTTTCGCAAATGCCAGAGCAGTCGTTTCAGCCAGCCAGCGGGACGAAAGAACGGACATTCCGGCAGGCGGATTATGTTAAGAACGAGCTCAATCGAGAGTATGCGGCGCACTTCACTTAGACATATAATTATACCCCGGGAATTCCAATTAAATCCGATAATCCAGCGCTTAATCGGCACAATTGCGTTAGCGCAAAGTGCCGCGGCCGCCGCTGTCATCGGAGAAAGAGAGACGTAGAGTGTGACAGAGGCCTGAAGCGCCAAGTGCATTGGCCACTTGCGTCCGGCGGTGCCCAGAAATTGCCGGATCAAAGAGATCGAGAGATAGAAAGAGAGAAAGAAAAAGAAAGAAGAAAACAAATGTTGATGCTGGGCGAAAAATAAGCTGCCGCGAAATTCTGCGTGTACGCATGCGGCGCTACCAGATACGCATCTCGACGGAGAGATCCGTTAAGGACCCCTCGCACCGAGAACCATCCTTTGTCTCAAAGCTCATATCCGATCCCATGGCCTATGGTATTCTCACGAATATCATTTTCTACTGTCATTCTCTTCGCCTTCCTCGAGAATATAGCGGTTGTCAATTATGTGTATAAAATGAAGAACTATGCAAACGGAAGGAAAAGCATACCGAACAGCGCCGTAGGACATATCAACTGGAATATGGATTAATCTTCATCGAATACTTTGTGAAAATATGTTATTCTCGTTTGCACGATGAACTGATGTTTTTGTCGTGTTATTAACCTTTTACTTGTTTAAAACAAATATTTGCGTGTTATTTTTGAAGACAGATCTTATTACATACATGCATTACACATGGGAGATATGTGTACAAGCGCGAAGATAATTGTTACTGCATGGGATGCACTTTAGCTTGTCGTCTTGTTTTCATCATTATCTCTCGTACATAAATGTGAATTGTCGATATCTCGAAGTAATTGGATACTTAACACCTGGAAAACTTTATAACCGCACATCTAAACTTTCATTTTCCCATCGTATTTCCATTCCGCGTGGGTAGATTCGGCTGAAGTTTTATCGTATTCGTAGAAAGTTGGACCCTGGTTCCGGCGTGTTCTCGATTTTGTTACTTTATATCTACAGTTAGGTTCGCGCCTTTTTATCCTCAACATTGTTATCCAAGTTCGTCAGTGAGTTAAATAAACTTCTTACCATCGCTCGCTCGCTTTCTTCTTACTTATCTTTTTATTCGAAATAGATTCAGCTCCCAGAAGCTTTCACGCCATTAATGGCTAGCTAGTGAAATTTTATCAACATGTTGAAAACTCTTAATGATATATACAGCATACTTTTTGACTTCATTCATTATCATTTTTAATCATTAAGCTAATGTTAAAATAATTTTTACGAAAAATAGTTTTCGAATTTGCATTTAATAACTGAGAATGATAGTTATCATTAATATATATATCCAATTTATTTTTATATCTATTTAAATTTTCTCTTACAGCTGTAAAATCTTAAAATTTTTCAAGATATGAAATTTTTGTAATTTTCAGATCTCATCGAGATACGAAATACCATTTATTCATATATATTCCTTTCTCTTTCGCTCAAAAGTGTTGCACCAATTTACGATTAATCCGTTTCATGGTTGAGTAATTTGCGCGCCTTAGATGACGTAATCCTTGGGGTAGGTAGGTTAGCCTCATGTCACGCGGTCACCGGGAAAAAAGACTTCTTCGAAATTGCGCCCTAAGGAAAGTGGCCGAGACGCTGAAGGGGAACAAGTAATTACAGTTTGTCATGGACTTCCAGAAATTCTTGTTGCAAACTTGGCAACTACGACACAGTGCAATGAATTTCCAGATTAATGCTTCGAATAAACATTGTCTACAGCCGTTTGAATTACGAAATTGACTTTGTTAAAAAACTTATTATAGAACCGTTCCCAACATGATGGACAAAACTTATTATAGATTCATTTTCAACACGGACTTTATAAAAACATTTATATTAACGCAAAGATTACATTTTTTTTTTATTTCTATATAGATGTTGATGCATTTTTTATTAAGACGTAAATTAAATGTTTGTAAATTAGATTTAAAATTTGTCAAAGTTAGACCAAATTATATTATTGAATCGTTGTTTTTATATGTTATAAATGACTAATTATAAGTTGTAAACACTTCAATTATGGATACTTCTAATATTTTAAAAACTGAACAATTAGCTTTAATGGCATGATGTGCTGGTTGAAAGGAAAAAGGAAATGAACAATTCTTAACTCGTTGCGATTCGTATTTGAGAGCAGCGTCAACAATTTATAGCTGACAGTTGTTCCTCTAACAAGCTCCTCGATTTCCCGGGGCTCGCGGAATTATAGTTTATACGCGGGCACCCGCAGCTATTCCAACACAAGAATAATTTGAAAGAATTTATTTGCGCCTTGTTTTTTTCCATGAGAGCTGCATTGCTATTCAAATCTAGAATATTTTATTTATGTAATTTAATTTATGTACTTAATATTAATTGGTTACAAATAATTTGAAAAAGACAATTTGTAGAAAAATTATTTAAAAATTATGCCCTACTATTTATTTATTAATGTAATTTAAAAAAAAATTAGAACTGGCAATGGCAATACAATTACAAAATAAAATAATAGAAATACAAAAAATAAAATAATAAAATGTTACAAAAAAATACAGTTGATAACAATTACAAAAAAAATATATGTGATAAAACTTTATGTGCTAAAATATATATATAGGTATATATATTTTTTAAATTGTCATTATTTTACTATATGTGAATACATGTTTTTTTTCTAGAAGGCCGTGAGACTCCACTGTCACCTCCGCCTCCCTCAAGTTCTTCAGTTCAGACTTCACCTCGTGGCTTGGGTTACACGTGTGGTCCTATAGATGGATCGTTGTATGCTGTGGTACATCAGGGTGGTGCAGGAGGTGCCCGTGGCTCGCCATTGACGGTTTCCATGGACAGTGGCATAAGTAGTGCACCACCACAAAAACCCAGTCCACCAGAACTCGAGCAGGACAATCAAGCTCACGGAGATCTCGATAAGCTTCTTCATGATATGATGCTCACCGTCGAGGTAATATAATTTAATCAATTATTCAAAAGTATGTATGCATAATGTAAATAATTTTTATTATATTAATCATTGATATACAAAAATTGAGAAAAGAAAAGTTTGAAAAAAATGTGCGCCATTCAAATTATAAATTTCCTCGTAGTCTATGCCAGACCCTCCGACAGATGACTACAACCGCGAACGAAGCGAGAAGATGTACATTCAAGAAACGCGCAGCTACAGCAGCCACGGTAGCAGTCATCCAACGTCTACTTATTCTACTTTGAAGGACTCTTACAGAAGCTACGGCAAGGAATCCATTCCGCCCTACAACTCCAGCAGCAGCTACAGCACCCTGAAGAACAGTGTCGAGCATCGAAGGGACGATTTTGAGTATCGCATGTCGCCAGACCGCAAGATATCCGAGTCTTCCAACGACTCTTACAGGAAGCACGCCGATTCCTTCTCCCCGCCTGGCAATATCGACTTTATTGACGAAGATATCCCATATCACGCTAGGCAGACCAGTCAGCCGTTCTCGTACGGTGCCACCACCGACATGATCAAGCATCAGAAACTGTCATCGCCATCGTTAGTGAGGAAAGCGTCTGTGCGCGGCGTGGCGCCTGTCGTAGATTTCGAGGATATTCTCGGCGAAAATTCCAGGAGACCCATCAGCCCCTTGAGTCCTAATACTCCGGATCCGCCGCCAGAGTTTGCGAACGGACCCGTGAAGGGTGGAACTGATCACATTGATGGGTAAGTGATCTTTTATACCTTATGTACTGATTTATAAATCTTCATTTGCGATGCAACAAATACTTTTAACTCCATCAAGCATTTGAAAAATAATAGCAAAAACATTAAAATATTCTCGCTTCGTTAATGGTGTCTAAAATTATCGTCGCGTTCATGCAACTCTATCCTCTCTGCAAAACATTATTAACTATTCGCTTTTATCTTTCTTTCTCTCTTTCTTTCTCTCTCTCTTTCAGTATTTCTGAGAGAAATTCACGTTCTTCGTATCTAGCGACATACGATACCTACTCATTTTGTCCTGTCAACGATCGAAAACGGTTTCCTTGAAGCAAATAAATCGCGATATTGCAAAAGCAGAGATTAGACTAGGTTTCCGTGAACGTTGGCAAGGGAAATCGCGATGAGTGGGCCGTACTTCTGGCAAAGCTTACAGACGATCGTCTGCCGGTGCAGTGTCGCAATGCATTGTCCAAATGGGGCACCGTAAAAGAAGCGCGCCCGCGCTTGAGTTAAAGGCAGAGAGAGAAGGGAGAAAGAAAGAGAGAGATAGCAAAAAAATTCGCCGATCATGGACAATTCATAAATTGTCGACTTATACTCAGTTATAAGACGCGATACTTTTGCCGCGAATGGTAAACGCGGTTGTCATGAGTCATCTTGTTAGTAACGTGAATAAAAGAGGAAATCTTACATCTTCGTTGATGGTCGATAGTATCTCACGAATGACGTGAGACCTCAAGATGTAAGTAGCTAATTGCAGTCAATGAAACTACGCAAAGTGCTAATTTAATGCTAATTGATTGCAAGAACTGACCGCGAATAAACAGAATATTTGTGATATGAACTTATTGCTTATTAACTTTTTTTTTTTATTATTTAGGTCTGTTACAATTCTTTAATAAATTGAAAATTTTATAAATAAATAAAAAATTTGTTATACAAACGTATCTTAATAAATAAAAACAAATCATATACTTGAAAGATATACAAAAATTAATTGATCCACGCAAAATCAATTGATTCTACTTCGTTACAAATTATTATTTTTTAAATGAATTAAGCGTTTTGTTAAGTTGCATTAATTTTTTCTACATATACATTTAAGTTATGTTTAATGCTATATACTTGTGTACAATGGCATAAGTAGAATTAATGTTAAACAGGCATGCATAATAATATTTCGAAAAAGAATTGCATTTGTTATATCACACGTTTCATAAACGTGAACGCATCCTATAAATGTGCAGTTACTATATAACGCCATTCACCTCGAAGTCATCAATTTTTTTACTGAGAGACTTTCGCGGTCCAGTCCCGCCCCGTACATTTTGCGAATGAGATGCCGCGCCCGAATGGAGGAGAAAGCACGCACGATCGCATTAAACAAGTCTGTTAACTTTGTTCGGTTTGACCCGACTATAAAGTGATACATATACCGTGTCACGCCGTCACTCTTTCACTGCAGTATTAATAAAAACATACCAAAAAAAAACCAGTATCATTGCATTGCACGATTCTTTTTTTTTTTTAGAATAATTTTGTAATTTTTTACAGGTGTGCAGAAAATGTTTTTATTTTTAAATTATAAATTTAATTGCCTTTTATCTGATTGAAAATAGAATTTTTCTGAAAAGATATTTATTATATTATTTATCTCATATAAATCTTTGTTTTTATAATATTATTTTTAATAAAATATTATTGTAGATTTTGTATATTTTTACGCCGAATATTATTTAGTTTGTAAAAATTTACACTTTAAAGTTAACAATTTTCAGCCTCTGCTCATTTTTTTAATCACTCACCCTAAGAGAGCTTTATAAAATGTGGAATTATGGAGGATAAATGGTAGCTCGTTAGATACAACGAATCAAATATCCACACCGTAAAATTCGTGGCATCGTATTGCGCACCACACGAAACGCCGTGAAAATAAACGCACGACTTCCCTCCGCGAGCAAAGCGATTTTACGCTAGACGCGAATAACCGCGAGATTTCATGCGGTTATTTTACGAAGAGATACTTCTCACCCCAGACAGGAAATAGATGACGTTTATGGTCGACGGATGTTCGGCAGGTCCGCTTTCTCGCGGGTGAAGGAAACGTGACGTTCTAGCCATGAAAACATCAGAGATTTTTGTTTTATTCATTATCATTCTCACTAAAATAATATCATGTCGTGTAATATCGTGTTACTTAATGAACACATTTTAGAGATTTTCCTAAGGGATCGCAATATTGCGATGATTGTATCATCGAGAAGAAATATGATGAAGCTTAAGAGATGAAGGAATTACCTATTTTTCTTTCTCTTTTTCTCCCTCTTTCACGAGACTGGTCGCTCTCTGATGTAATTATAAATATAGAACGGCCGAAAGAGACACGTTAAATTGGCCATTAAATGTAGAACTATGAATATAACTCATTCGGCCTCCATCTTATTTATTTTCATTTACTCATACATATAAAATTATCTATATTCACTAGTGAGATAATTTAAATGTTTCTCGTTAAAAACAAAATAATTCTTTGTCTCAGAACATTATAATCGATATATAATAATAAATATTATTAGTATATTATTTTTTAATAAAATTTCAAGATTAAATAATTAAAAAAGATAATTATCTACTTCAATTCACACACTGTTATATTAAAATACTACAATTTTATTTTTTATTTATTTATTTGTAGTCACTACATTTTCGGTTTTTCTGCAACTTTGCTCTCTTTTTCTTTTTATTTTTATTTTTCGATAATATTTCTTTTTTTATCAGTGTGAAGGCACCAGAGAAACAACACTCGGAAACGGAAGTTGTTAGAAAGCGAGATAAAAGCACGAAAGTCGCACATAAAGTCTCATAATTTCTATCCAACCTCGGGCTTGTGTCATTTCTTTGAATGGACGAGACTTTCTTAAACTTTTTTATTGCACGCGGAAAACCTTTTTATTCAATCTTCTTTATTATACTTTTACATATTCATACATTTTTAATGCAGCTTCGCAAATTACTATGCCAGATAAACAAGATGATGCTGCGTAAAAATGATGCAAATAATAAACGACGGCAATTGATAAGATAGAAAGTTACTAATAATATAGAAAATTTAATTTGTTATGTCAATTTTATATTTCCGTTTGTCACTGTGTTATTATGTAAAAGAAGGTATATTTTTGTAACTTTAATAATTAATAAATAGAAATTATAATTATCAAGCTTATAAAAAAATGTATTTATTTTAAATGCCACATGACGACAGCAAACGGAAATAAATATGAAATTGACATAACAGAAGTAAAATTATAAAATAGAAATTATTAACAATTACATATAATAAACATAAATAAACATAGAATTATATGTATAATGAACTATAGCATAATTTATTCTTAAATAGCCAAATTTGTACGTTTCGTGTAAATTCATAATTTCCATTTTTTGTTTTGACATAAACAAAGATTATTTCAATTTAAAATCCACCTATCGGGTGAATTGACGCACATTGCATCGTTATGTAGATGAGATCTCGCATGCATACATAATTGCGTTTTGGACCACGCTTGGTTTGCATGCAAGCCATGCGTTTGTTTTAATTTCTACTAATATTAGCGATGAAATATATGTATATATGCTATAACCAGTTCGTTATCAACAATTTAAAATTAACAAGTTGAATTATGTATAAAATAAAATAACGATAATATTAACGAAAAAAAGGGTAAGACTTTTCGATAGTTTTTCATATTCTAAAATCTAAAGGTAGTAAATTGCATATATTCAACAGAAGAAAAGAAATAATATTTGAGCGAGAAAGTAAACTTTTGTCGCAATTGAATGATGAAAGGAAATCAACACAGATAAAAGAGTATTTGCTATTCGTCATGAATAATAGAAAAGGGATGGAATTCAATATTTCTTTGTTTTAATAATACGACGTATCGTGTTTGGACTTTCCCAGAAACACAAATCGATATTTCAATCAATGAATACATTTAAAATAAACACAGAGAATCGCGAAAAATTCAACGAATTGGTCAAGGTTGATATAAACTCACGATTCCAATATTTTTCATATTTGATGCTTTTAAAGTGGTACTCTTCATTTACTATTCAACGACTTTTTGCATTTTTAGACATATCTACAATCTACCGCGAAAATTTTTTTTTTTTAGAAAAGTTAATTTGTTATTTTTTCAACTTGAAAACTCTTTCTCTCTTTTTCTCTTCTCCCTAAAACATTGAAAATTTTTACATTAGACATAAAATAAATTGTAATTATATATCTTGTACACATTTACATTGCATATTTTATGCTACAATGAATATTTTACATGTAAAAGCGATAGAGAGAATTTTATAATACAACCAACGGCAAACTTGAACATCTAAAGCGACGTGTCTTTAAATCAACGCTCTTCTCAAACGACAAGTTTACTTGCGAGGCGCAGTTTACAACCCTCCCGGGGGTTGTGCGCGTTCGGGCGGGATATAAATTTTGTTATTAAAAAAAGAAAAAAAAAAAGAAAATCTTCCGTGACTTACTCTGATTGGTTACCGAGGCCGTCGTTTATTATCTCAGGAAACGGCTGGATGTAACACGCTCTTCGGAGCCTTACAGACCGGTGGCCCGAAGCGACCTCATCGATCAGGGTGTAATTATCGGCGTCTATCGCGGTAGGAGGTCCAGAATCTGGCGTAGCAGAATTCCGCGAGTCTATTTGTGAAGAGCCGGCATGTTCTAACGAGTCTGTGTTATCCGAGTCACCGTCTTGTGTTCCCCACAAAGTGCCCGCAACTTCTCGTATTTTCATCTATACGCCGTGTAACACGATAGGACTCTGTTGCGAGACACAAAAGCGACAAACGTCATCACAATATCTGGCTTTACTCACGACGTGCTATTAAATGTTTCGCGTTGTCGACAAAAATTGAACTGGAAAACTCGATTCCGTCATCGACCGACTATTGGAGAAGATCGATAATTTATAATGAAAGCAATTTATTGAAGAGCCTCTCATATTTTTACTTGATAAAGTAATTCTCGTTTTTTTTATTTTGCTTTTTGTGCACGGTATGCTTGATAGAAAGACATCAAAAAGCTCGCGATTAAATATTTTCTTCCTTTTTGTGTCATCGTTAGATTATCGTGGCTAAGACAACAACAATTGAAACTAGCCGCTAGGAGAGATGAAAGGAATCCTGGCCGACTTTGGCGACAAGAGACCGGAAACCGTGTCATCGGCGAACTTAGGAGCTTGCAAAGGGGAATATTGAGACACGATGGTTATGCGAGCGATTCGGCGGTTCTCGACGACGATGACGATATATGGGCAGCGAGTTCCATTTCTGGACAAGTAAGAAATTCCCATGTCAATAGAAACAAACAATTAATCTGGTGATCAATTAATCATAACTTTTTTTTATATGAAATTTTTTATGACAAAAATTAATAGCACAAGAAGCTTACGTATAACTGTATTAAATATATATAATATATATTGTATATACATATTGTAGAGAATAATTTATTTAGTAATATAATTATTAATCCTAGAATGCAAGGAATAATGTAAGAAAATTGAAATACGTATTTAATAAAAAAAAACGTACTTATGTGACTTTTAAAACTAAATATTTTACAAAAAAAGCATATATATTTTTTATAATTTTTTTTTTTTAATTTACCGATACAACAAAAAGCGATTAGATGATTTAACATTCATTAAAAGAAAAATCGCGCATTCTAGGACTAATTTAATTGACATTCGTACATTTATCGATTAGCCGTCCTCGAAAGCTGTTCCGTACACCTCCGCACCAGCTAGTCCTCTACTTCCGCAGAGATCGAGCAGCCGGAAATATAACGGCAATGCTGGAAATGGCGTCCTTGGCAGACCACGAGCGGAGAGTATGAACGAACGACCGTTTGTCTCCGTAAAACGCGCTTACGAATATCGCAAGTACAGCGACAGTCAGGTGAGTTCATATGTGCAATTTTCGGGTATATTCGATACACTCTCTGCTCGTTAGATCGCTGGAATCGTACGTGCCGTCGTTTCTCGAATAATCGCGTTGTATATTATTGTAATACGATTATAATTATTATTTTTAATAATTTATAATTATGTTCTCTTTCTCTATAAAAAATATATAAGCGATTATAAAAACATTTATACAACATATTAAAAATTTGAATAACCGGATATAATATATACAGATGATAGGTTTTATCAATACTTTGTATTCAGTTTGCATTTATATTTTACATTTTATGGATGTTAAAAAAACTTGCAATTATTACAGTATAATATTATAAAATTGATGAGTGAAATTGTAGTAACCAGGAATAATATTGAACGAAATAAATGGTTACTTTGCATGGAGTTTCAAAACAGTGGTACGATCGATTCCGCTTTACGCCAATAAGAGGGCGGCAGCACAAAAGCTACAATTTAGGTTCCATAGATAACAAGGAAACTACCACAAACAACGCTATATCTTATAACAATACCATATGGTTAGCCTCCTAAATAGCAAGAAACGAGCTCTTTAAAACGTAGACCGTAAGGCGATTACCTATCCAAGATAGAAATTTCCTTTAATCCTTTTTTGTGTTATACTTTCAGTACTTCATACTTATCAAAAAAGAAATTAATTGCATAGTAAAGTATTCGTTTTGAAATTTAAATATTTAATTAATATATAATTTTATTGTAAGTTTCATTACTAGTCAGTAGCAAACGCATTAATTATATATTAACTCTTACTCCGTATTGTTATTTTTGGCACCTTCTAACTGTACAGGTGGGTCAGCGTATTTTCGATAAGTTTATTAATATGTAAAAGTGATCTGAAAAATCTGAAAATTTATATATACCTTCTTTGAACATTCTAAATAAAGACTAAAATAATAAATTTGAAAAATAATTTACTTAAATATATTATTTTACGATTATTTGTTTTCGACAAGTTGACGTTGTTAGAAAAATCACAGACAAAAATGATCTATCAGTACGGAGTAAGGTCAATGTTGCTCATCGACTAATAAGTTCTGCTGCAGTGATTAATAATATATAATATTTCTCATAAAGAAAAAATAATTCTATAGTAAAAGATTATACATTATATTGGTACGAGTTTCGTGGTTTTAATTAAAGTTTACAAAACACTGCACAGTATTATCAAAAAAAGATCATTCTCTTCATCGATCTCGTGCAACGTAAACAATTTGCAGCTGACACGGCAGCTGCGTTACGACTCCATCGCGTTAACTCGCGCCATTAATTAGCCCGCGCAATTAATTAATAACGATTCGAGAGCTTAGAGCTCCGCTAGCAATGGGTAATCGTGGGTACTCGGAGCATAGCACCGAAAAGATTAAATGCTCTTAGTTCGCCGGCATGTAGCATAGCGCTTGGCTTGCATTCCAGAGCCCTCCGACATCCCCTCGCTCAGCCTTAGCGACCGCGCCACCCTTAGGGTTAGCGAGTCTGCAATCGAGTTCCAACAGCGCGGAGAGACCGCAACAGCATCAGCATCAACAGCAGCAGCAGCAGCAGCAGCCGCCACCGCCGCCGCGACCGGAGTCGCGTAGCGATAGTTTTGCGCGCGCGGATGCCTTGTTGCGCGAGCATCGTCATCACCAGCTGCAATCCGGCGTCAGCAATAGCAACTCAGATCATATCGAGCGGAAGCAGACGATCGCGACTCAGGAATACGCGACGCCAAGTCGAAGCGCGCGCCCTGAGTCGCGGACTCGTGTCGCTTATCAGAGCGCCGGGAGTTATAACTCGGCCAACAGCGGCGACCAGGTGGACGGCGGATTATTGACGATGGTCGATCAACCTGATCCTCTCGTGAGCCTCATTCAGTCACTAGCCGAAATCTCGCCGATTCGCACGTCTCCGAGCACGCCTAAAACCGAAAACGAGCATCCTGTTGGCAGTCACATAATCTCAGCCGTTGACACAATACCTACCAGTGTACCTAGCAATGTTACTAATTGCTCCCCTAATCAGTCGCCAAAAGCATGGCAGAATTGCATTCAGGTTTGTTTTACCCTCACATGCAAATCCCGCGTCCTTGCCCAGGAATCGTATGTTTCACGTAACAAGCGTTTCAATTATTTTATGCATTTTGCTGGTGATTAGTCGCTATCAAAAATTGAACATCAATCCGGTATTTCAAGCTTATCCAGCACGCTTTGCTTGGCTGGTAGCGCTCATAGATTGACGTAGGAAACAGCGATGTGTATATTTTGTTCGCGACTAATCTATGTTTCATCATTTTATTATTACGCACCTCGCGTTACGCATGTATGTAATTATAATAATCGCCTTGAAATCCACGCAGCCACACAATGATTCGACGTCATCGTGGACCGAGAGAAGCGTCAGTCCTGGAAGCGCGGTCATCAGCGGCGCTTCGCGACCGCAGACGCCGGCGTTTCCGGTCCATCCGCGAACGCCATACGTCAACAATGCGTCGCCAACGGTGACATTCGCCAGTGATCGCACTTATATGACGTCCAACAACAGCTATAATGTTAGCAACAATAATAATAATGTTAGCAACGAGGCCGGCGGTAACAACAACAATAACGTCGGGAACTACGGCGCCGAACGAACGATATATATCGAAGAACGAAGAGAAGCCCCGAAGGAGACGGGGCTTCCACCCAAGAGTCCGACAACACAGCGGTAGGTTCTACTTCCTATTTGTTACATATTTATATTTTCAATGTATAATTACAAATTGAAAATTAAAAATTTTTAGCATCTTTTTGCGATGCCAAAAAGTTTTTTTTGCAGTTGAATAAACTATAAATAAGATTTTAATATATTTATGTTCCGGTATTTCTATCTGCGAGAGAATTTTAACACTTTTAATTATTTAATTTTAATTACGTGACAATTTTAAATTAAACACAATAAAAACAAAATAAAAAACTTCCTGCTTTATGACATAAATCATTTTTGTGACGTGAGACATTAAAATATAGAAATATTTAATTTTTAAATTTTGACAAAAATATCAATTGAAATATTGCAAAAATATTTCTAAAAACACATATACATATGATATATGACGTACTATAACGTAAAAAGAATTTATTTAAACACGATAGAGAATTGCAAAGCAATGATGATGAAAGCGGTAATGATGATGCAGAATGATATTCGTGATTCTAGACGCTTGAGTTTTCCGGCAAGCGGGCCGCTTAAACAAATGCATAACAAACGATGGCCGCTCACTAACCAATCGGCGTCGTTCGACTATAGGTAATATACATGAAGAATCGTGCGAACAAGCGATCTCTGTAATTGAATATTTGCAATTAACGACGTTAGAGTTAATCACAGCGACGGAGAGCGTCGCGCCCAAATATGCACCATGAATGTTTTGTGTCATATTACTAATCGCGCGTGTTGATACGCTCGGAATGCGACTGCATCATATCGTGAATAATAAATCATTTTTATTTACGCGATAATAGATGAATGGAAAACATCTTCTCTAAATTAAATTTTTTTCTGCGTTTCTTTCATAATCCTAATAACATTAGTTTTACATAGTTTTATTGTTTTTCCATCTGCATCTTTTTATTAATATTAACTACAAATTTTAAACATTCATTATAGATTATAGAAAGATCATAACTCACTACAGTTTATCACAATAAATTGTTTTACTTATCATACTTGATGTCTTTCATGCAATTGTAATAGAAAGATTTAACTCGATTATATTATGAATATAAATCATGTCCACGTATGCTGGCCATATATGTGTGTGTTGCACTTTCAAACTAACAGAAACTCGCGTTTCCTTGCATCGTGTGTCATAGAAATCTCTCATAGAATAAGTACATGTATCGGAGAAATAAATTATATTATTGAAGAACCCAGACAACTTTTCTCCAATATTCTTATGAAAATTCAGAGAGAAAAGTATCTTTTCTACATCAATCCCCTTTTTCCTGCTTTTCACTAGAAGCGTTCGTTTCATTTAACATTAGACACTCCTTTTGCCTTTTCCGGATTCTCTTCCACGAGTGTGTACCACTTTTCTCCAATGTTTTTCCTCACGATGTATAGCACTATGCACGAGTCAGCCAATACACGTCTGCCTGCACGGAAATGTCGAGACATTTTTGCGGAATATTTTTTAACGTTACACTGGGTTACTCATTTTGCAGCAAGGACCGACCTGTTTCTCCGCTAAACGAATCGGCGATGTCGCAGTCGCAGGCTGTTTCGCGCAGTCCTGGAACACCGACCCATATAGAATTCGCCCAAAGCCCCAAGGTAAGCAATCTTATATTACATTAAAACTGTGTAGTATCGTTGTTTTAATTGTATAATAATTAAAATGATAGAAAAAAAGAAGGAAAAACAGAGTAGCAATTTTATATTTTATAACTTACGATCAAACCAAAATTTTATTTAAACTTTTGAATTAGATAACAATATATTTTTTTATTACTAATTTTATTTTAAAAAATAATTTAATTGTGGATATAATAATTGAAAAAAAAAAATACTAAAATATTTGTTAATTATATGTTTGATATGTTGATACAACACGAATGAAAAATGATATTTGAATAGATTATGTTTTCTGGATTTTACAGAGTGCTACGTCATATACTTCAATCAATAGTGGTGGTCAATCTTCACCGCAGGTTCAATATTATAGTTCACGACGCTCCAGCGTTCATTCGAACACGGAACCGCAGGAGGTAGCCGACGCTAACGTGAAATTTGTACGCGACACCAGCAAAATTTGGTACAAACCCAATATATCGCGAGAACAAGGTAATTTCCAAATTTCTTGTCTTTTATAATTAAACAATTTTTTTATTAATTATTACACTAATTTTTTTTATTATAATATTATGGTGCGGCAGTGAATTACTCGCGACGCGAGAAAGCTTTGCACATATTGTACACGTGCACGTTTGCCTGTGTGCAGGCGCTCCATAGGCGCTTACATGGCGACAATATGCTGAACAGTCACAAATAAATGAAGAATAAATATTCTAAGCGTATTTAAAATTTCTGGATCAAATATAACAATAGCAATAAAATCAAATTTGATTTATAAACTCTTCTATTTAATTTGTTATGCAATTATTTTAAAAAATTGCGTTTGCTGCGGGAGATAAACATGATAAAATTTTTCAGCAATTTCGATGCTGAAAGACGCGACACCCGGCACATTCGTCGTACGAGACAGCAACTCGTTCCCGGGTGCCTTCGGGCTAGCATTGAAAGTGGCAACGCCACCCCCCGGCGCGCCTAGCAGCCCACGAGATCCTTCGAGCGAGCTCGTCAGGCACTTCCTGATCGAGCCAACATCACGTGGCGTCAGACTAAAGGGATGCGCAAACGAACCGGTCTTTAGTTCACTCTCGGCATTGGTTTACCAGCATAGTCTAATGGCCATGGCGTTACCTTGTCAACTATTGCTACCTGAACCGGAAGCAGCCGCTAGAGCTTTGGACTCACCTGGTACTAATAGTACTCAACAACTTCTCGCTCAAGGAGCAGGTAATTAATTATTCATTAATGATATTTCTACGTTATATTAAAATAGATATGATAAAAAGAAAATTTTAAGTGTAAATTTTATCACAGTTGAGTGAAGACTTAAAAGTTTTGATTTATTTGATCTTGTATACTTAATTTAAAGCAAATTAAATGAAGTAAGCAAGGTGGGGAACTTTAAATTTGATTTCCCTACTAGGCATCGATTCTGAGCTTAGAACAATTTTACACTTACAAATTCTTTTCGATTTATTAACGATAAGATTAAAAAAACTCTCTCTCTCTCTCTCTCTCTCTCTCTCTCTTTCTCTGTTTTTAAAGAAGTTTTTATTAAATAGTTTAAATATTATTATTGCAGCTTGTAATGTTCTGTATCTTTATACAATTGATACGGAATCTTTGACTGGACCGCAAGCTATTAAAAAAGCTATCACCAATCTATTCGAACAGAAGCCGCTACCGATAGCCACAATTGTTCATTTTAAAGTTTCCACACAGGGCATTACTTTGACTGACAATGCGAGAAAGCTATTTTTCCGTAGACATTATCCAACAAATAACATAAGTTATTGCGGACTAGACACGGAGGAACGCACGTGGGAGTTTGCCAGCGAAGATACCGGAAGACCACTTAGTGCTCAGTATGTTTTTTATTAATTTTTTTTAAAACAATTATATTCATTTTTATACAAAATAAGCAATTATTTATATTATACACATAAAATAAAATAAATTTTTGAAGTATATAGTAAATTTCTAGATTATTATTTCAGATATTTTCAGTTTATAATATATCTAAAATTGAGAAAAATATGAAGTTGTGAATTCAGATCTTTCTTAATCATGATAAAATTATTTTTAAATACTTGATAGAAAATTCGTTACAATTCAATTTTTGTCTTCAATTTAATTTATTTGCTTACTATTTTTCCCTAGTCGCTGCTTTGGCTTTGTGGCGAGAAAGCCTGCTCACAAATCGGACAATCAGTGCCACGTATTTGCCGAACTGGAACCAGAGCAACCGGCCACGGCTATTGTAAATTTCGTGAATAAAGTCATGATGGGAAGTTCCATCGCCAAAGCCAATATCGTCTAAGAATCTAACTCGCTCGCCACAATCGCCAAGATCCACGTGCACAAACATTACTATGAATTTACTACAATTCTACCTTGAAGATTTCACATCGACTACATATCTCTAGCGCAAAAATGCAAAATCGAGTTGAGGGCTAAACGACTAAAAAGTCGAGAATGAATAATCGATATAATCGATTCATAAAATCGTTATGCCTCTGACACGTAAAGGATACGCGCGAATCTTTTAAAAAGATCTGCCGGAAATGGCGCTGCACGAATTGATTATTATCGTTAACTGACTACTCGTAATAAATCTTCGTGCATTTCGTAGCATTAAATCAGTAGAACATCCATGTTACAAACAATAAGGACGGATATAATTTCCGATAAAACGCCGGGAAAAAGTCGAGGACCCCTCTCTTTGGAAAAAAAAAAACCGAAAAGACGAGAGGTTTTACGTGAATCGATTCCATCCTCGCGTCAATATGCACTCAGGATAAGAAAGTTATTGTTATAAATTATCATTATATTGTTGCGATTTAACGTAGCTAATAGTAGAGTCCTATATAATCGGTGGTCTAAAGAGACTAAGGTGGTCAAATGACAGCGTTGATATTTGTGGTATATGTTCGATTTTTAAAAATAATTAAAAAATTATGATTATATATTACTTTCAAAATATATAAGAAATATTATAATTAAAATAATATTTAGCTTATATTATTTACCATTTAATAATTGTCAAATTATTGCAAATTTCAGATTATATTTTTGCAAAATATATTTATTCACATATATACCTCTCTCAATATTTTTTTAAAAGATTTTTTTTGCGAAATTGCTGAGTTCGTGATTTCGCCATCTTCTCCCGCCTAAAATACGATCGATTAGCCATCAACATACAAATTTATCCATAGCTCGTAGTCATAGTTGAATAGAATCAACCGTGCCCTTCGCGCGATCTACGAAGGGCATCGAGCATTCGAAACGAGCGTATCTCGAGCGATATTGAATGCGTTTTCGGTTTCAGAAACTATTTATGCACTGTGCACCTACACTTATGCGCATATTACATACACATAACACTATCACACGAGAGATAATAAAATGCTCGCGCATTACTGTACAGGCGATCCCAAACAATATTATCTGTATGATTTAATCTTTAAAAAACTTTCTAATTCTCTTCTTGTTTATGTACAAAGAAATACGTCACGACAGAATTAATTTATTCTATAATTAATAAATAAGTTTTTAAAATTGAGAATGAACTTTTAAGTGTTTCTTGATTTTTTATAGCAATTTTTAAAAAAGCACCTATAATTACAATTTAAATGTTGTACTGTTAAATAATGCGCGAACATCTTAAGGAGAAACTATACGGATCATTTGTGTTTAAAGATCTAATACATCTAATACCTTTCAATATTCATAAATTTAACATTACAAAAGCACTTTTAAAATATAAAATTAATAATTAATTTCTAAATTAAAGTTAAAATTTGTCTTGTTAAATATCAAAATTATGAATATTATCTTATATCAAATTTGTTTATAATGTTATTTATAATCACCTAAAAATAAAAATTTTAATTCATGTAACGACATAAGAATAATTTAATATGTAATATAAACATAGAAAAATGAATAAAAGTGCAATAGTTCAATAATTTTTTATTATATTATCCATAAAAAGATTTTTAAATATTATTAACGTTGCACATTAAAATTTTTAGTTTTAAATATTAATAGCTATGTCGATCGATTAGTATATATACAATAATTTAGATTAGAAGTATTTTAATCGCGTGGGTAACAGTTTTAAATGTTTTTTACTTTTAAAACTTGAAAATTTTTAGTTTGAAATTATGGTGTACTTCTTATAAAGAAGCTTTCTCATTACAATATATGAAAATAAGACACGGCGAAGTAACTAACTATATGCAACGTTGCCATTTAATTAAATAAATACAAAAGTTTAATAATTTATATATTTTTATATTAAGTAGATGAAATTGGACTGAAATTTCTTGTCAAAAATTTTTAGAATAAAAAAAATTATCATTTTTAAAATTTTCAGAATTTTCTGCGATTTCCAAATATCTCTGTAGTTCCTCCTTATATTATTCATACGTTATACTAGACTGTCGAGTAATATTTGACAGAGAATGTTACGTCGTTTACAGAGCATATTATACACATACATTCACACATACACGCATATAAAAAACCCTCGTGTCATGCTCCTTCGATGTATAATGAAAGAACAATGTTATAAATAATTGCAAATATGCCACCGTGCGAGCTAAAGTCGGTTGAAAAGAAGGGCTTGAGGAGACACCTTGAAGAGAACTGTGGGCACAGTCCTTGGAAAAAGCAATGTGACATTTAGGATTAGTTTAAAGGTAACGCAGGTTGGAATGAGAGATGCTCGGGGAGGAGTATGCATGTGACAATGCAGTATCGCGCGTATTCTTTCGGTGAACCCATAGATTTTCTTGCCATTTCGGGCTTGTGTACCGTCGAGTGCCATTTCTCGAAGAGAACTCCCACTTTGACGGACACAACGATGCAGTCAATTATTACGGTCGAATCAATTACATTGTAATTACGACAATACGGCGATGCGAGAGGATTACCGATGCTCCCAGCAGCAGGTTTTCCTCTCGACATATCGCTGATTTTTTTCGTCTACTTTTACGATCTTTCTTCTTCTATTTTTGTCTTCCAGATGAAGGTCGGTTGAAACTTCTTCCGCTCTCTACGAATTTCTTTGCGGCTGAGAGAGGGAGAACTCGTAGTTATGCAACGTGCTAGTCAAAATTCGTACTGTATATGCGATGGTCAAAAAGTAGATTAATGTTGGCCTTAAGAGTACTTGGATATGCTTGGTCCTTAACGGCGGCAAGTGTGAGGTATATAATCTCGCGTTGAGGATAGATGTAAAATAAAACGAGCATTGTTGAGAAAAAGATTCGAAATAATGTTTTGAAACAGATAGAGATGAATAGTCGCCGCCGACGAGATTAAGGGCTCGCTTAAGAGAACCGACCGTGTCCTTTACCGTTCTTTCTTCTCTTCGTCGTCTATTTACGCCTTCTTCTTCGTCTAAAATTTTCTTTCGTACGCGTCTAAACCCGGCTAACAGCGTAACATTAATTTAACATTCAGTCATTGTAATAATAATTATTAATATTATTATTTGTTTATGCTCTATTATACTCCCTGTACGTTTATGCAATAATTGTATCGTGTTGCGTGCTGCATGGGTACGCGCGTATAGTTGTAATAACAATAAATCATATTCACAGCGTTTTCACAGAGTTTCAATTTTTATTTTTCCATAAGCTATTTCATTTTAAGCTATTGCATTATTCAATATTATATGATTTAGATCAATTTTATTAATATATAATTATATGCATAATAAGTGTTATTTATATTAATTTATCAAACAAAACATCTCAATTTTTACATATGTATTATAATTATGAAAATTGATATCATCGAGAAAGTAAAATTTTTATTATAATTATTTTATTTTTAAACAAATTATTTTTTTACTTTGCAATAAAAATAAAAAAGAGAATGTATTATATATAAAATGTAATATTCTTTTTAACAATTGTTTTAACAATTTAACAGAAAAAATTGTTTAGTTCGAACGAAGAAAGAAAAGAAATATTAGTCGATCATGTACGTATGTATGTACATATATATGTATACATATACGCATATACATATTTTATATTATTCCTATATAATTATATAGATACATATACAATATTTTAATTTTCTAAATTTTATATTTTTATGTTTTATTATAAATTTAATATTGTCCTACACCTATATATCTGTAATAATAATATCTGCAATTAGCTTATATTTATAAAGAAGTCTTTTATTAAAATAAGAAAGAAGTTTTGACACATTCCTTACAAGAATGATACCAGTTAAGTGAAATAATTAAATTGTTTTAGTTTTCTTATTAGTAATTTTATTTATATTAGTTTTTACAACGTACAATAATGTTTGCAATAACTTTTATCAAATATAAAAGTAATTTAATAAAATAAATATGTTAATAAATTAATAGAATAGTTATTTTTAAATTAATCTGCTCTAGAATTTTATCAAAAATTTAAATTTAGTTTTCTTAATTCCGAAATTCCTAATTTTAAAATTTTATTTTAAATTTAATTTTAGACTAATTTAATTTAATTTAAAACTAAAATTCAATTAAATTAGAGAATTAAAATACAAAAATAATTTAGAATTAACATTTTAAGTTCTCCGCAATTAATTTCAATATTTTCGCGAAGAGTACAATGCTTTTTTATTCTATCATTCGTAATAAGAATCCTTTTTTGTGTTCTTTATTATGACAGATTAAGTACTTATTACGTCAGAGATCCAACAAACCCCATTCGTACATAGTCACTCAATTCATCATAATTTTTTTATAATCTTCATTTTTACTCAGATTTGTGTAATTATCTTTGTTCATAGTCTCTTCTATATTTTTTACTTCTTCCTTATCGACCAGCATTAGTGATAATACCGTAAATGATGATATCAATCCATAGGAACCTCTTCGCTTCAGGGCAGCTTTCAACTCTTCTACCGTAATGGGCTGTTTTTTACAATCCAGTTGTTTCATAGTCGCCGACAGAGTACCAATGTGTTCGTTAAACAAAATATCTTTGTTATTTTCCAAGACATCCGGGGAAGGACTGGTACTGAGGAAATAGAAGAGATCGACCGCCGGCGATATGTAAATACATAGTTGAAAGTTCACCTGCAATATCAAACAAACTCTCTCAATTAATGGATCACTACAAGGTTCAGCAATTGGATTGGAAACAAAATCCGTGCACGGAAAAAGAAGTGCGATTCCTATTTAGGAAGTCATAGAGAACACTTTGTGCAGATAACAGATGTTTCTGAATTCAATAAAGCTGAATTATTTCGTTATTCATAATATGCTATATTCTGAAGTATATTGTCATCAACTCTTTATTTTAATCGAAAAAATTGCTATATAATTGAGATGTCCGTTAACACATATTGATCGTACTTCTTAGGGAATTATTCGTTTTACATAATTTATTTTATTTAAATATTATAGTACTCTTTAATGTAATTATAATAAAAAGTTAAAATTTAGATTTAGAAATCTTAACTGCATATAAAGAATTATAACAAATAACCATTAAGTTTTTATATTTAGAGTATATATGCGATTTTTATGACATGTGATACTTACAAAAATATGTTCAATAGGTTTGCCATCATCGTCATATTTGACATCATGTTATTCACCCAGCAATCACCATGATTGATAACGTTGAAATCATCCTCGGAAAACTTGCTAACGTCTATTCCTATTTGATATATGTGATCGGCCAATTTAGCAATTTTTTCCGAGTATGTAGCAATGGAAGAAGCATATAAATGTGAAACTAATATTCGCTATATATGCATCTTAAGCGCAATTTATGTTTATATATTCACTCAAAAAAATATTTTTCTAATGTAGATAGATTTCTTGATGTCTCAATTAAAATTTATCGCTACCTTTTGTATCTGTTAAAATATTGTTTGTCACGTATAGAATTTATGACAGCAATATTCTATCAATACATCTAAAAAATTTAGATCCCATTGCCAAATATTAATCACAAATATAATTATCCTTGACAATAAGCTTTAAAGACAGGCATCACAGAAAAATTTTTTGTCTAAATTACACTAATAGTACAGATATAAATTCTGTCTCTGTCATTTAAATTGATTAAGTGCAAAATATATGCAATATTACAGTTTTTGCTAATAATTTATCTGGTTCAGTTAATTTTTTACACCTAGAAAATTTTTGTTGAAGTTGCAAGATCATTTTTTTGAGTGTGTCATTTCTATATTTGATTTGCTTAACTTAATTTGCTAATTTAATTTTTGCTTTAAACATTAAATTTTTAATATATTATGTTTATTATTATAAAATATTATTTCTTAACAACTAAAAATTCTGTTTACATGTAAACTTTACATTTTCATTTCTTGCCAGTTTGCCATCTCCTCTGCTAAATGTTTATTACCCAGAACGAACAATCTTTTCATTTCTGGCGGGTTTTCACTGTTAAATATTCCTCTCGAATACATTTGTTTTTGATTTGGTTCCTAAATATTAAAAGATCTTTTTTACTCTTTATAATCTACATTTATAATCACAAAATAAAAACATTAAATTTTTATACTCATAATTTTAATGATATGCGATTGATGAATTAAAAATTAATCTTTTTTGGGAATTATGAAGAAGATGAGTATAGTTGTACTTTTTTAATGTAAAAAATGTAACTAATGTAAAATATGTCTTATTAATGTCTGGTTAATTTAATTTTAAATTATAATCTTTTTTCAAAGATAGAAAGTTATGTAATTTATTTATCCATATCTAATAAAACATCTCTAACATTAAGAAAGTTTTATTTTTAAATGTTTATGATTTGAAAAATGTATATTAATTCAGAATATATTGATTAAACAAATATTGACTTTTGATCAATTAAAAAAATTTGTCATTAATTTGAAAATTGTGGGACAGCTTCTAAAGAAAAAATGTAAAGAATTACAAAATTAATATTGATAATAATTTAAATCGCTAGTGATGAAAATTAATAAGGAAGAAAGTATAATCGACCCAAACTGGCAAATATGCTTATTTGATTTTATTCGATATTTGATATACAGACGACGTTTCGATTTCAGGTTTAGGTTCTTATCAAGTCTTGAAATTAACATGATACCGGTTAGGAGTAAAAATTCAAACGTCACATTTAACGTCAGATATTCAACTAGTTGAAAATTATTTCAAATTCGATATGTATATCAGATTTTGCAAGTAGAAGATGTGAATTATAATGTAAAATTCTTCAACAAATATTTATGGCCAGAATGATTTATGCCGAAAAGAAGTGCGCATATGATGTAAAAAATTAAACTAGCCGAATAGTACATCTTTAAATTGAAAAGATGCATTGTTATGTCATCTAATAATATATACTCATGACTTCAAGAGAAAAAAAAAGAAAAATATATCGCGAGTGCAGATAATTAACGCCAGTAGTTTTGTTATCCGACCGTCTACTTATTTATACAGTTTCATATAGTTTCAAACTCTAATCTGTCTATAAAATATAACAAATTACTCCAGTTAAATTTATAATTAAAATTAATACCATGCAAATTTTTAAAAATTCTTTTAAAAATTCAATTTACACTTATTCTATAAAATAATATCTATTACTGTTTGCTACTATAGATCTATGAAAGTTGTAATAAGAAGTTTTGTTTTTCAAAATTCTGAATAAAACTCAATAATAATAAAATAGAATAATATTTTTATATATAATATTAAATCTTGTTTAATATATTAATTAGCTAATATTTCTAATATATAATGAAATAAAATACATGAAATATACATTTTTCTAAAGTTACTATTTGATTATACCTATTTATTACATTTTTATAATTTATTACAAACGAATTAATAAATTAATATTTACAAATACATATATGTTTTTTGAAATACATTAACATTCATTAACCTTCAAAGTTTTAAATTATTTTTTATCACTGTATGTATTTATCAGAATATAGAAAAAGAAATTTTATAGTTACTTTAAAATAAACGTTATTAATGCAATGAAAGTTAAGATTTTTCATATATGTATTATTGCATCGTTTATATTACTTGCGTAAAGACTATTAACATAAACTCTATATAAAAGTGAATTTTTAGTCATCGCAAAAAATATGTTACACGCTTATGTTACATGTTGATCGCTCTCTTGCACGTACAAGCCTTTCCCGCTCAAACGATACTTGGACTCTAGCAACGTGTTTATTTTATCTAAAGTGTTTGTCATCATCAATATTTCCGTTTTAAGCATACGTGATTGCGTAAAAGAGATTTATTTAATATCAATAAGAATTAACAAATTTTTATTTAATATATTTGCATTATTAATTGCATTATAGTTATATATATATATTATATAATAGTATAAAGGCCTAAGAACCAAAGTTTTCTATAAAACAATTTCTCACAAATTAAATGAACATACGTTCTTTATAAAAATAAATGAGATTTTTCAATTAAAATTTTATTTCAAAATAACCACAACACATTTATACAAATAAATGAGATTTCTTAATTAAAATTTATTTCAAAATAACTGGAGAATATTTTATTATTTATTTATTTGCTTGTATGTACAATTTGCACAATTCTCAATTCTTAGTGCTTGCATACACCATATATGTTATTTGAGAAATCAAATTTTTATTGATCAAGAAATCAATTCCAAACTAAATAATAAAGTCTATTATTATAATTAAATTTATTTATATTAAATATAAATATAAATAAATAAATAAATAAGTATATTATATATATATATATATATATATATATATATATATATATATATATATATATATGTGGGATATGGGGGACAGAAAGATGTTATTAACTAAGAAAAGGATTTATTGAGGATATAGAGTATAATATAATGGTGTACGCACAGAATGACGGCTGGATACAGACTGCCCTGAGAGACTGCACTGATTCATCGTGCTTTCTCAATATTTTAATCTGTTATAAACAATGCTAGATACTCGTGTCGTATGATCTAGCCGCTATCGCCTGCAACGTCGCACGCGCGCACATAAAACTTATCTTCTAATAACAGTGCTTTGAGGAATGCAGTATGTTAAATAATGCGTTTTTAATCCTACATATATATATATATTAGAAGTTGACGTAAAAAAATGACAACATGACATGGTCTACCTCTTTTAATTTAAAAGATAAAAGGGGGTGGCCACTTCCATATATATATATAGATCATGTCATGTTATCATTTTTTTACGTCAACTTCCAATGCACAAGTTAGAAGTTGGCCGTATCGCAGGGCCGAAAATGAAACGGTAGACGTCGCCCGCGATATTTCAAGCCGAAAAACCTCGTATAATATGTAAAATATTTACATTAAATTATACATTGTTGTATTTGTCAAACAGTTCTACAACTTTTGTTATATCAAAATATCTACATTATCATAAAAAAATTATGCATACCTCTCTGTTTTTCAATACAGATAAATTTTGTAATCAATCACTATACTCACAATAAAGTTTAGTTCAAGCCATTTAATTTCATATATATTTGTTATGGTCTATTTCTTTTATTTAAAAGGTAAAAGGGGGTGGTCATTTCCAGGTGGGACATCCTGATATATATATAATGTGTATACAGGGTGTCCGGTCGCGACCGCCCCATAGCTCAAGGGCAGATAGAGCAAGTCAAACTAAACATAAAAGTCCTCTACCATTTTGCGATTTGCGCAATAATTATTAAATCATATTGATTCTGTAAATGAAATACATTTCTTCTGTTTGTTGGAGCGTTTTTAGTAACTTAAAATATTTTTATACATATAAACACAAATTTTGTACGTTAACAAATGATGCTCTCATATAAATTTGAGATTAAAATTAATACATTAATTGGATAATGTTGAGAATAAAACAAGATTCATTTTATGTCCAACGAAACGGTGTTTTACTTGAATCGTGTTCGTACAAAGCTAGACATTCAAATATTTTAATTTATTTTCATGAAGAGATCAAGGGATGTAATGTTAGGACTTTGCAGTGACTATGCGATCAGTCTCCTTCTTTTTCAATCCACTTGTTTAGAAATTGAATGTCTAACGCTAAATGCTTACTTCAATTCCATACAATTATTTGATTTGGATAACTTTTAGGAGAAAATAAATAATATATTGGCCAATCTATTTGAGAAAATAAAATACGAAGAAGATCCTGAGGAAAGTGATCTTACTAAATGTTTAAGGCAAGAAGCCATTAAATGGTTATGTATTCTCAGTGACTCGAATTGTCTCATAAAAGCTTATAAAAAAATATAGCATATTGTATACACGTCGGATAGAAATAAGTAATTTTTCTTGTTACAATTTTTTACTCTTATTTGCATATTCAATTACTCAATCAAGATGCAATATTATAGCGCTAAATATGTTTAGATCAAACTTTTATTTTTGGATGTTGTAGACTTTTATCGTGGTGGAAAGAGTGGATATACTGTAAAGGTTTGATATTGACAGAGAGTAAGGATTGGCGCAATGTGAAGGAACATTTAAGGAAAAAATATAATAATGATAGATTTTTAGAATTTTTAGCTTGTGCTTCAAATAAAATTATAGAAGTATATATAGAACCAATAATGTTCAAACATACAACGAAATACAAATCAAGAGAAATATGATGAGTTTTCTTTTTATTATTGCAAAACATGCAAAGCACAGTAATTCACGTATAAACATATATGTAATAGTACTTGAAATATTTTGACAATAAATTAAAAATAACGTGGTGTATATACGTTATAGTGCGCTAATGTTCTCTTTGGCAGCTCTGTTATCGTACAACGACAGGAGGTTTTAACATGATTGAAATGACTTTAATATATTGTATAATAATAAAGTATTATTTACGGACTACATAAAAAATAAATATGTAAAAGTACTTTGATATGGAAATTTTTCAACGTATAAAGATTAAAAATTAATAATTACCGAAATAGGAAAATACAAAAATTGATTTATTTCATATTATTTATTAAACGTGTACGAAATTCACAAAATAAAATACACAAATATCTCACAATCAATAATTTCTAAAATATGCACATAAATATTACTTTAAACTACAATTGTGTAAGATTTTATGTATTTATGTATTTATTATAATACCTGACAAATGTTATTGACATTGTTCATTTCCGATTATCTGGAATTGGAACGGTAAGATTTTAATAGTGTAGATAACAATAGTTATAACGATATTAACCCATTAACTGCCAAATTTTTTTTTTGAAATTTTACTAATCTGTCAGGCTTACTAAATATATTTTTGGCGCCGAGTGGTGTACGTAAAATTCCAAAATCCCCAAATGGGGATCGTGGCAGCTAATGGGTTAACGGTTTGCAGTGTGTAGTAACCGCAGTGTCAACTGCAACTAATTCTTGCAAGAAAAGGAATTGTATTAAAAATAACATAATATTTTTATATACAAAATGAATCATTAAAAATAAAATATTTTGTATCTTTTTCGAAAAAGAAACGATAAATGTTTATTTTCTCTCGTTGTTAAAAAAATGTTTGTATGATTAATGAATAGGTACTTAAATTTTATGATTAATATAGATGATAGAGATAAATATAAACCATTTTAATATGATTAAAATGACGTTAACATATTATATTAATTAGAATAATTATAATACATTATTTACGTATTACATAAAAAATAAATATATGAAAGTACGTTGATATGGAAATGCTTTAATTCTCAACATGTAAAGGTTAAAAATTTTTATTTATAGATATAGGAAAACATAAATACTTATTTTTCTATATTGCTTATGAAATCCTACATGAAATTAACAAAATATATTAAATAAATAAATATCAAAAATTCAATGAATCTTAAAATATCATAAATATTAAATAAAATATCATAAATATAATTCTAAATTTAAATTTTGTAGGATTTGATGACCTTATATAAGTTGTAAATATATTTGTATTTATATATGTGTTTATTATGATGTTTCTTACATCGACATTGCCAGTTTTCGATTACCTCTTGAAACGTTAAGATTACGATAGTACAGATTAACCGTTCGCGGTGATAAAGTATCAACTTTAACTAGTTCTGAGAAGAAAAGGATTTTTGTTAGAAGTAACATAGCATTTTTACTATACAAAGTAAGTCTCTAGATACAGATTATATAACTTTCTCTTTAAAGTACGTAAAAGATATATAAAACACAATCTAAATAGTACTAAAATTTAAACACATAAAATAAGATTATATTTCGTTAAAAATTATTTTCAAAATTGTTGAATTGTTGAACATTTTATCAATTTCATTTATTTCTTTTTCTTTCTTTTTTCAAAAAACTTATATATATATATATATATATATATATATATATATATTTAAATTTTATATACATATTTGATATTTTTACATTGTATATTTGACAAAAACACCAATTTTATTTAATATAGTATTGTTAAAAAATGTCTTTGAATTCGAAATTTAAAGATTAAAAACAGGAAACATTTAAAACATTTTTTAAATATTTAATCCATACATTTGTAAATGGATAATAAAAAACTGGATAACTATAATGTTAATATAATACCGTACACATGTTTGTTTTATATCTTTTCGTAATATTAATAATAATTTGCGAGGTTACTTTAAAATCGATTACTGATTCGATATGTTTATTTAAACGAATAACGAACAAACAAAAAACGTTTATTTTGTTAATAAAAAAAATGTATATAATATATAAGACATATAAAAACATACAACTTGCTTTGACCTAGTTGCGCGCACACACACATATACATACACACACGCGCGTGCGCCCATATATGTATGTGTGTATACATGCCTGAAGAGACAACAAAGTCGAAAAAAATTTAAATTTCCTTCGACTATTCCGTTGATTATTTTTATTGCTAGTTTGATGAAAATATGATCATCTACGAAACAATAAATTTTAAAAATAACATATTCATATATGTAGATCGGTCTGTTATTCATCACGTATGAAATTACGCAAGAAAACTAATTTTAGAAAATACTTTATAAATTTATTTGCTGTAAAATTTATTATTTAAATTTTATTTTATATTTATCTTTCTTTCAACAGGAACAGTTGTTACAGATTCCTAAAAATTGACATGGCATTTCTAAGACTGTTATTTTATAGCGGTCTTATATTTAGCACCATAATAACATTTTCAATTAATGAAAATACGGGAAACTCATCGACTACATTTAATGATTACTTTAATAATATAATGCCAGTGCATTACGACGTCAAGTTAATACCATATTTCAAAGAAGACAAGGAACATGAAATATATAAATATAAAGAGTTTGAAACATTAATAGAAGAGTATCAAACAAAAGGCAACTTTGTTTTCTATGGCGAATTAAGTGCCATTATCGATATTTCTCGTTCAATTACAAAAATAGGTTTAAATTCATCGTCATTAACAAATTTTTTCTTTGGAGTGTTGACAAATGATTTATCTAATATGTATAGTGCAGAATTACAAAATAAGACTGTAGATACGAATGTTAAGTGTTTATTTCCGCAAAATACTGAATGTGAAAAGCAAAATTGCATTTTACATTTCAATGAAACTTTATCAAGTGGACGTTACAGATTAAATGCAAAATTTATTACTGCAATTAATACCACAGAAAACATTACTACTTCTTTGAAGACTATAGTCGAAAGGGGAGAATCATTCGAAATGTAAGTAATATTAAGAGTACAATAAATATATAAATTTTTGTCATTGTTGTTCTCGTATCTTTTATTATCTCTTTTTATAATATTTAATTTTATAATACTTTATATCACTATCTTTATTTTACTTTATATCACTTAATGTTTTTTACTATTTTTGAATTGTTAATCAATTCTATTTATTATTAAATACATGATATATATAAATTAAAAAAATGTATTATCATGGGAAATTGAATAGTTTAGATGAGTATGCAATAATTTATACTTTATGTTGTTTTATTACATATGTGCATGAAATAAAAAATATAAATATTTCTGTACTTTTTTACGCGCCTGTGCTCTATATATATAAATATTTATATAACAGAATGTTATATATCGCGTAATCAAATTTTATGTGAAAGCGATGATTCTTTAATCAATTTGAAGATAATTTCGTCTTAACAAAAATATTAAGACATCAATTTACTAATTTTCAAATTATGGGATTGAACGAAAAAGGTTTTTCGCAAATTAAATTTAAGATTAACATATGTAATTACATTTTTCCGTTAATCTTACAATTAACTTTTAAAAAATTTTAATTTTAAGTTTACAATTAAATAAACAGATATAATGGTAAAAATAAGAAGTTTTAAAAAAATGATGACCTGTTTCGATATTTTCGCTGAAAAAATAATTATCTTCAAATTGGTCGAAGAATTATTAAAAGTATATCTGGTAATTATATCTTGCACATATTATTATGTGTGTGTTTGTTTGTACGAAACGCTATGTCTAGAGTAATAAACTATACAGTGTGAGCCATTTAAAATGTTACAAACTTATATCTCAAAAACAAATCATTTTAGAAAAAAATGTCTCATATAAAAGTTTTGCAATTTTAAGGGGAATGTCATTCACCCTGGAAGCCATTTCAAGATCACATAAAAATCACTTTTAATTTAAAAAAATCACCTTTCTTAAAGAAAACTCCTATTCTATATTCTTATAGATCATCATAAGAGCTTTTTAAAATACTATAAGAGTATTTTTTATTAAGTACTTTTCGAGTTGTAAGGTTCAAAAGTTATAGTTCTTTTACATAAAATACAAAATACTTTAAAACATTCAATAATCGATAATTTTACCTTAATACTTTTATGTGCACAATAATGAAATGAATCAATTGGTGTAAAGAAACGCAGTTGTGTAAAAAAAAATCTAACTACAAATTTATATTTTATTTAAGACAATTGTACGTCTTTGTATACCAATTGATTCGTTTTATGCATATAAATATTGAAACTAGATAATCAAAAACTTAATATTTTATGCTTTAGCTGTATAATTAATAGTATAATTAAAGTATAAAAGTTTACTTCGTAAAACAAAAATTTATTTATATACACTATATGTAACGGATTCCAAGTCATGTAAATTTTTCTTATTTTTTCTTCTAACTTCAATCAATTGTGACATTTGTTTGGACATTTACGGACAGACACTCTGTATATATAATGCTATTAATATTATTAATTAATAAAAATCATCGTTATTTAAATCAATATTATTAAAATGTCGTAGGTCGGACGGAATACATTTTCAGGCGATTGGAGCCCGACGATTGTTTCCATGCTGGGACAAGCCGACAAGCAAGGCCACTTTCAACATTTTCATAAAGCATCATCGTAAATACCAAGTTTTTTCAAATATGCCGGTACAAAAACAGGAAA
This sequence comes from Anoplolepis gracilipes, assembly GCF_047496725.1. Lineage (NCBI taxonomy): Eukaryota > Metazoa > Arthropoda > Insecta > Hymenoptera > Formicidae > Anoplolepis > Anoplolepis gracilipes. Next base: position 19,087,748 of record NC_132970.1, on the reverse strand, counting down.
CATGCAAGCATGAAATGCTTGAAACCGAAACATATATGAAGTGGACATGCTTTAATACTACTCCTCCAATGTCCACTTATATCGTGACGGTTGTAATCTCGTCAGCAGAACTTATTAAATTTGAGACGAAAAAATCTAGAATCATTATGTGGCGTAGACCCAAATTAGATCATATGGAATTTACTGAAATGATAGCAACCCAAACAATGATGTTATATGAATTTGAATGGAAAGAATTGAAAATACCAAAAGTGCAATTTGTTGCAATCCATAATTTGCTATATGACAATGAGAACTGGGGCCTTCTTTTAAATAGGTAATTCAAAAATTAGAAAAAATATCAATTTATTCAAATACAATTTATATATAAAACAAAATTAGAAATAATTAAATTAAAAATATAAAATTAAAAATTAAAAATACATACGTTAAAATATAATTGTTTTATTGTATAATTTTTATCCATGTACATTATTATACATATATTTTTATAACTAATTATAGGTTGATTTCAATCATATATACATGTATATCACGTATATGACAATAATCTATGTCACAATTTTTATATAATCGGTACAAAACAATATACAAATCAATATACAATTATATCACATTGGTTATTATATCCGTTTAGAAGATATTTTTAATTTTATATCAGATTATATATTAAAATTTTTATTATTTGCTCAAATTTATGTAACTTTTAAACTCTAGCATTTAATTTTTTTTTTTTTTAGAGAATCAAATGTTATTTACAATGAAAATCTAGATTCTGTTGCGCATAAAATAGAAGTAGCGCGGTTGATAGGACGCAAAATGACATATCAATGGTTTGCTGATGTAATAAATCCATCTTGGTCATCTGAGTTATGGTTAATCGATGGCCTTACTACATTGTATGGAATTGATGCTATCAATTCTATCTTGGTAATTTTTTTATTTCTTTTTAGTAATATTCTTAATTTATCAATTATATATGATATATATATTATATATTTTAATATGTTTCTTATGTTTTTATATTAATTGAAATATTATTTTATTTATATAAGTAGATATAATCTTTAATTTTATAAGAAAATAAAAATTTTTACACTATTTTTAACATTAAATATGTAGTATAAAAGTTGCTGAAACTATTTATAAATTTTTGTCATATCTGGAAAGACTAAATTTTATATTGGTACTCGATATTCTCAAATCGTTATAAAATTTACAATGTAGAGAGAAATAATACCATAATTTTCAATTATTTTAAATAGTTTTAAATGACATGACTGTTTCACAAACTATACATTACTTTATGGAAAAATTTTACTATATTTTGTAATGTTGATAAAAAATTTTCAAATTTATGTTCAATAAAAGCATTAAATGTGTATCGTTAATATTTCATTCGACTAAATAATCATTCGATTATATTAAATCTTTCTTTTTTAGCGTTATAAAAATTCGGAAATGGTGGATTTATTTATAGTTCAAGTTTATTATGAATCACTTCGTTTAGAGACTCACAATCAGTCTCTTATAAAGGAAGCCAATTTTTCCGAAAATAATGCTTTTTCTTCATTTTACCGTTACGTGAAAGGTAAAAAATTAATAAATATTTTTAAATATAATTTTATATATATATATCTATATATATATAAATACATATAAATATATATATATATATATATATACATATATATATGTATATATTAGTATACTAAAATTAAAAAATGTATGAAAAATGTAGTTAAAAAACTTCTAAACAAACTTATATATAAATCATATTGTATTATTTGAATTGTAGCACCCTTAATATTACGCATGTTGCAGTATGTAATTACAGATGAAATGTGTCACCGGAATGTTTATGAATGTTTAAAGTTGTGAGTATATTATGAAAAATATTGTATATACCATTTTAATATATTATTTGCTAATATATCATATAATCCAACATATAAAACATTAAATATTGCAATTATGTAAAATGTATAAAGTGTATAAATTAAATAACACTTTGATATTTTTTGATACGTAATTTACAATTAATACCGATTTTACTGTGTCAATAATGCCAAATTTTAACCAATATAGTGAGGTTAAGTCGATGAGTCTTCTCCAACATTTATGGCTCACCATACAGGCTAGTTTAAGCAAATTATATTCTCAGAAAGAACTAATGCTTTCTTCAACAATAGTAAATAATTGGATGAAATCTATAAATTATCCTGTGTTGAAAATAACGCGAGATTTTTCGAATAAAGCAAATGTATATAATGTAACAATAGAAAATTATGAAATACTTAAACAATACGCTTTCTGGATACCTGTAACTTATGTTTCCCAGAATAATCAAAATTTTGGGAAGCTTAAAATTCCGCTTTACGACAAAAGATTAATAATTTTGTCATCGTCCCAGCCGACTTATCAAGTTTCTGTAACAGATAATGGTTGGGTAATATTCAATTTACAACAAACTGGTGAATATTGATTAACAAATTTATTATATTTCTACATAATTAAAGTATCAAACCATTATATAATGTTAACTATATTCTTTTTTAATAACATTACGCAATATATGAATAAATAAATAGTAACATCATATAAAATTTCATAAAATATTGTATGACGTATTCTCTGCATTTTACTATCGATTAACGTGAAATAAATTCAATTTTGCATATATTATTATTTAAGCTAAAATAAATATAAATGGATTTATAATTTCTTATATAGTTTCATTTTACGCAATATTACCACAAATATCACTCTAAAATAATGTTTTTCTTAATTATTATAATTTATCTTTCTTTTTTTAATACTTGGAATTACTCAAATATTTAAAATGCAGATAATTATAAATATTTTTTAATAAATTTAATAAATCATTTAAATGAAAATCTAATAATATAAAAATTATTTACTACAGGATACTATCGCGTTAATTACGATTCTGAAAACTGGCAAAAAATTGCAGAATATTTGAACTCTAGAGAATATACAAAAATACATGTTCTTAATCGTGCTAAAATCATCGACGATGCATTTTATTTTATGATAAATGGCCAACTGAATTCTTTCCTATTCTGGAACTTGACGAGCTATCTTGGACAAGAGACAAATTATATAGCATGGTATCCTATGATAAAAGCTTTTGAACACATGTCGAGCATCTTTCCATTTCCAGATGAAGGAGTCCAAAATATCAAGGTATATAATAATAGAATTAATCGGTGGAAAAGTTTTTATATTATTTTATGTCATATTTTCCAAGAAAATACCTATATGTAGCTAAAAAGATTCAAGTATACTTTTGTGTATTCTTATTTAAGATAAAGTATAATCTCTATTATTTAAGAAAAGTTTTTATTTCAGTTTTATATCATAATTTTTAAACATACATTAGATTTCTGAATTATTATTTTTTTCAAATTTTTAAGTAATTTTCTATTAAAATTTCAATTTAAAATAATATGTACGTGTAGTAATGAAACGTATGTATAGTACTTAATATAAAAAAAATCGGTAATTTTGTAAGAGTATTAAATGTTGTTAATAAATTAAAGTTTACTTTGTATATTTGCTTGTGCATCATAATATATAAGTTCTCTTTTATTTATTTTTATTTTGGATTACAGAAAAAGATGTTAAAGACAAAAGTTGTTTGACTCGAAAGGGTATATGTGTATATATATGTATATATAATATGGTAACATTAGTTTGACTTTAAGCGTACAAGCCAAGGTCAAACTAATTGCATTATCTCATGTTCTCTTTGAAGACAAACAACTTTTTTGTAAAACATTGATTCTATATTTAAAAGTAAAAAAATTTTTATGGTGGAGAGAATAAATAAAATAAGAAGTATATATATATATATATATATATATATATATGTGTTGCTAGTACGGACTTAAGACTATTATGTTTCTTAATATGTATAAAATATCTCATTTTAAAGTTAAAATATCCCAAAAGTGACTTTCTTTTATCTTATAAACCAAAAGAGATATACCAAAATAAATACACATATATTAAATTAGGATAAATATGCATAAGTACTCCAAAGAAAACTCAAATTTTTTTTGTTGTAATCAACAAAACTAGTGCAAAGATAATACGTACAAGTGTTTTTACGAAGGCGCAAGTCTTTTATAAGTTTTAGATGAACAAATTACATAAATAAATTTATTCATCATAATTTATAAGATCTTCAAAAAAAGTTGATAGAAAGAAAAAAAAAACATGTATATTAGTTAATTTCACACACACACACACACACACACACACACACACACACACACACACACACACACACACACACACACACACACACACACACACACACACACACACACACACACACACACACACACACACACACACACACACACACACACACACACACACACCCACACACCCACACACCCACACACCCACCCACACACACACACACACACACACACACACACACACACACACACACACATGTATTCAGAATGTTTATGAAAAACCACCGGAATTTTAAAAATTAACTTACTGAATTAAATTATATTGATTCAGTAAGTGAGATACATTTATTCTGTTTGTTCGAGCGTTTTTAGTAACTTAAAAAGTTTTTATACACATAAACACAAATTTTTTACGTTAACAAATGATGCTCTCATATAAATTTGAGATTAAAATTAATACATTAATTGGATAATGTTGAGAATAAAACGAGATTTATTTTATGTCCAACGAAACGGTGTTTTACTTGAATCGTGTCCGTACAAAGCTAGACATTCAAATTTTTTAACTTATTTTAACATGAAGAGGTCAAGGAATGTAATGTTAGGACTTTGCAGTGGCTGTTCAATCAGTCTGCTTCTCTTTCAATCTAGTTGTTGAGAAATTAAATGTCAAACGTTACACGTTTACTGTAAACCGATATAATTATTTGACTTGGATAACTTTTAGGAGAAAATAAAAAATATATTGGCCAATCTACTTGAGAAAATAAAATACGAAGAAGATCCTGAGGAAAGTGATCTTACTAAATGTTTAAGGCAAGAAGCCATTAAATGGTTATGTATTCTTCGTGACTTGAATTGCCTCAAAAAAGCTTATCTAAAAATGATAAATATTATATACACGCCGGATACAAATAAGTAATTTTCCTTGTTACAGTTTTTTACCATTATTTGCATATTCAATTATTGAGTCGAGATGCAATATTAAAGCGCTAAATATATTTAATCAAACTTTTATTTTTGAATGTTGTAGATATTTGCCGTGGTGGAAAGAGTGGCTATACTGTAAAAGTTTGATATTAGCACCGAGTCTGCATTTCCGCAATGCGAAGAAACATTTAACGAAAAAATATAATAATGATAGATTTTTAGAATTTTTAGCTTGCGCTTCAAATAAAATTATGGAAGAATATTTAGAATCAATAACGTTCAAACATAATGAAATATATAACAAAATACATATCAAGAGAAATATGATGAGTTTTTTTTTTATTATTGCAAAACATACACAGCACGATAATGTGTTTTTGTATATATTGAAAAATTTTGATAAATTAAAACCAAGGTAATAACCAGAAATATTTCTTTCTTGAACGAATACTTTTTACAATTACAAAAATTAATTACGTATAATACTATATGTGTTGTTTTGTTTTATAGAGGTGTCAATGGAATTGCCATATTTATTGTCATTATTAATCATGTTTATTCTGAGAAACAATTAAATAAGGTAAGTTTTATACATCCGGTTTTTTTTTTATTATTATGCTTATTTATATCTAACGTATACATGTATATATATATATATCTATATATATATATATATGTATATATATTGCAGGCTTTTGTAAAATCAACTTTCTTTATAAAAAACTCAGCCTTCGACGTTTTATAAATATTTTTATAAGTTAGCATTTAAAGATTTGCAAAGTGTCTGTAACGGATATAAAATCTTTAAAAGATAATTCTTTCTTGAAAAATAATAATGATCTTTCATATAACTATATATTTTTATATCGCTCTCTTGAGAGTTACACTCTTTTAAAAGGGGAGGTAAAAATTAGATTTTTACTTATTTTTCTTAAATTTTGGACAAATTAAAAAAATAAAGTTTGATGATAATTTTCCACTGGCAAAAAGAATATTTTTTATTATATTGTTAAAATTTTCTCGTGTCATTAAATAAAATAATAAAATTGTGCATAATATTGTATTTATTTATTAACATAAAAAATTTTTAATTGAATTATTGATTTTACAAAAATAATAAAACAAGTAAAAAGTTTCTAAAGAAATCAAGCTTTCTAACGTATATTTTTAAATGATGACATTCTGTTAAAAAGTCCTAATAAAAAATTGAGAGTGGATTGCTTAATAATAAAAAACATAAGTTTATTCTTTTATAACAATACAAGAGAATTAAAAAAATATAAGTATTTTTTTAGTAGTAAAAAATGTTCATTAAATTTCATTTCTTTTAACTTGTCTAAATTTGAGAAAAAAAATTAAGAACCTAATTTTTACTATTCTGTTTAGAGGAATGTAACTGCTGCTCAGAGAGGAGTATATGCTTATATGTATAAAAACCCCTTTTAATTTTTGACGTATTATCTTCTAAAATTTATTGCTTTCAATTAGAATTATTATCTATATATCTGTATATATTTATATATCTATATGTATATCTATATATATTTATATATATATATATATTTTATATACATATATATAATATTTTATTATAAGTATATTGAAAATAAGAAATAATGATAATTATGCATATTAAGATTATATGCAGAGATTTGAATAACCTTGACATATGCTGTAAAAGTCATGACCCTGAATAACGTTCAAAAGGTTTTATTCGTCGCTCGTTGTTCATTAAAAAGTTATAGAATAAGCTATTTTGACGAATTTCATATAATTTTCGACACTATGTACATTAAATAAAATGTGCTTTTAGTACATAATATATTTACTACACATGACTAAATAAAGCATACTAAATTTTATTACACTTTTCTACATGGATTTCCAAAATCTTTAGCAAAGCGAGTTCTATTGCGACGTCACCTCTCTTTCCAATGCAAAACAAGATTTATTACTGTACGATTCTACATGGGTTTTGAAATGTTTACGCGAAGCGAGATTAAAATTATTAACGTATATAAATATAACAGTTCCGTACAGGTTGAGTTATGTTGCATATATTTTTGTATAACACACATTATACATTTACTTCTCAAATGTACAAGGAGTGAAAATGATGGTCTCATACCTGGAAAAACTTAGATTATCGAGCTTAATAAACATTTTTTACAATTTAAAACTGTATCTTAAAATCTGAAAATTATTGTAATTTGTAAAAATGCTTTCTTTATAACTTTTTAATAAACAAGAAGTGCCGCCTAAAACCTATTGATTACTCAAGGTCATAACACTATACGTTAAGATCATTCAAATCTGTGAAATCATAATATATGTCAAAGCTATTTAAATCTTTGAAGTCATCCTTTAATATGCATAAGTACTATTATTTATTATTTTCAATATATTTAAAATAAAAAAATATATATATATATTTATGATGTACAGACATACATATGATTTTAAATAAGAGAAATTTTGGCAAAATATTAGGAAATAATTTTGTGTCAAAAATTAAGAGGGGTTTTTCATATTATTTTTTTATTATGCTTAATTACTGAAATACTATTCCGTTACACATTCTTGTTAAATTAAAAAAATTTTGTTAAATGAAATTATTATTTATTGACGATAAATATTGATGAAGTTATTCTACATAGATCAGGAACTTCATGGAAAATATCATTAAGATTGAAGCATACAAAAAAAGTAATGAACGTATGTACAAGAAATATGGAACTCTCCTTGAAATGGTAAACTTTATTCAAAATTAGATTTATATTAAGTTTCCTATTAATATTTATATCCGTAATATATGTCACAAATATTTTGTCCTTTAATTATGTGAGTCTTTTAAGATAGCACAAAATTATTACATTAATTCAAAATAATCTGATTTAGGCGACTATTGAAGCTAATTTTTATGAGAATAAAAATCTTGTGAAAGAATGGATGGTGGATGCTGACAAAAAACTGTACAGACGTTCCTCTGAAATTCAAAAAATAAAGAATATATTTTTTCTTTTCTTAAAATATTAAAAACGTTTCAAAAGAAATTAATCGTGAATAATCATAATTACAGTAAAATATATATATATATATATAATATTATTTTTATACTATTAAATTATTATTTATAAACAATATTTATCCTTAAATATATAATATACATATTCTTATATGCACATATACACACATATATATATATATATAAATATATATATATACTTATATATGTAACAATAATAACACTTTAATATTATTAAGCATAATATTTTGTTAATATTATTCTTAATATATTATTATATGAATTACTTTTAATTATTGTCTATGTGTGTATATGTGTATCTAATAAATAAAATAATAAATTTGTAGCAATGACAACTGTTTAATAATATTATATATAATATATTTTATTAATATGATTTTAAATATACATATATTATCACATAATTTATATTTAGTTAATTAGTTAATAGTTATAATGCAAACATAAAAATTGTTTTAGAATTTATAATATTTATTTATATTTTTAATATTATTAGTTAAATTTTTTTATATGTATCCATGTGTGCATTTTTCCATTTATAATAAATTATCTAATAGTATTATTTTTGTTTAGAGATTCCCATAATCCTATAATCAATTCTATTTTTATAATATCAAAATATTTCTTATAATTTTCATAATATCAATATCTCTTCTATCTAGTTTATTATTTTTACTATCTAAATAGTTTATTTATTTGTTATATAAATTCGGAAATATATACATCCTCAAATAAATATTTTACAAAATTAATTTGTTTTAGAATAATCTTCCACGCAAAATTATAAAATTTTAGTTTATTTATCTAACAATCATAATATGGATATTGCAATTACATATACAGCTTTTGTAATTTTAATATTTTTAAGTTATAATTTTAATATTTTTAAGTTGTTGTGACTTACCATAATTATTTTCTTCTAGGCCACAAACTTTCTTAATAATATTTAGACTTAAATATATTTTGTTTGATGTTATATTGTCGATGATTTAAGTTCAAGTCAGAGTGAGAACGCAGAACAATTAAATAATAAATAATAATAAAATAAACAATCAAATAATAGTCAAGTAATTAAAATTTAAGTAATAAAAAGTCTGATAACATATTAGTTCAGGAAATGATAATTAATCTATACTTTAAAATACATATTTTAATATTATAATTTTATATTTCACGTATATACATATATGTTATAATACTTTAAATATTTTGACAATAAATTAAAAATGACGTATTGTATGTACGTTATAGTGCGCTAATGTTTTTTTTGTCAGCTCTGTTATCGTACAACGACAGGAGGTTTTAACATGATTGAAATGACTTTAATATATTGTATAATCATAAAGTATTATTTACGGACTACATAAAAAATAAATATGTAAAAGTACTTTGATATGGAAATTTTTCAACGTATAAAAATTAAAAATTAATAATTACAGAAATCGGAAGACATAAAAATTGATTTATTTCATATTATTTATTAAACGTGTACGAAATTCACAAAATAAAATACACAAATATCTCGCAATCAATAATTTCTAAAATATGCACATAAATATTACTTTAAACTACAATTGTGTAAAATTTTATGTATTTATGTATTTATTATAATATCTGAAAAATGTTATTGACATTGTTTATTCCTGATTATCTATTGGAACAGTAAGAATTTAATAGGATAGATATAGCAATAAATATAACGATATTGACGGTTTGCAATGTGTGATAACCGCAGCGTCAACTAATTCTAGTAAAAAAGGGAATTATATTATAAATAACATAACATTGTTATATACAAAATAAATCATTAAAAATAAAATATGTATCTTTCTTTTTAAAGATATATAAAAGATATATAGAGAAGAATTTAAATAGTACTGAAGCATGAAATCGCACGATGAGTATCTTAATTTCTAATAAATCTTAATCTTTATTTTAATTCCTTTTAAGTTATCATTTTCAAAATTGTTGACATTTTATTAATTTCTTCTATTTCTTTTGTTTTTCCTTTTTTTTTATAAACCTATATAATTTTCTAATTTTCATACATACAGTGTGCATCTGACAAGAACGTTAATTTCATTTATCATAATATTGCATATTGTTATAAATTGTCTTAGAATTAAAAATTTAAAGATTAAAGAACGAAAACTTTTTTAATATATTTTATATTAATTCACATATTTTTAAATGAATAATAGAAAATTAAATAAAACAATTACAATTATTAATATCGTGCACACATTTATTCCATATACTTTTTCGTAATGGCATGTAATCAATGATTTGCAAGATTAATTCGAATATTGATTCAATGTACCTATTCAAAACGAGTAAAGAAAAAACGATAAATGTTTATTTTCTCCCGTTGTTAAAAAAATGTTTGTTGTATGATTAATAAATACTTAACTTTTATGATTAATATAAAGAATTGAAATAAATATAAAGCATTTTAACATGATTAAAATGACTTAAGCATATTATATTAATTAGAATAATTATAATATATTATTTACGTATATTTACATAAAAAATAAATATATGAAAGTACGTTGATATGGAAAATCTTCAATTCTCAACATGTAAAGATTATTATTTATAGACATAGGAAAACATAAATACTTATTTTTCTACGTTGCTTATTAAATCGTATGTGAAATTAACAAAATATATAATACATAAGTAAATATCAAAAATTAACATAGTCAATGAATCTTAAAATATTATAAATATAATTCTAAATTTAAATTTTGTAAGATATGATGACCTTATATAAGTTGTAAATATTTTTGTATTTATATATGTATTTATTATGATGCCTATTACATCGACATTGCCAGTTTTCGATTACCTCTTGAAGCGTTAAGATTACGATAGTACAGATTAACGGTTCACGGTGATAAAGTATCAACTTTAACTAGCTCTGAGAAGAAAAGGAATTGTGTTATAATTAACATAACATTCTTAATATACAGAGTGAGTCGCTAGAAACATAATATTATATAACTTTCCCTTTAAAGATACGTAAAAGATAAAACATAATTTAAATCGTACTAAAATATGAACACACACGATAAGAATATATTTCTTTTAAAAATTATTTTCAAAATTGTTGAATTGTTGAACATTTTATTAATTTCTTTTATTTCTTTTTCTTTCTTTTTTCAAAAAACCCATATATGTATATATATATATATTTTAAAATTTTATATATATGTATATATATTGTATATTTGACAAAAACACTAATTTTATTTATTATAGTATTGTTATAAAATGTCTTTGAATTAGAAATTGAAAGATTAAAGAAAGGAAACATTTTTAAAATTTTTTAAATATTTAATCGATATATTTTTAACTGTATTGTATAATAAAAAATTAAATAATTATAATGTTAATATAATATCGTACACATGTTTGTTTTATATCTTTTCGTAATATTAATAATAATTTGCAAGGTTACTTTAAAATCGATTACTGATTCGATATATTTAGTTAAATGACTAATAAACAAACAAAAAACGTTTATTTCGTTAATAAAAAAATGTGTATAATATATAAGACATATAAAAACATTCAACTTGTCTTTGACCTAGTTGCGCGCACACACACATACACATACACACACGCGCGTGCGCCCATATATATGTTTGTATTTACACATGCCTGAAGAGATATACCAAAAAAGTCGAAAAAAAATTAATTTTCTGTTGACTAGTCCGTTGATTATTTGTTGCTAGTTTACTAAAAATATAATCATCTTTTGAAAATGGCATGTTCATGTACATATAGATCGGTCTGTTATTCTCATTACAGATAAAATTTCTAATTACTCAAGAAAACTAATTTTAAAAAATACTTTATAAATTTATTTGCAATAAAGTTTATTATCTAAATTTTATTTTATATTTTTCTTTCCTTCAACAGGGACAGTTATTACAGATACCTAAAAACTGACATGGCATTTTTAAGACTGTTATTTTATAGCGGTCTTATATTTAGCACCATAATAACATTTTCAATTAATAAAAATACGGAAAACTCATCGATTACATTTAATGATTACTTTGATGATATAATGCCAGTGCATTACGACGTCAAGTTAATACCATATTTCAAAGAAGACAAAGAACATGAAATATATAAATATATACAGTATAACAAATATATAGAACAACATAAAAAAAAAGGCATCTTTGTTTTCTACGGCGAATTAAATGCCATTATCGATATTTCCCGCTCATTTACAAAAATAGGTTTAAATTCACCGACACTAATATATTTTTTATCTGGAGATTTGAAAAAAATTTCAACCATAGGATATTCGAAATTTGTATATTCAGCGTCAAACATTACACATGATGCTGCAAAACAAATTTGGTTTTTCCATTTTAGGTTAACTTTATCTAGTGGACGTTACAGACTAAATATAAAATTTGTCACTGCAATTGATAACACGGAAAACATTATTACTTCTTTGAAGACTATAGTCGAAAGGAGAGAATCATTCGAAATGTGAGTAATATTAAGAGTACAATAAATATAAATTTTTACAATTGTTGCTCTCGCATCTTTTATCTTTTTTTATAATATATAATTATATAATACTATACATCACTATCTCTATTTCACTTTATATTACTCAAAAATGTCATCATAACATTTTATACTATGTTTGAATTATTAATTAATCCTATTATTAAATACGTGAAATATATAAATATAAAAAATATGTCATGGAAAGTTGAATAGTTTAGATGGGAATGTAATAATTTATACTTTATGTCGTTTTATATATATATAACAGGGTGAACCGTAACTAAATATTTTTTATGTGAGCTATAATTTTTTAATCATGTTAGAGATAATTTTCCCTTAACGAAAATATTGAGTCATCAATTCAATAACTTGAGTTATAAGCGATTAAATAAGAAGGATAAATATTGAAGCTTGATAATCAAAGAATAAATATTTTATAGTTTATGTATAATTAAAGTAAAAAAATTTATATTGGGAATAATCCATTAATATAAAAAAATTAAGATAGTTAAAAATGAAAATGACTTTTATAACTTGAAAAAGTCACAAGTGAACAAAATATTTTTATATGCACTTTGTAGCAGACTCAAAGTCATGTAAATTTTTCTTATTCAACTTTTTTCTAACTTCAATCAATTGCGACATTTGTTTGGACATTTACGGACAGACATTCGGTATATATATAATGCTATTGATTAATAAAAATCATTGTTATTTAAATCAATATTATTAAAATGTCGTAGGTTGGACGTAATACATTTTCAGGCAACTGGAGCCAGACGATTGTTTCCATACTGGGACAAGCCGACAAGCAAGGCCACTTTCGACATTTCCATAAAGCATCATCGTAAATATCAAGTTTTTTCAAATATGCCGGTACAAAAACAGGAAACATGCAAACATAAAATGCATGAAGCCGAAACATATATGAAGTGGACATGCTTTAATACTACTCCTCCAATGTTCACTTATATCGTGACGGTTGTAATCTCGTCAGCAGATTTTTTTAAATTTGAGACGATAGGATCTAGAATCATTATATGGCGTAGACCCGAATTAGATCATACGAAATTTGCTGAAATGATAGCAACTAGAGCAATGATAACGTTTGAAGTTGAATGGAAAGAATTGAAAATACCAAAAGTGCAATTTGTTGCAATCCATAGTTTGCTATATGACAATGAGAACTGGGGTCTTCTGGTAAATAGGTAATTCAAAAATTAGAAAAAAAATCAATTTATTAAAATACAATTTATATATAAAGCAAAATTAGAAACAATTAAATTAAAAATATAAGATTAGAAATTAGAAATACATACGTTAAAATATATTTGTTTTAATGTAGAATTTTTATACATGTACATTATTACACATATATTTTTATAACTAATTATAGGTTGATTTCAATCATATATACATATGTATATCACGTATATGACAATAATTTATGTCACAATTTTAATATAATTGGTACAAAACAATATAAAAAACAATATACAATTATACCATATCGATTATATTATCCTTTTAGAAGATATTTTTAATTTTAAATCAGAAAATATGTCAAAATTATTATTTGGCCAAGTTTATGTAATTACTAAACTCTTGCAAATTTAATTTTTATATTTTTTAGTGAAGCAGATATTATTTACGATAAAAATCTAGATTCTGTTGCGCATAAAATAGAAGTAGCGCGGTTGATAGGGCGCAAAATGGCATATCAATGGTTTGCTGATGTAATAAATCCATTTAAATCATCTGAGTTATGGTTAATCGATGGTGTTACTACATTGTATGGACTTAATGCTATCGATTCTACCTTGGTAATTTTTTATATTTTTTTAGAAATATTGCTAATGTATCAATTATATATAATGAATATATATATATATATATATATATATATATACTCATTATATACATATAATTGATACATTAGGAATATTTCTAAAAAAATATAAAAATTTAAAACATATATATAAATATATATATATATATATATATATATATATATATATATGTAATGTACATGTGATATATTTTTATATGTTTCTTATGTTTTTATGTTAAATGAAATATTATTTTATTTATATAAGTAGATATAATTTTTACTATTATAAGAAAATGAAAAGTTTTTACACTATTTTTAACATTAAATATGTCGAATAAAAGTTGCTAAAGCTATTTATAAATTTTTGTCATATCTGGAAAGACTGAATTGTATATTGGTTTTCAATATTTTCAAATCGTTAAAAAATTTGCAATGTAGAGAGAAATAATACCATAATTTTCAATTATTTCAAATAGTTTTAAATGACATGACTGTTTCACAAACTACACATTACTTTATCAAAAAATTTTACTATCTTTTGTAATGTTAATAAAAAGTTTTTAAATTTATGTTCAATAAAAGCATTAAATGTGTACCGTTAATATTTCATTCGACAAAATATTTATTCGATCATATTAAATCTTTTTGCTTTAGGGTTACAAAAATTCGGAAATGGTGGATTTATTTATAGTTCAGGTTTATTATGAATCACTTCGTTTTGAGACCCACAATCAGTCTCTTATAAAGGAAGCCAATTTTTCCGAAAATAATGCATTTTCTTCTTTTTACCGTTACGTTAAAGGTAAAAAAATCAATAAATTTATTTAAATGAATCAAGTCAATAAACACATTTAAATATAAGTATATATATATATATATATTAGTATACTAAAATTTAAAAATTTATGAAAAATGTAGTTGAAAGACTTTTAAACGAACTTATGTATAAATCACATTGTATGATTTGAATTGTAGCACCCTTAATATTACGCATGCTGCAGTATGTAATTACAGATGAAGCATTTCAACGGCAAGTTTATGAATATTTAAAGCTGTGAGTATATTATGAAATATATTGTACATACCATTTCAATATATTATTTACTTATACATTATAGAATTCAGCATATAAAACATTAAATACTGCACTTACGTAAGCTGTATAAAGTGTATAAATTAAATAATACTTTTATATTTTTTGATACGTAATTTACAATTAGTATAGTTTTTACTGTGTCAATAATGCAAAATCTTAACAAATATAGTGAGATCAAGTCAAACACTCCCAGTCTTCTTCAAAGTTTGTGGCACACCATGCAGGCTCTTTCAAGCATATCACATCCTCAGAGAGAACAAATGGTTCCTTTAACAATAGTAAATGATTGGATGAAATCTATAAATTATCCTGTGTTGAAAATAACGCAAGATTTCTCGAATAAAGCAAATGTATATAATATAACAATAGAAAATTATGAAATACTTAAAAAATACGCTTTCTGGGTACCTGTAACTTATACCTCCCAACATAATCTAAATTTTGGGGAGCTTAGAATTCCTTACGACAAAAGATTAATAGTTTTGTCATCGTCTCAGCCGACTTATCAAGTTTCTGTAACAGATAATGGTTGGGTATTATTCAATTTACGACAAACTGGTGAATATTGATTAACAAATTTATTATATTTCTACATAATTGAAGTATCAAACCATTATATAATGTTAACTATATTCTTTTTTGATAACATTACGCAATATATGAATAAATACATAGTAACATTATATAATATTTCAAAAAATATTGTATGACGTATTCTCTGCATTTTACTATCGATTAACGAGAAATAAATTCAATTTTGTATATATTATTATTTAAGCTAAAATAAATATAAATGGATTTATAATTTCTTATATAGTTTCATTCTACGCAATATTACTACAAACATTACTCTAAAATAATGTTTTTCTTAATTATTATAATTTGTCTTTCTTTTTTTTAATACTTAGAATTACTCAAATATTTAAAATGCAGATAATTATAAATATTTTTTAATAAATTTAATAAATCAATTAAGTGAAAATCTAATAATAATATAAAAATTATTTACTACAGGATACTATCGCGTTAATTACAATATTGAAAACTGGCAAAAAATTGCAGAATATTTGAACTCTACAGAATATACAAAAATACATGTTCTTAATCGTGCTAAAATCATCGATGATGCATTTTATTTTATGATAAATGGCCAACTCAATTCTTCCTTATTTTGGAACTTGACGAGCTATCTTGGACAAGAGACAAATTATATAGCATGGTATCCTATGATAAAAGCTTTTGAACACATGTCGAGCATCTTTCCATTTCCAGATGAAGGAGTCCAAAATATCAAGGTAAATAATAATAGAATTAATCGGTGGAAGTTTTTATATTATTTTATGTCATATTTTCTAAGAAAATAAAATATATGTAGCTAAAAAAATTCCAGTATGTTTTTTTGTATTCTTATTTAAGATAAAGTAAAATCTCTTTTATTTAAAAAAAGTTTCTATTTCAGTTTTATATTATAATTGTTAAACATACATTGGATTTTTGAATAATTATTTTTCTCATATTTTAAAGTAATTTTCTATTAAAATTTCAATTAAAATAATACATATAGTAATCAAACGTACGTACAGTAATATAAAAAAGAGCGGTAATTTTGAAAGAGTATCAAATATTGTTAATAAATTAAAGTTTACTTTGTATATTTGCATGTGCATCATAATATATAGATTCTTCTTTAATTTTTTTATTTTGGATTGTAGAAAGAGATGTTAAAGACAACAGTTGTTTGGCTCGAAAGGGTATATGTATATATATATATATATTTATATTTATATATATATATATATTTATATATATATATATATATATATATATATATATATATATATGTATATATCAGGGTGTCTCAAAATGACCGTATCACCTCTCGGGTGCAGGTAGAGCAGGTTAAATGGAATAGAAAAGTCCTGTGCCATTTTGCGATTTTCAGAATAATTATTGAGAAATTAATTTACAAAGATCGACAAATCCGGCGCGAGTATCAGGCCGCTGCAAAAAAGATGGCGAAAAAGACGGCCCTAAGGACGGTCGCTAAGCGCGCGCGGCGTAAATAGCCGCCATTGCCTCGCGGTTACCAGGGGCATAGACGAGAAGCGTTGATAAGAACAATAGATTAACGATTATTATTTAGCGACCGGCCTAGCGGTGGGCCGTCTTTCTCGCCATCTTTTTTGCAGCGGACTGATACTCGCGCCGGATTTGCCGATCTTTGTAAATTAATTTCTCAAAAATTATTCTGAAAATCGCAAAATGGCACAGGACTTTTTTATTCCATTTAACCTGCTCTACCTGCACTCGAGAGGTGATACGGTCATTCTGAGACCCTGTATATACATATATACAAGGTGTTCGGCAACAGGTGGGACAAAATTTAAGGAATAATTCTACACGATAAAATAAGACAAAAATCAAGAATAACAAAATTGCAATAGAAGCTTTGTTTTTTAGTTATAAATATTTAAAAATTCATGAAAAAGGTATCTAAAGCTCGGCAATTCGCTGCATATTTTTGCGTCACAGAGTATTTTGAGAACGATTCAGTCGATGTAGTCTACACACGCCAAAAATTTTGCGGTTTACCATGCTTAAAGGTGCTTTGGGCACCTTTTACGCAAATTTTCAAATATTTATAACTAAAAGACGAAGCCTGTATCGCAATTTTGTTATTCTTGATTTTTGTCTTATTTTATCATGCAGAATCACTCCTTAAAGTTTGTCCCACCTGTTGCCGAACATCCTGTATACACATACACACACACGCGCACACACACACACACACACACACACACACACATGTATTCAGAATGTTTATGAAAAACCACCGGAATTTTAAAAATTAACTTACTGAATTAAATTATATTGATTCAGTAAGTGAGATACATTTATTCTGTTTGTTCGAGCGTTTTTAGTAACTTAAAAAGTTTTTATACACATAAACACAAATTTTTTACGTTAACAAATGATGCTCTCATATAAATTTGAGATTAAAATTAATACATTAATTGGATAATGTTGAGAATAAAACGAGATTTATTTTATGTCCAACGAAACGGTGTTTTACTTGAATCGTGTCCGTACAAAGCTAGACATTCAAATTTTTTAACTTATTTTAACATGAAGAGGTCAAGGAATGTAATGTTAGGACTTTGCAGTGGCTGTTCAATCAGTCTGCTTCTCTTTCAATCTAGTTGTTGAGAAATTAAATGTCAAACGTTACACGTTTACTGTAAACCGATATAATTATTTGACTTGGATAACTTTTAGGAGAAAATAAAAAATATATTGGCCAATCTACTTGAGAAAATAAAATACGAAGAAGATCCTGAGGAAAGTGATCTTACTAAATGTTTAAGGCAAGAAGCCATTAAATGGTTATGTATTCTTCGCGACTTGAATTGCCTTAGAAGAGCTTATAACAAATTGCTGTCGTATATTGAATATATGTCGAATACAAATAAGTAATTTTTCTAAGTGTTACACTTTTTACCATTATTTGCATATTCTATTGTTGAATCGAGATGCAATATTATAGCGCTAAATATGTTTATATCAAACTTTTATTTTTGGATGTTGTAGTCTTTCACCGTGGTGGAAACAGTGGATGTACTGTAAAGGTTTGATATTAGCACAGAGTAAGGATTGGCGCAATGTAAAAAAACATTTAAGGAACAAATATAATAATGATAGATTTTTAGAATTTTTAGCTTGTGCTTCAAATAAAATTATAAAAGAATATTTAAAATCAATAACGTTCAAACATAATGAAATATATAACAAAATACATATCAAGAGAAATATGATGAGTTTTTTTTTTATTATTGCAAAACATACACAGCACGATAATGTGTTTTTGTATATATTGAAAAATTTTGATAAATTAAAACCAAGGTAATAACCAGAAATATTTCTTTCTTGAACGAATACTTTTTACAATTACAAAAATTAATTACGTATAATACTATATGTGTTGTTTTGTTTTATAGAGGTGTCAATGGAATTGCCATATTTATTGTCATTATTAATCATGTTTATTCTGAGGAACAATTAAGTAAGGTAAATTTTATACATCCGGTTATTTTTTTTATTATTATGCTTATTTATATCTAACGTATACATGTATATATATATATATATATATATATATATATATATATATATATGTATATATATTGCAGGCTTTTGTAAAATCAACTTTCTTTATAAAAAACTCAGCCTTCGGCGTTTTATAAATATTTTTATAAGTTAGCATTTAAAGATTTACAAAGTATCTGTAATGGATATACTTTAAAAGATAATTCTTTGTTGAAAAATAATAATGATCTTTCATATAATTATATATTTCTATATTGCCCTCTTAAGAAATACACTCTTCTAAAAGGGGAGGTAAAGATTAAGTTTTTACTTATATTTCCTAAATTTTGGACAAATTAAAAAAATGAAATTTGATGGTAATTTTCCACTAACAAAAAGGATATTTTTTATTATATTGTTAAAATTTTCTCGTGTCATTAAATAAAAGAATTGTGCATGATATTGTATTTATTTATTTACTCGAAAAATTTTTACTTGAATTATTGATTTTACAAAAATAAAAAAACAAATAAAAAGTTTCTAAAGAAATCAAGCTTTCTAACGTATATTTTTAAATGATGACATTCTATGCTGCTAAAAAGTTCTAATAAAAAATTGAGAGTGAATTGCTTGATAATAAAAAACAAGTTTATTCTTTTATAACAATACGAAAAAATTAAAAAAATATAAGTATTTTTTTTAGTAGTAAAAAATGTCCATTAAATTTTGTTTCTTTTAACTTGTCTAACATTTGAGGAAAAATATAAAAACCTAATTTTCACTTTTCTGTTTAGAGGAATGTAACTGCTACTCAGAGAGGAGTATATGCTTATATGTATAAAAACCTCTTTTAATTTTTGACATATTATCTCCTAAAATTTATTGCTTTCATTTAGAATTATTATTTATATATTTATATATCTATATGTATATCTATATGTATATTTATATGTGTATATATTAATATATACATATATATATATATATATATATATATATATAATATTTTATTATAAGTATATTGAAAATGAGAAATAATGATAATTATGCATATTAAGAGCATATTCAGAGATTTGTATAATCTTGGCATATGTTGTAAGGATCATGACCCTGAATAACGTCCAAAAGATTTTATTCGTCGCTCGTGGTTCATTAAAAACTTATAAGCAAAAGAATAAGTAATTTTAACGAATTTCATGCAATTTTTGACACTATGTACATTTAATAAAATGTGCTTTTAGTATATAGTATTTACTACACACCAGTAAATAAACTATACTAAATTTTATCACACTTTTCTACATGGATTTTCAAAATCCTTAACAAAGCGAATTCTATTGCGACGTCACTTCTCTTTTCAATGCAAAACGAGATTTATTACTGCACGATTCTACATGGGTTTTGAACTGTTTACGCGAAGCGAGATCAAAATTATTAATGTATATAAGTATAACAGTTATGTACAGGTTGATTTATGTTGCATATATTTTTGCATAACACACATCATATATTTACTTCTTAAGTCTACAAGATGAAAATGATGATCTCATACTTGGAAAAACTTAGATTATCGAGCTTAATAAACATTTTTACAATTTAAAACTGTATCCTAAAATCTGAAAATTATTGTAATTTGTGAAAATGCTTTCTTTATAACTTTTTAATAAACAATAAGTGCCGCCTAAAACTTATTGATTACTCAAGGTCATAACACTATACGTTAAGTTCATTCAAATCTGTGAAATCAAAATATATGTTAAAGCCATTTAAATCTTTGAAGTCACCCTTTAATATACATAATTACTATTATTTATTTTTTTCAATATATTTAAAATAAAATATATATACATATATATATATATATATATATATATATATATTATATACAAACATACATATGATTTTAAATAAGAGAAATTTTGGCAAAATATTAGGAAATAATTTTGTGTCAAAAATTAAGAGGGGTTTTTCATATTATACTTTTATTATGCTTAATTACCGAAATACTATTCCGTTACACATTCTTGTTAAATTAAAAAAATTTTGTTAAATGAAATTACTATTTATTGACAATAAATTTTGATAAAGCTATTCTATATAGATCAGGAACTTCATGAAAAATATCATTGCGGTTGAAGCATACAAAAAAAGTAATGAACGTATGTACAAGAAATATGGAACTTTCCTTGAAATGGTAAACTTTATTCAAAATTATATTTATATTAAGTTTTTGTTAATATTTATGTCCGTAATATACACAAGTATTTTGTCCTTTAATTATGTGAGTCTTTTAAGATAGCACAAAATTATTACATTAATTCAAAATAATCTGATTTAGGCGACTATTGAAGCTAATTTTTATAAGAATAAAAATCTTGTGAAAGAATGGATGGTGGATGCTGACAAAAAACTGCACAGACGTTTCTCTGAAATTCAAAAAATAAAGAATATATTTTTTCTTTTCTTAACATATTAAAAACTTTTCAAAAGAAATTAATTGTGAATAATCATAATTACAGTAAAATATATATATATATATAATATTATTTTTATACTATTAAATTATTATTTATAAACAATATTTATCCTTAAATATATAATATACATATTCTTATATGCACATATACACACATATATATATATATATATATAAATATATATATATATATATATATATACTTATATATATAACAATAATAACACTTTAATATTATTAAGCATAATATTTTGTTAATATTATTCTTAATATATTATTATATGAATTACTTTTAATTATTGTCTATGTGTGTATATGTGTATCTAATAAATAAAATAATAAATTTGTAGCAATGACAACTGTTTAATAATATTATATATAATATATTTTATTAATATGATTTTAAATATACATATATTATCACATAATTTATATTCAGTTAATTAGTTAATAGTTATAATACAAACATAAAAATTGTTTTAGAATTTATAATATTTATTTATATTTTTAATATTATTAGTTAAATTTTTTTATATGTATCCATGTGTGCATTTTCCCATTTATAATAAATTATCTAATAGTATTATTTTTGTTTAGAGATTCCCATAATCCTATAATCAATTCTATTTTTATAATATCAAAATATTTCTTATAATTTTCATAATATCAATATCTCTTCTATCTAGTTTATTATTTTTATTATGCAAATAGTTTATTTACTTGTTACATAAATTGTAAAATAAATATATCCTTGAATAAATATTTTACAAAATTAATTTGTTTTAGAATATTTTTCAACACAAAATTATAAAATTTTAGTTTACTTATATAACAATCATAATATGAGTATTACAATTACATAATACAGCTTTCGTAATTTTAATATTTTTAAGTTATAATTTTCATATTTTTAAGTTTTTGTTACTTACCATAATTATTTCTTTATAAGGCACAATTAATTCCTTAATAATATTTAGACTAAAATATATTTTGTTTGATGTTGTACTGTTCGATGATTTAAGTTTCAGTCAGAGTGAGAAAGCAAAACAATTAAATAATAAATAATATCCACAAAAAAACCTTACAAAGGTAAAAAAACACGTCAAAACAAAAAAATATTGAAATTAATAGAAATTATCAGATCGCAGACAATTTTCAATTCCCAATTACTTTCCTGGCGTTCTTGTTTCAATTAATAGAGACGTGACACCAGAAGAGCAAACCAATTGCCGTTTCTCAAAAGTCGTTGTAAATGATCATTCGAGAGTTAAATGACAGGTGGATCGAAAAAGAGAGCTGCCATAACATGTTGAACGGCTTTGCCCAAACTGCGGTCTCTGGATCTTGCAGCTTCCTCCTCCTTCTTCTTCTCCTCTTCCACATGTTAATCAAAATATATAAGTCTTAATAGTCACTCTGCGACCTGGTCACGCCAAAATCTGTTTGTATATTATTTTAATTTTAATTCTTTTAGTATCGAGTTCTTCTGATAATAAAAATTAAATACGTTTTATAAGGAGAATACTTATAATATTTCTATAATTGCAAGATTAATTTTATGATAAGTACTATTTTAATAAATCCTCACAAACTGATTTGCTTTGATGTATTTGGCGATTAGTTGACTATTAATTTCAATATCTTTTTGTTTTTGCTTATTTTTTTACCTTTGTAAGATTTTTTTGTGGATCTCACTCCTTTTTGTAAAAATATTAATATAACAAAATAAATTATATTCGCCCCGATATTTTTTCTCGTCTACATCTCTTTACGGGGGTAAAGAGGGGTTATAGAATTCTTAACAATGAGAATCTATTTCTTGGAAAAATACAGTAAAATATGCGCCCTGTGCACGGTTCAATTTTCGCAGGAAGAATTAATTTCTGAAGGAATTTACGCATTAACATCCGTGCATGGCTCTCATTGCCAAGTCGATAGTTACGTGTTTGTAAATATTGGAGCCTTATTTATTCAAATTA
The DNA here is from genome assembly GCF_047496725.1 of Anoplolepis gracilipes. Taxonomy (NCBI): domain Eukaryota; kingdom Metazoa; phylum Arthropoda; class Insecta; order Hymenoptera; family Formicidae; genus Anoplolepis; species Anoplolepis gracilipes. Next base: position 19,063,539 of record NC_132970.1, on the reverse strand, counting down.
TAAAATAAATTATGTTTGCATTTTATATCTCTGCAATTTAGTTTGTGGTTCAATCGATTATTCAACATGGCGAAAAGAGGTTACGATTACAATTATGACAGATGTACTTATCTGAAATATCTATATTAAATATTAAGTATTAAAATTAAACTTTCCATTTCTTTTATTATTTTATAATTACAAATTTTATTTTATTTTAATCCGTTAGATGTTATAACATGATATATATTTTTATAAAAAATATGTAATAGAAACTGTCTACTTTAATAGTATATGTTTATATACATATACATATAAAATAGATTTATATATACATACACAGGATAGGCCATTTTAATCTTTCTACTGAAATATCTCAGAATCCATAAGTTTTAGACAAAAATGTTTCAGACAAAAGTTGTATGATTTCGAGGGAGCCATAAGATGGTACCATTGGTTTGACCTTGAAGAGTCATTTGAAGACCACGTAAAGGTCACATCAATTTTTTTAAATAGAACACCCTATATATTATTACATATTCTTGTAGCTTATCTCAAGAGCTTTTCAAAACACTATAATCAAATGTTTTATCGTGAAGTACTTTTCGATAAAACATTTGATTATAGTGTTTTGAAAAGCTCTTTCGAGTTATAAGGCTTCAAAGTTGCAGTATTTTGACATAAAATACAAGATCGTAAAATATTCATTTCTCGATTATCTTACCCTAATACTTTTATGCACAGAATAATGAGACAAATCAATTGGCGTAATTAAAACACAGTTATCTTTAAGAAAAAATCTGAATTTGCAACTAGCAGTTACACATTTTAACTTTAACATAATTATATATTTTAATTACACTAATTGATTCGCATAAAAATAAATTAAATATTATATATATATATATTATATTCATAAGATCTTTTAATTGATATAGTCGAATATCTGAAAATGAATAGGTTTTATAAAAAAATAGTTCAGATAAAACTTCTTTTCAACAATTGTTTTAACAATTTAACAGAAAAAATTGTTTAGTTCGACAGAAGAAAAGAAAGAAATATTAGTTCGATCATGTAGGTATGTATGTACGTATATATGTATATACGCATATACATATTTTATGATTCCTATATAATTTTATAGATACATATATATTATTTTAATTTTCTAAATTTCATAATTTTTATTATAAATTTAATATTGTCCTACACTTATGTATTTGTAATAATGATATCTGCAATTAGCTTTTATTTATAAAGAAGTCTTTTATTTATTAAGAAGAAGTTATTAAAATAAAAAAGAAGTTTTGACGCATTCATTCACAAGAATGATACCAGTTAAGTGAAATAATTAAATAATTTTGTTTTAGTTTTCTTATTATTAATTTTATTTATATTAGTATTCACAATGTACAATAATGTTTGCGATAACTTTTATCAAATATAAAAATAATTTAATAAAATAAATATGTTAATAAATTTATAGACTGGTTATTTTTAAATTAATCTGCTCTAGAATTTTCTTAAAAATTTAAAATTAGTTTTTCAATTCCTAAATTCCTAATTTTCAAATTTTAAAAAATTTTTTAACTTATATTTTAATTTTACTTTAATTTAATTTAATTTAAAACTAAAATTAACTAAATTAGAGAATTAAATTTAAGAATAATTTAGAATTAACATTTTAAGTTCTCCGCAATTAATTTCAATATTCTCGCGGAGAGTGTAGTACTTTTCTATGTCTATCATTTGTAATAAGAATCCTTTCTTGTGTTCCTTATTATGACAGATTAAGTACTTATTACTTTAAAGATCCAACAAACCCCATTCGTCATACATAGGCACTCGCTTCATCATAATTTTTTTATAAGCTTCATTTTTATAACCCGGATTCGTGTAACCATTTTTGCTCATCATCTCATCTAAATCTTTTACTTCTTCTTTATCGATCAGCAGTAGTGGTAATACCGTAAATGATGATATTATTCCATAGGAAGCTCTTCGCTTCAGGGCAGCTTTCAACTCTTCTGCCGTAAGTGGCTGTGTTTTACAATCCAGTTGTTTCATAGTCGCTGACAGAGTACCAATGTACTCGTTAAACAAAATATGTTTGTTATTTTCCAAGACATCCGGGGAAGGACTATTACTGAGAAAATATAGAAGATCGACCGCCGGTGATGTGTAGACACACAGTTGAAAGTCCACCTGTAATATCAAACGTACTCTTTTACAAGCAATGGATCTCTACAACGTTCAACAATTGAATTAGAAATAAAATCTGTGCACGGAAAAAGAAGTGCAATTTCTATTTAGGAAGTCACAGTGGACACTTTGTGCAGATAACACCAACAGATATCTGAATTCGAAAAACTAATTAGAAGAATTATTTCGTTATTCATAATATACTGCATTCTAAAGTGTATTGTCATCAGTACTTTATTTAATCGGAAAAATTGATATATAATTTGAAATATACGTTAACGCATATTTATCGTACTTTTTAGGAAATTATTCAATTTATATAATTTATTTTATTTATAAATTATTTTACTTCTTAATGTAATTATAATAAAAAGTTAAAATTTTAGATTTAGAAATCTTAATTGTATATAACGAATTATAACAAATAACCACTAAGTTTTTACATTTAGAGGATATACGGATTTTTATGATACGTGATACTTACAAAAATATGATCAATAGGTTTGCCATCATCGTCATATTTGAACATCATGTTATTCACCCAGCAATCACCATGATTGATAACGTTGAAATCATCCTCGGAAAACTTGCAAGCCTCTATTCCTATTTGATATATGTGATCGGCCATTTTAGCAATTTTTTCCGAGTATCTAACAATGGAAGAAGCATATAAATGTGAAACTAATATTCGTTATATGTACATCTTAAGCGCAATTTATATTTATACATATATGTCATTTCTATGTTTGATTTGCTTAACATTTTTTCGCTTTAAACATTAATTTTTTAATATATTATATTTAATATTATAAAATATTATTTCTTTACAACTAAAAATTCTGTTTACATGTGAACTTTACCTTTTCATTCCTTGCCAGTTTGTCATTTCCTCTGCTAACTGTTTAGTACCCAGAACGAAAAATCCTCTCATTTCTGGTGGGTGTTCACTGTTAAACATTCCTCTCGAATACATTTGTTTCTGATTTGGTTCCTAAATATTGAAACATATTTTTTAATCTACATTTATAATCATAAAATAAAAACATTAAATTTTTATAATCATAATTTTAATGATATGTAATTGATGAATTAGATATTATATTAATCTTTTTTAGGAATTATGAAGAAGGCGAGTGTAGTTGTACTTTTTTAATGTAAAATATGTATTATTAATGTAAATAATGTAAATAATGTCTTATTAATTTAATTTTAAATTATGATTTTTTTCAAAGATAAAAAGTTTTGTAATTTATTTACGCATATCTAATGTATGTAATAAAACACTTCTAACATTAAAAAAAGTTTTATTCTTAAATATTTATAATTTAAAAAATATATATTAATACAGAATATATTGA